>NC_064921.1:523824530-525128280 GCF_023897955.1 Schistocerca gregaria | reverse complement strand
CTTCACAGAGCGCAACAAAACTTTGAATATAGAAAGCAGGTTCAAATGAATGTAAGTTGCAGTAGTTATATTCATCTTTTAGGTTTACAGTTCTTGTATTTTTTTGGTGTTTGCAGTTACACTTATTGGGTACAAGTTTCGCATTTTATGCAAAACATTGTTTTTTCTTGTTACAGGAAAAAAACAGTTTTGCATAAAAGTTGGAACCTATATCCAATAACTGCGATAGCTATACAGAGACGAAGAGTCTTACACAGACTTCCGACTGAAGATCATGACATGTATTGATCTCACTTGAGGCACAAACAGACTTCATTCTGGAAGCTATCGCAAAATCTACAACCTTGGGTAGTAGCTGTCACACATAGTACGTCTTCCTCTAATCTGTGACTGTTTATTTTAGTGGTGGTTTTGCAGCCAAGCCAGAAACTGATTTCACAGCTTCACTTGTGACATATAATTTACCACTCGATTCACAGCCATCCCATATGGTTTGAAGCTCCACAGAAGGCTGTATTCCTACAATTCAATGACATGCGAAACATTATCTTTAATCTGCCTTACATTAACACCTTAAAATTTTCAAGTTATGTTATGGATACTGACTAACTGGACGTCTTAATTCCGTTCACTATGTCCGTCATGGTGTTGGGCGTTTTTAAACTCTTGAAATTACGGAAGATAGATGACTGAATATGAAACATGAGCACAGTGTGATGTCACACACACACACACACATATATATACACTCCTGGAAATTGAAATAAGAACACCGTGAATTCATTGTCCCAGGAAGGGGAAACTTTATTGACACATTCCTGGGGTCAGATACATCACATGATCACACTGACAGAACCACAGGCACATAGACACAGGCAACAGAGCATGCACAATGTCGGCACTAGTACAGTGTATATCCACCTTTCGCAGCAATGTAGGCTGCTATTCTCCCATGGAGACGATCTTAGAGATGCTGGATGTAGTCCTGTGGAACGGCTTGCCATGCCATTTCCACCTGGCGCCTCAGTTGGACCAGCGTTCGTGCTGGACGTGCAGACAGCGTGAGACGACGCTTCATCCAGTCCCAAACATGCTCAATGGGGGACAGATACGGAGATCTTGCTGGCCAGGGTAGTTGACTTACACCTTCTAGAGCACGTTGGATGGCACGGGATACATGCGGACGTGCATTGTCCTGTTGGAACAGCAAGTTCCCTTACCGGTCTAGGAATGGTAGAACGATGGGTTCGATGACGGTTTGGATGTACCGTGCACTATTCAGTGTCCCCTCGACGATCACCAGAGGTGTACGGCCAGTGTAGGAGTCGGTCCCCACACCATGATGCCGGGTGTTGGCCCTATGTGCCTCGGTCGTATGCAGTCCTGATTGTGGCGCTCACCTGCACGGCGCCAAACACGCATACGACCATCATTGGCACCAAGGCAGAAGCGACTCTTATCGCTGAAGACGACACGTCTCCATTCGTCCCTCCATTCACGCCTGTCGCGACACCACTGGAGGCGGGCTGCACGATGTTGGGGCGTGAGCGGAAGACGGCGTAACGGTGCGCGAGACCGTAGCCCAGCTTCATGGAGACGGTTGCGAATGGTCCTCGCCGATACCCCAGGAGCAACAGTGTCCCTAATTTGCTGGGAAGTGGCGGTGCGGTCCCCTATGGCACTGCGTAGGATCCTACGGTCTTGGCGTGCATCCGTGCGTCGCTGCGGTCCGGTCCCAGGTCGACGGGCACGTGCACCTTCCGCCGACCACTGGCGACAACATCGATGTACTGTGGAGACCTCACGCCCCACGTGTTGAGCAATTCGGCGGTACGTCCACCCGGCCTCCCGCATCCCCACTATACGCCCTCGCTCAAAGTCCGTCAACTGCACATACGGTTCACGTCCACGCTGTCGCGGCATGCTATCAGTGTTAAAGACTGCGATGGAGCTCTGTATGCCACGGCAAACTGGCTGACACTGACGGCGGCGGTGCACAAATGCTGCGCAGCTAGCGCCATTCGACGGCCAACACCGCGGTTCCTGGTGTGTCCGCTATGCCGTGCGTGTGATCATTGCTTGTAGAGCCCTCTCGCAGTGTCCGGAGCAAGTATGGTGGGTCTGACACACCGGTGTCAATGTGCTCTTTTTTACATTTCCAGGAGTATATATATATATATATATATATATATATATATATATATATATATATATATATATATATATATATGCTACTTGCAAAGTAGTGGAGCGATCGTTTAGCGATGATACGGAATTTGGGAAGCATGCTGTAGTGTTACTGGTCGCCGCTGAAATGAAGGAAAATCTGGTAAAAATTGTTAAAATTGATCACACTATCAACTGTGTTGCTTATTACAGTACATCGACTGTGTTTTTTCCGTCCCCTACATGGCTGTTGATTATAACATAATGTTTGATTGACATTACCTGTTTGAAATGGAAAGAGAGCCTTGGTGGAAGGGCCACACCTTCTGGGAATGGCCAGCACCGAAACAGTTATTGCGCACATGAGAGCAATATGAGGAATCAATCAAATGGAACACCGAGACATATGCTATCCCATCATTGTGAAAGATGAGCAAATGGATCAAAATGTGTCAGTGTCAGCTTGGAACCTGACACAGACTTGGTGTAAGAAAACAAAATTTATGGCAGTGTACAAAGTTATAGGCATACACTGCTTGAACATGTTACAGTAGAAAAAATAATATGTCAAACAACAAAAACACAGGGACCCTCTCTTGCGACTGATTGTCTGTGGAATAAAGTCCTCCTACAGTACAAGTGACGAAACTTTACACTGGTCTATGCAGGCGACTTCAATCACTGAGCGGACCAATACTTGTATATTTATTGGGGTCACCACATATGCTTGATGCCAGCACACAGATGGTATTTTTTCCGATATATACTGGGTGGTCCATTGATCGTGACTGGGTCAAATATCTCACGAAATAAGCGTCAAACTAAAAAACTACAAAGAACGAAACTTGTCTGACTTGAAGGGGGAAACCAGATGGCGCTATGGTTGGCCCGCTAGATGGCGCTGCCATAGGTCAAACGGATATCAAATACGTTTTTAAAAAACAGAAACCCCCATTTTTATTGCATATTCATGTAGTGCCTAAAGAAATGTAAATGTTTGAATTGGACCACTTTTTTCGAAATGTGATAGTCACAAACATATGGCTCACAATTTTAGACTAACAGTTGGTAGCAGCTAGGTTTTTTAAATTAAAATACAGAACGTAGGTACGTTTGAACATTTTATTTCGGTTGTTCCAATGTGATACATGTACCTTTGTGAAAGTATCATTTCTGACAATGCATGCTGTTACAGCGTGATTACTTGTAATTACCACATTAGTGCAATAAATGCTCAAAATGATGTCCGTCAACCTCAATGCACTTGGCAATACGTGTAACGACATTCCTCTCAACAGAGAGTAGTTCCCCTTCCTTAATGTTCGCCTTCGACGACTAATCCACCAGTCATGAAATAAGCTATTCAATACCGCTTCAACTGCACGCGAGCTATGTGCCAGACATACATCATGTTGGAAGTACATCGCCATTCTGTCATGCAGTGAAACATCTTATAGTAACATCGGGCCATTTAGATTGCCATCGATAAAATGGGGGCCAATTATCCTTCCTCCCATGATGCCGCACCATACATTAACCCGCCAAGGTCGCTGATGTTCCACTTGTCGCAGCCATCGTGGATTTTCCGTTGCCAAATAGTGCATATTATGCCAGTTTACGTTACTGCTGTTGGTGAATGACGCTTCTTCGCTAAATTGAAAGCGTGCAAAAAATCTGTTATCGTTCCGTAATTTCTCTTGTGCCCAGTGGAAAAACTGTACACGACATTCAAAGTCGTCGCCATGCAATTCCTGGTGCATAGAAATATGGCACGGGTGCAATCGATGTTGATGTAGCGTTCTCAATACCGACGTTTTTGAGATTCCCGATTGTCGCGCAGTTTGTCTACTACTGATGTGAGGATTAGCCGCGACAGCAGCTAAAACACCTACTTGGGCATCATCATTTGATGCAGGTTGTGGTTGACGTTTCACATGTGACTGAACACTTCCTGTTCTCTTAAATAACGTGACTAGCCGGCGAACGGTCCGGACACTTGGTTGATGTTGTCCAGGATACCGAGCAGCATAGATAGCACACGCCCGTTGGGCATTTTGATCACAACATCCATACATCAACACGATATCGAGATATCGACCTTTCCCGCAGTTGGTAAACGGTCCATTTTAACACGGGTAATGTATCACGAAGCAAATACCGTCCGCACTGGCGGGATGTTACTTGATACCACGTACTTATACGTTTGTGACTATTACAGCGCCATCTATCACAAAGCGAAAAAAGTGGTCCAACTAAAACCTTCATATTTCTTTACGTATTACACGAATAGCTAATAAAAATGGGGTTCCTATTAAAAAAAACGCAGTTGATATCCGTTTGACCTATGACAGCACCATCTAGCGGGCCAACCACAGTGCCATCTGGTTTATTTATTTTATTTTATTTTTATTTATTTATTTATTTATTTAACCTGGCAAGATTAGCTTCAAGCTAGACGAGTTTCGTTCATTGTAGTTTTTTCGTTTGATGCTTATTTCGTGAGATATTTGGCCCGGTCACTATCAATGGAGCTTATATATATATATATATATATATATATATATATATATATATATATATAAAGATCTTGTCAGATCTTGTATCAGATGAAGTTAGTGGAGTTTTTTTATAGTTAGTGGTTTATTTCTGTTGGATGGTACAAAATAATGAATGCAGAGAGCGCATTTGAGTGACAGATATGAATGCAGCCTGAGAGACGCAGATCTCCTTAGGGCAGCAATACCTGTATATAGTTTGGAGTGCATTGCACTGCAGTAGCAATATCTTCGTCCTTCTTCCATTTCCCATAACTGCTTGTATCGTTTTATATATATATATATATATATATATATATATATATATATATATATATATATATATATATTACTACCTTGTGTTGCAGGAGAAAGTTTCGGTTGGCGCTAACCTCACTCATCGTACACAGTTTACAGAGATACGAAAACATGTTCTCATGGGACAATCACATGGACAAAGCTGCAGACTGAGGAACAGTTACAAGATGCAGAGAGACTGTCTAAAACCATATTGGAGTTGTACTTTAACAGATAGGTTCAAAAAAAGGTGACTCGTTTTGAGATATGAGAGTGCCACAAATATGACTCACTTGTGGTTGTAATCATTAAAAGGCATCTGCATAGGAACCAGTACATGTATGTGGTTGAATGGAAAAACTTGATTCCAAATCACAGACAGCATTTATACCAGAAAGCGTATCACAATATATCTGAAAAGCCACTGTATTTTATACATTGCATTTTATTAAGTGGTTCGTCGCATAGCACCACATCTACTGTGTGTGGTAATTCTCAGTCAACCATCATTCTCCCTTGCCTATAATCCAAGGGATATATCGCAGAACCTCTGACAGGGCGTCAGAACAGAATGCATTGCAAATACTGTTTGTCAGCATGAGAAATATCTAGCGGCAGCATCAGGGAGTTACAAATACCAGTTCAATACCGCGCTCCTTAGCCGAACAGTTTTCTAAATTCGACGATTTTATTACAAGCTTACACCGCCGGCGATGTGCACCCACTGTGTATATTCAATGTCGCGGTATTTGTGTGGACAACATCTTCATTCGAAGGCAACATCATATCTCGATTTATAAAGCTCAAATACAATAGTTTTTAACATGGATATTGCCAATGATACTTGTGTCCGCCAGTAGAACCTAGACCGCTTTTTATACAGGGCGACAGTAACATAATCACTGCGATCGTGTTTTTTTTTAAATAGCTGATCGCTTGTAAGAGGATTACGTCTGTACGACACACTAGTACCACTTACAAGAAAAACAAATGAGACATGTACATCCGACGCGGATTTTTGCCCAATATCGTTCAGTGTCACCAGCATTCGCTGTGCTCAGTGGCTCTATAAAGTAAGTGTACTGTGGTCAGTGTGCCGACATGTGCAAATAAAATTACTATGTCCTGTTGTAAGGGGAGGTATGGATTTGACATGGAAAACTACGATAGCCACAAATGGAATGAAAGACTTTTTTTAGTTGGAAAATTATTTCCAGTCGTAAGAATGGTGCAGATTTTCATATTTCTAGAGCCACAGTCGTCAGGAGGAGTGTTTCCGATGCTTTCTTTGCTCATTATCTAATGTCATCAGACTGAGGCTGCAATAGCGATATTTAATTGTAAGTACAGTGGTAAATATGTGGCTGGCTTCCTAGGACGATTCTACCTGGGGTGCGAGAGTGTGCGTGGCATGGCAGGAACGATTGACATTTTTGGCTTATGGCTGGAGCCAAGCTAACTGGGAAGGCTGGTGTGCAATGTGCAACTGACCTAACCATGTCGCCCTCTAGTATGGTAAACAGCAAACTAATACTCAGTATGTGTTGAGCACCTTTCATGATTACTTGTGCTGGGAGTACTGTCTGTGGAAATTTGAGAAGATTCGATATGGGCCAGTATCTGTGCTGGACATTTATTCCCTCCCATGTAAATTGTCGAGATTACTGCTTGTAATGTCATTCTGCACACTTTCCATCTTTATTTGGTTGAGAGAACATCGGTTGTGATGTGTGTTGTACGCATTCAGATGATGAGAAACCTATGGTTCTGTAGACACGAGAAACATCTTTGTTGATTTTGTTGAGTAGAAGGATGGTTTGAAATCTGTTATATCACTGACATCACTATTCGTTAAAAAATATGAGTGGAACTACCTGTTGCCTCTATTTTTTTCCAATTTTGACGTAGAGATCTTCACAGAGGAGACACGTTTCTAGTTTCTGAGTGGTTTGCAGCATGTCCCCCACGCTGCACTTCGCTTAAGTTTTGGGTTTCTAGACGTATTATTTCCACTCTTCATCTTCGGAATTATACTGTGCAAGCGATCGGTAGGATACTGCTATGTGACTACGATTGAGAACTATCGGATAGATGGTATGATATTCTAGCAAACCACTTGAAGAAACATATATTCTTGTAATCTCAGAGTTCGGAGATGGGTGTAGAAAGCATGGCAGCAAGCAAGTGGGTCGGCGTCAGAAACAGTATAGCTTTTTTTTTGCCGGGGGAAACCAGCCCAGCATTTGTACAGCATTACAGAGGGTGACCACTGTCTGTGGAGGGTGCTCTGATCGCGCATCTGGCAAGCATGTCCAGAGACAGTTCTCTCTTGACCGCTGGCCGCAAAGCATGACTGGCCGACCTCGCGGGAAATACGAGTATCTAGAGCTGCGGCTATAAACACCGCATGTGCTTATGTTTTTTGGGATTTTCCTGTCTTCATGGTATATGTACGAGTGTCTTGTACTCGATAGCTGTATACAGGATGCAGAGATGATGACTTTGTATGGTGCAGGATACGAAGTATGTCTACTACATGGATGTGGTAATCGTTTGTGGTGATCTGGCCCAGTTGGATATCGGTTTCACGCTAACAAATAAGGCTTTCCTCGACAGTAGCAGAGCGCTGTAATTGAGGAAGTGTATTTGGCGATATTTTCCATATTTAATGATATGTAGAGCACTTCTGCAAGGTTTAACTGTCAGTGCAATATGACTGCTGTACGTTTTGTTTCGAGGTGTACAAAATAGTTTTGACACTGAAAGTCTCGTAATTAGTCTGTCTGCAGAGAATGGTGGATGGTGCTTCCACACCAGCAGTAGCAGCACTGGGGTGGGTAAATTCAGCAAGAACCGATCAGAATGTTCCTTTCACAGGAAGTTCCTTGATGTCAGAGAGTCACAAGGCATTCTTTGCACATGGAGTGGGAGCCTCTACAGACTGGTTCAAACAAGACAGTGGTAAAGTATCTACAGAAAGTTCTGTGACGTCTGAGATTCACGTGATGTCTTCCTTGTTTGAGTGTTCATAGACAACTTCAAGCTGACCATCCTCCTCTGGTTCAGACAGGCTAGATGCTGTTTCTCCCACAATTGTTGCTTTAGAGAATTTCCAGACTAGCAGCTGTAGGTCATCGAAAATTCACCGAAAATTCCAGCAACCTTTCTCATCTGTTGGACAATGCTTCGAATTCTGTTTGTGTAATTGTTCTGATTTTCCTGTACGTGCTTAGACACCAGTGTGTGCTTCTAGAAGTGAGAAATATAACGTTTTGACTCCGGCAGCATATACACACTAAGACCACTCAGCGTTTCAGAAAAATGATGACGACCACAGCAGTTGTAAGACTCAGAAATTTTTGACTCTCGCTGGCACTACCTTCAAACAAGCAGCTAAAACTCTAAAAGTAGTGAGCCTCCTGCATAGAGTTACAGAGATATTTATTTCCAATTCCTTTTGTCGTTTCTCTCGTTTAAAATCAGATATTGTAGCTGATACCAGGTTCAGGATTTATTTCCCACAAAATCATATGAAGTGTCTCAGGCAGGTTTCACAAGTTTGCCGCAATCTTTTTTAGAGTCTGTGTTCAAGCGTTGCGGTGTAAATTACGAAGTTGAAGCAAACTACTTTGCAGCGAGTTTTATGAAAGTGTATTTAGAGACATATTCAACTGGATCAGTAGCTCACTGTAATCTCCCCCTTCTTCCTTCTTCCATCTATTGATCAAATTAATAAATGCCCTGTCCAAGTAATTAACAAGCAAAGTCTTTTATGAAGATTTGAGAAGAGCAAAGATTACAATAAAATTTCAAGTTTACTTGGCTTGTCATGTTGAGATGGCTCCAGTTATTCTTGTCTAGAGGTCTGATTCTTGAAGTTGGAAATCTAACATCAGGTCGTCACGGTTGGTTAGAAATAAATAAATTGAAAGTGTTGTGCGGAATTTTTCATGTAAATATATTTTTCACTGATTTTCCCACGTTTTAGTATATCATGCAGTATTTTGATTTTTCACATTAACAAAGCCGAAATTACATTGTTAGCACCTATTATACATAAATACGTCTGATAACGTCAGAGGCAAGCTTACGATTTCCACACGCTGCAGAAATAACATTATTCCAAAGGGTTTCAAATTTTTCTTAGCAAATGAATTCCTACTAGTTTTCGTAATTCCTTTTCATAAATTTTAGCTTCAAATATAACATCTCTCCCGAACAGGCCATGAAGGCACAAGGGTACCGACTGGCCGCCGTGTCATCCTCAGCCCAGAGGCGTCACTGGATGCGGATAGGGCGGGGCATGTGGTCAGCACATCGCTCTCCCGGCCGTATGCCAGTTTCCGAGACCGGAGGCGCTACTTCTCAACCACGTAGCTCCTCAGTTTGCCTCACAAGGGCTGAGTGCACCCCGGTTGGCAACAGCTTTCGCCAGACCAGATGGTCACCCATCCAAGTGATAGCCCAGCCAGACAGCGCTTGACTTCGGTGATCTGACGGGAACCGGTGTTACCACAGAGGCAAGGCCGTTGGCGAAATATAACATACTCTGTACGAAATTGTATTGAAGTTATCAGAAAAGCAACTGAGATAATATTCAATCATCCAAAATCGAAAAATAATACTGGTATCGATAACTACTGTTGAGGAAAAGTAATGCTAGAGGAGGATGTCCTTTTACATCCTGAAGCAGATCATGCTGAAAGACAAAGGAAGAATGTGATATTTCCCACAAAAAGCATGCGAAGAGTCTCAGGGGAGGTTTCACAAGCGTGCCGCGATGTTTTTTTAGAGTCTGTGTTCAAGAGCAGTGGTGGTATTTCTCGGAATAAAACATGTTCAAATGGCTCCAAGCACTATGGGACTTAACATCTGAGGTCATAAGTCCCCTAGACTTAGAACTACTTAAACATAACTAACCTAAGGACATCACACACATCCACACCTGAGGCGGGATTCGAACCTGTTGACCGTAGCGGTCGCGCGGTTCCATACTGTAGAGTCTAGAACCGCTCGGTCACTCCTGCCGGCCTCTCTGTCTCTCTCTCTCTCTCTCTCTCTCTCTCTCTCTCTCTCTCTTTGTGTAGTGTTACATTTGGTTCCTGTTACATCTTCAAGTTAGGTATGTGATAATATTCCGCAAATTGATTAGACACCAGATTTGATGGGAGAGGTGGGCAGCTGCAGGTATTTCCAACGCGACAGGAAGTATTTGGGATGTGACTGCCCCTGCAGCTACCACGTGCTGGCGCCGTGAGCCCTGCGCTTGGCCTTCTCCAGTGGGATGCAGAGACTCTGGGGTAGGTAGAGCACGTACCGGAGTGAGTGAACGTCTTGCTTATTGGGCTTTGGAAGGCTTAATTAATCTTTATGGAATGATCTGTAGTTACAGCACATGCATCTATCAGCATGAGTCGCGAAGTGTAAGTTTGTCCCATCCTTCTGCATCTTGATTTTTTGGTGACTCGCATTCATCTTCTTTATACATTCTCTAAATATCATTGCTTTCCAAGCATCGTGCAGATGGCTATTCACACAGTCCTCATCTGCATGATTACAGCTAATATAAGTGTTAAACTCCTCCTTCTATAGCACAGGCATCTCATCCATTGAACACATCGTACACAGTAAACAATTACACCTATCCTCTTGGGAAACTCAGCACAGAGAGCGAATTTCCCTCGTCATCTTTTCCCCAGACTGTAAATTGATGATTATGTCAGGGAAGGGGACGGCGATGGAGTTAGATTAGTTGAGGTATCGCAATTAACCTGTTTTCCCTCCAACATTTGAACTTCCCACCATGATGTCACTGTGACTTTGCCACATCTATAGCCGCCACCTTGGGTCCACCACCTTGAATAAACTTGGCAACAAAGCAGAGTGGGGCCATACAAACTTTGCCCTGCTACTACCGCCACGCTTGCACCACAAGCCAGTTTCGATAATTTAAGAAAAGTTCCCATCCCTTACTCCAGAGGAAATCAAGAGAGCTGTATTCATTCTACTAATGTAAATGCCTTTCCAATCACTCACACATTGATGTAACATAGGGTTTATTCACGGCTAGGAGTATGAATAAGGTGAAGCAAGGGTTGCTGGTATCAAACACAATAAAAACTGAATAAATCATCTCGGTTGCCAACGCGATCCTTCCCCCGGGCATGATTACACAAGAAAAAATACTTGTAGAAAAGACACTCTACTAAGCTCAATGAAATTTCGTTGAGCGTAAGAAACGTGAAAGGTGAGTCAACTGTAGTATTTCACAAGCCTTGGTGCCTAGTGATTATTTTAATAAACTTCAACTATAATTTAATTCGAGATTTATGTGTCTTGCGAGACGAAAGAGAAATATCAAATAGACATCAATGATGTTCTGATACAGAGTTATTATCCACAATTCTTGTTGCTTGTAATGGCAGTAAATTCAGACGTTAGTAACTTTCGACAAGATGGGGTTTCTCGAAGTGAGGGAGCCTTTTGTGCCCAGTTCGAATAGTCCTACGACCATGAACACATCACAGGTACCGCAGAAGCCGTTCTGGCTGCTAGTAGAAATCAAAGTCTCGCACGATAATGCAAATATGAAACATTCCCAAAAAACTGTAAAAGTGAGCCTTTACGCAGTCGGCGATTTTCTTTCAAACCCGAATTTTTAAATAACCCCTCTCAGCAACAGCTCTGCCTCGCTGAGACCTTCGTACCCTCAAGACTCATTTCCTTGGCTGGTAGAGACAGTCTCCGGGGTGCAGGGTCCTACCGTTTAGACGATATGTTAAGACAGTTTAAATGGGTGCAGTGGGCACCAGAAGGGCCGATAAAAGATTGAGAGTTAGCCAGAGAAACGGTAGATGATGTTGTTTCTCGCTATTTGTCACATATCATCTGGAATTGCGGTCGTATATGGACCACCGACGCCCCCATGAGTCCGCTAAGGTAATCTGCCACGTTCTGGTGCCGTGTGACACTACTATACGTTATCTGCTTCACTCTGCCTTAGTTACGCGTTTTATTATTTCAGTGTGAATTCTCTATCTACACCACGCAACAAAATAAAAATTTTCTCCCTGCTACTGGGTTGAAAATACGTTCCTTGTAGTAATTCACACATGCTGAATACAGAACAGCCAACGGCCTTGCCGCAGTGGTAACACCGGTCCCCGTCAGATCACCGAAATAAGCGCTGTCGGGCTGGGTTAGCACTTGGATGGGTGACCATCAGGTCTGCCGAGCGCTGTTGACAAGCGGGGCTCACTCAGCCCTTGTGAGGCACACTGAGGAGCTACTTGACTGAGAAGTAGTGGCTCCGATCTCGGAAACTGACATGCGGCCGGGAGACCGGTGTGCTGACCGCATGTCCCTCTATATCCGCATCCAGTCACGCCTGTGGGCTGAAGTCGGTACCATTAGTTTTAGAATACAGAACTGCGCTCGGATTTTCTCTGGCGTATCTGGAAAAAAAAGTAATCTACCTGTGAAGCTTTACCAAGGACAATGCTATTAACTACATCAAATTGCGAATATGAGAAATTTTATGGAAATTAATGTGCGTAATTTGGTATGAAAACACTAAATATTATAATTAAGAAGTTAATTATAAATGTTTATTTGCCACTGGCATGAGTTAGCGACCTTTAGTTACACTAAGATTGACAATGGCTTGGTTTAAAAGTGTTGCTTTCCGTCTGCGAACCTCTTCTGTTGCGCTCTGCAAAAACCAGCAGTAATCCCCCGTCATATAATGGGATAGAAGCGGCCTTGACAACTTGCTTCAATGGTGGACATCTCCTGGTGGAATCTTTCACCGCACTCGTCACCCATTGGTCCCATATTTGGCGGAGAGAAGGTGAGATGTGAATGCAAGAAATTCATCTCTAGTGACATTCGGCAACGAAGTTGCAGGAAGGATGTTAGCAAATTGTCCACAATTTCTGCGTAGCTGTCTGCTCTGTGGTTCCCAAGAAAGTTGTGCACGACAACCATAAATGCGTCCGAAGCTGCTTGTTCTCATTCCGTGAGCTCTAATCTGAATTGTGCATCTCGAATCAACTTTCATACTTCTGCTCCAACGAAAGCTCCTGCTTTCAAGTTTTGCATCAGTTTTCGTCTTTCCAAACTTACCTTTTAGGCAATGAAGAGCACGATTTAATTTTATCCATCTCTGCAACAAACTGTTTCGTAAGACCCAGTGGAGTGGAAGTAGGTAAAACTTATTACGATCCACAAGAGGTCGCGACTATTCTACAGGCAAAGAAAACACATTTGCTTTGTATACCCAGTCTGCATTCCTAACAGATGGGTTACAACCTTCAAATCACCGCAAATATTCCAGTTGTGCCCAGAGTACTTAATCAGCATCGAGAGAGTGTTCATTGTTTCGTAGGTTGCTTCATTCCCACGGCATGACCAATTGGGATTGATGGTTTCCGGTTTCTATTGTGTAGTAGCGCAGCTTTGAGAGTGCTTGAGCTGGAGTCAATACAAAATCTCCATTCTTCTGCTATGTATTTGTTATCTAGTTCCTTTATGAGTCCTGCCACGACATGACAGAATCAAGCACAGCATAGTATCCGGTGAATTTCATGTGACTATCTCGAAAATGCGTAACTGTTGCACCTCTGTCCAGTAAGTTATACTCCTTCTTGTCTGATCAAATGTGACTGTTCAACCCTTTTTCCGTCACATTTAGAAAAAAATTGGGGAAATTTTTTGTGATGTATATTTACTGTGTATGTTGCACATATGCCATATCCATGGCAAAAGTTCTTTTGAAGTTATGGGTTAATAAATAAAATAATGATTCCAAATGGTATCATTAGAAATTACATAATACACTCCTGGAAATGGAAAAAAGAACACATTGACACCGGTGTGTCAGACCCACCATACTTGCTCCGGACACTGCGAGAGGGCTGTACAAGCAATGATCACACGCACGGCACAGCGGACACACCAGGAACCGCGGTGTTGGCCGTCGAATGGCGCTAGCTGCGCAGCATTTGTGCACCGCCGCCGTCAGTGTCAGCCAGTTTGCCGTGGCATACGGAGCTCCATCGCAGTCTTTAACACTGGTAGCATGCCGCGACAGCGTGGACGTGAACCGTATGTGCAGTTGACGGACTTTGAGCGAGGGCGTATAGTGGGCATGCGGGAGGCCGGGTGGACGTACCGCCGAATTGCTCAACACGTGGGGCGTGAGGTCTCCACAGTACATCGATGTTGTCGCCAGTGGTCGGCGGAAGGTGCACGTGCCCGTCGACCTGGGACCGGACCGGACCGCAGAGACGCACGGATGCACGCCAAGACCGTAGGATCCTACGCAGTGCCGTAGGGGACCGCACCGCCACTTCCCAGCAAATTAGGGACACTGTTGCTCCTGGCGAGGACCATTCGCAACCGTCTCCATGAAGCTGGGCTACGGTCCCGCACACCGTTAGGCCGTCTTCCGCTCACGCCCCAACATCGTGCAGCCCGCCTCCAGTGGTGTCGCGACAGGCGTGAATGGAGGGGCGAATGGAGACGTGTCGTCTTCAGCGATGAGAGTCGCTTCTGCCTTGGTGCCAATGATGGTCGTATGCGTGTTTGGCGCCGTGCAGGTGAGCGCCACAATCAGGACTGCATTCGACCGAGGCACACAGGGCCAACACCCGGCATCATGGTGTGGGGAGCGATCTCCTACACTGGCCGTACACCTCTGGTGATCGTCGAGGGGACACTGAATAGTGCACGGTACATCCAAACCGTCATCGAACCCATCGTTCTACCATTCCTAGACCGGCAAGGGAACTTGCTGTTCCAACAGGACAATGCACGTCCGCATGTATCCCGTGCCACCCAACGTGCTCTAGAAGGTGTAAGTCAACTACCCTGGCCAGCAAGATCTCCGGATCTGTCCCCCATTGAGCTTGTTTGGGACTGTATGAAGCGTCGTCTCACGCGGTCTGCACGTCCAGCACGAACGCTGGTCCAACTGAGGCGCCAGGTGGAAATGGCATGGCAAGCCGTTCCACAGGACTACATCCAGCATCTCTACGATCGTCTCCATGGGAGAATAGCAGCCTGCATTGCTGCGAAAGGTGGATATACACTGTACTAGTGCCGACATTGTGCATGCTCTGTTGCCTGTGTCTATGTGCCTGTGGTTCTGTCAGTGTGATCATGTGATGTATCTGACCCCAGGAATGTGTCTATAAAGTTTCCCCTTCCTGGGACAATGAATTCACGGTGTTCTTATTTCAGTTTCCAGGAGTGTAATTACTCAAAAAATGCATACATAACTGTATTGTAAACTTACCGTATTTCTTTCCCTTGCCCTTGAGGAACTACGTAATGTTGGTTCCATAACCAAGAATTTCAGTATACACAGAATATAACTAAACACAACAGTTAATGTTCACTCACAAATGCAGTAGCGCAACTCACGACACTTCTCTGTTCTGCACTTCAAACAAACGGCAAGTCACGAAAGCAAATGCCACTGTGATCTCTTGGCCAAACTTGGAACTACGTGAAGCGATGCCAAACGGTACCATTGAAGCATTGGGAAGCTCAAAAAAGCCAGGAATACTTACTTAATGATGCCATCTGGAATCGCAGACGCAGAAAGGGTTAATGTCGCTGTCGGAATCATTCGTGTATTCCATAACTCCAGCGCCACTGGCATCACCTTCAAAAGCACTTTCTTCGTTGTTCATTTCGTTGGATGAAGGAGGAATTGGTACTGGGTACCGTGTACCATGCGCCACAGGCCTTATAGTACACTGACAATCCGGATCCGATTTTTGACTTGTTCTGCTTGCTATACTCAGATGTGTTGGTAAAGTAGAAATAGCAATTCGAGTGCTGATATTTCTGCTCCAGCCAACTCATGGGAACAGCAAAAGGCATTTGTTTTCGCTTACCATTTAACCACTGGGTTAGGCCGGAGTAAGAGGTGGTGCAATAAACATGAGGAGCTCAGGATTTTGTTTGATCTTCGATTTCACATCCGAAGTAATGTTCGTTGCGCTGGACGTGTACTTGCCAGATATACGGTTTGGACAATGCATACAGGTACATCAATTCATTTTTCGTTTACTGAATCACCATGTACCGAATCTTCTTACACAAAATCACTTAAATGCATGTTACTGCGACTGTTGGTTAATAAAACACTGAACCACACCTGCATGAACGGTTCTATAGTCACCACCCAATAAGACTGATGGGTGAATTGGAGAAATTACATGGGAACTAATTTTATAAAACATGTTGAAACCTGCCTCTATGCTGTAGCTCACAGACACGTTAGAACTTGTTGTGAACTAGTTAGAACTTGTGCGAATCTGCCTTTTTTTTATTATTGCACACTTATCCTTCCACAGGCGCATAAAGCAGAGTAACCTTGAAAACACGCACACGCACACACACACACACACACACACACACACACACACACACACACACACACTCTATACACAGCTCGTTGATGCAGTTAAATATTAATCCATGTACATGTTTTTAATGTCATATGATTTTCAGCTATAACTTTAAATCCAGACATTCAACATCATTTCTGATTGCTCAGTCGGAATCAGTGCACCCTATTACATAAGAATTGCGTTATTTTCGGTCAGTAGCTAATTCATTGTTGCATACTACTACTTATTTGAGTGGTTTTGATAGCTTGAGCATTGTCTCCCGGTCAGTAATAAGTATCTTGTATCCTGGCACTTTTGACACCTATTTAGATATCTTCCCCCCTTTTTCAGTTCTGAAGCTTCATTGTTAATATACAGGGCGTTTCCGTAAGAGCGTGCAAAAATTAAACAGGACACAGAGGATGCTACACTGAACAATTTGAGGTAAGGAACCTGAGATCGGAGAAGCCAGCTTAAGGAGATAACAAGAATAAAATCAAATTACTGTGTACTTTTTTCATTTACATTAGTTAACTACGAATACCATCACTGACACAATGAACGTACCGTTTGTAACGTAACTAACAAAATGTGCTAAAACTGACGGCCACCAACCTCAATGAAAGCATGAAATCGGCAAACAAGATTCTGACGCACCGTGGTGTGCTTCGAATCACATCACAAGCAGCTACAGTTGTGGCAACTAATTCCACCTCTGTACCAACTGGGGTCTCATACACATGTAACTTCACATGTCCCGATAGGAAATAATCAAGCGTATCTAGATCAGGTGATCCCGCACGCAATGCAGGGAGACCTCCCATTCCAATACTGCGACCAGGAAATACTCTACCGGTATTGCTCCATCGTATTGAACTGTACGTTCCTGAATAACACTAAGTAATGAATAGATCTGCCGTTGATTCATAGCACGATCTGTCATGGGACAATGTAAGTACGATACAACAGAGCCACCTTATGGACAAGTAAAGTAAACAAAACCTGCATGTTAGTCGAGCGGTCTAAGGCGCTGTACTGCTGGACTGTGCGGCTGGTCCCGGCGGATGTTCGAGTCCTCCCTCGGGCATGGGTGTGTGTGTTTGTCCTTAGGATAATTTAGGTTAAGTAGTGTGTAAGCTTAGGGACTGATGACCTTAGCAGTTAAGTACCATAAGATTTCACACACATTTGAACATTTTTGGACCAAACCTGCATGATTTCCTGGTAATCAGGTTCATCCTCCTTTTTTCCTTGCAGAATATAAAGAAAGTGCATGTAAATAAACAGCACAGTACGTGTACATATATCTATATGGAAACGGTAATGCTGGACAATGCGGTAGACAAGCTTACTCCCATATCTCCTTAAGATGGCATATCTGGCCCCAGGTTCCCTATTTCAAATTGTTCAGTGGAGCATTCTCTACGTCCTGTACATTTTTGCACACTCTTACAGAAACATCCTGTATTTGTGAGTCTTTATGGGAAATGTACATATTTAACTGAGCCTGCCGCCGACTCTTATTTAAGCAGAATTGTGCTACGCCCTTCCTCCTTGATCTATCATCATGCATGAGCTTCTCCACGGTGATTGTGAAGGCAAGTCGAATCACGGCTGTAGTATTACGAGATGAATTCGATCTTTAGGCAGAATCAGTGCAGGGAGCAGCTTTTCATATAACGTGTGTGTGTGTGTGTGTGTGTGTGTGTGTGTGTGTGTGTGTGTGTGTGTGTGTGTGTGTGTGTGTGTATGTGTGTCTTTGTTTGGAAACGAGTACCTACTTCAAAAAAAGTTTTGCATCTCCATGGTTCCCAGAATTCTTGAAGATAGACGTTGACTGTGGGTATTGTATCACAGACACAGTCCCTTTGACTGTTCAGAGATGTGACTAAACCAACCCACAGATGTAAGCAGCCATGCATGAGCAGTGCCTATTAGATGGAAGGAAGTACACGGTTCGTGTTTTCTGTAGTTCAATACCACGGTTCGATCGCGTCCGCATTGTTACTTTGTGCGAGGAAGGGCTCTAAACAAGGGAAGTGTCCAGGCGTCTCGGAGTGAACCAATGGGATGTTGTTCGGACATGGAGGAGATACAGAGAGACAGGAACTGTCAATGACATGCCTTGCTCAGGCCGCCCAAGGGCTACTACTGCAGTGGATGACCACTACCTACGGATTATGGCTCGGAGGAACCCTGACAGCAATGCCACCATGTTGAATAATGCTTTTCGTGCCGGCGCAGGACGTCGTGTTACGACTCAAACTGGGCACAATAGGCTGTATGATGCGCAACTTCATTCCCGACGTCCATGACGAGGTCCCTTTGCAACCACGACACCATGCAGCGCGGTACAACACGCCGAAAGGACCGCTCAGGATTAGCAACACGTTCTGTTCACCGATGTGTGGCGCATTTGCCTTCAACCAAACAATCCTCGGAGACTTGTTTGGAGGCAATCCGGTCAGGCTGAACGCCTTAGACACAATGTCCATCGACTGCAGCATGGTGGAGGTGTCCTGCTGTTTTGGGGTGGCATTATGTTGGGCCGACTTACGCCGTTGGTGGTCATGGAAGGGGCCGTAGCGGCTGTACGATACGTGAATGCCATCCTCCGACCGACAGTGCAGCCATATTGGCAGCATATTGGCGAGGCATTCGTCTTCATATACGAAAATTCGCTCCCCCGTCGTGCACATCTTGTGAATTATTTCCTGCAGGATAACGACATCGCCCGACTAGAGTGGCCAGCATGTTGTCCAGACATGAACCGTGACGAACATGCCTGGGAAATGTATTGAAAAGGGCTGTTTATAGACGACGTGACCCACCAACTACTCTGAGGGATCTACGCCGAATCGCCGTTGAGGAATGGGACAATCTGGACTAACAGTGACGTGATGAACTTGTGGATAGTATGCCATGACGAATACAGGTATGCATCAATGAAAGAGGACGTGCTACTGGTTATTAGAGGTATCGTGTGTTCAGCAATCTGGATCACCAACTCTGAAGGTCTCGCTGTGTGGTATTCATGAGCAATAAAAATGGCGAAAATGATGTTTATGTTGATCCCTATTCCAGTTTTCTGTACAGGTTAAGGAACTCTCGGAACCGAGGTGATGCAAAACTTTTTTTTTTTTTTTTGATAGCGTCAGTGCCGTAATGTAAGGCACACTTCGTGTTTTACCATGATTCCCGCACCTTGAAGTATTTCGTGCCATAGCAAGGCAATGGCGAGAGAATACCATCTCTCATCCTGTGCGGGCATCAGGTTAATATAGTGCGAGCACAAGGGAGAGTAGACACCACGACAGATTGTCATTTGGGCCGCTCCTGGAAGTGTGTTCGGATACCCGAAGTTGTTAAGGCAACCACTCGCAGCATGTGGCAAATTCGGGTTCGAGTGCGGTCCCAGCACAAATTTTCATTGTTATGAAACATTCTACAGCTGATGCGGAACCATTATAGCATTTTGCAAGTTCGCGTTTAAACTTAAGAGGTTTTTCAGCGATACCTTCTGAGCATTTTGATATAAGGGCCCCACATCTCCGGTGCCACGTTACAGAATAATAACGTAATTATGATGTATTCAGTTTGTTACCCCAGTGTCCTTCGTCTCTGTGTAAATACCGTCTCAAACCGTCACAAGAATGAAACAGACAATAATGTGCAGTCACCAAAACGCACAACGCTTCCGGTTTCTTATAAAAGCGGGTGAACAGATGCAAAGGTCTGTGATACGATTATTGTAACTACAGGAACTGTTCAGCATAGGCGTCATTGAGCCGCTATTCTATCGCATTCAGTGAAACCATAAACGAAGTACATATTGGTCAACTCTTCATCTGAGGTTGCGCTGAGATATCTCTTTAGAAATAAGTTACATTTCCGAGTTATTTAGCATTGTAATGAGCCAATCAGTCGGTAATCGAGCAGATTCAAGCATTTATACGCGTTAAAATGCTCATTGCTAGTTAAAACGTGCCATTTCCGGAAGTCATAAATTTAACGTAGGTGAGCGAAAGGACTTTTGTTCGGCTTGAGAAAATCAAACGAAGAACATATTTGGCGACACTGTTTCCGGCATGCTGAATTAGCGCTTGGCACGATCTGGTTGGATGACTTCAGTGTCAAATAACTAGGAAACGGCGCAACGTATCGAATTTTTCTCTTAACAATTTTTTCTCAGCTCATCGTATCCTGCAGCACCCTTGAATTTGTAAGCAGAGATCAGCTGCGAATGACGACAAGACCTCAGTGAAACTACATAGTTGGGGAAAATATAGTACTTCGAGTCAAGGTGGGTCGGCAAATCGGACACTGTTGTCTACAGATACGGACAAAATAGGGAGAATGACAAGAGCTTTTAGTGATATTCACATTTAATGTTAAAGCGTCGGCTCAGCCACCTATTCATGTGTAAATTACGTTGTAATTTACCTCTTTCTAAGATCAAGCTTTCATCCTTAGAACAACCGTATTCTGGGGATTAAGGCTTTACTATTGAACTTGGTAGGTTATATTGTGTTTTAACTGTAAATACATGGCTGAGTCGACATTTTGACATTGATTTTTACAATCACGAACTCATAGCCGTTATGAATAAAATCGTTATTCGCTTTTACTTTTTATGTTAAATCACATTAAGTTATCGCTGAAAAAAAAAAGATCATCACAATATAAATTTTAGCACTGAAATACTTCGGAAATAGTACGCACCATGAATGCATAATGGTTGGAAACAATATATTAATATTACACTGAGGAGACAAAAGCCATGGGATAGCGTTATGCACGTATACAGATGGCGGTAACATCGCTTACACAAGATATAAAAGGGCGGTGTCATTTATGTTCGGTGAGTCATGTGAGAAAGATTCGTCTGTGATTATGACCGCACGACGGGTATTAACGGACTTTGAACGCTAATGACAGTTGAAAGTAGTTGCACTGGACATTCCATTTCGGAATTTGTTAGGGAATTTATTATTCGGAGGTGCACAGTGCCAAGACTGCGCCGATAGTACTAAATTTCAGGTCTTGCCTCTCACCACAGACAACGCAGTGGCCGACGGCCTTCACATAACGACCGAGAGCAGCTGCGTTTGTGTTTAGAGTTGTCATCCTAAGAGACAAGCAACACTGCATGAAATAACTTCAGAAATCAATGTGGGACGTAAGACGAACGCATCCGTTAGGGCAGTGCGACGAAGTTTGGCATTAATGGGCTAAGGCAGCAGACGACCGACTCAAGTGCCTTTGCTAACAGCACGACATCGCCTCTAGCGCCAGTCCTGGATCCCCGACCATATCGATTGGACTATAGGTGACTGCAAAACCGAGGCCTTGTCAGATGAGTCCCGATTTCGGTTGGTAAGAGCCGTTGGTAGAGTTCGAGTGTGGTGCAGACCCCACGAGCCATGGACCTAAGTTGGCAACAAGGCACTGTGCAAGCTGGTGGTGGCTCCATAAAGGTGTGGGCTGTGTTTACATGGAATAGACTGGGCCCTCTGGTCCAAATGAACCGATCATTGACTGGAAATGGTTATATTCGGCTACCGGAAGACTGTTTACAGCCATTCACGGACTTCATGTTCCCAAACAACGATGGAATTGTTATGGATGACAATGCGCCATCTCACCAGGTCACAGTTATTTGCGATTGGTGTAAAAAACATTGCTCATAATTCGAGTGAATGATCTGGCCACCTAGATCGCCATACATGATTTCCATCGGAAATTTACGGGACATAATCGAAAGGTCAGTTCGTGGACAAAGTCTTGCACCGGCAAAACTTTCGCAATGTAGATGGCTATAGAGACAGCAGGGCTCAGTATTTCTACAGGGGCTTCCAGTGACGTTTTGGGCCCATGTCGCGTTGAGTTGTTGCACTACGATAGGCAAAATGAGGTCCGACACAATATTAGGAGATACCTCAAGACTTTCGTCATCTCAGCGTAAGTACTTTATGAAAATTTTAGCAAGTTCGTCGAAACAGATCCAGCGCACCCTTAGTAAGGACACCCCTATGGACAGGACGTCAACAGATGGATAATATAGCCGCCAGAGAGTGGGGAGAAAGCAAGGAGACCGGAGAGCCTGCGTTCCAGCGGTCAGCGGCGCTGCTAACCGGCCAGTGACGGCTCGCGCCCGCCTTAGCGGTAACCAGCGTGTCGGCTGATTACAGACCTCGCCGTGCTGTGTGTATTGGTCCGACGCGAA
Organism: Schistocerca gregaria; assembly: GCF_023897955.1. Classification (NCBI taxonomy): domain Eukaryota; kingdom Metazoa; phylum Arthropoda; class Insecta; order Orthoptera; family Acrididae; genus Schistocerca; species Schistocerca gregaria. The sequence continues at coordinate 525,105,655 of NC_064921.1, read as the reverse complement.
CTGAGGCTAATCAAATTGCTGCCAGTGACGTATATGGTCGACGCTGTGTAATCATACTACGACACATTTGTTCTGAGTTGAGTCACACGGAAAGTAATCTGCAACAGCGGTTCTTTTAAATAACATCCTGGAGGACTGCTGCAGGCATACTATACAAGCAATGGTGTAATGCAACGTAAGGGCTACCGATCAGTTAATGCGTGGAATGGCTTTAGTAATTTGCCTTAGGAGGAGACAAACAACGCTGCAGACAGACACGTACTTTATTACTGCTGAGGTCTTGCCCCCAACAGCTAGCTGCTGGCGCCCGTAATGGGCACGGAGCTTGACCTCCTTCATGACGAGTCAGACTTTTTGTTCACTTGCCGGCCAGCCTTAATTTTCCGCACAGAAGGTGCCAGTAGTGGATGGTTGCTCCTAGCTGTTGCAGGCTTTCAAAATAAAAAAATTAAAAAAAAATGTGACCCTCAGACTCAGAGGTGAAATATTAAAAGTTTTGACTGGTTTCGTGGTCTACGGGCTGCGATACGTAGTTGCCGCATTACAAGCCAAATACTGCTGAGTCTACATAATATGAATATACACTTCAATCGAATGGTCGAAGGTTCCTATCACTAAGCAATTGCAAATTTTGAATGTAACATAGAAATTTATAAATGAAAGATCGCAATTAAATACAATCTGCAGGTACTATTAACGAGTTTAAATGATGAGTATGATAACAGAAGTACCTTTAACAATGCCATTTATTACTGTAAAACACATATTGGTGTCGATGGTCGAGCAATTAAATAAAATATAAGTTGAATAACAGGGAAACAATACATATCTACTTCACATAATTAGTTATGAACAAGAACATAGCTCGCAAGATATTCGCTTCTAAACTCAAACTACGTGTTCACTGCAGAAGCCACAGAAATCTCACAAGTGCACAAGCCGGCACTACGAAATATTTCCATCTCCTGCGACCATGCGCAAAACTCAACAGTCTCCAACAATGCATGCGACCGTCTGTCACACCTTCCCATCCAGCATTCCCCCGTGTCCGAAGCGACCTGATGCTCCACCCTCCATTGACTTCGGTAGTAGTAACGAGCGCTGTGATTGGCTAGAGCGCTCCCGCCACGTCTTCAAGGCAACATACACTCACAAACATATTGAAACACATACTAAATGATGGATTTACATTCAAATATTTTGAAATTAAATAAATATTCCTACAGCTGGACCATAAACACGCTCTACCACACATTATTAGATACATAAACGAATTAAATAAACATATATCAAATGAATAAGAGCAAAAGTAGGCCAGTAGGCTAACATCTCTGTGCTTTCTAAAACAAAGTAACTATTTGACCAACTTCTTCATAAATAGTATATATTGGATATAAACAAAGACATAGACGAATAAATATATTTATAAGCATGCAGCTACCGTTTGGAGTCTTATGGCCTGATGCGACCAATACTAATTGGCCACTTTCACGTCCAATAACTCATGTACTATTCAAGTTACATGCCTGTAATTCATACTAATTTAGGTTTACACTAATAGCTTTCTGAAGACATGTCGATCGACTAAATCGGATTAACCGTTTAGATTTTGAAATTCGTTGCTGGGTGTTACTTGTATAATTTAAAGTCAGTAGTAAACTTTAAACTAATAAAGATATTGTAAATCTGATTACACCATCAGAATCGTCATGCAAATAATGGTAGTGTACATGTATCTTTTTAAGGCATCATGATTCCTCTGCTTATTATGAATTTCTACACGAACTGTGAAATGTCTGCCATTATGGTGTCACAAAGTCCGCCATCTCTGGCACTCCCAGCACACAAATCTCGTTCATCGACACAAGGCACAGTCCTCGACACAGCGCCAAAGTGGAATTCCCAGCCACACAGCCGGCTGGACGACGCTCTGCGGCCACCCCTCTTGCTCTGGCTAATGTTCGGCACCACTCAGTTGCTGACGAGCGGCCCGTGCAGCCACGCCGAACTTAGAATATTTTCAGGGTGCCTCAACTCGCCCGTTACCTCACACTGTGGAATACACCAATACGGTGAATATTTATTCTGTTTTGTAGCAGCTGACAAGCAGACCACGCCCACTCGTGATGATCGGTTTCGTCCAAATGAATGGTGCATGCAGCACATGGCTGGACATGAAACTGACAGAAGTGGGGGCATAGACGAGAGTTTAGAAAATTAAATTGAATTTTTGCCACAGAATGGGCGAGGCATTACCCATTATGTTCTGTAAGGCAGCGGTTGGCGCAGCAGAAAGAATAGAGAACGGTAACCCAAGGATAGTGGGGTCGACTCCCTGTAAGCACAATCTTTTTTTAAAAATGGTCGATTTACTGAATTTCTTGATATTTTCATAAAATGTCTGAAAATTAAAGGAACAGGGAAATTTGGGACAGCAAACGAAGTTCCATTAAATGACTTTACTTATATTGTCCACGAGGAGTCTGCAAATAACTTCCCAAGAAAGGAATGTAATTAATGCGTACAGGATTTAGTATTGCGTTAGTTTTATTTTGAAATTCGAGGTGTGTTTCACGTGGTTTGCTGCAAACCGTATGATCAGAGACAACTTTTGATAAGGGAAACCAAGTTTCTTTTTCCTGTAAAAACGATGAAACAACTTCGTAATTTTTAAAATACAGCGTTTATAGAGTGTGCAAGATGCTGAGCAAATTAATGTTGCCGGCCAAAGTGGCCGAGCGGTTCTACGCGCTACAGTCTGGAACCGCGCGACCGCTACGGTCGCAGGTTCGAATCCTGCTTCGGGCATGGATTGGTGTGATGTCCTTAGGTTAGTTAGTTTAAAGTAGTTATAAGTTCTAGGGGACTGATGACCTCATATGTTAAGTCCCATAGTGCTCAGAGCCATTTGAACCAAATAACTGTTTCCCTTCTTTTACATTAACCCCAGGACGTGTTAATCAGCAACTGTAAACTAATAATAGGATCTAATTTTATATACGACCATGTCGTGTATGCTTTACAATCCTTTCCTGGAAATCTATTTCCAGTGTCCTCTTGGATCTGTAACTACAACTCATCCTTGCAAATTGTTTTCTATGCCAAATTTTCCTTTGCCTGTCCTTTTCATATCGTTTATGTCAATAAGAACGAATGCAGTATATTGAGCATTATTTTTGTTTATTTTCAGTGTCAGTATCGTAAAAAATGAAAATAAAAAAAACGCTTAGACATGGAGACTCGATCCCAAGACCACCGGATTATCGTTCTGAACTCTCCCAGCTGTGCCAACCACTGCCTGGAAGCTACGCTAACATAAACGGTTCATGATTCACCTAACCTGTGGCAAATATGCTATTTTTTCCCTAAACTCTTGCCCATATGGTGCTCTCTCGGGTGACACTTTCATATCTGACCAAGCCCTACAAATGCCATTAATGTGGACAAAATTTATGACGAGGCGGTGAGGTCCCCTGGTGAGAAAAAATGTTCATATTTTGTAGGCGATAAGATGACTCACACCCATAAGAAAACCAGGAAAGAAAGCTGATTTCATTACCTACAAACTATGTGCACCAGTGAGAACGAACTGCGACCAACGAACCCATGCGATGAAACTCAACAGTAGTGAGTCCACGCCAGACTCTACGAGGCCCCGTGGTGGTGTCGCTGTCTTGCAAAGTGTACCAGCGGAGTACTGGATCTGCGAAGATTATTCTTCGTGTTTTGTTGACACCATCAAGAAATGTCGGTATTCTTGTGGTATTGTCCGAAGGGCGTTTTGATGCAGTTATCCACGCTAGTTTATCAAATGCAAGTCTCTTCATCTCTGCAACCTACAATCTGAACCTCCTCACTGATATCAAGCCTTGGTTTCTGCACAGCGTCCCAGCAGGGATACGACAAAAAAGAAGTAAACGCATACCTTAAGAGCTGTGAGCACTGCGAAACAAATCTCTTCTACGGCAAGCTCTGTGCTTTCCATATTTTGATAGGTGGTATTATGGACCAAAACGGGGAAAAATGTGCACTAAACATGGGCTCTAAAGTGCACACCTTAAGAGCTATGAGGCTGCTCATCTTCGCTACTGTGAAACGCATCTCTTCTACTTAACAAGTGCTCATATCTTTTAAGGCATGCATTCCGGAGCCCGTGCTTGATAGACAATTTGTTCTTGTTTCAGCCCATACTACATTCTTCAAAAAATGGCTCTGAACACTATGGGACTTAACTTCTGAGGTCATCAGTCCCCTAGAACTTAAAACTACTTAAACCTAACTAACCTAAGGTCATCACACACATCCATGCCCGAGGCAGGATTCGAACCTGCGACCGTAGCGGTCGCTCAGCTCCAGACTCTAGCGCCTAGAACCGCACGGCCACTGCGGCCGGCACTACATTCTTCCGAAATATAGAAAGCAAAGAGCTTGCGTTAAAAAGTTTCTTTGGAAAATGAAATAGTGCTTATAAGTCTTAAGGTATGCATTTTAGAGCTATGTTTACTAAACTTTTTTGCTGTCATATTCCTCAATATTGATTATTCCTCCTGGGACACCCTGTGTGTACAATTCCCCTCTCCTCTTCCACGTAATACACACACACACACACACACACACACACGCACACACACACACACACACACACACACACACACACACAGACAGACTTCCCTCCCTTACTATATTGAGGATGCCTTTATGAATATCACACCACACTGACTTTAGGATGTCCGTTACTTAGACACACAGCACCCGTTTAGGCTACATTTTGGGAAATATTGAGCCTACCGACAGTAGCCGTCTGCTTTGACTCATAAGCTACTCAAAATGGCGGACCTAAACTGCTCATCGAAATCCAATATGCGTAAAACACACACCATAACAAGAACTATAGCTAGTCTCAAGACACCACATTCGTCTTCGCCAACTCAACACATACCTGTCGTCTTTCGACCTAACACAGATCTCGGACTAACCTAAAGATCAATATTTCGTATTCACTTTCGTCGATTTCACCAATTCGTAAAGAAACAGTCACTTTCCAATAAATATTGTCAATGGATGCTCTATCTTTGTTAGCTCTCGTGTGACGTCATATTCCATCGTTATAAATGTTGTAATGTTCTGCTCTAGCTTTGTTACAACACATATGAGGTTATTAGCCAGCACGTACGTTAATGGTCAAAATCGATGTGCGGTGCCAACTGGTTTAAACCTTCTTACATTTCATGTATAATGGGAGTGAAAACGCTTTTCATTAGCGTCGGACAACATTGTAATCGTAATGAAGATATTCAAGAAAGTTCATACTTACACTCAATTACCTGGGTGTATGTTCACGCAAGCAAAGCAATTAAACTTGAAAAGCAGTATTTTTTTAACATTTTCCGATCTATGGAGAACAACGGACTCTTTGCTTTGAAGTATATTTAACAGCATTTCGTCAATGTAATACGATATCTTGTGGATACAATATTGACGGTTCCCTCGTGAAGCAGCATTACATTTCAATTATGTCCATACAAACTTTCAGAGATTATAAGAAAGGACAAACGAATCATTTTGAGACCAGGAACTCTGTTCCGGAAAGGACAAAGCTAGAAGTTACGTAAGCAAACCCATAGTGGGATAACTCAGCCGCTGGAAATCTTCAGGCTACAGCTCCGAAGAGCTACTAATGAAGATTTTCGGTAAACTCACGGATGGACATGGTCAAAGACGGGATCTCTCCGCTTAAATGCACCTGCACACACGGTGTTATTGAGAGAAATGCTTCCTACCTTATAGAAAAATGTCCCCATTGATCTTCGTCCATGTATGCGGTACCAACATAACGGAGCCATAGCTTGTTTCGCACATCTTGCTCGCCAACAGCTGTATCAGCTTTCCCTGGATAGGATTTATCGTGGTCAAATCATTTCAAGTAGTCTGATGGCACTTGATGTCCTCTTATTGAATCATGCAAACTGTCCTGCATACGAAACACTTGACAAGTCTAAAGCAGATCCTCTTGCAAGAATTATTTTTGCCAGTAACATACACTCCTGGAAATTGAAATAAGAACACCGTGAATTCATTGTCCCAGGAAGGGGAAACTTTATTGACACATTCCTGGGGTCAGATACATCACATGATCACACTGACAGAACCACAGGCACATAGACACAGGCAACAGAGCATGCACAATGTCGGCACTAGTACAGTATATATCCACCTTTCGCAGCAATGCAGGCTGCTATTCTCCCATGGAGACGATCGTAGAGATGCTGGATGTAGTCCTGTGGAACGGCTTGCTATGCCATTTCCATCTGGCGCCTCAGTTGGACGAGCGTTCGTGCTGGACGTGCAGACAGCGTGAGACGACGCTTCATCCAGTCCCAAACATGCTCAATGGGGGACAGATCCGGAGATCTTGCTGGCCAGGGTAGTTGACTTACACCTTCTAGAGCACGTTGGGTGGCACGGGATACATGCGGACGTGCATTCTCCTGTTGGAACAGCCAGTTCCCTTGCCGGTCTAGGAATGGTAGAACGATGGGTTCGATGACGGATTGGATGTACCGTGCACTATTCAGTGTCCCCTCGACGATCACCAGAGGTGTACGGCCAGTGTAGGAGATCGCTCCCCACACCATGATGCCGGGTGTTGGCCCTGTGTGCCTCGGTCGTATGCAGTCCTGATTGTGGTGCTCACCTGCACGGCGCCAAACACGCATACGACCATCATTGGCACCAAGGCAGAAGCGACTCTCATCGCTGAAGACGACACGTCTCCATTCGTCCCTCCATTCACGACTGTCGCGACACCACTGGAGGCGGGCTGCACGATGTTGGGGCGTGAGCGGAAGACGGCCTAACGGTGTGCGGGACCGTAGCCCAGCTTCATGGAGACGGTTGCGAATGGTCCTCGCCTTTACCCCAGAAGTAACAGTGTCCCTAATTTGCTGGGAAGTGGCGGTGCGGTCCCCTACGGCACTGCGTAGGATCCTACAGTCTTGGCGTGCATCCGTGCGTCGCTGCGGTCTGGTCCCAGGTCGACGGGCACGTGCACCTTCCGCCGACCACTGGCGACAACATCGATGTACTGTGGAGACCTCACGCCCCAAGTGTTGAGCAATTCGGCGGTACGTCCACCCGGCCTCCCGCATGCCCACTATACGCCCTCGCTCAAAGTCCGTCAACTGCACATACGGTTCACGTCCACGCTGTCGCGGCATGCTACCAGTGTTAAAGACTGCGATGGAGCTCCGTACGCCACGGCAAACTGGCTGACACTGAAGGCGGCGGTGCACAAATGCTGCGCAAATAGCGCCATTCGACGGCCAACACCGCGGTTCCTGGTGTGTCCGCTGTGCCGTGCGTGTGATCATTGCTTGTACAGCCCTCACGCAGTGTCCGGAGCAAGTATGGTGGGTCTGACACACCGGTGTCAATGTGTTCTTTTTTCCATTTCCAGGAGTGTAGTTCGAGCTACATCGAGGTTGTTCGAACGGTATGACCAAAGTTCTTGCAACGACGCTATCCGTGCATAGAAGATGGGGGACGCTATTTTCACAACTTGTAGACATAACGTGTTGTGAAGTTTTACAGATAAATATAATTATTACAAAAGTGTAACTACTGGAAATTTTTTATTTTCATTAGCAGACCAATAGTAAAGCTGAAACTTAATTAAATATGTTCAACTAGGTCGTTTCCATATCATGGTTCCCTGTGTCATAGTGATACATAAACCTTCGTCCATGATCACTGGAAGCTCGTGTCATGATTACGAAACAGCATACATGAGCTTTTCTGTGAAGCTTTATGTTGATTCAAGTTAGTTTAAAAGGAGAAATTATGTCCCACCATATCTATAGGATTAGCTGTATTTGTCTCTTAAACCCACAACCTGTAGGCTAAATACCGTGTATTTGCTATTGATATTTTTATACGTGGCTCTACAGGTAAAGTCACCGCGCACTATCAGACTAGCAGTTAAAACTTACGGCTAGAATTTAAAATGAGACGTAAGTCGCAGTTGGCAATCTAATTAATATAACTTGTCATGACACCTGTTAAATCTTGTCGATCTGCGTTTCATCGGTCAAAGTCCCAGCGTATTGACAGTTCAATGGAGGTGAAAGTAATGGCAGCACTGGTCATAGAATTTGGAATATTTTATGAATTTTTTCGAGTTTCAGATAACTGGAAACATTAACAGGTGCTAATAGCTGTATTCTTCGCATCATACGGTCTCTGTTATGTGATTAATGCAGTCTGATCAGCCCTTTTTCTGTGGTAAATGGCGCAAGGTGTAGACAAGGCTATATATTTTTCTTAAGCCAAAAATCTTCTTGACTCTCTCACGTACCTGCACACCGATCCGGAACGTCAGTCTTCTCGTGTTCCAGTGACAGGTGGGACAATATGACCACAGCTGCAGCCGCCAGCTGGAGCCCCTAGTAATTGGCAGGAAGCTCAGCGCTCGTTGCGCAAGCGCATCTTTGTGTTTGTTTACGGATGCGGCGCCGGTGAAAATAACGCACCTCGCTGTTGGCTGGCCAAGAAGTCCATCTGCGTCCATCTCAGCACTCTCACTGTGGTGTTGTCGTTAGCGTTTCAACATTAACTCTTTCACTTGCTGCTTTGATCGTTTCCAATAACCTTTCATGAACTCTATTTTTCCATGTTGCACCTGATTTTTTTTTCACCTCTATACCCTTCCAAAGTCAGTACTTCAATCTTAAAAGAGTGTTTCTATTTTATTATTGCTCTCGAATATAAGATCTTTTCATATCGATTTTGTTCTGTATGAACCAAATTATAGTTTAATCTCCCCCCTAAAATTAGTGGAATAGAATGATGAAAAAAAAGCAACGTCCTCAAGAGTTTGTTCAGTGGCGTGCATACTGAGCGGTTGTAGCGTTAGAGATTCATTTGTCACGATTATCGCCGATCAGATAGCGCTCAGGAGCCCGTCTGTGTGCCCTTTACTTTAACTCTGCGTGTCCAGATGGACAGTGTGAGTGACATACATTCTAGGGTACAGACATGCCCCGCCAACGAGTTCATAGTCCCGATTAGATTAGATTAGTACTTGTTCCATAGATCATGAATACGACACTTCGTAATGATGTGAAACGTGTATGGTTAATAAAAGGTGTCTATACAAGATATTACATTACACAAAATATTACATGACACTTAATATTTTTTTGGGGTGGGGTGGGGGGGGGTGACGGAATTACCCACTTGCTATATACAAAAATTCATCTAATGAGTAGACGGAGATTCCATTCAGAAATTCTTTTAATTTGCTTTTGAATGCTATACGGTTATCTGTCACGCTTTTGATGCTGTTAGGTTAAGTGATCAAAGACTTTTGTGGCAGCATAATTTACCCCCTTCTGAGCCAAAGTTAGATTTAACCTTGAGTAGTGAAGATCATCGTTTCTCCTAGTGTTGTAGCCATGTACACTGCTATTACTTTTGAACTCGTTCGGATTGTTAATAACAAATTTCATAAGTGAATACATATATTGTGAGGCTACAGTGAAGATGCATAACTCTTTAAATAGGTGTCTGAAGGATGATCTTAGGTGAGCTCTAGCAATTATTCTGATTACACGCTTTTGTGCAATGAACGCTCTTTTACTCAATGATGAGTTTCCCCAGAATTTGATGCTAAATGAAAGTAGAGAATGAAAATAGGCATGGTAAGCTAACCAAAATTTGCAGTGACCCTAATAGCATAAGTAGCTGAACTCAAACGTTTCAGCAGATCTTCAGTGTGTTTTTTTCCAGTTCAACCCCTCTTCAGTGCATACACCAAGAAATTTTGAATATTCTACCTTAGCTACCAATTTCTGATCGAAGTCTATATTTATTAATGTTGTCATTCCATTTACCGTGTGGAACTGTAAATACTGTGTTTTGTCAAAGTTTAATGAGAGCCTGTTGGCCAACTTTACCTGTTTGAACGGGGTCGCATTGCTAGCTTGCGGGAAGTTGGTTGGACGCTGCTGCAATGTGGGGCACACTGTGTCATTGGTGCTTCGTTACTTTCAGCAGTGGTCTACTGAATATTCCCACACTAGCAGACCAGGTTCCAGTCGTCTGCATAGCACAGACGCACGTCAAGATCGACGCACTGTCCAAGCAGCAAAGGCCCACCGAACATCATCCAAGGAAGGAATCTGGGCATGTTTTGCACCAGATGTGTCACCAAGGGCTACTGGGAGCCGTCTGCTTGCAGCAGGACTAAGATCGCGTGTACCTCTAGCCAGGCCACCAAGACAACCAACTCCGTGGAACAGCCGACTCAGTTCACTTCAGAGATTAGAGGAGGATCTGTCTGTACGTGAATGATGGACGTACACGTGGACGCGGAGACCTGGTGAGCGCCCTGTTCCCGAGTGTATTCGACCACGGCAAATTGGTCCAACACCTGGCTTCATGGCGGTAGGGGAACATCAATCACAACTCGAGGCCACATTTGGTATTTCGGCAACGTAAAGTAACCAGTGTCCGCTACATTGCACAGGTTGTTATCCTCGCGCTATTGCCATTTCTTCGACAGGAAGGTGATATGTTTTTTCAGCAGGACACTGGACTTGCACATACCGCTATTGCGACACAGAATGCTCTTAATGGCGTACAACAACTGCTCTGTCCAACAAGATCACCAGATCTCTCGCAATGTGAAGTGGGATCTTACTCCTTCTCCAAAGCCTACAAGAACCATTTCCAGTGACAGAAGATCCAAATATGCCACTCGGCATATTTACGATCGTTTGCATGCGAGAATACATGACTGTGTTGCCGCCAGAGGGAGTCAACACTGTGTACTAATGCGACTGTTTCGGCACCCTTTACTACGAAATGTGAATTTCAATTGGCCTGAATTTGTTATCATGTTGTTGTTGCTGTGGTCTTCAGTCCAGAGACTGGTTTGATGCAGCTCCCCAAGGTACCCTATCCTGTGAAAGTTTCTTCATCTCCGAGTAACTACTGCAACCTACATCCGTCTGAATCTGTTTAGTGTATTTATGCCTCGGCCGCCCTCTACGATTTTTACCCTCCGCGCTACCCTCCAATACTACATTTGGCACCAAACAGAGCACCTCCGTCACTGGGGGTACCCCTGGCGGCCGTGTTGTTGCGCTAGGCCGCTTTGTGTAAGGTACAGATATCGATCCTCAAGGAGCAACTGTATCTGTAACTTTACACTGTCGCATCACTTTTCAGTAAAACTGTGTTGTCCTTGACGGTGCTGAATTTGTTTTCTGGCCGTGTGTTCGTTTCGCTAATCTGCTCTCACTCAAGATGAAAACATTTCGCTTCCAGTGTTTTATGTATACTTCTGGAACTTTCCTTTCTTCTATTTATCTTCAGTTCATCTTCTGTGCCCATTACTTTGCTTGCATGTCTTCCAAAGTTTCTGTCCAGTCATGTTTATAATTCATTGTTAAGCATTCACCTATATATAAACGTTCTCACATAAGTGCTGCAGATTAGTGTTCCACTTTATTCCTGAAGATATTGGCTTTATTATTAGTAATATTAGTATCAGTCTTAGTGCAAGTATTAGTATCATCATTATTTGCGATGCTTGAGACAGAAAAATGTGTGTGTCGCATTTTCGAGCCAGATATGGCTGCTATTTATCGGACGATACCACCCGCTGAACCTCAGTGCCATGTGATACGTAGGAAAGAGAACTGCCCTGAAAGTGTTTGTGCCAGGTGTCCTCCGCTTGTAAGATTCACAATACTTCTGTCACTGAGAGAATTCAGAAATCGTGAACTTACGAACACCAGTCTCAAAGATAAACCCCTTAATTTTTACACTTCACACTGGAAAATCTCTTAGTTTCCAAACTATTAAAGTAATGTAAGTTCTTTTTCCCTTAACTAATCGACAACGGACGGCATTTTGTAGAGAGTGTACCACACCTGGATAGGTCTATATTTTAAGAAAAGTTCATTTTTACAGCCTCAGTTACAAGTGAATGAAGTCTAGTTTCGATAATATATAATGATCATTTTCAAATATTCAGACAGAATAACAATAAAAAGTATTCGACTAATCGTTGCTTAATGCCTGATAATTACTTAAAAATACTTCTAGTCAGTGCAACTCCGTAACATGGCATGATCAATCACTGAAAGTGGTTGATATAAATACACGAATGCTTGAGAGAATAGTAAAGTTAATTGACTACATAATTTACAGTTTATAAAAGAAATTAGAGATGTATTCTCAAGGATTCCACGAAATTACGCCTCAAGAGAATCTCCAGTAAAATACAGTTGTTCTTCTTTGTCATAGTTACACACGTTTCAGGTCGCACTGCCACAACAACCTCTTAAATCTCTAAATCCCATTCATTACATGGCAAGGTACATATTAAAGTTCCATTACAGTAAGCCATATTCCAACAACTAAGTCTCAATTCATGCTTGATACTGCACGGTTTTTGACCAATTCAAGTTGAATTTTGCGTCATAACTGAGTCTCACTGCGTACGGGATACTGAGTAAAATCAGAATATGTTATAAGGCTGGGACAGTGTTGCTGTCCATCACGCACAAAAAAAAACCTGCAGCGCACGCCGACTTAATGCGTTAAATCCACAAGTTTGTCCAAACATGTGACTCAATGTTCGGCTTTGCATCTCGAGGCCGCATACTTGTAGCGAGAAGTCTCTATCAATTCCTAAAGATTTTAGCGATTCCAAGTCATGTCGTCTGCTGCAGCAAACTGGCTAGCATGCGATTTTACACACTTGCCTGATATTAAACGCATAATAGAAAAATGTCACGATTAAATAAATAGGCACAGAAAAAGACTGATCATAACCCAAAGACTATCTCGTGAATTTAGAACATCGCCTTTTTTTATTGCCAAACAGTCTACCTGTCTGTCACATTTTACATGGTTTTAAACATTACTGAATTATTTAAGGTAGTTGTAAGCATACTGACCGATGTTGCGCAAATGGTAGATGCAAGAAAAGTAGTTGCAGAAGATTAATTATACTGAAGCTGATTTAGAGTTGTAGTCACATTATTAATCACAGAATTTTTTTCTATAATTTTTCTTTCCTTCATTGCTAAAAGATACTGAATCGTGTACTGATTTTTATAGGGTACTGAAGATAATTAATACAGTTGTATTATTTGATTCAGGTAGAGTACAGAAACTGTAGTTAGAGGAACTTCGGTGCTGCGGCAAAATCCGGTGTCTCGCGAGCAGCTGGAATTGTTGTGTAACAGAACGTCAGCACACAGGGCATTGACTGTAACTAAAGCGAAATTTTTTGCAGTTGGAAAGAATATGTGTTGATATTATTGTTAACGTGTGTGAAAAAATGTTAACTGATGTTCCATATCGCCTTTGGAGACTGCGAAGGCCCACACTCACCCTGCTGTCAGAGACAGTGTGAAATAACGCTGAAAGTATGCATCAATAAATGATTAATAACTCGATAACCCGACCTAAAATGCGATCCCATACTACGTAAATTAAATAGGAATTATCAAAATTATTCATGTACGGTGCTAAAATCTTGCCGCCTTACAAGATGAGTAGCTAAACGGGATCTTCAAGGATACTATACAGGTAGCAAGTTGCAAATGACATAATTGATACCTGGTATAACACACTCTGAGTGCAATTTTTAAGTACTGTGATATGACATATAAGTGCACTGACACTGGTGTCCAAAATTAAAACAACAAACTGCTATGTCCCCGTCCTGTGTCTAATTCACGATAATCATACAAACTATGAGCGATCGCGTTCTGCACGGAAGATGGCATTCCGGTCAACGGAAGGATGACGTCCGGACACCTATGAAACGAGGTAGAGTTTACTGGTAGTCCCTCACCTACAATCGCTGTGTACAACGTCACAGACGGTGCAGTATGGTACAGAGAAGACGTCCACCAGACGCTCTGCGGTGGAGGCAGGACAGTCACAAACTGATGTGGCCCGATAGCTTAGTATGAATCGTTCTGTTGTTTCTCGGATGTGGCAACAATTTACAGAAACAGAAACTGTACCCCGCTGACCAGGGCAGGGTCAACCACGTCTTACTTCGAAAGAGAGGACCATTATTTGGCTGCAAGGGCACGACGGTACCGCCTTAGTACTGTACGGCAACTGGCACGTGAGCTCGCGGCATCTACTGAACGTGTTGAATCGAGGTGAACGGTGTGCAGAAGGCTTCGACAGAGTGATCTTTTATTTTCGGAGACTGCTGTGTGTCTACCTCTGACGTGTCTTCACAGAAGCGAACGTTTAGAGCAGAGTCAGCAACATGCCACCTGGGCGGTCGAACAGTGGGCCAATGTTGTTTTCAGAGATGAGTTCCGATTTAGTTTGAAGAGTGATTCTCGTTGTATTCGCATCTCGAGGGAACTTGGAACACGATTTCAACATCCAACTTTATGAAAAGATACCGATATCGAGGAATGGTGTTAGCAGGGATTATGTTGAGCACTCGAATCCCTCTTAAAGAAGTTGTGAACTGGGAATGTTCAACTGCTATCAGGTATCGTGACGAGGTCTTGGGACCTTATTTGCGGTTTTTGCTAGGCGCTGTGGGCGCAGACGTATTCATGGATGATAATCTCGACTTCATAGAGCACAGGTGGTTGATGTTTTCTTGGAAACGGCAGATATTGCAAGCATTGCGTGGCCTGCTCGCTCTCCCGATTTGAGTGCCGTGGAGCATGTCTGAGATGCACTAGGGAAACGGCTTGCATCATGTCAACATCCAACAACCTCTCTCCAGGACTGATAGCAACACTGCAGAAAGAATGGGCGTTATTGCCTCAACATCAGACTGATGACATCACTCACACCATGCCCCCGTCGTTGGCAGGCCTGTATTGCTGTCAGAGGTGTCACGCCCCATACTGAGCACATTAACCGGTACAGCACACACATACACATACACACAGACACGCACACACACACACACACACACATACACACACAATGTGTTCAGTATTTTCACTCTGTAAGCTCATTTTGAAAGTTATTAATAGAATGCACATAGTTGACTTGCAACCAGTGATACGAGTCCCTGAGAATGCTCCTTTAATTTTATTCGTCACATTATTGATAGCTAAATCTTTCAAACCAAGATTATAAACTGTATATACAGGGTGCGTCGAAAAAATGTATACACACTTTGAAGCGTCATAGACAATTTATTTCTCGTTCTACAATGTTAAATTTCTGGAAATGGAAGGCTTAAAGTCCAATTAGAAAAATAAATGTACTTTGCAAATGTTCAAACTAGTGGCCTTCAGCATCAATACATTTCTGAGTACGAGTCACCACTGATTCTGTACTTCGTACCAAAGTGTCCAATGAGATTTCTGCGCACACCGCCTGAATTTCATTCCAAAGAGTGTCCAGGTTACGTGGTTTACGTTTGTACACCTCATCTTTTACTGTGCCCCACAAGAAGAAATCTAGCGGCGTGAGGCCTGGAGAGAGTGCAGGAAACTCGATTGGTCCCCTGTGTCCTATCCACTGGCCTGGCACGTTGTGATCCAGGTATGCTCATACGTCCCTATGATAGTGCGGCGGGGCGCCATCTTGTTGGAAATAAAACTCATCATTACCGTATAATGCACGAATGGCAGGGAATATTGTGTTATCAACCATTGTTAGGTACGTTTCTCCAGCAACAGTACCTTCAAAGTGGAAAGGCCTAATGAGTCTTCTTGCAGACAAACCACACCACACATTTACACCAGGCAAATACACAGTCTTTCCAACTGTAATGTGAGGATTATCTTCAGCCCAGTACATACAACTGTTCCTATTGACAGTTCCATTGGGTCTGGATTGGGCTTCATCCGACCAAATTATGCTACCTATAAATCCCGGTTCACGTCTCACCATCTCCTGAATCCATTCACAAAATTCTAACCTTCGATCTGGATCTTCGCCACTTAGCTTAGCTGTTGCACCAGCCTTGGAATGTACACACGAATCTTGCCTTTCTTCAGAATGCGTAGCACACTACTAGCACTTACATCACTCTCACGTGCCACTTGCCTTGAAGATTTTTGAGGCGAACGCTGAAACAATTCCAAGACTGCAGTTGAGGAATCATCACTTGTAGCTGTACGAGGTCGCCCTGATCGACCTTTATCACATTACACACTGTTCCATGAATTTCGAATTTGTCTCGTAGACGTGTAATTGTTAACCTTGAAGGTGGTTCTGAACCATACTCACTTCTCCACTGCCTTCGAACCGCAGCTACATTCTCAAACTTCCAGTACCACTTAATTATCTGCTTCCGCACTTCAAAGCTCAAACGCACGTCCGCCATGTTGCAGTTACTTCCTTGCCACTGCTGCCACCTGTTGAAGAAACATAACATTACTATCTCACAGATATTTAACCTTGTAGAACGGGAAATAAATTGTCTATGACAGTTCAAAGTGTGTATACGTTTTTTAGACGCACCCTGTATATCACTTATGTTTCCTCATACTTCGATATTTGTTTACCGTGCTGGAGCCCAAACTTCATAATTAGAGCATTCATTGTATGATCCTCTCAAATGAAATTGATCAGTCATTGTGCTCCTTCCCGACAAATGTAAATTTCGTAATATGTTACCTCACACTAAAATTCATTGGATGAATAAGATACTTTGACTATTTGTATCCCATATTTGTAATATAATGACGCAGTAAGTGGATAAAGTTTTGTAATCCAAATTTTCTCGTAAACCCTGAATCTGCCTACTGTAAGGTCTAAACTTTTTAGTCGTAAAGTCAAAAATAAAAAAGTTTTCTTTTATATGTCGTTTAAGTGACAAGGAAGATTTTACATTTATCTCAAAGAAATGGCAAGGCATTCTCTTAGTGGAATAGCTTTTATGTCATGTGTGTTCTTTTTACGGATTACCTTCAATAGTAAGTTGAAAGAATTTTCTGACGTATTATGGTAGTCATACTACATACACAGTTCAATCGTCTATCAGTTTGTTTCACGAAGTAAGGAATTCCTATCCTGTTGTTCGATGTTTCATGTCTGATCGATGCAGATTCTTTGGCTCTGAGTTATTTCATCTTTTTTTTTCGTTTTCCCTATCCAAAATCACGGTAGTCATCTAGAGTTCATGCTCCGAACCTCTTTTTCTCCCTCATACGCAATGTCAAACGACGATTAATGAGGTCCAGACCGCTGGAGTCAGTGGTAAGTCTCAGCACTGTCACACCACGTTTGAGTGTAAACGCCGGCCAGAATGGTCGTGCGGTTCTAGGCGCTACAGTCTTCAGCCGAGCGACCGCTACGGTTGCAGGTTCGGGTCCTGCCTCGGGCATGGATGTGTGTGATATCCTTAGGTTAGTTAGGTTTAATTAGTTTAAGTTCTAGGCGACTGATGACCTCAGAAGTTAAGGCGCATAGTGCTCAGAGCCATTTGAACCATTTGAGTGTAAACTCGACTTCCACGCGCGACTGGGATGTTGTCACTCCACTTGAGCGCAGAACACGCAAGACGTGGATGCCTGGTGCGTGGGGCACTCTGTCTCGGAGTCTGTGCAGGCACTGGGGTTTTCATGAGCCACAGTATCAAAGCGTCAGCGATCGCTGTCGACTGTCGACTGTCGCTGATTGTGGCAACGCATAGACGTGCCAAAGTGCAGGACACCGCACGCCGATCCAACGTTGGACAAGGACAACCGCGGATCACCAACACCATCCACATCCACCTCATCGGCGCGAGGCACAGAAGGCACCACCCCGCCACACTACGTGTGCCTCCGCGGGCCGCAAGTCACGCAACAGAAGCACGCGCATTGGCACACTGTCAGTGAACGTTCGAAACGTGCAGAAAGCTCCCCGATTTGTAAACAACTTAGTCAAGCAATTGCTATGAAATAACTGCACTGACAGTAATCCATAATGCACCACAGTACAGCTGACGAGGAGTACCTCTCGTTGATTCTTTGATAAAAATGTTACTCATCCAGATAGGTGAAGTTTTTCAAAATGGCTCTGAGCACTATGGGACTTAACTTCTGAGGTCATCAGTCCCTTAGAACTCAGAACTACTTAAACCCTTAAACCTAACTAACCTGACATCACACACATCCATGCCCGAGGTCGAACCTGCGACCGTAGCGGTCGCGCGGTTCCAGACTGTAGCACCTAGAACCGCTCGGCCACCCCGGCCAGCGGTGAAGTTTTTAATAATTATTTTTAGTTATTCTGGAGAGGAACTGAATTAGACAGAAATAAATATTTCTTTTGAATTCTGTTCGGCAGCCACAAATTGTATTTAATGTAATGTCCATCAGAGCTGCTTTTTTATACATTATTCATTTGTAACTGCCGGTTTTGAGCATGACACATTTTCAAGCGGTAGATAAGTACAACATATCTGTTATCAGTATATACAGGATGGTCAGAAAAAATCTGGAAAGATTGTAAGGGTGTTGTAGCGTAGGTTGTGCTGAGAAATAATTGCTAAGTAAAAAATTTAATACGTTGCGCCTTTCCAAATTAATTAGGATTGAATCAGGCCGTTGCGCGCGCAATTCAAGCGGGTTGCCCGAGCCAATGTCGCCAAACGTAATCTTTCCTAAACCCGAACGAGACAGCCGTACAAAAATATTACATGGAACGAGGGAAAGGACCGAACCGCAGCCAAAGGCTATCATCTGTGTTATGAGACAGTAATTGTATTTGGCTGGTCGCTTGAATTTGCGAGTGCAACGGCCTGATTAGCTACCTCCAATGCTAATTAACTCGGAAACGACGCAGCACATCGAAATTTTTTCTTAACAATTATTTCTCAGAACAATCGAGCCTGCAACTCCCCCCCAATCTTTTCAGGCTGTTTCTGTCGGTCTTTATAGACTGGGGTGGCGAAATTAACGTGATAGCGATATGCACATATACGGCTGGTTGTACTATCGCGTACACAAAGTACAAAAGGGCAGAACATTAGCGGAGCCGTCATTTGTATTCACATGATTCATATGAAAAGGATCCGACGTGATTATGACCGCACGACGGGAATAAACAGACTTCGAACACGGAATGGCAGTTGAAGCTTGACGCATGGACATTCCATTTCGGAAATCGTTAGGGAATTCAATATTCCGAGATCCACAGGGTCCAGTGTGTGCCGAGAATACCAAATTTCAGGCATTACCTCTCGCCATCATCACATAATTTCACGGCTTATCACGAATATCGAAGTATGTTGGCGGAGAAAATGGTGTACGATTTTTCTGAAATATTATGGAGAAGTTATTTCTATTCTGATCGATTATGTATGCGCAATATCTTTGTCGGTTTATGGGGTTCTTCACCTGTCTGCCAAAATAAAAGTCGCAAGGCTCCGTGAACGGAGTAAATTTTGGAGGAATATTGGGCATTGGCAGGATTGTGTGTCAATGAGAAGAAGTAGAAGCAGTGAGAGTGATTCCGAGACCTCGCACGTAAGGAACTAAGAACTTATTCGCTCGGCTGCGGACTCTGAAAACTAGTGACAGTACAAAATATACAAGAAAGCACAGGCCGTCGGAGACAGGTTACGACAAACTTCGGGTGGAACGTCTCGCAATCTTGCTTTTGAGTGATCGCATCCGATGACCACGATTGTCAGTGGAGAAGATGGAGCTAACAGCTGCGTGTAAAAGCCTTGTATGCTACGAAGGCGAAGCTTTGTTCATCTCTCCATCCACATCTATATCTACATGGCTACTCTGCAAATTATACTGAAGTGCCTGGCAAAGGGTTCATCGTACCACCTTCACAATACTTCTGTTATTCTACTCCCGAACAGCGAACGGAAAAACGAACTCCCAAATCTTTCCTTGCGAGCTCCGTTCCCTCATTTTATTTTCACGAACGTTTCTCTCTATGTAGGTCGGCGTCAACAAAATATTTTCGCCTTCGGACGTAGAAGTTGGTGGTTGAAATTTCTTGACAAGATCCCACCGCAACGAGAAACGCCTTTAGTTTAATGATATTCACCCAAAATCCTGTATCATGTCCGTGATACTCTCTTCCCTATTTCTCAATAATACAAAACGTGCTGCTCTTCTTTGAACTTTCTCGATGCACTCCGTTAATCCTATCTGGTAAAGATCCTATACCACGCAGCAATACTCCAAAAGAGGAGGGACAAACAAAGCGTAGGCAGTGTCTATAGTAGATCTGTTACATTTTCTGAGTGTCCTGCCAATAAAACGCAGTCTTTGGTTATCCTTCCCCACAACATTTTCTATATTTTCTTTCCAATTTAAGTTGATCGTAATTGTAATTCCCAGGTATTTAGTTGATTTTACGGCCTTCAGATTTGACTGATTTATTATGTAACCGAAATTTTTACGGATTCCTGTTAGCTCTCAGTACAACTTTTCTTTATTTGGGGTCAATTGTCAATTTTCACAAAATGCAGATATCTTATCTAAATCGTTTTGCATTTGGTTTTGATCTTCTGATGACTTTACTAGACGATAAACGACAGCATCATCTGCAGACAAACCTAAGACGGCTTCTCAGATTGTGTCCCAAATCGTTTATATAGACAAGGAACAACAGAGGGCCTGAAACACTGCCTTCGGGAACGCCAGAAATCACTTCTGTTTTACTCAATGACTTTCCGCCAATTACTACGAACTGTGACCTCTCTGACAGGAAATCACCGAATCCAGTCATTTAACTGAGACGATAGTCCATAAGCACGCAATTTAATTACAAGCTGCTTGTGAGGCACGGTGTCAAAAGCCTTCTGGAAATCTAGAAATACGGAACCATTTTGAAATCCCTTGTCGACAGCGTTCAACATTCAGATGAGTAAAGAGCTAGTTGTGCTTCACAAGAACGATGTTCTATAAATCCATGTTGACTATGAGTCAATAGACAGTTCTTTTCGAGCCGCGCGGAGCAGCAGCGCGGTTAGAGGCGCCATATCACGGACTGAGCGGCCTCTCCCGATGGAGGCTCGAGTTCTCCCTCGGGCATTGGTGCGTATGTTGTTCTTAGCATAAGTTCGTTTACGTTAGTGTAAGTAGTGTGTAAGTCTAGGGACCGATGAGCTCAGCAGTTTGGTCCCTTAGGAACTTCTTCATTTTAAATGAGTGTGTCTGAACTTAAATTGCGGAATGACTGAGAAGATGAAACTTCTACGTTATTTGATTCCGAAACAGCTGAGTAACACTGAACGTACTGAGACTACTTTCTCTTTACTTTTTCTTATCATGTCAACACTGACCCACAATATTCTAGAGCAACACAATCTGACTCCTCAAAAAAATAAAAATAAAAGAAATAACAACTTGACTTCAAATAATCTTCAAATAATTAATACAAAAGAATGGCCCAGAATAAGAAGCAATCCTGACAGTAACCTATACATTTCATTAAGCGCTTACCTCACAAAAATCTTCATTACGCGAACTACTGCAATACAGCGAGCGTCAATACTACAAGCTAAATAAAACATTCTAACTACTAAAGCCACTAACTACTAATAGGCCTGTGGTTAACAAAGGAAATATTTTGTTGCAAACCAAATAATGTATTTTTAATTTAATAATGTGACATCCAGTTCAAACATGAATATAAATCGTCATTGACATCCAGTACAAATATATATAATCATGAATAATTTTCAGTCTCCGAGTCGGATACTTCTAGATCGTTAGCCTACGCTAACACTTCAGAGCTCTACCCTCTATCAATGCCAACTTCTCACATTTAACATCCATCACTGCTGACTGTTCACCTCGAACTGACCAACAGTACTTCCATCACTGCTGGCGACTAACTTCCAACTGCCAAACACTACAGGCGATTAACTTCCAACGAGTCCAACCAGCCACAGAGTCTCTTACAAAGAAAGCGCAGTCAGAGATCCAATGCAAAGCGCTACACAGCGCTGCCAACACATCTACGTTAATGATGTAGGCCTGTAATTTAGTGAATAGCTCCTGTTACATTTTTTTGAAAATTGGTGTGACTGTGCAACTTTCCAATCTATGGGTACGGATCTTTCATCGAACGAGCAGCTGTATATGATTGTTAAGAATGGAGTTACTGCATCAGCAAACTCTGAAAGGAACCTAACTGGTATTCAATCTGGATCGGAAGATTTGCTTTTTATTAAGTGATTTAAGTTGCGTTATTAGATTGTTGCCTCGTTGTATAACTGTTTCGGATATAGATTTCGCTCCGCAGTTTATTTTTCTCCTGGAATCCTCTAAAATCTCCAGTGTTTTTCAATTTATAGGAGTAAAATAAACTGCAGATAGAAACCCGTGCCCGATCCAGTCATTCACCAACGGGGAAGAGAGAATCGCTTTCATAGGAGACAACGCCTTATTACACATCAGCTAGCTACACCTTCTTCACTCATATAGCAATGGTGTCAATTAATCGCGCTCACTGAATAACAAACAACATTGCGATACGTGCCGCTTACGGTCTGCCAGCATAGAAACATTTTCTGTCGAAGAGGTAACCTATTGGTAGGATTCGGCGCCTATAACTTCGATCCTCTGTAGCGTCGTTGGATGACGTTCCGGTCACTCGTTCCTATACAAGATTTGTTCCTCAAGCCACCGTCTACAGCCCCTTGAAAGGTTTCGGATCATTTCTGGAACACCCAATATATAAGCACGCCTAAAATTTTCAAACTCACTTTTCTCAAATACGGTTAAGTGTTGCGTCTCTCTGTTTATGTATGTTTAAGTCCCAGCCGTGCTCAACACTCACTGTTAATATGGATCACATCCCTTTGTACCACTGCATTACGATTAGATGCTTTTCTAGACGTCTATCACAAGAAGAGCTTTACTTAGGTATATCACACGTGTAGCTCGGATTCCTTTGTGTTTTTCTTGGCAGCTAATAACGCCGTGCAGTTACGTGGTGCGAGAATAGCAGGTCTCTGCCCGTATATATTTCAGTCGTGTTAGTTTGTGCTGGTAATCTCACTTGCTGCGGAGGGGCAGTATGGCGCGAGAACCGCTCACCACTTCGCTTTCTCCTGGAGTCAACGACCGCGCTCGCCACCACCTCGGAGGAGCTGAGCTGAGCCGCTACGTCCTGTCCGACCGCAGTTTCGCGACTGGCCAGACCTGGTAGGAAATGAATTATACTAGCAACGCTCGATCAGAAATGCAACACATTTTACACTGAAACGCGAAAGACACTGGTATAGGCATGGGTGTTCAAATACAGAGACACGTAAACAGGCAGAATACCCCTATAGAAGACAACAAATAATTGTCGCAGTTGTTAGATCGGTTACTGCTGCTACAGTAGCCGGTTATCAAGGTTTAAGTGAGTTTGAACGGGGTGTTGTAGTCGGCGCACTAGGGATGGAACACAGCATCTCCAAGGTATTGATGAAGTGGAGATTTACCCGTACGACTACTACAAGAGTGCACCATGAATATCAGGAATCCGGCAAAACATCAAATCTCCGACGTCGTTGGGGCCGAAAAAAGATCCTGCAAGAACGGGACCGACGACGACTGAAGAGAATCGTTCAACGTGACAGAAGTGCAACCCTTCCGCAAATTGCTGCAGGTTTCAGTGCTGGGACATCAACAAGTGTGAGCGTGCAAACCATTCAACGAAACATCATCGATATGGGCTTTCGGAGCCGAAGGCCCACTCCTGTACCATTGATGACGACCCATCAACACCGCCATTGGACTGTTGATGACTGGAAACATGTTGCCTGGTTGGACGAGTCTCGTTTCAAATTGTACCGATCGGATGGACGTGTACGGGTATGGATATAAACTCATGAATCCATGGACCCTGCATGTCAGCAGGGGACTGTTCAAGCTGGTGAAGCCTCTGTAACGGCATGGGCGTGCTCAATTAGAGTGATATGGGACCCTTCATACATGTAGATAGGACTCTAACAGGTGATACGTAAGTAAGCTTCCTGTCTGATCACCTTCATCCATCCATGTCCATTATGCGTTCCGGCAGACTTAGGCAATTCCAGCAGGGCAACGCGACACCAAACACGTAAAGAATTTCTACAGAGTAGCTCCAGGAACACTGTTCTGAATTTCAAAATTTCCGCTGGCCATCAAACTTACTACACATGAACATCATTGAACGTATCTGAGATGCCTTGCAGCGTGCTGTTCAGATTAGATCTCCACCTCCTCGAACTCCTACGGAATTATGGACAGCCCTGCAGGATTAATTGTGTCAATTCCCTCCAGCACTACTTCAGACATTAGTCGAGTCTATACCACGTTGAGTTGCGGAACTTCTGTTTGCTCCCGGGGGCCCTACACGATATTAGGCAGCAGTACCAGTTTCTTCGGCTCTTCAGTGTATCTTTTCGGGCAATTTAGGTTGAAAAAATACGGAGTTTGCTGTGGTACATGTGGTACTTCGTGGAACGATCCTGAATCAGCCCCTATAAGTTCATGAGGTTCCGACAGATGGCGGCGCTATACGTAGCCTTAAAACTGGTGTCTGTAATTGATTTGCTTTCCAAGCAGGAAGCTCTCATTGAGTTTCTATGGGAGGAAAACCAGAGTATCGCAGATATTCATAGGCGCTTGCCCAATGTCTTCAGAAACCTGGCAGTGAACAAAAGCGTGGTGAGTTGTTGGGCGAAGTGCCTGTCATCATCGCCACAGGCTCGCGCAAAACCTGTCCAATCTGCGGCATGCCGGCGGGCCACAAAAACTGTGACTCCTGCAATGTTCGAACAGGCAGACACTCTCATTCGAGGTGATCGACGGGCCACAATCAAACACTTCGCTGCACAAATGTACGTCTCTGCTGATAGTGCTGACGCATCTGATCGTAGCTCACAAAATTTTATAGGACTTATCGTTCTCGTCCGCCTTGCACTTTCCAACTTCCATGAAGGATGCACTCCACGGAAAGAAGTACGTGGATAATGGGCAGGTTACTGATGCAGCAGGACGCTGGCTCCGACGGCGTTCAGTAGAGTGCTACCATGCGGGCATACAGGCCTTCCACTAGTGTTGGTTAAAGCCGTCGCATTGAACGTAGATTTCGTTGAAAACTAAGGTTCTGCAGCCGAAAGAGTGGGGCATAGTACGGTGCATTGGAGTCCTGAATAAAATAATTCTGCTTTCAGAAAAAAATGTATTGCATTAACACTGAACGCCCCTTGTATTTTGGCGGTAGAGTAGCATCAGAGTGAGCTCTGCACCTTCTCTTATAGATCATTCAGTTTGATGGTACAAAACTAATTCTATATACTTTACGCGCTCTAAATAAGGAAATTTGAGGCTCCTAAATTGTTTTATAACTAAAATAAGTTTTAACAGACAGTTATTAGGCTAAAGAGAACGAGTTCTTGCAGCCATTAACGACAATTCATTAACTTTCATATCCATGAAAGTTATTTATGGTCAACAATGATATCTTCATGTTACTCCTTTTCTATCTTTTATGCTAGTTTTTTTCGTTCGGAGGTGTGAGGAAATAATGTTTACTCAAAAGACTTACGATGGCGGTAGTATGAAGTTGTGCGTCTGGACACATCAGAAAAAAATATAGTGCGTGCTGCTACCACATTACAATGAAATAAGCCAGATTGTTATCAAAGCGCCGGCCTGAGTGGCCGTGCGGTTCTACGCGCTACAGTCTGGAGCCGAGCGAGAGCTACGGTTGAAGGTTCGAATCCTGAGTCGGGCTTGGATGTGTGTGATGTCCTTAGGTTAGTTCTAAGGCGACTGATGACCTCAGAAAAGTCGCATAGTGCTCAGAGCCATTTGAACCATTTGATATCAAAGCAGGTGCTGTAAATTAAATTTAAACGGACAATACCTGAATTTAAGAGTTAAAAATTCTAAAGGCGTGGTATCATCTCAATTATCATTTGTGATTAGTTACGATAATCAATTACCTTTTTAGCTTTGCTATGCTATCACATTTTGTTACAATTATTATTGGTCAAAAAGTGTAAAATGTAGATTCAGCGCTCGTCCAGATGCACGGAAATGCAGAAATTCCTCGAAAGCAGTGTATGTATGTGATAAATAAAGTTAGCGTTATTCTCTGGTCTTCATGAAAAATTAAGTTCGGGTACCTAGTTGAGCATCTTTTTGGGGAGCTAAAACCAAAAATTTAACATGAAGATCTGAATCAGGCTGTAATTGAAAAGTAAACTTTTTTGAGTCGTTAGTGAAGTTTTTGTTGCTTTAGTAGTCTAACAGTCCATAAATTACGTGCTTATTTTTATGAGCTCCATATATTTTTGGGGTAATGCAATGTTCAGGCCCTGTTTAGCTATACAGATATGTGTTTCTCTTCATACCCCTGAATCACTCATGGAACGTCGAGATTCTCGTTTCAAGATCATAGTTGACACCTTTCCACATCTCTTCCAGTTGAGTCAGCGTCGACGGATCGTTGGACCGTAGCCTTCATTCCTTATCACCTTTATTCGTGATGGATTGTATTACTTCAGGGCTGCAGTTGGCGTTCAGATCACTCGGGTTGAACCAGCAGTGTGGGGCAGAGTGACGGTGCTTAGTTTAGCAGGTGCAGGGTCACGGCACATAGCAATTATTGCTCAAGTGTTTTATCCCAAATTGCACGAAGCACAGAAGTGTTAATCCAGGTAACTGAGTTTTGAAGTTGGATCATAGTTCGTAAAGCCAAACTGGAAACTGCTTAATGGTGACAGCAGGCACTTTTCTTGTAGACGAATGAATTTAATCATCGATCAGTTCCGATTTTACGTTCGAAAAGTAATTGGGATCATTGCTCTTTGAAGAGACCCTGTAAAATTTCAAGCTGGTGGTCAAGTAGATAATTCGGATATCGATGAACACAACGGTTTCCAATGACTTTACCGGTATATCAATCGTTTTCCTTTTATTTTATTTTTAATATCGACATTTATGAAACTTTGCATTAATGCTAGATAATTAATTCTTCGAAAGTTCCATATCTATAGGATAGTGAGTTTGAAAACGTCGAGAAAGTCTCGATTTAAGTTTATTATTTCTCTTTCTTTCTATTTAAAAGTCCCTTGCACGTTCACACATTTATATTCGGAAAGCTTTTCTCTTTCTCTTATATCTTTCATATAACAGTTCTCTTACAATTCCCTTAAAATGCTCATTGAAAACAACATTGTTGTTGTTCTTTGATTTCGTTTAATCTTCTGAAACTTGTGCATGATGCGACAATGCAAAAATTCGCTCATTCTACTGTGGCACACTCATTTTTAGAATTCCCAATTTTATTGTTTATCCACGTCACTAAAAAGCATATGTAAAGGAAATGGACGTCACGTGTGAATTTTCTTTTTGTTACTGTTTTGTATTAAAGTGAACTACCACAGTTGTCAATAACACCGCGTGTTTTAAAAATCTTGTAGCTTGCAGAGTATGAACTCTTAAGGCCAAATTCCAGAAAAAATATTAATATTTTGAAAGTATACTATTCGAAAGCAGTGATACATAAATTTTCGCTTTATTCATGGAAAATAAATTTTATGATGACTTGGCAATATGAAATTTTTTTATGGCATAGGTTTTTCTTCAAATGTTCAAATGTGTGTGAAATCTTATGGGATTTAACTGCTAAGGTCCACTGTCCCTAAGCTTACACACTACTTAACCTAAATTATCCTAAGGACAAACACACACACCCATGCCCAAGGGAGGACTGGAACCTCCGCCGGGACCAGCCACACAGTCCATGACAGCAGCGCCTGAGACCGCTCGGCTAATCCCGCGCGGTGGTGTTTGTTCAGTTTGTATTTTAAGGGATCCAGATGTGATACAAAGATACTATGAACACACAAGACATCGAAAGCGATCCAACTGAACTTCCTTATTTGAAAAAATATATTTACAAACAATTATATGTCGTCAGTAAAGTTGTTTCATACACACAAGAGTTTCCAACGGTGAAACGTGCAAGATGAGGCAAAAATCTGTGTACACCTCTATAAAAGTCGAACCGTGTGAAGAATCATAATGGCGTCCGGTATGTGGTGTCTGTGGAAGTGGTGTAACTTATAGGATCTATGGTGACAGCGGCGGCCACCTTGAAATTCGCCATATTGGATTTAGTTTACGTGGTTCAAGTGTGAAGAGGATCATGTGGCACATAATTTCGAACTGCTTCTTTCTCAGGAATACACATGTGCAATCTATTTTAAGATATCTTTATTTGTGTAGGAGTTATGACTGTTAAAGTCTGAAATTGAGAGGTGGTGATCAATTTTATTTATTGTTGCAGGAGATCCACAATGGCACTTACACAGCAGGGAACGCATTGAAATTCTGTTAACGAGTTGTGGAAGAAGTACCAGAGTGACTGCTGCTGGCTTCAATACCCGGCATCCTGAGAGAAGTGACATTTCACATGTGACAGTATCCAAGTTACTGGTCAAATTTTGTGCAACAGATTTTGTGATGGACAAGCTACGCATTGGACGTCCAAAAACTGTCACCAACGAGGAGACTGCAGCACCAAATGTGGGATCATCTGTGAAAAGCCCACATAGCAATACGCTCCGGTTATCAGCAATATCCAGTGTCAGTCAACGTTCAATCCTGCGTGTGTTGCACACACACCAATGGCACCTGTGAAAGTGACAGTTGCAACATCATCTCTTGGAGGAAGACCCTGATCGACGGGTGCAGCTTGCAGAACGGGCTCTGGATCAGTGTGCTTCATACTACAGATGTTGTTCAGTGGCGAAGCTAATTTTTGAGTCCAAGGAGAAGTAAACAGAATCTTTGCTGGTCGTAAGCAAAGAACTGAGGTGTGCAGGCTGGAGCAGGTCAAGTGATCCGGTTAACCAGAGAGTAATTATGAGTGTGCGCCCTCCGGCAGCATTCGACACTAGCGTAGTACCCGGTGAGCAACCAGAGCCCCTCTGGAGCCACCAGAGAGGTGGTAATTTGATCGGAGTACGACTAGCTATCGTACCTTCCGGCCAGAGCACTTCCTCCGGTTATCTACACTGCTGTTGCAGGAGGGTGTTGTTAAAGTAACGGATGGGGCGGTCATTTTATGAAAGGCAACGCACGGAAATAGACGCTGTTGGTTGTACCGGATGGTTATAGTTAAAGTGCAGCTACTCACGGAAGTCCAGTGTGGGCTGTAATTTTCATATAGCAGCGAAACATGATAAGTATTGTAATGCGTTAATGCGGAATTGATGTACACTGGAAAAAGAGTTAGTTTCAGTTTTGGCCACCAGGTGCAACTTCGGCGCTGTCAGTGCTATTTCTATGCACTAAAAAAATGCGCTATAAAAATGTTTCCATATGTAGCGGATCAGAAGCAAGACGTGGGCAGAAAAGGTCAGGCAAGTGAGAAAGGCATAATGGTGCTGTTATTATTAAACTCCACGTCCACAGTTTATTGAATAGGAGCAC
This sequence comes from Schistocerca gregaria, assembly GCF_023897955.1. Classification (NCBI taxonomy): domain Eukaryota; kingdom Metazoa; phylum Arthropoda; class Insecta; order Orthoptera; family Acrididae; genus Schistocerca; species Schistocerca gregaria. The sequence goes on along the minus strand of NC_064921.1, from coordinate 525,076,256 downwards.
GTGAAGCGAAGATAAGATCTTGTACAGCGCCAGATTTGCACCTAGTGACCAAAATTTGAACTGAAAAATGTATTACGTTGCCCCCGCTTTGGCGTGCGTACGTGTACTGCTTCGATTGGTAAGATTGTCATAAAGCCATTTTATCTTCTCCAGGGCGAGTTGAACGACTACTGATCTAAGTCATATCCTACGTAATTCCACTGGGGTGGAGTTGATGTCTGAGCTGCTTTACACATTTTACATCGAGGATAGATATGAGGATGTTGCTATCCACAGGAGTACCTCATCATCACAGAGACAGTTCAGAGACACACTTGCCATGTGTAAGCGAACATTGTCCTGCATATTCTTTTGAAGCTGAACCATATCGAAATCATCTACAACTGTGTAACCAATTTGTTATACGATTATGGATAACTTCGATATGGTTCAGCTTCAAAATAATATGGTATGTTTTTAACTGATCTGTTGTACTCTACATCCTGGATGATGGCTAAAAATCGAAACCAGTACATAATTAATGGGACAATAAACAGCTGATGGTTAAAATGCATTTTACAAAATACTTTATGGCTGCTGAACTTCGCCTCATGGAAACATTACAAAGAAGTAATACCATTGCACCTCTCTAATGCATTTGGAAGAATGGGATCTCACCACACGTCACCACCAAACTCACTGACAATGGCCATCAGGAGTAGTGCTGAACCGCGATTCATTGCTGAATGAAATGCAACAACATTCAACAGTAGCCCTCGCTTCCTGGTCGTGGAACCATTCCAAACGTAGCCGTTTGTGTTGTTGTGTTTACAGCAGCGGGTACACATTTGATAGTAATTCTCTAGCCCGGTGCTGTTAGTCTCTGACCAACGATGCGGGGTACCTGAGAACATTCAAGGGAATTCATTACTTCTTACAGCGAAACCCTCTAATTCTTGAACTCGAGCATTATGGCACAACATGCTATCCACTGCACCAACTGTGCAGTACGGCTGCAGAAAACTGAGTGACGACAGCTGTCGTTCATGTGGCTACAGTGTTGCCAAGGATCCCTTCTTTTTTGTTCCATTCTCTACCAAATATATGCATGGGGCGAAATTTTGTTACACATTTTTGTACTGTTAATGTGCAAGTAATCACGCCATAATGTCAGACTGCAGGAATTTTGGTTTGGTTCACCGTATATACACGTCTTTACTCAGTGCTAAAACAGTGGTTGTAAATTTTTTTCGTCTTTTATTACAAATGAGATGTCACACCTAAGACGCGGCATGCCCTCGCCACACCCTTGAATGGCTTAAATGCACTCGCAAAGAACAACAAATTTTCATTTGGAGAACACTTTACATTTAAGTCGCACTTACGCACACTCAAGCGCGTGTAAACCTGTTAGTAAAATCTTTTGGCTGTCATATGTTTTCCGTGGCGTTTACTGAAAAACCAGGGAATAGTTCTATCAAGGAACAAAGTTAAATACTTCTCTTTCTATACTGACTTTAAATATTATCTCGATATTTAATGCTTCACACTAAAGCACAGCGCTCGTATGCACTACTGAGTAATCAAGCGATACTAACTCACCTTGGGAAATTTTCTTCTGAAAATAGATAATTCTATTTTCTATTTTCGGTCACCAGTCCTATAGGGCGGATTTTGAAAATAATTCATTTTACTTAACTTGAAAGAATCGATTCTTTATCATTGAATAAGTATAAGTCTTAGCTTTCTGTGCCAGAATGAAACTTACAAGAATTTAAATAAGATAATTTTCTCAGTAAACCCTTAACCTCACTTTTCCAATAATTTCAATTAAATTTAGTACTGATAAATTAACAAGTGAATTAAATCAAGTACTACAACAATATGATCCATCACACTTATATGTCTCCCATTCTTTCGTAAATGAATCAATCTAACATAATATTAAATGAACTTACTATTCCAATGAATAATTACGGAGTTTAAGATACGATTTAAGCAAGCAAATGAAAGTAATTGAATATAAAAGTAAACACTCACAAAGTAAGCTGTTGCTGTGTTAATTCAAAAAACACTTTTATCATATTTAACACTAGTCTGGCTTTCCTTTACAAAGTTGAAACCTAAGTCCCTGTTTATTAAAATGTCTGACATCTACATTTCGACAAACTCCTTAACCATGCTGTCCGAAGAACTTGGTGTTTGCACCAACGACACTGGTATCATTTTGTTGCATTTCAAATTATGTTCAAGGCAGTGCGCGATGATAGCTGATTTACTTGGTTATCGTAGTACGATACATCGCTAATGTCCATGCATTTCTGCTAGTTTGGGACAGCGAAATTAAGAAGTTTGTCTCGAAACAAATAGGTCGGGATAACGTAATAAAAAGGGACGGAGTTTTCAACTTAAATAAGGGTTAGGATATGGCACTCACTTGATTAAGAAACTCACTCGTAATCACACCCAGCAGAGCTGGGAAACGCTGAAAGAACGTGAGTTTCATGGAATGCAAATGTGAGCCCTGGAAAACAAAAGCGCAACATACGGGTTAGTGTACGTCAGGAGTCGAACTCAGCTTTAAAAAGCGTAGCGAGACCGACAGTCCAGGCAGCGAGTAAACATAAAAGCACAGCTCGCAGCGATCGAAAAAGGTGAGTGGATCGTATGTTGAAATATTGTGCAGAAACTAGAAACAACAATACCCAGAAGCCCCTCCATAATATGAAAAGTTGATTATCTATAGTTGCAGGTTGTTCAGCCTCTAGGTATAGTTCTAAGTAGTGAAGCATTTTCTTTTCTAAGCGGTTACACTGACAATGTCAAGCAGTTTACAATTTGTTACTGCAGATATTAAATCATCTACAACTTATAGATGGTGATTTATTTTTGGGTACAAGTGGTTAGCTGTATGTAAACAATGACATATGTACGCTCTATTCTTAAAGTTACAGTGGCCCTACTTTATAGTTACAAGTAATAATTACTGTTAATAAGCACTATCACTAATTCACGGTCAGGTAGTTTAACCTGAAGCACTTATTTCATGCAACTTACGTACATGTTGCTAGTTATATTTACTTCAAGAAGCGTATTTAGGACTTCATATAGATTTTTAAACTAGTTATTTCGCTGTAATAAAAATATACAATGATGGCCACGTTTCCTCTCTTCTATAGTTATTTTTCGTTTTAGCTACTGTCTAGGTATTTTTTCTCCATTTGTTTTAGTTATTGCTTCTCGTCCACTGGTGCATCTCCCACGCTGTTTGCACGGCCGTATTTCCTGCTTTTACGCTACTGACACCTCTGCATGAATTACGTGACATGTTCTAAAACTTATAGTATCATACAACTGGTATAAATGCCTCTAGTTACAGTTTTTTCACGAAACGTACCTGCATATTAAACGCGTAAACAAAGTTGACACTCGGCGCGATGGCTGATGGGAGCGGCTGTAGATGGGAAATACCTTTGTAGTCGCTCCTATCAGCCACCGCTCCGAGTGTGAGCTTTGTTTACGCGTTTAATACATTCCAGTACTACTTGTTTCATTATAATATAAATATGCCCACGCTTCTTTTTCTCTATAGACACTTTCCGACACTTATTATTAGCTTATGGTTGCGAATTGTCTCTCCATTTACTCCGGTCACAGGTTCCAGTCTCATGATGCGCTTCGTACTTTATTTTTGCTGAGAGGTTCCCCGCTAGAATGCTACTGACCTCACTACAACTGTCTGGAGATTAGTTTTCGAATTTCCCATTCATTGCGCCACTCGAAGGTATTAACTTGCTTTATTTAGCATTAGGTTTTCATATATTACGTTGCTTATGCGCACTTGCATTTCTGCCTATACCTAATGACAACTGTAAGTGTGTATCGTTTTGTTTTATTATTTTATCGTGCTTTTACCCTCACTCTGAGACCAGCCTCAAGGTATGCAAGTCATTAGCTGATTAGCTCCACTTTTGACATGATATCACCAGTTGTTATTTGGCTTCTTTGTATCAGATTTGAACTGGTACTATGAACTATATGTAAGCATTTACGAGCTCTTCCTGTATTAATAGATTCCCTATTGTATCACTTATTGGTCTTGTATTTTTTTATGACAAGAGCAATATGCTCCATGCATTTTATTGTTGGCATTCGTAAATAATTCGATAGTTATAAGTATGCCACATTTTTAAAGATTTTAAAACTTCTCGTCCTTAATTTTTAATATTTCTATCTACATCTACATCTACATTCATACTCCGCAAGCCACCCAACGGTGTGTGGCGGAGGGCACTTTACGTGCCACTGTCATTACCTCCCTTTCCTGTTCCAGTCGCTTATGGTTCGCAGGAAGAACGACTGCCGCAAAGCCTCGAATCTCTCTAATTTCACATTCGTGATCTCCATGGGAGGTATAAGTAGGGGGAAGCAGTATATTCGATTCCTCATCCAGAAACGCACCCTCTCGAAAACTGGACAGCAAGCTAAACCGCGATGCAGAGCGCCTCCCTTGCAGAGTCTGCCACTTGAGTTTGCTAATCATCTCCGTAACGCTATCACGGTTACCAAATAACCCTGTGACGAAACGCGCCGCTCTTCTTTGGATCTTCTCTATCTCCTCCGTCAACCCGATCTGGTACGGATCCCACACTGATGAGCAATACTCAAGTATAGGTCGAACGAGTGTTTTGTAAGCCACCTCCTTTGTTGATGGACTACATTTTCTAAGGACTCTCCCAATGAATCTCAACCTGGTACCCGCCTTACCAACAATTAATTTTATATCAGCATTCCATGTCAAATCGTTCCGCACGCATACTCCCAGATATTTAACAGAAGTAACTGCTACCAGTGTTTATTCCGCTATCATATAATCATTCAATAAAGGATCCTTCTTTCTATGTATTCGCAATGCATTACATTTGTCTATGTTAAGGGTCAGTTGCCACTCCCTACACCAAGTGCCTATCCGCTGCAGATCTTCCTGCATTTCGCTACAATTTTCTAATGCTGCAACTTCTCTGTATACTACAGCATCGTCCTCGAAAAGCTGCATGGAACTTCCGACACTATCTACTAGGTCATTTATATATATTGTGAAAAGCAATGGTCCCATAACACTCCCCTGTGGCACGCCAGAGGTTACTTTAACGTCTGTGGACGTCTCTCCGTTGATAACAGCATGCTGTGTTCTGTTTGCTAAAAACTCTTCAATCCAGCCACACAGCTGGTCTGATATTCCGTAGGCTCTTACTTTGTTTATCAGGCGACAGTGTGGAACTGTATCGAACGCCTTCCGGAAGTCTAGGAAAATAGCATCTACCTGGGAGCCTGTATCTAATAATTTCTGGGTCTCACGAACAAATAAAGCGAGTTGGGTCTCACACGATCGCTGTTTCCGGAATCCATGTTGATTCCTACAGAGTAGATTCTGGGTTTCCAAAAACGACATGATACTCGAGCAAAAAACATGTTCTAAAATTCTACAACAGATCGACGTGAGAGATATAGGTCTATAGTTTTGCGCATCTGCTCGACGACCCTTTTTGAAGACTGGGACTAGCTGCGCTCTTTTCCAATCATTTGGAACCTTCCGTTCCTCTAGAGACTTGCGGTACACGGCTGTTGGAAGGGGGGCAAGTTCTTTCTCGTACTCTGTGTGAAGGTTATATACAAAAAATGCCAATTACTGTGTTTAGTACATAAGCACAATGAGATAGGTTTTCTATTATAGTGATAAAGCTGAGTCTTAACACTATGTCTATGATTGCAGTCTACTTATAAATGCCAATGTTTTAATGCATCAGACTATGGATATCATTTATATACGAATGTAGCAGTAAAGGTGCTAGTAGTTTACTCACAATCATAAAAGATGGATAAAATTTTTTTAAGTAACCTTGAACTATGAGAATATTACGTTGGCTTAAACGATAAGAAGACCTCTCGGGAATTATTTAGGATAGACGCGTTGGATGACTCTGTTTAATCAAAGTGGTGCAGAGCATTTGGCATCATCTAGAAGATTCATTGTGCCACGCTTATCTATAAGGTGTAAGATTTGGAGATTGTTTTCTAAATTGGCTGTCGTGTGATTATTTTGTGCAAGATGGGGGCAAAGGTTGGTCTGCTTAAGTTTTCAGTCCAGCGTATCCCCATGTTCCTTAAACCTTGTTTCGAATGTATTTTTCGAGTGTAAGATCCCTGAAAATATTGTTTATGTTACTAATGTGAAGCTGGGTCTTGCTTCGTTAGTGTTTATTGTGTGTGCTACCATTAGAGACAGGAGGGGTGTAAGGTGTATTGAACTGCACTCGTATAGTGCAGGTCCACAAATGTGTTAATTTCGAAATTTACTACAAAAACAAAGGGCGATTTCTTCAAACAGAATCATACAACACGTAGGTTTTCGCCACATTTCACATTTTAATAACTTTAAAACCTTTTTATAAATGCTGTGGAGTTGTTACGAAATGAAACTATCGTCAACCTTACCAAACTGAGAACAAAAAACTTTCTCTCTATCGTAGAGCAGCAAACCAATAAAGGATACAAAAGGAGACCCCAGCAAGAAAACAATGAAATGTGTAACATTTCTGAAGACGATTTGTAAAAAATTCCGAAACCGGTTGTGGTTTGATCTAAATAAATCACGTTAAACTACAATTGTGGCTGGCTGCTATTTCAGGTATAGACCTTATAGTATTACAGTCACTGTTCTCAACATACCAGTTTCCAAAAAAAATAGCACTTAACAAATTTTTGTAAGCTGTGCACAATGTAAGAATGACTTTGTAGATGACTATCGATAACCAAGTCTAATATCAGAAATTGGAACTAACCTCCATTTCTCTGTGGCCAAGCCTGTGACTAACTAGAGATGTCAGTTACAAAAACTATTAACACGATCTTCTTGACAGAATGTACTGTTTCTGCCTTTGAAAAGGTAATTTTTCTACATCAGTATTTAAAGCAACGATTAATATATAGATCGGCACTTTTTACTATAAGCATTTGGTTTACATGAATATTTCGCCGATGTAATACAATACTATGTAAGCAGTTTCTGACTGTTGCTGCTACATAATAAATCGTTAAATGATCATGTGCATTGTCACCCTTCCAGATGATACACGACTCGCCAGTTATTATTAATACTTTTACTTTGAATAAAGTATTTAATTTCGTAATCAGCCTCTTGAAAATTCAAACAAATCTCCTTCTTCTGTTCCTAAACACACACAAACAAGACAAAGATCTAACAGGGGTTCAGTCAGAGGCCCTACAGTTTAACAGTCGGCCACTGTCTATCAAACGAGAATATGTGTAAAACATACTTAATTATTTCTGTCGCTTTCCTCAACATTACTTTTTAAAGTTTTATAGTCTTTCGGTTTTTTTTCTTTCAAAAAGATTTCCTGCTACTGAGTGATTTAGCTGACTACGATCCCTCTTATTTGTTTATATTTTTCTATTGTTCTTTCCTTCCTTTCATGTCGTCTTTCCTTTCAAAGTCATGATAAAGCTATAACGAGATAGAGTGGATTGTATTAAAACAAAATTTTTACTAAATCCAACAATTTTGACTAAATCCGACTTCTAAAAAAATAACCAATCTTTTACTTTTTTATAGGAATAACTCAACTGACTTAGTTAGGCACTTAATCATTACATTTTCGTGAATTGGAGTATCACTGTACAGCCTATCATACTACAACTTGGCCTATCTAAAACTAATAATAACAATAATAATAATAGGCCAGTTTGCCACCGCCACGTTAACCCTTTCCGTAATTAAAATTTTATCAAACCTCAACCTCTTCAGGTATAGACTCTTTACTGTACTACTGTCCCTAATAATTTAACACAGCAGTTTGTAGTAACTTGATCCAGTTCCCTATCAAGCTACTAAAAATGCTGTTTTCCGATAGTCGATTGTTCCTTAAATTCATAGACAAGATTGAACTTCTCTCATATAATACAATACTCAGAAATTGACTCACCTCTTAGAAGTTCCGAGCTCTGTCAATTGTGATTCAATGTTGTTGTTGTAGTCTTCAGTCCAGAGACTGGTTTGATGCTACTTTATACTGTGCAAGCTTCTTCATCTCCCAGTACCTACTACAACTTACATCCTTCTGAATCTGCTTAGTGTATTCATGTCTTGGTCTCCCTCTACGATTTTTACCCTCCACGCTGACCTCCAGTACTGAATTGGTGATGCCTTGTTGCCTCAGAATATGCCCTACCAACTGATCCCTTCTTCTAGCCAAGTTGTGCCACAAATTTCTCTTCTCTCCAATTCTATTCAATACCTCCTCATTAGTTATGTGATCTACCCATCTAATCTTCAGATTTCTTCTGTAGCACCACGTTTAGAAGGCTTCTGTTCTCTGCTTGTCTAAACTATTTATTGTCCACGTTTCGCTTCCATACATGGCTACACTCCATACAAATACTTTCAGAAACTATTTCCTGACACTTAAATCAGTACTCAATATTAACAAAGTTCTCTGCTTCAGTAACGCTTTCCTTGCCATTGCCAGTCTACATTTTATATCATCTCTACTTCGACCATCATCAGTTATTTTGCTCTCCAAGTAGCAAAACTGGTTTACTACTTTAAGCGTCTCATTTGCTAATCTAATTCCCGCAGCATCACCCGATTCAATATCTCGATTCAATTATGATCGTTTCATGACCAAATGATCATCCACTAATGGCAGATGGCTATTAGAGGCCTTTGACGAAAAATAAGAAGATAACAGCTGCAAAAGTCACTGCAGAATTGAATGTCGCACTTGCGAATCCTGTCACAAAAAAAAGAAAAACCGAAGGGAGCTCAAGAGCGAGCTGCCATTCCAAAACAACTCACATGTCCGTAACGGAAAAACATGGTGACTAAACCATCAAAAATAGACTGAGGAGCAACGGAAGAAAGTCATTTGGTTAGATATGTCTTTTTTGATACTGTTTCCTACTTCTGGCCGAGTTTTAAGTCCCAAGTGTGAAACATGGTGGGAAATCGGTGATGATTTTGACAGGCGTATCGTAGTATTCCTCATGGAGAGGCCTTCACATAGTCATCCCTACCACGATCCATATGCGAACGGAATGGGAAGAAGCCATAATAATTTTTAGTACGGGGGTAACCTCAACCATGCACTTAAGAGTGGTTAGGGGAGTATGAATGTAGATTATATACAGTGTGGCCAGAAACAGTCTAAAAGCTTGTAAGGATGTTGCAAGGTAGATTGTGGCGAGAAATACTGAGAAAAATATTAGATACGTTGCGGCGTTTCCTGGTTAATAGTGTGGTGTCACCGCCAGACATCACACTTGCTAGGTGGTAGCCTTTAAATCGGCCGCGGTCCGTTAGTATACGTCGGACCCGCGTGTCGCCACTATCAGTGATTGCAGACCGAGCGCCGCCACACGGCAGGTCTAGAAAGACTTCCTAGCACTTGCCCCAGTTGTACAGGCGACTTTGCTAGCGATGGTTCACTGCCTACTTACGTTCTCATTTGCCGAGGCGATAGTTTAGCATAGGCTTCAGCTACGTTATTTGCTACGACCTAGCAAGGCGCCATTATCAATTACTATTGATATTGTGAATCATGTACCGTCAAGACCGACGTTTATCATTAATGGATTAAAGTTAAGTATTCCACCAGCTACGTCCGTTTTTCTAAATTCTAATATCCTTGTCCTGTTCCAGACCTCACGCCAGCCTGCGTGAGCTAAAACGCGTGCATTTCGTCCTCCTCTAAGTAACACGGTGTTGGCTCTCCTCCCAACCACAACAAATACTATTATTACTACATCTGGTGCAGAAGTTTGGGAGTACTACCAAGAATTATGGGAATCTTTCGGCTGATCATGTCCATCTCATGGTCAATGATTGGTTCCCAATGGTGATGCTGTGCCCCAAGGCGACAGGGCCCCAGTTCACAAGGCTTGCATTGTCCAGGACGAGGATGAGTGTCGCATCTGCCCTGCCCACTACAGTTACCTGATCTCAGTATTATTGAGTCTTTGTGATCTCCTTTGGAGAGAAAGGTGCGTGACCGCCATTCACCTCTGTCATTGTTACCTGAAAGTGCCACTATTTTGCAGGAAGAATGGTATGAGGTTGCCTTAAGACCCATACAGGACCTGTGTTTATTAATTCGGAGGCGTCTGGAAGCTGTTTTGATTACCAACAGGTTTACTACACCGATAGAGCATGGTAATGTGTTTTGTGTGTGGTGTTGCCATATTTTTGTCCACCCCCTGCAGATAAATAGGGTGTTTCAAGGACTTTACATCAAACATCTAGGGACGACGGATCAAATCATGGGGAACAACTTTTTTAGAGACTGTAAGTAGGCTGTTTAGGTTTAGTGATTCATGAAAGGTATAGGTTATTGTCAGTCAAGGCCATTCTTTTGTAGGGATTATTCAAAGTGTGATTGCGTTGCGCAAATAAAAAAATATTGTGTGTCAGTTTAGTGATGTTGAGAATAAGTAAAGAGTGAAATGCCTGAGTACGTTCAGTTTTGCTCAGCTGTTTGCAAATCAATAACGTAGAGGTTTTCCAGCACTGTCACTTATAAAAATTTTGCAAGGGGATGTTTCAAGACAAAGTGTTAACTTCCTTTAGCAGATATATAGGGTGTTTCAAGGACTTTACATCAAACATCTAGTGGCGACGGATCACGTCATGGGGAACAACTTTTGTTAGAGGCAAAGTGTTAGCTTCCTTTAGTATTCGACGGTCCTGAGACGCCTAAATTTCACTGAACTTGCGGGTTCTAGTAACCAGGTGTGCTGCACGCTACCCACCCCAGTAAACTGATAGAGTAATTTTCGGCAAAAAAGCCTTAAGACTGAGTGTCTCTAAGCGGAAGAATACGTGTATTTTAAGAGGCCCACCGCCTTTCAGAAGAAGCAGATGACTGGATTATATCCAACATACAAGGCGTATACACAATACAGAGTCTCTACAGCGTGCCACCCCTCAGGGTCATAACCAATACAAAAGGATGCTTAGTGTTACTGGGTCGGCCTGAGTGGTAGAGAGGTTCTAGGCGCTACAGCCTGGAACCGCGCGACCGCTACGGTCGCCGTTTCGAATCCTGCCTCGGGCCTGGATGTGTGTGATGTCCTTAGGTTAATTGGGTTTAAGCAGTTCTAAGTTCTAGGGGACTGATGACCTCAGAAGTTAAGTCCCATAGTGCTCAGACCCATTTGTTTATTGTTACTGGGAAGCGCCAGAGAAGATTTTGTCTCTAATTAAAGTCGTTCACCATGACGGGATCTATTACCCCTAGATGTCTCATGCAAAGACTGAAAAATCCTGTATACTCCGAAAGCTACTATACAATACATCTACCAACATCACTGATTTTCTTTCCTGTTCCATTGGTTTACTGAACGAGGAAAAAATGTCTGCATGCCTCTGTACATGCCCTAATCTCTCTTACCTCATTTTAACGGTTCCTATGGGAGATATACGATGCTACAAGCTTGGTGATGTTATAGTTTGTTGAAAAGAAGTGTTTAATAGAGAACAGGGAAAGCTATTTACTGGCCATATCAGCTGATGGACAGCAACCAGTGACATTTTGGTGGTGACCCAAGCCGGTGTACCCACTACAAAGTGATTTGCCTCTTCGGTAGAGAGCAGGGTAGGGGGTGTGGGGTGGGTGGGAGGGAGGAGGGGCGGCGGCAGCCTGGACAGGGTTTGTGGCAGTTAACAATCAGCTGGCTCGATGTGGTGCGCGGCCAGTGGCCAGCCGGGAGAAGGTAAGGCGTGGCGCCCGCCGCCGCCGCCTTGGCAGTGAGCGTGTCCCCCGGCGTGAACTTGACACTCGGCCCAGCCCGCAGCCCACAGCGCGACCAGGGGCTGCTTTCTCCGCTGGCAGCGCGGCCCAGATCGCCGCTGCACCTGTGTGCCGTGTCAAACGGCCGGACTCCGGGAGCAGTGGGTCGAGCCGTGGGCTAAGTGCCGACTCCCCTCGAATCGCGCAGCATTCGTGAGTCGCTTGCTGGCCAGGGCTCGCGACCACGTGGCGTGACAAGCGAGCTGGCACAAGGCTTGCGCCTGGCGTGCGACTTGGGGCACCACCGGGACAGACTAATGGGTGTAGCGTCCGCTGGACTGACGTGACGTGCTTGAGATTGGTCGTGTGCCACGCCACTGCCACACCTACCCACCTCAGAAATCTTCTACGTCTCACGTTTGGGCCAGTGACGATTCTGGAATCTTATTCTTTCGTTTTGAATTATTATTTATATTTTGTTTCAGTGTATTGGTGACCCAGTGGTACAGCAGTAGACTACAGACCGGAAGTCTCAATTTTGGTCCCTGGTCAGATCTAGGATTTTTATCTGGTACTTACCACTTCTTTCTCCTTCAGGTATCGCATATCATTAGATAACGTAGATCAACATTTTTTGTGAGTATGGGAAGCAGTGGTGGACGTTGAGGTTAAGTGGTGCAGTTCAGCTGTGTCTGTTGTCGATGTACGCTTCTGAGACTGGAGATACCAGGACGCATTTGAGTCAAGATGTGTAATGAGAAAGGAGGTGTAGTTTTAAGATAATTTCATCAAGAGTTTAGAAGGAATATCTTAACGCACGTCAGTAATATACGCTGATGTGCACAAGTTAAGGAGCATCGATGGCAGTGAGAGATCCATAGAAATGATGTCAGGGCCGAACGTAGTCTTGAAAAGACATACGTGGAGGAGCAGTCAGTGTCAGAATGACATTGACTGGTGAGCGTTCAATTTTGGGTTCAGTACGCCTGTACATCTACATCTACACTTATACTCCGCAAGCCACCCAACGGTGTGTGGCGGAGGGCACTTTACGTGCCACTGTCATTACCTCCCTTTCCTGTTCCAGTCGCGTATGGTTCGGGGGAAGAACAACTGCCGGAAAGCCTCCGTGAGCGCTAGAATCTCTCTAATTTTACATTCGTGATCTCCACGGGAGGTATAAGTAGGGGGAAGCAGTATATTCGATACCTCATCCAGAAACGCACCCTCTCGAAACCTGGACAGCAAGCTAAACCGCGATGCAGAGCGCCTCCCTTGCAGAGTCTGCCACTTGAGTTTGCTAAACATCTCTGTAACGCTATCACGCTTACCAAATAACCCTGTGACGAAACGCGCCGCTCTTCTTTGGATCTTCTCTATCTCCTCTGTCAACCCGACCTGGTACGGATCCCACACTGATGAGCAATACTCAAGTATAGGTCGAACGTGTGTTTTGTAAGCCACCTCCTTTGTGATGGACTACATTTTCTAAGAACTCTCCCAATGAATCTCAACTTGGTACCCGCCTTACCAACAATTAATTTTATACGATCATTCTACTTCAAATCGTTCCGTACGCATACTCCCGTATATTTTACAGAAGTAACTGCTACCAGTATTTGTTTCGCTATCATATAATCATACAATAAAGAATCCTTCTTTCTATGTATTCGCAATGCCTCCCCACATCACGGCACCTGGCCCACCAAAACGATCATGTTCGAGAATGCTGGACGTATCTTCACATGGTGATAGGTGGGAACACGTAATGCACCTAGACATATTGTCGGCCGTGACCGTTTTCGTGCTCGTCAAATTCTGCACATTAGTGTATATTACTGACCTACCTCAAGAGATCGCTTTTAAATCTTTATGAAATTAACTTAAAGCTACACCTCGTTCCTCATTACACCTCTTGACTCTAATGCATCCTCGTGTCACTACTCTCAGAAGCGTACATCCACCACAGACACAGCTGAACTGCACCACCTAACCTCAACGTCCACCACTGCTTTCTACACGCACAGAAACTCCTGATCTACGTTATCTAATGATATGTGATACCCGAAGGAGAAAGAAGTGGTAAGTGCCATATAAAAATCCTAGCCCTGACCAGGGACCAAAATTGAGACTTCCGGTTCGTAGTCTACTGCTGTACCACTGGGTCACCAATCCACTGAAACAAAATATAAATAATAATTTAAAACGAAGGAGTAAGATTCCTGAATCGTCACTGGCGCAAAAGTGAGACGTAGAAGAGTTCTAATGCGGGTATCTGTGACAATGGCGTGGCAATTTCTTAAAATGGAGCATAAACGACCGCAGTGCAGACTCTACTGATTTCCGAGGATATAAAGTTCCTTACGAGTTACGACACACCACAAAGACAAAGGAGAAGTTAAAATAAACAAAGAATTGAACGAACCTTTTCCATTCATGAAATTATATTTTTCTATAAACAATTTTCCTAGCTACATTTCAGTACACAGCATCCTCTTGTTATGAGATTCCGTATTCAAAATGGCAGCTTAGAGCAATGCCGCTAATCACAATACCACTGTGATCCTACTCTCTCGCATTATACTGCGAGATGGAAGAGATCTTCGAACGGAATGATATTTGGCGACTGGGCTGGCCTGTACGTTCCACCAACTTAAACCCCGTCGAGCAGGTGTGGAATGAGTTGGGGATCCGTGTCGCAGCGCTCCCACAATCATTAACGACCATCCAGCAGCCTTCAATCGCGCCGGTGCAGGTATGGAACGCCGTACCACGGGACTTCCTTAGCAACCATGTGGTCAGCATGAGGGCACGTTGCAGAAAGGCCCTGTCGTTTGTGGTGATCACGACCCCTAATAATGACAATGTCTTTTGTGATGTCCAGGAGGCCATCATGAATCGCGATGATTTCAGTGTAATTATTGTCTTTGAATATAACTGTCATTTTTATTCGTCTTATTGCGCATTTCATTTAGTTACATTCTGTACTACAATACAGTAGTTCTTGGTGCCTATTATGCAAGTTCATCGAGCTGTGTTACTTGTCAGTGACACATGAAACGCCCCTTAGAAAAATTGTACAAGACTGTGCTTATACTGACACAATATTTTTAGAGCAACGCAATCTGACTTTCAAAAATCTCTACAAAAAACTAGCCCTGACTAACATTAACCTATACGTTTCACAAATCGCTTACCTCGCAAAAATCTTGCTTACTCGAACTACTGCAATACAGCAAGCGCCACTACTGCCAGCTAAATAAAAGATTCTAACTACTGAAGGCACTAACTACTGAGAGGCATAATTAGCAAATGAAAGATTTTGATAGAGAACAAACAATGTATTTACCTTAATAATCATAATATATATAGAAGTTCATGACATCCAGTCTTACAAATTACAAAACTCCGCCATCTCTCTCCCCACATCCACCACTGCTGGCGCCTCACCTCCAACTGCGCAACGCTGCGCGCCGCTAACAGCCAGCTGCCGCTGCCCAACACTACAATGGCAGACAACAATGCAAACCAGCCACAGACTGCACACAGCACAGCCAGCGATTTTCATACAGAGCGCTACGTGGCGTTACCAATAAGAAAACCTTAACAGCCTACTTACACACAGAACTCGAAAACAGTTATTCATCCTCGAGTTTTGCACACCAGTGCATGTTGATGGAACATGTGTAACAACGTAGCCTCTCTTACGAAACCATGATACACTTTTGATGGAGTAGACAACACGAATTACCGTAGAATACACAATACTTAACTAACTGCATACACGATCTAAATACAGGAGCAAGTAATTTGTATGGCTCAAAGACTATTTACGTCTGCGAGAGATATATTATCTCTGACTCGTGATATAAAGACTTTGTGGATATATTACGGAACATTACGTGTACAATGGACTAATTGCTTGTAATTTAGAATCTCGGAGAGTAGGATCGCAGTGGGATTGTAATAAGCTGCATTGTTGTGAGCTGCCATTTTGAATACAGAATGTAGTTTTATGAATTAAGATGATGTTTCATCTCATACCAGGGGATGATGTGTACTGAAATGTATCTAGGAAAATTGTTTATAGAAAAATATAATTTCATCAATGGAAAAGGTACGTTCAATTCTTTATTTTAACTTCTCCTTTGTCTGTGACTCGAATATTATTTGGCGTGTCATAACTCTTAAGAAACTTTGTATCCTCGAAAATCAGTAGAGTCTGCACTGCGGTCGTTTATGCTCTATTTTAAGAGATAAGTTCCTGACTTTGCCGAAACTGATACACAACTTGGACTCTGATTCCCATGCCGCAGAGTGAGTACGTCATAGCACCCAAGACGACTAGCCCAAGGCCTACGATTGTACCTCCGATTATTTTAACAATTTTCAGAGTTGACGATCGCCGGAATCGTGCAGAGCCACAGAGATTTTATTCCAGATGGATTAATCAATTTTATAACTTGAAGAGTGGGAGATAATTGTGTAAAAATATTGGGGAAACGGATTCTCTCACCCTAAAGTTTCCATTCAAGTAACTGCATATTTTCAGTCATATTAATTTAACTTCAACTCCCACAGGTGGAAGGAAGTTAAACTTTCAAGTCTCACGATCTTTGCTAACGTGAAAAATACCGGAATGCATTGTGGCTCGGAGTCCACTCTAAACAGTAGGTTCTTATATAACTGGCATGATAAGTCATTTCAGAGACTGGAGAAGGGCAACACATTTTGGAAATCCAGGAACATGTCATCAGCCTGAACGCCGGCATCTACTCGGTACACGGATAAACACAGCGAGTCTGGTTTCACCTGATTGTTTCTGCGGTAGCCATGTTGACTCCTACGGAAGAGATTTGCAGTCTCCAGAAACGTCGTAATAAGGGAGAATTAAATACGTTCCAAAATTCCACAGCATCCTGACATCAGAGATACGTTTTGTGGGTCTGTTCGATTACTCTGCTTGGAAACGGGAATAATCTGCACTTTTTTCATGCAAAACACTGTATAATACTGGGAGAAGGTAGACACAAGGGAGTTTCATCTTTATCTCATCAACGTAGGGGTATTCAGTGAGCTGGACAAGTATGGGGGAGGAATCCAGTTATTGCCTGTTGTTGTTGCTGTTTTTGTTGTTGCTGTCATCAGTCCACAAACTGGTTTGATGCAGCTCTCCATACTGCTCTGTCCTGTGCAAGCTTCTTAATCTCCCAGTACCTACTGCAACCTACATTCTTCTGAATCCGCTTAGTGTATTCATCTCTTGGTCTCCCTGTACGATTTTTACCGTCCACGTTGCCCTCCAGTAGTAATTTGGTGATCCCTTGATGTCTCAGAATTTGTCCTACCAACCGATCCCTTCTTCTGCTCAAGTTGTGCCACAAATTTCTCTTCTCCCCCATTCTATTCAGTACCTCCTCATTAGCTATGTGATCTATTTGCCTGTTTGCCTTAAGAATCTAGGAAATCACAAAAATCTTAAATCAGGAAGATTAGCTTTAACGGAGGTTCTAAGATCGCTCTTCCGAACAGGAACCACGCTTGGAGCAGTACGCAACTCACGGAAAGGACAGAGGGAGGGAGGAAGGGAGGGACGGAGAGACGGAGAGACGGGGAGAGAAAGAGACAGAGAGAGGGGGGGGGGGGGGAGGGAGGGCGGTTAGTTTGAACTTGTCGTTGCAAAATAAAGAACTATCTAATGCCAGATTTTTGAGGGGTAAAAAGTATTTTCCATGCAACATATCTAGAGACTGGAGCACGATTTAAAGATTATTTAAATACTTTACATGACCAGGACTGAAGTGAAGTACTGGCATAACAACGGTTAAAATTATAGTCATCAGAATGTATCAAGAGCATACATTATTGCAAGAGTTACCTGGAGCAGAAAGTTATATAAGTTTACACTCGAATTAACATAAAGCCCACATGCTTTTTTGGTGTTAAAATATATAATATTTGATAACAAATTAAGGATGGGCACGTCTCTTTGCAAGTACATAAATTATTGTTTTGTTTTATCACCCAAACATGTTCCCCCACGGTTGTGGCATTCCCAGTGAGTTTTTTTATTATTTTTCTGAAATACATGCATATAGGCTACTTTTAGGTTAAGGAATATTATATACATATATATCATATTTTTCTTATAAATTGTATGCGCACTCTACCTTTTAGCTTATATTATGTGTAACCTGTCGATGCCAACCAAAATCGGTCTAAACTGGTACACCATATCATCTGCAAACAAGAGGGATGTTAGAAAATCATTTGCATTAATTTTTTTATAATCCAGTCTTCAAAATGTATTTTCTGGTAAAATTTGTGGCATATTTTAGTTTTTGGGATTCCTATTGTTGACATGTTTGTTTTTGTATTTGAAATGAGTTTTTGCGTAGCTGAGCTGAGCCTGTGAACGTCGATAAAAGTTTTGTGAAGCTTCGGTATGGCGAACTATTTCGTATAGTGTTTGTATGCATGGACTGTGTTTCGTATTTTGACAGTGTCCACTCACGATTCTCTTGTTCGTTTGTAAATATTGCGTCCTGTTACGTTGTTGTGGCTTGGACACGCGTTTCACTGCACATATTTACGTCTCTGATGTGTTTTTGGGTCAGCGGTATCGATATCTCTGTATAACTGTGGTATCCGGTCATATGTTTCATCTATCAAGCAAATTATGTCATCAACATAACGGTACCAGTAAATAACTTTGTACTGTTTTGACTTTATTGTTTCTTCAAAGATATTGATTTCAAGTGGTTAAGGAAATTGTTTATCAGCAGCGCACTTATGGGTGACGCCATGGGGAGTCCTTCCTGTTGGCTGTAGAATTCATCTTTAAATATGAAACAGTTTTGTCCTGTGATTACCTTCAAAATAGTTGAGACTTTTAGTGTCTTTGTTTGATGTGGGTTGTAACCAGAAACATTACGTTCACACCAGTTTGAGCCGTAAAGTCTGCTCGATGATGAGTCTATGTCGAAATTAGTCGCAGTAGTGTTATTTAATAGCAGCTTTCGGCACTATACGGTCTAGTAACATTAATGTAACGACAGCCTATGTTCGACGTCAATGTACAATATCCACTCACATGCGGCGGTCTGCAGCACTAACAGTGGAGAGTATATCAAGCATATTAGGGAAATGATGGAAACAGCGTATTCGTTGTCGTAATACAGAACGGAAGCGATTTATCTGTTGTCCAAAAGCGTATCATCATTGGCTTTCGGGCCAAGGATGGAACCATTTCCGCAACGGCTAAGTTTGTAAACCGTTCGCATGCCGCCGTGGTTAAAGTGGGGTGCATGGAGCAATGGCGCTATTCAAAACCGGTACCGTGGTTATAGATGACAAGGACGAATGACGGTTGTGGAGATGTGTATGAGTGAATAAAAGTGTAACTGTTGAACAACTGACCAACTGGACTACCAACAGTGTGTCCTCAACGATCGTCCAGCGAACGTTGCTGCGTGTGGGCCTCCGAAGCAGGATCGTGGATCATGCACCCATGCTCACTGTTGTTCATCGGCGACGAAGGCTGGATTTTCACTCCAGTATTGCAACTGGACGTTCACAGAGTAGCAACAGGTGGCTTTCTTTTTGTTTGAGATGAATGACGTTTTACTCTCCAGCGGGCAGATATGGCTATTTGCGTGTGCGGCGTGATAGTCTGAAAGCAAATACACTGTAACAATCGTCGGAAGGATCCAAGTCGGAGGAGGGAGCGTTATGGTCTGGGGAATGTTTTCTTGGTATTCCCTGGGTTTTCTCGTCATTCTGGAAGGCGAAATGGATCAACACATGTATTTACCCTTGGGGCCGTGTCCATCCCTCCAGGCAGTTTGTTTTTCTTCCGCACGGTGGCATCTACCAGCAGTACAATGCCACGTGTTACGAAGCTGCATTGTACATGGGTTCGAAGAGCATCAGGTTGAGTTTACCGTACTCCCCTGGTCATCAAACTCCCCGAATTAGAACCCAGTCGAGAATCTGTGGGACCAGCTCCACACAGTTGTTCGCGGCATGGATCCTCGACCGAGAAACCTAGCGCAGTTGGCCCCAGCATTGGAGTCCATACCTTCCAGCATCTCACTGACTCCTTTATTACATGTCCGCACTACAAAAGATGGTTATTTAGGCTTTTCACAGGTGGTCACTTTAATGTGATTGCACCGTGTCTAATAAAACGTCTTTCATAGAAGTTACTTTAGCGTCTCGTTGAGGCTGAGCCTGGAGTCATTACCATACCGGGAAACATTGGCAAGCAGAAAATCGAATGCGAACGTTGTATGAGGGTTGGTTTTAGATCCACCGAACTCCATGTGTGAGTCAAGCTTCTTACCGTCAAAGGTCGTTACTGACCTTTTCGACAGTCTATCGCTTTTTATTCATCCCTCCCCACCTCTCACTAGCTCCTTACGAACCTACCTGGCTCTCATCCTACTTACAAACATATACTCTCTCTAAGCATGTGGAGCGTATCTTATATCACTGCTACTCATTCCCTTTTCTACGCGAATGAAAACGAAGCAAGTGGAGCTTCCGTAGAAGCCCTGATTTCTGGTATCTTGTCTTCGTGGTTCTTAAACGAAACGTATATTTGGTGGTAGTAGGATCGTTCTGTACTCTTTCGCAAATGCGGATGATTTAACGTTTCTCATAAGCGTTCTGCGAAAAGCACGTCCCTGCAGGGATTCTCATTCAGATTCACGGAATATTCCTGTAAAGTTCGAGTGCTGATCGGACCTATCGATAAATCTAACAGCACACCTCTGAATTGCTTCGATGTCGACCTTTAACCGTACCTGGTGCAGATCCTAAACACTCGAGCAGTTCTCGAAATTTGGCCGTGCAAGTGTTCTATACGCATTCTTCTTTAGAGATGAGTTGCACTTTCCTGAAATTCTACGAATAAACCTAAGCCCGCAATTTGCGTTTCCTGCAACCGACCTTATGTGCATGTCTCTTTGCAACGTTATTTCTAGTTATTTAATCGATGGGTCTGTGTTAAGCAGTACACACTAATACTATATCCGAACATTACAGGAGTGTTTTTTCTACTCGTATTCACCAACTTACATTTTTTCTGTAAGAGGCACTCAAATGAAAACGAGACAAATGGAAATAAATAAATAAATAGTTTATTATTTCAAAATCGCCATAACTTGTAATACTTTTATACCACTGTGAGACAAGATGGTCAGTGCCTTCATGGAATAATATTTGCGGCTGCCTACGGAACCATGATTGTACTCAGGCGTGCTTCGTTCAAAATACACTCCTGGAAATGGAAAAAAGAACACATTGACACCGGTGTGTCAGACCCACCATACTTGCTCCGGACACTGCGAGAGGGCTGTACAAGCAATGATCACACGCACGGCACAGCGGACACACCAGGAACCGCCGTGTTGGCCGTCCAATGGCGCTAGCTGCGCAGCATTTGTGCACCGCCGCCGTCAGTGTCAGCCAGTTTGCCATGGCATACGGAGCTCCATCGCAGTCTTTAACACTGGTAGCATGCCGCGACAGCGTGGACGTGAACCGTATGTGCAGTTGACGGACTTTGAGTGAGGGCGTATAGTGGGCATGCGGGAGGCCGGGTGGACGTACCGCCGAATTGCTCAACACCTGGGGCGTGAGGTCTCCACAGTATATCGATGTTGTCGCCAGTGGTCGGCGGAAGGTGCACGTGCCCGTCGACCTGGCACCGGACCGCAGCGACGCACGGATGCACGCCAAGACCGTAGGATCTTACGCAGTGCCGTAGGGGACCGCACCGCCACTTCCCAGCAAATTAGGGACACTGTTGCTCCTGGGGTATCGGCGAGGACCATTCGCAACCGTCTCCATGAAGCTGGGCTACGGTCCCGCACACCGTTAGGCCGTCTTCCGCTCACACCCCAACATCGTGCAGCCCGCCTCCAGTGGTGTCGCGACAGGCGTGAATGGAGGGACGAATGGAGACGTGTCGTCTTCAGCGATGAGAGTCGCTTCTGCCTTGGTGCCAATGATGGTCGTATGCGTGTTTGGCGCCGTGCAGGTGAGCGCCACAATCAGGACTGCATACGACCGAGGCACACAGGGCCAACACCCGGCATCATGGTGTGGGGAGCGATCTCCTACACTGGCCGTACACCTCTGGTGATCGTCGAGGGGACACTGAATAGTGCACGGTACATCCAAACCGTCATCGAACCCATCGTTCTACCATTCCTAGAGCGGCAAGGGAACTTGCTGTTCCAACAGGACAATGCACGTCCGCATGTATCCCGCATGTATCCCGTGCCACCCAAAGTGCTCTAGAAGGTGTAAGTCAACTACCATGGCCAGCAAGATCTCCGGATCTGTCCCCCATTGAGCATGTTTGGGACTGGATGAAGCGTCGTCTCACGCGGTCTGCACGTCCAGCACGAACGCTGGTCCAACTGAGGCGCCAGGCGGAAATGGCATGGCAAGCCATTCCACAGGACTACATCCAGCATCTCTACGATCGTCTCCATGGGAGAATAGCAGCCTGCATTGATGCGAAAGGTGGATATACACTGTACTAGTGCCGACATTGTGCATGCTCTGTTGCCTGTGTCTATGTGCCTGTGGTTCTGTCAGTGTGATCATGTGATGTATCTGACCCCAGGAATGTGTAAATAAAGTTTCCCCTTCCTGGGACAATGAATTCAAGGTGTTCTTATTTCAATTTCCAGGAGTGTATAAGGAGCAATGAAAAAAATTCTGTTTGAGGTCAATGTTGCAGCATACATGCAACGTAGTGCTACTCCGATGCGAGTGTATAAGTACGAAAATGTAGACAAAGGAATTAGTGTGGCATTCGTGTCTTTCCGACATGCGTGCGGTAATTGCGGGAATGTGGACTATGGTTACGTTATTACTTAATGTGTCCAAACAGGACCAACTTGCAGATGTTCTTTACGTGGCTGCCGAAGGATAAACGCCGGTAGACGTCCATCGGAGAATGAAGAATGTCTATGGGCCAGCATGTCGGTCGGAAACCACCGTTGTAGACAAACGTTGCTCCACTTCATAGTAGCGCACGCCCCCAGCCGGCAACTGTGGCCGAGCGGTTCTAGGCGCTTCAGTCCGGAACCGCGCTGCTGCTACGGTCACAGGTTCGAATCCTGCCTCGGGCATGGATGTGTATAATGTCCTTAGGTTAGTTAGGTTTAAGTAATTCTAAATCTAAGGGACTGATGACCTCAGATATTAAGTCCCATAGTGCTCAAAGCCATTTGAACAATTTTGAGCAGGTCCTCATATCGCAAATGTCGTAACACAGCAGTTTCCGCCAAAGTAAGTGGGAGGCAATCGAGCACCCGCTCTACAGTCTTGGTCTCTCTCCATGTAATTACCACGCCTTCAGTATATTGAAAAGGCCGTGATGGGTCGACGATTCCTTTTGGCCAGTAGGCAGTTATGGAATTCTTCACGCAGTTCTACCAATTCTGGACTGTATGGCTTTCGGACGGAATCTTTTGATTGCCCTTTATAAATCGATGGCCACAAATATCTTTCCCCAGGGCTCCAAAAATATGGAAATCGCATAGGGAAAGATTGGACTGTGTGGAGGTTGTGTAAGGGCTTCCCAGCGAACCTTTTTCACCGTGCTGGAAACAACACGTGAGCCCGCCCACGCAGCTTACATACTTTTTTCTCATCTGTCTCATTTTCATTTTGCAGCCTCTTATACATTCAGAACAAACTGCCGTTCATCATATGAAATAAAAATTCTGTACAAATCATGCAGTATTCTCCAAGCCAGTCAAAGCATCCTCAGGAAACACTCGTAGTTTGCTGCTCCCCGTATTCGTCAGATTGTTTATGTATATAGAGAATCAGAGCTGCCCTATCATACTTCCCTCGAACACTTCTCACTATATTTTTACCTCCGAGGAACACTTGGCGCCGGTCGGAGCGGCCTTGCGGTTCTAGGCACTACAGTCTGGAACCGTGTGGCTGTTACGGTCGCAGGTTCGAATCCTGCCTCGAGCATCGATGTGTGTGATGTCCTTAGGTTAGTTAGGTTTAAGTAGGTCTACGTTCTAGGGGACTGATGACCACAGCAGTTAAGTACCATAGTGCTCAGAGCCATTTGAACCATTTTTTGAACACTTGGCGTCTAGGATAACGTACTGTCTTCTATTGCCTAAATAGGGTTCAAGCTTCTCACATACCTGCGTACCTGTTCAGTATGCACGGACTTTCGTTAGCAACTCTGAATGTGGTGCTGTGTCAAACCGTTTACGGAAATCTAGAAATACGGAATCTTAACTGTGCGAAAAGAGAACCTCATTCAAGTTTAGTTAGGCTTAAAATATTTTTTTGGGTGCAACCAGGGACATATTTTTGAAATTACTTAAAAGCATTTTATAATTAGTGAAACATTAAATTCTATTTATTCAGTTCTATTCTTCACTAGACAGGACTTTACACACCAGAATTACTGTTGGTGTTATCAGCGATATAACAAACTAACTTTTCTTAACATTTGTATTTATTCACACTGTATAAAAGATGCTGCGTCAATATTTGAGCAGTTTCACCCGATACATGACCGAAATTTAAAAGTTTACTACGAATTCCCTCCTTCAGACTGAAATGTCTTACGACAATAGGAACAAGTTGTACTTCACCCGTATCTGAGGTACCCATCGCTACTGTTGCATGATTAATGTGTTACGAAGAACCCAACACGTTATCAAATATAAATGACGAAATAACATCAACAAAAATTGATTCAGTTTTGGTTCTAGCAGATGAACATTTTTGGTCCTATAACTTTTTAACTAGTTTAGATGTGCAGTCTGATATTTTGACACTTAGTTCGTGCCTGACAAGTGGTACGAAAATGTAGCCTCCTTAGTGGCACAATCCGGATCACACTTATTCCCATCTTTGACATTGAAAACATCTCTTATATTTGATGAAGCAGCAGCATTAATACCACTCCTGTGCTTGGCTGTTTTCACGTGGTCTTTAATTTCACCCTTTCCTTTATGTGCGCAGAAAATTCTCAAGTACACAGTGTGCACCAAACGCATACTTCGTTAATGTCACTATACAGGGTGTTTCAAAAAGAATATACGTATTTCGAATGCATATATTTTTTAAACTTTAAGTCACACGAATATGAAACTTTACACACGTAATTACGAACCTCTCAGGTTCAGATTACAGATATTCAATATGTCCTCCATCAGCTCCATGAACAATATCACATCGATGTTCAAATTCCTCCCATACTCGGGTAAGCATGTCCTTCGTCACTGATGTTATGGCAGTACGGATCCCGTCTTTCAGTTCTTTCAGGTTCCGAGTGGTGGTAAATAAACGTTACGAAACCCCACAGGGAGAAGTCAGAGAGTGTCAAATCCGATGACCGTGGAGCCTAGCTGTGACATGCTAGGTCGCCAGCTCCTTGACGACCAATCCAACGGTTCGGTAGAGTTTCATTCAGATATTCACGCACTTGGCGGCTCCAGTGAGGGGGTGTCCCTTCCTGTTGAAAACTGAAGTTGTCTTCGTGCAGCCTCGGAAACAACCAGTTTTGTAACATAGCGAGATACTGCTGACCGTTAATCGTGTTTCCATAAAAGAAGAATGGGCCGCAAACAGATGATCGGGATATCGCATAAAACACATTAACTTTGAGCGGATCTCGTACATTTTCAGTGGTTGCATGTGGGTTCTGTAGGCGCCAAATTCGAACATTGTGTTCGTGTATTTGACCACCAACATGGGAAGTAGCTTCATCACTGAACACGATGCGTTGTGCGAAATTGTTATCATTGTCAATAACATCAAGAATCTCATTACAAAATGCCACAAGTTTGCGTTTGTCATCAGGTCGCCGAGCTTGTAACAGCTGAAACTTGTACGGCTTCATAACCAACCGACGTCTTAAAACACGCCAAATTGTTATTGTAGGATTTGGTATATCCCGACTGGCACGACGAGTTGATTTTGAAGGACTGCAGGCCGCGGTGGCTGAACGAATCTAGGCACTTCAGTCTGGAACCGCAAGACTGCTACTGTCGCAGGTTCAAATCCTCCCTCGGGCATGGATGTGTGTCATGTCCTTAAGTCAGTTAGGTTTAAGCAGTTCTAACTTCTAGGGGACTGATGACCTCAGATGTAAAATCCCGTAGTGTTCAGAGCCATTTGAACCTAGAAACTGTCGATATCATATGCGATTGTTCCACCCATTCGGAGGATCAATTTGGTACCTCAGACTGAAACGTCCTTGCACTGTAATAACGGTATTGAGAACACAAAACGATTTCTTGTGCGGAGTAGCCATTTTAAACATATGAAGATTACCAAGCAAAACAGAAGGCAACTAACATCTAGCGACTATTAATATAAAGTATACTATGTATTCGTTTCTCCTATAGCCGAGTCGAGGCGCACCAATCGATAGTTTGGACAAAATAATACATTTTAATACGTATTTTCTTTTTGAAACACGCTGTACAATTGCAAAAATACACAACTGGCCATTAAAATTGCTACACCACGAAGATGACGTGCTACAGACGCGAAATTTAACCGACAGGAAGAAGATGCTGTGATATGCAAATGATTAGCTTTTCAGACCATTCACACAAGGTTGGCGCCGGTGGCGACACCTACAATGTGCTGACATGAGGAAAGTTTCCAACCGATTTCACATACACAAACAGCAGTTGACAGGCGTTGCCTGGTGAAACGTTGTTGTGATGCCTCGTGTAAGGAGGAGAAATGCGTACCATCTCGTTTCCGACATTGATAAAGGTCGGATTGTAGCCCATTTCGATTGCGGTTTATCGTATCGCGACATTGCTGCTCACGTTGGTCAAGATCCAATGACTGTTAGCAGAATATAGAATCGGTGGGTTCAGGAGGGTAATACGGAATGCCGTGCTGAATCCCAACGGCCTCGTATCACTAGCAGTCGAGATGACACGTATTTTATCCGCATGGGTGTAACGGATCGTGCAGCATCATCTCGATCCCTGAGTCGGCAGATGGGGACGTTTGCAAGACAACCACCATCTGCACGAACAGTTCGACGAAGTTTGCTGCATCAGGGACTATCAGCTCGGAGACCATGGCTGCGGTTACCTTTGACGCTGCATCACAGACAGGAGCGCCTGCGATGGTGTACTCAACGACGAACCTGGGTGCACGAATGGCAAAACGTCATTTTTTCGGATGAATCTAGGCTCTGTTTACAGCATCATGATGGTCGCATTCGTGTTTGGCGACATCACGGTGAACCCACATTGAAAGCGTGTATTCGTCATCGCCATACTGGCGTATCACCCGGCATGATGGTATGGCGTGCCATTGGTTACATGTCTCGGTCACCTCTTGTTCGCATTGACGGCACTTTGAACAGTGGACGCTACATTTCAGATGTGTTACGCCCCGTGGCTCTACCCTTTATTCGATCCCTGCAAAACCCTACATTTCAGCAGGATAATGCACGACCGCGTGTTGCAGGTCCTGTACTGGCCTTTCTGGATACAGAAAATGTTCGATTGCTGCCCTGAGCAGCACATTCTCCAGATCTCTCACCAATTTAAAACGTCTGGTCAATGTTGGCCGAGCAACTGGCTCATCACAATACGCCAGTCACTACTCTTGATGAACTGTGGTATCGTGTTGAAGCTGCATGGGCAGCTGTACCTGTACACGCCATCCAAGCTCTGTTTGACTCAATGTCCAGGCGTATCAAGGCCGTTATTACGGTCAGAGGTGGTTGTTCTGGGAACTGATTTCTCAGGATCTATGCACCTAAATTGCTTGAAAATGTAAATTCTAGTATAATATATTTGACCAGTGAATACCCGTTTACCATCTGTATTTCTTCTTGGTGTAGCAATTTTAATAGCCAGTAGTGTATGTATTCGTGTTTCAGATTAACATTAAGAACATTCACTTTCTTTTGCTAATTGCTAAATGATGACACAAAGAATGAATAGAGGAAAAAGAACAAAAACATGTAGACGAGTTACTTGACACGCGAAAACGACATAAACGTGTTGCCCCTGTTGCGTTGCCAAGTGTCTAACAGCAAGTCAGAAGTTGTGGCGGAACTGGCAACAACGCTTCCCCATCGATGTCCACGGTTCATCTCAGGTCAGGTGAGAGAAGCACGACCGCAAGAGAAAGTTTAAAAATGTAATGTTCGGCATATAGGTCTAAAGTCGATAAAAGTCCTCGTCAATCGTAAAATTCTGAAGCCCCAGAAATTTTTGGAACCCCGGACATTGCACCGGACAGCAGTGAAAACCAGTACTGTCCGGGCTAATCCCTGACGTATGGCAGAATCAAAGTTTAGTCATATAACGATGCAACTGCTCATAATATCGATGGCAGTATTTAATGTAGCACGAGGGAAACTTCGATAACATATTGTTTCACTACTAACGCAAGATGCCTTCGAAGCGCAAACGTTTTGCTTGCATTTTTGGAACAAAATGTAACGCTCTTTTCAGTTCAAAGTGCAGTTGTAAGTTACGTTGTGGCACATAATATATGAAACAGTGCAGGCCTTGCAGTTGTCTCGGCTAAGCCAGACGCAGCACAGGCTGGCCGCGTGCACTCAACGGCAGCCTCGTGGGAACTCCAGCCACCTGCCTCTGCGCGTCCTGCGAAGCTGGCTGGGTATGGCCTCCTTTGCGCTCAAGTGATCCCGAACGACGAAACTGAAAGACGGCGTGCATCCCGCATCAACTTGGATGAATAACAAAGTACTTGCGCCTTTGTTCTCGAGTTCTGTTAGACGTTTCTTTATGCACCTTCATTTTAAATCGACATTCTACGTAAGAGGTGCACTACTTTTGATTACTTGAAATAAAACGATATCAATTTTGATAACCAACAAACGTTTAAAGTGTGTAAAATGTTATCATTCAACCAAACGCTGGACGTCGGAAAAGCGTACCTAAAATACAACGGGGTCTGATACGAAAAATCGTAAACTGCTCTGCACGAATAAACGACAGTGCCTCGTTTTTCTCTGTGGTTTGCTGTATGTAGTGACGAAAGTGTCTCGCTTGATTGAATTTCACACAACTGTGCGGAATATACGTTTGGTTAATCGTTACATCCTCTTTCAAGCATACTTCGAATCTGGTAAGAACACGGGAATACCGAATCCAGAAAGCTACAGAGGCATTCTCCAGATGAATCAAAGGAATACAAGTAAATTTTGGACAATCAGCAAGAAAACAAAACTTTTATCCGCCAATCTTTTTATACACTGATAAATACATTGTTCATTTCCAATTATTTTAACTCAGAAGTAAGCATGTAACTGAACTATCGATCAAAAGACGCAGATGCCATATTACAAATAAATATCAGGAGGTGCAAGAAACATGTTGTTGTTGTGGTCATCAATCCGAATGCCGGTCGATGTGGCCGAGCAGTTCTAGGCACTTCAGTCCGGAACCGCACGACCGCTACGGACGCAGGTTGGAATCCTGCCTTGGGCATGGATGTGAGTGATGTCCTTAGGTTAGTTACGTTTAAGTAGTTCTAAGTTCTAGGGAACTGATGACCTCGCATGTTAAGTCCCATAGCGCTGAGAGTCATTTGAACCATTTTTCAATCTGAATACTGGTTTGACGCCGCTCTCCATGCTGCTATATCCTGTGCAGACCTCTTCGTCTCCGAGTAGCTACTGCAACCTACATCCTTTTGAATCTGCTTACTGTATATACCGCTCCCCCCCCTCCTTTTATTAGTAATACGCCGGTGATCTCTTGATGTGTCCGAATGTGTCCGACCAACCGATACCTTCTTCTGGTCAGCTTGTGTCGCAAATTTCTTTCCTTCCCAGTTCTATTCAGTATCTTCTCATCTACCCACCTAATCTTCAGCTTTCGTTTACAGTATACGTTTCAAAAGCTTCTATTCTCTTCTCGTCTAAACTGTTTATCGTCCATGTTTCACTTCCATACATGGCAACACTGTATACAAATACTTTCAGAAAAGACTTCCTGACACTTAAATTTATACTCGATATTAACAAATTTCTCTTCTTAAGAAATACCTTTCTTGCCATTGATAGTCTACATTTTATATCCGCTTATTTTGACCATCATCAATTATTTTTCCGCCCGAATACAAAACTCATTGACTACTTTAAGTGTCGTTTTTCCTAATATAATTCACTCACTATCATCTGATTTAATTACACTAAATTCCATTATGCTCGCTTTGCTTTTGTTGATGTTCGTCTTACATCCACCTTTCAACACATTATCCATTCTGTTCTTCCAAGTCCTTTGCTGTCTCTGACATGATTACAATGTCATCAGCAAACCTCAAGGTTTTTATTTTTTCTTCCTGGATATTAATTCCTACTCCAAACTTTTCTTTAGTTTCCTTTACTCTTTGTTTAATGTGCAGACTGAATAACATAGGAGATAGGCTACAACCCTGACTCACTCCCTTCTCAACCATTGCTTCCCTTTCGTGCCCCTCGACTCTTATAACTGGCTTCTGGTTTCTCTACAGATTGTAAATAGCCGTTCGCTCCTTGTATTTGACCCCTGCCACCTTCAGAATTTTAAAGAGAGTCTTCTAGTCAAAATTGTTGAAAGCTCTATTCTACTTCGCAACTGTTGGTATGCGTAACTCACTGCAATCCGGCCCGCACATGGCTGCAACTTGTGCTCAGAATGTTGCACGAAACTTACTTTGCCTATCCCTAATGCTTGTACCGCTACATTCTTCCCCTCTTCGGAAGGACCCGGTCCCCGGGTCGACCATTAACTAGCTTTTAACTTGTTTGGGTCAGCACCTATGGCATATTTCCTTACTATTAGAAAACTTAAATGTGGTCTAGTGCCCCTTAAAACCATGACATTCAAGAAAAAGTAAAAATTCGTTACTGGACGACCACTTCTCGATCAACCCTTTACCTACTCGTCTCACGACCTCGGTTTCTAATCCACTGGGACTTGGATTACCCTTTATTCCCTCTTGGAATTTGCTCTCCGCCTGATCAGAAAGAAAACACAAAGTTAAGGCTGCGATGACTCTTGGCACAGAGGTGCTCAAAATGATCGTTGTACGCCGTTGCCTTTCCCTATACTGAGCGACATGTTGGACAAGCTGTTCGGCTGAGCCGGCCGGTGTGGCCGTGCGGTTCTAAGCGCTTTAGTTTGGAACCGCGTGACCGCTACGGTCGCAGGTTCAAATCCTGCGTCGGGCATGGATGTGTGTGATGTCCTTAGGTTAGTTAGGTTTAAGTAGTTCTAAGTTCTAGGGGACTGATGACCTCAGAAGTTAAGTCCCATAGTGCTCAGAGCCATTTGAAGTATTTTTTTTGCTCGGCTGATATGCGCCCCTCTTGCTCTAAAATGAACTGGTTTACGCATCTCAACAGACCTGGCTGCAGAGTAAGATTTAACAAGGTCAGGTTCTGCATTGGCAAAAACTCTAAAGTGGCTTCTGACCAGTACAGCTGTGACTGCGTAGCATTCAATTGCGTGACTCCTGAAATTGACGCTGGCAGGTGGAAAGTTGGTCCTCTTATGCTACATTTATTTCCATTGATTAAAATTCCGCTCCCCTCGAGCTCTATACGTTTCGCTTCTGCATATACTCCCCGCTCAAAAAAAACTTGCTATTATTGTCAATTTTTCGTAGATGGAGAATATCCAGTGCATCCCAACCCACTCCAAGCCCAATTTTCACTCCACGATGTCCCTTGGACAGTCTATTCCTGTCCCCCTAGCTAAAAATAGCTGTACTGATAACGTGTCCGGATTGGTGCTCAACTTAACTATCGATGGTCTTCTTGTCAAAGATTAAATTGTCTAGCGATTCTGCATAGTTACTGTCCATATAAAGGGAGAGAAACTATATTTTTCCCTCGTTGTGGTTCATCCTTGTCCTCCGGTCTTCCGTTCTTTGGTCGTGAAATTCTCTTTACATATTTCTCTGAGTAGCCACTTTTCTCGCAGGTTTGATTCAAATGTTTTATTTCATTTTCTAGGTGTTCCGATGTGCATATCCGCTCGGCTCTATCGACAAGACATTTAATGACACCTCTCTTTTATTTTGGATGGTGATTGGAGTTTTTATGCAAACATCTGTCCGTACGTGTTACTTTCCGAAAAACTTTATGTTCCAAACTTCCATCGGATCGTTTCATAACTAAAACATCCAAGAATGATACTTTATTACCGTTTTCAATTTCCATGGTGAACTGGATTTTTGGATTAATTTTATTTAGATGGTCAAAGAATTCGTCCAAAGCCTATCTACCATGAGGCCAAACCACAAATGTGTCATCTACAAACCGATACCAGCGAGATGGTTTCTTATTTGCTTTGTCGAGGGCCGATTGTTCGAATTTCTCCGTACAGAAATTAGCGATGCAGGACCTAATGGGTTACTCACTGCTACACCGTCAAGTTGCTGTTAAAATACATCGTCCCACTGGAACTGACTCCATGTAATGTAATGTCTAAAAAGAGCAGTCAAATCTCTTGGAAAAATATCCGTTATGAAAATCATAATTTCTTTAACAGGAATCGTAGTGAATAAGGACACTATGTCAAAACTTACAAGAATATCTTCCGGTGCTAGAATTAGTCCTTCAAGTTTCTCAATAAAATGACGCGAGTCTTATATATATGCACTCCTGGAAATGGAAAAAAGAACACATTGACACCGGTGTGTCAGACCCACCATACTTGCTCCGGACACTGCGAGAGGGCTGTACAAGCAATGATCACACGCACGGCACAGCGGACACACCAGGAACCGCGGTGTTGGCCGTCGAATGGCGCTAGCTGCGCAGCATTTGTGCACCGCCGTCGTCAGTGTCAGCCAGTTTGCCGTGGCATACGGAGCTCCATCGCAGTCTTTAACACTGGTAGCATGCCGCGACAGCGTGGACGTGAACCGTATGTGCAGCTGACGGACTTTGAGCGAGGGCGTATAGTGGGCATGCGGGAGGCCGGGTGGACGTACCGCCGAATTGCTCAACACGTGGGGCGTGAGGTCTCCACAGTACATCGATTTTGTCGCCAGTGGTCGGCGCAAGGTGCACGTGCCCGTCGACCTGGGACCGGACCGCAGCGACGCACGGATGCACGCCAAGACTGTAGGATCCTACGCAGTGCCGTAGGGGACCGCACCGCCACTTCCCAGCAAATTAGGGACACTGTTACTTCTGGGGTAAAGGCGAGGACCATTCGCAACCGTCTCCATGAAGCTGGGCTACGGTCCCGCACACCGTTAGGCCGTCTTCCGCTCACGCCCCAACATCGTGCAGCCCGCCTCCAGTGGTGTCGCGGCAGGCGTGAATGGAGGGACGACTGGAGACGTGTCGTCTTCAGCGATGAGAGTCACTTCCGCCTTGGTGCCAATGATGGTCGTATGCGTGTTTGGCGCCGTGCAGGTGAGCGCCACAATCAGGACTGCATACGACCGAGGCACACAGGGCCAACACCCGGCGTCATGGTGTGGGGAGCGATCTCCTACACTGGCCGTACACCTCTGGTGATCGTCGAGGGGACATTGAATAGTGCACGGTACATCCAAACCGTCATCGAACCCATCGTTCTACCATTCCTAGACCGGCAAGGGAACTTGCTGTTCCAACAGGACAATGCACGTCCGTATGTATCCCGTGCCACCCAACGTGCTCTAGAAGGTGTAAGTCAACTACCCTGCCCAGCAAGATCTCCGGATCTGTCCCCCATTGAGCATGTTTGGGACTGGATGAAGCGTCGTCTCACGCGGTCTGCACTTCCAGCACGAACGCTGGTCCAACTGAGGCGCCAGGTGGAAATGGCATGGCAAGCCGTTCCACAGGACTACATCCAGCATCTCCACGATCGTCTCCATGGGAGAATAGCAGCCTGCATTGCTGCGAAAGGTGGATATACACTGTACTAGTGCCGACATTGTGCATGCTCTGTTGCCTGTGTCTATGTGCCTGTGGTTCTGTCAGTGTGATCATGTGATGTATCTGACCCCAGGAATGTGTCAATAAAGTTTCCCCTTCCTGAGACAATGAATTCACGGTGTTCTTATTTCAATTTCCAGGAGTGTATATGAAACAGTTTACCCAATATATGGTTGTAAACGAGTTGCTAGATATCTCGCTATTTCGTTCGTTTCAGAATTGATGGCACTGACTATTGGTCTCAAAGGGAAATCTAATTTTTGAATTTTGCGTACACCATACTGTCTAGGACACATAGCTTCACTCTTCAATAAAATTCTTTTACCTTCTTTTTGAATAGAAGTAGATGACTTATGATACTGTTTTACTCAGTACGCTGGTTGCCTTAGTATGTCTTTGCCGACTAGGACAAACAGAGAAATCATCTGTAGCAGAGCATGTTCTTCAGTCAGGAAACCATGAAGTGAAGTTTTCCTGAAACAGAAATTTTATCTACAACGTCAAATTATTATATGTAGAGAAGCATGAGATTTATAAGCATCAGGATGCTTTTAATAGAAAAGAGGAGGCACTGAAACTTAGCGACATATGGACAGTAGCTCTGCCAAATCGCTAGACAATCTGATCTTTGACAGGACGCAATCGATAGTTAAGTTTTATCTTTGACAAGAATTATCTCTGCTTATCACATGTTACTTCGACTACGCCCCTTTCCTACAGTATATATGTCGCTCTCAGACGTCCGACCAGTTAGTCGGCAAGACGCACCGCAGGAGAGCCTCTGAAGATGTCCAGCGCAGTCCTGGACGAAACGTCAGGAACGGAAGAATTTCTAGGACCATGACCTCATATCCCGAAAGGTTTACCAGCAACTCTGTTGAAATGTTGCCCCACGACCATTTCAAATGGAGGAATGAGTTCTATGAACAGACGGGTGGTGTAGGTATGGGGAGCCCCCTAAACGCAATTATAGTGAATATGTATATGGAAAAATTCTAGGAGTAGGCATTGGAAACTGACAACAAAAAACCGAATACTTGCTTCCACTACGTAGGTGACACGTTTGATTTGTAGAAGATTGGCAGAGAGGAACTAGGTCGTTTTAATAAGCATTTTCCACGGAGGAAAAAATTTACTTGATGTACTAGTTTTCAAGACATAAGATGGTAGCTTAAGCCACACAATTTACCGAAAACTGATGCATGCAGACCGCTACCTACACCGGGATTCGAAACAACACGCGCAGCAAAGTGGAGCATCATAAAAACGTGAATGGATCGAGCAGGGTACGTATGCGGGCCACAGCTTGACGTGAAATTAAAACAGCTCACCAACGGATTGCTCAAGAATGGTTGCTTATTGCTGAGGTAAAAAGACCGTTAAGACTATCGGACAGAAATCATAGCGGTGCAGAAGCACGTGCGAAATCGAAAGTTTTCTTTCCTTTCATTAAGGACATTCGTGACCGCAGAGGAAAAGTCTTTCAAAACGGAACCAGGAAGATAAAAGGATCTCCTAAAATTGGGA
This sequence comes from Schistocerca gregaria, assembly GCF_023897955.1. NCBI lineage: Eukaryota > Metazoa > Arthropoda > Insecta > Orthoptera > Acrididae > Schistocerca > Schistocerca gregaria. Next base: position 525,041,009 of record NC_064921.1, on the reverse strand, counting down.
AATGATGTTCTCAAATCGCTGGAAAAAATAGGAACTTTACGGCATTATGTGTATGTGTGCGGAGGTGTACGTGGGCCAAAAAACGACTAGAAGAGCACAAGGACAACTTTAGAAGAGGAAAGACTGGTAGATCAGCTGTTGCGGACCATACTTTGTACCGAGAATACCACATCCATTTTGGTAGGACTCAAGTATTAGAGGCTAGAAGCAATGAAGGAATATACAGAGAGGCTACAGAGATTGATAAACGCCCCAGGAATTTCAATAGGAAGGAGGAGGACGTGTAATTGAATGACATCTAGCTCCCAATGCTGAAGATGTGTACCAGTCCTCTACCATTGGGTGATAGTAAATCAGTCGACGGCAACCGATGACGGCCAACTGCGAACGAGTATCCGAAGCATGTGACGTCACGCCACAGCGCACGAGCACGTGTAAACCGAATTTTGCTGCAGTTACTAGCGTGCCAGGATGTGAATCAGATACTCGAAGAAGCTAGTATACCCCTTGAAAGTGCTCTCCTTAAATTGGGACGAGATGTTGGGTTTTAATATGAAATCCATTCGACCACGGCATAGTAGTCGGAATACTTTATTAATTGCTGATAATTGTCCGATATGGATGTAAACATTCACTCTAAGAAGATTTGTTGATGTGCGTATCGCTACCAACTAACTCTACCAGGAAAGAAATTCATAACAGGGTTAATAATTTAAAAAAAAATAAAACATCTCGATTGGAACGAATGTATCGATACTTGTACTCATGAGACCAGGGCAAGGAATGGTAATTCATGAGGTCGGTTATAACTAATGAAAAGTAAAGGCCAAACTGAAGTTCCAGACATTTTATCCTGCATGACAAGCACTCTCTATAAAGAAGATGTAGCCAGATCTAAAACTGGTTTTTGATGTAGCAGTAAAAAAAAATCAGTTACGTTAAATCACGCCCTCTTCTTCGCCAACTATTTTCAGTATTGTGTGAAAATTATGGGAGCACACGTAAAACTTTATTGCTAGGGTGGTTATCTCAAGGTAAGGCCTTAACAATATTATTCTGACACCTGAACTGCAAGTTTTCATGACTGATTTTTTTTAATTAAAAGGCGAGTCATGTAGCTTGTTTTTCCTTTTACCAGATACGCTTCGAAAACTTAATGAATTAAATCTATTATTACAAGGCAAACAGACAGCGATATCCAACAGTAGTAACAAAATAACCACCTTAAAAAAGTTAGATTTTCGTATTGTTTGAATGTTATAGAAATCGAAGAGAATATAGATGAAGATGAAATAGGAGATATGATACGGCGTGAAGAGTTTGACAGAGCACTGAAAGACCTAAGTCGAAACAAGGTCCCGGGAGTAGGCAACATTCCATTAGAACTACTGACAGCCTTGGGAGAACCAGGCCTAACAAAAGTCTACCACCTAGTGAGCAATATGTACGAGACAGGCGAAATGCCCTCAGACTTCAAGAAGAATATGATAATTTCAATCCCAAAGAAAGCAGGTGTTGAAAGATATGAAAATTACCGAACTATCAGTTTAATAACCGACAGTTGCAAAATACTAACACGAATTCTTTACATACGAATGGTAAAACTAGTAGAAGCCGACCTCGGGGACGATCAGCTTGGATTCCGTAGAAATATTGGAACACGTGAGGCAATACTGATCCTACGATTTATCTTAGAAGATATATGAAGGAAAGGCTATGTTTGTAGCATTTGTGGGCTTTGAGAAAGCTTTTGACGATGTTGACTGGAATACCTACTTCCAAATTCTGAAGATGTCAGAGGTCAAATACAGGGAAGATGTCAGGGGTCAAATACAGGGAAGATGTCAGGGGTCAAATAAAGGGAAGATGTCAGGGGTCAAGTACAGGGAGCAAACGTTTATTTAAAATTTGTACAGAAATCAGATGGCATTATAAGAGTCGAGAGGCATGAAAGGGAAGCAGTGGTTGAGAATGGGCGAGACAGGTTTGTAGCTTATCTCCGATGTTATTCAATCTGTATATTGAGCAAGCAGTAAAGGATACAAAAGAAAAATTCGGAGTAGGATTTAAAATCCACAGAGATGAAATAAAATCCTTGAGGTTCGACGACGACATTGTAATTCTGTCAGAGACAGCAAAGGACTTGGAAGAGCAGTTGAACGGAATGGACAGTGTCTTGAAAGGAGGATATAAGATGAACATCAACAGAAGCAAAACGAGGATCATGGAATGTAGTCGACTTAAATCAAGTGATGCCGAGGGAATTAGACTAGGAAATGAGACACTTAAAGTAGTAAATGAATTTTGCTATTTTGCGAGTAAAATAACTGATGATGGTCAAAGTAGAGAGGATATAAAATGTAGACTGGCAATGGTAAGGAAAGCATTTCTGAAGAAGAGAAATTTGTTAACATCGAGTATAATTTAAGTGGCTGGAAGTCGTTTATGAAAGTATTTGTATAGAGTGTAGCCATGTATGGAAGTGAAACATGGACGATAAATAGATATGCAAGAACATAATAGAAGCTTTCATTTGTGGTGCTACAGAAGAATGCTGAAGAGTAGATCACGTAACTAATGAGTAAGTACTGAATAGAATTGGGGAGAAGAGGAATTTGGTGCACAACTTGACTAGAAGTAGGGATCGGTTGGTAGGACATGTTCGGAGGCATCGAGGAATTATCAATTTAGTATTGGAGGGAAGAGCGGAGGGTAAAAATCATAGAGGAAGACCAAGGCATGAATAAAGTAAAACGATTCAGATGCGTGTAGGATGCAGTAGTTATTCGGAGCTGAAGAAGCTTGCACAGGATAGAGTAGCATGGAGAGCTGCATCAAACCAGTCTCTGGACTAAAGAGCACAACAACAACTACACCGAAGTGCCAGATCTGTTTATAATCTCAGTGTATATTGTGCAATAAAACAATATAGTATATACATAAATACATTTCAGGCTAATGAAGATGCTTTAAATATAATAAAGGTGAGACGTGCATGGAACGAAAAAATTGTTTGATACAGTTGCCATTAGATGGAGCCAATATGATAATTATCAACATAACAGCTGTAGCTTGTTCACACTGTTGGTTAGAGGTAGCCTTAACTGTGGGTCGAAAGCACTAATTTGAATGTGAATAGCATTTCTTCATACCCGCCAAATACTATACATGATATACTGTATTTCACAGGCTGTGAAGTGCAAACAGGTTTGCGTAGATGGATGTGATTTGTACATATGTAGCGTCATGATTTTCTGTACAATATTCTTATTTTCCTCGCAAATAAATAGGTGAATAAATGTTTAAGAGCTGGATTGAAATTACTTTTAATTTAGGGATATCATTGTACCTTTTCATTAAAACGGAACGCAGGCTATCGCTAAATTATGGCAAAGTTTTTCGCGTTCATGAACCACCACTGGAAGTTCTGTACTCAACGATGCGTCAACTTAATTGAAGTCTATTTACCGAGAGCTGGGACGAAACATAAACAGTGTCACGTGAGCGACTACGCTCGTTTCCAGGGAAAGCATTCTGTGTTCTCCTCGCTGTCCTCTATAATGCAGCCTAATTTCCACATTTGAGTTTCCACTTTTTTTACGACATGGAGGACACACTTGTTCCAATCCTCTGTAGTCACTGTTCTTTACTGCTCCTTCTAGCAGTACTTTAACTTCCGACATTTTGTATGTTTTGTTTGTGACTTGTACTCACTTATCACACGATACACTGCAGAACGTCCAACACCTGTAGCTGCAGCTGTTTTCGAAACAATGTCACTCATCGACTGCTCTGGATGTAACAGTTCCGTTTTATACACACTAAGCACCATGTGCTTCTAAGAAGAACTTAACGATTTCTTCTTTGCTCTCTTCTTTGGTGGACTCATAAATGAGACGTCGACCTGGCTCGCTGAATCTGTGGATGACATAATGAGGACAGCCGTATGTGATGCTAATGAAATAAGTGACTATACAAAATAAGAAACCATGCGATGCTATTGGATGCGCACATAAACAGTGAATGCCCATCGTGACTACAAACACATATACTTACTCTAATAATCAATAAATAGTCTTTCAAGTGTCTTTACAGACGAACTTAAGATATCCTGAAATCGCCGCTGTACAACACCCACTAACGAGCTCACACCTGCAACTGAGACGGCCACACTGACTGAGCGCCGCGCCTGCGAACCGCACAATGCATCACTTATAAAGGTCAATCGGTTGCACCCATCTCATTCGAACAAACTACAAAATTAAATTAAAACCTTTCTGATACTTTTCTCGCTTACACCCCCACAAAAAATTTAAAGGGGAAAAGTTTGTTTGATTTCTTTATTTCGGATGATGATTTGTAAAAGTTCTGTATCAGACGTGAGAATTTAATTTATTACTTCACTATTACTATCGGGCAGAAAATTTGCAGACGTCATCAACATATAGTACTGAAGGCAATTATAAAATTATTTAGCTGTGCGACACACAGGAGATATGGTGTGATAAATATAGAGTAACGCGAAAAAACTACTTTTCCTGAAAGCTTAAATGTTTCTCTTTTTCAGTGAAAATAAATTTTCATGTAATGTGAAAAAGGGTGTCGGAAGGTAGTTCTAGGATCACTTTATCATGTTCAGGTGCCAAATTGTAAAAGAAACACGACTTTCATTTTTTTTAAATTTCTGACGCTCCTGCCTTGTACACCCCTCGAGGCAGCGCTGTGGTCACGCGCCTTGCCGTCTTTATAGTACGTCTCTTGTTTCGGTGAACGGAGTATAGTTACATGTTAAGTGCATCTGAAACAACTTAATGTTACAGTAAGATGAACTCACCAGTCAAACAATTAGTCACACCAGTGCGCAGACACAGATGAACCGTTAAGCATGTGCTCGACCGCGCACGCACTGCCTCTACGTGAGCATAAGGCAGTAGCGATCAGTGAGACATTTATGTTTCACTCAGACATGGCACGTAAACATGGGTAAGTGCAAGAGGTACTCAGGGTACCCTCCGCCACACACCGTCAGGTGGCTTGCGGAGTACGGATGTAGATGTAGAATGTTACACATTGGCAAAAAGAGGCAGTCGTGTTTGGCCGAGTCTACGGCCATACGCTGTGTGAAGTTGCTGGATTTGCTGGTGCTTCGCGGCGGACTCTTCTGTGTGTCGTCAAGAAATGACGTAACACACGCGGCCACGAAACACGACGTCAAAATAGTGGCCGGAAAAAAATCCTGACTGAGAGGGACCAGAGACACATTTCACAGCGTGTGAATCAAGATCACTTCCAACGCTACAGGAACTGCTGCTGGCAGTGAATAAAGGTCCTTCCCCAGCACTTTGCGAGATAACATTTCGCTTGAAACTGCATGTAATGAACATTTGTAGTTTGTCAGCTCGCATGACACCGTTGCTCACACAGACACATAATGACGACATCAGCAAACCTCATCAGGCTAGAAGAATATGTGACTGGTTTTTTGTACACTCCCCAACCCTATTACGTCTCGACTAGCGTGCAAAATCAACTGACTTGAAATCGGTAGAAAATTTGTGGGACATTTTGGTACAGCGGGTAGAGCACAGACACCAGCATCCCCATAATTTGATGGAATTGCGCGACCAAATCCTCAACGAGGGGCTTAACCTGTATGCGACATACCTGCACAACCTTGCCGGTCTCACTTCATAACCTTATTCAAGCGATTTCCTTGATCAGGGATAGAATACACGGCGTTAAATGATGCTTGTAATCATTTTTCTAAGGGTGACTAATTCTTGTCTAGTTCTAAGGGTGACTAATTCTTGTCTAGTGAGCTTATTAATTAGTTGTAAACGTTAAAAATAAGAAATAGTTGATTAATTAAATAATGAAATGGACACGTATAAAGTTTATTTGACCTTTGGCGTATCCCCTGAGATGCTTTCACGTACCCCAGGAGGCAGTACGACTGCTATAGTTCAACTAATGAAAGCGTCCGTCCCCGGTAGCTGAGTGGTCAGCGCCACAAAATGTCAATCCTAAGGGCCCGGGTTCGATTCACGGTTGGGTGGGAGATTTTCTCCGCTCAGGGACTGGGTGTTGTGTTGTCCTAATCATCATCGATTCATCCCCATCGACGCGCAAGTCGCCGAAGTGGCGTCAAATCGACAACTTGCACCCGGCGAACGGTGTGCCCGACGGGAGGCTCTAGTCACACGACATTTACATTTTTTAAACTAATGCAAGTATTACAGAGTAGTTTCGCTCATGAGTGAATGAACAGCTCAGTCAATTAGGCAGTTTTCGAAAAAGTTACAGAAGTAAATGGCAAGCTACGTAAGTCGCTGTTAGCTTATGGACATGATCAAAAAATACAGAAATAGCAAGCATTTTGGTCGCAGAGATACAACAGTACTCGGTTTTTGTTTGACACAGCACATATGTTTTCTCATCGTGGAGGTGGAATAAACAGGAATTGAACTATTTTGTTTACACTGGACGAAATTTGTACGTTTTTTGTCTGAAGCGTTGACTATAACACGAAACTTGTTCCAGACATCATTCCTCCTTTAGTGGAACACATTTGTGGTTGTGTACGTAGCGTCAACTAATTTTCACCTTACATCCTGCACAGGCTCCCAAAAAATGATTGCATTAAAGGCCAGACATTTGATCATTTGTCAGTGCTATTATACAACAGTAAGATCGTGTACTCGTCTCCCATACCAACAGTAAGTCCTTACTAGCCATACGCTTCGGCAAGCTTCAGTAAGAGGCAATATGTCTACGAGTATGAGGCGATACGTGATACTCTACGGCGATACGACGGAAGCGCGTTAGAACTGACGTAACAGCGACGCCCGGACTTGTAAGGTATGCAACCCGCAAAACTGGTTTCGTACTCGCTCCGTTTCTGAGCCTTTGTTACCAGGGGTAGAGCTTCATGAGTCAGCGCGTCTCTGCACTTTGTTTTATGGAGACGTAGTCTTTGCTCCAATGTTTTGACTAAATTCCAAACTTTTTCGCCGTGTCTCAGTAGACAAAGCCGTCGGATGGGGACGCTAATTTCTGTGGTCTCCTTGCTGCTATTCGAGAGGAGTACGTTAAGTGCAGGCACCGGTTTTCACCCTCTTCCTTGCCTTTATCCATAAGGAAAGAGACCCAACACCAGCCTGTACAAACACGCATCGCATTTATCTACAAGAAGCAGCCACACACTTGACACTTCGTAATAGTTCGGAGGAAGGCAACGCAAGCCATCTGCATTAGGACCTTGCTTACAACTCGTTTCCGCACTGTCGCCTGACAAACAAAGTAAGAGCCTACGGAATATCAGACCAGCTGTGTGGCTGGATTGACGAGTTTTTAGCAAGCAGAACACAGCATGTTGTTCTCAGTGGAGAGACGTCTACAGACGTTACAGTAAGCTCTGGCGTGCCACAGGGGAGTGTTATGGGACCATTGATTTTCACAATATATATAAATGACATAGTAGATATTTTCGGAAGTTCCATGCGGCTTTTCGCGAATGATGCTGTAGTATACAGACAAGTTGTAGCATTAGAAAATTGCAGCGAAATGCAGGAAGATCTGCAGCGGATAGGCACTTGGTGCAGGGAGTGGCAACTGACCATTAACATAGACAAATGTAATGTATTGCGAATACATAGAAAGAAGGATCCTTTATTGTATGATTATATGATAGCGGAACAAACACTGGTAGCAGTTACTTCTGTAAAATATCTGGGAATATTCATTACGAGAGTCCTTAGAAAATGTAGTCCATCAACAAAGGAGGTGGCTTACAAAACACTCGTTCGACCTATACTTGAGTATTGCTCATCAGTGTGGGATCCGTACCAGGTCGGGTTGGCAGAGGAGATAGAGAAGAAACAAAGAAGAGCGGCGCGTTTCGTAACAGGGTTATTTGGTAAGCGTGATAGCGTTACGGAGACGTTTACCATACTCAAGTGGCAGACTCTGCAAGAGAGGCGCTCTGCATCGCGGTGTAGCTTGCTCGCCAGATTTCGAGAGAGTGCGTTTCTGGATGAGGTATCGAATATATTGCTTCCCCCTACTTATACCTCCCGAGGAGACCACGAATGTAAAATTAGAGAGATTCGAGCGCGCACGGGAGTCTTTCCGGCAGTCGTTCTTCCTGCGAACCATACGCGACCGGAACAGGAAAGGGAGGTAATGACAGTGGCACGTAAAGTGCCCTCTGCCACACACCGTTGGATGGCTTGCAGAGTATAAATGTAGAATTAGACAACGACGATGCGGGACTCCTGCATTTGCTCCCCTACCCCCATTCCCTCCTTACGAACCTACTTTGACTGTGGCGCAGTAGGCTCGAGTAGGCGATTTATGTTTCGAATAAAGCCGCCTACGCGGTGGCCGACAGCCAGTGACGGAGGCGGCGACTCGACGGCCTGCCTGCGCTTCGCGTAATCCGGAAAGCCGGCGCGACCGATCGGCGGGCGGGCGCTTAGACGAGGCGAGGCGAGGCGAGGCGAGGCGAGTCGGCCACGCTCGAGCCGGCGCGCCGCCTGGACGGACTTCCGTATTGCGGCGCCGTGATAACAGGCCCCCGCGTCCGGCTCTGGTCCGCGGCCCGCGGTCCGCGGAGAAAGTGGCGCCCGATCCGGCCGAGCCGGGCCCGGACCACAAGAACCTGCGGCGGCCGCCGCTGTTCACGCACGAGCGCCTCGCAGCGCCTCCGACTGCCCGCACTGCGGTCTCCGGCAGGTTGCCCAGAGGAGGCTCAATGGGCCCGCGCACCAGGGGACCCGCGCAGTCTGAGCGACGCAAGAAACGGCTTCGAGCACGATCTGCTTAACGAAGGGACAGGCCTCAGATTTCGGTTTTTCAGCTACGCCTTCCTCAAAACACTAACCATTTCTTTTTCTGTTTAGTTAAACATGTTTCTACACTAATGGCCATTAAAATTTCTACACCACGAAGATGACGCGCTACAGACGCGAAATTTAACCGACTGGAAGAAGATGCTATGATACGCAAATGATTAGCTTTTCAGACCATTCACACAACGTTGGCGCCGGTGGCGACACCTACAACGTGCTGACATGAGGAAAGTTTCCAACCTATTTCTCACACACAAACAGCAGTTGACCGGCGTTGCCTGGTGAAACGTTGTTGTGATGCCTCGTGTAAGGAGGAGAAATGCGTACCATCAAGTTTCCGACTTTGATAAAGGTCGGATGAAGCCTATCGCGATTCCGCTTTTTCGTATCGCGACATTGCTGCTCGCGTTGGCCGAGATCCAATGACTGTTACCAGAATATGGAAACGGTTGGTTCAGGAGGGTAATACGGAACGCCGTGCTCGATCACAACGGCCTCGTATCACTAGCAGTCGAGACGACAGGTATCTTCTCCGCATGGCTGTAACGGATCGTGCAGTCACGTCTCGATCCCTCAGTCAACAGATGGGGACGTTTGCTAGTCAACAACCATCTGCACGAATAGTTCGACGACGTTTGCAGCAGCAGGGACTATCACTTCGGAGACCATGACGCTGCACCACAGACAGGAGCGCCTGCAATGGTGTACTCGACGACGAACATGGGTGCACGGTCGCATCCGTGTTTGGCGACATCGCGGTGAACGCACATTGGAAGCATGTATTCGTCATCACCATACTGGCGTATCACCCGGCCTGATGGTATGGCGTGCCATTGTTTACATGTCTCGGCCACCTCTTGTTCACATTGACGGCACTTTGAACAGTGGACGCTACATTTCAGGTGTGTTACGGTTGGTTGGTTGGCTCTACTGTAAAATCATCATGTTAGATGTGTTACGACCCGTGGCTCTAACCTTCATTCGATCCCTGCGAAACTCTACATTTCAGCAGGATAATGCACGACGTCATGTTGCAGGTCCTGTACGGGCCCTTCTGGCTACAGAAAATGTTCGACTGCTGCCCTGACCACCATATTCTCTGGATCTCTCACCAATTGAAAACACCTGGTCAATGGTGGCCGAACAACTGGCTCGTCGCAATACGCCAGTCATTACTCTTGATTAACTGTGGTATCGTGTTGAAGCTGCATGGACAGCTGTACCTGTAAACGCCATCCAAGCTCTGTTTGACTCAATACCCAGTCGTATCAAGGCCGTTATTACGGCCAGAGGTGGTTGTTCTGGGTCCTCCTTCCTCAATATCTATGCACCCAAATTGCGTGAAAATGTAATCACATGTCAGTTCTAGTATAAATTTTTGTCCAATGAATACCTGTTTATCATGTGCATTTCTTCTTGGAGTAGCAATTTGAATGGCCAGTAGTGTATATTTACACCGTAAAAAAAAAAAAAATCCAAGACATTTTATTCTACGTGTATAGGCGATGTCAGCACAGTAAATATAGTGACAGCTTCATCTAAACACTGAAAATAACAGATTTGCAACAGGGTAGTCATCGTCTGGCGTGCTTACGTCGGACCAGCTGATGTCATTTGACGTCTGGCCTTTCTCTCTGACCTGGTTCGAACCTCATTCATGTGAGTCTTACAGCAACATGGTTAAGTACACGTTTGCGGAATACACCGACATGATCCTTCTGTATGGCAAAGCTCACGGTAATGGGACAGCTGCTCGTCACCTTAACAAGATCGTTATGCACAGTTTTGGACTTGATCGCCACAATTACGCGACGGCTTCGAGAAAGGGTACCTTCACCGTCAGCAGGCGTGACTGTGGTGCTGCAAGGAGATGTCGCATGCCTGAGTTGGAAGAGGCCGTACTACGTCAAGTTGAAGAGAATCCGTCAACTGGTAAACGAGCAATTGCGTGTGTAATGGATGTCGCTCTCAGCGCAGTCTCGTACATTGCGGATGACCAACAGCTACATACGAGGGTCAGTCAAAAAGTAATGCCTCCTATTTTTTTTTCTACGTTTAATTGTCAGGAAATTTAAATGCAATTACATAGGTTGAAAACCACAACATTGAGGATCATTTTGTCATTTTTCAATGTAATCTCCGCCCATCTCTACAGTTTTGGTCCATCTTTGAACAAGGGCATGTATCCCAGCACGGTAAAAATCACAGCTCTGCTTCCTAAGCCATTGACGCACGGATGTTTTGACGGCCTCCTCATCTTCAAAATGAATCCCACGATGAGCTTCTTTTAGTGGCCCGAACAGATGGAAGTCTGATGGTGCCAGGTCAGGGCTGTATGGGGGATGAGGCAAAACTTCCCATCCAATTTTGACAATCTCGTCAGAGGTGTGACGACTGGTGTGTGGTCTTGCATTGTCATGCAAAAGAAGAACATCTGCCATTGATTTTGTTGGGCGAACTCGCTGAAGACGTGCTTTAAGTTTTTTGAGGGTTGTGACGTATTGAACAGAATTTGTTGTGCATCCCTGCTCCAAAAAATCAACCAGAATCACACCCTCTGTATCCCAGAAAACTGTTGCCATCACTTTCCCTGCCGATCGCACAGTTTTGAATTTTTTTCTTCCTCAGCGAGCTTGTGTGACGCCACTCCATTGACTGCCTCTTTGATTCGGGTTCAAAAAAATGCACCCATGTTTCGTCCCCGGTCACAATTTTTTTCAGAAACTCATCTCCCTCCAAACGGAAGCGCTACAAGTGTTGGGAGGCTATTGTTTTCCTTGCCTCTTTATTCTGATCGGTTAACATTCTTGGAACCCACCGTGCACAAACTTTTGAGTACCCCAATTGTTTAATAATCGTGATCACACTGCCTTTACTAAGAGAAATAATGCGACACACTTCATCTGCAGTCACCCGACGGTCACCACGAATGATGTCATCAACTTGCTGAATGTTGTGTGGAGTCACTGCACTCACCGGCTTGCCGTTCCGCTTTTCGTCAGTCAACGGTGTTTGCCCTTCAGCTTCCTTACAACGACGAACCCATCGTCTAACAGTGCTGACATCCACTGTCACAACACCATACACCTTCTTCAGTCTTTCATGAATGTGTATGGGCGTTTCACCTTCTGCATTCAAGAATTCAATCACACAACGCTGTCTCAAACGAACATCGATGTCGGCCATCTTACAAACTTCTGCTGTGCTGCCACCTGTTGACGCAGAAAGTTACTACTGCAGTGGATTGCAGAAGAAGGTTTGAGGAATGGCGCCAAATTCAAATTTTTCACTTAACTTAATTTTTTTAAGTAGAAAAAAAATGGGAGGCATTACTTTTTGACCGACCCTCGTACATACCACCTCCAACACTCCATACTGCCTCTAACTCTCACATACTCGTAAATGATGTTCGGAACAGGTGAGAGAGGTAGGACATACGTCAAATGACATAAGCCACTTTGACTGGAGCAGCTCCATTATGATTACACTGATGAAAACCTGCCTAGCAAACGAGTTTTCAAAGGGTTGTACCACGCAAACGGTACGTTTCCGAACTTTGTTTCCTATATAAAATATTAAGTACTCACTCCCCTCTACAAGTCGTAGAAATTTGTCTTAATTTTATCCATTGTTTACCAGTGTTTCGTCCGCGACTGTTTTACTTTCGTAAAATAAAGAACAAACCGCCTTCAGTCACAAGTTGCATTTATTTATTGCACTATGCATTTCGAGCCCTGGAGGCTCATCTTCAGGTGCTTTTTAGTGACTTTATTTCATGTGTTTTAGTTGTTTGCCTGTTGATATTACATTTTTGGTTACAACATGGTATATTGTAAATATAAGTTTGACAGCGTTAATAATATGAAAGTAACTTACAGTTAACATTGTATACTGTCTGCTTCCGTTGTCCAGTAGGTATACACAATACACATCTTTAATTTTACGGTACATACTGGTATATATAGATGTGAACATCTATATATACCAGTATGTACCGTAAAATTAAAGATGTGTACATACTGGTATATATAGATGTGAACATCTATATATACCAGTATGTACCGTAAAATTAAAGATGTGTACATACTGGTATATATAGATGTGAACATCTATATATACCAGTATGTACCGTAAAATTAAAGATGTGTATTGTGTATACCTACTGGACAACGGAAGCAGACAGTATACAATGTTAACTGTAAGTTACTTTCATATTATTAACGCTGTCAAACTTATATTTACAATATACCATGTTGTAACCAAAAATGTAATATCAACAGGCAAACAACTAAAACACATGAAATAAAGTCACTAAAAAGCACCTGAAGATGAGCCTCCAGGGCTCGAAATGCATAGTGCAATAAATAAATGCAACTTGTGACTGAAGGCGGTTTGTTCTTTATTTTACGAATTTGTAGAAATTTGTAACGTGAATATCCGAACACCCTGCATAATCTGTATATCACTGTGAAGACAGTGGCAGACGGAACGTCCCACGGTACCGGCTGTTAGGGCTCTTTTCCGTTCCATTTACGTTTGGAGAGAGAAGCAGAAAGCCGGTCCGTGAACAATAATTATAATTTTGATTAAAGCTAGGAAATGTTTTCCTTTTTAATGTTAAACCACTTCAGTTACCTAGGATGCGATGTGACATATGGCTACAGTAACGACATAGAAATTAAGCTTAGTAAATTCAACCAGATATGTGGAACAGTCAGTTGGAACCTTAAAAACAAACTAGGAAAGAGACTCAAATTAAATGCGACAAAACAGTTGCAGTCCTCACACTGGAGCAATTACCAAATTTCAAGAAAGCCGTATTCACACACAAGAAATGATATTCCCGACACGATTTGAGGGTTGTACAATACACTAAGGAATCAAGATGTTAGAGAAGAATTAAAAATTTTTACTTTATTTTTGGTGATATGGAAAAACTGAAGCTGCTGGTCAGCATTTTCATCACCAGCTTTGAACGCTGATTATCTTTCTTCTCCAGAATCCGAAGCATTTATTTATCCCCCCCCCCCCCCTCCCCTTAAATTAGTCTGAGATGTGGAACAGGCAACTGCTGGTAACTGCCATCATACCGTCATACACGAAGACTTGTATTCAGGAGAAGAGGGTTTCATACGCTTTTCTCGTCGTCATTGTGAGCGTTTTGAGAGGTTTTCCTGAGTCACTTCTCGGATGGTTTCTCTGATGGGTCCGTCTCCGATGGCCTTGTATTGTCGACAGTACATTATGACTGCCATCTCTAATGACTTCGTTGTGAACGGGACGTTAAACCCTAATCTCCTTCCTTTTGGTGCTCTATGTCCTAAAATCTCCCTAGAGATACACGATGTTTAAAATAAGTGTCTGCTATTGTTACAGGAGATAGTACTAGTCCAAAACGGAAAAAGTTCCTACAAACATATTTCCAGAAAATAATACTTGTTGATATGTATCATTCTGTGACAGCCACTAGTCTGCTGATACTACCGGAGATGCTGAATGTGGTTATCATTTATTCTTACACATTACTCAGCCGTCGTTATCAAAGAATCACAGACTAGTGTGAACAACCCTGCCTGCCCTCGGATTTGGTCACACCCAGAGCAGATATTATCATCTAAAGTGTACGTGCATTTTGACAGTCTGCGGAATACACCTAAGCCTCAAATGTTCCCATGGCCAGAAATCTAAAAGGAACTCAGGCTAGGCAATGTAGCGTGGACGTCTTCGAACAAAATATCACTCGTCAGACGTTTCTGTTACGTAGTGTCGTGTGAGGCGTAGAAATTCGAATGGTATCCCCTCGTTCATCCGCTGTATTTCTGTAAGCGTAACGTGCTCCGATAGTGAGGGTAAGAAATCCATAAAATTATAGTTTGTCTATTTAACACGTTATAACACGGAAACTAATTACTATACAAGTGCCATACTTGGTAGCATTAATGTCCAAAGTATGGGTTGCATGATTTCCATGCGTCACAGGGCCGCCATCCATCTCCAACTATGGCCACCAGGTGCCGTGATCAGTCATCATGATTCGTAGTCTCATATGCCTGACCAGTCGCAGTGCACTAGTTGACGTGTCAACACGAGCTTGGACAAGAGGAGCGTGGTATTACTGGTGAATCCCTATCATCAAAACAACAGTAATACTGCAGCTGCACTTCGAGAATATCGTCGGATGAAAGGATTACGGAAGGGCCGTCTTTCTCCACCCGCTGTGCGCAGCATATGAAGAAGTTCGAATCAACTGGAGAACTGGGCGTCGCTCCGGGAAGAGGCCGACGACCGGTTGCACCACGGGTGGTTCATGAGACCGCTGTTGCTGTGGCAGAAAACGCTGCGCGCAATTCCCGATCGTCAGGCAATGCGCCTGCTGGGTCATGATAGTTGAACATCCCGTGGTCCACTGCACGGAAGGTGCTTCGCGTCATTCCCAAATGGTATCTGTACAAGATCCATGTCGTACAGCAGCTTGCACCACAGGACGCACAATGACATGTTGACTTCGCTCTCCGCTTTCTCGCAGTTATGTAAGTTGACGAGGACTTGCCCTGGACTCACAGAATTGCTGAGTATAGGGATCTTCACCTCCAGTCACTGCGCATAAAGTTCCTCGGTGTGGTGAACGTGTCACCGTATGGTGTGGCTTCACGGCTACGTTCATCATTGACCCATTCTCTTTTGAACAGGCTGGCGCTCAAGCACCAAAGACGTGCATTATGATTGGCCAGCGTTGCTGCTATATGCTTCGCCAGCATGTCATACCCGCCCTACAGGAGAGACACGAATTGAACATAACAGCTTTCATGCAAAATGGGGCCGTACCGAACATCGCTCGTGAAGTTCACCTGCTTCTCCGAAACACATCTGGAAACGATCGAATTATCAGTCGATCGTTTCCAAGTGCCTGGCCGGCATCATCACCTAATCTCGCTCGCTGTGATTTCTGGTGGGTTTACCAGGGGAACTTTCACATAAGTGCTGATCTGAAGCGCAGCATATCAAGAGAGGTAGCCAGCATACCTACGGACATGCTTCGTTCTGCTGTGCAGAATGCAATCCTGTGCTTTCAGACTCTTCTGGGCACTGATGACCGCCACGTTGAGCCCCTTTTGTAGCAGTAATGGTACCGGCAAATGATGGTATGATGCACTGTAGCAGCACATTAAAAGTGTTTCAATTATTTCTCATCATCATGTACTTTACATTAATGCTACCAAGTTTGGTACTCGCACGGTAATTAGTTTCCGTATTATAATATGTTAAATACGGAAAGTTTAATTATAACCACCCGGTATGTGTTTATCTATGTATGTATATATGTCGCACGTCTTCTTCTAAACCACTGGACCAGTTTTAGTGATATTTGATACACATAACACTTACTGTCCGGAAATCGGCTGGGGTTAAGAACTACTTACCTATCAAATTGGTGGGTTGGAGGTGCAAAGGCAGTGTATCTCACGACGCATGAATAGCCCTGCTTGAGTGATCCAGTATTTGAGAATGAAAGCACTTCGAGTCTAGCAACAAACCTTACGCACAACTGCAAACCTTGACAAAACTTTTTCTCGCTGACGACCCCTCCCTAAATGACGAAAGGAAAAAAAGTCTATGGCTTACTGCATTTTCGCTGTTCATGCAGAAAAACTGCCGCATGAAGCATGACGTTTTACTTTATTACTTCTTTGCTACTAACTGTATTTGCGACACATTTTGCTGATAGTTCTCAAATATAACCCTGAATGTACCAGTAAAATTATGTCATTGTATGACACATAGTTCAGGAGATATGACGTCGTAAGCAATGAGACACGTGAAAAGGTGCCGCCTCATGCATGACGTTTGAATTTAGTACTTCGTTCCTAATATCTTTGTACCGAGCGAGGTAGCGCAGTGGTTAGACACTGGACTCGCATTCGGGAGGACGACGGTTCAATCCCGCGTCCGGCCATCCTGATTTAGGTTTTCCGTGATTTCCCTAAATCGCTCCAGGCAAATGCCGGGATGGTTCCTCTGAAAGGGCAAGGCCGACTTCCTTCCCCATCCTTCCCTAATCCGATGAAACCGATGACCTCACTGTCTGGTCTCCTTCCCCAAAACAACCCCCCCCCCCCCCTCCTAATATCTTTGTACCCAATACTTATCGCAGACAGTGTTCATCGGCCGCTGAATCTACCTAGAAAAATACGACACATAGTTCATGAGATATGATGTTAAATACTATGATTTACTGGTTACTCTATTCGCAATACAATTCGCAGAGAGTAACCACATATACTACTGGATACACCTGTACTATATCATTGTACAGCACATAATTCGGGAGATGCGACTTCATAAACACGAAACTGCGTGAAAATGAAACAGCAGGGCGAAATTCGATAGCAATGTAGGTGAATTATGTATATAATAAGTGTGTAAAATTTTAAATATTCGTGAAATATATTTTATATGCGCATATGCGGGCAAATCTACCTGGAAGGATTTCAACCAACTTTGGTGAACAGAGAGAGTGGAGGAGGAGGGGGAGATGGAGATGGACTGATAGCGGGGGGTAAAGGAGTTGGACAGAGAGAGGAGGTGGAGTGAGGGTGAACATGGACAGAGAGGGGGGGAAATAGGAGATGGAATAATGGAATACTGAAATAAATACATACGCGGACAACGCCGGGTACTCAGGTAATAATACTGAGAATATGGCATTGGTGGCCGGGAGACCCCTCGCGGGGCGGTTCGGCCGCCGCTCCACAAGTTCTTTAACGCCACTACGGCGACTTGCGAGTGAATGAGGATGAAATGAGGGTGAAAGAACACAACACCCAGTCATCTCGAGGCCGCCGGGAGTCGAACCCGGGACCCCGTGCCCGGGAAGCGAGAACGCTACCGCAAGACCACGAGCCGCGAACGATGCTCAGATAGTTGGTGATAAAACAAAATTTGTTACTTTGACCGAATAATTGCACGTCTCCTTGAGTCTGTCGCCCACCAATTTCTGCCCACACATTGATAGTTAAGCGAATCCGATGCGTTGTTTTCACGATAGCTCGACGGCTGGCATCTGCTCACAGGTGATTACTGTGATAATTTGTTATTCCACAATGTGTGAATCCCATCTTGTCCGTAAATAAAATACAAGCTGTGATCTGCGTATCTTCATCGTACCGTCTGAGGATCCATTGACAGAACTGCCTACCTTGGCAGTCTTGTGGCCTGACACCGTGTATCCTCTGTAAGTAACATGAATAAAGAACTGACCATGCGACGGCGTGTTTATATTGAAACATCCCCTTAGAAATTTTTTATAAATGACAGTGTTGGAAAACTTCTACGTTATTTGATTTTCAAACAGCTGAGCAAAACTGAACGTACTCAGACATTTCTCTCTTTACTTATTCTGATCATCACTAAACTGGCACACTAAACTTCCAGCTGAATAAAAGATTCTAACTACCGAAGGCACTAACTACTGATAGGCATAGTTAGCAAATGAAAGATTTTGATAGAGAACAAACAATGTATTTACCTTAATAATGTTCAAAAGTCATAATATATGTATAAGTTCATGATATCCGATATTACAAATTTATTCTTTCTGATGGACACACGTCCAGATCGTCCGCTCTCAAAATTCTGACATCTCTCTCCACAGATCCACCACTGCTGCCGGCTCATCTCCAACTGCGCAACGCTACGCGCTGTTCACATCCAACTGCCCAACACTACAATAGCAAATATTACAAGAATGCCAACCAGCCACAGACTGCACACAGCACCGTCAGTGATTTTCATACAGCGCTCTACGTGGCGTCAAAACCTAAACAGCCTACTTACAATATCTTCAGCAGCTCCAGCTACTCCACGGGATCGCCTTCAGATGCGTACGAACTGTGCGAAGTCTACAACGTGCCTGAAGCCCCTGAAATGAGATGAACATCCATAAAATGTGTGTTTGATTGACACGTTGCGCCACACTTGCACGATCGATGTGTGATTTATTCTGTTTGGAGAATAGTCCCCCACAAACACTACGTCCTGTTCTTGTTCTACGGTAATTTTGCACAACTTAGGTAATAATACTAATGACTGAAGCTTAAAAAGCTTTATAATTTTAAGATACCTCGTTTTAGGCAGCACATCCTCTAAGAAAACTGATTCTTTTCATTAGAAGAAACTATAAATCAGCTTGCAAGGAACGCGCCAACTTTACCTACTGCCTGGAGTTATTGCGTTCGTTCTCTACAGTTTATAAACGTTCAGTAACGAAAAATGAGGCTCAGCACTGCATTTAAATGCTTGCTACACAAGTACCTGAGCTGTGTGGGAGGGATGAGGGCGTTCCTGTGCTGGAGCTGGAACCCCTGACCTTCGGACGGGGCGCTTCCGCGCGCCGCCACTTTCTCCAGCGGGCAATAGCCTCCTGGCACACAAACCGAGCTCCGCAGCGTGCAGCCCAGCTGTGGCCAGCCAGCAACCGCTCAGAAGCCACAGCCTCTGCGCGCCAGCAGGCACAAGTAGCAGCAAGAGGCGCCAGCTTTCACTCGGCTCGTACCTCTCCCTAAAAAAATTACGTTTGGCACTTAACTCCAGAAACCTTCTATCAGTATTACAGGTATAAAGAAAATGAAGGTTCTACGAGGACAAAGGGAAAGTTTCAAAGCTCCAAACTGCGATGGGACTCATAGCAATGCTATTTTGATTTTGTTATGTTGCCACATGTTGTACAATTGCGCAATTCGGTTGTCATCTTGGTCTCCGAAAATTACTTTCACTTGCTTCTCGTTGTGTATATTTCTTGTACGTCGATGAACCGGCATAGTGTCATAAAACTCTTTGCTGTTGATGATTATCGTCAACGGAAATTCAATCGAAGTATTTGAAGGTTTATAAAGAATCGGTTCCTTCATGTTTATTTGTGAAGAAGGTAGAGTGTAAATCATATTTTTCTTGTAGTCTATCCACTGCCTGAAAACTCCAACATGGGCGGAAGCATCGAAAACGACCACCGTTTGGTACTGGAACGTCAGCAATTAAGGACGTATGAAACATCTGTCACATAAGTACATCAGAAGCAAGAATTAATTTTACACGAAGAATTAATTGTGACAGAACACTATGCTAGATGTGTGGCGTGCTTCTTGAACGCTGACGAAAACAGGCGAAAAACCGTTTTCTCGGTAATGATTTTGGGACTTTTCAAAAGAACCTGATTAATTTTATGTGAAGATTTGTCAGCATGTATGAGTTATTGTTTCACAGCTTCACACCAGAGACGAAATTTCAACCACATGAGTGAGTCGAAGCCTGTGGTCCCGCTCTTAAAGAAGGCAGGATCACTTATGTCTTCCGAAAGGTTATGGTCATTATTTCCTGACGCGGAAAACAGGGTGTTCTTATTCATTCATTATGGATGGGAATACAATAACTGGAGAACTCTATGCAAACATTCTTGCTAAAATATGCTAGAAAAAGAGTACATGGCAGAGGAAAAACTTTATAATACGTTAGTATACTGAAAAGTGCTTTGTCAACCCGAAAACTGAAGGATTTGAAGTACGAATTTCCGAATCATCATCAGGTTTGGCAAAATCAGGCATCTAGCGGAAAAGTTTCAATTGGGATGAGGAGCTGATAATTGTTGTCGTATGTTTTTCAGATCTTCCAGCATCGTATGTGAAGAATACTAATTGTTAGTTCTGAAAACGTTGTGCAAAGGGCGTTGACCTGAGTGGGCAGCTCGGCGATTAATTTTTGAAGTAAAGAAACATACGTTCTCTACCAGTCTAATAACATTCCAGATTGCTCACTTATACCTGACATATCATTTAGACAGGTCGACAGTGATTCACAAATGATATTTAGTGAACGACGCGCATACAGTTATATTTTGTGCACGCTGTGTTGAAAAGTTTTCATGGGTGTTAGGTACCGCGTTACTTAACACGCAGCTATATTATTTTTGACTATTTGCTTAGGCGAATTTCAGCCCACCCACGGGTAGCAAAACCTATTGAACTTTATACTCCACAAATGCAATGACTACCAGTTCAGAATGACAAGTCACTGCTCTTGTGGAATACACAGCTGAATAGGTTTTATGACCGAAGGATGCTCTGAAATTGGGTGGAAAAGGTAGTCAAATGCAATATAACTAATATAGCTGTGTATTGCGTAACGCAGTACCTTTGTTTCTCGGAATGACATCTAAAAGCCACGACAAGAAATGCGAAAAAAATAAAAAGTTACAGCAACAGTGGCCACTTAATATTAATAGCTGATGACATAAATTTTAAACTGAGAGAAGAAAAGAAATGGTATAAGAGAGAGAGAGAGATACACTCCGGATGGAAATTACTGAAGATCGAGAATAGGAAACAGGTATGAAAAGGTTAATGATACAAAAATTGTCTCAAGAAGTTCGTATAAGGCACGCAGACGAGCTTTCAGAGCTTTATATCAATAGCTCTTAAATACAACAATAACAGCAAGTGGTACGTTCTGTATGAAAAGTAGCAAGACATGTTTTTACGGGAACGACGTTTGGTTTGGAGACACGATATTTTTGTTAGCGCTATTTCCTTTATATTCCTGCCTGAGAAGTTGGTTGGATGTGCATCTACAGTCTAGCTCGGAAACTATATCATCGTACCCCGTGACATTTTTTCACATTAAAAATCTTTGGCGAGTATCAAAGACATGTTACCTTCATGAAAAGATAATGGTTTCGTGTTGCTGTGGATCGTATATGGTACTCACATGGTTCATAGCATCACTAATCCTGCTACTGATGTCCTCTGACAATAGTGATGCTTGTCAAACAGTAGAACGATTCATAAACTTTTTAGCTGTTGCGCCGCATCCCACAAACAATTTAACAGACTTTCAAAACTTATTCTGCTCCATAAATGCTGACAAATCGTACCCCCAGCTGGATTGAGAATTGAGTAACGTCTTTATTTTTGACATTTTCAATGTTGCACTCCTATTATTTCAGGTTGCGCAAGGTCTGTTTATTATCTAACGCACAAGGTGTGAGTCGGCAAGTAGTTTATCATCCCAAAATATTGCAGATAGTGCGTTGCCTGTAAAAGTATTCTCGCTGCGTGACTTATTATGTGTTAATGCACCACTGATAGAAGCAGGATAATAGTGAACTTCGTTTATTAACAACCTTTCCACAAAGTTGCTCGGCAGAAAATTTTATGTGGGAAGCTCTAGGACTCATTTGCAGCTAACGTCCATGTTTAATTGGTATATTCATATAAAACATGACACTTTGAATGCTACCGATAAACAACATCAACAATCGAGTTCTCCGAACGAACCGTTCCTTGTCACTCGTGAATCAAGTTGGACAAAACCTGTGTCCGACGGCCGATGTGTTTACATGTGAGCAGCGTTCAGTCTTGTAACTGGTGTACGTAGTCTAAGAGTAAAAAATAGTTACTCTCCGTATCGACAATGTTACCCAACAGTTTTACTTTCTATCTTTGTATTTATTTCCGAATAAAGAATATATCACATCATATCGCTGCATGCCTAACAATTTTAATACTAGCTACACCACAATCACATATTACAAAGTGGCTACGGCAATAATTTCGGGACCAGATGCAGTGAGCGGTAGTCCTTTGCAAGAGACATCGCCGACATGAAAAAGCAGGTAAGTGTCTGTTGTCAGAATCAGACTGGGCAGTTAGTTGTACATTGAAATTCTTCAACCCAATGGAACAGCTCCCATGAACAACAACGAAGTTTGCCTCTTCGTGTGTTATTATGGACACAGTTGTAAAACGGTCGGTGTCATAAAATTATTCTTTCCGTGGAGAGGGATTTCTTTTATCGTAACCTGGAAGACGTGCATCCCCAGTGACGAAGGGCGCTGAGTGCTGTGTTTAATGCCTATATGTGAAATATTTTGTAAATTAGTATAGCGTTGAAATTAAGTGTCATCGCTAATTGTGATTTGCATCTCTGGTACTTATTGACTAACACAATAATAATTTTTACAATGCGACGATAGTACATACTACACGTAGGTGTAAAACTCTAGCACTCTCGGAATATTTGAAATGAATGAGGAGGTCTTCAAAATAATCCATCAAATATTTGGGCAGTAGTATCGATTAATGAAAGACTTTCCTCCATAGTACAGTTACGATCCTCCCAGTAATGCAGAAAAAGAACAATTAAAAATTGCTTTAACCACAGCATAATAAGCGATAGAAACAATCCGTTGTAATCGAAGTGACATAACAGTGATAAAGAGACCTGAGCAAGTTATCTTCCTCACTGACATCGCTGAACCTATAAATTTCAAACCGCTTGCGGTGAGAAGATGTTCAAATTCAGGAACTTGGCAAATGACGTAAAAACTATGTGGGAAGAGAAGTCTGCTCACGTCGTCCCTTCTGGTAACATCAGGGACTGGCGTTGTCCAAAAATTAACTGTGGAGAGCCTATGGGACCTAAAACTGCATCCTTCGCTCTGTTGGCAACTGCAGAGGGCCAGCTGTATTGTACGTGCGTAACAGATGATCCGGTTATTGGAGTACGTAGTTACCTGAGTGATAACTTGTTTTTGAAATAGCTGTCATTACATCAATACCATATAAAAATGTGTGGGGCGAATAATAATACTAACAACAATAACATGTGGAAAACTTACACCTAAATGTCAGAAGATCCCTCGTGGAAACTAAATATGTGACAGTTTCATATGTGTTATGTATTAAATATGTCGGAGAAATCATCTGAACTAGACAATAGTGCGCATTTATAAAGTGCCACCAAACTCAGGAAAGCATGAAGAATAACATGAAATCATTACAATTAACGAATGATACCCCGTAATGCGAAACTTCGGCATTAAAAGACAATGGATTTGCCTGAAGCAATATACGCCTCAGAAAATGCGTTTCTAGGGGTCGCTCAAAAATTGGTCAAACTGGAAAGGGAGAGTAAAAAATCCCCAGAAAAATTATGATCCCATTAATGTATATGACATACGGATTAGGAGAAAAACTGCTGACTAATACACAGCAATAGACAAGTTCACTGAAGCAATGCGCAGAAGACGCTTGGAAGTGCTAAGGTCACATCTGTAATATGGAAAATACTAGATTAGCTAAAAAACTACTTATACAATAAATTAAAAAAAAGTAAAACTCAAATACTTAAAAGAAATGAAGTAGAAATGGGCTTCACTAGAAATACCATCAAAGAAAGTAAAGTCTTTGCAATCGTAGATGTAAATCACATGTTCACGCAGGAATCTAAAAAGACCACTGGAAAACAGTGGACAGAATGACGCAAGAAACAGCACAGAGAATTCATGGAGAGATTTGTGGAAGAGAGGAAGAGAAGTAAATTGTTAGGGCAAGTTAACAACTTCAAACTCACTCTTTAACTGGGTGTAACAAAGAAAGAAGAAAGAAGGGTAACAAAAACAGGAACAAGAATGAGTGTTGTAGGACTTCAGATACTGGATTCATACTCTGAAAGCAAAGGACGTCGTTCCGATCAATGTCTGGACGCCCTGCGTTAGGACTGACATGGTTTCCTTTACTGCAGCTGAATGCTGTCTCGCTTCGTTCAGGTGGTTGTGGCAGATAAAATATCCCATTTTTATTGAATCAGAACTTGTCCCATCTTCATATCAATGTCGACGAAACGGTAAATGTATCTTTCCTCCTTCTTGCATGAGTGTATCAATTGTTACCTAGAATGCAATCAACACGTGATCAACTTTTAACTTATAACACAATGTTATCAAAAGTATCCGGACACCAGGCTGAAAATGACTTACAAGTTCATGGCGCCCTCCATCGTTAATGCTGTAATTCAATATGGTGTTGGCCCGCCCTAGCCTTGATGACACCTTCTACTCTCGCAGGCTTATGTTCAATCAGGTGCTGGAAGGTTTCTTGGGGAATAGCAGCCAATTCTTCACGGAGTGCTGCACTCAGATGAGGTATCGGTGTCGGTCGGTGAGGCCTGGCACGAAGTCAGCGTTCCAAAACATCCAAAGGTTTCCTGTAGGATTCAGGTCAGGAGTCTGTGCAGACCAGTCCATTACAGGGATGTTATTGTCGTGTAACCACTCCGCCACAGGTCATGCATTATAAACTCGTGCTCGACCGTGTTGAAAGATGTAATTGCCATCCCCGAATTGCTCTTCAAAAGTGGGAAGCAAGAAGGTGCTTAAAACAACAATGTAGGCCTGTGCTGTGATAGTGCCATGCAAAACAAGGGGTGCAAGCCCCCTCCATGAAAACCATGACCACATCGTAACACCATCGTCTCCGGATTTTACTGTTGGTACTACACACGCTGGCAGATGACATTCACTGGGCATTCGCCATACCCACACCCTGCACCCTGCCATCGGATCGCCACATTGCGTTCCGTGATTCGTCTCTCCACACAACGTTTTTCTACTGTTCAATCATCCAATGTTTACGCTCCTTACACCAACCGAAGCGCCGTTTGGCATTTACCGGCATGATGTGTGGCTTATGAGCAGTCGCTCGATCGTGAAATTCAAGTTTTCTCACATCCCGCCTAACTGTCATAGTAATTGCAGTGGATCGTGATGCAGTTTGGAATTCCTGTGTGATGGTCTGGATAGGTGCCTGTCTATTACACATTACGAACCTCTGCAACTGTCGGCGATCTCTGTCAGTCAACAGACGAGGTCGGCCTGTATGCTTTTGTGCTGTACGTGTCCCTTCACGTTTCCACTTCACTATCACATCCTAGACGGTAGACCTAGGGATGTTAAGAGTGTGGATATCTCGCGTACAGACGTATGACACAAGAGACACCCAATCACCCGACCACTTTCCAAGTCCGTGAGTTCCGCGGAGCGCCCCATTCTGCTCTCTCACGTTGTCTAATGATAACCGAGGTCGCTGATATGGAGTACCTGGCAGTAGGTGGCATCACAATGCACCTAATGTGAAGAACGTATGTTTTTTTTTTGGGGGGGGGGGGGGTTGTCCGGATACTTTTGATCACTCAGTGTAATATTGACTTCGGCAATATTCTACATTTACATATACATATATACTACGCAATCCTCCATACGGTGCGTGGTGGAGGGTACCTCGTACCACAGCTAGCACCTTCTCTCCCTGTTCCACTCCCAAACAGAACGAGGGAAAAATGACTGCCTATATGCCTCTGTACGAGCCCTAATATCTCTTATCTTATCTTTGTGGTCTTACCGCGAAATGTAAGTTGGCGGCAGTAAAATTGTACTGTAGTCAGGCTCAAATGCTGGTTCTCTAAATTTCCTCAGTAGCGATTCACTGAAAGGACGCCTCCTTTCCTCTAGACTCCCATCCGAGTTCCTGAAGCATTTCCGTAACACTCGGGTGATGATCAAACCTACCAGTAACAAATCTAGCAGCCCGCCTCTGAATTGCTTCTATGTCCTCCCTCAATCCGACCTGATAGGGATCCCAAACGCTCGAGCAGTACTCAAGAATAGGTCTTATTAGTGTTTTATAAGAGGTCTCCTTTATAGATAAACCACATCTACCCAAAATTCTACCAATGAACCGAAGACGACTATCCGCTTTCTCCACAACTGCCATTACATGCTTGTCCCACTTCATATCGCTCTGCAATGTTACGCCCAAATATTTAATCGGCGTGACTGTGTCAAGCGCTACACTACTAATGGAGTATTCAAACATTACGGGGTTCTTTTGCCTATGCATCTGCATTAATTTACATTTATCTATATTTAGAGTTAGCTGCCATTCTTTACACCAATCATAAATCCTGTCCAAGTCATTTTGTATCCTCCTACAGTCACTCAACGACGACACCTTCCCGTACACCATAGCATCGTCAGCAAACAGCCGCACATTGTTATCCACCCTATCCAAAAGATCATTCATGTAGATAGAAAACAACAGCGGACCTACCACACTTCCCTGGAGCACCTCCGATGAACACTCACCATCTAGGACAACGTATCGGATTCTATTACTTAAGAAGTCTTCGAGCCACTCACATATTTGGGAACCAATCCCATATGCTCGTACCTTAGTTAGGAGTCTGCAGTGGGACACCGAGTCAATCGCTTTCCGGAAGTCAAGGAATATGGCATCCCTCTGATACCCTTCATCCATGGATCGCAAGATATCATGCGAAGAAAGGGAGTGGCGTTTCGCAGGAGCGATGCTTTCTAAAGCCGTGCTGATGCATGGGCAGCAACTTCTCTGTCTCAAGGAAATTCATTATATTCGAAGTGAGAATATGTTAGAGAATCTTGCAACAAACCTATGTTAAGGATATTGGTCTGTAATTTTGAGGATCCGTCCTTCTACCCTTCTTATATACAGACGTCACCTGCGCTTTGTTCCAGTCGCTCGGGACTTAACATCGGGCAAGAGATTCGCGTTAAATGCAAGCTAAGTAAGGAGCCAGTGCAGTAGAGTACTATCTGTAGAACCGAATTGGAATTCCATTGGGACCTGGCGATTTATTTATTTTCAAGCCATTTAGCTGCTTCACAACCCCAGGGATGTCTATCACTATGTCCTCCATACGGGAATCTGTACGAGACTGAAACGGCGGTATGTTTGTACGATACTCCTGCGTGAAAGATTTAGGGGGATGTTGGTGTATGTATCCGGTTGAACGTTCGCGAAGACTAGTCATATGATGAACTGGCTAAAGCTGTCCATCACTTTACGTGAAACACGGCAAGGCCGCATGTTTCTGCGTAGTCTCGTATCAACGTCCGTCAATAGTTGCGGCTGCGTAATGACCACGACGCACAATGGGTGCATCCGAAAGGAGAAGGCAATAACATAGCAATGTGCTTGCAACACGCGTCCCGGCGGACGTGTGTATTTGTGAGGGCGCATGTGTGCGGCACCGCGGAGAAAGCGGCGCCTGCTGGCGCGCAGAATGTCAATGTCGCGCCGCGGCTGCGGCTGCGGCCACGGGCGCAGCCGCGAGGCGGCGTGCGCAGAATGGAATGTGATGCGGGGCAGCGCTGCTGCGTGCGGCTATTGAACCGCCGTCCTCCGTGTCAAGTGGCCTCGCTCCATACACATCTCAGTCGCACTTGACGCCGGCGGCTTTTCGTCTGCCTCTCCAATGCAATCCGCGGCCATCTGTTATCTCTAGGTCGCCGCCCATTCGAAGTACCGAGTGATCAAAAAAGTCAGTATAAATTTGAAAACGTAATAAACCACGGAATAATGTAGATAGAGAGGTACAAATTGTCACGCAAGCTTGGAATGACATGCGGTTTTACTAGAACAAAAAAAAAAAAAAAACAAAGTTCACAAAATGTCCGACAGATGGCGCTGGACAGCAAAACGTCAGTGACTGGGCATGACAATCGTGTATAAAAGGAGCTGTAATGAGAGAGAGTCCGCTGCTCGTGGTCTCGCGGTACCGTTCTCGCTTCCCGAGCACGGGGGCCCAGGTTCGATTCCCGGCGGGGTCAGGGATTTTTCCCGCCTCGAGATGACTGGGTGTTGTTGTCGTCTTTATCATCATCATTCATCCCCATCACGGTCGGAGGTCTCCCGCATCGTTCCCTTACGCTCTGTAATGAAGCATGGGACATCATTTCAATTTCCAATGAGAGAGAGAATCAGATGCACCAGCAGTCGCAGCATGTTGACGTTACCTGAAAAGGCGCTTTTAGTGAAGCTGTATTATCAGACGTGTGAAAGAGCTCTTGCGTGCGTCGTTTGGTGATGATCGTGTGCTCAGCCGCCACTTTCGTCGTGCTTGGCCTCCCAGGTCCCCAGACCTCAGTCCGTGTGATTATTGGCTTTGGGGTTCCCTGAAGTTGCAAGTGTATCGTGATCGACCGACATCTCTATGGATGATGAAAGACAACATCCGACGTGAGGTGTTGATAATAGCGTCCTTGTCGCCTTGAAGGTATTCTTGAGTGACAGCAACTCACCGCGTCCAGTCTCAAAGGTCTCCAGCGCTCACGACCGTTACAGCCACGTATTTGAACAAAACCTCGTCTGCACCCTCACAGTGACGCTGCTAGCGCCGCTCTTACGCGACTTTCCTCGAAATTTCAATAGACGCCGTCTCTCAGATGTAGAACGACGCCTACCAACTTTCGTTTATGTCGCACGGCTCCTCCTTGGTGTTGCGACTTTTTTATCCGAATGTTTCAGTAACTCATTAGTATGTTGTAATGATACCCGCGGTTGGCGTAGCATGCTTGTAATATGAAAGTGCCGGGTGATCAAAAAGTCAGTATAAATTTGAAAACTGAATACATCACGGAATAATGTAGATAGAGAGGTACAAATTGACACACATGCTTGGAATGACATGGGGATTTATTAGAACCAAAAAAATACGAAAGTTCAAAAATCTAATCAGAATAGCAATAATCGGCATAACAAAGTAAGACAAAGCGAATACAGCAAATGCTCAATATGTCCACCATCATTCCTCAACAATAGCTGTAGTCGAGGAATAATGTTGTGAACAGCACTGTAAAGCATGTCCAGAGCTATGGTGAGGCATTGGCGTCGGATGTTGTCTTTCATCATCCATAGAGATATCGGTCGATCACGATACACTTGCAACTTCAGGTAACCCCAAAGCCAATAATCCCGCGGTGGTCTCGCGGTTCTAGGCGCGCAGTCCGGAGCCGTGCAACTGCTACGGTCGCAGGTTCGAATCCTGCCTCGGGCATGGATGTGTGTGATGTCCTTAGGTTAGTTAGGTTTAATTAGTTCTAAGTTCTAGGTGACTGATGACCAAAGGTGTTAAGTCGCATAGTGTGCTCAGAGCCATTTGAACCATTTGAGCCAATAATCACACGGACTGAGGTCTGGGGACCTGGGAGGCCAAGCATCACGAAAGTGGCGGCTGAGCACACGATCACCACCAAACGACGCACGCAAGAGATCTTTCACGCGTCTAGCAATAAGGGGTGGTTCTAATAAAACCCCACGTCATTCGAAGCATGTGTCAATTTTTACCTCTCTATCTACTTTATTCCGTGGTTTGTTATGTTTTCAAATTCATACTGACTTTTTGATCACCCGGTATAAATGGAAAATGTTGTCATTTCAATCATGTATTTGGAATTTAAAATACATATTTTCTCGTATTCAGTGTTCACTGCTCATCCACTACGAGCGCTGCTATCGTTTACTGTTTCCCAGTCGTAACACGGGTCTTGCCTTTCTTATATTTTGGTGTTTATTCGTCAACAGCGGATAGAAGTGGACACGCAGACTCACTCGGCCAGCTGCAGACGTCATCAACTGCCATCAGTCATCACCGCACCAGCAGTCACCAGGTATCAGCATTTACCGTCGGACAGCACCATCGCAGTAATCGCATAGTGTTGCACCAACTGCAGTGCGTCGCAATGTGCGTAATTTTAAGCGAACCAGAACTAAGACACTGTCACTGACAACACAGCCAGAATGGAACTGGGCTTATTAGTCATCGTTTACTGAGTTAGCTTTAGATCAGTATTCAGGACTTTAACATCAGTGCCACGACTTCACATCATCACCATCATGTAGCATATATGCATACAAATTATAAAAATGTATGTACGTGTGTGTGTGTGTGTGTGTGTGTGTGTGTGTGTGTGTGTGTGTGTGTGTATGTTCCAAATCTCCTCCTAAACCACTAGACTGATTGTAACTAAACTTGGTACACATATCACTTACTGTCTGGAAAAATCACTATGATGTAAGGGCCATCCAGCTATCAAAGGGATGGGTGAAAAAGCAGTGTAGCCCATGACGCGAGAATACTCATAATTTAGTTATTCAGTATTTGAGAATCAGAGCACTTAGACTTATAACGAACTTTACACATAATTTCAAACCTTCATTAAACTTTTTCTCGCGGACGACCCCCACAAAATGAGAGGAAAAATGTTTACCGCTTACTACATTTTTGCTATTCATGCAGTAGAACTGCACATGAACCAGTCGTTTTAATGTATTACTTCTTTACTACTAATTGTATTCATGACAAATTTTGCTGATAGGGTTCACATATGCCGCTGAACATACCCATAAAAACATTTGATTGTACAACACAGATGTGACTTCATAAACATTGAGCTGCGCGAAAACGAAACTACAGGGCGAAATTTCCTAGAGATACAGGTGAAACAAGCGTACAAAGGCGTGCCAGATATGTTACATGTGTGTGAAAAAAATTAACATGCGCGTATGCAGGCGAAGCCACGGGTAAAAAGCTCATCGTAAACCCCCGGGATGATTTCAGTCAAATTTCGTGGTCAAAATAGTTACAATCTGGAAAGAAATACTGTAGGTGTAAGAATCATCAGCCTACTATTGGAGTAGGGTGATAACTTCGAGAGAGAAGGAGACACGAGGAGATGGCCAGACAGCGATGGGAAAGGAGGAGATAGGCACAGAAAGGAGGAGGAGGAGGACATGGACAGAGACAGAGGAGGTGAGGAGATGGACAGAGAAAGGAAAGAGGAGGAGATGGACAAGACAGAGGGGTAGGAAGAGACAGGTGGAGAGGAGGAGGAGGAATAGATGAGCAGACAGAGGGGAGGAGGAAATGGAGAGACACAAAGGAGAGGAGGAAGTGGAAACACAAAGGGAAGAGTAGGAGACGAACAAGAAGAGGGAGAAGGAGGAGATGAACAGAGAGGGGGGAGGAGGAGAGAGGGTGGCGGTTGGAAGAAGTGGATAGAGTGTGAGTGTGGTGGAGAGGGGTTAATAGATGGGAATAAATACGTATCCGGGGAATTGTAGGTATGTATATCGGGTGCCTCTCCTGTGGACAGTCACGTGCATTTTTCTCTGGTGCTTCGACAGATATTTACAATTTCGTTTTTGTAACGTGTAGCTGTTGTCAGTCCAAACAAATTCTGCTGAACAAGTTTTTCATACAACGCTCGGCTTCGATGGAATGCATCGGTCTGTTTTACGTCTGAAACAAAGTGATTTTTAAATCGGAATTTTACGTGTCCATTCGAAAGAGCGCTACCAGATTAGTGAAATGTGATATTCGTTCAACCGATGTATATTAACAGGAACAGTAGGAACAAAAACACGAAGAATAATCAGTACCCCAGCAGCTACTGTGCAGCTCGCTTCTGCATTGCGATAGCAGTCAGCGCGAGACAGGGCGGTGCTATCGCTGCTGGAGTACTGATTATTCTTCGTGTTTTGCTGTCCCTGTTGACATATATCTGTAAAACCAATATCGCACTAGAAAAATTAGGGACGGCTTTGCCGAATGGGCACGTAAAATTACACTTTAAAAATAACTTCATCGCTGCTGAACGCCGCATGAAAGAACGTCGTGAACACCATTTGTCTGGGCTGGCTCCAGTTACACGTTGCAAAAATGAAATTGTAGATATCTGAAGAAACACCAGAGAAAATGCACCTGACGACTCTTAGGAGAGACACCTGTGTAACAAATTATTGTTAATTGCTACTTATTGTGTTGCCGACATAATATTTGTTGTAGTCTATTTTGTTCTGTGGCGAGACTATTTCTTACGTGCTAACACTCCACCTCAGTACAGCAGCTACTTTCGTAGTAGGGGGTTCGCTCCCTTCTTGCTACCTTTATCTACTTTGCAAACAAGCAAGAGATGCATGGCAAAGGGTACATCCCGTTGTATCAGTTATTAGGCTTTATTCCCGTTGCATTCACGTATGGAGCAATGGAAGAATGATTGCTTGAATTCCACTGTGCTTGCAGTGATTATTCCTATTCTCACCATCCCCGCGTGAGTGATACGATGTGGGTTGTAATATATTCCTAGAGGCATCATTTAAAGCCAGTTCATGAAACTCTGTAAATAGACTTTCTTGGAACAGTTTACGTCAGTTTTCGAGACTCTGTCAAATCATTTCCTTCAGGATGTTTGTGACACGGATCAGACAAATCTGTGACCATTCGTGCGGTCCTTCTCTGTATACGTTCAATATCCCCTGTTACTCCTATTTGGTATGGGTCCTACATACTCGAGTAGTGTTCTGGAACCGGTCGCACGTGTGATTTGTAAGCAATTTCCTTTGTCGATTGACTGCAATTCTCCAGTATCTTACTAATAACCCGGTATACCGCTTGCTTTACCCACAACTGTGCCTGTCTGATCATTCCATTTCATATTCCTACAAAATACTACACCCAGGTATTTTTATGCGTTGGCCATTTCCATCTGTGACTCACTAATATTAGAGTCACAGGGTACTACGCTTTTTTTTCGTTTTCTGAAGTGTAAAATTTTACATTTATTAACATTTGGAGGAAGTTGCCAATCTTTGCAGCATTTTGAAATCTTATCAAGCTGTAACTGAATATTTATGCAGATTCCTTCAAACAGTACTTCATTACAGATAACAGCATCATCTGCAAAAAGTCGAGGTTAGTGTTAATATTGTCTGTGCTTCATTAATATACTGCACGAACAGCAAGGGTTCCAACACACTTCCCTGAGGCACACCTGAAGTTACTTCTACGTCTGACGATAACCCTCCATCCAAGATAACATGATGCATCCTCCCTACCAAAAAGTCTTCGATCCAGTCACAAATTTAACTTGATACCCCATATGATCCTACTTTTGACAGTAAGTGTGGATGCGGTACTGAGTCAAATACTTTTCGGAAATCCATAAATACTGTATCTGCTTGACTCCCTTGACCCAGAACTTTCAGTGTCAATTGAGACCAGATCGAGCTGCGTATCACATGATAAATGTTTTCGAAATCTATGGCGGCTGACATTGAGGAGGTCATTCTGTCCAATATACCTCGTTATGTTTGAGCTCAGAATATGTTTTAAGATTCTACAAAAAAAAAATCGAAGTTAAGGATATTGGACGGTAGTTTTGTGGACCACTTCTGCTACCCTTCTTGTAGACGGGTGTGACCTGTGCTTTTTTCCAAGAACTGAGCATGGTTTTTTGTTCGAGGGATATAAGATAGATTATAATTAGAAGAGGGGCTAACACAGCCGCAAATCCAGTATAGATTCTGACAAGGATTCCATCGGTCCCTGGAGCTTTGTTCAATTTTAATAATTTCAGCTGTTTCTCAACACCACTGACACTAATTACTTACGTCATTCATCTTTTCAGTGGTACGAGTATTAAATTGGGTCAGTTCTCCTGGGCTTTCCTTTGCAAAGCAGCATTTGAGAACGGAATTAAGTATTTCGCATTTGCTTTTTTCTCGTTAATTTCAGCTCCTATCTCATTCACTTGTGACTGGACACTAACTTTGGTGCCACCAACAGCCTTTACATACGACCAGAATTTCTTTGGACTTTGTGAAATGTCATTTAGAAATTTCTGCTGCGATAGTCACTGAAGCCATCACTCATTCAGTATATCCCTTCTATAGCCCTACGCTTTTTCTTACACCTGTTACGCAGTAATCTCTGTTCCTTTAGATGTTTCTTTACAGTGACTGTATATCATGAAATGGCCCTCCCATTATGAACCGTTCTACTGGGTACACATCTGTCCAGCGCATGGTCAACTATTCTTTTAAACTTGCGCTATAGTTCCTCTATATACTCCTGCCCTCTGCTGAAAGTTTCAAGTTCCTCATTGGGATATGACACTACCAACTTTTTATCCAGTTTACTGAACATATATATCTTACTGCTTGTTGTAGTTGTCCTTTGTACTTTGGTAATCTTAGTTGTACAACCGCGTTACGGTCACTGATACCAGTTTCTATGTGGACATCCTCAAAGAGGTCAGCTTTATTTTTTGCCATTAGATCCAATACATTCTCGTCATGATTGGGGTTTGTACCTGTGTGGCCTTGGTAGTTTTCAAAGAAGTCATTCAGTAATGTTTCATAAAATGTCTCATCACAACCACCACTATACAAAACCGTCATTATCCCAATTAATTGTTGGATAGTTAAAGGCTCCACCGATTATTATAGTATGATTGGGGAACTTACGTACAAATGAACTGAAACTTTCTCTAAAGTTTTTAGTTGCATCTGGAGATGAGTTTGGTGGGCGATAGAAGAATCCAATTATTTTATGCTCATCCCTGATACTGACTCTTGCCCAAAAAATCTCACATATAACTTTAGTTTCTGTCTCGGCGGATATGAGTTTCTTGTCTACTGCAAATACACCACCTCCATTTTCCATTTGCCTATCCTTCCGATATGCACTCAAATTTTCCACAAAAACCTCGCTGCTCTCAATACTAGGTTTCAACCAGATTTCTCTACTATTCTCTTCTCTATTATGTGAGCTTCAATGCTTTTCTGGAGCGCTTCAAATTAGGGCACATTGTTGCGAATGCTTCAGCAGTTAACCAT
The DNA here is from genome assembly GCF_023897955.1 of Schistocerca gregaria. NCBI lineage: Eukaryota > Metazoa > Arthropoda > Insecta > Orthoptera > Acrididae > Schistocerca > Schistocerca gregaria. The sequence continues at coordinate 525,005,839 of NC_064921.1, read as the reverse complement.
TAGGATTTTAATACTCTCTCCTGTGTGAAATAAATATGTTGGGCGCCAGACTTATTTGGTGACTAAAACATTATTTTTTGACGCTGGCTCTTTTCTATTGCGGTACCTTTGTTGTTTATGGTTAACAGTCGTACAGGGTACCCTCCACCATGCACTGTATGGTGGTTTGCGGAGTATATACGTAGATGTAGATGTTATGTAGTTTAGTCTAACACATCACAATCGTTCCTTCCATTATTTAATGTAAAATATGACTCAAGGGATGAAGTGTTGGAAACTTTTGTTTAAAGTGAATGCTTTGTATGATTATTTTGTTTTCCGCTATAGATCTGTATGTGTTGTTGTGGCCTTCAGGTCGAAGGCTGATTTGATGCAGGTCTCCATGCTACTCTATTCTCGACAAGCCTTGTCATTTTCGAATAATTACTGCAACCTGCATCCTTCTGAATGCTTACTGTATGCACCTCATGGTCTCCATCTACTATTTTTACCCGCCAAGCTTCCCCTCCAATACTAAATTGGTGATCCCTTGATGCATCAGAACGTCCCATCTCCTTAATTTTCTAACTTTTTACAGCTTCTTTAGTTTTAATATAGGTACTGCTCATAACCAATAAATTGTGCTCAGAATCCACATCTTCCTGTGGATACACCTTACAATTTAAAATCTGGTTTTGAAATCTCTGTCTTATCATTATAGAATCAACCTGAAACCTTTCGGTTCCTTCAGCCTTCTTTCGCGATTTCTAAACTAAGTGTTAGTGATCATTAAATAATGCTTCTACCAGGCGGCTCCTCTTTCGTTGCTCTCTCCCAGTCCATATTATTTTTCCTTTTGCTCCTTTTCCTACTGTCGAATTCCAGTCCCCCACCACAATTAAATTTTCGGCTCCCTTAAATATCTGAACATTTCTTTTTTTTTTTCTAAACAATCTCTTCATCATCTATGTAGTTAAACTGGCATATAAACTTCTGTGTTAGGTGTGGGCTTCGTGTCTGTCTCGGCTACGATAATGCGTTCGCTATGCTGTTCATAGTAGCTTACTCACATTCTTATTCATTATTAAACCCACTCCTGCGTTAACCTACATGAGTTTGTATTTATAACACTGTATTCACATGAGCAGAAGTCCGGTGCTTCTGTCACCGAACTTCACTATTGGCCACTACATCTAACTTCAACCTATCGATTTTCCTTTTTAAATCGTCCGACCTACCTGCTTGATTAAGAGAAGTAAGGCTCCACAGTCCGATGTGTGGAACACCCGTTTTGTATCTCCAGATAAGATTTTCCTGAGTAGTCTCCGCACGGAGATCCGGATGAAGAACTATTTTACCTCCGGAATATTTTACCCAAGAGAATGCCAGCATCCTTTAACCACACAGTAGAGCTGCATACTCTCGGAAAAAATTACGGCTGTAGTTCCCCCTCGCTTTCAGCCGTTTGCAGTATCAGCCCAGCAAGGCCGTTTTGGTTGATGTTACAAGGCCAGATTAGTCAATAATCCAGACAGTTGCCCCCTGCAACTGCTGAAAAGGCTGCTGCCCCTCTTCAGGAGGGTCCTGAATAAATCAATATATCTTGTATTTATACTCTCAGTAAACATTGTAATGGAGTGTCAAGCCAGTCATGGTAGCCAGTAATATAGCCTCCCGCACGCAGAACTCGGCCGAAAGGTGACCGCGAGAGGCAACCTGGACGCTGCCGCTGGAGTCGATAGTCGCAGCGCGTGGAGCAGGAAAAGTCTCGCCAAACAACGTGGTACAGGCCCTTCAATCAAATGAACTGAGTTTCCTCATTTTCACCAACACATTATAATTTTATTGGATGCCCTGGTGATAGCTAGTGTATCATACTCGCAGCCACCAGAATATCTTAGACTCTGTCACTCAATACGATTAATTTTGAAATTACAGTCAGTTCAGAGCCGTGTCAGGTTCTGTTTTCTGGTATCATTATCAATTTTTATGCATACTCTACGACGTTCGCTTACACTTCTTTCAAATGCAATAAATAGCACGCAGTCAGTCTCAGCGAATCAAGTCATCGTTAAATATGTTTGATATACATTTCTGCCAAGCACCAAACTGCTTTTCGAAGTCGTTAACAAAAATAGTATCGCATAACATTACAGACTGCTATTGAATTTGCATCTGGTTCTGTAACCGCTATTGTTAGAGACGATAATTGTAGTGTTCTTACCTGTATTATGTTGAATATGTCTTGTCATGGGAGGCTGTGGAATTGTTATTTTTTTCAACATCTTGTTTCATTTGTGAGCTGACTTGCATCGAATTTTGTTGCTACCTTCGGCCTTCCTTTAATCTATCTGTGGAATATTTAATGTATTACTGTAACAAGGGGCACCACTGACTAAATTAATCGTTGACCTGTGACAGGAAATGGCTCTGAGCACTACGGGACTTAACATCTATGGCCATCAGTCCCCTAGAACTTAGAACTACTTAAACCTAACTAACCTAAGGACATCACACACATCCATGCCCGAGGCAGGATTCGAACCTGCGACCGTAGCGGTCGCGCGGTTCCAGACTGAAGCGCCAAGAACTGCTCGGCCAGAAAATCAAGTAGAAGAAAGGTTGTTTCAATTGGATAGCACAGGCGGTTAGTTAGGTTTAAGTAATTCTAAGTTCTAGGAGACTGATGACCTCAGAAGTTAAGTCCCATAGTGCTCAGAGCCATTTCAACCATTTGAACTTGATTTTCGGCGTATGGGTGGTAGGTGCATTCATTCTTCAGTGTGTGTATGGGCAAGTTCTGGTGTGTTATGTGTCGTGAATTAACTCTTAAGAGTCTCTGTGTATTTTCTTCCAGCTTTATTATTACTTTACAGTCAAAGACACAACTTTACACAAATAAATAATAAAAAGAGTATTTATTTGCATTTAAAATGTTCTCCCCATCGTGCTTAGCCCATACCTATACCTAGCAAACAGTTCTCAAGCGTATGGCAGAGGGTATGTCTGATGCTACTAGTTATTAGCACTTTCTCCCGATCCATTCACGTGTGGATCTTGGGAAGAATGATTGTTTAAATGCCTTTGTTCCTGCTGTAATTCGTCTAATATTATCTCCGTGATTCCTGTAGGAGCGATGCTTAGGGGGGGTGTAATATGTTGTTACATTCATCACTTAAAGTTGGTCCTAGAGACTTTCTAAGTAGATTTTCTTGGGATAGTTTGCTTCTGTCTGCAAGCGTCTGCCAGCTCAGTTCTTCCAGCATCTTCGTGACACTCTCCCCAGGGTCAGACAAATTTATGACCATTCGTGCTGCCCTCTGCTGTCTATGTTCGGCACCCCCTGTTAGCTCCATTCGGTACAGGTCCCACACACTTGAACAATATTCTAGGATGGGTCGCTCGAGTGTTTCGTATGCCGTCTCCTTTGTACACTGGTTGCGTTTCCCTAGTATACTGGCAATGAATAGCAGTCTGCCATCTGCTTTGTCTAGGCTGAGACTATATGACGTCCCATTTCATCTCCCTACTACGTATTACACCCAGCTACTTGTATGAGTTGCCGACTTGTGACTCCTTGAAATTGTAGTCAAAAGTTACTAAGTACTTTGGTTATGCGCAGGACACAAATTTACATTTCTGAACATTTAAAGCAAGCTGCCAACCTTTGCACAATTTTGAAGTCTTCTGTATATCTGACTGAATATTTGGGTTGCTTTTTCCAGAGAGTACTTCATTGAAGAAAAATGCATCATTTGCGAAAAGTCTGGGGTTGGGTAATAAATAGTTGCAAGGTAATTAACACGCAGTCTGAATATCAAGGGCATCAACATGTTTCCCTGGGACATACCCGAAGTTACTTCTATAGCCGACGATGAGTTTCAATCGAAGGTAATTTGCCGCGTCTTCCCTACCAATAGAGCCTCGATCCAGTCACAAATTTCGCTTAATAGCCCATGCGATCGTACTTTTGATGATAAGCGTAGATGTGGTAGAGAGTCAAAGGGTTTTCGGAAATCGACGGATGCTGCATCTACCTGACTACCTTGATCCGTGGCTTTCAGTGATCAGTATGTCACGTGAGAAAAGTGCGAGCTGGGTTTCCTGTTGTTGTTGTTGTGGTCTTCAGTCTGAAGACTGGTTGGATGCAGCTCACCATGCTACTCTATCCTGAGCAAGCCTCTTCCCCTCTAAAAACTTCTGCAACCTAAGTCCTTCTGAATCTGCTGCTGTATTGATCTCTTAGTTCCCCTCTACGATTTTTACCCTCACCCCGCCATTCCCACACTTTCCTCCAATATTAAATTCGTGATCCCTTGATGTCTCAGAATGTGTTCTATCAATCGATCCCTTCTTCTGCCACTGTTGTGCCACCAAATTCCTTTTCTCATCGATTCTGTTCAGTACCTCCTCACTAGTTACCTGATCTTACCATCTAATCTTCACTCTCCTTCTGTAGCATCAACTTAAGCTTCTATCCTCTTCTTGTCTAAACTATTTTTAATCCACGTTTCACGTCCATGGTTAAACTCCAGACAAATACCTTCAGAAATACTTCCAAGCACTTAAATCTAAATTCTATGTTGACAAGTTTCTATTCTTAGAAATGCTTTTGCGGCCACTGCCAGTCTACATTTTATATCCTCTATAATTTGGCCGTCACGAGTTAGTTTACTGCCCAAATAACGAAAACTTATCTACTACTTTAAGTGTCTCATTTCCTAATCTAATTCTCGCACATTGCCTGATTTAATTCTACTACGTTCCATTGTCCTTGTCGTGCTTTTGTTGATGTTATTCTTATATCGTCCTTAAAATAGATACTGCCCCTTCCATTTAATTGCTCTCCCAGGTAATTTTCTGTCTCTGAGAGAATTTCAATGTCATCGGCAAACCTCAAAGTTTTCTCCTCCCTGAACTTTAATTTCCACTTCATATTTTTTCTTTGGTCTCTTTTACTACTTACTCAATGTACAGAGTGAATAACATCAGTGATACGCTAGAAGCCTGTCTCAGTCCCTTCTCACCCACTACTTCGCTTTCATGCCCCTGGACCATTATAACTGCCATCAGATTTCTGTACAAGTTGTAAATAGCCTTGTGCTCCCTGTATTGTATCCTGCTACCTTCAGAAGTTCAAAGAGAGTATTCCAGTCAACATGGTTAAAAGCCTTCTCTATGTGCACAAATGTTATAAACGTAGGTTTGTCTTTCGTTAACATATAAACCTATAACACCACCGCCTCCGAATTTTACTGTTGGCGCTACACACGCTGGCAGATGACGTTCACAGGACATTCGGCATAACCACACCTTGCCATCAGATCGCCACATTGTGTAACGTGATTCTTCACTCCACACAACGTTTTTCTACTATTCAATCGTCCAATGTTTACCCTCCTTACACCAAGCCAGGCGTCGTTTGGCATTAAAAGGCGCGATGTATGGTTTATGAGTAGCCGCTCGACCATGAAATCAAAGTTTTCTCTCCTCCCGCCTAGCTGTCACAGTGCTTGCAGTGGATCCTGATGAAGTTTGGAATTCCTGTGTGATGGTCTGGACAGATGTCTGCTGTTACGCATTACGACCCTCTTTAACTGCTGGCGGTCTCTGTTAGTCAACAGATGAGGTCGGCCTGTCCGCTTTTGTGCTGTACGTGCCCCTTCACGTTTCCACCGGAAACAGAGGACCTAGGAATAGTTAGGAGTGTGGAAATCTCGCGTTCAGACGCATGACACAAGTGACACTCAATCACCTGAACACATTAGAAAGCCGTGAGTTCCGCGAAGCTCCCCATGCTGCTCTCTCACGATGTGTAATGACTACTGAGGTCGCTGATATGGAGCACCTGGGAGTAGGTGGCAGCACCATGCAAAAAAATGGTTCAAATGGCTCTGAGCACTATGGAACTTAACATCTCAGGTCATCAGTCCCCTAGAACTTAGAACTACTTAAACCTAACTACCCTTAGGGCATCACACACATCCATGCCCGAGGCAGGATTCGAACCTGCGACCATAGCGGACGCGCTGTTCCAGACTGAAGCGCCTAGAACAGCTCGGCCACCAGCGGCCGGCAGCACCATGCACCTAATATGAAAAACGTATGTTTTTGGGGATATCCGGATACTTTTGATCACCTAGTGTATGATGGCTTAACTACAACGAGAGAATGGGTAAGACCGCGCGGAGTAGCCGTGCGGTTTGAGGTACCATGCGACGGATTGCGCGGCCCCTCTTGCCGGAGATTCGAGACCTCCCTAGGGCATAGGTATGCGTGTTGTTCTTAGCATTAGTTAGTTTTAATAGTGTGTAAGTCCAGGGACCGATGACCACTGCAGTTTGGTCCCTTGCGAATTCACACATATATGAACATTTTTTTAGACTAGGTTAAATGATCTAGAATGTTCTGAGTTCAAAGAGCGCGAATATGTTGTCTTGACAAAAGCTTTGGTGAGGAAGGCGGAGTGAGAATTGAACCAGCTGGTTTCCCAATTTTCTATTAGAGTTTTTAAAGAGGAAGACATTCCCGTTTTTGTGTTCTGAGAGGAGCACTATTCCCTCGTCTTCGGTATGCCTGTTATCCGTCGCAGGAGCCCCCCGGTGTGACGCCGTTACATAAGGACGGTCCGCGAACGCACCGGGCGCGCCTCTGCGGCCTGCGGTCGCGCTGCCGGCCATACGACACGCTCTCGGCGGCAGGCAGGCTGCGCGTCCGATCCGATCCGACAAGCCACGTCGTGGGCCGGAGCGGTCACACGGAGTCTGCTGCTTTTCGCAACGAGTCCGGCCGGAGTAGTTTGCGACAGCGGAAGGCCGCCGACCCCAGCAAACGGCAGGCGTCCCTTGTTCCGCAAACCGCCGCCCGCGCAGTTAGTCTCGCTTTGCGATTTAAGCGAGAACACCGGCGCTGTGGCGCTGGAATTGGGGCACGGCTGCAGTCATCCCTGGCTCGAAAGCGAGCACTAGAGCAGCCAAATCGCCCATCATCTCTGTTACAAAATCATTGCCCGGTCTTGAGCAGAAAGATTATCAACACCGCTAGCAGTAGCTACCACTACGCCCAGCAACTGTTGCGAACTAACGCTCACAAACACTAGTAGCAGTTACTTCTGTAAAATATCTGAGAGTACGCGTGCGGAACGATTTGAAGTGGAATGATCATATAAAAATAATTGTTGGTAAGGCGGGTACCAGGTTGAGATTCATTGGGAGAGTCCTTAGAAAATGTAGTCCATCAACAAAGCAGGTGGCTTACAAAAACACTCGTTCGACCTATACATGAGTATTGCTCATCACTGTGGGATCCGTACCAGATCGGGTTGACGGAGGAGATAGAGAAGATCAAAATAAGAGCTGCGCGTTTCGTCACAGGGTTATTTGGTAAGCGTGATAGCATTACGGAGATGTTTAGCAAGCTCAAGTGGCAGACTCTGCAAGAGTGGCGCTCTGCATTGTGGTGTAGCTTGCTCGCCAGGTTTCGAGAGGGTGCGTTTCTGGATGAGGTATCTAATATATTGCTTCCCCCTATTTATACCTCCCGAGGAGATCATGATTGTAAAATCAGAGAGATTAGAGCGCGCACGGAGGCTTTCAGACAGTCGTTCTTCCTGCGAACCATACGTGACTGGAACAGGAAAGGGAGGTAATGACAGTGGCACGTAAAGTGCCCTCCGCCACACACCGTTGGGTGGCTTGCGGAGTGTAAATGTAGATGTAGATAAACAGGCGAAGAGATCCACCACTTGTAGATTAGGCCTACGCTATTGGTAACAAATCACTGGTAACAATAACTACCAACTAAGCATCTGGAGTGATCTAAAGTGCAATGACCACATACTGAGAGGTGGCAGAAGCCCCCTCTCATATTTCTATCTTACTCTGAGAAATTCGATTTTGCTCTCTAATTGCATGCGGTGACTAGTTGCTATTCCTTCACACGCGGACTTCCCACGCAGCGTCCCTTGTCACCCGGGTGGTCTGGTGGCAGGCGGGCTCTGCTGATCTTGAAAGGGTTAAGCCGATGGGTGTGAGGGAGTCGAGTGAATGATTTCCAAACCCCAACAGTGTCATAATAGCGGCGGAGACACGCCCGCAGGGGCCTGAAGGAGCGGCTGGGCTAGGTATTCCGTTACTTCGCAGAAGCGTAGCATAAACACTTTCTGGCGGGCTACCAGCGAGGTGTGGGGATTGACTTGTGTTGCCAGGCAGTCTTGGAGGGAAAATTACCGCGTTTTCTGCAAAATCATAACTGTGATTGGCTTGCTCAGGGCATAGCTCCGTGACGTAGCAAAATCGGCGCAGAAATTGGCGCCAAGAATCTCTATTGGTGGTATGGTAGTGCTTCGGCAATATAGTGGAATTTTCCGCCGGTTTTCTAGTTGCTCATTGGAACGTTTAACCACGGCCACTGTCATGGGGGCGGGAATGTTCTGTGTTCGGTTTTTACAGGTGCTCTTGAGAGAGTCGGTTCTCACCTTTCGGTCGGAGTAGGTTACAAGACTGAGCTCTCGCTGCTCTGTACAGCCTGCCTTCTGTTGGCTGTCTAATATACTTTTATTTAATTGTAATTGTTTGACGAAGTTGCTGAAGTTTCGACTTCAACGTAACTTTCCGAGTACAGTTGGCAGTTGAGCGTTCTGCGTACAAGCGGCCTATGTTGTCTGTCTTGAGCAGTTTTGGCTAAAGTTGACTGTATCGGAGTTACTGTGTGACTTCGCTTGTTAAAATCAATCACAGTGATTGTGTGGCGAGCCTTCTTCGTCTCCCTCAGAGGCGCATTTGTATTGCTAGGAAGTCTTTAGTCTGGAACAACCGGAACAGGATAATTTGTTTCGGGCTATACTCGCGACTTTATCATCACCACGACGGGACGTCGAAGCAACCAGTCATCGCCTCCGGTACGCCAGATCGTGTTCTTGCAGTTAAGAAGACAGTTTGGTAATTTAGGTGCGCAGCACCGGCAGATAGGGATTTTCCTAGGTGATAATCAGAGCTCAGCAGAGAGCGCCTGTTCGTATTTTTCTAACTTTTTTTCTGTCTCGGGTGTTCATTGTCTGAGTTCTCACTATAGTAGCATCAATTAATGTTGGGTTGGGCTGTCTGTTTCTCTTAAGATTTGAGTTGCAAGGAATTGGCTCCACATACCACTTCGTCATAAATGTCACAATCCAGTTTAGGGACAACTTCACCTTCACAGCATTTATTTGAGTATCCAATTTGAGCCAATTTGATGTACTGTAAATGTTTCATGTGTTTTGTTTATTATTTTGATTTTAGTCATAATAAATCATGTTATTTTGGGCAGAACTTTCATTCTGTTAATCGGTAGAGCAACCCTTTCATTTCTCACTACATTAATGAAACTTTCCTTTATTTAACTTATTTATCAAATTAATTTATTACAGGTGCCAAACTCTTTTCTACACCGTTTGCAGGGTCGATTACAGTCAGTTCGCGTTTCTTTTTAATCCATGTGCAACAGCAAAAGTCGGAGTTAGAATAGGGGGGTGGGGGCTTAGAGCATCATTTATATATCAAGATTCTAGAAGAATTTAGTGTTAAATAGACTGCTAGCCCGGGCACCTCGCAATACAACAAATACTACGAAAAGCAGATTTGAAGCTGAGATTCAGTGGGATAATCGCAAGAAAATCCAATTCATCCACAAAAGAAGTGTCTAACAAAACACTCGAGCCACTATTGTGTACTCTCTGTCCGGTACTGTCAGCCGATTGGATTGACACAAAAGATAGAGAAGATCCAAAAACGCACAGCACAGCACGATAATATCACGAGCCCTCGATTAAGCTTGCGATCCTGTGTACTCGCTGTTCTACGCAGATAGAGATCACTTGTACCCGACAAGGCTGATGAAAAGGTGTGTTCACGTTTATAAATGGGCAGTGGCGGAGACTCGAAATGACCACGATGAGAAAATAAAAGAAACTGGAGCTCGTGCAGATATTTATTGAGAGTCATCTTTACCACGTACCACTCGTGCAACGGGAACAGTCACACCACACTTCGTGTAGCTGAGTATGTAATCACATGATCAGTGACAGCATTATCCGTTTACACTGCTTTAAGTGTAATATCTGAAAAAAATCTGAATAAACGTTTTACATTACCTATACATGGGCGAGTGTATGTATACTTGGATTCAAGCGGAGCATGGAATGACTTAGTATGATTTTGAAAAAAATAATAAGTTTTACTATGAAATAAATACGAAACAATAAGCAAAGTAAACGCAGAGCGCTAGAAGGTACATATCTTTGCACAGTTGTGAAATAAAAATATGCTGGTGATAACATTCGATATCATTCTAGAATGAAATATTCACTCTACAGCGGAGTGTGCGCTAATATTAAACTTCCTGATAGATTAAAACTGTGCGCCGGACCGAGACTCGAACTCGGGACCTTTGCCTTTCTCGGGCAAGTACTCTACCACTTGCCCGCGAAAGGCAAAGGTCCCGAGTTCGAGTCTCTGTCCGGCGCACAGTTTTAATCCGCCAGGAAGTTTCATTCGATATCATATTCGTCAACGTCACACATCGTCCAACAAGCGCGGGTTCTCTTTGGAATGCCGTCCAGCAGATGGTCGAGACATTACTGCTCAGACCTGCTTCACTCGTCGGCGAGGGATTCTGCTAAGATGCACTGCAAGTTTCAGCTGATAATAAGCTTTTTCAGTTTGGTTTATGTCGGCAGACACCGTGGGTCATTCCATTCGTTTGATTCTTGCCTCCTAGAGGAACGTGTTCACGAAGTGAGCTTGATTTATTTTGTAAAGGCCTCGTCCCGACCGGTGAGCAGGCCGAGTTGTCACCGTTGTTACGGTAGGTCGTGTTTGCGAATTCGTGAAACGGCTTCTCGCGCAATACACCGCTAAAACAATTTCTCCCTGTCGCTATTACATAGCAATGCCCCAGGGTCAGGTAACAGGATAGGAGAACGAACGTTCTACAGCACTCCAACAAACTGGTAACAAAGTCACACAAATGAGTTAAAAAGATTTACTTATCTTTGTAACTTGTTGAATAATGAAGTCTGCAATACTGCTTGTAATATAACACAAAAAGGCCCTCAATGGCTAACCGCAAATAATCATAGGTAAAGTTCACAGCACATAGCAAATGCAATTTACAACAACTGTTTGTTCACTTTTAAGAGTTCACTAAACTACGTTCCCTAAGTCAGCCCTGAACGCTAATCTACATCAAAGTGGGCGAGAGCTGCTCTTCTGTCTCCCGAGTAGCCTTCTGTCTGTTGCCGTCTGGTCACTGGCGGACTGTACTCGCCCACCAATTGGCCGAGGCGTAGTCGATATCTTCATCCTCAGTGCCACCCGTGGCGCTGGTGGAACTGGCGCAAGTGGCGAGTCTATATGACACTGGCACCATCTCGCACCTTTGCGCCTGTGGTGCTTTTGCCCTGCCTGTGTCTTGTTCGAACAACAAAGCAGTGCTAATGCATTATCGTCTTGAAAGACGATCCCTTGGGGGGAATGTTGAATGTCGAACTGAAAATTCTGTTCCGAAACTGCACAGTTATCCTTAGCGATAGGAGGCGTCCACCTCCTACTAAAGCCATGGGACTGTATGTGAACCGATTCCTAGCCGCCCCTGCAACCAACATCAAGCGTCAGACAAATATTGCACTCGCTGATGCCGAGAACCCAACCACTGGTACATGTTCCTTTCCAGGTGTTCTCTTGCTCGCCTTCTTCGCTCAAGGGGACACTGCGTCGTTTGCGCTCCTGCCTGAAATTGATGCCTAGAGGTCAAATTGATCGTATGGGGACGGTTCTGTGCAGCGTTAGTCGACGCATCCCTCCAGTTGTCTGCAAATAGATGGCGTGAAGTTATGTTGGATTTTCCTCAGCGTATGTAGGAGATATTATTTCTGAGTAGCAGTCACAAGGTGGTGTTGTTGACCGCGTACGACTACTAAGAGGTAGATCTTCCATGCTTCTTGTTTTCGAAATAACTGATAAATTTTCGAATGACGTTGCTGAGGCATATGCCCATTCCGCCGCTAGCTTCGCGTGTAGAAAACACTTCCTGCTGTAAAGGGACAGCAGCGTGCAGAGCGATAGAAATATGAATGTACCCTGTCTGATCAAAAATACCCAGAAACTCTTACGCAATGCGGAACTGACCACTAGATGGCACGAGACGAGGGCTCGCCAGTATAAACAGCGCGAGGAATATTGTGTCGTCAGTACAGAAGCAGTAACAGCAGAGTGGGTCGGTCGAGATATTCAGTAAATTTGAAGGCTGACTTGGCACTGGGATGACATCTGAGTAACAAATCCATGAGAGACATTTCAACCCTTGTAAAGCTGCTGAAGTTGGTTGATGGTGATGTGAGTGTAAACTGGAAACGCCAACCACAGCTAAATCAGGAGCAGGCAGGCAGATCTCATGTACTGACGGACAGGGACCGTCGAGTGCTGCAGAGAGTGGTTATAAAAAATCATCAGAAGAAATAATTTGTGAGTTCCAAAGCGCTACCGACAGTCCAACTTTCAAAGTAACAGTGCATCGGAAGTTACGAAGCATGGGGTACAACGGTCGACCAGCTCCTCATAAGGCACACATTTCTCTAATCAGTGCGAAATGACACCTGAGGTGGCCTAAAGAGCGCCGCCACTGGACAGTGGATGACTGAGAACGAGAGATCAAGCTGTACCCTGCGGCAGTCCGATGAAAGGGTTTGGGTTCGGCGAATACCTGAAGAATAGTACCTGCCTTTATGCGAACAGTGATGTACGGAAAGGTGCTGTCAGACTATGAGGATGTTTTTCGTAGTTAGGGTGTGGTCCCTTTATCGCACTTAAGTAAGCACTATCTGTATACTGTAGAGGAAGAGTTCCTTAAGAATGCCTTTGTGTATCAGCTTGACAGTGCACTCTACAGTAAAGCAGCATCTGTGAGATAATAGTCTGTGGACAGTGTGAGGTTACAAAGGATACTGTAATATTATAACTAATTTGCTGGATGTGGTAATGTTCACTGTGGAAGAACAGTTTGGGAGTAGCAAGCAGAAGTCAATATATTTATGGAGTCACCTTCTTGATAAAGAGAGGAGGCAGCACATAACAGTTTCACATTGAATTAGTTACATAACTGCCTATGTCTCAGTGCATAACTTGGTACATATGTTAATAATGTAAGGTTTCATTCTCTTGCTATTCATTGGATTTGTTGGGTATCTGATCACTGAAACAGGAGTACTCCATAAACATAAGAGCTCTTCAAAATAGTTCAAAACCCAAATTTAAAGCATAGTAGCAGGGATAATATTTTGGAGATTAAAGAACATGCTTTATATAAAAATTAAGTTGTAAGGATGTTTGAGAACCTCTGCATAATAAGTTATTGTCTTTTATTGTGAAGTACTGTTCAGTTTTCGATCTGTGTAGAGCAAAATGAGTATTTCGTATGCCGCAACTTTTAGGCAAAGACGTGATTAAACAAAAGAAGAGGGGTGAAACTGCCAAAAAGTAGAGTGCCCATAAATATGTAAATAATCTGATGATTGTCTATAAAATAATGTAAGATATTTAGTTTTACGTTTCTTAATATTGAAACATTGTAAATGCATGATGGACATGTTTAGGAATAATATATTTGACTAACATAGTGTCACGTGACCGGACACAGGACTCGTGGTCTTTTGATCGTAGTCCGTCGGTGCGGTATGGTCGGTGCGCTTAAGAGCTGCCGACATAGTATCACGTGGCCATCAGTTTGTTTTGTGGATGTGATTTAATAAAAACAAAAAAAAAGTTTTCATTCTAAACTATCGTCGGTGTAAATTATTTGTGAACGATCGTGATTCAGACAAGTACTTGAATTCATTCAGTGCTGTACTTAGGCTGGCTATTCACTCAATATAGGGCGCGAATGCAACTGTGCACAACAGAATCCCTTTTGCAGACGAGTCATGATAAAAGGTTGTGTACAAGCCCGAGTGAAGTTGCATCCCTAAGAATGATTTTGTGTATCAGCGTGACAGTACACTCTATAGTAAAGCAGCATCTGTGAGATAAAAGTTTGTGGCCAGTAAGATTCTGAAACGAACTGGTCTGCCCACAGTCCCAACTTGAACCCAATGGAACACATTAGGGAAGAATTAGAACGTCGAATTCGCACGACACCCCAGCGTTCAACATCACTACCTGGTTTCGGCTCTTGAGAAACAATGAGTTGCCATTTCTCCACAGATATTCATACACATCACTAAAAGCGTCCGCAGCAGAATCAAGTTTCATAAACACGAAGGTGGACACTCCGCACATTAATGTCCACTAATAGATGTTCGGATGCTTCTGATCAGCTTATGTTTTTCTTGGGATGCACCCTTATTTTCCCTTTCACTTTTCCATTATGACGAAGTGTATATGAGGTATGGGAGAGAAACAGTGAAATTTCTGTACAATCTATCGTGAATATCGATACTATGCATTTGCTCAGCAGTGTCACACGAGAACAGCGTCACGTCCATTACAAAGATGTTCATAAAATTTCTTTGTACGTCTGTGTTACGACTTTGGTAATGTGTTGAACAGACCTGTTGTGATGCTACCAAGGATCTTCTGGATTCGTTCGATGTTTACCTTCATGTTGACTTGAGAAAGATTTCAAACGCCGGTTGTATTAGTATAATATCTCACAAACGCGTTGTATATGGCTTTGTTTAAAGACTCACTGTACTTTCAGAATTCCCCTGCCCCCTCTCCCTCCATCCCAACCCCTCTCCATATTGAAATACACTGAGGTGACAACATCCATGGAACAACGATATGCACATATAGAGATGGGAGGAGTATCGCGAACACAAGCTACAAAAGGGTAGTGCATTGGCGGAGCTTTCATCTGTATTCAAGTAACACCTCTTCCCGTCAGATCAGTGAAGTTAAGAGCTGTGGAGATGGGCTACTAATTGGATGGGTGACCATCCGGTCTGCCGAGCGCTGTTGGCAAGCTGGGTGCACGCGGCCCTTGTGAGGAAAACTGATGAGCTAATTATTGAGAAGTAGCGGCTCCGGTCTCTCAAACTGACATACGGCAGGGAGAGCGGTGTAATGACCACATGCCCCTCCATATATGCATCCAGTGACGCCTGCGGTCTGAGGACGACACGGCGAACGGTCGGTACCGTTGGGCCTTCATGACCTGTTCGGGAGAAGTTTAGTTTTTTTAAATTCATGTGAAAAGCTTTCCAACGTAATTATGGTCTCTCGACGGAATTAACGGACTTTGAACGCGGAATAGTTGTTGGAGCTAGACGGATGGGACATTCCATTTCGGAAATCGTTAGGGAATTCTGTACTCCGAGATCTCTAGTGTCGGCCACAGAAATCAATGTTGAGCGTACGAAGAACGTTGTATGTAGGCTGTATAGGTTTTTTTATTGGTAACGCCACGTAGCGCTCTGTATGAAAATCACTGGCTGTGCTGTGTGCAGTCTGTGGCTAGTTTGCACTGTTGTCTGCCATTGTAGTGTTGGGCAGCTGGATGTTAACAGCGCGTAGCGTTGCGCAGTTGGTGGTGAGCCGCCAGCAGTGGTGGATGCGGGGAGAGAAATGGCGGATTTTTGAGAGCGGATGATCTGGACGTGTGTCCAAACAGTACATTTGTAAGACTGGACGTCATGAACTGCTATATACATTATGACTTTTGAACACTATTGAGGTAAATACATTGTTTGTTCTCTATCAAAATCTTTCATTTGCTAACTATGCCTGTCAGTAGTTAGTGCCTTCAGTGGTTTGAATCTTTTATTCAGCTGGCAGTAGTGGCGCTCGCTGTATTGCAGGGTAACGAAGATTTTTGTGAGGTAAGTGATTTGTGAAAGGTATAGGTTAACGTTAGCCAGGGTCATTCTTTTGTAGGGATTATTGAAAGTCAGACTGCGTTTCGCTAAAAATATTGTGTGTCAGTTTAGTGTTGATATAGCTAAAGAGCGAAATGTCTGAGTACGCTCAGTTTTGGTCAGCTGTTTGAAAATCAAATAATGTAAGAGGTTTATCAGCACAGTCATGTATAATTTTTCTAAGGGGACGTTTCAACGTAACTGTTAGGACAATGCGCCGAAAATGGCGTTAATGCGCAATGGCAGCAGACGACCTTTTGCTAACAGCATCACCTGCAGCGCCTCTTCTATGCTCCTGACCATATCGATTGGACCCTAGAAGACCGAAAAACTGTGGCCTGGTCGGACGAGTCTCGATTTCGGTTAGAAAGAGCTGAACGTGCGGTTTGAGTGTGGCGTAGACCCCTCGAAGCCGCGGATCTAAGTTGTCAAAAAAGCACTGTGGTAGCTGGTGGTAGCTCCGTAATGGTGTGTGCTGTGATTGCATCAAACGGAGTGGGTTTTCTGATACAACTGAACCGACCAGTGACTGGAAGTGGTTACGATCGCTTCCCAAACAAAGATGGATTTTTTTGTGGATGACAGTGCACCATGTCACGGGGCCACAGTTTTTCGCGATTCGTTTGAAGAACATTCTGGACAGTTCAAGCGAATGATTTCGACACCCAGATGGCCCGACATGCAACTCGTCGAGCATTTATGATTGGGCATAATCGAGGGGTCACTTCGTGCACAAAATTCTGCACCAGCGGCACTTTCTCGATTATGGACGGCTATAGAGGCAGCATGGCTCAGGATCTCTACATAGAATGTCCGACTTGTTCTGCTCATGCAACGTCGAGTTGCAGCGCAACGCCGGGCAAAAGGAAATCCGACACTATATTAGGAGGACTGTAATGACCTCAGCCACCTGGTGTACGGCTTCCGTTCGCCTTGCCTAGAACTGAGTCCACCTTTGCGTTCAAATTCATATCGCTTCGTAGATGTTCTTTTGGCGGTGTTAACTCGGAAGATTGATTTAATGCACCCTTTCACGCTAGTCTATACCGCATAAGCTTCGCCATCTCTGCATTACTGTAACTTACGTCCTTTTGAATCTGCTTAACTATACTCTAGGCTCGATGTCCCTCTACAATTATTACATTCCAAACACCTCCATTACCAAACTGACGAATCCTTCATCCCTTCTGAGCATTAGCAGTAAACACTGAAAAAACGTGACGGACTCTGATAGCTAACCACTGATCTTGTAATAAAATATTTAAGATCGACAACGACATCGAGTAGGAGCGCAAACACAGACGGGACAGCAATGAGTCGTACCCTTTTGAAAAGAATCATCCCGACATTCGACATAAATGAAATAAGAAAATCACAAAAAAATCTGAATACAAATGGGCAAAGGGAAATTTGAACATCTCCTCCGGAATATGAGTCCATTGCAGAACAACAGCCGTTAGCTAGAAACGTTTTTGCGACTGATTCTGGCGCTATCTGGACTGAAAAGAAATTGTTGATGAGCACTGATCTCGCTCGTCAAGGACATGGTTGGAAGCACACATTTTACAAAGCATGGGAGAACCAAATAGATGTTGCATCAGTGCAAGGATTGGCTTTGATAGTAGACTTCTACAACGAAAGCCAACAGCGTTGTAAACGTGTTCGAAATAGTATAGAGGACAATAAAGGTTACTCTGAAGACAAAGGTACCTTGTTGGTGTCGGCTTGTTTTGTTTTGTGATCCTACTCCTCGAAATCTTTAGACGAATTTGTATTTCATCTAGATCTACATCTATACTCTGCAAAACGCAACAATAGCTGTGACTTTACAATATGCTGATTGATTCTTTTGGGAATGAACGCTGATGGAATTTTAACAGTAAGCTATTCAAAAAATTTTATGTGTAGAGCATCCGCAACTGCTGAGAGTCATGATGAATGAAAACACCGCTACAGATGATAAAACTTGGCTTTAAATGACCGCAATGCTTGTTTCACAGCTTGCAGCCCTATTTCCAGGTGCAAACTGCATGTTTAATAACTGATATATAATAATAAACTGTATGGAAAATTTGTGCTATTGTATAAAGATAATTTGAAGACTTGCACTCACAAGAAATTATTACATAAATCCATCATGGGTGAACCGTAAGTTCTTAATCAGTGTATTGCCATTAAGATAATATTGAAACTATTTTTAAAAACTGGACGAACGATGGCTACTTGGGAAGGTAGTCCATGTATTACCCTCAAGGAATGCTGCAGGGTAGATAGTGCCGATGCACTGCGCTTTTATTCATTGAATGCCCAAGTATCTACAAAAGAGGAAACAGTGCTGACGGCTAAAATCGACCTTGATGGTACAGCTTAAACGTAATTAACATTTGAAATAGCACAACACCGTACTTACATATTGTAATCAACTAGGCATGTTTCTTTCTTATCTATCTCCAACAAGACCCGAAAGGTGCAGCTTGGAAGAGGCCCTGTCTTCAGCGGCCACCAGGAAACACTGATTGCCCAGTAAATAACACCTGTCATGTGGACGCCGTGTCGCAATGTATGCGTGAGTAACAAGGAGAGCGCTGTAACGCTCTCTTAGAATACGGTCAACAGTACAAGCAATCAAAGTTTGCCAAAATATTGTGATACCTTAAATCCAACTTACTATTCAACGTACAATACCTTTTTTGAGTCTACAAATTTTCACTTTCTCCGATAGATTTAAAATCTGGATATTTTCTTATCTATGGGTAACTACAAGATTTTCGGCACGGCTTGTGATATATAGTAGCACAAATTCCCAATAGAGTTTGTAATTATATTTCAATTTTTAAATCTGTAGGTTGCACCTGAAGATACGGCTGTAAGCTATGAAACTCGTAGTATGCCAACTAAAACCAAGATTTAACAGCTGTTAGCGGTATTTTCATTCTTCATGACAGTAAGCTATACGATGATGCATGCCGTCCCGCATCTAAAATCTGTCATTGGATTTGAATGACACCACTGTCGATGGGACTCCTTCCTTCTGAAGCTAGACTAGATGCTCCGTGAAGCTTTCGTTGTTATTAATATCGAGAAGTGACAAAACTTCTTGAGGATTCTTCCGGTTTACCTCAATCTGGAATCTGCATTTCCTGCGATTAATTTTATCGGGTCGTTATACTTTAAAGCGTTCCACACATCAACCCTCACATAATTAACGGATTTTCATACAACGTTCGTCTGGCTGGTCTCGAAGGCGGCACAGCAGTGCCTGCGTTTGTACAGCATGACCAAGCAGACGCAGCGGCGTCAATCAGCGCCCTTTGTCGTGTCTGAGGCTGCGGCTGGCAGGTGGGAGGCGGGGGTGGAAGGATGGTAGGGGGTGGGGCGGGGCAGGGGGTGGGGGAGGTAGAGGGGGCGCTAATGATGGCACAGATGGCCGCACGCACTGCAGCCAGCAGACGGGCACCGTTATACATGGCACGCCGACAGCCGGAGAATGCGTCCGGACAGCGCGGCAATAAACACGCGAGTCCGCTCATTTGTAGTCCGTGTCACATCCCCAGTCACGAGGGGAGCTAAATCTGGGCACGTCTAACGGCCTCTTCAGACGCTGTTACCACCGACCGCTGTTCACAGATGCGTCTCATAAAGCGCGTTGAGGGGCGGTGCTCTAGAGTGTTAGCTTAAAAACGTTTGTTTGAAATTACGATACCGGAATTTCTGACGTATTGCAAGATTTATCAACTGTACTTAATCTAAGAGACTACATTCGCACGGCACTTAAACAACGATCATGGGTAATTTAGGAATCCTAAGTATATCCGTAATTTCTTTTGGTCCTCGCGGAGCGTATCCGCTGAGTATGGATTTTGTCATGCGACAGTCGTCTTTAGTAACTACAGACGTGTTCAACTTATTAGACTAATAGATTATTTTTAATACTCTAGAGTTCTCTGGTGTAAAAATAGAAAAGTGTAACAATTGATTTGTTTCAATGGTGTGATTGGTGCCACGAAATTTCCCTTCCAATCAACCCACATATCACAGAATTTTTCACAGTTGGTAACATTTGTCATTTTCCCTCCAAATCGTGTCGGTGTTAGTTGCCTGTGTACATGCTTTGAAACTGTGTGTACAGTAATGTTTTATGTTTCTGTGGTGTACTTCAGCTTGTTATTTATTCTGTCAACTTCTTTCTACATTAACAAGACATTATATAGCTTGTGAACTTGCATGTTTTTAGCTATAGGAATAAATCGTAGAGTTTCCAAATAAAGTGAGGTATGGGGAAGACAAGAGGTTTCACCTGGATAGTTTCGGCCGTGGTAGCACTTCTTGATGAAAATCGTCATACAGAAAAAGAAATTGCTCACAGCAGTATATCACAGAAAACTGTCAGCAGAATCAAACTTTCGGTGCAGAAAGTTGGTGAATACAAGCCAAACAGGAAAGGAAAATGTGGATATCAAAGAAAAATCAGTCCTACAACAATGAGAAGACTAACAAATATGGCAGTGAGGAGGAGGCTGTTTAAAGGAATGCCGACCAAGGAAAAAACAGAAAATCACATCTGCTATGAAAACCAATTGATTGAGTGGGCTAAACAACTTCAGGAGTGGACAAGTGAGGACTCAGCTAAGGTATGTGCAATGATATAGTAAGTTAAGTGGGGCTGATCTCTAAAGTTAGGAGTTTTGTCTTGAAATTGTGATGTTTTATTGATACTGAAGACATGCACATTTGAATTTTGGGACTGTTGAAGTTTCCTATGCTACTATTCCCAACTTTTCTAACTTGCAAATTTCTACACATGCTTTAGGTATACTTCAGTGGTGAAACTGTATTCACTGTGATGGAAGAAAGTAGCTAGGGTGTTCGTTGCAGGCCTGGAAAACAGTTAAAAGCCGAGTGTGTGCAGGAATGTGTGAAGCATCCAGCTTCCGTTAGTGTCTGGAGTGTGATCTCCGTGAAAGCTCCTGGCAGTTTACACATTGTTGAAGGGACAATGAGACAAGAACAATATAAAGAAATTTTGAAAAGGAACTTTTAACCCAAATAAATGAGTGGTTTCCTAATAAAGATACCATTTTTATGCATGATGGGACACCTTGCCACAAAGCCAAAAGTATTTCCAAGTACTTGGAAGAAAAGAAACTGAAAGTGTTGCCCTGGCCACGGAATGGCCCTGATATGAATCCAATTGAAAAATTACGGGCTATTGTGAAACAGAGGATAAGAAAATTTACAGCAACTACCAAACAAGATCTCATGTAGAAACTAGAGGAAATCTGGTACTATGGCAATAATGTTAAATGCCACGTGAAAAGTTAATAAAAACTATGCCAAACAGGATAAAAGTGTTATTTAAGAGCAAAGGCATGGATACAGAGTATTGATTAAGAGCAAAGGCATGGACACAAAGTATTGAATATACAAATATAATCTGTATTTGGATGTAAATGTGCAATAAATGTTTTGGAAAAAATGTCTGTAGTCTAATAATTTGAATAGGACTGTAACTATTTCTGCATTGAGCTACTTATCATGGAGGTCATGCAGGTTTTTCTTTTTTTTAACTTGACCTCTATTTATTCACGGAGTTATTCAGTAGACAACGGACATCCACACAGAGTTAAGGAAGAATGTCATAATCCCAGGTCCGAAGACGGCAGATGCTGACAGGTGTCAGTTTCAACACACCATTACTTTAATGAATCATTTGTAAAATATTAACACGAATTATTTACAGAAGAATGGTAGAAGCTGACTTCGGGGATGATCAGTATGAGTTCTGGAGAACTGTAGGAACACGGGAGCCAATACTGACCATACGACTTTTAAGAAAAGATGAATTGATGAAAGATAAACCTACATTTATAGCATTTGTTGATTTGTCGAAAACTCTTGGCATTGTAGATTGGAATACACCCTTTGAAATTTTGGAAATAGCAAGGATATAGCACAGCGAGCGAAAGGATATACATAACTTGCACAAGACTACAGTTACAAGAATCAACGGACGTGAAACTGAGGCAGTGGTTGACAAGGGAGTCAGGCAGTGCTGCAGCCTCTCCCCCTCGCTATTCAGTCCGTACTCTGAGCAAGCTATGAAGGACGGAAACCAAGGATAGATTTGGAAACTGAATTAAAGTTGAGGCAGAAGAAATAATACCTTTGACGTTTGCCGTTGGTATTGCATTTGTGGTAGAGACGGTAAGGACTTGGAGGAACAGCTGAGCAGCATGCATAATGCCTTGAGGTTTTAAGATGAAAATTAACATAAGTAAAACAACGCTAATGAAATGTAGTCGAATAAAAGCGGGACCTGTTACGGGAATCAGATATGCGTGTGAGAAGTATAAAATGAATTTTGTTATTCGAAGAACAAAATCACTAGCAATGACCGAAGTAGAGAGGATATGAACTGCAGAATGGCAATAGCAAGAAAAGTACTTCCTAAACGAGAAATTTGTTAGCATATATATCTATATATATTATTATTTAAAGCTTCAACCACGTCTGTCTGCATGTTATGATCAATTTCAGAAACTACTGTAGAGACTTTGATACGGTTTTCGCTAATAGCGTGGAATGCTGATTCCGCAATGATGGATAAAGATAAATGCATCCATTTGATTTAAGGGGCCTTGGTCCGGAAACGATCCAGTCGAAAGACATAAGTGAAAATCATTCTGATAGCCTTGAAAATGGAATGGGGGAACTTCGGGGAGAATGGGATTGCAGGGCACGTCGGGTTTATGCTCTTTTCTACACTGGATAACCGGTTGTAGTGACATGTAGCTCTGAATGAAACGGAAGGGCGGCACTATTTTAACTTACGAATCTGCGGCTCCTTTGTTGTTAAGACGAACAATGCAAAGTTCCTTCGGACATGCATCCATATTCGAAGAAACTCGCATAGCGGCAATTACACCCATTATGAAATACACCAAATTTATTCGCCGTGGCGAATACGAACAACCATCAACTGTGTAAGGGAATGACGACAATGAAAATTTGTGCCAGATCGGGATCCGCACTCGGATTTACAGCTTATCGGGAGCCTTAACCGCTCTGGCTATTCGTGCACGATTCACGGCGAGACACAAACTTCCATATGTCGCTGTTACTGCGTTACAACCCGTACTCGTACACACATTATGTAATTTTCGTACAGAGAAGGGAATTTTAATTGAAAGTCGCTCCCAGGTGGCGACGGGTAAGTACAGTATTTCAGTGGCTGTATTAAGAAGAATGATGCCACTGTGAATACGTTTCACGTATCTGATGACGCCTGTAGTCGCCGCAGATATGCATGCATACTCGAAGGAACATTGCATTGTTCGTCTTAATGCAACAGGCAGTGTTGGGAGAGGGGACGCGCCAAACCGATCCCAATATGATTTCCTGTTAGGTGCTGCTATCGGGCGGCAACATTATGAACTGATGAAGAGACAGCGATTGCGACTAGGTCGAGCTTGGTTTCATTTGCGTACTGCCCATTGTTTGGATTGTGGGAATTTTTGAAGTTTTAAACAGTTTTTTTCCAAGTTGCACGAAGTTTATTTATGGTTTTGAGAATTAGTATGCCAATCTGATTTACTATCAGTCAGTAAGTATGATTATTCAGTGCGTTTAGTTGTATTTTTTTAATATATAAATGTAGCAAATCAACTTTTGCTTGATAACCTGAAATCACCATATTTGTTTCGTTGTGTACGGTGGGACAAATTCGTCAATCTATGGCCGGTTTTGCCCCACAGCGTTAAAACTACTCAGTTCAGTGTTCCATTAAACCTTATAAAATAAATAAAACGCCTAATTAGTACTATTAAGTGTTTCATTAAATTTACTCTAAGTGGGGATGGAAGTTAGCATGAAATAAAAAGTATTTGGCCAAATTTTTTACTTTTTACTTAACACTAAAGTTGCTTTATTTGTTACATAAACGACTTGAAACTGCAGGAAATTGGTATTTTTTAGCAGGGCCTAATGTAAGTTTCTATTTCAAGTAAAATGTTCTCTTCCAATTAACAAAACCTCTTCTTCTATTTTGTAACACTCACAGCAAACAATGTTATGTGTAGATTTTTATGTCCCTAATACTGATGCAATGTCCCTAAAAGTAATGCACCTATAATTTAACTTCAGATATGGTGCAAAAGACAGCCCGGCAGACTTGATCTCAAGAAAGAATGAAGAAGACCGTGGTTCTTAAAGCATGGATGGGATACACAACAGCAGCTGAATCTTTCAATGTACCTGGAACAACCTTGACTAACACGGTGAAAAATGTGCGAAAATATAAACTGAGATGGGTTCGGAAAAGCGATTAGGTCGCTATCATACTGTGTATTCTGAAGCTCAAGAAAAGGAAATAGTTGAGTATGTATTATTTATGGAAGAAAGAATCTTTGACCTTACAGTTTCTGATCCACGCTGGATGGCATTTGATTTTGCAGGAAAAAAATATCATAAACCACATCTTCAACAGAGTCGAAAAAATGGAAGTTAAAGACATCTTAATGATTTTGTTACCCGACATCCTGAATTAAAACTAAGGTCATCAGAGCATACATTTTCAGCTTGGGCTAAAGGTTTTAATAGAGTTACCGTTAGGAAAATTTTTGATCTTTTGGAGTGAATTTACACAAAGTACAAAGTAAACCAAATGATGTGTACAACATGGATGAGGCAGGGATTCTCATAGTCCCAAACAAACCTTCAAAGGTGATAGTCCTCTGGTGAAAAATAACAAGTTGAAAGTTTATCTTCTGCAGAATATAGTGTACTCGTTACTGTAGAAACATGTATGAATGCGTCTGGGAACTTTATGCCGCCAGTGTTTGTACTTCCAGGAAGAAGGAAAATTCGTTGTTAATGGATGCTCCTCCTCCAGGATCCTTCGCCTGTTACCAAGAATCGGGGTGGATCAATAACGACACTTTTCAAAGAAATTCATCGAATTTTCTAATCCTTCAACGGAAAAACTAGTTTTGCTCATTTTGGATAGACATGAATCACACACTAACAGTTCGGATCTTATTGACATGGCTCGGAAACAAAATGTCATTCTAATGTGTTTTCCACAGCATACAACACCCTGCCTCCAGCCCCCAGATGTTTCTTTTATGGCCCCTTTGAGTGCATTATATGAGCAAGAAGCTAGACAGTGGTTAACTACGGATCCTGGACGTTGCATAGCCATCTACCAAATCGGTGATCTTGTGAATAGGGCTTTTACAAGTGCTGCTTTTATGCAAACTGCCATAAAGGTGTTCGAGGAGACGGGAATACAACCATTCAATAGAAACGTATTCCGTGGTCACCTGTATGCTCCGTCTGATATTTCTGCTAGGTCAGAAGAATCAGATTCTACAAGCTGTCAGCCATCAACTTGTACAGAAGTATGGAACACTGTACAGTGTCAGAATGTGGCTTATGGTGCACCAGGTGCTGTGCAGTCCCGTCCTGAGTCTGGATTCTAGAATACCTGGTGACATTCGTCCTCAGCCATCTCCCTTTGTAATATCTGATGCTATGTGTTCTCGATCTTCAACTTCTGAAGCACAGAGTGAAGAAGGGAACCAGCATTACATTACTGGAGCGGAACGTTCGCCACATACGTAATCGAGGCCAAGTCCAGTAGGCCTAGAAAAATACCATTGTAAACAATTACATTTCTGCTTCCTGGCAGATTAAAACTGTGTGCCCGACCGAGACTCGAACTCGGGACCTTTGCCTTTCGCGGGCAAGTGCTCTACCAACTGAGCTACCGAAGCACGACTCACGCCCTGTACTCACAGCTTTACTTCTTCCAGTACCTCGTCTCCTACCTTCCAAACTGGCAGAAGTAAAGCTGTGAGTACCGGGCCTGAGTCGTGCTTCGGTAGCTCAGTTGGTAGAGCACTTGCCCGCGAAAGGCAAAGGTCCCGAGTTCGAGTCTCGGTCGGGCACACAGTTTTAATCTGCCAGGAAGTTTCATATCAGCGCACACTCCGCTGCAGAGTGAAAATCTCATTCTGGAATTACATTGCTAATGCCAAACCCTACAAGGAAAGGAGAGAGTTCACAAGAAAAATGGAAGAGAAAAAGGAAACACAGTCATCCTCACATGCTCGCCTTACAAATCAGGACTGGAGGCAATGGAGAAGAAAAAAGACCAAAAGAAGGGTAAAGAAGAGAGAATGGAAGCTAAAAACAATAGAGCATTGGACAAAGATACTAAAAAGAAAAGGTGTTCAAAGAGAAAGCTTTCTTTTCGATTTAAGCTCCAAACAAAATCTGAAAACAGCAAGGTAAAAGGAGAGAAAGTGAAAATAAATGTCGTTGAAGATGACGATGACTTGAATGAAGAAAAAGTGGCTTCCGTATTCTGCAATGAGTTATATTTTAACTCAAAGTGCCTGAACTATGAGGGGCGGGCGCACAAGGCTTGTACAAATTGTGTATAAGGATATGACTATTGTTCTTAAAACTTAAATGTAACCTCATTTAGTGTTAACTTCTTATTTCGTGTTGATACATATCTCATTACCTTTTTTAAAAAATTATTTGTATTTTTTTTGGAAAAAATTTTGGAATAAGCTTTTCTTACATTTAAATGTTATTGCTGTCTGTATTGCCCCTCCTATGGGCAAAACCTTCATTTTATTAACGTGAGGAAAAAAATCACAAAAATTAAACCGCTTGTCATTGATTCATTTTACACGATTATCATACATATTTAATTTGCACATAATACTATTAACCTCAGGTTAATTAATAATAGGACTTACGTAATGTCTGTACGAGTACTGGTTGTGACGCAGGAAGGGCGACACATGGAGATTTGGGTCTGGCCGTGAGTGTGCAAAGCGGTTAAGGCGGGATATCCGGTTTGGAGTCCCGCTCCGGCACAGATTTTCACGGTCGTCATTTCCTCATACAGCTAGTGGTTGTTTGTATTCGCAACTGCGAATACATTTCATGTACTTTAACATAGCTTCGAGTGCGACTTGTAAGTCACCGGTTGCTCATCACGTTTTCAGTTGCGTTTTTATAACTTTTGACGAATTTCAACGCAAACTAAGCCGTTAACTGCTGATGGTACACCCTTAAATACCACGTCAATTATGTAATTCGTCAGTTATTATGTTACATAAAAGTTATTAACCTCGAATGTGCTTTAGGGACGGGACGAGGAAGAATGTCATACTGTCGTGTTCTTTCCCGTCACTTTTGCAGATACCAAACGATAGTCTATAATTCTTTTCTTCCCCCTTGCTTTTCCAGAAGGTGCGAACATACATTAGAAAGACTGATTGACCGTAATGGAATGTGAAGTGAAAATAGGAGTTTCAGCCTTTTTATGCTCTGAAACAGAATTTTTAAAAGCATCTTAGGAGTTTAGCGTCACCATGTCAACGGTGAAAAGATTTGTTCGTAAAGCTAAGAACAATCCTGACTAGAGGGTTGACAAATCAGGTGGGAAATTTAAAAATGTGTTCACTGCAGAACAAATGCTGTAGTAACAGATTCTCGTTATGATAATGAACTACAGGATGTTGTTGCAAGCACAGAAAAAAATTCAAAATGTCAGGACAGGAAGTCAACTGCAAGAATCACTTTGAGAAACTTAAGGCTAAAAAAATCTGACTGAATAGAAAGAAAGAAAAGAGAGGTGATAAGTAGCCTTAAGAAAAATAGTAGGAAAAATATAATGGAGAGGAATCAGAGCAAGAGGAAGGTGAGTGTCTTTCTTGTGGCGACTTTTACTGTACTTATAGTGAGCGCACGGTCGCATTCCAGAAGTATCTCAAGTGGGCACACAATTCGTATGCTGGCACAGATATGGAGAATGAAGAAGACATTGTGATTTGTGAATACCGTCTGAAAGACTAGTTGCTAGTAGTTTGATTGCTATTAAGTATTAAAACGAATCGAGCATTTTTCAAAATGTCATTAAAATATTTTCTTACGATTAATAAAGAATTTCTAAAAGATTTCTTATTCCACAGTGTAAATTTTGCATTAGACAACTTTATGTCTTATTTTTAAGATGATGTCCGTAATAATTTCAACGCTTATGCAATAAATTCAACGTTTACGCAATAATTTCACAAAAAATTACCTTATCCCTAGATGTACCAGTACTGTTGTCGGTAAGATTGTGGGGTACTAAACTTTCAGTAGTAGAAGTAAGCACAAAAAAACTATAGTAAACATGTGCTCTAAAATGAATACCTTAAAAGGTACGAGAACTCTTTCATCTTCACTACTGTGAAACACAAACCTTCTCCTAAGGAAGAGCCCACAGCATTAGTAAGATGAGCGCGAGCAGGCTGTGAGAACCACGGAATTTCAGCATGTCTTTAAAAAAAAAGCTGGTTTTCATCATTCCTTAAGACCAGTGCATTACCGGAAAGGTAAGCAAACATTGATAGAATACTAACAGTGGTTCTAAAAGAGTTAAAATATATCGAGAGTCCAAAAACAAAACGATAATGATAGTGATAACAAAGAGAAGGATAGTGAGTCTTCGGGGGCTAAAAGTTGTGAGAAGTCTCAAGGTAGTAATGGAAGTAACAGTAGGCTTGAAATTATACTGGGGCATTGCGTCGCTTTATCACGTTTTCAAAACTGGGAAAACACTACGACGTGGTTGCTTGTAAACGACGAAACCTGGTAATATGCAGTGTGTTCAGAGTTCGGGAACTTATGATGGAAAGTATGGAATGTGTGATTATCGATAACTCATTTTTAGATGGTGTTTCATCTGATAATGTCAAAAATCGGTGATCATGCAAAGTTCAAATCACACATGACGTACATAGAAATCATACGTAGGAAACTATAGAAAAATGAATGGGTGAAAGCGAAAAGTTGTGGGACAAGCAACATCAAGAAAAAATAATTACAGATCCTTTGTCGTTCGGATCTGCATGTGTAGTATCTAGACAGAAACACTCAGTCAAATCACACCCTGCAGTAATCGAACTACAAAAGTTTAATGATTTATCAGGCGGTTACGCTTCATCGTGACCATGCATACCAAAATACCATCATGTTTATAAGAGCAAAAATGAAAAAGAATCTTGCTCACTTCATTAAAAATCTGATACAAACTTTAGTATCGTGATGGACGACAGTACAATGATTTCCAACAAAATCTGTTGAATAACATATGTACGTTAGTCCCTTGAAGGAATTGCTTATGATTTTGTTATATTGTTGAACTAGAAAGTAAGACAGGTGAAAGTATTGTCAATACACTGCTCGCAGCTCTTGAAAAACGTAACATTAAATACGATGTACTAAAAAGCCATGTTGTAGGTGTTGCAACAGGTGGTGCATCAACAAAGTTTATGCCTTAGAAAGGCGTAGCCGCTCTACTGCGTAATCATATGTACGAGTATAAGGACTTAACTGTCGTGCATTGTATGAACCATAAAACAGGACTAGCTGGACACGATGGTACGAAGAATGTGGCAGATGTGTACCATCTACAGACCTTTTTACGTTTCTTATATTCTATGTTTTCCCAAAGTCCCAGAAATCAATGGCTGCTATATGGTGTTTCACAAGAATTATCCTCTCAGCTAATAAAAATAGGTTGTGATTTTCACGTACGTTGGGTTGTTCATCGTTTAATGCTCCTATAGCTCTTCTTGAAATCCACGGTTATCTTGCCCATCTTTCTGTAAAACTGAGTCATGATGATGGTCGATGAACTCGTGAAAGATGAAATGGTCACTTGTGATGAAATTGGTTGTGCCAAGAAGTTCATCCGGTATCATCATTCTTTATGCAAAACAGAAATTCTTCAGTCTTTAAGGGAAAACAAGAAATTGACGTGTCTATAAAAGCTCTTGAAACACTGAAACCAAATCACTAGCCACGAATCACGATTGCAGTACGAGAGTTGGAGGAAAAGCCAGCATTTAAAGGAATTGCAATTAAAGAACCATCCTCCGATAATCATAACAAGATAAAAAAAACTTCAGTTCTTGTCAACCAATATAAAAATTGGTTTGAAGACTTGGATTTCTTTTCGGATAAAATCGTGTTAAATTCAGAAGCATGGCCTTATGACGAATATGAGTGCGTTTTTGAAGGTGGCATGTAAATCTTTCGTTTATGTAGTAAGCTGTTTTATGTGAAAGATCGTGTGCGACTTTGGTTACAGATTTCTGACTCTACAAGGAAAATCCTCAACACATTTGCACTTCTGTGCAAGAACTTATAAAAGCAATCGAAATTATACCAGCCGGCCGGTGTGGCCGTGAGGTTCTAGGCGCTTCAGTCTGGCACCGCGTGACCGCTACGGTCGCAGGTTCGAATCCTGCCTCGGGCATGGATGTGTGTGGTGTCCTTAGGTTAGTTAGGTTTAATTAGTTCTACGTTGTAGGAGACTGATGACCACAGATGTTAAGTCCCATAGTGCTCAGAGCCATTTGAACCATTTGATTTAAAATTATACCTTTTTCTACGCATGAATGTGAACACTGATGTAGTGCCATGGATCTAATATTTACGCATCAAAAAACCCATTTACAGATTCCTACACTTCAAACTCTACTGTTTATCTCAGTAAATGAGCATCCATTGCATTGCTTCATTTCAGAAAACTCTGCAGTAAGATCAAGTCTCAACATATAGCGCCCTTGACAATCGAACTGGCAAACTGTCAGATCTTCAGGAGCAGTCATATTTCTCCCGTCTGTTCAACTAACCTCTGTAAGTTAAACTGACAAGTACATACTACAGTATGATTTTGTTACTAAGTTCTATCTGTAATTTGCTTTTAAGGTATAGCAAGAAGGTAATTACAAATTATATATAGCTAATGAATAGCCATTATATTCAACAAAAATGTGTTATATGGTTGCCACACACACACACACACACACACACACACATATATATATATATATATATATATATATATATATATATATATATATATATATATATATATATATAACCATTCTACCACAGGCAGTGCATTATGAAAAGGTGCTCGATCGTGTTGAAAGACGCAATCGCCATCCCCGAATTGCTCCTCAACAGTGGGAAGCGAGAAGATACTGGAAACATCAGTGTAGGCCTGTACTGTGATAGTGCCACGAAACCAACAACGGGTGCAACCCTCCTCCATGAAAAACACGAAGACACCATAACACCACCGCCACCGAATTTTACTGTTGGCACTACACACGCTGCCAGATGACGTTCACTGGGCATTCGCCATACCCACACCCTGCACCCTGCCATCAGATCGCCACATTGCGTACCGTGATTCGTCACTCCACACAACGTTTTTCTACTGTTCAATCATCCAATGTTTACGCTCCTTACACCAACCGAAGCGGCGTTTGGCATTTATCGGCATGATGTGTGGCTTATGAGCAGCCGCTCTACCGTGAAATCCAAGTTTTCTCACATCCCGCCTAACTGTCATAGTACTTAAAGCGGATCCTGATGCAGTTTGGAATTCCTGTGTGATGGTCTGGATAGGTGCCTGTCTATTGTACGTTACGACCCTCTTCAATTGTCGGCTGTCGCTGTCAGTCAACAGACGAGGTCGGCCTGTAAGCTTTTGTGCTGTACGTGTTCCTTCACGTTTCCACTCCACTATCACATCGGTAACAGTGGACCTAGGGATGTTTAGGAGTGCAGAGATCTCGCGTACAGACGTATGACTCAAGTGACACTCTGTCACCTGACCACGTTCGAAGTCCGTGAGTTCTCCGGAGTGTCGCTTTCTACGGAGGTCGCTGATATGGAGTACCTCGCAGTAGGTGGCACCACAATGCACCTAATATCAAAACCGGGTTTTGGGGGTGCCCGGATGCTTTTGATCATATATATTTTGTCACTAGGACACCCCTCCCCAGTGGTAAAAGCAAATAGCAGTGTGGTTTACAATTATTCTTCATCTCATTTCAACTAATCTACTATACCAACATATATTTAAAATGTTTTCGAAAATAGATACACAAAATAAGTACACATTAATATACAGAAAGCATGTTACTTAATAAAAAATTTCATTGTTTCAAAACTGGTTTTTAACAATTGCAATTAATTTTTCCTTCTTGTGGTTTAGATGGTCCAAAAATACTTCACTTTAATAATTGGTCAACGATGGCATGATCATGTTTTACCTCACTGAAGTAGCGTAAATTGTCATGTACATTTATGTTTCCTGATCCTGTACTTAAGCATTTCCCCAACACTTCCTTCGGTAAATGATGGCCTGTGAGATATCACTATATAATGAGGAAAATCGTGCAATAGAACTATGTTCAACATACGGCATTCTACCATTGGAGACGTCTAACCTCTATACTATTGTAGAAAAGGGGCGGGAACGGTTGATCAGTCGTTCTTAAACTAAAGAAAAATCTTGTTTAAGAACACCTAGCATCGTATATAAACTTTTTGACTACAGTGGACAGGAAGTATACCCAGAGACAGTTAGGTGGATGTAAAGTAGCAACGCCAACATCGACCTTATGAAAAATATGGACTTTTGCAGATACATACAAGAGTAAGAATATCGAGTTTTTGTCAATGAAAGTAATTTTAAAGCTAAGGTGCAGAAGCCACTAACTGCCTGATAAGCGAAATTGAGATAGTAGAGAAAAACTTGTACCATACAAACTATTAATGTTGACTTTATTTCTTTTTTAAAATAAGAAAAAAATAATTAATTACTTGATATTAATGGTTGAAATCTTATTATGTTTTATCTGCTAAAGTCTTAAGTGACATATTGATTTAACAGTTTTGGCACCCAGTTTACGCAGTTAGCGAGTTTTGCAAACATACCTATCCAATTACGAAACAAACATTCGGCTGAAAAAACTGCTATTCGGTAATATCTTAAGAATTACAGAAGGATGGGATTTAATTGCCGCGAATATAAACAGAATAGGTTTTATTTCAAAAAGAAATCTGATAATTCTACAAAATTGGCATATAAAAACACGAAAGTGACATTTCACCAGAAAAACTGACTTATTTAAAAATCTGTCTTATTTAACCTAAAAGGAGAACATAAACGAATGTTCAACGTCAGGATTTTTTAAAAAAATACACCATCATGCTTTCGATATTACCGATATCACAAGATATTCTAGCAAATAAAAGAAGATCCAGATTGCATCTTAGTTAAAACAGCGACAGAATATTAAAAAATGAAAAGATTGGCAGAAAGTTGCGTTTTAGTTAAAACAGCGAAAAAAATTCTAGAAAATTAAATTGGCTGAATATTGCTTTTAATGGACATTGACCTCAACAAGGTCCATCAACTCAAAATCTCTTCCGGCTTCTTTCTCGTTCTGAGGGTGGCAGCGGCGAGAGTGACTCGTGGAGTGCTTTCCTGCTCGTCGAACTCGTCAATGTAGAATGTGAGTCTGTCGGTCGCCCAGTCATTACCAAAGATGGAGCCCCAAAGCGCCGTGAAGAAATCAGTGACATAGCATGCTGCTTATTGTTCTGTTTTAGTTCTGACTCCCACATCCGTCGGAAAACTACCGAAGTATTTCACTCCTTCGAAGTTTAGGTGAGTGAGTCTCTGGTTGATTTTTTCGCATATTAATGTTCCAACCAAATGTACAAAAACACCTTGTCGGTTTTCTGGGGGGGCGGGGGGGGGGGGAGGGGGGACTCCGAGGAGCCCTGGCAGACTGAAAAGATGTTAAGGTACATTTGACGAGAGTAATGAATATTATGGAAATGGAAGAGGATGTAGATGAAGATGAAATGCGAGATACAATACTACGTGAAGAGTTTGACAGAGCACTGAAAGACCTGAGTCGAAACAAGGCCCAGGGAGTAGACAATATTCCATTAGAACTACTGACGGCCTTGGGAGAGCCAGTCCTGACAAAACTCTACCATCTGGTGAGCAAGATGTATCAGACAGGCGAAATACCCTCAGACTTCAAGAAGAATATAATAATTCCAATCCCAAAGAAAGCAGGTGTTGACAGATGTGAAAATTACCGAACTACGTCTACATCTACATCTACATGACTACTCTGCAGTTCACATTTAAGTGCTTGGCAGAGGGTTCATCGAACCACAATCATACTATCTCTCTACTATTCCACTCCCGCACAGAGAGCAGGAACTATCAGTTTAATAAGTCACAGCTGCAAAATACTAACGCGAATTCTTTACAGACGAATGGAAAAACCAGTAGAAGCCGACCTCGGGGAAGATCAGTTTGGATTCCGCAGAAATACTGGAACACGTGAGGCAATACTACCCCTACGACTTATCTTAGAAGCTAGATTAAGGAAAGGCAAACCTACTTTTCTAGCATTTGTAGACTTAGAGAAAGCTTTTGGCAATGTTGACTGGAATACTCTCTTTCAAATTCTGAATGTGGCAGGGGTAAAATACAGGGAGCGAAGGGCTATTTACAATTTGTACAGAAATCAGAGGGCAGTTATGAGTCGAGGCACATGAAAGGGAAGCAGTGGTTGGGAAGGGAGTGAGACAGGATTGTAGTCTTTCCCCGATGTTATTCAATCTTTATCTTGAGTAAGCAGTGAAGGAAACAAAAGAAAAATTCGGAGTAGGTATTAAAATCCATGGAGAAGTAATAAAAACTTTGAGGTTTGCCGATGACATTGTAGTTCTGTCAGAGACAGCAAAGGACTTGGAAGAGCAGTTGACGGAACGGATAGTGTCTTGAAAGGAGGATATAAGATGAACATCAACAAAAGCGAAACGAGGATTATGGAATGTTGTCGAATTAAGTCGGGTGATGCTGAGGGAATTAGATTAGGAAATGAGACACTTAAAGTAGTAAAGGAGTTTTGCTACTTGGGGAGCAAAATAACTGATGATGGTCGAAGTAGAGAGGATATAAAATGTAGACTGGCAATGGCAAGGAAAGCGTTTATGAAGAAGAGAAATTTGTTAACATCAAGTATAGGTTTAAATGTCAGGAAGTCGTTTCTGAAAGTATTTGTATGGAGTGTAGCCATGTATGGAAGTGAAACATGGAGGATAAATAGTTTGGACAAGAAGAGAATAGTAGCTTTCGAAATGTGATGCTACAGAAGAATGCTGAAGATTAGATGGGTAGATCACATAACTAATTAGGAGGTATTGAATAGAATTGGGGAGAAGAGAAGTTTGTGGCACAACTTGACTAGAAGAAGGGATCGGTTGGTAGGACATGTTCTGAGGCATCAGGGGATCACCAATTTAGTATTGGAGGGCAGCGTGGAGGGTAAAAATCGTAGAGGGAGACCAAGAGATGAATACACTAAGCAGATTCAAAAGGATATATGTTGCAGTAGGTACTGGGAGATGAAGAAGCTTGCACAGGACAGAGTAGCATGGAGAACTGCATCAAACGAGTCTCAGAACTGAAGACCACAACAACAACAACAACAATGCACCTTTGGCATTACTGGATTCTTTCGATAATTGTCCTTAAATTTATCGTTTTTCCTCTTCAATACGATTTTGCGGCAATGAGCACGTTTAGCAGGTATTAATACATGGGGCACCAAAGCCAATACTGAAATCTTGGCAAAAAATACTCCTCTTGGTTGGTTTGGAGAGAAAGGGACCAAACTACAGGAGATAAATTTCTTAACGTAATTTTTCGCACTTACTTTTTTCGCTTCATACAACTTGGTAGTTCTGTCGTCACCTCTCGTCTCAGTGAGAGCTGTATCTTGAGTCAATTTTTTTTGGCAGAATCCGGTAATCCTATCTTTCTTTATTTGTAAAACTGACAAAAAAGCCACTTTGCAAACAGCAACATTTTCGATCTCCTCGCCCCTCTTTTTCGGTGAAGAAAATAGATGATGATGGTTCCTTTTGTTTTTTCGGTCTTGCCGGATCGTCTTTTTTAGGGAACATGGTAGAGGTATGTTGGGCTATATAGTTGCTCTGCCAGTCTTGGGTTCCTTTCTGGTAAAAAAAAAAAAAAAAAAAAAAAAAAAAAAAAAAAAAAAAAAAAAAAAAAAAAATAACTAAAGTCCCACGAACAGACCATGAAGACCCAACGGTATCGACCTGGGCCGTGTCATCCTCAGACCACAGGCATCATAGGATGTGGATATGGAGGGATGTGTGGTCAACGCATCGCTCTCCCTACCATCTGTCAGTTTATGAGACCAGACTCAGTTTGCCTCACAAGGGCAGAGTGCACCCCACTTGCCAACAGCGCTCGGCAGACCAATGGTCACCCATCAAGTGCTAACCCAATGCGACACTACTTAACTTCACTGATCCGGCGGGAACCGGTGTTACCACTGCGGCAAGGACATTGGCCTTTTCTGGTAAAACGTTTGGTGAAGTTTTTTACCTCTTGCAGGGTAAGTTCGTTTTCTGAAGGGACGTGGTTTGGTATCAGAAACAAAGTTACATGCTTGAGTACGTAGAAACAGTAAACGGTGACGAAAGGGGCGGGGAGGAGGGGGGCGGAGCACGTGGGAACCACATCACGGGTTTGAACAGTAGCCAGAAGTCTGTACATGCAGATAAAATAAAAAAAAATTTAAGTACAACGAGCTGAATTAAAAAATAAAGTAGCGTATATAAAAAGGCATGATTAAATCACATGATTGGTAGGAAATTTCATTTCTTAATGCCAACATCCCCTTCCCAAGTGGTTGCTTAAAATCCTCCCCCAATGGAAGATTCGTGAGGAACTGAAAGTAGGAGCAATCTGGCAGCTACGAAAGTGTAGTGCATAGCACAACTCCTTGCTGCTTCCTGCAAGATGTACTGCATTTAACACAGATTTTCTTTAGTTTTGCTATGCTCTATAATCTTATTATGTTGCCAAATGGTTTCATTTTTGCTGGAACTGTCCATTAAATTGTTCAGATTACACCACTGTGTAGCGGAGAGCACAGATCGTACCCCGAATTCGTTGAGGTTATGTCATAAAATTTTGTCAGTACAGTTTTCACTGTATAGCATTGTTCTGATAATACTTTTTTTCATGTTCATACCTTTCTGTTTTGGAAACACTTCTCGCCCACTGATCAGGACACCTCTTGCTTTTCCAGGGGGGGACCGCCATCCTCGGTCTCGTTCAAGTCATTGGCAACTGCTACGACAGGTTAGACTTCTTGCAGAATTCCTACTATTTCAGTTATTTTTATTTCGTTTGTACCATATTCTGCGTTTTAACCGTCCACAAAGTCACTCATTTTCTTCAAAACGCTCACGCAAGTAAATCAACAAACACCCTGCTGATCAACTGAACTTACCGGTGCATACTTCGGCAATGCATCATCCGAGAGAACTTCACTGTTGAGTACGAATTCGCTACAGCGCAGCTAACCTAATACCAAATAAGAAAAATATCCCTTCTAATCGTAACAAACTGGAGGGTAGCTTTGAATGTCCATATTTTAAGTCTGATGTCACGGCGACCGCCATGCCTGTTGAACTTTCTGGGTTTTTCAAACGTTGGACGTTTAGCGGGTTTTGCAGCCAAAGACAACATGCAGTTAGCGGCTTTTGCAACCGAATACGATATTCTACATCCATTTTCAACGATTTGTAGCAGGTTTTGCGCCCTGAAACCTATTCCATTATATATTCAAATAGAATGACAGGAACGATGTGGGCCACAAAGCCAACAAAATTTGCAAAAGAAGAATCTTCACACCGCGCTAAAGCACGCCGAGGACTGTGGATTATAGTATGAGGTGTCTAACTTCGAGCGAATGGATGGGCCTACAGTAACTTTAATGACGACAACGTGACAAAGAATTGTATTTCAGAGCAGTGCTGGAAATTAGAAATCAGGTTGCTGTTAAAATTTTACTGGGGCTAGCGACATAAAATATAAGGCGAGAGTTGTGTTCCTATTCCAAATTCATAACGGTCCTTCGCGCCATCTCCGATGTTAACGTCTTCTGCGAAGTTGTTGGGAACTGTCGATTTGACCAAGAGAAAACCTCATGATCAGCATGACGGAAACTTGCACGAAAGTTGAAAAGAAATATTATGGAGGGTAGGACATCGAACGAGGTATTAAAAAGGATTTCTAGTGATATGGGATGGGATTTGTACTGATTCATTGCAAGGCGACCGGATATTAAAACACAGTCCATTCATGGACTCTGTACGGCGTTTTCGTTTCACATTTCTTCATACCTAATCGTTTGGATAGCCTATACATATACTCACATAAGAAAAAGTTTTGCATCACCCGGTTCCCAGAACTCCAGAAAATAGACGCTGACTGTGGATATTGTATCACAGACACAGTTCTTTTGACTGTTCAGAGATGTCACTAAACCCGCCCAAAGATGTAAGCAACCATGAATGAGCAGCGCCTGTTAGACAGAAGGGGTCCGACAGCCGAACAGTTCCAATCATTCCACCAGGAAGGAGGTACACGACACTTGTTGTCTGTAATTCAACCACGCCTAGACGGTCAATACCGCGATTCGATGGCGTCCGCATTGTTACTTTGTGCCAGGAAGGGCTCTCAACATGAGAAGTGTCCAGGCGTCTCGGAGTGAACCAAAGCGATGTTGTTCGGGCATGGAGGAGACACAGAGAGACAGGACCTGTCGATGACGTGCCACGCTCAGGCCGCTGCTACTACTGTAATGGATGACCGTTACCTATGGATTGTAGCTCGGACAGCAACGCCACCATGTTGAATAATGCTTTTCGTGCAGCCACAGGACGTCGTGTTACGACCCAATCTGTGCGCAATAGGCGGCATGATGCACTATTTCACTCCCGACGTCCATGGCGAGGTGCAGCTTTGCAATCACGACACTTTGCAGGTCGGTACAGATGGGCCCAACAACACGCCAAATGAACCGCTGAGGATTGGTATCACATTCTCTTCACCGATGAGTGTGGCATATTCCTTCAACCAGACAATCGTCGGAGACGTGTTTCGAAGGAACCCGGTCAGGATGAAAGCCTTAGACAATGCCCAGCGAGTGCAGCAAGGTGAAGGTTCCCTGCTGTTTTGGGGTGGCATTATGTGGGGCCGACGTATGCCCCTGGTGGTCATGGAAGGCGCCGTAATGGCTGTACGATACGTGAATGCCATCCTCCGACCGATAGTGCAACCATATCGGAAGGATATTGGCGAGGCATCCGTCTTCATGAACGACAATTTGCGCCCCAATCGTGCACATCTTGTGAGTATCTTCCATCAGGATAACGGAATCGCTCGACTTTGAAAAGAGCTGTTTATGGTCGGCGTGACCCACCAAACACTCTGACGATCTACGCTGAACCGCCGTTGAGGAGTGGGACAATCTGAACCAACAGTGCCTCGATGAACTTGTTGATAGTGTGCCACGACGAATACAGGCATGTATCAATGCAAGAGAACGTGCTACTGGGTATTAGAGGTACCGGTGTGTACATCAGTCTGGACCACCAACTCTGAAGGTCTCGCTGTATGATGGTACAACATACAATGGGTGGTTTTCATGAGCAATAAAAAGGGCGGAAATGATTATTATGTTAATCTCTACTCCAATTTTCTGTGTAGGTTCCGGAACCCTCTCAACCGAGATAATACAAAACTTTTTTTGATGTGTGTAGAAGAAATGCAAAAGTGTCATAAAACCATATAAGTGTAAACCCGGTTGCTTTTCTTATTACAAAAGTTTAATCGCCCGGATCGCCTAAAATACAGAATGATTATTAGTTTTAGTGAAATTAAATCGTCATGTACAGATCATCGTGTTTTGTGGCGCCACTAGATGGTAGTAGTCTTTTACAAGGTAAGAAAGATTACGCACCTCACAGCACGATGTATTATGTGGATTGCCTGATAACAGTTTTCTATCAGATATCAACAAGGATACACGTCTTTTGTATTTTATTTGTAACTACTGGTCACTGCTCGCACAACTATTCTCTTACTGTATTACGACAGACGGTTTTATAAAATGTCGTCTGTGTACGGTGTGCTTACTTTTAATTTGTAAGCCTTTCATGTTGGCTTGGCGTGAGAATTTTCCGTAATTGCACCTTTAAATACATGACAGTCGTGTCCAATTAACATGAATAGTGGACGGAATGGTTTCGCCCAGTAACTGTTTTTCTATACAGATGATCTGAATACGACGATTTAATTTCGCTGAAATTGTGTATTTGTATACGATCCGGGAGAACAAACTTCTGTAATAAAAACAACAACCGTGATCCTCGAATACAGCTGACAATGTCAGTAAATCATTGCCAAATAAATGTGTTGTTTTAATTATACGAGAAATTACACAACAGCGTCAGCGACGAAAGTGACAATTTAGTCACAGCAGTAGTCGAAGCAAAATGAGGTACGTGTCCACGGCACAACACTCGCAGAGAGCTCTTCTAGGGAGGTTTGTACGTGCAGTGAGGCGCGTAACGGGCCGTCTAATGAGTGGATGTCTCTCGCTCCGAGAACGTGGTTACGAGTCGGGAGGCCAGGGTAGCGGCGGGACCAGGAACAGGAGCAGGGGCAAGGACAGGCGGAGACGGGCGCGTGTTTGAGCTTACCGCACGCAGCTCGGGTTTCGCCGGGGTCCCGCCGGCCGGCTCCCGGACTTGGAACCGACTGACCCACATACGGGACGGTCCTGCCTGGAACTTCTTTCGGCCGAGGGCGCGAGTGGACAAGGAACGGACGCTCCGACCCACCGCCGCCTCCTGCTGGGGTGGTCCACAAACGCCCCAGTTACGCGTCCCAGCCCCTTCCTCTGCCACGAACAAGCGGAGTCGCAGGTTCATACCCAGATCAGCAATAACTCTGAAAACACTTCATCTCAAATATGCGACACATTCGTGAATAACACTGATGACTCCCAATATGTTGTCTTGTTCATTTCCCAGTTTTCATTAATCATCACAATCGATGTTCCACTTTACAAATCCAATTACGAAGGAAGATTTACTAATTTTAAATGAGTTTGTCTAATAGACCGGGTCTACTGTTGTTTAAAATGAAAGATTATTGCTTCTCTTTCCTACCTATTTTCTTCATTGTTTCTGTTTAGAATTTTTCACAATATTTAGATCCTCATTTCCAAATAACAACATTTAAGTCACATCAGATTGTGTTGAGTACAAAAGACAGACTAGACTCATGACGGGCATGGGTGTGTGTGATGTCCTTAGGTTAGTTAGGTTTAAGTACGTAGTTCTAAGTCCTAGGGGACTGATGACCTCAGAAGTTAAGTCCTATAGTGCTCAGAGCCATTTAAACCAATAATAAGAAACCAATGGGATTGCGATTGATTACTGTATTCTTATCCTTCCGTATAACAATATACGTATAGTCGCTGTCACAACGCTTCCGTATGGAGTCGAAGTTAGTCTCAATTTTTTGGTTGTTCCTCATCGCTGCTTAGTCTGTTCATTCTTTTATTGAGATTAATACTTCTTTACAGTGACGTGTACATTTCAGTAATACTTGTGTATGTAACACATTTCTTAACATGGAATAAGCACCTTGCAGAGTTGCATTGCTTGTAACTACAATGTGATTTCTTTTTCACTGCCTCATTTTCGATCAATGCAAAGCCCTAACAAAGCGAACAACAAACGCAAACCACGCTCTTGACTCTTTCGTTGCTTTAACTCACTTCGTATAACGTGCGGTCTCTCCACTAGCTGACAATAGGAAACAAGCGTTTTTGCATCAAGGCAAAGTAATTCTTACGGAACTTTTGCCGAACACAGTGCAGTCAGAATCTCTCAAAGCTTCATTTTCATGCTTCTTAGCTCCCTTCCTGCTTTAGTGTCCTCCAGTCCGTTCTGTTGTCCATCTGCTGCTATTGCTAGTACTACTATTTCTAAGAGGTACTGTTACGGCCACTGACTCTTTCACCTCCTGATTCGCTCTCCTCTTTCCCCTTTTCATTTACCATTTCTCATTTTTACGACTGTCGCAAAATTGTGCCCCCGTGGAAACGATGCCGGGGAAACGCGCGCTGGCTGCCATACGCTAATTACGCCATCGTTCAAAATGGTTCAAATGGCTCTGAGCAGTATGGGACTTAACATCTTAGGTCATCAGTCCCCTAGAACTTAGAACTACTTAAACCTAATTAACCTAAGGACATCACACACATCCATGCCCGAGGCATGGTCACGCGGTTCCAGAGTGTAGCGCCTAGAACCGCTCGGCCACTCCTGCCGGCTCTTATTATTCTTGAATATCTTGATTTCAGCTGTAAGCAGCCATCTTCAGTGCATTTCGGTGAATTATAATCTAACAAAATCCCAGCAGTACATGTCAACATACGATTTTATTGGCGTATGGGCAGAAGGAAACGCCTATGCACTGAAGATGATGATCTACAGCTGAAATCTGGATATGCAAAAATAATAAAAAAAAAACACATGTTGGACTGAGACTGACTGCTGTATTGCTTCCTTGTACAACAACTGAGAGATCTCTGCACGTGGGGTGAGTGGTGAAAGGAAGGGGAATGGCGGATATGGGGGGGGGGGGGGAGGGGGGAGGCGCAAAGTCGAAGTTTACACTGGATGTCCGTTACCACAGACAAAGATATGTTACTCTGTGCCGTTACTCTAGATATGGATCTGCAGTACCTCATCATCTTTATGCCAGTCCATAAAGCAAGTGTTGTTGCTTGAGAAGTGTTACGAGCAGGCTGCTGGACGCCCACATCACAGTAACAGCGGTAGGACGGAAATACGGAAACATCGCGAGAAATACATGCTTGAACATAAATACAAATTGTAGCCCAGACTGCAGGTTACGCTGTTGTATTTGATGACAGACAGCTGCTGTGCAACAACCTTAATACGTTGCAAGTGAAAGTCTCGAGTAGAACTGCGTTCTATGCAGTTGTAATATGTAGGAGATGAGTAATTCGAACGTGGGCAAATTGTTGGTTCTCGTATGGTGGCTGCTTCCGTAACCAAGGTAGGCGAAGTGTTTCGTAGGGGGACTGAACACCACGTACAGGAAAAGCGGAAAAACGTTATCCGCAAAGTCACATCGCGAACGGAAGTGTGTGTTGAGTGATCGTGAAGGATGGTCAATGAAGAGGGTCGTGACGAAAAATAAAAGGACTACAGATGAAAAGGTACATTAATGCAATGTCTGCATTTGACAGTATCTGTATCGATGCAATGATCCTTCAGGCATGCATGCATCTCCTAAGGAACGTACACTATTGACTACCGGTAGTCGTATTAAATCATGAAATGTATTCGGAGGTTAAAAATACTGTACCACAACAGCTATAAAATTGTCGGATATCCGAAGCGGTTAAGGCGATTATGGGTATATACGGGTTTGTCTCAGTCCGGCACATATTTTCATTTATGTGTAGCTATTGCGGCACCGTGTTCGCAATTTTCGAAACCTTTTCATGATCTGGAAAAGTCTCTACAGAAGTCATTGTCGTACTTTCGAACCCTGTCAGTATCAAATCAAGACAAAGGGAGCTCCATAAGCGAGGCGCGCTGGAATTC
Source organism: Schistocerca gregaria (assembly GCF_023897955.1). NCBI lineage: Eukaryota > Metazoa > Arthropoda > Insecta > Orthoptera > Acrididae > Schistocerca > Schistocerca gregaria. The sequence goes on along the minus strand of NC_064921.1, from coordinate 524,962,539 downwards.
GAAAACGCCTCACCAGTGACACAAACGCCCGAAACAGTGAAACGTGCTGCCGAAGACATACAACTTGGACTATGGAGAAATGGAAGTCATTTGCCCGGATGAGTCTTGTTTCACACTGTTTCCAACTTCTCGCTGAGTTTACGTCCCGAGAGTGAAACAAGGCGGAGTCCGGTGACGATTTGGACAATCATATAGTTGTGATCCGTGCTCCCAGGACTACTCTGTAAGGTAGCATTACTGCCAAGGACTACGTGACCATTCCGGGTGATCAAGCCCACCCCGCGGTACAGTGTTTGTTTCCCATTGGTGATACTGTGCTCCATGACGACAGACAGCGCGCGTCATCCAGGACCGTTTTTGTCACCATAACGGTGAATTGTCGGATCTCCCATGGCTATTGTGGTCTCCAGATCTCGTCAGTATTGAGCTTTGTGGTCTACTTTGGACAGAAGGATGCATGACTGGCATCCATCTCCAACATCGTTACCTGAATTTGCCGCTATTTTGCAGCAAGAATGCTACAAAATTCCCTTCAAAAGCATACAGAACCTGTATTTATCCATTACGAGGCAACTGGACGGTGTTTTTAATGACAACGGCTTTCCTACACCGTATTTAGTATGGTAACGTCTTTTTATGTAGTGTTTTCTTTTTTTAGTTCGCCCTCTGTAGGTAGTACAGGCGATATGTTAGGGAAAGTGCGGATCCAGGAATCAGTGATTACCGACGTACTCGGAAGAAATCCTGCACATTCTCCAGCGCATGCGGTTAGGCATTGTGTTCAGAAATAAGGCATTCGGAGTTAAACGATGACCGTCATGAAGTTCTAGCGCGATTTGGCTGAAAACACCATATTTTCCAACGTAGTGCGCCAGGGAGGGCGTCCACGCGACCATCCTAGTCTGGCAAGGAACCAGTTGATGATGATGTTTGGTTTGTGGGGCGCTCAACTGCGCAGTCATGAGTGCCCGTACGAAGTCCCAACTTTTACACAGCCCAATTTCTTACACACAGTCCAATCTAGCCACTGTCACGAATGATGATGATGACAACACAAAAACCCAGTCTCGGAGCAGAGAAAATCCCCAACCCGACAGGGAATCTAACCCAGACCCCGTGATCCACAGGCAGCAATGCTAACCACTAGATGACGAGCTGCGGACACACAAGGAACCCGTTGAGTGCAGGTGGCTAGTTCAGTCTTCAGTAAAGCGTATGTGAAAGTGTTTTGTTAATAGTTATGACACGAAACATATTAGCTGTATTGACTCACCATGCTCATCGGGAGAGCGACAGTAGACGAATATCCGATAAACCTTCTAATATATATATATATATATCACTCCACAAGATGGACATCATCGATATTCAAGAAATGTTGAAAACAAACCATTACCTTGTACCATGAACACCGCATCAAAAATGACGCCGCAGTGATCACAAATGTTTGCACCATCAAAATCGAAGGAGAACTCCTTGGGAGATACAAGTCGTGCAGGACGTTCAGCTAGGTGATGGCATGCAACAGAATGTGAAGCAGTCTGTCGTGGCGCTTATCATGAAACTGGCTATGGTTTAAGCATATCTGCGGATAGTGTGATGATATGTCTCATAGGCACAGAAAAAAGGAACATGCAGATCCTTAATTTCTCCAGTTGTTCCAGGTGGTGTGAATTGCAATGACACACACTTTTCTGGGAGGATAGTCTGTTTTAAAGCAGTATGATTTTTATACGCAGACCAGGAATCAATCAGAAGCAAGTTATTTTGACCAGTTATTGACCAATAGCAGCGCTCATACCATACTTGTAGTTCTCTTGCGCGTATTGTCCTACTCTTACTTGCTGTAAGGTAGATTTTCTCTACTGCCTTTGCAAGATCACGCACACGAGAAATGAATCGTTGGAGACAGAGTACCTCCAACAAAGCAACTTTCCAACCAGTTTACCGTCAGATTAACAATAGGCATAATTCTATACGAATGCGTTGAGGCATTGATGTTAGTTGATCTTGACGCAAGTCCCTTGGTACTGCTAATTTCCATGGTCCCTTTCGTGGCCGGCCGCTGTGGTCTCGCGGTTCTAGGCGCGCAGTCCGGAACCGTGCGACTGCTACGGTCGCAGGTTCGAATCCTGCCTCGGGCATGGATGTGTGTGATGTTCTTAGGTTAGTTAGGTTTAAGTAGTTCTAAGTTCTAGGGGACTAATGACCACAGCAGTTGAGTCCCATAGTGCTCAGAGCCATTTGAACCATTTTTTGGTCCCTTTCGTATGCATTTCCTCTTCAAACACCGACTGGCCGGAGCTGAAAACCAATTCCTTTCTGAAGGGTGGGTAAGTTTGTCCACCTCATTTACAAATTTTCAGGCTGATTGCGCAGCTTGCTGTGCATCGTCAAGATGACACTTTGTTTGAAATTACGGTATCTTACGTCTTCCAATTCCTCAGCACTGTTTGAAGTTAGTTATTCAACCACCCACTGCATCACTTGAAATCACTGTAATCTACGTCGCGCGCAATTTGATGAACATAACGTAGCAGATTGCTATCATGCACATCTTGTAAAATGTATCCAGTATCCATGGAACGCGCAAATACCAGTTTTTGTTATAAGTCTGCCGGCCGCGGTGGCCGAGCGGTTCTAGGCGCTTCAGTCGGGAACCGCGCGACTGCTACGGTCGCAGGTTCGAATCCTGCCTCGGGCATGAATGTGTCTGATGTCCTTAGGTTAGGTAGGTTTAAGTAGTTCTAAGTTCTAAGGGACTGATGACCTCAGATGTTAAGTCCCATAGTGCTCAGGGCTCATTTGAGCCATTTTGTTACAAGTCTGCCTTGTTCTCCCTTGTAAATCTGCAGTTTTTCTTATATACTACACTGTCATATTGCTGCGGACTTACTCGAAATCTGTTCATAATCCTTTGTTTTAGTATGCTGCGGTGGTCTTGTATGTACGTAAATATATTTAGTACATGCTCCTCGGACAACGATTGTCCTGTACTACGTTACAGTGGACGCGGAATTTGTGGCTCCCCGCGCGTCAAGTATGATCAACTACAAGGCTCGCCACCTGTTTCCATAGCACTTTCACTTGTTAAGCACGTATCGTCATCACTGTACTCCCCATGTACACTGTCCGCACAGTCGAGCAGAAACGACACCACACATTACGCTGACCCGTATTGCAGGAATGCTAATTTCATCTACCACTTCTTTCTCACTCTGCAAAATTCCTTGGGTTCCTTTCTGATGAAATGTGAACTTCGGCAATAGTATTTGTAGGTATAATACAATGTGTGCTTTGTTTACCATTACTCTAATTTGTATCAACATCACTAGCACTGTTGCAACTTACTCGTCGAGTAAGGATTTCAACTACGCACCGTAGCCTAATGCTGTGCTCACCACTGTATACCTCCAGTGCCGCCCACTGTTGTTAGCCGGCCGTGGTGGCAGAGTGGTTCCAGGCGCTACAGTCTGGAATCGCTCGACCGCTACGGTCGCAGGTTCGAATCCTGCCTCGAGCATGGATGTGTGTGATGTCCTTAGGTTTGTTAGGTTTAAGTAGTTCTAAGTTCTAGGGGACTGATGACCACAGATGTTAAATCCCATAGCGCTCAGAGCTATTTGAACCATTTTTTAACCCTGTAGCAGCCAATATTGTGGTTGAATGCTAGACAATATGAGGGACGTAGAATGCCGTAAACATCATTGGCGTTTCACGACCTGGCACTCAAGGGGTTCCCGTGGGACATTTTTTAACGTTGTTTTCGCCGGCTCTTGGAGCTCCCGTGCCGTCGTGCCAAGTCCCACGCGCGGCCACGGACGCAATCCGTGTACTGTTAGCGGTGTGCGGCACGCGAGACAAATTACGAAAATTTACTCAGAAACTTCCATTGGACAACCCGTATTAACTGTTTAGTAGACAGAGAAAAACACCACACGCCAAGTTTCCACAGATACATAAGAATTTTACTGTCTCATATTACACCTCACCCATTCCGTCTTGTTCATTGAACACCACCATAACTACCTACACTCTCCTAGATAACTGAAACAGCAGAATTCTACGCCCACGCACGGGAGACGCACTTACAAACACTTAAGCTCGCCATATCGAAAACTAACTTCACATGTCACTAAGGAACACTAACTATCGAATTCAGAAGCACAGTTCGAAACACCACCTCCACCCGGCGGACACAAGATATGTTTCCTGCGTCCTGTGAGGCTATATACACTCCTGGAAATGGAAAAAAGAACGCATTGACCCCGGTGTGTCAGACCCACCATACTTGCTCCGGACACTGTGAGAGGGCTGTACAAGCAATGATCACACGCACGGCACAGCGGACACACCAGGAACCGCGGAGTTGGCCGTCGAATGGCGCTAGCTGCGCAGCATTTGTGCACCGCCGCCGTCAGTGTCAGCCAGTTTGCCGTGGCATACGGAGCTCCATCGCAGTCTTTAACACTGGTAGCATGCCGCGACAGCGTGGACGTGAACCGTATGTGCAGCTGACGGACTTTGAGCGAGGGCGTATAGTGGGCATGGGGGAGGCCGGGTGGACGTACCGCCGAATTGCTCAACACGTGGGACGTGAGGTCTCCACAGTACATAGATGTTGTCGCTAGTGGTCGGCCGAAGGTGCACGTGCCCGTCGACCTGGGACCGGACCACAGCGACGCACGGATGCACGCCAACACCGTAGGATCCTACGCAGTGCCGTAGGCGACCGCACCGCCACTTCCCAGCAAATTAGGGACACTGTTGCTCCTGGGGTATCGGCGAGGACCATTCGCAGCCGTCTCCATGAAGCTGGGCTACGGTCCCGCACACCGTCAGGCCGTCTTCCGCTCACGCCCCAACATCGTGCAGCCCGCCTCCAGTGGTGTCGCGACAGGCGTGAATGGAGGGACGAATGGAGACGTGTCGTCTTCAGCGATGAGAGTCGCTTCTGCCTTGGTGCCAATGATGGTCGTATGCGTGTTTGGCGCCGTGCAGGTGAGCGCCACAATCAGAACTGCATACGACCGAGGCACACAGGGCCAACACCCGGCATCATGGTGTGGGGAGCCGTACACCTCTGGTGATCGTCGAGGGGACACTGAATAGTGCACGGTACATCCAAACCGTCATCGAACCCTTCGTTCTACCATCAGCTCGCTGCAACATTTCAGGTGTGACAGCCGTGGATGGTCTCCCCGACCGCTGCAAATCGTGGAGCTCTGCCGAAGCGCCTCCTGATGACCTCACCCTCCGCGCCCAGCGACTAACTGTACTTCTGTCGACAGTAGATGCTCCATAAACTTTGCACAAGCGTTTGTGAATATTCCCCACAGTTTCTTTCCGTGCAGTGGGAAATTCAATGACGGCATATTTCTTGTAACGTACATCACCTACAGACACCATTTTGAAACTGTTCTGCAGCTACGCTATCTGTCGGAAGTGACGGAAACTTGGCGCCCTCACTCAGGGGACTTCAAATAATACATACGTACCGTTTCGCATTCGTAACATTGTTTTCGGCTGAGAAAAAAAGGTGGTGCATTACTTTCTGGGCAACTCTCATAGTTGTTATTGTAAGGTTTTTTGAAGTAGGTAAAATGGAAAATTGTACGCATAACATTGTTTTCGACTGTTTATCGCGAACAGAGGTTTAACAATACTGGCGAAGATTTGTGTGGAGACTTGCTCCGTTACTTTGAAAAGTTAAGAAATGGGCAAATGAACTGAAACGTGCGAGTAATTCTCTCGAGGTTAGTCGATATAAAAGGCAATCTAAATTTTAAAATACAGATGAAAACATCGAGATGACATTTTAAGTGCAGTGAATCCAACTGTGTGGAATACCTGAAGTCAGATAGAAATGAGAAGAAAAGCACCGAACATTCTATACGAAGAATTAACAACGCGAAAGTTTTGTCAAGCGTGGGTGAACATTTCTTCAGTGCAGGGCAAAAGCAAATGCGAAAGCAATAATTCTTCCGCCTTAAAAAAACTCATTTTGTGGTCTAATTTATTACTGTTGATGAGACTTGGTACCATTCCTTTAAGTCGGGAACCAAACAGCAATCTAAGCAATGGATCAAAACAAGTGAGCCAACACTTAATAAGGAAAGTAGATTTCATCTGCTGGAAGGGTGCGGCTCAGTTTCCTCGGATGCTATACGAATTTTCCGTAATTACCTTGTAAACGCTGACAATAAGTAACAACTGAGTAATAACTAGCGAACACTGCGCAAGTGTCCTAGAACAACTGGATGAATGTATAGAATTTATGGTAGCACTTTCTACCCTCATTCGACTACAGAATTAACCACTCCTTGAATAAATCTAAGTAAATCTTCAAATGGAATTCAAGACTTGCCTACGGTAAGTCTCGTTTGGTACATCGGACGGACACTGCAGCCCACAGTAATGCGCTGTGTAATGTAACTGCGAGAGAAAAAATATGCATCAGTTTTTATGTCTCGATACTATGCATTTTTTTTAACTTGATGTGAAAAAAGAAATCATCCTGAGTGGTAGCGAACTGTAACAACCTTGTACAAAAATTGTAGTCATATATGTGTAGTCGGTGGCATGGTAACGTAGAGAGTGTTTGGTGTTGATTTTGTGTGTAGCGAGAGATGTTATACTAAGCCACGATCGACAAAACATGAGTTAAAAAGTACGAAATTGAGATTTAGTTGAGATTATGAATATAGTAATAAATGCATGGTTAAAAAAGGAACACTGTAACAAAGACATTACGGACACAACTAAGCTGATACCGAAAAACACGGGAGACTATATCCAAGCTCTTAAATCACTGTACATCTTTGACGATATGCTTTTCATGTAATTACCTTACCTCCTGATGAATTCACACTTAGAGGTGACGAAACCTGGTCAAGGTTTATAGTAAACCTATGCAACCGTTTGGCTGATTTTAACATATTTATTTCAAATTTCTGTACACGGTTGCTGCAAACGTCAGCCATGTTCAAAGTTGTACTTACAGTCAGTTTTGATTACGATTCCACAATGACCAACGTAGTAAAATAAGACAAACCAGGGCTCATGCAGAAAGATTTGAGAGTTGGTTATGCCAGGCGCTGTTGGAGAGTGAAACGGTAGAGACATAGTGTTAAAGTGGTTCGATGAACCCTCTGGCAGGCAGTTACGTGTAAACAGAACAGTAAGCTTAAATATACAGATTTATGAGTACTACATTTCTCGTTTAGAGAAGTGAACAACTTTGCATTTCAGAAGTTTTAAGGAACTATGAGAAATTCTGCACCTGTATTCATCTCGTGTACCTGGATTAGAACAGCAATGTGATTGACAGCTAACTGTTTACGGGAGAGCGACCGCACCAACAACCTATCAGTCACTTCTGTTCTTTGTTGTCATAACTCTCTGCTACCTCAGGTGCCAGTTGCTGCAGTCAGTTGCAGACCACCACAAGTAACATTCGTGATTCATTTTCGTTGTTTACGTTGATTTTCTTAAGGTGTGTTTATTTCACGCGACAAAATGCCCTAAACTAATTAGAAAAGTGCGCATGAAAATGATAAGACGGTTATCACTAAGCTAAGCAAACCCAATACGGCACGTGTGAAGGCATCCAGAAGGAAAATGCACAGATCTTTCTACCTCAGACAAACATTAATCGACAATCTCGCCCTCTGCCATGTTCTACTGTCAATCAGTCAATCACTTTGTTATTTTGATGGTGGTATACACGTCGCAGTTTGAATCGAAAAGAGCTCTGGTGGATTAATCTGTTTGTCTCGCATAAAAAAAAATGCTCTGAGCACTATGGGACTTAACTTCTGAGTTCATCAGTCCCCTAGAAGTTAGAACTACTTTAACCTACCTAATCTATGGACATCACACACATGCATGCCCGAGGCAGGATTCGAACCTGCGACCGTAGCAGTCGCGTGGTTCCAGACTGGAGCGCCTAGAACCGCTCGACCACACCGGCCGGCTTACCTCTCACCAGCCGTACCATTAGCTAGTGAAGATCTCCAGAACGAGTGCTGCGTTTTCCAGAGAAACATTCCACCCAGTGTGCCGCGAAGCACAACAAAGCCCCGTGGACGGTAATGGATGGTGGTGGGACGCGTGACACTCGAGGGCGGCGGCAGGTCCCGGGGGCGCAGTCCGCAAAGAAGGCGGCCGCAGTGACGCGCGGCCGGCCGCCCACCCAAACAGCGGTCCAGCTCTCCAGCTCTGGCTGTCCCACGGCGCGCCGCGGCGGCGCCTTTGCAGCGCGGCACCCCGCAGCCGCGGCGCGCTTTGCGGCGTCTCGAGCCGCAGCCTGCCCGCCCCCTTACTGGGGCACCGGGCCGAGGCCGCTGTCTTTGTCTCGCAAAAGCGAGAGTGTCTACAAAAGCTGCTGTCCGGCCGGTCCAGGCACTCTCATCTGTAAACTGCAAACACTGGCGCTCTCGTTTCGCTGCTCCGGTTCTAAAAGGCGGCTGTTTACGTAAGCGCGCTGCACAAAAAGTTTGTCACGCCCTGGGCGAATTATGGGAGGGAGTAACACCGCCTCAGCCCTTGAAACTGCCTCACTTCCGCGAGGAAGAGAGTCGACAAGTTTATTCAGATACTGAAACTTCCCTTTCATCCGTGCCTCGGAGTTTTCGTGGTGTCACGAAAAACTTGACAACTTGACCAGAAGAAGGAGTCGGTTAGTAGGACATGTTCTGAGGCATCAAGGAATCACCAATTTAGTACTGGAGGGCAACGTGGAGGGTAAAAATCGTAGAGGGAGACAAAAGATGAATACACAAAGCATATTCAGAAGGATGTAGGTTGCAGTAGGTACTGGGAGATGAAGAAGCTTGCACACGATAGAGTTGCATGGAGAGCTGCATCAAACCACTCTCAGGACTGAAGACCACAACAACAACAAACGAAAAATCACACTCGCGGCCGCTGCCACAACCTAAGTATCCTCATCAAGGTGCAGCACTCGAGGCGAATTCCCGAATTTCTGCTCAGTAAATTGAAACGAAAATACTTACTAGCGGGCCCAGATTAATTCTACCGAGCGAGATGGCGCAGTGGTTAGCATTCGTCTGCACGACTGTTTTCCGTGTGGTTTGAGGCGCCATGTCACGGATTGCGCAGCTCCTCCCACCGGAGGTTCGAGTCCTCCTCGGGCATGGATGTGTGTGTTGTTCTCAGAATATTAAAATTGCTACACCACGAAGATGACGTGTTTCAGACGCGAAATTTAACCGACAGGAAGAAGATGCTGTGATATGCAAATGATTAGCTTTTCAGAGCGTTCACGCAAGGTTGGCGCCGGTGACGACACCTACAACGTGCCGACATGAGGAAAGTTTCCAACTGATTTCTCATACACAAACAGCATTGACCGGCGTTACTTGGTGAAACGCTGTTGTGGTGCCTCGTGTAAGGAGGAGAAATGCGTGCCATCACGTTTCCGACTTTTGATAAAGTTCGGACTGTAGCCCATCGCGATTGCGGTTTATCGTATCGCGACATTGCTGCTCGCGTTGGTCTAGATCCAATGACTGTTAGCAGAACATGGAATTGGTGGGTTCAGGACGGTAATACGGTACGCCGTGCTGGATCACAACGGCCTCGTATCACTAGCAGTCGAGATGACAGGCATCCTATCCGCATCGCTGTAACGGATCGTGCAGCCACGTCTCGATCCCTGAGTCAACACATTGGGACGTTTGCAAGACAACAACCATCTGCACGAACAGTTCGACGACGTTTGCAGCAGAATGGACTATCAGCTCGGAGATCCTGGCTGCGGTTACCCTTGACGCTGCATCACAGACAGGAGCGCCTGCGATGGTGTACTCAACGACGAACCTGGGTGCACGAATGGCAAAACGTCATTTTTTCGGATGAATCCAGGTTCTGTTTACAGCATCATGATGGTCGCTTCCGCGGTGAACGAACATTGGAATCGTGTATTCGTCATTGCCATAATGGCGTATCACCCGGCGTGATGGTATGGGGTGCCATTGGTTACACATGTCGGTCACCTCTTGTTCGTATTGACGGCACTTTGAACAGTGGACGTTTCATTTCAGATGTGTTACGACCCGTGGCTCCGCCCTTCATTCGATCCCTGCGAAACCCTACATTTCAGCAGGATAATACACGACCGCATGTTGCAGGTCCTGTACGGGCCTTTCTGGACAGAGAAAAGGTTCGACTGCGGCCCTGGCCAGCACATTCCACAGATCTCTCACCAAGTGAAAACGTCTGGTCAATGGTGGCCGAGCAACTGGCTCATCACAATACGCCAGTCACTACTCTTGATGAACTGTTGTATCGTGCTGAAGCTGCATGGGTACCTGTACCTGTACACGCCATCCAAACTCTGTTTGATTCAATGTCTAGGCGTATCAAGGCCGTCATTACGGCCAGAGGTGGTTGTTCTGGGTACTGATTTCTCAGAATCTATGCAACCAAATTGCGTGAAAATGTAACCACATCTCATTTCTAGTATAATATATTTGTCCAATGAATACCCGTTTATCATCTGCATTTCTTCTTGGTGCAGGAATTTTAATGGCCAGTAGTGTAGTTTAAGTAGTGAGTAAGTCTAGGAACAGATGACCTTAGCAGTTTGGTCCCTTAGGAACTCACAAACGTCTGAACATTTTTGACGGCGGTTCAAATCCGCGTCCAGCTATACGGGTTTAGGTTTCTCGTGATTTTCTTAAGTCGATGTAGGCTAAAGCTGTGATTGTTTCTTTAAAAGGGCACGGCCGATTTCCTTCCCCATCCTTTACAGAATTCTAGCTTGTGCTCGGTCTCCAATGATCTCGATGTCGACGGGACATTAAACCCATTCTTCCTTCCTTGCTTCGGATTAGTTCTCTGCTCTGCCGCACTACCAGTTATTCTACACAAGAGCAGCCAGCCTCGCTTTGAGCCGTGAGACAGGGTTAAAATTTCCAAAGACAATAATTTAAAGTCCTGTAATACCTAACTTCTTTCAGGAAACATTCTGAGATCCGACCACTGGAATGAAATATTGAAGCTGAAAACTGCGATATGCAATACAAATGGTTCAAATGGCTCTGAGCACTATGGGACTGAACATCTGAGGTCAACAGTCCCCTAGAACTTAGAACTACTTAAACCTAACTAACCTAAGGACATCACACACATCCGTGCCCGAGGCAGGGTTCGAACCTGCGACCGTAGCAGTCGCGCGGTTCCCGACTGTAGCGCCTAGAACCGCTTGGCCACCGCGGCCGGATATGCAATACACAACTGTGTCAGTATATTTTATTAGAGATGATTGATTTCGGTCCAGGATCAGACCAACACTGGGTCCACTGTACCAAAGACGAACAAAAACGCGTCAGTAAGTTTGCTGTTACGCGAAGAGACATTAAATTAATCACATCTCATATTATTGTAAAAAAGTACTTACAAAAACATCTCAACTAAAACTGGAAGAAACATATTACCGAGCTGCTCAAACAATTAATTTCAGCTACTTTTGTTCTCTGTGTAATTGATAATCTTGCATTTGCATAATCCCACACAATAATGTCTTACGAAATAATTTTCTGGCGTAACTCAACATTTATAATGAAAGAACGGATTCCACAAAAGCGAGCAGTAAAAATAATATGTGGTCCTCAGTCACGTACGTCATGCAGGTAACTCTGCAAAGAAGTAGCCATTTTAACTGCGCAGTCTCACTAATGAAATTTGTGATAAATAATCTATCACAATTTGAGAATGACAGAGGAAGAAATCGCCATTGTTAAAAGCATCAGAGGTTCAGAAAGGAGTTCAGTATGCAGCAACAAAATTTTTTGACCATCTGCGTAATGACATAAAATGTCTGACAGGTACTGAAATACTGTGAAACAGATCTACTGGGTGTTTGTTATTTGCATTTCTGGAATTTGTACATACATTGGATGTGTGAAACGCTAAGCGACAATTTTGAAACGGTTATTCTCCGCGCGCCGTGTTTGGTCAGGGTAACTGTGCCGCTGGAAGATTTATTTATTTATTTATTTATATTGTCGTCGCTGCTTGGCAGCAAGGAGTACGGGAGTTCTATCTTTAGTACAGTAGTGTGACAGACGCCGAGCAGGGGCTCGTGGAAATGTAGACGTAAAGTTCAGTACATCTGTGTTTAAGCAAAATGATTTGTGAAACAGAAGAGAAGGACTCGATTAGTGATTTAGAATGAAAAGAGTATGAAGAGGAATGAAGGTAATTTTTTTTATTGGTACTGAAGTCACGAGTAATCAGATACGTTGTGGAAATAGACATCCATATCAGGGACGGCTGGATTTTTCATTAAACAGTTGAAACGTCCCCTTAGAAAAATTATACACGACTGTGCTTAAACTGACACACAATATTTTTGACGCAACGCAATCTGACTTTCAATAATCGCTACAAGAGAATGGCCCTGACTAAATTAACGTATACGTTTCACAAATCACTTACCTCACGAAAATCTTCGTTACTCAAACTACTGCAATACAGCGAGCGCCACTACTGCCAGCTAAATAAAAGATTCAAACTACGGAAGGTACTAATTACTGATTGGCATAGTTAGCGAATGAAAGATTTTAATGCAGAACAAACAATGTATTTACCTTAAGAGTCATAATATATGTATCAGTTCATGACATCCAGTCTTACAAATTTCAAAACTCCGCCATCTCTCTCCCCACATCCACCACTGCTGGCGGCTCACCTCCAACTGCGCAACGCTACGCGCTGTTCACATCCAGCTGCCGCTGCCCAACAATGCAAACAGACTGCACACGGCACAGCCAGTGATTTTCATACAGAGCGCTACGTGGCGGCGGCGTTACGAATAACATAAACCTAAACAGCCTTCTTACACAGTGAGTAATTTTAACTTTAAAGATTAAGTAATTTTCACTGTAAGGTATTTGTCATGTTTATTAATGATCTGTCTAACGTTTGTGAGAGTAAGAATTTGGTATGAATGTTGCCCTATGTCAGTGTTATTGAGTGTTCTAACATTATTTACTACAAGTAATAATATATCAGACAATTTAAAAACAATTTGTTAACGAAATCTTACATATAAGCATTGTCCACATCTTCGGTCCAAGACAATTTTATTTAAAGTGTATGTCACTGAATGATGTGTAAAATAGTTTACTTGCTGTCTGGAACACTGCACTAAGCTCTAAGCAACTGTACTTAGAAATTTACAGCTGGCGCACAGAGAGCTACACGTTCCCATGCAATTATATTAATAGGTAAGATATTTTCATTTTAGAATTAGTTTGCTACGAAAATTGTCAACGCACAGGGACCATTTCATGAACAACATAATTAGGCAGATCATTAACGCACAGGGATCATTTTGTTTCACTAAAGGGGTTAATAGTAAAGTTCAGAATTTAATCAATTTCCACATTTTTTTAGAAAGATTATATAACTGTGCCAGAGTCATGTTGTATTTTCGCAGGCAAATACATTTGGTTTCTCTCGCAGCTGGAAATACACAAAGTCACGTAAGGCTAAACAACAGCAAAGTTCGAACCAACCATGCCATTACAAAATCTTATATCAAATGAAAAGCGTAAAAAGAATTATTAAAGGAAACGTTCAACTCTAAACTGACTCGTTCCACTGTTTTTTGAAGACAAGAATCGCAAATGATGTATGGAACATGTGACTAACTAATGTAATTGGAATAGCACCTATAATGTATAATGTTCTATCTGTACTGCACTATGTATACATGTTATCACGCACTGAACAGGGCAGATCAAAGATCATAGAGTCATTGCAAAGTTATATCTACTACCGATTAGATAGCCTGCGCATACAGATGATAACATAAAGCATATTACATGCACTGAATGCACCTGTTACGTTTACAATATTAATAATTCAATTACAAACCGTTTATATTTTTGGTTACGGTATAACGTTAATGGAAACAAGGACAGACACTCTTCAGTGTAAACAAAAGTACAGGAATACATATAGAAGCCATAGAGATAACATCGCCTTGACATGCAGTGTCGTCTAAAACCTAAATTAATTAATACATATAATACATGAGTATGTTCAATATAGTCGGATCCACTTTGCGTCACGTGAGTGTATAGGAGTCGAAACAAATAGTGAGCCATGACGTCATAACAACTTGAGATATCTTTATACGTGTAATTCATTTCTAAATTTTATTGATTATTTGCGGAGTAAAAAATTTAATTATGTACAACATTTTATAGGTAATGAGTTTTAATGAGATAGATATAAATATATTTTGACATAGCAAATCACCTTGCTGCATTGTGCATGATATGTTTTATCTTTGTAAGAACAGTAAACCTCCATGTTGCTCGAGTGCGCGATCAAGTAGTCGACGAGTGCATATCTGCTGTAACTTTCATGAATGGGCATAGAATTGTTAATTTACAACCCGTAGTTGATTTAAAAATTATTCTAGGGAACAACGGCCCGTCTTTGCTGCAAGAAAATTGCGCACAAATTCTCGAATATCGGCGCGTACAAGTTACGCGGCTGGATATCGGGCGTTATCGTCGCGTGTATGATTCAGTAACATTAACCGCAATTTACGAACATTAGCTTGATAATATCTATCAAAGACTTATATGAGCGGCATAGTAATCGTCTTGATGTTTAAAGCAAGCGACAAGCGATTTACTGTCGGGATACGACAAATATTAATCATTGCATAGTGAACTTGTTGATACGTTGCTTAAGTACCCATAAACGAATAGTGACAGAATTACTGAAACGATCTTTTAAATATCAATGACTACTACACACACATCAGAAAATAATTACTCTAACTGTAAGTAACTTCCGGATTGGATGAGTTTCTTTTATATCAGCTAATTGGTATTAATATACTTCTTTCGAGTTTGAAAATTCATCAATGGTGTCGCGCTCATTCAGTTTAGTAGAACGATAGATAGTACTAGCTACGCTACTATTTATAGTTTTAAAAGAAAAGAGAGCACATACCTGTTTTTCTTTTGAGAAATGTTCGTACTTTAGTCATCAGTCTTCTGAAACCAGAGGCACGAGTGACGCTCTCTCACAGCACTACGATATCGTGAGCCACCACACAAAGTGCTCCCTTCTCACTACATTTCTGCATTGAAAACCCTGAGATATAGCCGCGGTACGAATAAGGAAGAAATAAGTGGAAATATCAGTGAAAGAAACGGAGCAAACAGAGAAGTGGAGGCACAGTTTAATAATCGTCATTATTGATTATAATCATTAGGTCTACAGTTTTACTACCTTGTCTGTTAACTTATTACCAAAGCATAGCGTCATACACTGATGTGACAGAAATCATGGGATTCCTCCCAATGTCGTGTCGGACTTCCTTTTGTCCGGCGTAAAGCAGCAGGTAGACGTGGCATGGACTCAACAAGTCGGTCGAAGCCCCGTGCAGAAATACTGACCCATGTTGGCTCTGATTGCGAAGTACTTCCGGTGCGGGATATGTGCACGAACTGATCTCTCGATTATGTCCTATAAATGTTCAATGGGGTTAATGTCGGGCAATCGGGTGGCCAGATCATTAGCTCGGTTTGTACCAGCGAGCGAGGTGGCGTAATGGTTAGGACGCAGGACTCGCATTGCGGAGGACGATGGTTCAAACCCACGTCCGGCCACCCAGCTTTAGGTTTCCGTGATTTCCCTAAATCGCTTATGGCAAATATCGGTATGTTTCCTTTGAAATAGGACGGATGATTTCCTTCTCCATCCTCCTCAAATCCGAGCTCGGTCGACTGGACGTTAAACACTAACCCGCTCCTTCTCCTTGAATGTTCCACAACGTTCTTCAAACCAGTCGCGAGCAATTGTGGCTCGGTGACAAGGTGCATTGCCGTCCATAAAAAATTCCGCCGTTGTTTGGGAACATGAAGTCCATGAAAGACTACAAATAACTGTTTCGAGTCAGTGATCGGTTCAGCTGGACTAGAGGACCCAGTCTACTCCATGTCACAGCCCACACCATAATGAAGCCACAAGTACCTTGCACAGTGCCTTGTTTTCACCTTGAGTCAATGGCTTCATGGGGTCTACGCCATATTCGAACCCTACCGTCAGTTCCTATTAACTCAAACGGTAATAATCTGACCAGGTCATGGTTTTCCAGACGACTAGGGCACAACCGATGGGTCACGAGCCCGGGAGAGGATACGCAGGAGATGCCGTGCTGCTAGCAAAGGCTCTCGCGTCTGTCGGCTACTACCATAGTCCATTAACTCGAAATTTTGTCACACTGGTCTAACGGATACGTCCCACATTGATTACTGCGCTTATTTCACGCAGCGCTGCCGACCGATGTGGCCGAGCGGTTCTAGGCACTTCAGTCCGGAACCGCGCTGCTGCTACGGTAGCAGGTTCGAATCCTGCCTCGGGCATGGATGTGTGTGATGTCCTTTGCTTAGTTATATTTAAGTAATTCTAAGACTAGGGGACTGATGACCTCATATGTTTAAGTCCCATAGTGCTTAGAGCCATTTGAACCACGCAGTGCTGCTTGTCTGTTAGCACTGACAATTCTGTTCAAACGCTGTTACTTTTGGTCGTTAAGTGAAGAACATCGCCCACTGCGTTGTTCGTGGTGGGAGATAATGCTTGAAATTTATTATTTCCGGTACGCTTTTGACACTGTGGATCTCGGAATACTGAATTTCTTATTTCCAAAATGGAATGTCCCATGCGTCTAACTCCAATTACCATTCCGCATTCAAAGTCTGTTAATTCCGCTCGTGCGGCCATAATCACGCCGGAAAGTTTTTCACACGAATCATCCGAGTACAAATGACAGCTCCGCCCATGTACTATCGTTTTACGCCTTGTGTATGTGATACTATCGCCATCTGTATGTGTGCATATCGCTATACCTTGGCTTCAGGTACCTCATTGTAGTGTATTGCTAAAATGAATGTCTATCTGCTAGCATAGAAAACTAGACTGCACCATGTAGGGGCATAAGAGCACGCGCGCGCCGTTTTGTGTGTGTGTGTTTGTGTGTGTGTGTGTGTGTGTATGTGTGTGTGTGTGTTTGTGTACTCTATTTCGTCAAAGGATAGCTCCGAAAGCCCCAATGGGACGTTGGTGGTCTTTATCTCTACAGTATTTCTTTCCAAATACTAAGTATACGTGTACATAGCTCGCCTGAAATCGATTCACTGTTTTGAAGATGTTGAACTTATGCGTATGTGACATATATGGCACACGTAGGCGGGGTAGAGAAAGATATGTAAACACCAAAACACTCACACTGCTATTCCTACTATAGTGTAGGAAAACCGTTGGCTTTCAAAACAGCTTCTACTCGTCTCGGAATGGATAAATACAGGTCTTGTATTGTTTTCAAGGGAATCCTATGCAATACTTTCAACAACCTCCCCCCATGAACCATGGACCTTGGTGGGGAGGCTTGCGAGCCTCAGCGATACAGATAGCCGTACCGTAGGTGCAACCACAACGGAGGGGTATCTGTTGAGAGGCCAGACAAACGTGTGGTTCCTGAAGAGGGGCAGCAGCCTTTCCAGTAGTTGCAGGGGTGGATGATTGACTGATCTGGCCTTGTAACAATTACCAAAACGGCCTTGCTGTGCTGGTACTGCGAACGGCTGAAAGCAAGAGGAAACTACGGCCGTAATCTTTCCCGAGGGCATGCAGCTTTTCTGTATGATTAAATGATGATGGCGTCCTCTTGGATAAAATATTCCGGAGGTAAAATAGTCCCCCATTCGGATCTCCGGGCGGGGACTACTCAGGAGGATGTCGTTATCAGGAGAAAGAAAACTGGCGTTCTACGGATCGGAGCGTGGAATGTCAGATCCCTTAATCGGGCAGGTAGGTTAGAAAATTTAAAAAGGGAAATGGATAGGTTAAAGTTAGATATAGTGGGAATTAGTGAAGTTCGGTGGCAGGAGGAACAAGACTTTTGGTCAGGTGACTACAGGGTTATAAACACAAAATCAAATAGGGGTGATGCAGGAGTAGCTTTAATAATGAATAGGAAAATAGGAATTCGGGTAAGCTACTACAAACAGCATAGTGAACGCATTATTGTGGCAAAGATAGATACGAAGCCCACACCTACTACAGTAGTACAAGTTTATATCCCAACTAGCTCCGCAGCTGACAAAGAGATTGGTGGAATGTATGATGAAATAAAAGAAATTATTCAGATAGTGATGGGAGATGAAAATTTAATAGTCATGGGTGACTGGAATTCGGTAGTAGGGAAAGGGAGAGATGGAAACGTAGTAGGTGAATATGGACTGGGACAAGGAAATGAAAGAGGAAGCCGCCTGGTAGAATTTTGCACAGAGCACAACTTAATCATAGGTAACACTTGGTTCAAGAATCATAAAAGAAGGCTGTATTCATGGAAGAACCCTGGAGATACTAAAACGTATCAGATAGATTATATAATGGTAAGACAGAGATTTAGGAACCAGGTTTTAAATTGTAAGACATTTCCAGGGGCAGATGTGGACTCTGACCACAATCTATTGGTTATGACCTGTAGATTAAAACTGAAGAAACTGCAAAAAGGTGGGAATTTATGGAGATGGGACCTGGATAAACTGAAAGAACCAGAGGTTGTACAGAGTTTCAGGGAGAGCATAAGGGAGCAATTGACAGGAATGGGGGAAAGAAATACAGTAGAAGAAGAATGGGTAGCTTTGAGGGATGAAGTGGTGAAGGCAGCAGAGGAGCAAGTAGGTAAAAAGACGAGGGCTAGTAGAAATCCTTGGGTGACAGAAGAAATATTGAATTTAATTGATGAAGGGAGAAAATATAAAAATGCAGTAAATGAAGCAGGCAAAAAGGAATACAAACGTCTCAAAAATGAGATCGACAGGAAGTGCAAAATGGCTAAGCAGGGATGGCTAGAGGACAAATGTAAGGATGTAGAGGCTTACCTCACTAGGGTTAAGATAGATACTGCCTACAGGAAAATTAAAGAGACCTTTGGAGAAAAGAGAGCCACTTGTATGAATATCAAGAGCTCTGAGGGAAACCCAGTTCTAAGCAAAGATGGGAAAGCAGAAAGGTGGAACGAGTATATAGAGGGCCTATACAAGGACGATGTTCTTGAGGACAATGTAATGGAAATGGAAGAGGATGTAGATGAAGATGAAATGGGAGATATGATACTGCGTGAAGAGTTTGACAGAGCACTGAAAGACCTGAGTCGCAACAAAGCTCCGGGAGTAACATTCCATTAGAACTACTGACAGCCTTGGGAGAGCCAGTCCTGACAAAACTCTACCATCTGGTGAGCAAGATGTATGAGACAGGCGAAATACCCTCAGTCTTCAAGAAGAATATAATAATTCCAATCCCAAAGAAAGCAGGTGTTGACAGATGTAAAAATTACCGAACTATCAGTTTAGTAAGTCACAGCTACAAAATACTAACGTGAATTCTTTACAGACAAATGGAAAAATTGGTAGAAGCCAACCTCGGCGAAGATCGATTTGGATTCTGCAGAAATATTGGAACACGTGTAGCAATACTGACCCTACGACTTATCTTAGAAGAAAGATTAAGGAAAGGCAAACCTACGTTTCTAGCATTTGTAGACTTGGAGAAAGCTTTTGACAATGTTGACTGGAATACTCTCTTTCCAATTCTGAATGTGGCAGGGGTAAAATACAGGGAGCGAAAGGCTATTTACAATTTGTACAGAAACCAGATGGCAGTTATAAGAGTCGAATGCCATGAAAGGGAAGCAGTGGTTGAGAAGGGAGTGAGACAGGGTTGTAGTCTCTCCCCGATGTTATTCAATCTGTATATTGAGCAAGCAGTAATGGAAACAAAAGAAAAATTTGGAGTAGGTGTTAAAATCCATGGAGAAGAAATAAAAACTTTGAGGTTCCCCGATGACATCGTAATTCTGTCAGAGACAGCAAAGGACTTGGAAGAGCAGTTGAACGGAATGGACAGTGTCTTGAAAGGTGGACATAAGATGAACATTAACAAAAGCAAAACGAGGATAATGGAATGTAGTCGAATTAAGTCGGGTGATGCTGAAGGAATTAGATTAAGAAATGAGACACTTAAAGTAGTAAAGGAGTTTTGCTATTTGGGGAGCAAAATAACTGATGATGGTCGAAGTAGAGACGATATAAAATGTAGACTGGCAATGGCAAGGAAAGCGTTTCTGAAAAAGAGAAATTTCTTAACATCGGGTATAGATTTAAGTGTCAGAAAGTCATTTCTGAAAGTTTTTGTATGGAGTGTAGCAATGTTTGGAAGTGAAACATGGACGATAAATAGTTTGGACATGAAGAGAATAGAAGCTTTCGAAATGTGATGCAACAGAAGAATGCTGAAGATTAAATGGGTAGATCACATAACTAATGAGGAAGTATTAAATAGGATTGGGGAGAAGAGAAGTTTGTGGCACAACTTGGCCAGAAGAAGGGATCGGTTGGTAGGACATGTTCTGAGGCATCAAGGGATCACCAATTTAGTATTGGAGGGCACCGTGGAGGGTAAAAATCGTAGAGGGAGACCAAGAGATGAATACAGTAAGCAGATTCAGAAGGACGTAGGTTTCAGTAGATACTGGGAGATGAAGAAGCTTGCACAGGATAGAGTAGCATGGAGAGCTGCATCAAACCAGTCTCAGGACTGAAAACCACAACAACAACAACTTTCAACAAAGCAGTGGCATGTTCATGTAACGATGATGGAGGTGGAGAGTGATCTTGTCGCAAAGGTTGCCCTGTTGTCCACGTTTTATGCCTTCGCCACTACGTTTCCCTGTTACTGACATTTGCATCACTGATTTGTGATTTTGAATTCCAGATCGCACTGCAGTTCGCTTCTTCTTGCGCTATCTTCCTGTTGTTTTGGTCGTACCAGCCTACCTTTGTGACCGAGAGGTTCTAGGGGCTTCAGTCCGGAACCACACTGCTGCTACGGTCGCAGTCCGGAACCACACTGCTGCTACGGTCACAAGTTCGAATCCTGCCTCGGGCATGGATGTATGCGGTGTCCTTAGATTAGTTAGGCTTAGTTCTAAGTCTAGGGGACTGATGACCTCAGATATTAAGTCCCATAGTGCTTAGAGTCATTTGAACCAAGTTTTTGGTGCTGCCAGGGTTCACGAGTGGATCATGGATGTGTGTGATGTCCTTAGTTTAGTTAGGTTTAAGTTGTTCTAAGTTCTAGGGGACCGATGACCTCAGATGTTAAGTCCTATAGTGCTCAGAGCCATTTGAACCATTTTGTCTGTTCGGTTCAAATGTTGCATGTAATTTTTAACTGCCTTCCCGTCGATCCAGAGAGTTGAAAATTTCGACAAAGCTCAGGACTGGATAACTATGCAATACTGAGTCGCTTTCCTGCCTACGTGTGGTGGAGTGTTCGGTATGATATTTGCAACTGATTTTAGACTAACTTCCCGATAAGCTAAAAGATAGATAATAGTACGAAATGTAGAGCGTAGCTGTCGTTGAAAGAAATAACACAACAGTTCATATTGTTTACAGAGAAATAAAATTGTTAATGATTCAGATGCACTAGCGATGCATCAACTATCGATTGCATGTGCCCCATGTTTTTGGTTTTAAATATTGCAAGTAGTGTCGTAGCTATTAATAATTTACGGGCACAAATTTGCAGGATTATGTGTATGGGGTTAGGAATCTAGAGGAAATTATATTTTACTTTATAGAAATTATTTTTGCTTTATCCCCCTTCTTGTATTAAAAATTTTTATCTGAATAACATTATAATAGTCTATATTCTTGTGGGTGGATACCACAGCTTTCATTAATTTGAAGAAGGAAATTATTGTACGATGCTGGTAGATTAATGTTCTTCTTCATTATTATAATGCATGGAGCTTGATATCAATAAACAGATAAAAGAAAGCATAGTTTATTTTTTGCTATAAGATTGGCACTTCAGAATTGGGGCAAGTCTACACATAAATGTACCAGAATGACAATGCGAGACAATATACGTGATATTGAAAAAAATTGTATTGAGTTATGGACGCAGTAAGCATTGACGCTTTATAAAATGCTGGAAAACGGCGGATGCATCCGAGAAAAGTGTTTGCAAGAGATTCGTATCAAATTCGTCAATCTAGCTGAACCAATATTAATCACTCGCTTCTGTTTCATTCAGACAGAGCGACGAGAAAGGCTGCATTGTGCCCACTGCATCTGCTTACATCCTAATGTATCTTATCTTGTCCTAATGTTTCGTAAGGGGAATGTACGATTGTACCAAAAGAGTTTATTCGATGTCAATGTGAAATATTGATTCTGTAGAATTACCGAACAGTTTTTCACGAGAGACATATAATCTTTCTTGTAAGAATTCCTAATTATCTTCCCTCTAATAGTTTATTATTATTTTAATTCAAGAGTTGGAATCTCAGTAATTCGTTTTTGGATCGGTTAGGGCTCTTCTTCCATGATATGGATCACTGTCAGACTTATTTCGGATACACCCAAGAGGCAATAACGATGTGCAGAGAAAAGGAGAGCACTGTTTCTTGTTTATTGAGACGATTTGGCGAAATGTTTAAATAATTTTCTAGAATTTGGCAACGCCCGATGGAGTGATTTTCGAGTATATTGTTTCGTTAGTTAACGAAGTCTCTCGAGGTTGTTGCAGAAAGTTACGAATATTTTTATAAATAAAAAAAATTACAGACGTAACGGTAACTCAAAGTTATGTGGCAAAGTTAATGAAACTGGGTGCAAATATAGGACACATAGAGAGAAAAGCACTGATTCTAGTAGTTTGTCAAACTGTTGGAGTTGTTAGAGAATGGAGATACTTGAAACACTTGCAGATAATGTTATCTTACACAATGGTGGTGATAAATATTGTTTTAGAAAAGGAGGAAGTTTAGCGTTTGGTGTCCTGTTTATGATGACGTCCACAGAGGTGAGTTCGAGGTGCTCCTTCGAAAACGGAACTGAGATTAAGCCTACAAATACTATAGGATCACAGGAGACCACTCACCAAAATGCAGGAGCAATGAGTCGTCGATAGTCACACAAACAGAGACAACTTGCTGGCTTCCGGGGTAACCCTTTTTCGAGCTAGAATAAGACACACACACACACACACACACACACACACACACACACACACACACACACACACACACACACATAAGCGCGCACACGCGTACATACGCCTATGCCCCTACATGGTTCTGGCTGTCTGTTTGATGAGAGGTCTCCTTTAATCCTGAAGTATTTATATTTTACCAGAACTTCCCTACACTATTAAAAGTAAGATCAGATATCTCCATTTTCCACTGAGTTTAAGCTAACTGAAAGTGCAGTGCTTCTAAAGCTACGTTAATCAGTTGGTAGTGACATTGAGGTTAAGCAAACTGAAACTGTAGTACTTCAAAAACTACGTTAATCTCCTAAAACGTGTGCCTAAATAAGTAATCGTCTTGTGGAATAGAAAAGAAAATAAGGCATGAGTCACTTCAGAAAACATATACTCTCAAGACGAAATATTAGTAGTCGGTCCTAAGAAGGGCACACTGGTTATCTTGGAGTGCTAATTACTTTTTCCATCTACAGATCGCTGCATTTGCTGGATTGCACAGCGGGGGATCCTCCGACCTCTACGTTTTGTGATGAAACGTAGACGTCCGGCCTACTCGTTATTTCACCATCCTTTAGCCACTTTTCATAGGTGCTCAGGAAAGCAATACCCAACAGGTGATCAGCTTCGCCTTTTCGGAAATACTCGTTTGCAGTCGCAACACCAGATCAATGCGCCATTTGTCGAAACCGCTTACATCAGTTGATTTCCGCATTTGCTACCCGTATCTTTGCTATAATGACTGCTCATTCTCCTCTTTCCCGCTCATATCTTTCGTTGCTGTGTCAACGTGCCTGCAACAGCACGGGGAGGCATTCGGCCTCGCGATGGACAGTGGTCAAACTATCTTGGCTCATCACTGTATACTCCCACTTTGATTGCCTCCCCATCCTCCTCCCTTCCCCAGTCATCCGTCCTTAATCCCACAGAACATATCTGAGATTATTTGGAACAACCAGTTAAATGTAGATACCAACATCCTGCATTCTGGCTGGTAGCATTAGGGAGTGCAGTATCTGTAAGTGGCTTGAGGTGGACATGGCGCACCGGAAGAAAATGGTGAACTCTCTTTCTCGTCGTACTGAGACAAGAGGCCAGAGGAGGAGTTACGCGGTATTAGCGTTATGAATGAGCCACACGCACGATGAGATTGATAGATATCTTCGCTTGTGGAACGGCTTTGAGTTTCGTTACCTAGCAACTGTTTTTCTGGCTTCTCTCGAGATGACGCGCTTGGGGCGTTTCGAGCGGATGTTAAGTGCACGAGCAGCTCTGTCTGCTGGGTATTGACTGTCTAGGAAGGGATAATTCTGGACTGTGGTCAGAGATTGCTAGCTGTGTAGGTCCGCTTGCCGCGTTTGGATGGTGGATGCTTACTTTAAGGGCCGTGGCTACATCTAGTGGAGAATCGCCGTTTCCCTTTTTACTTCTATGGTAGTAGGTCATATTCTAGAGTTTGATTAGGCTTGTTACCTGCTGTCTAGGTTGGTCGACGTGGCTACATAAGCCGTCCTTAATTTCTCTACGACTATCGCAAGAATAACGGTGAGTACCATTTGTTGTGTGTGGTTAAGTGCCTGCTGCAGTTAATGAAAACCTATTAAGTGCCTTCTGCAGTTAATGAAAACCTATGTGGATGGCTATCGAACTTCGTTTGATGTTCTTGCCGTAAGCCGATTTGGCTTCTACTACAGACCGTTGTTTTGGCATAAGCCCTTATCAAGGGTCAGCATCCAGTTAAGAAGGACGTGGCTGCGATAAACGTTTATTCGATTCCATTCAGTCTTGTTCTGTTTGTGAAAGACTTACTTTTATCTGCGCTGTAAGGAGAAAAATAGACGCATCACGAAGGAATTATTTGAATGCGACGGAAATAAATAATTGTTATACGCAAAGACAAAAAGAATTATTATAGTTTCAGAAAAATTGAATGATTTATCCAAGATAAGGAGATTCAGAAACAGAGAAATCAATAACGCGTTGGTTTACCTCTGCTTTACCTTTCGCCAAAACGCAGCGGAGTTTACAAAATGTCGCTACATTAACGAGTTGTTCCGACCTAACTGCGAGAGAATTCTGAAACAGTGGTATTTTGAATTTATTAATTGAGGAATTGAGGAAATGTAAGGTCAGTAGCTTATGGAAAGCCACTTTTTCGGTATAAAATAAATGTGTAATGCCTTAAGTCATGTTGTTCTCAAACCGATAATATTTCTTCTATCGCCAGCTATCGATGGCCCTTAAAAATTAAATTCTTTCCTTAACAAGGTCTGTATTTAGTGGAATAACACGATAGATAAAGAAGTTTTGCACGATAAACATATGGCAAAATCGTCTCCTCTTCGTGTAGTATCATTCGTCGTAATCTCTATTCGACATTTCAAATAGTTTATGAAACATGAGGAATGTCGTGGATATTTGACTCTGGTATGATCGCTGGCACGGCGCGATCGCAATTCATCAGATCAGTTTTCTCGAGATTGGTGACAGACAGTCTAAAGAAAAATTTCGATATGTTAGCTAAGTGTCATACGTAGCAACACATTTTATAATATGTTCCAAATCTAAAATCATAGCGACCCCTTTTTTTCATTACGTACTTTTTCAAATGGCTCCAAGGACTATGAGACTTAACATCTGAGGTCATCAGTCCCCTAGACTTAGTACAACTTAAACCTAAGTAAGCTAAGGACATCACACACATCCATGCCCGAGGCAGGATTCGAACCTGCGACCGTAGCAGCAGCGCTGTTCCGGACTGAAGCGCCTTGAACAGCTCGGCCACAGCGACCGTCCATACTTTGTCGAATTTCTCGCAGTGTCTTACTTACATGTAAATATCACAATAAGTATGGTCATTAACGAAATGACGGTCAAATCACCATGAAGCTGACATGTAAAGTTATAAGAAACGCAAAAGTGAAATTTTTTACTGAGTAGTTTCCGTAAAATCGTTTGAGGGAGATTGCAGGGCGTGCGTATCGAGTCTGTCACCACCGTCCGGCCGAAAGGCGACAAATACGGTCGAACGCTGCTTTTGGACAAACGAATGAACTCGCCCAGCGGTTTGGAGGAAACTTGGTTACTGCGCATCGGCCACTGTATGCTGCGTCGGCTCTATCCAATAGTGTTTATGATACGGTATGAGCGATTCGAACAGGACAGTGCGAGAACAGCGTGGGAGCTTTGGAGCGCGGTAGAGCCCACCCGCGCAAGATGTGCCGGGGCCGGCGGACAGCTTGCGGGCAGCGGCTGCACTGCGTGGGCCCGCGGGATGTGGAGCAGAGCAGTGGAGCAGCAGATAAATCAGCCGGCCCGGCAGCCAGCGGGCAGCGGGCAGCGGGCGCCCACCGCCACCGGCACACATAGCGCGCGCCCCCCTCATCTGCGCTGCTGCTCGCGCCGCCTGCACGCTCCGCGATGTAGCAGCTCACGACAGAATCGCATACTCCTAAAAGCGGACAACTCACGTTTGATAAATTATTCAGGAGAAATAAAAAAAAAAACATTCTACAACCTTGTTTCACAGTATAAAGGCGAATTTTCATTTACACTGAAGAGCCAAAAAATTTAGTACGTCTGCTTAATACCGTGTAGGGCTCCCGCGAGCACGCAGGAGTGCCGCAACACGACGTGGCGTGGACTCGACTAATGTCTGAAGTAGTGCTGGAGGGAACTGACTCCACGAATCCTCTGAAAAGCATGTTGCAAGGCATCCCAGAAATTGGAAATTTGTGGTAAGCTCTTATGGGACCAAACTGCTGAGGTCATCGGTCCCTAAGCCTACACAGTACTAAATCTAACTTAAACTATCTTACGCTATGGACAACACACACACAGCCACGCCCGAGGGAGGACTCGAACCTCAGACGGGAGCACCCGCACGGACCGTGACAAGGCACCCAGACCACGCGGTTACCCCGCGCTGCAAGGCTTCCCAGATATTCTCAATAATGTTCTTGTCTGAGGAGTTTGGTTATCAGGGAAGTGCTTCAACTCACTCTTCCTGAAGCCACTCTGTATCAATTCGGGACGTGTGGACTGCCGCATCAAAAATAGTTCAAATGGCTTTGAGCACTATGGGACTTAAAAATCTGAGGTCATCAGTCCCCTAGAACTTTGATCTACTTAAACCTAACTAACCTAAGGACATAACAGACATCCATGCCCGTGGCAGGATTCGTACCTGCGACCGTAACGGTCGCGCGGTTCCAGACCGAAGCGCCTAGAACCGCTCGCCCACAGCGGCCGGTCCCGTGCCGCATCATTCTGCTGGAATTGCCCAAGTCCGTCGGAATGCATAGGTGATCTGACAGTATGCTTACGTACATGTCACGTGTCAGAGTCGTGTCTAAACGTATAAGGGGTCCCATATCACTCCAAATGCACACGCCCCACACTATTACGAGGCCTCCACCAGCTTGAAGAGTCCCCTGCTGACATGCAGGGTCCATGGATTCATGAGGTTGTCTCCACACCCGTACACGTCCATCCGCTCGATACAATTTGAAACGAGACTCGTCCGACCGCGCAACACGTTTCCAGTCATCGACAGTCCAATGACGGTGTTGACGGGCGCAGGCGAAGCGTAAAGCTTTGTGTCGTGCAGACATCAAGGGTACGCAAGTTGTCCTTCGGCTCCGAAAGCCCATACGGACGATGTTTCGTTGAATGGTTAGCACGCTGACACTTGTTGATAGCCCAGCACTGAAATCTGCTGCAATTTGCGGACGGGTTGCTCTTCTGCCACGTTGAACGATTCTCTTCAGACGAATTGGTCCCCGTTCTTGCAGGATCTTCTTTCGGCCGCAGAGATGTCAGAGATTTGATGTTTTACGGGATTCCTGACATTCACGGTACATCCGTGAAATGGTCGTACGGTAAAATCCCCTCTTCATCGCTACCTCGGAGATGCTGTGTCCCACCGGTCGTGCGCCGACTGTAACGCCACTTTCAAATTCACATAAATCTTGCTAACCTGCAAGTGCAGCAGCTGTAACCCATCTAACAACTGCGCCAGACACTTGTTGTCTTATATAGGCATTGCCGACCGCAGCGGCGTATTCTGCCTGTTTTCATATCTCTGTATTTGAATACGCATGTCTATATTAGTTTCTTTGGCGCTTCAGTGCGTTTTACTAATATTGCCTGAGTTGAAAAATATTTGTAGCCGCTATAGTGATTTTTGTCACATGATCTGCTAGTATCGATAAGTGAGGAGTCAAATGTATTTTAGGACACCTATTTAAATTACTTGAAAAGTAAGAAGCTGTATCTAATTAACGACAGTATTTCGAGTGCAATAAACGTAATGCAAGGTAGGTACAGTAGTGGAAAACAGTATAAAGGCATGGCTATTTGCGGTAAAATTAACATTGTTGGTTGTACTAGTTGGGCACAGTGTATATACAACAGTATTAAATATAGTAGACTGACAAATGCAGGCAAATGGTGTCGCATTTGATGTCAGTAGTACAGACATCAATGATTCAGGTGGTAAAAGGCAGTCGGTTCTCTGCGGTGTTAGTGCGTGCCTACATGCCTTTCCTAAAGACAGAAAACAGACACCATTAGTGACAGTGTGTGTTGGGTACATAGATCACGATCGTGAAACGCCACTCGTAAAACAGTTATCATGTGATCAAAAAGCAAGAATTGGTAATTACAACGAAATGGGACTCTCTGATCTTTAAACTGACAGGAAGTTGAACTATTCAAGTACAGTGATTGATAACTTCGTATTCAGAGCGCACGACATGTCGACAGAAGGGAAAATACGGAATACTAGAAGGAACTGTAAAATGCCCACTGAGATACTAGAGACAGAATTGGTTAGAATGTATGAAGACCTAGGGGTCGAAGGCTAATGTCTCAACAAGATAATGTATCAGTGTGTCTGTCTGCTAGAACCAGAAACTGGTTTGAAGATAAAGATATCGAAGTCTTGCCCTGGCCTGCACGTAGCCCGGATTTGAACCCCATGGAAAACCTTTGTCATATACCTCACCGCCGCCCCACACTGAACCCAGGGTTATTGTGTGGTTCTGCCCCCAGTGACCAGTAAGTTCTTCGATGTAGCTGTATAGGATAACTAATTCACACCAAATGAAACAAATAAGTCATAGTAAATGGTACTCAAACAGTTGTAATAGAACACAGTGTCCCCTATCTGGCTACAACACAGGCGCGTATTCTCGCATGCAACCACCACAAAGGTGCCAAATAAGATCTTACAGAAACATTTCGTACTATTTGTTGCAATTTGGCAGTTGTTCTTTCAAGCTCTGGAGGACGACTAAGTCCCCTAGTCATCATGTACGTACGATACGTGTTGAAAGAGATATCGTGATCTTGCTTCCCAAGGCAGTTGTTGTACACCACGTAGAACACGTTACATAGCTTCAGTCGTATGTGGATGTACGCTGTCCTGCAGAAAAAGCAGATCACTTTCTTGTCTAAGAAATTGTAGCATGGGTTCAAATGGCTCTGAGCATTATGGGACTTTACGTCTGAGGTCACCAGTCCCGTAGAACTTAGAACTACTTAAACCTAACTAACCTAAGGACATCACACACATCCATGCCTGAAGCAGGATTCGAACCTGCGACCGTAGCTGTCGCGCGGTTCCAGACTGAAGCGCCTAGAAGCGCTCGGACACAAAGGATGCATGGGAATAACAACTTTTTCTGTTATTTTAATCCTTCTTTCCATCTCAGACTGAGATGGTCGGCTTCAGAAAAGTATATCCCTTTTCAGCCAATAGTATTAGCATATCTTAGTGGTATTCCCGATTAACACTCCTTTTTGTACTTGGGGGAAGCGGGAACTGGTTACTTGACCCCGCAGAAACACGAAATGCCACCGCGGTTTGTAACTGATGGGTTACCAGGTCTACACTGTGTCCATTATTCTCATACCGACAGAATCTACTCTCACCACTAAAGCCGACAGACCGCCAATTTACCCTCTAGTCGCCGCTTTAACGACACCAGAGTAGCCCTACTTGGTGGCTGCCAAGCCACAGTCAGCACGTGATCTTAACCTTTGTACAAACAAACGGTTCCCAACGTCTCTGATGAGCAACAAGTGCCCGGATTTCGTCTCTGGATGATATTTAGTTGGCTACTGCTGCTCACAGAATGCGTCGATCTTGATGTGCCTCTGTACTACGCATACGTCCAGAGCCTGGTCGATTGTCTGAGAGGTCCAGTACAGTGTCCAGATCACTCCTTCGGTCTTAATCCACTGGATTATTGTTTGTGGCGAAACCTGAAATCTTAGGTGTCTGCAATCCACATTAATGATGTACAAACACCACGAGAGGGCGTCAAGAACGCCTGCCACGAGTGTGCCAGCAGCCGACAAGATTCGTCATTTCCGAGACGTTTGTTCCGATGCGCTGGGGTATAAAAATCTGGCCTTTGTCAAAGTCATGTCATTGGACGTCCCCATTGGAGCCCGTGTCGTCGCTGGACTGATTACCCTTTCGTCTCTGCTCTGCTTACACTGTTACTTTTATTACTAGGTTACGTTCCCGCAATATCACCAGGCGGTACTCAGTCTCACACAGGGACAGAAGTCATAATGGCATCACTTATCAGTATTCATAAGCGCACACACACACTCACACACACACACACACACACACACACACACACAAAAGATTTGTATCACCAAACGATGGGGTAGAAATATTTTTCTCTCTGAGTCATGTGACATGACGTCACGGGACTCCCGCTCCTAATAGAGGTTTGAAGAGAACCCGTTGGCTCTTAATTTGTGGAGAAATTTCGAGCAGGCCAATCGCAAAGAGGCAGCAAGCAGTCAGCTCTACATGGGCGCAGAAATGGTTATCAACACTCTTAGAGATCATCTAATTTTTTACTGATGTCACAGTGAAATCATTTGACGTGATTGCTGACTAATTTACGTATTTCAGAATCACGCCGCTTTATGTCATGTACACTATATGAACCAAAGTATCCGCACCGTGGACCTTAGTATGGCGTGTGTCTCCATGACAGCTTCAACTCTGTCGGGGGCTTTGTTTTCATGTGACGATTTACAACCATCCGCCATAAAGTTAGTCTGTTCCTGTTCATCAGTACACACGGTCGGCGTGACCTTAGTTTACGTACTTTGTTCCATTGCGTTTCCACTTCAAATTTACATCACCAAAACTCGACTTCGGAAGCTTTAGAAGGTTTGAAAGCTCCCTGATGGATTTGTTACTCAGGTGACATCCAATGACTAGTCGAAGTCACCGATCTTCCTGATCGGCTCATTCTGCTGCTACTGCAACTCTACTGAGAAAACAACACTCCTTGTGAAGTATATCTATGGACAACCTGGCCCATAGTTCAGTTTTACGCCACATGTCAGCGCTGCTGTCACGGTACTTCAGTCATTGCTGCTGGCGAGAAACTAAGAAAACACAATATGGCG
The DNA here is from genome assembly GCF_023897955.1 of Schistocerca gregaria. Classification (NCBI taxonomy): domain Eukaryota; kingdom Metazoa; phylum Arthropoda; class Insecta; order Orthoptera; family Acrididae; genus Schistocerca; species Schistocerca gregaria. Next base: position 524,930,973 of record NC_064921.1, on the reverse strand, counting down.
CATAGCACGAAATTCAAAAATCCATGTTGACGCTAGCAGGAAATTTAAAAATGCATGATGACACTGGCGGAAAATTCAGATACACATGATGTTATTGAAAGAATTTTTATGTATATTTGTTTCTCTAATATGTGGTATAAAGATCGGCTTTCGCTCATCAGCAACCTGTAATCTATTTCAGTAGTGTCAATAAGCAAGTTGTGTATTTTGATGAAAAATACAGACAATTTCGATATGGAAATATTTTATTTGAGGGTCCATTATGCTTGCAAACTGTGGCATTGGTACCAAACTTTGATCGTCAGCAAGTGCTGCTTATATTAAAAGTTTTATCTGTAGTGCCAAAATGTAATCCACATTTTTAATTTTATACAACATTTAAGCTATGAAGATGGTGACGTATATGTTTTGTGCTCGAAACAATACATGTTCTGAGAAATAATACAATTTGATTTTTGAGCAAAGTTGGAACTTTCGTATGTGGTCAGATATCTGTAACTTTACTTGGGTATTACCATAGGCAAACTGTGTGTGTGTGTGTGTGTGTGTGTGTGTGTGTGTGTGTGTGCATGCGTGCGTATGTGTGAGCGTGCGTGCTTGGGCACATCTATTTTTGTTTTCAAAATTTCTACTTATTTTCATAAATAATTTTATTTTGGTGCAATGATTGTTTTGCTGAGATATCGATGTTCGATGTCATTCTTCTTCCGCCATTGCCTTTGACCATGTTTCATATGTATCTTCTTTCACCACTGTCTTTGTCCATATTGTATGTAACCATTTTGTATTGTGAGGGAACTCACTGTGTATTAAGAAATTAACTAAGTGACGGATGCAATAAAGATCTTGTTAGAATACCCTCTTACTGTTTTATAGTGGTGCTTCTTCAATTCGTTTCTCTGTAGATATAGTGTTTGTTTCTTACATGTCGCATTTTGAAGCATTATAATTAGACATCTGGTATTATTTAGTAATTGATTATAGAAAATATCGTCTTTACACATTTTTAGGAAGCCCTGACATCATAGTTACGATCGGTAAATATTACAGCCTTCTTCGATAATTCTTTTTGTACATAACCTCAAGTAGGCCTAAATCATTTGCGATACAAAAGCAATAACTGCCGATTAATACAGTCGAATATATTTCTTTAGTGTAGAACATGATTCATTACCATCTTCCCCCTCCCATAAATTTATGTTTCCGGATGTGAAATGTTACTGAACAATTTGGTAATCGTTAGGTGATGACAGTTCGTTCTATGAACTACCAATAACATGACCTCAGATCAAAATTCCAACACCATTTACATACTTTACATATGGAGATACCATTATAACACTTGACATAAACATATTGTTTGTGTGTGTTTTTCTGGGATATTTAAGATGTGGAAATACTGCGGTTACACCATTTACATAATATTTGGGATAAATATCTTTTAACATAGTGCAAAAATTCAATAGCTGGACACTTTTGAGCACGGGGAAGATGACTGTTAAAGGCGATATTGTGATAGGCTGTTTCACTTTAATGACTGCTAAAGTACTTGGCTGTGACTGGTTGTTTCATTTTAATGAGAGGTGAAATACTATGCTCTGACAGGTGAAGAAGGGAGAGGGAAAGGGGTTGTTATCCACAACTGTCTTAGTTCCTCCATCTAGGAATTGTTGAATTTCAATTTTTTTTTAATTTCCCACCTTTTCCATTTTTGAAGTTCCCACCATCGACCTTTTTTTGAATTTACCACCAGCGCCATCTTGTATTTTTAATTTCCTGGCACTGTCAGTGACTGAGAACCACTACTGCAGTACGAATTTGAACTTTGGGCAAAGTTGTTCACAGATAAATTACGTCACTAGTTCCTCTTACACTGGGGAGTCCGCCTCTCGTGAAATCTAGTGGTCAATTCCGCATAGTGTAAGAGTATCCCGATACCTTTGATCAGATAGTGTACACTCACTCTGTGTTAATTTCTATAACGCATTATTTCAGGCTGTACTTTACGCCAATGTAGTGAAGTTTGATCTGAAGTTACCAGCTATGGGCACTTGTGAGTTTTATGAGCGTTGTTGTTGTTGTGGTCTTAAGTCCTGAGACTGGTTTGATGCAGATCTCCATGCTACTCTATCCTGTGCAAGCTTCTTCATCTCCCAGTACCTACTGCAACCTACGTCCTTCTGTATCTGTTTAGTGTATTCATCTCTTGGTCTCCCTCTACGATTTTTACCCTCAACGCTGCCCTCCAATACTAAACTGGTGATCCCTTGATGCCTCAGAACATGTCCTACCATCCGATCCCTTCTTCTAGTCAATTTGTGCCACAAACTTCTCTTCTCCCAAATCCTATTCAATACCTCCACATTAGTTATGTGATCTACCAATCTAATCTTCAGCATTCTTCTGTAGCACCACATTTCGAAAGCTTCTATTCTCTTCTTGTCCAAACTATTTATCGTCCATGTTTCACTTTCATACATGGCTACACTCCATACAAATACTTCCAGAAACGACTTTCTGAGACACTTAAACCTATACTCGATGTTAACAAATTTCTCTTCTTCAGAAATGCTTTCCTTGCCATTGCCAGTCTACATTTTATATCCTCTCTACTTCGACCATCATCAGTTATTTTGCTCCCCAAATAGCAAAACTCCTTTACTACTTTAAGCATCTCATTTCCTAATCTAATACCCTCAGCATCTCCCGACTTAATTCGACAACATACTATTATCCTCGTTTCGCTTTTGTTGATGTTCATCTTATATCCTCCTTTCATGACACTGTCCATTCCGTTCAACTGCTCTTCCAAGCCCTTTGCTGTCTCTGACAGCATTACAATGTCATCGGCAAACCTCAACGTTTTTATTTCTTCTCCATGGACTTTAATACCTACTCCTAATTGTTCTTTAATTTCCTTCACTGCTTGCTCAATATACAGATTGAATAGCATCGGGGAGTGGCTACAACTCTGTCTCACTCCCTTCCCAACCACTGCTTTCCTTTCATACTCCTCGACCCTTATAACTGCCATCTGGTTTCTGTACAAATTGTAAATAGCCTATCGCTCCCTGTATTTTACCCCTGTCACCTTTAGAATTTGAAAGAGAGTATTCCAGTCAACATTGCCAAAAGCTTTCTCTAAGTCTACAAATGCTAGAAATGTGGGTTTGCCTTTCCTTACTCTATTTTCTAAGATAAGTCATAGGGTCAGTATTGCTACACGTGTTCCAATATTTCTGCAGAATCCAAATTGATCTTCGCCGAGGTTGGCTTCTACCAATTTTTCCATTTGTCTGTAAAGAACTCACGTTAGTATTTTGTAGCTGTGACTTACTAAACTGATAGTTCGGTAATTTTTACATCTGTCAACACCTGCTTTCTTTGGGATTGGAATTATTATATTCTTCTTGAAGACTGAGGGTATTTCGCCTGTCTCATACATCTTGCTCACCAGATGGTAGAGTTTTGTCAGGACTGGCTCTCCCAAGGCTGTCAGTAGTTCTAATGGAATGTTACTCCCGGAGCTTTGTTGCGACTCAGGTCTTTCAGTGCTCTGTCAAACTTTTCACGCAGTATCATATCTCCCATTTCATCTTCATCTACATCCTCTTCCATTTCCATTACATTGTCCTCAAGAACATCGTCCTTGTATAGGCCCTCTATATACTCGTTCCACCTTTCTGCTTTCCCATCTTTGCTTAGAACTGGGTTTCCCTCAGAGCTCTTGATATTCATACAAGTGGCTCTCTTTTCTCCAAAGGTCTCTTTAATTTTCCTGTAGGCAGTATCTATCTTAACCCTAGTGAGGTAAGCCTCTACATCCTTACATTTGTCCTCTAGCCATCCCTGCTTAGCCATTTTGCACTTCCTGTCGATCTCATTTTTGAGACGTTTGTATTCCTTTTTGCCTGCTTCATTTACTGCATTTTTATATTTTCTCCCTTCATCAATTAAATTCAATATTTCTTCTGTCACCCAAGGATTTCTACTAGCCCTCGTCTTTTTACCTACTTGCTCCTCTGCTGCCTTCACCACTTCATCCCTCAAAGCTACCCATTCTTCTTCTACTCTATTTCTTTCCCCCATTCTTGTCAATTGTTCCCTTATGCTCTCCCTGAAACTCTGTACAACCTCTGGTTCTTTCAGTTTATCCAGGTCCCATCTCCTTAAATTCCCACCTTTTTGCAGTTTCTTCAGTTTTAATCTACAGTTCATAACCAATAGATTGTGGTCAGAGTTCACGAGCGTTATAATTCATTCTATCTTCTGCGATTACTCTATTGGTTGGTTGGTTGATTTGGGAGAGGAGACAAAACAGCGAGGTAATCGGTCTCATTGGTTTAGGGAAGGTTGGAGAAGGAAGTTGAGCGTGCCCTTTCGTAGGAATCATCCCGGCATTTGCCTGAAGCGATTTAGGGAAATCTCGGAAAACCTAAATCAAGACGGTCGGGAGGGGGTTTAAACCGCCATCCTCCCGAATGCGGGTCCGCTGTGTTAACTACAGCACCACCTCATTCGGTGCTTATGCTCTTACGAATTTCGTGAAGATGTACAGATTTCGAAACTTTGGCCTGCAACTAACTTGCCTACAAGTCTATGCACTGCAAAAGTCTTTGCCAAATGTAGTAACCACTTCGTTTATATTATTCCAAGTATAGCATTCGTTTTATATAACTGTAGGTCAGCTGACACAGTTCGCGAGGCTCTGCGAACAAGCTTGTGTCTGATTAATGTATCTTGCTTGCCAGCTACTGTCCACACGCTTCTGTATTCATTCGTAGTATCTAGGTTCACTGGGGATCAAAAATTAATCCATGCTTTTAACTGAAAATATAACTGAAATAAATAACAATTTTTCACATGAGCTTTGGTATAGACCATTGGTTTTCCAAATTTGCAATGTTCCAATGTACATTATATTGTAATTTTTCTTTATTCTGGTTTCATGCATTACAGGCAACAGTTACGAATGTAACAGCAAGGGAGGCCGCTGTCGCAGATTAGAGATATTGACGAATTTGTTGCACGACTTTTGGACCTATGGTATAGACACAGTACTAGTAAACTAATCAGCTTGATATAAGCTAGCACAACCTGACCCTTAATTCTGACAGTATACTTACTCTAATTGAAAGAATTTACTCCAAATAGTTCGGCTTTTCGAAGCCAGTTGACACAAAGCAGATGCTCATTTTAGTGGTGCTGTTATTGAGGGGTACAGAGAAAATAAAGATTAACAGCTCGTAAGCATTTCAGATGGAAACAGGGAAGCCTTAAATACTCCAGCCTGAGCGGAAACACAGTGCTCAAATGGTTCAAATGGCTCTGAGCACTATGGGACTTAACATCTGTGGTCATCAGTCCCCTAGAACTTAGAACTACTTAAACCTACCTAACCTAAGGACATCACACACATCGGTGCCCGAGGCAGCATTCGAACCTGCGACCGTAGCGGTCACGCGGTTCCAGACTGAAGCGCCTAGAACCGCACGGCCGAAAACATAGTGAAAACGTGTTCTCTACTCAGAAGGACTTCTGAGTTATATAGGAGCAGTTTACATGTGTCATTAGTATCCGGCAGGGGTTTGACATAACGAATGGACCGCCATATTTCAAATGTTGAGCTATCTTTGAAGATATCGACTGTTTCCTTCATAGAACTGCGTTTCAAAGGGTCACTGAGATATACTGAATTTCAAGATTCGTATAACCTTACGTTCCTCGGTTTTTCCCACAGTCATTGGTGTTAATATCCTCTTTTTACTGTATGAGTACATCCGGTAGTACGTTCTGACAAGAGCAGCAGCTCTGACCATTTCTTGCTGGCGTGTCAGTGAACCTTATAAAAGAATGCATGCGCCTTTCCTGTGAAGCTGTCTCGAAAGTACGTGACGTACGCCGACTTAAGCACGAGGCCTGTTGGGCATCCTCTTCTACAGCGCCTGTAGCATCCCATTACGCTCTTCCGAGACGTTGTCAACCACTTATTGAATGAAGTTCACCTCTTATTGCCACTGTTGTATTTGAACGACAAGATCTATAGGATGAAGAGCCAATGTGGAACATTCCCCGACCGTCTAAGTGCAGTTCAACGAGCAGTTGTAAAAGAATTCCTGCGTGTTCTTCACATACGAGTGTGAAATATCACACACTCACTCCAATAACTTTATTAAGGTGAAACATAATTTAGGCAGTATGAATTTTAGGAATGAGTCATAGATAATGGCGAATATGCACTGTTTTTTGGTGAAACGCTGTTTCCCTGGAGCAAAATAAATAAAAATTGCGATTACTGCGCATTGTCGGTAGGAATCAATATAGTCCGGCGAAATGTAATTTGTAGTAGCACTTCTTAGTTAACGAGTGGTGCCCTATTAATGTTAAACCAGCTCAACAGACTGACTGTTACTGACAGTCTTCATGAACGGATACAGTCCCTCGAGTTCCTGTAGCAGCTGGCACGTGAGTACTATGAGGACATTCTTCTGACGACAATAGCTGGATCGTACGTGCAACAGGATGCAGCTTCTGTGCACTCCTCACTATCACCGCTACGCTTCTGTATGAAAACCACCTGGGGCCTTGTTGTTAGACAATCACAGTTATGCTGTCTTCTTTGGTTAGAGACCAGTCTACAGACAAAAAGTAAGGATGAGGATGAAATAACTTGTTCGAGTTTTCAGTACTTTCGCGCACTTTGTTCATCTGGTCTTAAGCGATACAGCCGCTGTTGTTTCTCGGAACACCGCTAGATACGAGATATGTCCACAAAGTAAGTTCCTTTTGGTTATATAAAACAAATGTGTACAGATACGGAAAGAATATTTAATGCGCTAAAATCTACATCTGTTAAACTACTTTTCTACATAGCTTCCGAAATTTTCTAGGCACTTGTCATAGAGTGGCACAAGTTTTTGTATGCCTTCTTCATAGAAGGTTGCCGCCTGTATATTCAACCATGTGGTAACATATTCTTTCAGCTCGTCATCATCGTTGAAGTGTTGACCACCAAGGACAGATTTTAGGTGTAAGAGGAGATGAAAGTCGCTAGGAGCGTGGTCCGGGCTGTACGGAGGATGATCAAATGCGCCCCAGTGAAATTCCCGTAAGATTTGTTTGGTCATATTCGCCGTTTGAGGTTGGGCATTATCGTGGAAAAAACAACAACTTTTGACAGTAATCCTCGGCGCTTGTTCTGTATTGCGCGGCGCAACTTCTTAATGGTCTCGCAATAACCATGTGCATTGATTGTATGGCCTCGTGGTAAGAAATCAATCAGCAAAATGCCTTTTCTGTCCCAAAAAACGGTGCACATGACTTTTCGAGGTTAGACCTGTCGCTAACATTCATTCACGTTACGGGAAGCGAGAAGTTTTCAAACCAGATATTTTTCGAGAGTTAGAAGCCTGTCAGAGAGAGGAGACTTTACCTTGAACACTCAGGTACCTCAGCAACGTTATAAATGGTTTGTCGACAATAACGTTCACTTGGAGCAGCCTCCAGTTACTCGACAGTATTAAAGCCAACTTTCAGGTGGTATATAAAAGAGAGAATCTCGACCATTGTGTCAATAATAATTTACGATACACAGACCTCATAAGTTGCCTTAGCGTGTAAATTAAAAAGACCAACGGATCTATTTTTCTTACGATGAAATTAGTCAGGTTGAGAACTAAATAGCTTCCGTATTTCAAAAGAACTAATCAGTGTAATGGGCCGTCTTTACGGCTGTGTAAATAGCTAAATAAATCGCTATACAAACAGCCATCAAGACGGACATATGTATTGGGTAGTGATAATGATCGCTGACTCGTAAAATAACTTCATGTCATTTATGAAAAAAAAAGAACTGACGGTCGCAGCACAATCAGAAGGGGGAAAATGCGAAAGGTTTTCATCCTATACAGAGAATTACGTCCTGTGTGTGCGTAAGTGTAGGTGTGACGCAGTTTTTCTGGAAATTTTAGAAAGGAGTCAGTTGAAGTTACAAATAAAAGTCATCATTAGTTCTTTAACAACTCAAGAATCGATGTTCTTGGCGTTAGCCCTCCAGGAGCCACTGTGCCGACTTGCGTGGAAGAAGTGCCGCGTCGAGTTGGCTCCCCCGTGAAGGCGAGCCAATGTCTCTCGGTATGAGCCAGGCCTCCACCATATCGCAAACACAAAGACGACCGTCCGTCTCCCCCTGCGAGCTGACACCTACGTCAGGTGGGTCCCACATGGCAGTGTGGTTGCGTGTCGCAAGTGCCAGACGGCCATTAATAATGTCAGCGCCTCGGCCGCAGTCTTTAAAGAATTCCCTCAGCAGTCACAACCTTCCGCTTATCATTTCCCAGGAAAGCTAGCTTTTTACAGGACGAAACATTATTATACTTCAAGGAAAGTTTCTCATTTATGTTTCAAATAAATAAGTATTTGTATTTTAAAAATGAACCAGGCTTAAAATATAAGACTTTTATTTTGATTTCTGTCATTGGAAGAAGAGGGACAAAACATGTGTAAGGTCTGGATTCAGCCCACAGTCCGTACCAGGGCCTGGATTTTGAAAAAAAAGTAGTTTTAATTAACCAGTTCTATATTCTAAAAATAGAGGGTTTGCTCCTTTACAAGGAGCAGGAGTTACCATTCCAGGGTAGAGGAGCTTCCCTTTTTAATACACTCCTGGAAATGGAAAAAAGAACACATTGACACCGGTGTGTCAGACCCACCATACTTGCACCGGACACTGCGAGAGGGCTGTACAAGCAATGATCACACGCACGGCACAGCGGACACACCAGGAACCGCGGTGTTGGCCGTCGAATGGCGCTAGCTGCGCAGCATTTGTGCACCGCCGCCGTCAGTGTCAGCCAGTTTGCCGTGGCATACGGAGCTCCATCGCAGTCTTTAACACTAGTAGCATGCCGCGACAGCGTGGACGTGAACCGTATGTGCAGTTGACGGACTTTGAGCGAGGGCGTATAGTGGGCATGCGGGAGGCCAGGTGGACGTACTGCCGAATTGCTCAACACGTGGGGCGTGAGGTCTCCACAGTACATCGATGTTGTCGCTAGTGGTCGGCGGAAGGTGCACGTGCCCGTCGACCTGGGACCGGACCGCAGCGACGCACGGATGCACGCCAAGACCGTAGGATCCTACGCAGTGCCGTAGGGGACCGCACCGCCACTTCCCAGCAAATTGGGGACACTGTTGCTCCTGGGGTATCGGCGAGGACCATTCGCAACCGTCTCCATGAAGCTGGGCTACGGTCCCGCACACCGTTAGGCCGTCTTCTGCTCACGCCCCAACATCGTGCAGCCCGCCTCCAGTGGTGTCGCGACAGGCGTGAATGGAGGGACGAATGGAGACGTGTCGTCTTCAGCGATGAGAGTCGCTTCTGCCTTGGTGCCAATGATGGTCGTATGCGTGTTTGGCGTCGTGAAGGTGAGCGCCACAATCAGGACTGCATACGACCGAGGCACACAGGGCCAACACCCGTCATCATGGTGTGGGGAGCGATCTCCTACACTGGCCGTACACCTCTGGTGATCGTCGAGGGGACACTGAGTAGTGCACGGTACATCCAAACCATCATCGAACCCATCGTTCTACCATTCCTAGACCGGCAAGGGAACTTGCTGTTCCAACAGGACAATGCACGTCTGCATGTATCCCGTGTCACCCAACGTGCTCTAGAAGGTGTAAGTCAACTACCCTGGCCAGCAAGATCTCCGGATGTGTCCCCCATTGAGCATGTTTGGGACTGGATGAAGCGTCGTCTCACGCGGTCTGCACGTCCAGCACGAACGCTGGTCCAACTGAGGCGCCAGGTGGAAATGGCATGGCAAGCCGTTCCACAGGACTACATGCTGCATCTCTACGATCGTCTCCATGGGAGAATAGCAGCCTGCATTGCTGCGAAAGGTGGATATACACTGTACTAGTACCGACATTGTGCATGCTCTGTTGCCTGTGTCTATGTGCCTGTGGTTCTGTCAGTGTGATCATGTGATGTATCTGATCCCAGGAATGTGTCAATAAAGTTTCCCCTTCCTGGGACAATGAATTCACGGTGTTCTTATTTCACTTTCCAGGAGTGTAATTTCTATTTTTCAACGGTTTATGTTGTTTAACATTAAAAAGATTAAAAGCGCAATCAAATACGCCTCTTAAAACTGTTTACATGGCAAAAGAATCAGACGCCGCTGAAGGCGATTTTAGCGAGTGGATGTTGGACTGTTACGGGAGCTTGGAGGAAACAGAAAAGAATCCGCACAAAGCACATTCCAAATGCATATTCCTAAATATATCTAAGTAACTACTGTACTGAAACTCACTCTGCCCACTTAATAAGATACGCAGTTCCCTTCGGTCACGAGCGTACAGCTACTCTAAGCCATCCAGATACCGATCCTTCTGGGCTCTATGCACGAGCTCCACCTGTTCGTCCACGCCTCGTAATTCACGCTTGTGGCACTTCAGTTGCACCATGAACGCTGTCAAGCTCCTCAAAATTGCGTGATCCCTATAACGAGGTTCAAAGCTCCCTCTCGTGTGTCCAGTACATATTGACAGAAGGAATTCGCAACACCAAAAAATAATCACTGAATAGTAATGAAATTTCGGGAATACATTTGCGTAGGTAACATATTTAAATGATTAACATTGGGAGATCGTAGGTTAATGTAGGCACAAGATAAGCCATTCCAAATGTGAAACGCTCGTGCACTAATAACAGGTGTAACTGCCAGAGCCGGAATGTATGGCCGAACGGTTCTAGGCGCTACAGTCTGGAACCGCGCGACCGCTACGGTCGCAGGTTCGAATCCTGCCTCGGGCATGGATGTGTGTGATGTCCTTAGGTTAGTTAGGTTTAAGTAGTTCTAAGTCCTAGGGGACTGATGACCTCAGATGTTAACTCCCATAGTGCTCAGAGCCATAACTGCCAGAATGTTGAATAAAAGCATCCAAACGTGCGTGCGTTGTGTTGCACACGCGTCAGATGTCATTTTGTGGGATGGAGTTCCATGCCTATTGAACTTAGTCGGTCAGTAAACGTACGATTAATAATGTTTATGGATGACGCTGGAATTGTTATCGAATCACGTCCCATATGTGTTCTATTTGAGACTGATCTGGTGATCGAGTACTTCAAGGCAACATGTTGACACTCTGTAGAGCATGTTACGTTAGACAGCGGCATGTGGGAGTGCGTTACAATGTTGTTAAACACTCCCTGGAACGCTGTTCTTGAATGGCAGCACGACAGGTCGAATCACCAGATTGACGCACAAATTTGCAGTCATACGAGACTCCAACCCAGACCAACCTCCTGGTGCAGGTCCTGTGTGTCTAGCACGCAGACAGGTTGGTTGCAGGCCCTCAACTGCCTCCTCCTAACCAACACACGGTCATCACTGACACTGAGGCACAACCAGCTTTCATCAGAAAACACAGATAACTGACTTCCACGCTGCCCTCCAATGAGCTCTCTCTTCTCACTACTGAAGTTGCCAAATGGTGGTAGTTTGGGGTCGTTGGAATGCATTCTACAGAACTTCTGGCTTGGAGTTGTCCACAGCTTATTCCAGTTGCACGCAAGTCATTCCCCGAGATCTTAACACATGTCCCTTTTTACTGTCCCTTCTCCTTTTCAGTGTTTCCCACATATTCCATTCCTCTCCAATTCTGAGCAGAACATCCTCATTCTTTACCTTATCAGTCCACCTAATTCTCAACATTCGTCTGTAAATGTTTCGATTCTCTTCCGCTCCGATTTTCCCACAGTCCATGTTTCACTACCATAGAATGCTGTGCTCCAAACGTGCATTCTCAGAAATTTTCTTCCTCAAATCAAGGCCTATGTTTGATACTAGTAGACGTCTCTTGGCCAGGGTTACCTTGGAAGTAACCAATATGTAACAGTTGGTTGTGTCATTGTGGTGCCAACTACAGCTGAAATTGCTGCTGCAGATGTAGTATGATGCGCCAGTGCTGTACGACGAAAACAATCATCTTTCCTCTCGACAGCCCCCCGCCTGGCCGTCCGGAGCACGGTCTTCTTGGGACCGTACATTCCCGCGACCACCGCTGCCAGCAGTCATGTACAGTGGCTACGTTCCTGCCAAGGTTTCCTGCAGTATCGCAAAACGAACATCCAGCTTCTCGTAGCTCTATTACACACCCTCGTTCAGACTCGTTGATAACGGCGTATTTGCTGCCGTCAAGATATTCTTGACTAACATTAACTCTCCACGTCCAATGTCAAAAGTAACTAACGTTCACGACCGTTACAGCGTGTATTTAAACCAAACTTGATTTGCATCCTCATAGCGGCGCTAGTAGCGCCACTGCTATGCGACTGGTGCGAAATCTGAATAGACACTATCTTTCAGATGCATAAACACGCCTACCAACTTTCGTTCATTTTAAAAACAACTTCTAGGTGTTGCGATTTTTTTCCATCAGTGTATAATTTTTCTCAGCCTCTGTAATTTTATAAGCGCTTGAATCTGACCGATGTTTAACCTGGCCTTTCGTTCAAAGTGCGATTATTGTAGCTGTAGAAATCACATCGTAATCTTTTTTTTTAGGAAAAATGGCTTTGTTTCTTGTCTTTGCTAAGTTAATTCCATTCATTTGGAAATTGGAAATTTGTCGTAAGTTCCTGTGGGACCAAACTGCTGAGATAATCAGTCCCTAGGATTACATGCTACTTAACCTAACTTACACTAAATTACGCTAAGGACAACACACAGACACCCGTGCCCGAGGAAGGACTCGAACCTCCGACGGAGGGAGCCTCGCGAACTGTGGCAAGGCGCCCTTAGACCGCGTGTCTACCCCTCGCGGCGATTCCATTCATATTCTTTTCTCTGTCCTTTTTTATTATTCTGAATTATCTGTTTATTATGTCCATTAACTGCAGCCGTTTGTTGCAACATACGTGAATCTCACTGTTGCTCTTGTGCTGTGAAAGGCAGTTTAAGTAATCGATCCTTCACAGCAGCTTGACGCAGATAATCGAAAAAGCCTGAAAAGTTGCACATGTACTCGTATTTTTGGATGTTTACAATATCCTTCCGATCGACCACCCACCAACGGCTATACAGGATGGGGCTTCCTCACACTATGTTTTCTCCAGACTTCGTTGCGACAACGTTCGCTCTGCACATTGATGCGGGATTTTTCCTTAGAAAGCACATGCCTCCACTCAGTCCTTGGCATACCCCGATGCTGCTGTCAACACCGCCTCTGTGTTGCCGTGAGGGGACGCAGCCACTTGCACGTCTTATATACAGATCAACTGCAACTGCTGGGGAAGCTGTAGTATCTGGGAAAAAAAGAAAAAAAGAACCTGAAATGATGCCAAGACTGCAGTCTATGTCACACCTGTTCCAAGAGTGTCCTACAAAACATGATCTAAATGCCATCTATGCGACTATCTATAGTAAACAGCAAAAAGAAGAAGGACTCTTCTTATACTGAATATGCGAAAGTAGTTGATACCTAACACATCACATATTTGCCTGGACTCTCGTGTGGAATAGAAATAGGGAGTACTTCTTTCCAGTCCAGACATTAGAATTATGGTTTGTGTGAAAGCCTTGAAGTTAATTTTTTATTTCTTATCTATTTTTTCAGTGTTTCCGGTTTTGATAATTTTTGGACCACGTGCAATTTAGGGACGATGGCGTTTTGTATGAGGAAGGAGAATAGCGCTAGGACTGTTAAGGGATTTTCCTTTTGTTTTACATAATAGCGAGGCCATTGTGGCATAGCATTTATATAGTGCCGTCAGTACTGTCAATTCTTCTCTGAAGGGGTGCTTCAAATACCAATTCGTTCATCGAGAGGTTCAACAAATCATAGTTTTCCATTTCACTAGCTATAAAAAATTGTTTTGAAGTGACTTCAAAATAGAATTTATGTAATAGCTTTATGGAGCCATCTTGTGTCTCTACACTTTACTAAAGAAACGATCCGTATTGGGGCAGAGTCCGTTCCACGACAGCGGACAGTGTGCTCGTTGGAACGTCAGCGGCGCTCACTCATCTACCCAGACGTAACACATCTGTCGCGTGCAGCCAGTACTGAACACAACCAATCCAGATCACCGACTTTAAGCAGTTTTGTTGCGTACAGCAGCTCAGGTTCTCTTTTAACGATATTTGTCATTCATTCCCACGAATGTGTGTCCAATTTCCGACAATATGTACGCGAAAGATAGGTAGAGGTACTTTCGTGGATCTTTTTCAATGAAAAAATAATGTGTCTTTGAGAAATTATTTTAATGGCTTTTTTTCTTATTCATACGTATAATATAATAAAAAATATATAATAAATGTTTGGTATATGGAAATAATGAGATTAACTTCCAGGAGCTCGGACAAGCACAATAAGTTGGGCTATGCCTGTAGATGGGTTCATATTAGTTCTGTATGGACGAAATTTTCTTTTTCTTGCTATAAATTTATGCTTAACAATTAGTAATACTACGTCCGATCACCGTATTCACCTACAAAATCTTGACCGTGTCCATCATTCATTTTGTAATCGCACCTTCGTATTAGCTCCGAAATATACACAGATGGGTTTCTTGAATTCTTCTACATTACAGTACTACTTGGAATAATAACTCAATTTTCCACTAACTTTTTTACCTATTCACTCAACCCAAAATGGCTACCACTGATTACGCTCTAAAATAACTTGCTTCTACCTTCGTTCATTAGCAGAGAGGGAGTCCATCCTCTTAGCGAGGAACAGGAAAAACTTTTTTTTTAACATTTGGAAATCGAAAATACATGACGGTAGATGCAAGCTCTACGCTGGGCTACCGCGTCACCTTTTCTCTTTGCCTTTGAAGGATATCAAAATATAAAAGTAAGAAATGGAAAAGGTACATCACAAACGAATTTTGTTCTTTTTTGGACTAGGTTTATTTCCCCATGCCACACATTCGTTCTTCGTCTTCGTTACACGTCCTTTATCGGTCATTACCCAGCAGTTGTCAATCTTTTCGTACGTCATGCCAGTCACATTCATTGATGGAAACTGGGTCTTGTTACTGTACTATAGTTTCACCGCTTTTTTATGTGATAAATGATTTCAAAATAATATCATTATCTGTACTTACACGATATTTTAATGATCCTTATTATCATAGCATCAAAACAACAAATTTTGCAATATAAATAACTGCAACTAAATATTTTCATACCATTTGTTTTAAATTGCAATATTTCATTTTTGTGTACATACCGTCCTCATTTCTGGTATGATATTTCTAAGAGATGTTATTGTCATTATTATTACATATATGGGTGTTGAATATAAATATATACGTGGTGTACGTGTGCTCTCAACCTGCTGATTAAACAATTCTGTATGTCAATCTTGGAATTAGTCCCTAGCTGGAAACAGAAATTTTTCTAGCAGCTAATAAGGTTTTCCTCTCTGGTAATCGCTAGAAAAGTAAGAAGAAAGAATTGCATTGAATTATGGTTCGCATTCTGCTTTCATCTCAACGTGCCCTTTTTACTGGCTAGGTGAACCAGTTATTATTTGGAAGAAAGATATGATGACACCACTGCGAATAAGACGATGCGCATTAAAATGTGGAGTTGTTCAAATAAATCAATGGATTTATATTTGCTTTCCTTTTATATGAACACTGGTTTTAAAACGAGATTTATTTAACACTAAGGCCATGAACCATGGACCTTGCCGTTGGTGGGGAGGCTTGCGTTCCTCAGTGATACAGATGGCCGTAGCGTAGGTGCAACCACAACGGAGGGGTATCTGTTGAGAGGCCAGACAAACATGTGGTTCCTGAAGAGGGGCAGCAGCCTTTTCAGTAGTTGCAGGGGCAACAGTCTGGATGATTGACTGATCCGGCCTTGCAACATTAACCTAAACGGCCTAGCTGTGCTGGTACTGCGAACGGCTGAAAGCAAGGGGAAACTACAGCCGTAATTTATCCCGAGGACATGCAGCTTTACTGTATGATTAAATGATGATGACGTCCTCTTGGGTAAAATATTCCGGAGGTAAAATAGTCCCCCATTCGGATCTCCGGGCGGGGACTACTCAGGAGAACGTCGTTATCAGGAGAAAGAAAACTGGCATTCTACGGATCGGAGGGTGGAATGTCAGATCCCTTAAATCGGGCAGGTAGGTTAGAAAATTTAAAAAGGGAAATGGATAGGTTAAAGTTAGATATAGTGGGAATTAGTGAAGTTCGGTGGCAGGAGGAACAAGACTTTTGGTCAGGTGAATACTGGGTTTTAAATACAAAATCAAATAGGGGTAATGCAGGAGTAGGTTTAATAATGAATAGGAAAATAGGAATGCGGGTAAGCTACTACAAACAGCATAGTGAACGCATTATTGTGGCCTAGATAGACACAAAGCCCTTGCCTACGACAGTAGTACAAGTTTATATGCCAACTAGCTCTGCAGATGATGAAGAAATTGATGAAATGTATGATGAGATAAAAGAAATTATTCAGGTAGTGAAGGGAGACGAAAATTTAATAGTAATGGGTGACTGGAATTCGAGTGTAGGAAAAGGGAGAGAAGGAAACATAGTAGGTGAATATGGATTGGGGCTAAGAAATGAAAGAGGAAGCCGCCTAGTAGAATTTTGCACAGAGCACAACTTAATCATAGCTAACACTTGGTTTAAGAATCATGAAAGAAGGTTGTATACGTGGAAGAACCCTGGAGATACTAAAAGGTATCAGATAGATTATATAATGGTAAGACAGAGATTTAGGAATCAGGTTTTAAATTGTAGGACATTTCCAGGGGCAGATGTGGACTCTGACCACAATCTATTGGTTATGACCTGTAGGTTAAAACTGAAGAAACTGCAAAAAGGTGGGAATTTAAGGACATGGGATCTGGATAAGCTGAAAGAACCAGAGGTTGTACAGAGTTTCAGGGAGAGCATAAGGGAACAATTGACAGGAATAGGGGAAAGAAATACAGTAGAAGAAGAATGGGTAGCTCTGAGGGATGAAGTAGTGAAGGCAGCAGAGGATAAAGTAGGTAAAAAGACGAGGGTTGCTAGAAATCCTTGGGTAAAAGAAGAAATATTGAATTTAATTGATGAAAGGAGAAAATATAAAAATTCAGTAAATGAAGCAGGCAAAAAGGAATACAAACATCTCAACAATGAGATCGACAGGAAGTGCAAAATGGCTAAGCAGGGATGGCTAGAGAACAAATGTAAGGATGTAGCTTATCTCACCAGGGGTAAGATAGATACTGCCTACAGGAAAATTAAAGAGACCTTTGGAGAGAAGAGAACCACGTGTATGAATATCAAGAGCTCAGATGGCAGCCCAGTTCTAAGCAAAGAAGGGAAGGCAGAAAGGTGGAAGGAGTATATAGAAGGTTTATACAAGGGCGATGTACTTGAGGACAATATTATGGAAATGGAAGAGGATGTGGATGAAGATGAAATGGGAGGTAAGATACTGCGTGAAGAGTTTGACAGAGCACTGAAAGACCTGAGTCGAAACAAGGCCCCCGGAGTAGACAACATTCCATTAGAACTACTGACGGCCTTGGGAGAGCCAGTCATGACAAAACTCTACCAGCTGGTGAGCAAGATGTATGAGACAGGTGAAATACCCTCAGACTTCAAGAAGAATATAATAATTCCAATCCCAAAGAAAGCAGGTGCTGACAGATGTGAAAATTACCGAACTATCAGTTTAATAAGTCACAGCTGCAAAATACTAACGCGAATTCTTTACAGACGAATGGAAAAACTGGTAGATGCGGACCTCGGGGAGGATCAGTTTGGATTCCGTAGAAATGTTGGAACACGTGATGCAATACTGACATTACGACTTATCTTAGAAGAAAGATTAAGGAAAGGCAAACCTACGTTTCTAGCATTTGTAGACTTAGAGAAAGCTTTTGACAATGTTGACTGGAATACTCTATTTCAAATTCTGAAGGTGGCAGGGGTAAAATACAGGGAGCGAAAGGCTATTTACAATTTGTACAGAAAGCAGATGGCAGTCATAAGAGTCGAGGGGCATGAAAGGGAAGCAGTGGTTGGGAAAGGAGTGAGACAGGGTTGCAGCCTCTCCCCGATGTTATTCAGTCTGTATATTGAGCAAGCAGTAAAGGAAACAAAAGAAAAATTTGGAGTAGGTATTAAAATTCATGGAGAAGAAATAAAAACTTTGAGGTTCGCCGATGACATTGTAATTTTGTCAGAGACGGCAAAGGACTTGGAAGAGCAATTGAACGGAATGGACAGTGTCTTGAAAGGAGGATATAAGATGAACATCAACAAAAGCAAAACGAGGATAATGGAATGTAGTCAAATTAAATCGGGTGATGCTGAGGGAATTAGATTAGGAAATGAGACACTTAAAGTAGTAAGGGAGTTTTGCTATTTAGGCAGTAAAATAACTGATGATGGTCGAAGTAGAGAGGATATAAAATGTAGACTGGCAATGGCAAGGAAAGCGTTTCTCAAGAAGAGAAATTTGTTAACATCGAATATAGATTTATGTATCAGGAAGTCGTTTATGAAAGTATTTGTTTGGAGTGTAGCCATGTATGGAAGTGAAACATGGACGATAACTAGTGTGGACAAGAAGAGAATTGAAGCTTTCGAAATGTGGTGCTACAGAAGAATGCTGAAGATTAGATGGGTAGATCAGGTAACTAATGAGGAGGTATTGAATAGGATTGGGGAGAAGAGAAGTTTATGGCACAACTTGACTAGAAGAAGGGATCGGTTAGTAGGACATGTTTTGAGGCATCAAGGGATCACAAATTTAGCATTGGAGGGCAGCATGGAGGGTAAAAATCGTAGAGGGAGACCAAGAGATGAATACAGTAAGCAGATTCAGAAGGATGTAGGTTGCAGTAGGTACTGGGAGATGAATCAGATTGCACAGGACAGAGTAGCATGGAGAGCTGCATCAAACCAGTCTCAGGACTGAAGACAACAACAACAACAAGGATAAATTATTGATAGAAACTTGTTCCGTCGTGGTTTAATGTTTTTCACAGAGCAGTTAATATTCGAAAGTAATACAATATCTTGTACAGAATGGAGCATTCTTAAACTACGCACCAGGAAATTCCTTTGTCGAAAATATACTTTCTGCAGATTGAAAAATTGAGAATTTCTTGTAATACTTAAACTCGTGTTTGTGGATGTCAAGTTGGTATCTGAGATATGTGTAAAACCTACTTTGACATAGAAACGTTTAAATCTCAGTGCAGAGCATCAGACCTATGTGACAATTGGATTTTTAACGGAAATTGCTAAGTCCAGACTACCCGGTACATCAAACAATTCACCTGCGAGGAAGGAGTTCGTTTTCAGTGGAATTTACCTACGGTATTTGGCTGAAAAATTGATGACTCGGATTAAATGTTGGCCCCTAATATAGCTACTCTTTATCCCTTAGTCTTGGAGACAATCACTGTACCAGAACTGTTATTGTAGTTACAGAGCAAATGAACATAAAAATTAACTCATCTGACTTTCTAATAAAACTACCTGAAAATTCACAAGATAGCGCTTTACTGAAACAGTTTGCTGGTATTAAATCTCAGAACTGATACTAATATTTTCACAAAAACATTTAGTTAATCACTGTGCCTTACAATGGACATGAACTTTGATGGTAGTTAAATTTATTGGCATACCTGTCGCACAGAATATTCGTCAGTCTGTAACCTGCTGCTATTAGGAATATGAAGGTGACTGTAGAGAACCAAATTTCATATGCCGTACTTGCGACGTGCAATACAAGAAGGTATCTTACCATTTTTCATAAAATTCTCCCCAGGACACAACTCGCGGTGCGCAATGCGAATGTGCAAATAGTGTCATGAAAGTAAAAATGAAAATAGGGAACTAATCTTAACGACTGATAAAAGAAAACAAAGGCTACAAGTTTAACTAAACTTCATTAAGCCATGATAACAATACACATATTTTATGTTCTCATACCTAGACAAATTCGCAAAATGTCTCCCAATAAGTCTCCTGCATACAGTTGCCTTCCTTTACACTTGTTTCAACTATAAAAAAAAACCGTATGTTGTACTAAAAAATTTCAACATTAAACTTCAGCTATACGCAGTGATCTAACAGTAATAAACTACATAGTTACAAATATTATTACCTTAAAAACTGTTTTTCATCATTCTTCCATTCACATCAGTTCATTTCCTCAATACTTTTCCTTAATGTGTATTATTTTAAAATAAAGAAAATGGTTCAAATGGCTCTAAGCACTATGGTACTTAACATCTGAGGTCATCAGTCCCCTAGACTTAGAACTACTTAAACCTAACTAACCTAAGGGCATCACACACATCAATGCCCGATGCAGGATTCGAACGTGCGACCGTAGCAGCAGCGCAGTTCCGCATTGAAGCGCTTAGAACCGCTCGGTCACACCGGCCGGCTATTTTAAAATCTCTTTTTAAATAATTCCTCGTCAAATACACGACAGGTCGTCTTCCATCATTTGAAACCAATTACACTGCCAGACTGCTCAACACATACTGCCAGCTGTTCTCTTCAAAAGAAGTAGGCTCTCTTACCAAAGAACATAGCATAACAGAGGTTGAGTACGTTTATCAATTTCGCAACTTCATTCACATTTGTGCTCAAAATTTCCTGAAAATCGCCGTGGCAAATAGGACAACCTCTTTCAAAATATAAACTCCATTTTCCTTAAGCAGGATGGCCACCCTTGAAAGCAAGATGCAAATGCAGTGTGCAGTGAGAGGCACCTTTGTGCTGCGTAAAACACTGATCTATTTGATAATACAGGTGGACGTCAAATGATTGTAAACATTTGTGTTTTGTAATTTGGCATATCGTAAGGTGAAAACATTAAGCCTTAGTGGACTACTATCGTTGTTTGTTATAAAAATAACACTACATAAGGCTACATTAAGAGAGAGACTTCTTCTCAAGCGAAAGAAGATTGTGGGAGCCCCGATAGTTGGAACACGCTTACGAGGGGCGTTTGAAAAGTCCGTGCAAAGTCCGAGAGATGGCACCACCGGCGCGTATCGAGGTCATGTTTAGTTAGTAGCATCTTTGGAAAGGGCGCACACCAAGTTTCACCCGTATTGGTCTATTTCTTTGTGTTTGGCATTTGTGTGAATCAAGGAAGTCGAGTGATTGTCAAAAAATGGTTGAAACAGAATTTAGTGTGGTGATTAAACATTACTTTATGAAAGGCAAAACGCCTCAGGAACCTCAGGGGAAGCTTGATAAACATTACGGTGACTCTACACCTTCTATTAGAACAGTTTACAAGTGGTTTTAAAATTTTCGGAGGGGCAATATGGGCACAAGTGATGCTGAACGTTCTGGACGCCCTCCTGATTTTACGACTCCAGAAATCATTGATAAAATCCATGATACGGTGAAGGATGACAGAAGAGTTAAGGTGCACGAGATTGCTAGTGCTGTGGGCATCTCGAATGAACGGGTACATAATATTTTGCATAAACATTTGGACATGAGAAAGGTATCCGCAAGATGGGTTCCGCGATTGCTCACGCTTGACAAAATCGGAATCGTGTGAAGTGTTGCAAAGATGGTTTGCAGCTGTTCAGGAAGAATCTGCAGGACCTTAAGCGTCGTTTAGTCACTGTGGATGAAACATGGATAAATTACTGTACTCCTGAGACCAATGAACAATCTAAACAATGGGTTACCAAGGGAGAATCTGAACCAAAAAAGACGAAGACCATTCCTTCGACCTGAAAAGTTATGGCGACTGTATTTTGGGATTCACAAGGGATAATCCTCATCAACTATTTGGAAAACGATAAAATTATTATAGGTGCATTTTATTCATGGTTATTGGACCGTCGTGAGGCAATACTGACCCTACGACTTATCTTAGAAGAAAGATTAAGAAAAGGCAAACCTACATTTCTAGCATTTGTAGACTTAGAGAAAGCTTTTGACAATGTTGATTGCAATACTCTCTTTCAAATTCTGAAGGTGGCAGGGGTAAAATACAGAGAGCGAAAGGCTATTTACAATTTGTACAGAAACCAGATGGCAGTTATAAGAGTCGAGGGGTATGAAAGGGAAGCAGTGGTTGGGAAAGGGAGTGAGACAGGGTTGTAGTCTATCCCCAATATTATTCAATCTGTATATTGAACAAGCAATAAAGGAAACAAAAGAAAAATTCGGAGTAGGTATTAAAATCCATGGAGAAGAAATAAAAACTTTGAGGTTTGCCGATGACATCGTAATCCTGTCAGAGACAGCAAAGGACTTGGAAGAGCAGTTGAACGGAATGGACAGTGTCTTGAAAGGAAGATATAAGATGAACATCAACAAAAGCAAAACGAGGATAATGGAATGTAGTCGAATTAAGTTGGGTGATGCTGAAGGAATAAGATTTGGAAATGACACACTTAAAGTAGTAAAGGAGTTTGCTATTTGGGGAGCAAAATAACTGATGATGCACGTAAAGAAGATATAAAATGTAGACTGGCAATTGCAAGAAAAGCATTTCTTAAGAAGAGAAATTTGTTAACATCGAGTATAGATTTAAGTGTCAGGAAGTCGTTTCTCAAAGTATTTGTATGGAGTGTAGCCATGTATGGAAGTGAAACGTGGACGATAAATTGCTTGGACAAGAAGAGCATAGAAACTTTCGAAATGTGGTGCTACAGAAGAATGCTGAAGATTAGATGGGTAGATCACATAACTAATGAGGAGGTATTGAATAGAATTGGGGAGAAGAGGAGTTTGTGGCACAACTTTGACAAGAAGAAGGGACCGGTTGGTAGGACATGTTCTGAGACATCGAGGGATTGCCAATTTAGTATTGGAGGGCAGTGTGGAAGGTAAAAATCATAGAGGGAGGCCAAGAGAAAAATACACTAAGCAGATTCAGAAGGATGTAGGTTGCAGTAGGTACTGGGAGATGAAGAAGCTTGCACAGGATAGAGTAGCATGGAGAGTTGTATCAAACCAGTCTCTGGAGTGAAGACCACAACAACAACAACAACAACAACAACCTACTGAAAGCCTATCATGTAGACACAGAAGAAGAACAACATTGGACCGTTTGAAAACCGAGCTGCAATTTGTAACGTACCCTCGCTTTTATGTTATTGTTGTTTTGTGGTATTGTAGTCGTAGAGATATGAAATTATTGTACCGGTTTGCTTAGTCAGCCGTACTTCGGAATTTTTGACCATTAAATGGAGCCTGACACCTACGTAATAAATACTTCGCGTGCAGTGCGATTTGTGGCATAAACAAAAATTAATTGCGTAGATGCAATCCACTGAATATTAAAAGAAAAGCTTTAAAAAATGTGCACAACTGACTAGACACATTCAGAGGGTACGTACATTCGCGTGCGAGTGGTTGCGATCTGATGAGAAAGATCTACCTTAATTTTTGTTCGTAAAATAATTACGTCGTAAACACACTCGGAGATTGCGAACCTACAACTAGGGTAGAAGCACGTAAGTTCCCGTGGCCTGGGTAAAAGAATTGCAATTATTTAAATTTAAAAATATTTCTTTTTCTGTCAGACTCCTACTTTTATACGAAAAGGAAGATTGCAGGTTCTGAATGTCTCGGCAAAAACACATCCGAATTAATTTTAGCGGCCACCAAAGGAAAGTAGTGAGCACAATCACATACCTCTATTGTTGAGCAGCGCCGTCGTGAAGATCGTCGCCGCCATCTAAAATTCGCCTTCTCGAATTAAAGGAATAATTTGTACTCCATTGGTATGGGATTTAGGCTTGATCTTGACAGAAATTATAAAACACATTTTTCATCATCTACACCTTCTTTTAACACACACAGACATGAAATTATACAGTACGACTTTACGCCAGCACATCAGAAGAAAAAGTAGTTAATACTAGAAGTAATAACAGAATCTCGAAATTAGTCCTTTGTCTGTCAAGGAGAAAACAGTTTTTTCAGAGCATTCCTTTGGTATGACAGTCGAACAAATTTTCTTCTTGTCTCATTGAGATTAAATTACAACATTTTTTAGTTTTTTATACACACGAAATGGGACTGCACTGTCAGTGTCTTTCTTCCCATATCTTCATTCTACAAACATGGTTTTGATACCAGTTGTGAGATATCTGTAGGCGCTGTTCAAAGGTAACGTGGGACGTGAATCATGAGCTGTGTAGTCAGACTTTATTTAGTGTGTCAGGAAACTGTTTTTCTACATGCCTTTGCACTTTGTTGGTTGCCCATTTAAACATAGATATTGCTTTGCATATAAATTGTCCTCCTATGTTACGCCGTTAGCCAATAATGCGTCAGATTCGCATAACTGCAGACGCAACAATGAGTTTGATGGCGCGCTGCGCGCCGTTTGGAGCTCAGCAGTTACGTGGGCCCACCGCCGTATAAAGCAATACCGCGCGTCCCGGTCCTTACTTTTCAGTGTCTCGTGCAGTGTTCGCAGAGTTTGCGAAAAACCAACCGCACTTGTTTCAACTTGCCGTACACATTGGCTGTGGGAAGGGACCACTGGGTGCCATCTAAGTTCACTGCACGTAAGGTAAGTACTGCACTTCACTATCTGTCTTGCAACGGCACACTGTCCTATATAGTGCACAAACACTCGTACCGTAGCAGGCTTGCTCGATTCACTATAGCTCTTTTGCCTCGAAGAAAAAGGTTTGTGATATGGAACGTATTTTCATTTGTCTATTTGCGTGTAGTTCACAGATCACTGACACTGAATAACTCATTGTCAATGGGTAAATATAAACTGTCCTGTTCATTATCTGTTCGTACAGAAACAAAATTGTAGCTCATGATACCACTAGCTTGTCTTTTATGATAAATGCCCACGTTCGTTATTTGTTCCTGTGTTTCTGACGGTACTATGTTGGCGTACTTTTTTTGCTCACAACATTTTATTACATACTTTGGTAGGTGATTGTGTTCTCAGAGAGCACGTGCCTGTAATACTACATTTCGCAGTCGTAACACTGCCTGACATCTCATAGAACGTAGGAGAACACGCTTGAGAACAACAGCACTTTCTAACTTTATGTCGTGCTACTGATGCACTTAAGTATTGAAGTGACAACACTAGGATATGAACGCACTATAAGTGCTTTTAGAAGTTGTCTCTAAATGAGGCAAAATCTGTTCATTTTCTACCCGCGAGTTACTATGTGGGCGGAGGGGAGATTTTTTCATCCTTTGGTCACCCAAGTTTGTAACAACGCATGGTACACACATCGTAAACAAACAAATAATTAAAAAAATAAGAGATATAAAAATACATACATAAATAAATCACTATACTTAAATTGTTAGGTAGTACAAACAACAGATTAATAATGAAGCTTGGCTGCTGTGCGCTACTGCCTCTAAAGTCTGTGGTTGCGTATATCGTGTTTCTTTGTGTTCATGTTTGTGTTACTTTTTCATTGCATCACATATCTTCTGCTCAGATTGGACAAAATATTATAAACATAGCAACAACAACAAAAAGTGTTCTGCATCCCTCTGAAGTCAGCATACATCCTTAGTGTTTCTATACTGCAAAAATAGATTATTAAAATCCTTCGGCGTTACTTAGTGCCACGTAGTGTATTTCTCAGTGATCTTGGTAATTTTTTAATTACGTCAATCGTCAGTCTTAGTGACACTAATGTAACTTGGTGGCTATTCTCCGCCGATTGAAGTCTCGCAGTATCTCGCCGAGCGCCACCTGTAAATAATTGTGTTTGTTTCGGCGTTACCTCATTTTTTTTCGGCTAGTTGATTTCCTGTAACTTACGTTGAACATACTCCTTTATTTTATTATTTGAGACGGTGTTATGTTTGCCTCAGTTAACATTCACAAACCGTATCTCAACATCGTACTTGCATTCAGACATGTATATAAAGTTGGAAAAAAATTATCGGTATAACAGTAAGATCACACAAGTTGTTATTCATGAATCCTATCTTTACGTGCACTTTCCTTAGATTAGGTTACTGTGCGCATGATATATAACACGCAAAACTTTCATTAGTAGCTAGAAATCATTTTTATAATTGCAGCATACAAAAAAATTACATCATTTTTTATGCAATACATTTATAGATAAAACCTCGTGGTGTGGATACGTTTAAAACACACAATACTTTTTCAGCAACCTATAGTGTACTTGCGTCACATATTTATCCTTTGTACCTTAGGGATTCCAATATAATTCTGTAACTTACCCTGCACGCTATTGCT
The DNA here is from genome assembly GCF_023897955.1 of Schistocerca gregaria. NCBI lineage: Eukaryota > Metazoa > Arthropoda > Insecta > Orthoptera > Acrididae > Schistocerca > Schistocerca gregaria. Next base: position 524,904,733 of record NC_064921.1, on the reverse strand, counting down.
TTGATACACAAATGGCATACAAAAACTTACATCTATATTGTTCCGAGGCCTGTGGTAATTGTTCACTCCAGATACCTTCGTATATAAACTTAAAACTAAAATACCACTGCGACCAAACAAAAACATTCCGTCAAATCTTACAAGTACACTTCGTGTTAAACATCGCTAGTCACCAACTAACGTGTATGTCCTAGCTTACCTGTGTCTTGCGTCCACGTTCACTGACAAATGTAAACAATAATAGTGAAATGTTCTTATTCACTTAGCTGCATAAGATGTACTTCCTTTATCCTAATCGTGTTCGTTCTCGTTTTTACAGTAACTTATTTTATACGTGTGCATTAGTAGGTATGGCGGGTGATACTTAATTACAGTAGAATTTTCTTAAGTCTCTGTGTGCATACAGTCCTTGATTTTGCCATTGTGAGGGTATGCAAGTAAATAACATCCGTCGTGCGGAATATGTACTATTACGTACGGACCAGTATATTTTATTTGCCACTGAGCGTTTTTCTTAGCTAACAAGGAATATTTCACATGTGTTTTGAGTAACACCCTTTCTCTGACTGCAAATCGGGTAACACCATATAGCTGTTTATCATAATGCTTCTTTCGACGTTGGGCTTGTTGTGTGATTGAGATTAATACTTGCCTTATTTTTTCGTGTAGGTCTACATGTTGTCTAGGAACAGACGGGATAAGGTTTACCCACTCATTATTCTCTTTCTTATTGCATATCAGATCAGTCGGTGTAACTGCAGTATCGTATATTGGGAGATTGTTTACCACCTGTTCAAAAACGTTTAAATATTCAATCCACCTAGCTGAGTATTCCTGTCGTGGTTTTGCACTGAGTTTAGCGGCATATTGACACCTAGTGTTTGAGATTGATAGGCTTGGCTGTTAACTGGATATTTCCACTGCCTACACTGATGATCTCCCGTGTGTTTGCGGCTAAATTCAGGTTGGAAATTATTGTAATTGTTTCCCCATTGGTTCCTATTGCCATGTCTGTTCCAGTTACGTTTTCGGTCATCGGAATAACCAGAAAAAATCCTATACCCGTTTTTTCTTTTTCTATTGTACTGTACATGGTAGGTCTGGTTGTAGCTGTTGCCGTGATTTCCTCCCGAACTCGGGCTTGGCGTCTGTGCCGTTGAGGCGCGATCGACAAAAGCCGGTCGCGACTCAGGCGCGCACGCGACATTGTTGTCGCTGAAATGCGGCTGGCGCTGCGCAGGCTGGTTGCTACCGCCGCCGCGAAAATTGTTTTGGTGGGCTTCATTTTGCCTGGCATCCTCATTAATTAAATCGATAGGATCTAATACAGATACGAAATATTCGAGATTGCTCTCTGTTACTTGTACTAATTTTTATCGGATACTGAACGGTAATTTTGCCTTCAGGATGCGCTGTACGTCTGTGTCCCAGAACCGCGTTTTATTTAAGTATTTTTCAGAATACTTCCGGAGTGATCCAAATTTTAGATTGTATTGCTGCGGGTTGAACAAAGCTTTCCTTAATCTCTCTTGTACACCTTGTGACCAATACTTAGATTAAAGTGCACCTTCAAATTGTTCTAGAGTCTGACAGTTTTACGACATTTCCGTTGCCCATAGGGCTCCATCGCCAGTTACATACTGTATTTTTTGCTTTTCAGACTAGGTCTTAGGCAACACATTCTTAAATGACTTTATAAAAATTACGGGGTGGACGGATTTTTTTTTTATAAACACTTGGCACTGTCTGTGTTTTATAAGGCTTTCCTCTAACAGAACAGCCAACAAAATTGGTTAGGTTGTCTGGTGTCTATCTCGTTCGTCGCGGTAATGTTGGTTACCGTAACGACATTGGTTTGGTGAAAACACGGGTACATCGGGATAAAGATAACTGTTTGCTGCATCGTCACTCTTACCTGTGGTGGTGTACACCTGTTCTAAAGTATGAGTTATTGCTTTTTTCAGTTCTGTCTCTAAAGTATGGTTGATATGTTTGTCTTTTTCCTCTAAAAATTCGTCAGACTGCTGTTGTTTCGTCATGTCATCAACTCGGATCTACAGCCTCCTGCATTTTGGCACTAAGCTCGGTCTGCTGTAAATTCATAGCTTCCAAATGTTCGGTTAAGGTACCGATCTGTTCTGGCATATCCTTAACTGTGGACTTTTAAGTTGTCAATGTCTTGGGTTATTTAATTTAAATCTTCCCGCACTACGTCTATCACTTGATTCGCTACCTCTCTTTTTAACTGGGTCAGTTGAGTCTTCAGGTTGTTTTGCATGTCGGTCAAGTTCTTCACGTCATTTTCTATTTTGTCCATTTGTATAGTACCTATTTGTCCTGTGACATTATCTATCTGCGTGGTGACATTTTCTGTGTGAGTGTGCATTTGTGCTGTAACATTTTCTGTGTGAGCGTGCAATTGTGCTGCAACATTTTCTACACGTGTGTTAACAGTACCTGTCTGAGCTGTGACGTGAGCTGCAAACTGTGACATTAAATTCGTCTGCATCTCTCTCTAAACATGCGCATGAGGTCTGGTTCTACTCGGTCTTATTTATTGTCAGTATTCGTGTCTGTTTCTGTAGCCGGCATATTGTCGCCCGTCGCTTGAGACTGAGCACTGCCGGTCGCTGCGACTGTGTTTTCAGTATTCGCAGTACTTTCTGCCTCAAGGTTACGTGAAGGTTGGACTATGGGTTCCTCATCTGACGAACTAGCCATGTTTTTGGTTTGAGATCTGAGTTTCACCATGCCGATTCACAACACAGAACAGCGTGCAGCCGAACTTCACTATCACTACAGCTCGTACCACACGTAAATAAACCACAGATAAGGTTGTGCTCGTCCGTGAAAATTCACGTAGTAAAATATGTCTCTGACAAAACAGAAGACTGATAAATGACTCTTTTCTTTTTCGTGCGCAATTAATAAATTTTGTACGCCATCTTGTGATGCATTTACATATAATAGCAAATGAACTATTGCAATTTTTACGTAAAAAATGGAAAATAATTTGGAAAAAGGAACTGATGCGTTCTACGCAGTGGGTGTCGAAAAAATGAAAAAAAAAAGCAATTCCACATTTACTTTCAACTAAAGCGTAGTAGTGCTGCTGCTCTTACCTTAAGTGTTTTTTCGGACGGTTTTGTAGTCAGAAGAATTAACATTAAATGGTCCAACACTTTTCTCTCAAAAATTGGTAATTTCTATGGGCTTTTTCTTTTTTGGTACGCAGCTCGCGTAACATGCAACAAAACAATGAGTTGTAGTAGCAATAATGGATGGCAAAAATGGCTTAAATATTTCAATTCAAATTTCTACTGATTTTTACTGAAATAATCGTCATGGCACTCGGTTGCCATTGTAACGTACCCTCTCTGTTATGTTATTGTTGTTTTGTGTTACTGTAGTTGTAGAGATATCAAATTATTGTAGCGGTTTGCTTAGTCAGCCATACTTTGGAATTTTTGACATTAAATGGAGCCTGAAACTAGCGTAATAAATACTTCGCGTGAAGTGCGATTGGCGGCATAAACAAAAATTAATTGCGTAGGTACAATCCACTGAATATTAACAGAAAAGCTTTAGAATAATGTGCATGACTGACTAGACACATTCAGAGGGTACGTACATTCGCGGGCGAGTGGTTGCGGTCTGATGAGAAAGATCTATCTTTTTTTTTTTTCGTAAAATAATTACGTCGTAACGCACTCGGAGATTGCGAACGTACAATCAGGGTAGAGGCACGTACGTTCTATCATTCCCCGTGGCCTGGGTAAAAGAATTGCAATGATTTAAATTTAAGAATATTTCTTTATCTGCCGGACTCCTACTTTTATACGAAAAGGAAGATTGCAGGTTCTGTATGTCTCGGCAAAAACACATCGGAATTAATCTTAGCGGCCACCAAAGGAAAGCCTCCATCTTAAATTCACCTTCTCGAATTAACAGAATAATTTGTACTCCATTGGTATGGGATTTAGGCTTGATCTTGTTAGAAAATATAAAACACATTTTTCATTTAACACACACATAGACATGAAATTATACAGTACGTCTTTAGGCCAGCACATCAGAAGAAAAAGTAGCTAATACTAGAAGTAATAAAAGAATCTCGAAATTATTCCTTTGTGTATCAAGGATAAAACAGTTTTTTCAGAGTATTCCTCTGGTATGACAGTCGAACAAATTTTCTTCTTGTATCTTTGAGATTAAATTACAACTCGTTTCACATCCCCCCCCCCCCCCCCGCCTCCCCCCTATTCTCCAGACTTGGCTCTATCAGACTGCTATTTGTTCCCCAATTTGAAGAAATGGCGGACGGGAGGAAGATTTTATTCAAACGAGGAGGTGATTGCAGCCAGTAATAGTTATTTTGTAGACTTGAACAATTTCTATTATTCGGAAGGGATCAACAAATTAGAACAGCGTTGGACGAAATGTATATGTCTAAAAGGAGACTATGTTGAAAAATAAAAATAGGTTCCCCCAAGCACGTAACTAGTTTCTATTTTTGCACTGACTTTCCAAACGCCCCTCGTATAGACATTGGACAATTTGTCAGATACATCGACGCGAACTGCGAAGCTGGGCACGCATCTCGTGGTCGTGCGGTAGCGTTCTCGCTTCCCACGCAAGGGTTCCCGGGTTCGATTCCCGGCGGGGTCAGGGATTTTTCTGTGCCTCGTTATTGTTGGGTGTTGTGTGTTGTCCTTAGGTTAGTTAGGTTTAAGTAGTTCTAGGAGGCTGATGACCATAGATGTTAAGTCCCATAGTGCTCAGAGCCATTTGAACCATTTTTTTTTTTTTTGTCAAAGCTAGAGTCAGCAGGCCTACTTCGTGACAAGGCAATATCCGCAAAGAGTAACATTGAATTTCGACCGAACATCAGCGACCGGGACCAGCGAACAATGAGTCACTATAAAACAAATGCCAAGTAAGTGACGTCAGAGAGCAGTTTTTCATGCCGTACATCCTGCTCCTGCAGTCGTAGTCCAAAATGAGTTGCACAAACTTAACATCTGCTGGTGTGCGGCGCTATCTGAACCTCTGACCACTGGCAATAACGTGTAAACAATGCTTAGTACCTAGGTCATGTAGGTCTTTCGACGAGTCATATTTCTCCTTGCTTCGAACAACTTGTTTGTGGTGATGGACACGCAAACATGTTTATATCTTAAAGTTCTTCCTACGGGTAAAGGGGGCTATCTGATGAAGCCAGCACGTTGGTAACATTTCATTGGTCGTATTGTTACTCTTACAACAAACAGTGGCCATTGTGTGTGTGGACGATATCGTGTTCCAAGGTGACTATACCCTAATTCATACCACCAACTCTTTTCAAGATTGCTTTGACGAATTTGTCATTGGACCTAAATGTAGCTCCCCAACCCCTTGGTGACTCAGATGAGTTAATATCAACGAACATGTTTTGTCCAATTTGGGGCGAAGATTTCTACATGCACCCCTGTCATCGATAATTGGCTGGAATTAAGTGCCCCACTGTATGGAACAGGACAATATTCGACTGGAAAAGAATGGAAGAGTCGTTGCAATATGAATTCTGTAAGAACTTTACAAGAAGCTATGGAAGATTTCAGTCAGTACAACTTAAAACATGTTTCGGCACCTCTGTGCCATCATCAGTGGGCATTGTTTAATGAAAAACAGTAAAAAATGGACATATTTTAGGTTGTACTTGATCTAACATTAGGGCACTGATGATGGCACAGAAATGGCGAAACATTTTTTGGTAACATGGACAAACAGTGTTTTACATAAAAAGGCGGATCCAATAATTAATAATTATGCGGAAGTACGTGGCTGCAATGCGGCCCGAACAATACGCCTTGAACAGAAGCGCAGCGAACAGAACATTAGTCACCCAAGAAAACATCACATGAATAAGGACTGTTACCTGGTCTCAGTTCGATGGCGAAGAGAGTCCACAGGTTTCTCGAGGTATGCCATGACCAGGTGAAGCCACACATTCATGATTAGCTTCCGTAGTGCTGCCAAGTAGTTAGAATGTTGGTAACGACTTTCCGTCCGCTGTTCGGAATAGTTTCAGACATTTTCTGAGGTATTAAGGCTGCAAAATCAGTCGAGGTGAGGCCAGGTTCCTGTGTGTTCCTCAAACCAGTAAGGCTGTTGAGCTCGAGGAAGGAAGGATTCTTAAGGACTGTCCGCATGATAAAAATTAAGATGATGTGGAAGAATGAACAACTCGTGGACAGCAAGAATGCTGGAATATACATTACGTTCATGGGAACCTGAATTAATATGCCCAAGTCGTGTTGTGAAAAAGTCACTGAACCACTTATGGCTGGTCCTGGCGGAGGTTCGAGTCCTCCCTCGGGCATGGGTGTGTGTGTTTGTCCTTAGTATAATTTAGGTTAAGTAGTGTGTACGCTTAGGGACAGATGACCTTAGCAGTAAGTCCCATAAAATTTCACACACATCTGAACATCCACTTATGTCCTAATTGCACTCTCCACACATTGCGAGGTAAACGTCTCATTATGTCGTCTCAGGTGCCTTTCACCATTTGAGAAGTGGCAAAATAACGACTCGACGGACCACATTACGTGCCTGCCGTCAGCTGGAGTCCAGGTTCTTTATCTTTTGGCCCACCAAGGACGTACAGCTTCATATGAAGCTGTGAACAACGGGCTTTGCGAGGTACGCGGTTCCAGGTGTCTCTTACATGTAGTTACTGTCACTACCTCCGCTCGGAAGCTGCTAAAGATTCACCTGCATTCACTGAGAGCAGTAACTGCTGTCGGATTTGAAACGAGTTGTCGTTGATAAGGTGTGAAACTCTTCTCTGGTCACTGCCGTTTAGGGTCATTTTAGGGCCACTGTTCTTACGCTGTGCTACATGGCTGCGTGCGTTACACTATCTCTTGCAGAAACGTGTGATAGTCCGCAGTGATACACCAATAGATTGGGCATTTTCTTTCTTCTTTTAGTGTATTCGCTTTCGGGACGAGTCCATTCAGCCATTTCAAGAGTGGAATGTCAGTTTTGACGATGCGAACAGAAGGACAACGCAACACCAGTTCCCGAGTGTACGAAATCTCCGACCCAGCCGTTAATCGAATACGGGCCTCTTCGCTTAGCAATCCATGTGCCGACCGCGCAGTTCCCGAGACGGACGTCTGGGCATCTTCATTCACGGTGTGGCCATGGGAACATCCAAACACGGTAGCCGGTTTCTGACATTCTGTCACGACTGCACGTCGCTCCTTCATAGCTCGTTGATTCCCTGTCACTGACTGACATACGCAAAGACACTCCAGTTCTCAGCAATTACCTACGCTTGAGCAAGAAGGTCACTTGATTGCCTGATATGAGTTCTACGTGATGTGCAGCACTCGAAAGTGTCCAGTGTGCTCTCTCAAGGGGGCGATCATCGTTTTGTGCGGCGACTTAGCAGTGTTGCCTAGGGCGCTAGTGGTCGCTCCCGTGCCGGACCAACGGTGGCCGCGGAGCACGGAGCACACCACTGCAGGCTGGGCCAGGGCAGGGCAGGGCACGGCGGCAGCTGCGGCCTTGTGTGGGACCTGCCGGCGGGGTTAATGACCCCGTGCATACGCCGGCCGCCCGCTGTGCGCGCCGGTGCCTCTGCGGCGCTGTGCTGCCCCACCCGGCTAACCAGCCCGGCTCCTCACACCTCGCTCTGACCATCGTGTCTAGCATGACTTCCATGGCTTCCAGGTAGGAGGACTCTTCTACTACCGTTTTTTACTCGATAGTCATATTAACTGACTCTCTATCTATTCGTCTTCAAATCTTGCGACTCCTTTCCTCTTAATTTAGATTACGAGGCATGTCCGAAACGTACGTACCGTTAAAAAAAAAAAAAAAAAAAAAAAAAAAAAAAAAAAAAAAAAAAAAAAAAAAACCTCTTTTCTTCTTTATTTATCCGCAAAGGGCGATCTGTGATAAGACACCCATGATCATAAATTAAGAATAACGCTAATACATGGTAAAACAACGCTCTGGTGGGCGGTTTGCGATTTAAATCACCTCGGGGTATGACCATGTGGTGCATTTGAGCTGTGGTCGTCGCACGGTGGCGCTGGCAGCAGTCCACATACGCAGAGGTGTGTTGGTGCATTCCAGAGTACGGGGCAGCGAGTAAGTGTGTAGACGTTTTCAGACGTGCTAATGGTGACTGTGTTTTGAAAATGGATCAAAGAACACATATTAATGACGTGAATAGAAATGGCTCTGAGCACTATGGGACTTAACATCTGAGGTCATCAGTCCCCTAGAACTTACAACTACTTAAACCTAGGACATCACACACATCCATGCCCGAGGCAGGATTCGAACCTGCGACAGTAACAGTCGCGCGGTTCCAGACTGAAGCGCCTAGAACCGCTATGAGGAGTAGAATTCTAGGGCGGCTGTAGACTAGTCAAACAGCAGGTCGTACGTAGCACGGGCCCTCCGTGTGATACAAAGTGTGATATCAAGATTACGGCAACGATTCCAGCAGACAGGAAACGTGTCCAGGCGCTACAGTACGGGACGTCCACATTGAACAACACCACAAGGAGATTGATGTGTCACCATCAGTGCCGGCAGACGGCCACGGAGTACTGCAGGTAGCCTTGCTCGGGACCTTACAGCGGCCATTGCAACAGTTGTTTCCAGACACACAGACGACTGAACAGACACGGTTTATTCGCCCGGCGACCTGCAAGGCGCATTCCACTGACCCCTGCTCACACAAGAGCCCGCGAAGTCTGGTGTCAAGAACACAGTACATGGTCATTGGAACAGTGGTCCCAGGTTATGTTCACGGACGTCTGAAGAGTGATTTTCACCGGGTTCTCATCTGGCGTGAACCAGAAACCAGATACCAACCCCTTAATGCCCTTGAAAGGGGCCTGTATGGCGGTCGTGGTTTGATGGTGTTGGGTGGGATTATGATTGGTGCACATACACCTCTGCAGGTGTTTGACAGAGGAACTGTACCCGGTCAGATGTATCGGAACGTCATTTTGTACCAGTATGTCCACCTTTTCAGGGGTGCAGTGGGTCTCACCTTCCTCCTGATGAATGATAACGCTCGGTCCCACCGAGCTTCTATCGTGGAGGAGTACCGTGAAACAGAAGAAACCAGGCGAATGGGGTGGCCCGCATGTGCTCCAGACCTAACCCTTTCGAAAAGGTCTGGAATGCTCTCGGCCGACGTATCGTTGCATGTCTTCAAACCCCTACGACACTTCAGGACCTCCTACAGGTACTGGTGCAAGAATGGAAGGCTATACCACAGCAGCTGCTCGACCACCTGATCCAGAGTATGCCAACCTGTTGTGCTGCCTGTGTATGTGTGCATGGTGATCATATCCCATATTGATGTCGGGGTCCTTGCGCAGGAAATAGTGGCGTTTTGTAGCACATGTGTTTTGGGACGGTTTTCTCATTTTATCCCCGATTACCCTTAATTTATGAGCATTAGTATAGGTTAGAGAAGATAAACTTCTTTTCCAAGCTCTCTAGTTGAAACCTTTATTCGGTAAGCAATGTTACCATCTTTGCAACTCGACAGAGAGGTTATTGCATATTTCTTACAATGGCTCATGAATTGGCAGGTACGTAAAAGATATGCCTATCCATCAGTCTTCTGCTCTGTTACGTACCTGCGAATTATGAGAAACAGTACTTTTACTATTTTAAGAAATAGACAGCAACTTGACTGTCGAGATCTGAAGATATTAACACCGGTTATCGAGAACAAAGGTTGCTACTAGAGGTCTTGAGAAAGAAGTTTATTTTCTCTAATGTAAAACTAAAATTTATTTTTACAATAAGGAGCTTCTCTTAAACTATTTTCTTGCATAGTTGACATCATTATTCAGACATCTGTCATTGCTTCAAACCAACCTCTCTATGCCTTCTTCATATAAAGGTGCCGACAGTGAAGAAAGCCAATGTTACACAATGTATTTTGCATCGTCAAAGCGACATCCTCGAAAATCACTCTTAAAGTTCAACAACAAGTGGTAGTCAGAAGGTGCGAGATCGGGGCTGTACGGTCAGTGATCAAACTGATCCCAACTGAATTGCTGAATCGAGTCTTTGAGAGACACCAGCAGACGGGGGACGTGCGTTGTCATGAAGAAAGAGAATGCCGTCACTGAGCATTACAAATCTTTTGTTCTGAATTGTGCGCCGGAGTTCTCTCAGTGTTTGACAGTATTACACCGATTGGTAGTTTCACCTCTGGAAACGAATTCAATTACCATGAAGCCCTGTCGGTCCCAGAATTCAATGCACATGATTTTTTGTGCTGACAACGTTCTTTTGAATTTGTGTTTCTCAGGAGATCAAGTATCTCCACTCCGCCCAATGTTGTTTTGAGACTTGAGTGGTATTGTAGGGAAGCAGTCTACTCACGCCCTATAAATTCACATCAGTCTTTCCATTGTGTGCCAGCCAGTCCACTGTAACTAGCTCTGACGTCATAAATGTTGCGCAATACTTTAAAAATCAAGTAAAGAACCTGAAACGTTACTAGCATGTCAGGAGTGATACTAAATCAGTACGTATTGAATATCTGTGCAATAACTTTAACCATTTTCGAAATTTGGACGTTTTTCTGTAAAAATCATTGGCGCAACAGAAAAGGGCTAGAAACTTAAAAATTTATATTTAGATTCCTTTTGCGTAATAATTTAGTAGAAACAGTATTCTGGATTTCATAAATTAAAATTTTAGTTGAAATTCATGATTTTCTGGTTTCTGTCTTAAAAATTAAGGAAGCAAGATAGATTAAGTTGGCGAATAAATAAAGCTAGGATGTTTAAATTTAAGTAGAAGGAAGATCCGCTATAACCATAAAGATGTGAGAAGTTTCAACAGAACAACTATAAAACTAAAGCGATAGCGTATCTCCAAAGGGCAAGTTCAGAGCTCGTCTACTGCGTGTAGTGTAATTAAATTAATTCTCTCGCCCAAAATATTGGACTGAGCCACGTCAGACTTTTATTATGATTACTTACCTGTGTGCTGATTGCACATTTAAATTGAGAGCTTCATTGGCCACCAGCAAAGGAAGCAATGATTTATCTGATAACTTAAAGTGGTGCATTACTAGCCCAGCGGCTAGTTGGGACAGCGGATTTAATCAGGCGTTCCCTTAGCTGTCCGCACCGCGGCTTTATATATAAAACGCTGCGCGAGGAAAAAAGGGCCCCAGTTCTCTCCAGACGCTGATCACCGCACCACCTGTGCCGGGAGTTGGGTCGCGTCGGTATCATTGCTATAAACAGCCTCGGATGCCGTAATAAGTTACTCGGGATACGCGTTGCCAAGAAATCATTTTCGAGTGAAGTGTTAATTCTGGGATGACTTAAATGATCTATCTTCAGTTTGCGTATGTCGTATTTTCACGCGCCGCCGCGGGACAGAGATTCTACCATTATTTAGCGTGGCGTTTGATGAACATTATCATCAAATTATGGCAAGCATTCACTTAAACATTTAATTTGAACAGTTATAGTTGCATCAGCGCATTAGACTCTGAACTGCTCTGGTAGTTGGATTGTGTGGATTCTTTTTGGTCTGTGACTTTCAGCATATAGTGAACATTTTAGAAAGAATCTTTTTTGATTATGAATCCCAGACAATCTCCTAATTCCTCAGAGCTATAAGCTGTAGCTATAAGTGTATTTCTCAGTTGAAGTGGGCACTAGGAATTCTAATTACAGGTTTCACGTTTTGCTAATCACTTTCTGGTTGCCAATATTGTAGTTAAAGAGCCAGTGTTGAGAACGGCAAACAACAGCATTAAATAAATCATTAAAATATTTAATATTATATTTCCACCCGCCGCCCCACATATGGTGCATCGTTGAGAAAGACATTCCACAAATATCATTTTTATCATTATTCAATCATTTTATTTTCCACCCGCCGCCCCACATTCATTTAATATAACAATTATTTCCACCCGCCGCACCACATATGTTGCTAATCGGCCGGGAAATGCGTCTTTCCTACATTACAAAACATTTCAAGAACAAAAAATTCCACCCGCCGCCCCACAGTATGACGAACCCAAGTTTCGTCACCGGTCGAAATTCTGTTTAAGAATTAATTTCCCTCATCACTGTACCGGTTAAGAAATGTCGAAGCACTACCAAGTCGCTACATTTTGTGGACGTCCGTAGGCATCTTCGGAACCCAACGGGAACACAATTTGCGCAAAATTTAACCGATTTATGACAATCTTGTGCAAAACAGCTTTTAATATTTGTGGAAACTCATCACTAAGTAATCTTATTGAGAACCGTCCGCTTTCGAGAATTTTCTCATTCACTTTCTCAACCAATCCATCACTGGTAACAGTAGGCCAAAAAAAAAAAAAAACTGACAGTAAAAAATGTAAGGTTAGAAATACTCTTCCCTGAAATGTGACGGCTGTTATTAAAAGTTCTATATCAAGCCGTGGGATGATTCTTGAATATTTTGAACATTACACATTGTTTTCGAGCCAACAATGACAGCGTCAATAACCTACACGAATGTTTTTAAAAAGAGTATTTGATTCTCACTCTACATAAATTCGCATTCTGTTTCAACATATTAGATTCCTTAGTATTTACATCTTCTCCACCGCCGTAATTTCTTTCCACGAGCTAACATGGCACCCTCGTATTTCCGATTAAGTCTTGTCTTTAGCAATAAATTTTATTATTATTATTATTTTGTAAAACGCACTCTTTTAAAGATCTTACCTTTTGACTATGTCACCTTACACGGTTTTTAGTCGGCGTCAAGTTATGCATCCCGTTCTAGATATATCGTCATGTTAAGATACGTCATTCATCTTCCGTAAGTTTCTTAGCTACAGGGCCAGACATCCCATTTGCTACCAGGGAAAAACGGATACTGCAGGCAGAAAGAATGTTGGAAAGTTGCTAGGCATATTCTTAAAGAAGACTGCAACATAAATATTAGCTACAGGCCAGTAAAATAAAGCGAAGAGAGTGCATAAGAGAGAAATCCACACTTGGTTTTGTCTCTGTGTTTATACGACAGAACAGATGAAGCCAACAGCATACTTACGGTATATGAAAAAAGCTTATAGTAAGTATCACTTGTCACAATCAATTACTTATTCGCAGAGGGAGTGCAACACAATAAGGTAAAAATGAAGTGTTATACAGCGTCTCTCCAAAGAGTCATCAGGCGCATTTTGGCAAGTTTTTCAGCAGATACGATATTGCAGTATCCGTGTTGTTAAGAAGAACGATAGAATGGTGATAGGTTCCTATGGGACCAAACTGCTGAGGTCATCGGTCCCTAGGCTTACTCACTACTTAATCTAACTTAAACCAACTTACGATAAGGACAACACACACTCCCATGCCCGAGGGAGGACTCGAACCTCCGACGGATGAAGCCGCGCGAACCGTGTGGCAAGGTGCAAGTTCCTTCGCAAATGCATGCGTTTACAGGAATTACTTAATGTGTGTACGAGTACAGGTTGTGACGCAGGAACGAGTATATATGATGGTTCGAGTTTGGCCGTGAGTCGTGCACGGATAGGCAAAGCGCTGCCGGTACGGTAGCTCAGCGTGTTCCGTCAGAGGGCTGGCTCCCTGCCATCTGTAATAAAAATGGGGTTAAATGTTCAACGATGAGCTTAAAGGGGTGTCATGTGAAATCTGCGTAGTCCAAATGCCGGAGACAATGACGAAAAAAAAAAAAAAAACGAACGAAAAAAAGCCTGCGAATACATTTCATGTGTGTCAGTAGATATTTGCAATTTTGTTTTTGCAATGTGTAGCTGCAATCAGCCTAGACACACACTGTTCATCACGTCTTTTATATGACCCCCAATGTCGACGGAAAGCATCACTTTGCCGGCCGGTGTGGCCGTGCGGTTCTAGGCGCTACAGTCAGGAACCGCGTGACCGCTACGGTCGCAGGTTCGAATCCTGCCTCGGGCATGGATGTGTGAGATGTCCTTAGGTTAGTTAGGTTTAAGTAGTTCTAAGTTCTAGGGGACTGATGACCACAGATATTAAGTCCCATAGTGCTCAGAGCCATTTGAACCATTTGAAAGCATCACTTTGTTTCCTGTTTAAAACGGAATTTTACGTATTCATTTGATAAAGCGGTCCTAGATTAGTCTGGTAAGATATCTGTTTCATCGATCTCAAATTAGTTTAGTGAGATATCTGTTGTATCGGTATATATTAACAGTAATAACCAGTTCTCCAGCAGCGGCTGAGTGGCGCTGCTTCATGGCGGTATCAGTCGGCGCTGGACAGGGCCGCACCCAAATTGCTCCTGGTAATTCACCGTGTTTTACTGGCACCGTTAATACATATCGATGAAGCTCATATCGCAACATACTAATCTTGGACCACACGAAATTCAGCATTAAAAATCATTTAGTTTGTAACGGGAAAGAAACCGATCTCATCCGTCGACACTAGACGTCGTATGAAAGACGTGACGAGATGTATTTGTTTGGTCTTAACTCCAGCTACACGCTGCAAAAACAAAATTGCAAACACCTGTTGAAACGCAAGAAAAAATGGGACCTGACGTCTCTTCGGAGAGGTAATCGGTGTATACTGTACCATATGTTCTTTCAAACTCTATCGTTCTTTTTCCAGTGACACATCGCTTTGTCGATGGCTGATAACGCATTCAAGAACTGCAACAACACAGTATACAAGATTGCGGCTTGATGAGATATTCAACTTAATTACTATATCGAACCGTTAAATTTTCCTCTGAATCTGAGATATAAACATGTATTTATGTAGACTTCTGGTGAAACAATCTACTTATTTTAATTTTGAGATGTCGTGGGTCTTTACACTTGAAACAGTTTCGTAATTCCTCGGACCCGGGGAGAGAATCGGTACCAAATTACTAGTCACCATGTGCTCATTCTCCTTGAATCTGCAGTTATTTCTTTACATTACTTCAAGCAAATGCAAAAATAATTTCGTCGGTAAGCCCTCGACGGATTCCTTCTTCAGTCTTCGGGCCACTGGATTAATTCTCGCTGTGATATCAGGCAGCTTTGAACTTGAACGGAACCAAACGTTTCCTGGGATCTCACAGTCACCATTTAGGCATCTCTATTTTGTATTCTGTAACTGTCCTCTGTCAAATAATAATTTATGTAGTCACCCGGCCTTCTATTTGATTTACATACTAATATCTAACTGCAGTTGAGGTATATCTGTGTTCGTAGTCACCAACTCCTTGTTGCATAATTATGTAGTATTACATACAGTTTTACACACAATGACGTTCGTACTGTTAACGCTGTACACAATTTAAGCACAGCACTAGTCACGCTGACGACTTACACGTTTGGTTTACCTGGAAAGCAAGGAAAGATTAAATTTAATTTCAACCTGCACATCGTAGTAACAGCTCTAGAAAAAGAAACTGAAATTACGTCGAGTATTGGATACGGCACAATGTTACATTCACGATCAGGACTTCAATAATTAGCACAAGTTGCATGTCGCGTCCGAGTTCAGAAAAAGTTTCAGAGTAGGGATACGAAAGTTTTAAACTGATTTGAGTTTTGGTTCCCGAACACGCCATCGTCATGGTGAATATCGCCCTCATCTGTGGGCAATATAAAAAGGGTATAGACCAATGTGTTTAATAGTGCACGTTACATGCGTGTAATACTTGAAAAATGGTAGAAAAGAGAAAAATTATTTCGCACAGGAGAGTTCCAGCATTAAATATTTAGTTAATAAGGTGATAAATGTGTAACATCATTACCCCGGCTTCTGCTGCTGTGGTCTACATTTCGAAGACTGTTTTAATACAGCTTCCTCGCTAGCCCATGTTGTTCAAGTCTTTTGCTATTTGCGTACCTTCTCCATACTACCTGAATTTTCTTACTGTGTTCAAGCCTTCGTATTTCTCTACAATTTTTACCCCTACACTTTCTTACTTTATCAAACTCACCATCCTTTGACGCCGTAGGAAGTGTAGTATCCACTAACATTTCTTTTAGTCAAATTGTGCCATAAGGCCCTTTTCTCCGCAATTCTGTGGAGTACCCCTTCATTAATTACTCGATCTAGCGACCTAATCTTCAGAATTCTTTAGTTTCACATTTTAAAAATAGACCCCACCTTCCGCCTCCTCACACACACACACACACACACACACACACACACACACACACACACACACACACACACAACCTTTGTTTATACCCTACGTTTCACTACCAACAAAAGCTACACTTCAAACAGATACCTCCAGAAATGTCATAGTAATACTTTATAGCCAACGTAAACAATTCTTTCCATTCTGAAAAAAATGTTTTTCTTGCTATTGGCAGTCTTAATTTTAAACTTCCAAGTTGACTATTTATTACTCCAAAAAAGATATAAAAACAGCTCGAGAAATGCCAAAAGTTACGTAGGAGTAGATATCTGCTCAGATCACAACCTAGTTGTAGAAGAGCAATGTGATAGACTAAAGGAAGTTTGGAATAATACGAAAAGATAAATACTCAGTTTAGAAACATTAAATAATGGAGACGAGCAAGGAAGTAGAAACTATTTTGTAGGAAAATTCAGCGAGAATAAGCCAAGTAACATCAATGAAACACTGGACAACTTTAAAAATGGCATAAAAGTGAGTGCTGGCAATAAATATCAGATCACAGAATGGGGATGACGATGAAATTAGAATAAAACGGAGCACACAAGAAAGTGGAATCTTACTTGTACAGCGTAAAGCGCAGCGTGGTACCTTGCCAGAGAGACAGGTGGGCCGAACACGATGGTACACTCGGTGATACATCGGCCAGCCTGAGTGTGGTTTCCAGGCGGTTTCCCTCGCTCGTTTCGGCAAGTGCTGGACCTATCCGCACTTTCCACCACACAAAATTTAGTACACAAACAGTGACAATAAATTACACACACAACAAAGTATACAATATTCACAGACGCACATGACATCCCTCCGTTAGGTTAGTAACGTCTGCGGCGATAGGAAGGAGAACTAGCCGCAAAGTTAAATAAATTTGCGAAAACTTGAGTGCAGCGGGCCCCGTAACTAGACGTGCTGAACGCGTATGAAAAGCAGGAAAAAGAAATAGGGAATTGAAAATATATATGTGGACACGGAAAAGGAAAAATAATTTGCTGTAAGTTAAATAATGAATTAAGAAGGGAGTCTTATCGAGCCAGACCGTTTTGAAACGAAGAAGCATGTAATTACATCGATAGTGGAGTATGTATGACTTAATGTATAACGAAATGATGGGATTCATGGGTGAGAAGGGAGGACGAAAGAGTGACATGGAGATAGACATAGGGTGATAAGATGGTGAAGGACTACCGAGAAGTCGCGGAGAGGAGTAATATGTCAAGTGAACCCGCCCGGTTAGCTGTGCGGTCTAACACACTGCTTTCCGCCCGGTGGATTAGTGTCGAGGGCAGGTGTGCCGGCCAGTCTGTCTGTGGATGGTTTTTAAGGCGATTTTCTATCTTCCTCGGAGAATGTGGGCTAGTTCCTCCTTAGTTACGCTATGTCGACGATTGCTGCGCAAAATCTTTCTCCACGTACCCGTGTACCATTATTACTCTACCACGCAAACATTGGGGTTACACTCCTCTGGTGTGAGACGTTCCCTGGGATGGATGGGGTGGGGGGGTGGGGGTGTTCACGGGGCGCGAACCGCACTATAACCCTGGGTTCGGTGTGGGGCGGCGGTGGGGTGAGTGGAGTGCTGTAGCCTGTTGTGGGGTTGTGAACCACTGAGGGCCACGGCGGGACCTAGGAGTTCCATACAATACAACTGAGGGAACAGGCTTTACTTACATTGTTTAATATTTATTTATGGGTTTATGCACACAATATGGTGAACGACTAAATAGCAAATACGAAGAATTTGAAATGAAAATAAATAACACAAAGACAAAAACCATGAGAAGCCTACAGGGTGGATAAGAAGAGAAGGCAAAAATAATGCAAGGCGGACTAAAATTAGACAAAATGTCTCTGGGCACTATGGGATTTAACATCTGAGGTCATCAGTCCCCTAGAACTTAGAACTACTTAAACCTAACTATCCTAAGGACATCACACACATCCATGCCCGAGGCAGGATTCGAACCTGCGACCGTAGTGGTCACGTGGTTCCAACTGAAATGCCTAGAACCGCTCGGCCACACCGGCCGGCAAAATTAGACAAGCATGCAAAATTAAGATACTAGGAAAATATTGTAACGTGGTACTGAAATGAATATGATTGAGGAAAATAGGGTGAGGAACAAGGAGCTGTTGAGAAGAATTGGAGAGAACACAAAACATCTCAGATACGATTAGGAAAGAGATGAAAAATCGGCAAGGGTACAACTTGAGAAAATAATGCTCACTCCAGGAAGGAAGTGAGTGACTGTAAAGGGAAAGAGAGAGGAAAAAACGATCCCAGTTAACGGACAGCATTATGAAGAAAGGCTATAATTTCGTGGAATTTAAGAGTAAAGCACAAGACGTCTGGTCCTGCCGCAAGGCAGGGCAATTGCTGATGTTTACTTCTGCCGTAGCCAGTTGTTCTGACCTTCTTCTACTTTTCCAAATCCAGTTCCTTCAGCTTTGCTATCTTCGTTTGCTACGCTACATTATCTTGCTTTGATTTTGTTGCTGTTCACCTTGTAACAACTTTCCAAAACATTATCCATTTCATTTAACTGATCTCCGAAATCCTTCATTATTGCTCGCAAAATTACGACGTCATCGGTAAACTTTAAAGTTGTTACTTCTTCCCCCTGAACTTCAATTATCTTTCCAAATTTCTGGTTAGTTTCCTATTCTGCTTGTTCAATGTACAGACTGAGTAAAAGGAGGAATAGTCTCCAATTCCGCCACTCCATTCTCAACCAGAGGCAATCTTTCACATCCTTCGCTCTTAGAAATGCAGTCTGTGTAACCTTCCACCTATTTACAAATTTACTAATATTCTCTATAAGCTGTGTGCAGACAGAAAATACGCCGTCTCTATATAAAGTCTACTGCTTGGCACCGTTCAACAAAGGTTTCAATACTCCTATCAAGTTTAAACACTCAGTCGCAGACATACGGCCATTCGTGATTAGCTAAACAACGCTGAGAACATCACGAAGCATAATGCGTGCAAAGCCCTGCTTAGTAACACAGCCGCAAGCAATGACGCAGTGTCGTGGTGTTCATCATTATCTAATGACATCTTAAGCTGAAATAATCGTCACCATCAAAATCTGTCATTTATTTACTACTTAAAGTCACTTCCTGCGCGATTATACATATTTCAATGGCAGTTTCAGTTAAACTTCTAATTCAGCCTATGTGCCATTGAAATTGGGCCGCCACCAGTAACATGATCTGCGCTCGGCCAACCCTCGTAACGGTCCCTTCCAAACGAGATACAGTCATCCATTAAGTAAGCTCTTCCACGTCTGTGACGTCAGATACGTCAGTTTTCATATGTAGCGTAATCGAAATACTTTTGTCAGCATATACCATGACGAGTGCTTATTTCTCACTATTTTGTATCTCTTTCACTTCGGGAACGTGGTTGAATCTGTTCCTCCAGACACAATGGGCACCCGGTCATTCAGTTTGCGTCTTACTTCTTTTTTTTTCGCCGGATGTATACAGGGTGATTTAGCTGCTCTTACCGATGTCGTTTTATGCAGCCCCACATGACAGAACAATGGTGTTGGCCAGGTCGCTCTGAGGATGTGAAGCACGTTGTGGAAACGTCGTGCAGTAACAACTGGCAAAGTATACGAAAAGATCTTAGACCTATTGTACAAATTTTGTTTACGAAATTACTTTAGCACATTAACACAATGAGTTACACGAGTATGTTAATCTTTTCATTGGGTTATATATTGGAAAATTCTTACTTCTGTGCTTCCCATCCTGTCAATTTCGTTGATTCCGATAGTGAAAAACACACTTTAGAAAGCAACGTTTCTGAGCCCTCTGCGAAATATTAAGTACTATAAACGCAAAAAATTTCATGAGATATCCAAAACCTGCATGATTACACCGTTAATTACACAAGGAAAGACCGGAGACACTTGGATGAGTATGGAAGAAGTAAGGTATACCCTGGTCGAAAAATACCTTGTAATTCATGGCCAATCTTCAGTAGTATTTTTTACATGATAGACCTTCCGCCCACACCGGCGCCAACGCTGCTTGCCTGGCAGTGCCTCCTTGCGCTCTCCAGTACAACAAGGAAAATGACTACATTTTTGGTCTTTGTATTATGCTTCTTCTCTACATTCGAAACAGCTGCATAGAAATCACACGACATGTTCGTTACATAAGTAGATTAATCAATGAAATGGAAATTTTCCACTATATTTTTCCAAGCCTAATAAACAATAATTTATTGTTCACGGTAATTTAGCTAATTTACGTCATTTCGTAATATTATAGTCAGTAACGAGCTTGGATAGGGAAACAAAATACCACTGTCACGTTTCAACTGGTCTTGCTGTAGATTTCGCTCCTTGTGCAATGAGCAGAAGGGTTGGGTTGTTTTGGGGAAGGAGACCAGACAAGCGAGGTCATCGGTCTCATCGGATTGAGGAAGGACGGGGAAGGAAGTCGGCCGTGCCCTTTCAAAGGAACCATCCCGACATTGGCCTGGAGCGATTTAGGAAAATCGCGGAAAACCTAAATCACGATGGCCGGACGCGGGATTGAACCGTCGTCCTTCCGAATGCGAGACCAGTGTGCTAGCCACTGCGCCAGCTCGCTCGGTAATGAGCAGAAGTCTAGAAAAGTCTTGTACTAAACAGTGTTCCGAAGAGTGTATAGCAGCATTTCAGCAGGGGACAGCATTTGTGTCACAAGACTGTCTGCAAAAGTGACGTCATCACTCACAATATCGACAACCTCAGGTACTGCTATCGACTTTGTGACAAGAGAGAATATGAATGCTATTGGTGCTCATTTCAGTCGCAGCAATTAAAGCTGTCCCCTTAGGTTCCCGCACAACCACACACTCTGAATCACCATGTATTCAGAAATAACAGCGAAATATTTGTGACAGGGGAGAAAATCAAAGCTACGGTTCCTCTTTTTACTCGAATCAATTTAAGCTGTCCTGTTAGGTACCTGCCTGACCACACTCTGAAATCAACAAATACACTCCTGGAAATGGAAAAAAGAACACATTGACACCGGTGTGTCAGACCCACCATACTTGCTCCGGACACTGCGAGAGGGCTGTACAAGCAATGATCACACACACGGCACAGCGGACACACCAGGAACCGCGGAGTTGGCCGTCGAATGGCGCTAGCTGCGCAGCATTTGTGCACCGCCGCCGTCAGTGTCAGCCAGTTAGCCGTGGCATACGGAGCTCCATCGCAGTCTTTAACACTGGTAGCATGCCGCGACAGCGTGGATGTGAACCGTAAGTGCAGTTGACGGACTTTGAGCGAGGGCGTATAGTGGGCATGCGGGAGGCCGGGTGGACGGACCGCCGAATTGCTCAACACGTGGGGCGTGAGGTCCCCACAGTACATCGATGTTGTCGCCAGTGGTCGGCGGAAGGTGCACGTGCCCGTCGACCTGGGACCGGACCGCAGCGACGCTCGGATGCAGGCCAAGACCGTAGGATCCTACGCAGTGCCGTAGGGGACCGCACCGCCACTTCCCAGCAAATTAGGGACACTGTTGCTCCTGGGGTATCGGCGAGGACCAATCGCGACCGTCTCCATGAAGCTGGGCTACGGTCCCGCACACCGTTAGGCCGTCTTCCGCTCACGCCCCAACATCGTGCAGCCCGCCTCCAGTGGTGTCGCGACAGGCGTGAATGGAGGGACGAATGGAGACATGTCGTCTTCAGCGATGAGAGTCGCTTCTGCCTTGGTGCCAATGATGGTCGTATGCGTGTTTGGCGCCGTGCAGGTGAGCGCCACAATCAGGACTGCATACGACCGAGGCACACAGGGCCAACACCCGGCATCATGGTGTGGGGAGCGATCTCCTACACTGGCCGTACACCTCTGGTGATCGTCGAGGGGACACTGAACAGTGCACGGTACATCCAAACCGTCATCGAACCCATCGTTCTACCATTCCTAGACCGGCAAGGGAACTTGCTGTTCCAACAGAACAATGCACGTCCGCATGTATCCCGTGCCACCCAACGTGCTCTAGAAGGTGTAAGTCAACTACCCTGGCCAGCAAGATCTCCGGAACTATCCCCCATTGAGCATGTTTGGGACTGGATGAAGCGTCGTTTCACGCGGTCTGCACGTCCAGCACGAATGCTGGTCCAACTGAGGCGCCAGGTGGAAATGGCATGGCAAGCCGTTCCACAGGACTACATCCAGCATCTCTAAGATCGTCTCCATGGGAGAATAGCAGCCTGCATTGCTGCGAAAGGTGGATATACACTGTACTAGTTCCGACATTGTGCATGCTCTGTTGCCTGTGTCTATGTGCCTTTGGTTCTGTCAGTGTGATCATGTGATGTATCTGACCCCAGGAATGTGTCAATAAAGTTTCCCCTTCCTGGGACAATGAATTCACGGTGTTCTTATTTCAATTTCCAGGAGTGTATTTATTGAATCCTTCGTTCTCTAATCAGTCGAAAATGTAAATAAGACTGATTATTGCAGAACGTACTTGTACGACGTTCAGAAAAAAGCCACATAAATGTACGGCTACGTTACTCGGCGACCACTGTCACTGATGAAACATCGTTGGGGACAGCAGCGGCGCTGCTCTAGCGGCCTAGCGGCCCGCTACACATATTGGGCGGTGACGGTGACTGGGTCCGGAGGCGTCACCTGCCACGCCGCCGGTGCTCGGCGGGTTCCCGTTGCGGCGCCCCCATTGTGTGCTCTGTGCGGAGGCGGCGGCGGCGGTCGTGCCCCACGGAGGGCGGCCGCGATGCCGAAGCCGTAACGTAACAATGTCGGCTGACCCCGCACAGCCGAGATCGGCATCTGCCGGCGGCCGCACCGTTACCCCGGCAGCGGCAGCGGCAGCGCCTAGAACGAGTTCTGCCGTTCGTCTTGCTGCCAGGCGCCCGCTTCCGCTGTCCCTACTCCAGCGCCTCACTGCGCGCGCTATGGTCCAAAAGATTTACGCTGCCTCCACCTGTCAGTTATAGCAGGCAGCAATGGCAGACTATTGAAATTAATGTCTAGTAGGAGCAACCACGTAGCGTGTAGTTTATATGGTCTCCAGGCCTCCAGAAGCAACGCCATTACTCGTGCGAAATAAATCTGTCCCTCTGTAGAGTGTATGCAGTATTTTGGAAGTTCCAGGCAGATTTAATTTGTTTGCCGGACGGGACTCGAACCCAGTACCTTGTCTTTCCCGGGCAACGCTTGTGAAATCCCCTCATCGTGAAAAATTGCTCCACCCTAGAATACTAATCGTGGACGGGCCGCTTCTTTGAGACCTATCCTATGAATTTCATACGCACAATTTCTAATGGATAACGCGACCTTTTTAGGCCCTAGGCATAGATCCAAAAGCGAGGGATTTATAAACTAACTTAATGTGACTAGTGCTATCTGAAAATTATGATTAGTGTTACTCGACTCCTTGAGAAATTCACCCTGTATAGCTCAAAAATGACATCTGAAACTAAATTTCGAAATACGCTATTTCCTGGCAGACAGAAATTCTTGGTGACTGATTGAAAGGTTCATAAATTCAACACATGAATGTTAAACTGAGATATGCGGTCGTATATAATTTCAAAAGTGCCCTAACACCCTGATGTTGCTACAAATGCTTATTGCAGTCTAATTTTTGTGATGGTTCTCACCAGAAAATGAGGGCGAACAACTGGAGCACCGTTCCCTGGACGTCTCCTAACTCGGCAGTCTCTGTGATCAACACCATGTCCCAGCCGCCACCGTGTCTAGATCCAGTTGGTTGATTGGCTGGTTTGGGGGAAGGGACCAAACAGCAAGGTCGTCGGTCCCATCTGGTTAGCGAACGACGGGGAGTGAAGTCGGACGTGCCCTTTCAAAGGAACCATCCCGGCATTTGCCTAAAGCGATTTAGGGAAATCGCCTGAAAACCTAAACCAGGATGGTCGGACGCGGCTTTGAACCGTCGTCATTCCGACTGCGAGTCCAGTGTCCTAACCACTGCGCCGCCCCGCCAGGTGTCTCGATCCGGAATCGATACTGCCTCCACCGCATCCCAACCTTGATCACTCTGTTTTGGCATCCCAACCTTGATCACTCAGTTTTTGGCTCTATCTTACGCCCTGCTCTCCTTTCCAAGTGGCCAAAAGCGAAATTATAAAACATTGCGGTCCAATAGTGATATTTCCATCGAGCATAGATAATCCCGCCAAAACGGTACGTCATGGTCAGACACCAATCATGTAGCAAAATTCACCCCTGTTAGAAACAAGTCAGCACCAAATCTGTGATCCTGATATCAGGCTGTAATATACCAATCATGTGTTTTTGTGTCTATATCACTAGCCTAACATCACAGACCCTCTGAAATTAGGAACAGCAGCTCACGGAACTAGCACACTATTTTCTGTGCTTCCTAAGTGGCCACTGGCTATCTACAAAAGTGATCCTCAAAACATGAGGTTGTCATCCACATTTACTTTTCGTGGTGCCTCTCTGTTCGCAGGTGGACATTAGTCTGAGCTAGTTTGTAAAGTTGGACAATAGTTTGTTAGCACCTAGGACACCTACACAGGCAAATTCCACGAAGCCCACCTGAATCTCCATTCCCCCTTTCAAACAAAAGTGCAGTTTACTGTAACATTCCGTGTTTAGCCTGCCTCACCTCCAACGCATTGTATCTTCTCCAGCACATAAAATCATTCAAAAACCAATGAGTCAATTACGATGTTGAAGTAGGGAACTGAAGCTACATACAGCACTGTACTACCAGTCACTGTAGTCCAAGATCTTCGATAAAGACTTTCTCAGCCCAGTCACCAACGTCAGTCATCCTCTAATTACACAACCAATCTGTAATTAAATGAAAACGGCACCCAAAATTGCCTGCTGCATTTCACACTCTTACTTTGCCAACAAGAATCCCGGCTCAAATCCCGATCTGGCACAAGTCTTTTCGCTCAGCCGATAAGAGCAGTGCCCATGAAGGATAAGCTTCTGGGTTTCAGTCGCGGTTCAGCATTCCTCGTATTACTGTATTCTAGGCACTGCCTCCATTATGACATACTTGTAAAATGTTTCTGTATGAAGAGACTATAAGTAATCGTCATGTATGATGGTAGACGAAGGTTATTTCTGACAGGTAAGAAATAGACTGAGAACATGAAAAGGAGTCTGTTTTAAATTGCATCCTTTCTATCTCGCTATCATCCTTCAGTGTGTCTAGATTTAACTCAGTAAATTTCGTCCTCTTTAAGTTTATGGAAACAAAATTGTTGATACACTGTCGAACAAAGCTTCCTGATGCGAGAAAGTTAACTTCGGTGATTGCTCTTGCCATAATGTCTGAGAGGACACAAGTTTGCTATCATTTACCGCCGTTTGCCTGCCATCCTGGTAGCATCGCCGAATTCAAGGGACACCGACACCTACTGTTATTTGTCATATCCTGTGTTGCTGTTACGGTTTTAGTGTTTTATTGCCCTGAACCATGTACTTGCCTTTGCTGTTCTTACAAATGGTTCAGATGGCTCTGAGCACTATAGGATTTAACATCTGAGGTCATCAGTCCCCTAGAACTTAGAACTACTTAAACCTAACTCACCTAAGTACATCACACACATCCATGCACGAGGCAGTATTCGAACCTGCGGCCGTAGCGGTCGCGCGGTTCCAGATTGTAATGCTTAGAACCGCTCGGCCACCCCGGCCGGCGCTGTTCTTACCTTATTTTGCGTGAGCAAGTGGGGGCACTAATATTGGTACATGTACTGTGCATGTTTTGAGGACACAATAAGCATGTTAAATGGTTGAGAGTCGGACCAGGAAATACTATAAGTATATTAACTTTCAAGGGAGTGTTTAGGGGCCGCTAGTATTTACAATTTACATTAATGATGGCAGTGAATAAAGCTGGAGACACCGTGAAGCCGACAATGCTGTTATCTATAGCAACGTTGCAACGCTAGAAGACAGTAGCGAAATACAAGAATGCCTGCGGAGGGTCGACGACTGGGGCAGGGGCAAACTGCTGAACCTGAGCGTCAGTAAATGTAAAGTTATGTGCATAAACGCCCGGAGAGACACACTGCTGTTCGATTACGACGACAAATCACTGCAGACAGTATCAGCACCTTGTGCTCCAGTAGTTAAAGTTGCTGCAGTCAGATCACTAAACCTCCCGTTCGATTTCCAGACGGTCCGGCGGATTTTCTCCGGTTGGGCTCGAGTGTGTGAGTTGTTCTCATCACTTACGTCGTCTTCATAAGACGCGCAGGTCGACAAGGAAGTGGCGTCTAATAGAAATATGTGCACCTGGCTGTCGAACAACCCCAGGCGGTGTCTCCCAACCGATGAAGTTTCGGAATAAAAATGTTCAGATGTGAGTGAAATCTTATGGGACTTAACTGCTAAGGTCATCAGTCCCTAAGCTTACACAGTACTTAATTTAAATTATCCTAAGGACAAACACACACAGCCATGCCCGAGGGAGGACTTGAACCTCCACCAGGACCAGCCGCACAGTCCATGACAGCAGCAGAAGTTTCGGAATAACTCACGCGACTTGAACAGGGGAGTCCATGAAACTAAACTGTTTCAATGCACGTGGATATATCTCTTTATCTTTCTCATAGCATGTAGCTCACATAATTCCCAAGTGTAAGGATATAAGTAGTCCATCGCACAAATCAACACGATTTTGTACGCCCATTTATCGGCTAATAAAAATACACTGAAGAGCCAAAGAAACTGGTACATCTGCATAATATCGTGTAGGGCACCCGCGAGAAGTGGCGTAACACGATGTGGCATGGACTCGACTAATTTCTGAAGTATTACTTGAGCGAATTGACACTATGAGTCCTACAGGGCTACCTACAAATCTACATCTACATCCATACTCCGCAAGCCACCTGACGGTGTGTGGCGGAGGGTACCCTGAGTACCTCCATCGGTTCTCCCTTCTATTCCAGTCTCGTATTGTTAGTGGAAAGAAGGATTGTCGGTATGCCTCTGTGTGGGCTCTAATCTCTCTGATTTTATCCTCATGGTCTCTTCGCGAGATGTACGTAGGAGGGAGCAATATACTGCTTGACTCTTCGGTGAAGGTATGTCCTCGAAACTTAAACAAAAGCTCGTACCGAGCTACTGAGCGTCTCTCCTGCAGAGTCTTCCACTGGTGTTTATCTATCATCTCCGTAACGCTTTCGCGATTACTAAATGATCCTGTAACGAAGCGCGCTGCTCTCCGTTGGATCGTCTCTATCTCTTCTATCAACCCTATCTGGTATGGATCCCACACTGCTGAGCAGTATTCAAGCAGTGGGCGAACAAGCGTACTGTAATCTATTTCCTTTGTTTTCGGTTTGCATTTCCTTTGGATTCTTCCAGTGAATCTCAGTCTGGCATCTGCTTTACCGACGATCAACGTTATATGATCATTCCATTTCAAATCACTCCTAATTCGTACTCCCAGATAATTTATGAAATTAACTGCTCCAGTTGCTGACCCGCTATTTTGTAGCTAAATGATAAGGGATCTATCTTACGAGTATGAGGGGTTGCAGATCTCTTCTAAACAGCACGTCGCAAGGCATACCAGATATGCTCAAAAATGTTCATGTCTAGGTAGTTTGGTGGCCAGCAGAAGTGTTTAAACTCAGAAGAGTGTTGCTGGAGCCATTGTGTAGCAATTCTGGACGTGTGGGGTGTCGCATTGTCCAGCTGGAATTGTCAAAGTCCGTCGCAATGTTCAATGGACATGAATGAATGCAGGTGATCAGATAGGATGTTTACGTGTCGCCTCTCAGAGTCGCCTGGCGTCCCATATCAGTCCAACTGCACACGCCCCACACCATTACAGAGCCTCTACCAACTGGAACAGTCCTCTGATGACTTGCAGGGTTCATGGAGTCGTGAGATTGTCTCCTTACCCGTACACGTCCATCCACTCGATACGATTTGATACGAGGCTCATCTGACAAGACAACATATTTCCAGTCATCAACAGTCCAATGTTGGTGTTGACGGGTCCAGACGAGGCATAAAGCTTTGTGTCGTGCAGTCATCAAGGGTAGAGGAGTGGACCTTCGGCTTCGAAAGCCCATATCGATGATGTTTCGTTCAACGGTTCGCACGCTGACACTTACCGATGGCCCAGTATTTAATCTGCAGGAATTTGCGGAAGGGTAGCACTTCTGTCACGTTGAACGATTCTCTTGTCATCGTTGGCCCTGTTCTTGCAGAATCTTTTTCCAGCAGGAGCGATGTCGGAGATTTGATGTTTTACAAGATTCCTGATATTCACAGTACACTCGTGAAATGGTCGTACGGGGAAATCCCCACTTCATCGCCGTCCCGAAGATGCGGTGTCCCATCGTGCGTCGACTGTTAAAAAAAAAAAAAGGTTCAAATGGCTCTGAGCACTATGTAACTTAACTTCTAAGGTCATCAGTCCCCTAGAACTTAAAACTACGTAAACCTAGCTAACCTAAGGACATCACACACCTCCATGCCCGAGGCAGGATTCGAACCTGCGACCGTAGTGGTCGCGTGGTTCCAGACTGAAGCGCCTAGACCGCTCGGCCACTTCGGCCGGCCAAAGCGTCGACTTAGGACCAGGTTCAAACTCCCTTAAATCTTGATAACCTGCCACTGTAGCAGCAGTAACAAACCTAACAACTGTGCCAGACACTTGTTGTCTTGTATAGGCGTTGCCGACTTCTTCCTGTTTACGTATCTCCGTATTTGACTACGTATGCTACACCAGTTTCTT
Organism: Schistocerca gregaria; assembly: GCF_023897955.1. NCBI lineage: Eukaryota > Metazoa > Arthropoda > Insecta > Orthoptera > Acrididae > Schistocerca > Schistocerca gregaria. Next base: position 524,875,813 of record NC_064921.1, on the reverse strand, counting down.
TGGCTCTTCAGTGTAGTTGTCCATGATTTCATACCAACTTTCTCGTTACGATCATCGAGTAATATGCCTTGATGCTATGCATCTCGTTAATGCATGATACGGTAGTGCCGTTCAGGTCTCACGGCAGGTTCGAGTTTGGGCGATGGAAAAATATTTTCACCTCCAGTAGTTTGCCGGCAAGCCGGTGTACATTTTGTTGGTGCCATAGCCTTGGCGCAGCTCCAAAACCTTGCCGTGGTGGGTCATGTCGTGAAGACATGTGAGCTTGTCGAGGTGAGCCATCCGTCAAGTGGGGGCGTCCAGCATGGTGTCCTTCTCCGTGTTATTCTAGAGGGGTGCTCCACGCACCGATACCACCAGCAGCAGCAATATACATTACACTAGGGATGGGGAAAGCCGACCGGCTGTAACCGATTCCGATATTTTAGCTCTGAATAACCAGTATTCTTCGAATTTGTCTGCTCTCGGTTATAGCAAGCGTTTTTATTTTTTGCTAATAAAAGGATAAAAAACCAAAATATCAAATTGTCATTGCAGCACTGCTAAAATTTTTAAATAAACCTTTTTTTACAGGACGAGTAATCTTTATTTGTAAAATTTGCATTGCTTTGAAATATTGCTTTGTTACAGAAAATGGGAAAAGTGATCAGTGCTATTTTAATAACAATGCCAACAGAAACGAGCAACAAACATATGGCATAAGAATTGGCAAGCGTTGCTGGGGCAATGATGTACCTGTAACCACGTGGTGTGGCCTTGATGGTACGTGCGTCCATGCAGTGTGCAAGACTTGCCCCATCTCGTCCATATGTTAATTTCTTGCTGCCTTATTCGGACATCAGTTGTATTACAGAATGGCATCATTCCTAGTTTGAAGGTTCTACGAAGTGCAATATCAGTGAAGTACAATTATCCATTTGCTTTAAAATATCGGAATCGGGAGGAGCCACGACGAATTTATGACATAATATGAGGAGGAAAGCTAAAATTTAACAGTTCATTCATAGTTCACAATAAAAATAGACTGCAGCTAACTAGCCGTCTGTATCCATATAACATGTCTTTATCTGCTTGTAGTCCTTGAGAACTGACAAATTAACACGAAAAATTCAGTTCTCCAACCTCAGTTCTCACTCTTTAGCACTAACTACTCGTAATGCCCTGATATTGATATGATCCCCGCGTACAACAAGATTTTTGAACAGAATTAAAAAAAAAATAAGAATCGGTAGGAGATAACTTGTCATTTTTTGTAATAGCAACCGCTTATCACGTTTCGAGAAAAGCAAAAAACGGTGGACAGACTAAGTTTTCCTTTATTTTCCGATTTAATTAAATATTTTAGTTTTATACATCTTAAAACTGACAGAGACAAAATTTTTCAATCTCTTTTCGATTTCTACGTTAATACAAGAAATAAAAGGAATGAAAAACCTAAAATCGGTTATTTCAGAAACCAGTTATTTTGAGCAGCCTTAATAGTCCGTTTAAACTGGTGTTGAAAAAACTGATATGAGAGAAAACCCGTTGTTTCAGTGATAGCTGCCATCCCTACATCACTCTACAGGCTCTGGTCGGTCATTCACAGTCAAAAGGCACACAAGATAAAACAATCACCCTACGCAAGGGAAAGGTGCGAGGAGAAGAAGAAAATATTGCAATGATGAGGCTGATATCATCTCACAGAGTCGCCCAACTTACAGTGACGTAGTAATTTAGTTTTTAAAGACATGTCTTGCATCACTACCACTTAACTCCACTGCCGTCAAACCCAGCCGACGTCCAGTCAGATCCGGTATTAATGACTCTGACGCCTGTGTATATTACAATAGCACGTCGTGGCCGAGCGGTTCTAGGCGCTTTAGTCTGGAACCGTGCTGCTGCTAGGGACGCAGGTTCGAACCCTGCCTCGGGCATGGCTGTGTAAGGCGGCACGGTAGCTCAGCGTGTTCTGTCAGAGCGTTAGCTACCATCTGTAATAATAATAATAATAAAATATAAAAAAACTGAGTGAACGGATCAACGAAGAACCTGAACGGGTGTCATCGGACGTCCACACCGAACAAATTCAACGAACAATATAGAACAAAATGAGATCAACTTTAAAAAAATGAGAAGAGGGGGGGGGGGGGGGGGGACTGATGACCTCCGGTGTTAAATCCCATAGTGCTTAGAACCATTTGAACCATTATTTTTTTAAAAAAACTGGTTATTTTATATGTCGCCCTTTGCTTGCGACGCATCTGTGTAATTGCACTAGTGGATGATCATGTAAAAAGGACTACAAGAATTCTCATATAGAAGTTAAGTATTTGTACTTGTCTTGCTCTAATAAAACACATTAATAAGAGTTTTTTGATTGTTTGTATAGCAAAAAGAGTGTGCAGGTTTCCTAAAAACAACATACACAAACAAACTGTGAACATGAGAAAATTTAGTAAGTGCGTTATTGAAGTAATGAAGTCACTTAATACGTGCGGCACATTGAAATAGAAACGGTTTTCAATAAAAAGGACCACTGAACGACGTAAATATAAATAACAGCTTAAAAAGCATTTAAAAACTTTCAGACAAATAGCAGATACAGCATGATAGTTGGGTGACATGTCATTCAGTAGAACTCAAGGGCATGTTCTTGAATACCAGAGATGATGTACAATATTCGACATATGCACATGATTGTGTATCTATGGGTAACTGTTAGCACATCAATGTCTAATTCTAATAAATAAATAAAAACCTCAAACAATTTTTTTTAAATTGGGTCTTTAATTACAGTGATTTAGTCTTAGGTTAGCAAGCAGCGTAAAATGCTGCTATCGGAACGCAACTCACATCTCACACCCACAAACTGTAACTCGCTCAGACCGCTGTAAGCCGCTCATACTCATCCTTTCCCACTTGCCCATTCTGCTCACTCATTCTGTTCTACTAATTACGATTTTCTCTTGTGCTTCCTTAACTGCCACTCTCTCATATCTCGCAGTCAAAGTCTCCTTCGTTCTGTCCTACCACCACTGTCTTCCCTCACTGTCTCCCTTTCGTTCCCTCTTACTGCTTTTGTATCATGCCTTGCTTCCCCTTGCTGTGTCTCTTCTCACTGTCGCAACCTACCTCTTCCTCATTGTTACTGACTGTCTCCTTTACTCTTTTCCTAGTACCGTTCTGTCACTGTCAGTTATGTTGCACTGCCACTACATCCGTTTCTTTCTCTGAGATTCCCACTGTCTCCTTCGCTCTGCCCATAACACAACCACTGTCTACTATCTTCCAGTATTTATTATTTTTCTGTCTTTCTCCCACTGCCACTGTCTCCTTCTCTCTCAGCATAAGAAATCGCGAATATGATGGCAAGCCAAAATTTTGGAAGGTGCTGAGGAGGGCAGAATGAGGCAGCCGGTACCCTCTACTTTTCAGTCAGAATCTTTTAAAACAGGAACATGTTGGCCTTTTATGTGTACTGAAAGGAGGGAGCTTTTATTGCTGGCCACCTCCTGCTCGTGCTACAGCAGGGCATGTCACTCATCAGGAAAGAAATTCGTGGGTCAGTCAAATTTTGGTAGTTTACTTACGTAAAACTGAAATAACGCAAAACTTATTTTCCACCTCAAACCGGATTGCACGCGCACAAAAACTTTACATGTGCTTCAGTACTACAACATGGAATTCCCAGACCATTCTGATGATAACGTAGGCACTTCACGGTAGATTTCTCTGTGCCACGTCGCTTTATAAGCAAGGTTTTCGCCTCGCACCGGATATTACGTGCGTATTTTACGTGTAGAAGCAGGCTAACTTTGAGGCTTTGTGTCTCGGAAACAATTAAAAATATCAAGGAAATTTTCTAGGTTGTTCGAGATCGGGATGTTGTAAGTATACTGTAAAAACTGCAGTTATTTGTTGTGTATAGCCGTCTTGGAATCAGCGGCTCGGTTTGGCATCCAGAAACCATGCTTTTCGGGTTTTCTCAGGAACCGACCGTGAACAAAAGAGCGTCTCCATTAGCCACTTAAGGCGCACCATGAACCACACACAGTCCCAAAAGAGCCTACCGATTTGTTCCATTTGCCTAATTTAGAGGAAATGTGTAAATATTAATCTTTGACTGCGATATACAGTAAGACGATACTTTTGTTGGGTATAAAAGTGCTTCCTAGCCCAAGGGCTGTCCAAAACACTTGACTCTACCTCTATGCTACCAACAGAAAGCGAGGTATGAGCCTCGTGAAGGTCCTGTTTTTAAGTGAGGCGTTTTGGTGCATGATCTCGCATGCGTATCGATAATCTATAGTTCCTGTTTTGTTTTCAATAAGATTATTATTTTTTTAATTCTACATGATGAATGGCGACAATGAATGGTTACGAATGCAGAAATCATACATTTCGGTTATTGTGAGCTGTTATTGCTGTTTCCGAATGCGGCTGCTACCTCGTCCACGTGCTTCAATGGCTGTTACGACATATATACACTACTGGCCATTAAAATTGCTACACCAAAAAGAAATGCAGATGATAAGCGGGTATTCATTGGACAATTATATTATAATAGAACTGACGTGAGATTACATTTTCACGCAATTTGGGTGCACAGATTCTGAGAAATCAGTACCCAGAACAACCACCTCTGGCCGTAATAACGGCCTTGATATGCCTGGGCATTGAGTCAAACAGAGCTTGGATGGCGTGTACAGGTACAGCTGCCATGCAGCTTCAACACGATACCACAGTTCATCAAGAGTAATGACTGGCGTATTGTGACGAGCCAGTTGCTCGGCCACCATTGACCAGACGTTTTCAATTGGTGAGACATCTGGAGAATCTGCTGGCCAGGGCAGCAATCGAACATTTTCTGTATCCAGAAAGGCCCGTACAGGACCTGCAACATGCGGTCGTGAATTATCGTGCTGAAATGTAGGATTTCGCAGGGATCGAATAAAGGGTAGAGCTACGAGTCGTAACATATCTGAAATGTAACGTGCCGTCTATGCGAACAAGAGACGTGTAACCAGTGGAACCCCATACCATCACGCTGGGAGATACGCCAGTATGGCGATGACGAATACACGCTTCCAATGTGCGTTCAACGCGATGTCGCCAAACACGGTTGCGACAATTATGATGCTGTAAACAGAACCTGTATTCATCCGAAAAAATGACGTTTTGCCATTCGTACACCCAGGTTCGTCGTTGAGTACACCATCGCAGGCGCTCCTGTCTGTGGTGCAGCGTCAAGGGTAACCGCAGCTATGGTCTCCGAGCTGATAGTCCATGCTGCTGCAAACGTCGTCGAACTGTTCGTGCAGATGGTTGTTGTCTTGCAAACGTCCCCATGTGTTGACTCAGGGATCGAGACGTGGCTGCACGATCCGTTACAGCGATGCGGATAAGATGCCTGTCATCTCGACTGCTAGTGATACGAGGCCGTTGGGATGCAGCACGACGTTCCGTATTACCCTCCTGAACCCACCGTTCCATATTCTGCTAACAGTCATTGGATCTCGACCAACGCGAGCAGCAATGTCACGATACGATAAACCACAATCGCGATAGGCTACAATCCGACCTTTATCAAAGTCGGAAACGTGATGGTACGCATTTCTCCTTAGACGAGGCACCACATCAACGTTTCACCAGGCAACGCCGGTCAACATCTGTTTGCGTATGAGAAATCGGTTGGAAACTTTCCTCATGTGAGCACGTTGTAGGTGTCGCCACTGGCGCCAACCTTGTGTGAATGCTCTGAAAAGTTAATCATTTGCATATCACAGCATGTTCTTCCTGTCGGTTAAATTTCGCGTCTGTAGCACGTTATCTTCGTGGTGTAGCAATTTTAATAGCCAGTAGTATATATATATATATATATATATATATATATATATATATATATATATATATATATATATATATATATATAATACCTGATTTGTGTAGTGCAGGGGTAGTCATAATCTATTACCTACAGCTCACTTTTGTAGCTCTGTTAGCAGTAAAATTTTCTAGCGTCCATCGGTCCCTAAGTAATGTTAATTTATAAATTGGGGAAGTAACTGTACTTTTATAAAATTTATAATTCATAACTACGGCAACTTAAAGCATTTGATAAAATTTACCCACAAAATACTTTATGTAAAAGTTTTATGGAAACCTCATCAGAATCTTTTTAAAACCCCTACCATCTGCCACCCGCCATCAAACCTGGAACCCTCTCCCTAGTCGGCGGTAGCGACCTGGTTGACTACTACTGGTTTATACTGTCATTTCCAGAAGCACCACCAAGCAGACGAGCTCTGAATGGATGCCGCTGGTTGCTCTTGTCTTGTTGCTGCTGGAGCAGACAGCTCTCCAGGAGCCGAGTGCAGCCTGGAGGAGGGTTCCGTTACGGTTTACATTAGGGATGCCGGCGGTGCTGCTAGCGCATACAAATCACCACCTTGTCGCGGTCGCAAGTCTACCTGCCCTCCCCAATTGGCCCGCGTCGCTCATCAAGGCGAATGGCGTCGTTGTCCAAAGCATCCATCAATCACCAAAATCTGTCTCGCTATGCCTTAAGTGGCACTTTTTTCAATTAATTCTGATTTAAGTCTGATAGTAGAGCTATAGTACATCCGTTCCTCAATTTGAAGTCAGTATAACTGTAGCGACAACAGTCACCATAATAAAATCTCGGCTTGTGATAGTGGTTGATGAAATAAATACTGTCGCTAACATGCAGGAAACTCTGAAGTAGTATTACTTCATTTATGATGTGTTCTGCGACATATTACAGGAGCAGTCCGTTGTAATCTTTTGTTAACTATTGTAAAATTATCATAATACTTAAAAAATTGCAATATATAATCATTTCGTATCTTCAGTTTGGTCCTGGAGTAAAATATTTTACTAGTAATCAAACCGCCTAGGGTCACAGCTTCGATCCCTACTGTTGGTGAAATCTTGCATAAAATCATTAGCAATGGCGGCCACAGGCCTCCGGTATGAAACCTCACCTTCTTTATGCCAACAGCGTTGTCAGAGAGGGCGAAGGAGCGGACAGAGTTTCAGGGCAATCTCTTGCCCTTGGGATGGGAGACCGCGTAGGAAATGAAGAAGAATCATCAGTTCCTAACGGCACTGGATGCAGAAGGCATTGGAAGCTACTGCACTAAAGACAGCTAAGGTGTATTTACAGGACGTGTGGTCCATAATGTGTGAGGGGCCACATGAAACTATTGAGAAGACTTATGTTTCAAAAAAAAATTATATCTAGACGGTTCATCCATAGCGAGAATCAAGAATCTCGACGATTCTTCCTCTTTTCGACGCTGCTACTGGCAAGTGTTCTTTCCTGCGAATTCCAAGACCGCAATAAGTGTTTTAGTTTTATGTCTTAAGTCTGACAACAAATCGCAAAAGCAATATTTTTTCACGTGATATAAATACATTTAACAAATTTCTGATTTTTTCCTTTACTTGTACTGTGAAACCTTGCAACTTCCAAATTTCATGTTTCTAAGTCAACAGGAAGTACCCTATAGGTTCTAATTAGTCAGTTTGCATCAGAACATGTGACAAAAATGGCCCTGTCTTTTGATTGTTCTGGCCTAAAATCTTCAATGCTTTTGCAAGAACAAGGGACTATATAAGTAGGGCAATAGCAGAAAAAGTGCATTTTGTTCGTGTGGGTTGCCTACATTCAGGGGCAAATATATTGCTCTCTTTTATTGACAGAACCTTAACCTATTATTCTGCTAAGAGGATTATTACCCCCTGGGGATAATCCATCCTTTCGATTGACAGGTGCACAACCTGTTGTTCGGTTAAGTGGTTCTCTATGTCACCCCTACCCTCTCACCCTCTCAGAAACCCAACGCAACTTCTGTTATCAAATTAATTGACTAATAAATTAAACCGATTGAAAAAATTGGCGGGAAATAGCTCTGTTGTATCACTTTCGGTATTCAGGAGCTGCTTCAGATTATTAAAATCCCCCTCCCCCCATCACGACTGTATCAGTTTGATTGACTAATTAATTAAACTGATATCCCTCAGTTTTCCTTGCCTCCCACCCCCTTCTGTGAATATTGATTGATTGACTGCAGTGCATCGAATATTGTTTAAGCAATTCGTACAGTGTGGAATATTGTTTATTTTTTAAAAAATAGTAGCATACAAGATGGTGTATGGAATGTAGTTGATTTAAAGAAATTGTCAGGAGACTGATCGCAGTGTGTGGAATATTTAAACAACTGTGGCGCTTTTTTCATTCCAATCCCATAAGGAAATAAGTAACTACGCCACCACAGATTGCTTAAACATATCTGAAAAACTTCCTTGCATACCACCACCCGCACAGGCTGTCTCAGTCATGCACGCTGGGGTCCACAACGACTTTCGGCTGCTTCAACATGCAGTCCCATGCAGCAGCATCCTCTGGCTTATGCACCAGGAACTTGGAACCACCGGTGTCCCAGCTGGCTATTACAAGTAGCAGCGAGCTAACCCCTCCTTGAACGATAACACACTTCCTGTTGGCGTCCACCTCCATCTCAAGTGGTCTGTATGCATGAACCAACGTGTCGATACTGGCGCATGTGAGGTGCCTTACTTCCAAAGCAAATACCTGACATGAGATTGATCCAGAAATACTGCTGAAGGTAATAATAATTAATTTCCGGTCACATGACCGTAATGCAGGAGATATAAGGCAGAGGAGGTAGCTACTTCACACATACAAATTGACAATGTCATAAAGCTAGTAGCAGGCTGACTCTAAACACAATTTCAAGAAAGATGGTTGCATACAAAGAGTGGGAGAGCCATAGTTTGCTTTGAAGATGACATAGGAACCATCATGGGATATTTCATTCTGTTATGGGCTCTAAGCTGCCCCAGCCTTCCTGGCGCACGTTCTTGTATTTCATTTCACGAACTGCTTCAGGAGTTATTAGATCACATCGTGAAGATGTCACAAATGCTACTTCAGAAGACGTGCCACAGGAAATATTAATTAAATAGTAAATATAGCATTTAAACAATTTGCTTCACACAGTTTAAAACTATTCGAAATAAAAAAGACCAACACTGTGCAGCAGTTTAATTTCATTAAATGATCAAAACCTATTATTACTATTTCACGTCATGATTGGAAACGGTGATGTATCAAATGATAGCTGGAATATCAAATTTCGATGTGAATGTATACCATCACGGCTATAGAGTTCAAGTGTGCTAAGTGTATTTTCTTTCTTAAAAGTATTATATAATTCCTAAGTTGACTGGTTGTCTCAGCAACATCAGGACGAAGGAGCGAGGAAAGGGTCTACCACGTGATAGGATGTTGTTGTTGTCTTCAGTCCTGAGACTGGTTTGATGCAGCTCTCCATGCTACTCTATCCTGCGCAAGCTGCTTCATCTCCCAGTACCTACTGCAACCTACATCCTTCTGAATCTGCTTAGTGTACTCATCTCTCGGTCTCCCTCTACGATTTTTACCCTCCACGCTGCCCTCCAATGCTAAATTTGTGATCCCTTGATGCCTCAAAACATGTCCTACCAACCGATCCCTTAGGATAGTAACAACAATTAATACCACTGCGATGTATTGAGAAACATGATCCATTCATGGATAGATGATTGAGATCGTTGAAAACACTCTTTCATCGCAGGTACTCACCTTCTTGACACCCACAAGCACCATGCCGCAGTACAGTGCCAACGGAGGAAACGACTGCCATAAACGTGGCCCATGATCACAGCAGTGGAAGTGCGTGTCAGCCAGAGAGAGTCCCACCGTGGAGGGTCCCCAACCCAAAAGGCCCTGAGTGGTAGAAGTTCGAATGCTTTCAATACTCCTAACGCAAACACTCACCATAATGAATATTCTCAAATTTCCACGGAGTATACAAGCTACACACGTGGTCCTAAAGGTGTCTCAATGCTAACTGTGTGTTAGTACACTATCCACACGTCCAGGGGGAGGTGTGAGTCGGATCGTCATAAGATGGAAGCTTTTTTTGGATTCCCCGAATTAATGTATAAAGGATGAGCAAGCCCCAGCTCAGAAGAAAGGCATCCGCTGAGCTACTGTTTCCCGCCCCAACCTTCTTTATTGATTCTATGCTTTATACAGCCATCTCCAGACTCACAAGAATATTGGGTCCATATTTATGAGTGTAAATACAATTAAATATTACGATTGCTGCTGCAGTGTGACACTGAGGAATGCACAGGTTTCCTCTTGACGGCTGTGGTTCTAGAATGAATCTCCATATTTATAGTGCACATAATTTTTCACATAAAATGTGTCGAATCTATACCTCCCTCACGATGGGACACAGATTCATTTTCTCTGCACTTGCCGGAACATAAGCCACAGTAACTTTATACTGAAACATATACATATTTCAGACGAGCAGTGCAATTATCGTTTATGTGTGTACAGAACCCGAAAAAAATTATGGTATGCCCACATTCATATTGGGTATATCTCTCGACTCCCCTCAGTTTTAGGAAATTATTTGATGTTTAAGTTTTCCAGTCAGCGCTTCTGGAAGGTGATGCATCCTGCCAAGACTCTCTCAAATAAGTGTTGTAAAGCACAGGCGTTCAGCACTTTGTGATAATCATCAGCACTTCCGCGAAGAAATGGTTGGAAAGACATCACCAATACAGGATGGTGTACTGTTATCAATATCACAGTCGATAGTGCAAAAAGAAAACGCTAGGATATGCTTAAGGTAGCCGATGACAGGACGTTCAGTGTATCCATTTTGTTACAACGCTATTGCCCATCCTGTTTGTACACTATAGCAAATCCAGTTGAACCCTCGAACTGCTGTATTGCGTAGCTGTTGATGAAATCAATCTATCGCCCCTCATATTCGGATATACTCCTCAGTGCACTGAAATCACAAATAACCTCATCAAATGAATCCTCCCCTTACAATTAGAGATAAATAATTTTTTTTTACATGAATTGTAGTCTGATTACTTTCCACAAACGTCTTGTGATATATCGGAACATAAGCCACAGAATCTTTATGTTCAAGCAGCAACATAACACATCTATCACTTACAGGAGTATAAGAAAAGAAATTATGATACGTCCACACACGCAACAGCTGGGTGTTATTTTCGCACTGCAAAAGAGCCTCCCACCATCACATATTTGTAATCGAATAAAGAATGTAATGACAGTTTTAAAAAGCATTAGCATCTTCTTTTGTTTTATCGATTTCATCACTTCCACGAATCCTTTTAGAAATTTTGACACTTTTAAATCCAGCCAACACATAGTGGTATATATATATATATATATATATATATATATATATATATATATATATATATATATATATATATATGGTGTTACAAAAAGATACGGTCAAACTTTCAGGAAACATTCCTGACACAGAAGGAAAGAAAATATGTTATGTGGACATGTGTCCGGAAACGCTTACTTTCCATGTTAGAGCTCATTTTATTGCTTCTCTTCAAATCACATCAATCATGATGGAAACACACAGCAACAGAACGTACCAGCGTGACTTCAAACACTTTGTTACAGGAAATGTTCAAAATGTCCTGCGTTAGCGAGGATACATGCATCCACCCTCCGTCGCAAGGAATCCCTGATGCGTTGACGCAGCCCTGGAGAATGGCGTATTGTGTCACAGCCGTCCACAATACGAGCACGAAGAGTCTCTACATATGGTACCGGGGTTGCGTATACAAGAGCTTTCAAATGCCCCGATAAAGGAAAGTCAAGAGGGTTGAGGTCAGGAGAGGGTAGAGGCCATGGAAATGGTCGGCCTCTACCAATTCATCGGTGACCGAATCTGTTGTTGAGAAGCGTACGAACAATTCGACTGAAATGTGCAGGAGCTCCATCGTGCATGAACCACATGTTGTATCGTACTTGTAAAAGCACATGTTCTAGCAGCACAGGTAGAGTATCCCGTATGAAATCATGATAACGTGCTCCATTGAGCGTAGGTGGAAGAACAATCTAAAATGAGCTCTAACATGGAAATTAAGCGTTTCCGGGCACATGTCCACATAACAACTTTTCTATATTTGTGTGTGAGGAATGTTTCCTGAAAGTTTGGTCGTACCTTTTTGTAACACCCTATATATATATATATATATATATATATATATATATATATATATATATATATGTGTGTGTGTGTGTGACGTTTGCGTCAGTGCATTCCATGCATAGCTACCATAGACAGACCCACCTACTACCATCCAGATCATACAAATTTCCTCTGACTAAGAAATCACTGCGAGCAAAATATATAGTAGACTGCGTCCATTCAGAGTTAATTTTCGAAGGCCAAGCAAATGGGTGTATAAACCACAAAACTGTTCTGTATCGAGTCTAAGCACATTTTAATTTCATGTTGGTAAGCACTGTTCGTCTTTAACACTCTGGAGAAGGAGGAGGATGACTGCGAGACAGATCTGTTGTTGCCGTTGGCAAAACTGAGTTTTTTACAACAAAACAAAAAGAGCCTGTTGAAACATCATACAAATATTTTGTTTGTTACATGTGTCAGAAATGACGTTTTAATGATGCAGACCTTTCAGATCCTATAATGTGTGTTCATGAACTGAATTTTCAAAAAGGAATACCATGTTATGTAGAAACCTCCTATAGGCTCTAATTCAAATAATGTTTTATTTCAAACTGCTGTATGTAACTGAATAATCACTATGAATCCATCGTCATTCAGGTATTCAACTTCAAATGTGTGCAAGATGTCTGTGAATAAAGTAAAGCCATAATTCTGATAGTGAATCTGAAGAGTGGTAGTGAGTGTATTTTGCAAAGTATGGTCACGCTTTAGTTATCACTATTATGGGGGGGGGGCTGGGGTAGAGTCTGCACAACTCAGCTTTTTCAATAACAGAGCTGTAGTCACACATTAGAAACAAATATTCTAGAGCTGTTACTTCCTTAATATGTTACGACAGCTAGCCTTGAGGACTATGCATTCGTTGGGAAAAGAGAATGTTACTGCTTAGTGGATGAAAGCAAGAAATGTTTGTAATGTGTTCTCAGATATGTATATGAAACTCAGAGTTGTCGTTTTGTGAAAGCTTTTGATTACTCAATTTTCTCTATACAAATGAAGCAGCTCGTGAATACTATAACTGGTACAAATGAGCTATTTCCCACAAATTTTTTCAATCAATTAAATTTATTAGTCAATTAATTTGATATCAGAAGTGGTGCTGGGTTTCCAAGAGGGTGGGGAAGATTAGGTCTGACATGGAGAACCACTAAACTGATTAATGGGTTAAGACCTATCAATCAAAAGGATAGATTATCCCTAGGGAGTCATAATTCTGTTGTGGAACAATAGGTTAAGGACCTGTCAGTTAAAAGAGAACAATATGTCTGCACCTAAATGTAGGCAAGCCATGCTAACAAAATGTGCTTGTGTCACCCTTTGCCCTACTACTATGAAAATGGTACTAAAGAACTATTTCCCGCATTTTTTCAATTAGTTCAATTTATTAGCCAATGAATTTGATACCAGAAGGGCTGCTGGGTTTCCAAGATGGTGGGGAAGGGTAGAAGTGATATGGAGAACCACTTAACCAAACAACAGGCTAAGGACTGTCAAAAGTATAGATTAGCCCCAGTGAGTCATAAACTTCTTACAAAAACCATATGTTAAGCATCAGTCAATCAAAAGAGAACAACAGATTTGCCTCTGAATGTAGCCAACTCACATAAAAAAATTCGCTCAAGTCACTCTTGCCCTACTACTCACATACCTTAGTATGTGACAAATTTCAACTTGATACATCTACCCGTTTGTAAGAAAAAGGGGTTTTAACAATCATACAGACAGACAGATGGACAACAAAGTTATCAATAAGGTTGTGCTTTTACAGGTTGAGGTGTGGAATGCTAAAAAAAATATTAATATCTTAGGTACTACAATACAACACAGGGCATTTGATCTCCAATATTTCCTTAATGACCACTGTTATTTGCCTAATATTACACCTCTTCCAACGACAAACCTTCCTTCGCATATGATCCAATTTTTCAGAAGACACTACATATGTCATGCACATATAGTGATTTATTTGCCTTTATTTACAATCTCCAAATCGGCTAATAAGCTTAATTCATTCCTAATAAAATCGTTTTCTGTGATCTTGAACTTTTTCGTTGTCACCTTTTACACTTTCTTTCATACCACAGCAGCAACAACAGTTCATTTTTAGAAACAGAATCAATTGCATATTCCTTGCACTGTAAATTCACTACATATTTTAAAAAAATCGTCTCCTAGCTTCCTTCCTATCAGGACGTTCTCCACAGTACATAGTGGTGCATGATTTTCCTTGCACCTTCTTGAGACAATCACTATAGCATTAAATGCGGAAGATGTATTTTTACACCTGAGATATATGCTAGTACTACTATGCTAGTCATGGAATGGAAAGAAATATTTGCACTCGGGTGACCTGCTACCACAGCTGGGTCGTGGCCTCTCCAACCACGGACTGTAGGTAATAGGGTACAACTCGGCAGCGCAACTGAGGCATTGCCCTGGGACACTGAGCCGCACGACAAACAAAAATAAATAAATAAATAGAAGAATTAAAAACACGCATGGGAAAATTAAAGTGCAAACAAAATGAAAAAAAGGAAAATTAGTAAAATCCATCAGTTTTTCAGTATATTAAAATAACATAAGTTGGATTTGGAAATTATTCTGACGCAAAGAAATGAGTATCGTTTAGTCAGCTTCAGCTGGCACACGACGCTGACTTCAGTGCGTCTACGTACTCGTAAACGGAAGCAGAAGTATTACGCAGAGTCAAAACTCACAGAAATCGTGTGGAAAAATTAAATTTGAAATGGTCTAAGTTCATTGGTCTGTTCAATGAAGATGGTCTGTGTTCACAGTATTGAAAGCTAAGATTGAGAGTGACTGGATACAAGTGAATATCTCTCCGAAGTCATACACACTCTCTCGAAGTCTGTAGAAACTGATACCGCCGTCAGGCTCTGTTTCGACTGTTTTCATAATGCCTGTTGTGTCAGACGCAGAGATACAAAATGACGTAAGAAGTCATGCAGGAATGATTCACACTGCTAGAAATTATTTGTCACCATTATGGGACTCAGCACTAAACGAATACGACTACAGTGTCACAGCTACACATAGTGTCATTTAACCGCCGAGAAGAATCAATAAGTTTCTCCAATACCGGCGACATGTCAGTATTAGGGACACGAGAAGCCAAGGAAACGTGGCATCGAGGATACAAACTGCACTGGCACAAAAGCGAATACTGATTCACGTAAGCAGAAACAACAATTTCCAATCGCATTCCATTCCGTTTATAAGACACCTACGATTAAAACACGTCAGTTTTCAGACAAAAATTATGTTTAATGTATTAATTCGTCAACGATCGTTAGAAATTCTTACAAAAATATATTATTTCTTTTGACGTGTGGTCGGCAAACGTATGTATCAAGACACAATGGTGACACGTTCGACATAATGAACACTATCTGTACGAGCGAATACATTAATGTTTCTCCAGCTAAAACTGCCTCATATGAACATTGATTAACAGTCTGGATGACTTGGTTTGCAAAATCAGACTTCTATGAATATAACTGAATTTTCGAAGATCTTCATAATCATTAAACGTAGACGCCTGTGAAATATCATTTTACGCGTGTGCAGAAGGTTAAATCGATTTGACGCCTGATTTTCAGTGCCACGGAGTGACGGAACTCGTAAGTTTGTTAATAGCTTACCTTCTCACTGCTATCGTTGCTCCATGTTCTTACTGCATTTCACTGACTTCTTAAGATTTAGGTTACTGGGGAAAGACACATTCGTAATGCTGGCCAGTTGTCTTCTCAAACCGTTTCTAAGCAACGGCGTGAGCCGCCGCAGAGATCCATATATTGTTGAGGACTGCGTCACGTCGCGGTATATTGTTTACTCTAAGACGGGCATGGGCAGCCTTTAGTGACCACGGGCTTGATTCACATACTTACTTAATCTCGCGGTCATCTTGTGACGAAACGCGTAAAATTAAAACAGTATTGTCCCATACGTTAATGTTTGTGGGGTAACGCCAATACATCATACCTCAAAACACGTTTCTGAGAGTATATTCATATTATGCTTACCCCATCTTCTATGTTTATACTTATTCACGAGTCGTAAACATTGTTTCTTTATTTACGTGTTATAATAGATGTCTCAAAAACTTCCATTGCAAAATTCTGCAACGTCGTTAGTAAAGAAACAATATTCATCAAAAATAAATAAATCCAAACATCTAAGGTTATGAACGGCATGTTGGAATTTCACCATGGAGAAATTAACACCTTTAAAAGTAACTGACTACAGCTAACTCACAAATTACCTTCAGTTTCAACAATTTCAGTATTCTAATACGTCCACAATGAACAAGACTTGTTTATTAATTTTAATTCATCAAAAGACACATTTTTGCATAACATGGCGACTTAATCTAAATCCAGTACACCAAAAACACAGATTTTGCTATCAGCTATTAAGGAGGCAGTAAAGTCACACTTTATAAATACACAGGTAAATGTCAATAAAATAGTTCGTCCATTTTAAAAAAAGATATTCAGCACCAGGTTAATGTGAGTTCTGAGCTTGAATTTTTAATACAAGATTGTTCGTGTTTGGATGTATATCACTGACAGAGTCGTATCATATTTCCCAGGTTGTCGCCTGTTAACCTCGTACGTACGTGCCATTTAGTCATCGTAATTGGAGAAAAAAAAATTCATATTATATTTCCTCAAAAGATGGCGCTTCAGTACAAAACAAGCAAACAAGCTTATCTCTGTACATGGAAAATGAATAATCCTCCGTCCATTTCTACTGGAATTGGTGACAGTCGGCATCTCTTCTTAATACCAGACATTTTGAGGATAAACTCAGCTGAGATACATGGAAATACTTCCACAAAATTAAGGAACGTCTAACATAGAACGTTGCTTATTTACCGACAATAGGTAACTAGTTTCTGCACCAAGTTATGACCCCTTCAGTGCTTCTTCAAATCGGCACATTTCGAGAGTAGTAGAGAATTTTCTTGCAGTTGTCGCCTGCTACCAACACTTGTGATCTATCAATGTGTAGTACAGACGTAGACAGTAACTAGTAAGTAACGTGCGTGTGTGTTGTCACCACTGAACCAGAGGCGAAAATACTTCTCTCTGTATCACCTCAACCCACTCTCGGGTTGGAAAAGTGTGTCTCTGTGTTGTTTGATTCCAGCGGCGGCGAAATGGCATTGCGCATTCTCGGAATAAGCAAAACTTACGTGATCTGCGTCATCGGATGCAAACTCTAGTCGAGCTGAGCGTCGGCGGAAACAACCGAGCGTGCATCGCAGGTGGAACACAATGCCAGTGCCTCGCTCTGTTTACTCTGCCACGAACTTCTTCCGCAGGCTGGGTTCAAACCAATTGCGTGCCGGATTCGGCGCACGGGTGGTCGATTGCCCACCCGTGCTCTGAGAGGGTCTGTCGTAACTGATCACCACAGTTAAGGAAACTATCCAGCGATAATGGCATGGACATAACTGGGCTGGGTAAATCTTCGCGAGGACAAGATACCTCTGAAAATGAAAAAAGGAAAAAACACGAAGGAGAAGTACAAAAATTAGTAACATCTATCAGTCAAAACGAGTGTTGTCGCTTTGCTAAAATAACGATAGATTGTTTCGGAAATCATTCTGTTGTAAAGATACACGAATAATTTGACTTCTTTACCCAGCTCAAAGATCAGTCTGCATTAGCATATGAGATTCTTTTAACTGAGTGTGTATAACTCAAGTGACTATGTGAGAACAAGTGTTTTGCCCAAGGCTATGACGGATCATCCGTCTAGAACGGCATATACAATGATGGATGTACAAAAAAGAACCAGGCCACAATATACGTTTACTACATAACGGCATATAATAATAGGGCAGATATTTAGGAACCAGGTCTTAAATTGTAAGACATTTCCAGGGGCAGATGTGGACTCTGACAACAATCTATTGGTTATGAACTGTAGATTAAAAATGAAGAAACTCCAAAAACGTGGGAATTTAAGGAGATGGGACCTGGATAAACTGACTAAACCAGAGGTTGTACAGAGATTCAGGGAGAGCATAAGGGAACAATTGACAGGAATGGGGGAAAGAAATACAGTAGAAGAAGAATGGGCAGCTTTGAGGGATGAAGTAGCGAAGGCAGCAGAGGCTCAAGTAGGTAAAAAGACAAGGGCTAGTAGAAATCCTTGGGTAACAGAACAAATGTTGAATTTAATTGATGAAAGGAGAAAATATAGAAATGCAGTAAATGAAGCAGGCAAAAAGTAGTAAAAGCGTCTCAAAAATGAGATCGACAGGAAGTGCAAAATGGCTAAGCAGGGATGGCTAGAGGACAAATGTAAGGATGTAGAGGCTTATCTCTCTAGGGGTAAGATAGATACTGCCTACAGGAAAATTAAAGAGACCTTTGAAGAAAAGAGAATGGAAGAGGATGTAGATGAAGATGAAATGGGAGATATGAAACTGTGTGAAGAGTTTGACAGAGCAATAAAAGACCTGTGTCGAAACAAGGCCCCAGGAGTAGACAACATTCCATTAGAACTACTGACGGCCTTGGGAGAGCCAGTCCTGACAAAACTCTACCATCTGATGAGCAAGATGTATGAGACAGCCGAAATACCATCAGACTTCAAGAAGAATATAATGATTCCAATCCCAAAGAAAGCAAAAGGTAAGAGATGTGAAAATTACTGAACAATCAGTTTAATAAGTCACGGATGCAAAATACTAACGCGAATTCTTTACAGGCGAATGGAGAAACTGGTAGAAGCCGACCTCGGGGAAAATCAATTTGGTTCCGTAGAAATATTGGAACACGTGAGGCAATACTGACCATACGACTTATTCTAGAAGCTAGATTAAGGAAAGCAAAGCTACGTTTCTAGCATTTGTAGACTTAGAGAAAGCTTTTGACAATGTTGACTGGAATACTTACTCTCTTTCAAATTCTGAAGTTGGCAGGGGTAAAATACAGGGAGCGAAAGGCTATTTACGATTTGTACAGAAATCAGAGGGCAGTTATGAGTCGAGGGTCATGAAAGGGAAGCAGTGGTTGGGAAACCAGTGAGACAGGGTTGTAGCCTCTCACCGATGTTATTCAATCTGTATATTGAGCAAGCAGTGAAGGAAACAAAAGAAAAATTCGGGGTAGGTATTAAAATCCACGGAGAAGAAATAAAAACTTTGAAGTTTGCCGATGACATTGTAATTCTGTCAGAGACAGCAAAGGACTTGGAAGAGCAGTTGAACGGAATGGACAGTGTCTTGAAAGGAAGATAGAAGAACATCAACAAAAGCAAAACGAGAATAATGGAATGTAGTCGAATTAAGTCGGATGATGCTGAGGGAATTAGTTTAAGAAATGAGACAGTTAAAGTAGTAAAGGAGGTTTGCTATTTGTGGTGCAAAATAACTGATGATGGTCGAAGTAGACAGGATATCAAATGTAGACTGCCAATGGCAAGGAAAGCATTTCTGAAGAAGGGAAATTGGTTAGCATCGAGTATAGATTTAAGTGTCAGGAAGTCGTTGCTGAAAGTATTTGTGTGGAGTGCGGCTATGTATGGAATTGAAACGTGGACGCTGAATAGTTTAGACAAGAAGAGAATAGAAGCTTTTGAAATGTGGTGCTACAGAAGAATGCTGAAGATTACATGGGTAGATCATATAACTAATGAGGAGGTATTGAATAGGGTTGGGGAGAAGAGAAGTTTGTGGCACAATTTGACTAGAAGAAGGGATCGGTTGGTTGGACATGTTCTGAGGCATCAGGGGATCACCAATTTAGTATTGAAGGGCAGCGTGGAGGGTAAAAATCGTAGAGGGAGACAAAGAGATGGATACACCAAACAGGTTCAGACGGATGTAGGTTGCACTAGGTACTGGGAGATGAAGAAGCTTGCGCAGGATAGAGTAGCAGGGAGAGCTGCATCAAACCAGTCTCAGGACTGAAGACCACAACAACAACAACTTAAAGACACTCTGGAAGTTAAAAGGTAAATCGAGATAACAAGTTCTCATTAAACCAGCCACGTAAAATTCGGATAAAATCCTAAGATTTTGATGAAGATAGTCTTCGAAAGTTCTGACTTAACCGAAGTTGATGCGGCAAGCTTACTGAGAACTTTTTATGCAAGGATTCCGTAGCGAATGACATTTTAACAAAGAAACAGTCTTATATTCCAGAACGATTTGGAAGAGCTACAGATGTTTTGGCCACAGCATGTTACAGGGGTAGGATTTAAAAACCTGTCCGCGAGTACTTCCACGGTAACGCTGAAAACACCAAACCCAGCGCCTGGACTGGCGGATAAGAAACCATCTACACATTGAAAGAGAGATCTACTGACGTTCTTAATGCCTTGACAAACAGAAATCATGATAGTAAGAAATCAAACCAACGAAGTTTGACAATAGATCGTAAAACCATAACCTTACTCTTTTCGAACTCAGTCTAAACCTCTACAAATAACTAATACATCATCTGAGCCATTGCAGTGTGAGTGGACGTGGAAGCTACGTATGGTTGCTGCATATGGGCACTGTCAAAAATAAAGATGAAGTATCGGGGTTTAGCATTCCGTCGACGAAGGGTCGTTATCGATGAAGCACATAGTCGTGTAGAGGAATGGTGGGTAAGGAAATGTGTCGTATCCTATTCAAAGGCACTATTTCGGAACCTGTGTCAAACAATTTGGGGAGGAATCACAAGAAACCTTAATCTGAATGGACAGACAAGGATTTGAATCGTTGAGCTCTCGAATAAGACTCTGTTGTTTGACGTCTGTGACATATCGCTTGGATGCCGTCAGAAATTGTTATTGTCAAAGGATCATACATTTCACGAAAGTTTCAACATGTGGGAAAGAGGGGCCACTTACTTTAGAATGCCTAGAAATGAACTGAAGCAGCAGATCGCAGGTTCGAATCCTGCCTCGGGCATGGATGTGTGTGATGTCCTTAGGTTAGTTAGGTTTAAGTAGTTTTAAGTTCTAGGGGACTGATGACCACAGCAGTTGAGTCCCATAGTGCTCAGAGCCATTTGAACCATTTTGAAGCAGCAGATAAGCACTTAGACGAGCTTTAAGAGGACGAGAATCTATGAGAGTTCGTAACATTTTTTATAATGATTATTAGAAACATTTGTTTGCCGTAAAATATCTGGATTTAAGCTATTATGTGTATTATAAACTCAAAAAACCTTTCCTTTCTTGTCTGCAGCCAACGAATAAGACCTTAAAAATGAAGCACGCAAGTTTTTCAGTGACATTGTCTCGCAACATTTCTCATCTGTTCCTAACACAGGTAATGTTGATATAAGCTTTGTTTAAAGTACAAAAATCAAATAGTCTGATGCACAAGACCTAGCAGAATTGAGGAAGTGTAGAAATGTCATAAGCACAGTAGTCCTGATTATGTATCAAAATCTACGGCTGTCGCAAGAACTGAACAATCTTTTGCAGTCTAAAAATATTTTTAGAAATTGACGTACATTGTACAATGAGACAGGCATGTTTATCTGGCTTGTGTAGTGCTCCAGATTGGTGAGCAGTACTGTCATTTTCCGCTTGAGGAAAATCAGGTAAGCCATACTAGTATGTGCTTTAAATATTTAAATTTTTTTGTGTACTGAAATGTTGGTGTTTTGTGTTTGTTTCATGCTGCACGGAGGAGATCCTGGCAAGTGGTGATCCCCCGACGCAACAGACCAGCAGTGAGGGTCACTATCGCGAGAGCGCCGACGTTACGTAGGCGCGTGAACATCGGGGCGTTATTGTCAGTCATCTCAGCGCTTTATTGAAAATTATTCTTTGAAATGCATGTACAAGAATGTATCAGTTCTACAAATGGTCTCCAACTTATATGACCATTGTATGTTTTGAGCGTTTGTAAAATAATTCGAATGTTAGCTAAAGTCACGTGTACTGATCAAAGTAGTAATTGTACCATAGAAGCCTAAGGAAATTACTGAAGTTGGATTTCTTACAAGAAAATTCTAAATGGCCTCTGATTGATGTTTATTGGAAGGACAGATTTTCTATTTTATTCCGGCGGTGACCTACGAAACCGATGCTGAAGTTACTGATGGACAAGGTTATGTTGACAAGAATACTGCTCGACTGGATATATAGTGAAACGTATTCCTCATTGTGGAAAGTAACAGAATTTATTTTAGGAAGTGTTATACCACTGAAAAACATTAGCTATTACTAAAGTAAATAACAATGAACTGTGATCGAAATAATTTCGTTGGATTGCTTGACTTCAATTTGAACTTGGTGGTGAGTCAAGTAATCGACATCGATACGCAAACTTTACCTTTGCATTAAAATATTTGACGCTTACTGATCAGCATTTTAGATTAAATAGATGTTTGGCGGGAAAGTGAACGTTTCCATTTAGACAAATAATAATTATTGTAGTTTCTTATCAGTCAGTGATCATTATTTAAGAAGAAAGTAACCGAAAATGATACGTTTTGAAGCTCAGCAGCAGAACTGTTAAATAATATCCGTGATCAAGTGAATTTTATCAAGTCGATGTGTCATTTTTATAGCGCAGCGAAAGACTACTCTTACACGATGAAAACACTTTATTAAAAATCTACAAGACAGTCCTTTCTAATTCAGGAAGATAAAAAGAACTTGATATACATATATTTAATATGAAGCGGAATGTATTTACGACAAAGGAAGGTGTAAAATGATGTACGAAGACATTTTCATATAAGGTGTCAAAAATGGTTCAAATGGCTCTGAGCACTATGGGACTTGACAGATGAGGTCATCAGTCCCCAAGAACTTAGAACTACTTAAACCTAACTAACCTAAGGACATCACACACATCCATGCCCGAGGCCCGTAGCGGTCGCGCGGTTCCAGACTGAAGCGCCTAGAACCGCTTGGCCACTTCGCCCGGCTATAAAGTGTCATCCCGGCAATAAACACGATTATTTATATTACCAGGAAGATCCTTTGAGAAATTTTAATTAAATGTCAGCACCTCTCAAGGACAAGTACAATGTTTTGACGTATTCTTAATGTACCGGCATGTCTCTTTGAACGACTGAGAGATCTTCAATAATTGAGACTGCATCTAAGAAGAGAGCGCGTAAGCAGTGGAAGATAAACACACCGTATGTCTTGGAAGAAGAGACAGCATTGGTCGTATTTTTTTGTTTTATTAACCGCAACATCGATTTTCGGTCACTAAGTGACCATCCTCAGTGCTGTTACACACAATTTAAATTGGTAGGCACTGATGTCAACAAGCTTAGAGCGATCACATAAACTATGTGATCGCTCTAAGCTTGTTGACACCAGTGTCTACCAATTTAAATTGTGTATTACAGCACTGAGGATGGTCACTTAGTGACCGAAAATCGATGTTGCGGTTAATAAAACAAAAAATACGACCAATGCTGTCTCTCCTTCCAAGTATATCCATTATCTGGTCGTGGTGCACAGGACACTCTACGGAGTCGCCAATCAACACCGTATGTCTCTCTACAACGCTCTTGGAAGTGCTCCAACACCCATTTTTCAGGGAAGCAACCATGAATTTTCAGCTCCCTACATATCTGACCCGCAGAGGTCATACAACTTAAATTAGGCTCTCACACAGGCGTAGAGGCAGTCTTCTCCACATACCCTGTCCTCAAATAGAATATGAACAACGTTTTAATGTTTAATGGACAGTCAAACGAAAACTAGACAGATGGGAAAAGTAATTAAACAGTTTATTATGTCAAAAATAAGTGTGACACAAGATGGTCAATTTCTTTCTGGATAAATTTTTGTGGATGCGTAGGGAAACATGATGGTACCCAGGTGTTCATCTCTTCTTCCAAAGCAGATCGATGGCCACGAATATCTTTCTTCTGGTCTCCAAAAATATGGAAATCGATCGGCAAGGAAGCGGGACTGCATGGAGGATGCGTCAGGGCTTCCGGGCACAGCTTCTGCAGCTTAGTCGAAACAGCCTTGATAAAATGTGGGCGGGCATTATATGCAACAGAATGATACCGTCCGTCAACAAATCTGGGCGTTTGGACTTAATGACCCACTTCAAATTTTGCAAAGTGTTCACATATCGCTGTGAGTTAATTGTGGCGCGTGTTCGAAAAAGGCAATGAGCAGCGGTCTCTTGCAGGCAAAGGAAGAGGTTATCGTGACTTTCTCGGAGCTGGCGTGATCGGATTTGGGTTTTTTCGGTGCGGGTGAATTCACGTGCTTCCATTTCTGGCTCTGAGGTTTGCGATCTGGCTCAAAATCTCCAGCGACGATACGGGACAAGAAACGTTATTCTTCAAAGTGATATGGTTCCATGCTCTGAGATGATGTAATGTTGTTGCATTAATTTGAGGTGTAAAGCGGTGCTGATAGACAATAGAGCGGTTTAAAAGCTGTGAGCTATCTGAGAAAGTTAACGTTGCATTACTGAGCAACTGTTTCACCAGGTATCCGGTCTAGCTTACCAAATTTCCAACCAGACTAACATTAATTATAATCTTTTAATAGTCATATGAAAACCGGTGATACATATATAGAAAAGAGAATTTAAATATAAATAAATAAATCAGTTTATATTTGGAAATTTATTTTAACATTGATCATTGAAATTTCAGCATATTAAACTTGAGTCATAACTAAGCTGGTGCCTTATTTAGGATTGTGAAAATGTGAGTTTGTAATCTTACGGAACACATCAAATAGGGAGCCAAGATTGGGAGACTGCATACAACACTACATTCATAAAATAACACACGAAGAACATTGAAACATATGTAAGAGGAAATTAAGCACAACCAACCGATTCAATTTTCACCCAAAGAAGTAACGCTCGTAGCGCAATCCTGTCCGTCATGTAATTACCACCCACTGGTATACTAAATTCATACTAACTCTCTGTGAAATCTTCCCGAAAAGAATAGCTGAGAGCTACTTTGATGATTACACCACATGCTTCACGTGGTTAACTTGGTTTACACAAAGAGTGTAATGCCACAATAATTTTGATAATTAAAATAAATTAGATCGAAAACCAATTTACAAAAGAAAAACCTCGAACTGGTTACTATCGTCTTACTATTAACCTGATGGGTCAAACAATTGTATAAGCACGTGGTACTGGTCTCACGAAGTACACCCCACGTGGGTTGAACATAAAGAAAAGTTGCTTTATTGAAAAATATTGTTAAGGCGAGACGTTATAATCTCACGCACATTCGCATTTAAGATTGATGATCTTAGTTAGAGTTACTGATCAACACGTGGTTCCACTTTACTCACAAAGTAGTGACAAAGCAACTACTGCAAAATATTTTGAAGTTCACACTCGAAATACACTGCGTTTCAATTTGAGATAACATTAGATATTTTAGAGCTAAACCTGAAATAAAGTTGATTAAATTTTCAGTTAGGCTGAACTTAAGAAATCCATTGTCCTGCGGACTTAGCAGACACGCGCTTAGCCGGAGATCTTACCACTTCAGACGCTCGCCGCGGACAGACTGACCTGCGCTCCTGCCGAGCGTGCTTCCCAATACAAAACGGAAGTGACCAGAGGGGCAGCTTCCTATACCAACATGACAAGGGACGGACAGGACAGTACTAAGGATAGAAACCTCTTTGCTTCTAGAAAGCGTAGCTACCTGTTCCGACGTTTGCTCTGTTCTCTAGCAGACAGGCTTGTCTGCTACCATCAAGCATGCAACTAGAAATACATTTGCTCATTCATTCTTTCACACAGAAGGAAAGGGGGATGACAGTATATTATCATATACAGTATATAAAAGAAAGCGGATGTAGGTTCCGTATGAGACTGTGTGACATGAATTGCATATAAACTGTGTTTTAAAGTGTAGTAGTGTGACAGATCGTTCTTGTTTATGTGTAAAAGTAACACGTTCCACTACTCAGTCTTCTCGCAGATAGTCAGAAACGCCACAGTAAATTTAGAAGAGGAATTTATGCCGTAAATGATAACAGATTTAAGAAATTAACATGAAAGGTATCTAACAGAGACCTTTCAATGATGTCGACAGTCTCTTCAACTTCATCTCCTCCGTCAGGCTGTCGGCAATCCACGGTACACTGATTTTCCGGAACCTGAGACGCTCTGTCGTGATAGCGTCAGCGGTACCGTGACTGTTGCCCAACATGAGGCGAATGTCTTCCACCATCCACCGTCGGTCATTTTTGATGGCAGTATTCACCACAGCAATAGAAGATATAACGTCACGAGGAGCCTGTCCTGGCCAACTGCTGCCTCTTAGTCACACCCGACCTCCTCGAGATCGTTTACTCCACGCAAATACACGCACGCGGGGCGTAGTGCGTTCGCCACACACAGCAGAATTTCGGACACGAATTTCACTTCCTGGCACTCCTTCCGCAGGTAAAAGCCACAATAAACGTTGTTCTTGCTCTTTTCCAGCCTCCATAGTGAAGTCCGACGCTCACACGACTCACTTACCTCATTTCGACCACGTCTAACAGAAAAATGGCATAGCGGTGGCCGGCGGCTGTGACCGAGCTGCTCTAGGCGCTTCAGTCCGGAACAGCGCGCCTGCTATGGCCGCAGATTCGAATCTTGCCTCGGGCTTCGATCTGTTTGGTTTCTGTTTGGACCTTGCCGTTGGTGGGGAGGCTTGCGTGCCTCAGCGATACAGATGGCCGTACCGTAGGTGCAACCACAACGGAGGGGTATCTGTTGAGAGGCCAGACAAACGTGTGGTTCCTGAAGAGGGGCAGCAGCCTTTTCAGTAGTTGCAGGGGCAACAGTCTGGATGATTGACTGATCTGGCCTTGCAACATTAACCAAAACGGCCTTGCTGTGCTGGTACTGCGAACGGCTGAAAGCAAGGGGAAACTACAGCCGTAATTTTTCCCGAGGACATGCAGCTTTACTGTATGATTAAATGATGATGGCATCCTCTTGGGTAAAATATTCCGGAGGTAAAATAGTCCCCCATTCGGATCTCCGGGCGGGGACTACTCAGGAGGATGTCGTTATCAGGAGAAAGAAAACTGGCGTTCTACGGATCGGAGCGTGGAATGTCAGATCCCTTAATCGGGCAGGTAGGTTAGAAAATTTAAAAAGGGAAATGGATAGGTTAAAGTTAGATATAGTGGGAATTAGTGAAGTCCGGTGGCAGGAGGAACAAGACTTCTGGTCAGGTGACTACAGGGTTATAAACACAAAATCAAATAGGGGTAATGCAGGAGTAGGTTTAATTATGAATAGGAAAATAGGAATGCGGGTAAGCTACTACAAACAGCATAGTGAACGCATTATTGTGGCCAAGATAGATACGAAGCCCACACCTACTACAGTAGTACAAGTTTATATGCCAACTAGCTCTGCAGATGATGAAGAAATTGAAGAAATGTATGATGAAATAAAAGAAATTATTCAGATAGTGAAGGGAGACGAAAATTTAATAGTAATGGGTGACTGGAATTCGAGTGTAGGAAAAGGGAGAGAAGGAAACATAGTAGGTGAATATGGATTGGGGCTAAGAAATGAAAGAGGAAGCCGCCTAGTAGAATTTTGCACAGAGCACAACTTAATCATAGCTAACACTTGGTTTAAGAATCATGAAAGAAGGTTGTATACGTGGAAGAACCCTGGAGATACTAAAAGGTATCAGATAGATTATATAATGGTAAGACAGAGATTTAGGAACCAGGTTTTAAGTTGTAAGACATTTCCAGGGGCAGATGTGGACTCTGACCACAATCTATTGGTTATGACCTGTAGATTAAAACTGAAGAAACTGCAAAAATGTGAGAAATTAAAGAGATGGGACCTGGATAAACTGAAAGAACCAGAGGTTGTACAGAGTTTCAGAGAGAGCATAAGGGAACAATTGACAGGAATAGGGGAAAGAAATACAGTAGAAGAAGAATGGGTAGCTCTGAGGGATGTAGTAGTGAAGGCAGCAGAGGATAAAGTAGGTACAAAGACGAGGGCTGCTAGAAATCCTTGGGTAACAGAAGAAATATTGAATTTAATTGATGAAAGGAGAAAATATAAAAATGCAGTAAATGAAGCAGGCAAAAAGGAATACAAACGTCTCAAAAATGAGATCGACAGGAAGTGGAAAATGGCTAAACAGGGATGGCTAGAGGACAAATGTAAGGATGTAGAAGCTTATCTCACTAGGGGTAAGATAGATACTGCCTACAGGAAAATTAAAGAGACCTTTGGAGAGAAGAGAACCACGTGTATGAATATCAAGAGCTCAGATGGCAGCCCAGTTCTAAGCAAAGAAGGGAAGGCAGAAAGGTGGAGGGAGTATATAGAAGGTTTATACAAGGGCGATGTACTTGATGACAATATTATGGAAATAGAAGAGGATGTAGATGAAGACGAAATGGGAGATACAATACTGCGTGAAGAGTTTGACAGAGCACTGAAAGACCTGAGTCGAAACAAGGCCCCCGGAGTAGACAACATTCCATTAGAACTACTGACGGCCTTGGGAGAGCCAGTCATGACAAAACTCTACCAGCTGGTGAGCAAGATGTATGAGACAGGCGAAATACCCTCAGACTTCAAGAAGAATATAATAATTCCAATCCCAAAGAAAGCAGGTGCTGACAGATGTGAAAATTACCGAACTATCAGTTTAATAAGCCACGGCTGCAAAATACTAACGCGAATTCTTTACAGACGAATGGAAAAACTGGTAGATGCAGACCTCGGTGAGGATCAGTTTGGATTCCGTCGAAATGTTGGAACACGTGAGGCAATACTGACCTTACGACTTATCTTAGAAGAAAGATTAAGAAAAGGCAAACCTACGTTTCTAGCATTTGTAGACTTAGAGAAAGCTTTTGACAATGTTGACTGGAATACTCTTTTTCAAATTCTAAAGGTGGCAGGGGTAAAATACAGGGAGCGGAAGGCTATTTATAATTTGTACAGAAACCAGATGGCAGTAATAAGAGTCGAGGGGCATGAAAGGGAAGCAGTGGTTGGGAAAGGAGTGAGACAGGGTTGTAGCCTCTCCCCAATGTTATTCAATCTGTATTTTGAGCAAGCAGTAAAGGAAACAAAAGAAAAATTTGGAGTAGGTATTAAAATTCATGGAGACGAAGTAAAAACTTTGAGGTTCGCCGATGACATTGTAATTCTGTCAGAGACGGCAAAGGACTTGGAAGAGCAGTTGAACGGAATGGACAGTGTCTTGAAAGGAGGATATAAGATGAACATTAACAAAAGCAAAACGAGGATAATGGAATGTAGTCAAATTAAATCGGGTGATGCTGAGGGAATTAGATTAGGAAATGAGACACTTAAAGTAGTAAAGGAGTTTTGCTATTTAGGAAGTAAAATAACTGATGATGGTCGAAGTAGAGAGGATATAAAATGTAGACTGGCAATGGCAAGGAAAGCGTTTCTGAAGAAGAGAAATTTGTTAACATCAAATATAGATTTATGTATCAGGAAGTCGTTTCTGAAAGTATTTGTTTGGAGTGTAGCCATGTATGGAAGTGAAACATGGACGATAACTAGTTTGGACAAGAAGAGAATAGAAGCTTTCGAAATGTGGTGCTACAGAAGAATACTGAAGATAAGGTGGATAGATCACGTAACTAATGAGGAGGTATTGTATAGGATTGGGGAGAAGAGAAGTTTGTGGCACAACTTGACTAGAAGAAGGGATCGGTTGGTAGGACATGTTTGGAGGCATCAAGGGATCACAAATTTAGCATTGGAGGGCAGCGTGGAGGGTAAAAATCGTAGAGGGAGACCGAGAGATGAGTACACTAAGCAGATTCAGAAGGATGTAGGTTGCAGTAGGTACTGGGAGATGAAGCAGCTTGCACAGGATAGAGTAGCATGGAGAGCTGCATCAAACCAGTCTCAGGACTGAAGACAACAACAACACAAACAACAACAAGTAGTTCTAAGTCTAGGGGACTGATGACCTCAGATGTTAAGTCCCATAGTGCTTGGAGCCATTTGATTTTGCATAGCGGTGAACGTTCCCAATAGAGAGCACGTATAAGCAAGCGCCTACCAGCGTTACCAACTGCCGCGTCATACTCGTTGTACAATCTGTCTCGATTTTATTTGAATGACTTAATAGAAAATATCATTTGCCACAAATTTTACTGTGATTCGCCGAGTAAAGATGATGGTGTAGAAGTATAAATTTATGTACAGAATTAATAAGCACGAAATACTGATTTTTCTAAAATTTTTGACCATTTTTCACATACAAGAACAAGGACAAACTCTTTTAAGTAGTTTTTGTTTCAAGAGCATTAGGCAGTTGTCCAAGGCACAGTTCTATGCCGAAAGAGTCTTCTCTTAATTCTGGAGACATCATCAAATGCTCTAAGCACTCAAACAGCAGTTGAAAATTTAAACAAATTCAGAAAGTCAAACTGGGTAAGATCGCGAAGTCGGACTAACGCGTTTTACTTAGCCTGTGGTGGGGAAGAGTTCAATATTTAGCAGTAAGGCCCACAAATTGTTATTTCAATTATTCAAAAGCCCAGAAACATGTTTGGCAGCAATTAAAGACTTCCTAAAATAAATTCAATAACTTTCAGCAATGAGGAATGCCTTTCACTATATATCTCGTCGAGCAGTGTTTTCGTCAACATTATCTTCTCCATCAGTCACTTCAACATTGGTTTCATAGGTCACCGCCGGAATAAAATAGAAAATCTGTCCTTCCAATAAGGATCAATCAGAGACCTTTTAAAACTTTCTTGAAAGAAATCCAACTTCAGTAACTTCTGTAGTCTTCTGCGGTACAATTACTACTTTGAAGAGTACACGTAATTGACACACCTCTAGCTAACATTCGAGTTATTTTGCAAACGTTGGAAACATACAGTGATCGTATAAGTTGAAGACAATTTTGAGAATGTGACAGATCGTGGACCTTTGTGCTAATTAAAGAAAACAGCTCCAACTCTTCTCGACTGCAAGCTCCGTAACACACTTCGGCATGACTTAGGGAGCTTAAATTTCGCTTGTTTCGCTTGTTTTAATTTGAAACTACTATCTGAGTATTTGCAGCCTCTGATGAAAAAATATAGAACAATTTCTCTTGGTCCCATACATATCCCAAATCACCCAAAAATAGTACTGAAAATTCACCCCCTGACTAGAAGCTGAAACGTTGTTGTTATACCTGTATCTGTTCAGTGTGTCCACATAGATCTTTCTGCCAGGCTTTTAGTGTTACTCTCTTCGAGGTGAAAATTGTAAAATTCTGATCTGATGAGTTAATTTATGATTTCTTGTTTTTAAGGCGTGCTATTTGGCCGTCAAATTGATCCACTTATCAGCAAACCAAGTCTTCCAAAATACGTCGTTTCATTTGTACTGCTTGCTTTATTCATGTACGACAGAAAAAGACTAGAACCAATAGAACACTTATGTCAGTACAGTAGCGGGAAGATATTTTATGGAAAACCGAGTAGCAGCTGTGAAGACGAAGAAGCAGACTCTGAAATGAAGAAGAATAATAAGAAGAAAAAGAAGCAAACTGTCCGCGACCGCCCCAGCTGGTGCGAGCTGCGCGTGTAGCCGGCTTGCGCCTGGCCGCTCAAGTTTCCTGGTTCAAGGAACGTCCTTGTGACGTCACGCGCGTCTGTAACTGCGGCGGCAGCGGCGGCGGCAACTGCGCAACAGATTTCACCAGCAGCGGCATTCTCTGTACAGGCCTCCCTCCACTCTCCGGAGGAAGCAATCTGCGCCGCTAGCCCTCGCAGGAAGACAGCCCTACAGCAATTAACGTCTCAACCAGTGTAACTGGCCGAATTCGTTTTAACTGCACAACACAATTGATGCTGTAGTGTCCAAAAAAAACCTCCAGATTTTCTATGACGTTTTGGAGATGTCCCACTATGCGTTTGTTTAATTAAAACATAGATTATTTCCGGTAGTGTTCTAAACTTAAAACTGGCGTCATGTCATAGGAACAAGCATGAAAATAAAATCACAATTTTTTTTCTCTGTGCAGACGTTTACAAAGCGTAATAGCACGGAGCTATACCACAAGAAGCGTAAGGTATCTTCAGTAGCACAAAAAACTTGAATTATTGGTTACAGTATTCTTCTTGAGTCTGCAGCCAGATCACGAAGTCTCCTTGACACAATATTTGGCGGCCGCGTTGGTCTCGCGGTTCTAGGCGCGCAGTCCGGTACCATGCGAACGGTCGCAGGTTCGAATCCTGCCTCGGGCATGGATGTGTGTGATGTCTTTAGGTTAGTTAGGTTTAAGTAGTTTTAAGTTCTAGGGGACTAATGACCACAGCAGTTGAGTCCCATAGTGCTCAGAGCCATTTGAACACAATATTTCCGCCGTCCACCTGGCCATCATCTTCAAGTTAGTATCCTGTTGCGAGTTACGGCGAGATTGTGCAACGGCACACTCACCTGATGACAGCGGTCAGGTGGCTCGCGGAAATAGCGTGTCCAGATGACTTCATGACCTGGATGCAGACCCATAACGAATATTATGCCGGGAAGGCTTACGTAGCACTTGTATGAGCACAGCTTTGCCGATGTTTTTCTAGTGCGCCACGGCAGCGTTGTGGGACGTCCTACCACCGCGTGCGGCTCCTAGAAACGTCGGTGTTCCAGCCAGGAAGAAAGAATGTTTAGATAAGTGCACCGAAGGAATTCGGGGAGCGGCATAAGGCCATGGCGAACGCCGAGCTACTTCTCCGCCAACACCATGCTACATTTTGGCTGGCTAAACAGTGTCATGGACCTGACCAAAATTTGTTCAGATTCACTATATTCAAGGCTAATAATTTCGAGAAAAATTTTAGTTAAAGTCAAAGGTAAGTTCAATAATATCAGTTGATTTATAATTGGATTAGGTATCACGATTGTAACGAAGTAAGGGAGACCAACCAGAGTCAATACCAGATATGTTTTACAACCAGAAGAACAGACAATGGCGCAGTAAATATTACAACTGTTCAAAGGAGCTCAGATAGAATAGCAAAATAAAAAGGCAGTCCATGCAAATCATTCGAGTCCTCATCAGTATGTGAATACTGGCGAAGGCCTCTATGAAGAGCTACAGAAACAATAAACCGGTGTTTTCATGCGGAAATTAGATGAGAGTTAAAGAATATTTCATTGGTGAATAGGTACGATATCGAAAATGACAGATGTCGCACTTTGGTAGAAGAGAGCTTTTTTTCCCTTAATTCAGTCTTCCAGACGAGAAAGACAAGATGTTCTTCTGAAGAATCAAATATAATTAAAATATAAATTGAACCTATTTTGCCAAATGCTAAAGAAACAGCGTTGGGTGTAATGGCCCCAGGGCACTAAACAAAATTGACGGTGATCACAGACTGTGAGATGCAGAGTACAAAAAATACAAAGCTAGAAAGAAACATGCACGTCAGGTAAGAAACGTACATTATGAGAATCTATTTAGAATACAACGAAAAATTATGGTCGTATTAAGAAATAAAACACAGTGTGAGTTTCTCCACCGTGTTCAAACTCGAGGGTTTGACCCATGAGAGGATACGGAACAGAAAAGGTCTAATGATCTTATGTCCGCAAATGCATGGTTTCCATGCTAGAAACCAGTTATTTTGCCAAACTTTGTTACAGAGACTGCGGACTAATAGCGCTGTACCATGCAGCCACAGTTTCAGTACGCATGGTTTCCTCCTAGAGGGCGGCACTGTTCCGCATACATCACGCCATAACGCCCTCTTCTGCCATAGTAACTGGTAATGTTGTGTCCGCTTCCCTTCTCTTTTTGACTCACCTTATACTGGATGTGATCCAGCGTTGTACACGACGGTTCCGTTTTCGAACCGAGAGCTTGCCGACATGGTGTTTACTTACGGAAAGGCAAATGGCAACGGGCTTCGGGCAGCAAGGTTGTTAACAGGAGAACTATCCCCACCGACAAGCACTACAGCATTCACTGGTTGCAACAGTGTTTCGTCGTTTTTTCTGAAACAGGGTCGTTTCAAGAAGCAGAAAATCATGAAGGACGTATCCGAAATGTTTGGACACCAGACTTGGAGGAAAATGTGATTAACACTATAGAAGGCGACCGCCGTATCGGTACCAGGCATCTACATCTACATCTACATCCGTACTCCGCAAGCCACCTGACGGTGTGTGGCGGAGGGTACCCTGAGTACCTCTATCGGTTCTCCCTTCTATTCCAGTCTCGTATTGTACGTGGAAAGAAGGATTGTCGGTATGCTTCTGTGTGGGCTCTAATCTCTCTGATTTTATCCTCATGGTCTCTTCGCGAGATATACGTAGGAGGGAGCAATATACTGCTTGACTCTTCGGTGAAGGTATGTTCTCGAAGCTTTAACAAAAGCCCGTACCGAGCTACTGAGCGTCTCTCCTGCAGAGTCTTCCACTGGAGTTTATCTATCATCTCCGTAACGCTTTCGCAATTACTAAATGATCCTGTAACGAAGCGCGCTGCTCTCCGTTGGATCTTCTCTATCTCTTCTATCAACCCTACCTGGTGCGGATCCCACACTGCTGAGCAGTATTCAAGCATTGGGCGAACAAGCGTACTGTAACCTACTTCCTTTGTTGTCGGATTGCATTTCCTTAGGATTCTTCCAATGAATCTCAGTCTGGCATCTGCTTTACCGACGATCAACTTTATATGATCATTCCATTTTAAATCACTCCTAATGCGTACTCCCAGATAATTTATGGAATTAACTGCTTCCAGTTGCTGACCTGCTATTTTGTAGCTAAATGATAAGGGACCTATCTTTCTATGTATTCGCATCACATTACACTTCGCTACATTGAGATTCAATTGCCATTCCCTGCACCATGCGTCAATTCGCTGCAGATCCTCCTGCATTTCAGTACAATTTTCCACTGTTGCAACCTCTCGATACACCACAGCATCATCTGCAAAAAGCCTCAGTGAACTTCCGATGTCATCCACCAGGTCATTTATGTATATTGTGAATAGCAACGGTCCTATGACACTCCCCTGCGGCACACCTGAAATCCCTCTTACTTCGGAAGACTTCTCTCCATTGAGAATGACATGCTGCGTTCTGTTATCTAGGAACTGCTCAATCCAATCACACCATTGGTCTGATAGTCCGTATGCTCTTACTTTGTTCATTAAACGACTGTGGGGAACTGTGTCAAACGCCTTGCGGAAGTCAAGAAACACGGCATCTACCTGTGAACCCGTGTCTAAGGCCCTCTGAGTCCCGGCAGTACAGGGTAAGCCAGACGACCGCGTGCAACATTCTCCATGACAATTGTTACTACCCTTATCACTTACAGCGTGTGCTGGGCTTCCTAGCCACATACTTGCCACATCGGGAGCGGTTTTCATGCGTCCTATTCACAGATGAGGTCACCTTTACGTGAAGTGGTGTCTTCAACTTTCATGATACTCTTCTGCCG
This sequence comes from Schistocerca gregaria, assembly GCF_023897955.1. Lineage (NCBI taxonomy): Eukaryota > Metazoa > Arthropoda > Insecta > Orthoptera > Acrididae > Schistocerca > Schistocerca gregaria. The sequence goes on along the minus strand of NC_064921.1, from coordinate 524,840,278 downwards.
AACAGTATGCAGAGCCCCCGTGGTATGACGACAGCGAATAATCATCATCGGTGCAGCTGGAATGCGTGGGGCAGGATAAATAGCGACTGTATTTTGGTACCAGTCTTCCTTCCACGTCACCTAACGGGCAAGAACTACAGGCGTTTCTTGCTGCAAGAAGTTCCATTAATGATTCGAAGGATTATCAGGCTGCTACGTGATGGTGCTCCAGCCCACTTTGCCGTTAACGTCCGGACTATCTGAATCGTGTTTTCCTGGTCGATGGATCCGACAACAGAGTCCAGTTGCATGGCCTGCTCGTTCAGCGGATCTCAACTCGAGCGATTTCTGGTTATGGGGCCATCTGAAAAGAATCGGCTATGCAGAGGCCATTACAGATGTGGAGACACTAGAGCAGCGTATTCATGCTGCCTTAGACAATGTTCGGATGCAGCCTCGCCCATGTGAACGTGTGAGACAGAACAGGTTATCGTTGCACATGGAAACCATTTTCAACTTTCTGTAACATCCGTATTACACCGCCGTCTCTGTAACAATGTATGAATGAATAAATGGTCTCTAGCATGGAAACCATGCATTTCCGGACATAAGTTCATTAGAACTGTTTTGTTCCGTATCATCTCATCGATCAATCCCTAGACTTTGTACACGGTGGAGAAAATCACCCTGTATATCACCTATTACTAAACTCGACAATAATTTTGATCGGGAGGAGGAGGATATCAATTTTAGTGGCATCTGGATTTATTTGCTGAAAAGAATGCGCACCAGACTTGTACCATGGGGTGATGGCAATAGCGGATGACAGCCACTGACAATGATCAACTCAAGTCCTCAAAACATGTGACGTCACTACTTTGGCTGGGAGTCGTGTCATACTCCCGTAACCCATGTTACTGGGAGGTCGTTGATCAGAGCTGCAGATTCTGTCGTTCCCTGAGCTCAGAAGCGTCTCTGATGATTTGATCGGGCTGTGGAGTGATCTAGACTGCGCTTCAAAACTGCGGTACGGAAAGTTTTCCAACTTACGAGAAGTCGAACTTACAAAGGACAGAGGGCACATGTTTTCAAAACTTGAGTAAAGTTGACCATTGTCGGTGGCTGTCATCCACTATTGCCATCACCCCCTGGTGCAAGTCTGGTACGGGACCTTTTGAGAAACTAAATCCATATGCCACTCCAAGTCAAATCCATGGGAAACGGAAGCAATATACTGAATGAAAGGCAAATCGAAGCCAATAGATGGAAAACCGTAACAAACAAATCTGCGCGGAAGCATGCATTAGCGAAATGTAAAGAAATGTTAACAAAAAATGTAAATCTACATGTACAGATAAACAAGTGATTACAGTTTCAGAAAAACTGGATTATTTATTCTAGAGAAAGAGCTCCACAGATTGAGCAAACTGATTTCACGTTGGTTCAGCTCTGGCCGTTATGCAAGCAGCTATTCGGCTGATTGGCAGAGGTGTTGGATGTCCTCCTGAGAAATACCGTGCCAAATTCTGTCAAATTGGAGCGTCAGATCAACAAAAATCCTAGTTGTTTTGCAAGGCCTGCCTTTAATGTTCAAAACGTTCTCAACTGGGGAGATATACGGCGACCTTGATGGCCAAGGTATGGTTTGGCAAGAACGAAGACAAGCAGTAGAAACTCTCGCCATGGGCGGGTGGCCATTATCCTGCTGAAGCGTAAGCCAAGAGCGAGCGGCTTGCCATGAAGGACAACAAAATGGGGCGTAGAATTCTGTAAGAGCGTCGCGGATGACAACCAAAGGGCTACTGCATTGAAAACAAATGGCACGCAAGACCATCAATCCTGGATGTCGAGCCGTACGGCGAACGGCAGATTGGTATCCCATCGCTGTCGCTGTCCCCCGCATCTCCAGACATGTCTTCGCTCGTCGTAGAGGCTTGAAAGAATGTAAGTGAATTAAGCACCCTTCACTTGAAACCTTTTTTCAAAAGCCTCCAAATATACGTTCTAACACGTAACTGACATATACAGAAAATAACGAATGGAGTGTTGTAGACCGAATCCATTTTGGAGCTTTAAATTTTGTCCGACTATCCTTATAATAGTGTTTCCATTATCTCTTCAGATAAATACTTATGTTCTGGCGCCAATTATTGCACGACTGCTTGCACATGTGATATAGCACACTCCTCTATGATGACCGTGTCTAACGCGCTGTCTACCCGTTACATTCTGTTCGGTATTGAGTGGAAACTACAGCGAAAGGAGAGAAAATTATGAATGACGTCAGAGATATCTGTTCGCTATAAAGCTAACCGAGTATGATTTGCGTACCACTAGTCATTATAGTTAAAGCTAACAGCACAAGCCCCGCTAAGCAACAGAGCAGCCCATCGGAGTGGAGAACTGGCTGTTAAGGCTTTAAGTACTAGAGGAGCAGTTGGGCGCATGGCCCCTTTCAGCCATCACGAGTTGATTTCTCTGGCTCCGGACCACGGGATCCAGGTAATCCGGACAGGTCCACCGCTTGCGGTGTCCGGACACGAATTCTTCAAGGAATTCACTAATTATTAGAGTGCCAGTGTGGGGCCATGATGCCAGGCTGCAACTCTTGGCAGACTGTACAGCCATTATCCAAATACGAGTCTGTTACCACTCAGTCCCTACTTTGTGCCGGTAGTTGCGTAACAAGCGTCCTGAGCAGCGTAATGCGTTTAGGAGTGGTTCAAGAGAGCGTCCTCGGTGGTTAAGACGCAGAGAGTAATACAAGAAGTTTGTGGCTTTGTCGTCATACGACCGAGGCAAACATTAAGACAGTCTTTTGAGATGTTGTGTCACACAGTAGCTTGGGACTTTGTAGAGCCGGAGACCCTTTGTGTTCGCGAAGAAGATCGCATTTTGTTTACCCACGAAACTATTATAAACTACCCAATCCCAAAAACCATAACAGTGGGTAATCTCTGGTAAAATATGGGCGGCAGAGGAAATGTGAAAGCCTTGTTGACAGTGACTCGTACGATATGGCGACGCGAGAGCCTTGTTTTCGTCAGGAGGGTGACGTAGGTTAACAGCTGGGACAGTCGTTTGGTGTGTCAGCCCACACGTGGGACTCACTGGCGAATGAATTCCCCTCCTGGGAAACGATCAAGAATCTTGGTAGACAGCACGGTGGTTACCTATAACCTTAAGGCAGTTTCTCCCTATCCAAATCCCTAAGTAACGAGCGTTTGCGGCATTGTAAGATGTGTGGTAGAGATTATGCACAAACGTTCCTGGTGGTTACTCGTCAAATGTGTCGGAAATAGGCACGGCCGATTTCCATCCCCATCCTTCCCTCCCCCGAGCTTGCGCTCCGTCTCTAATGACCTCGTTGTCGACGGGACGTTAAACACTAATCTCCTCCTCCTCCTCTGTGACGGAAATAACGGATACCACACAGTCATGATTCTGCGGCCGTGTATATATATGTTGAAAGATAAATAGCAACTCATCCGCATGAGGGCACTGGAATAATTTAATGGTGACAAGTGGAAACCTTTGTCGAACCGAGACTCGAATAGAGGTCTGACACAGATTTTTACCTTGTCGCCATTGAATTATTTCGATGCCCTCATGTGGCTGTCGTCGGTATTTCCATTCCAGCATGTAGTGAGAAAAATTACATCAATATCAGTAGAAGTTTTTGTTGAGAGCGACAGTGATGGGCTAAAATCTGCTGGGCCCAAGGAGACCTGAGCTCGACAATGAACAGGTTTGGTTAACTACGTTCTGTAGCTCCTTGTGAGCAGAGATCGACGTGATGCTCACTCTCCAGTTACCATTTCTGAGTTACATCGATGGAATGGCGCAGTGTGACTTGGTCGAGGTGGGCACTACTACCATGTCGGCTCCGTATGCGCATTGTCTGCAGGTACAACATTCAGTCAGCGGCTGGGAGTGCTCCTTCAGTTCGAGGATCTACCCCTGATGCACGAATAGCTATCCCCGCATTAGCGCTAAGTGGAAGTATTTAAGTCTGGCGGTATGTATAGGCAAGGAGCAATATGATCAGGGAGGACACGAATATTACATCTTCCCTACAAAAAGTTCCGACTTTGATTTTATTTAGGCGTTTAAGGGACGTCAGTACAGTAACTGCGTCGGAACCTTGAACTAATAACAGTAAACAGCAAATGCGCTTTCGCCTAGTTAGTTGTGAGCAGGCACTGTTAAATAGCGGACGTGCGACCGCACTGTGCCATCGTTATTGTGGCACAAATCGCAGTGAAGCAACAAACTGAACATATCTAAATCAAGTGTGTAAGGCATTTGCTATAATGTTTTGAAGAAGAGAAAAATGTATGCAAAGCTTGTCTCGTACACCTTGACTCCCTAACGAAAGCCGGCCGGAGTGGCCGAGCTGTTCTCGGCGCTTCAGTCTGGAACCGCGCGAGAGCTACGGTTGCAGGTTCGAATCCTGCCTCGGGCATGGATATGTGTGATGCCCTTAAGTTGGTTAGGTTTAAGTAGATCTAAGTTCCAGGGGACTTATGACTTCCGATGTTAAGTCCCATAGTGCTCAGAGCCATTTGAACCATTTGAACACAAACGAAAACAACAACGCTTGGAAGCCTGCCACGACTTGACAGAAATGCAAAACGCGGACAGTTCTTTTCTGGAAGAAGTCATCATTCGTGACGAGACTTGGTGTTATCAGTACGAACCCACCTAGAAACGACAAAGTACAGAAATTCACATGAAGGGTTAACGCTTTTACGACATAACCGACATTCAAGCCACTCTGACGCGCGAGTTGAAAAACTCGCTTTTCTCACAGTTTCACGTGGTTTTAGGAACGTTCTGTGCCCTTTTACTCAAGTGGGGGGAGACTGTAGAGTATGTGATTCGTTGAGAACGAGCATTCTAACTTTATTTTTTATCAATATAGTAAAAAGAGTAAAATGTGTGTGAAATCTTATGGGACTTAACAGCTAAGGTCATCAGTCCCTAAGCTTACACACTACTTAACCTAAATTATCCTAAGGACAAACACGCACACCCATGCCCGAGAGAGGACTCGAACCTCCGCCAGGACCAGCCGCACAATCCATGACTGCAGCGCCTAAGACCGCTCGGCTACTCCCGCGCGGCCATCAATCTAGTATCGAAACTTTTTGGACTGGTGGATATGTCAATACTAACAGTTGCGAATGCGGGGTCTGCGTTGGAATTGTTGCAGGTCCACTAGCCCAACATGCTGTAACTGCGTCTCCCTAAATTACATCGACCGTCGCGATGATACCTTCGCTAAAACCAGAAGACATTTCCTCAGCTCTCTGTGCATCTGGGCTAGTACCCAGGTACTAACGAGAATGGTAGGTGTAACTTGCCAGCGCTCACCAGTGTCACAGCGTACTGGGAGAGTCAGCCCGACATGTGTGCCGACAGCGGCGGCTAGGCCTCCCTCGGTGGCAGGCGGCGACTTTCGCCGGCCAGCAGTGAGTGAGTCGTTGACCCAGCGCCGCCCGCGGCTGCCGTGACGTCGCGAGGCAGCCCCGGCGAGGGGAGCGCAAGGTTGCGCCGCACGCACCCCAAAAACACTGTAGGTGCCTTTCACAACAGCCACCTCGTGTTTTGCGTCCGACAGCGGTCACACCGCTACTGCCGGCCTGTGGCGGATCTCCGGCGTGGCCTTTTTTCTGACGAGGGATTTCAGAACACCGAACCGACAAAATTTCGGAGTATTTTGGTTCAATGGACTCGTCGTTTTCTGTGGCTCGTTACATTTCATTTTAATTCTTACCTACCTTTAGCTTTGTAACTCTGTTATACTGAAAATACCTGCAGAATAGGACAAATGTCGACGGTTCGCGCTGTGTGTCGTGGTCAGAAACACACGTATTCCATTTGGTCAAAGTTCTGAGCTCTATGGGATTTAACATCTAAGGTCATCAGTCCCCTAGAACCTAGAACTACCTAAACCTAACTAGCCTAAGGACGCCACACACGTCCATGCTCGAGGCATTCTCTGGCAGCTTCAGCTGGAAGCTCATTTTATGACAGTCTTTTTCCTGTGCCTATCAGAGTATCAGCATCTCCGCTGCACGGTGAGTATTTACTGATGAATAGTTGGCAGATTTGCCGGCCGCCGTGGTCGAGCGGTTCTAGGCGCATCAGTCCGGAACCGCGCGACTGCTACGGTCGCAGGTTCGAATCCTGCTTCGGGCATGGATGTGTGTGATGTCCTTAGGTTATTTAGGTTTAAGTAGTTCTAAGTTCTACAAGAATTATGACCTCCGATGTTAAGTCCCGTAGTCCTCAGAGCCATTTGAACCATTTTTGAGTTGGCGGATTTGCACCTCGTTTATGGGGTCAGTGATTGCAGTAGAACATCCCACGAATGCTATTCTGATTTGTATTACAGCGACGGCAACCATAACACAGTACTTGTGCATATGAGGGTGATTGCATTACTCTCTGTTTTGTTTGTACGTTTTGGTGATTGCGTGTTAAGAGTTTTCCTCAGTTGAGGATGCGGATATGAGGGGCATGTGGTCAGCACACAGCTCTCCTGGTCGTTATGATGGTTTCCTGAGACTGCAGCCGCTACTGTTCGGTCGAGTAGCTCCTTAATTGGCATCACGAGGCAGAGTGGAGCTCGAAAAATGGCAACAGCGCATGACGGCCTGGATGGTCACCCATCCAAGTGCAGGCCAGGCCCGACAGCGCTTAACTTCGGTGATCTCACGGGAGCCGATTATCGACTACGGCAAGGCCGTTGCCAACTGGAATTACTTATCTAATAAATAATAATCACCCGATTACTCCACATAGAGTCACTGGAGACCACATTATATTATACCAAATAACAGAAAACAGATCGTAACGACCATTTAAAAACTCTCAGTGGACTTCGGTTTCACCACATATCTTCTCCAAGCCATTGTATAATGAATAGCAGACGGTACTTCATACTGATATTATAGATATTCTGTACTATTACCATTCATCTACAGGACGAGGGAAAACGACGATTTATGCATATACGGTCTCTAACCTCTGTCTTATTTTCACGGCCTGTACACACGCTATACATTCGTGACCAAAAGTAACCGCACACCATGTGTAGTGCATAACTGACCACTAGGTGTCACGAGAGGCAGACCCTCTAGTATATACAGAGGCAGGGGGTATTATGTTGTCAGTAGAGAAACTGTTACTGCAGAATGAGTCTCTCAGGAGGGCTCAGTGGCTTCGAATGTGCTCTAGTCATTGTATGCCATCTGAGTAAGAATTCCATCTGGGATATTTCAATCATTCTAAAGCTATCCAAGTCGGCTATTGATGATATTACTGTCAGCTGGAAACGAGAAGGGACAAAACAACTAAACTAACACTGGCAGACCTCATGTACTGGGATCGTCGATCATTGTTGGCTGTAAAAAGAAAAAATCGCTTGAAAACGGCTCGAGGAATCACTCGTGAGCCAAAAAGTGTTACCAGAAAACCAGCTAGCACAATGACTGTGCATAGGGAGTTAGAAACAATGAGGTACAATGGCCAATCAGCTCATCATAAGCCACAAATATCTGTAGCCAATGGTGAGCGACGCTTGAGGTGGTGTGAAGAGCAACGTCACTAGACAATGCATACAGTGGATGACGAAGGCCGAGCGGTTCTGAGTGATGCATCGTTCTGTACGCAGTGACAATCCAATGGACAATCCAATTTTTTGACTGTCTAGAAAGAGATCTGCTACTGACTGGGGACAGATATGCTACTTCTAATGAGTTTTGTTCTCTGCAGCATAAAAAAAAAATTGATGCTCATCGTTGTATCCTACGAGAAATATCAGAGAACAAACACTGTGCAGCAGCTGCTATTGGGGGTTGGGAAGGGGGGGGGAGGAGTGGGGGGAGGGGGTGGACATTGCTGCCCACAGAAAGCACTTTTTTTTACTTTTAACAGTTTTGGCCCATTAATCCACTCTTCAAATACGAACCCATTGTCACACGTCATACTCACCCGTACATTGTGATGGTCTACGCTGCGGAAGGTACGACTCTTACCTAAGGAATCCATCTTGCCACACAAGGAGAAGTGTCCGGATTTGGTCGGAAGACACATTCTTTCAAAGTAGTTCCCTATCGCCTTAACTAGCCTCATAGTTACACATTTGAATCTATGTGAGACATCTCAGCAGTCTTACTCTCTATAAGAATCCTATGTCACATAGACATGACTAGTACTTCAGATACCTATGGAGCCATAAATATTAAAACAGTTGTTTGCATCAGTTACATTTCAAGGGATTGCACCGTGATCTTTGTGTGACTACACTGATCCAAGTAAACATTTTTGCTTGTTGCAACTTTCGCTGCGTCTTCTTTCGAAGTTGTTCCTGTCAGCTGTATTTTGCACGGAATTACTGCATACACACACTATACGACGACTGTATACAAAAACCGTTTACACACATCAATTGCGGACTTTACTCCTGTTAAGACCTGCTATGTTCGCTGGACCCTCCTGATTGATGTAGCTTTTCTGACCCGCATACCTAAATATCGAGAATTTACCTGTGGTGCTGATGGCTGATATAGTAGTGACATAGTTTAAGGTGTTTTATTACTACTGTACTGTTCTCTACGAAACCATGGCAGTGTCAAAAATTTATGTAACGCGGCTAACCAAGAGCTACAACTAAACAGATACACAGAACCATACCTATAATTTTAAATTAGAAGTTAATAGAAAGGAACAAACAAAAGTTGTTCGTAACGTACATCAGTTGTTTCCAACAGTCTCGCTACCCAACTAAATGAGGCAGTTTTCCTCCTGCAGGCAATCTGATTCAGACACGGAGATGTAAGGTCCTCATATCACTGCAATCAGGTGGCCTAGGGAGGAAGAGAGCAGACAGTACATAATTCCTGATCACCAAGCTGTGCTCCAATTTCCTGCATCAAATCTCCACGCATTGTCTCATATAGTGGCTGGCTGCTATACACTATCAACAATTTACACATATCAAAAAATGTTTAGCATCAGCCTGGTTTCCAGAACTCCTGAAGACAGATGTTGACTGTGGATATTGTATCACAGACACAAACTCTTTGACTGTTCAGACATGTCAGTAAACCCGCCCAAAGATGTAAACAACCATTCATGAGCAGAGCCTATTAGACGGATGGAGTCCGACAGCCAAACAGGTCCAGTCATTCCACCAGGAAAGAGGCACACGGCTCGTGTTGTTTGTAGTTCAACCACGTCTAGACGGTGAATACCGCAGTTCGACCGCTTCCACATTCGTTACTTTGTGTCAGGAAAGGCTCTCAACAAGGGAAGTGTCCAGGTGTCTCGGGGTAAACCAAAGCGATGTTGTTCGGAAATGGAGGAGATACAGAGAGACATGAACTGTCGATGACATGCCTCGCTCAGACCGCCGAAGGGCTACTACTGCAGTGGGTAATCGCTACCTACGGATTATGGCTTGGAGGAACCCTGACAGCAACGCCACCATGTTGAATAACGCTTTTCATGCAGCCACAGGACGTCGTGTTACGACTCAAACTGCGTGCAATACGCTGCATGATGCGCAACTTCACTCCCGACGTCCATGGCGAGGTACATCTTTGCAACCACGACAGCACGCAGCGCGAAACAGATAGGTCCAACAACATGCCGAATGGACCGCTCAGGATTAGCATCATGTTCTCTTCACCATATGACTTAACCAGACAATCGTAGGAGGCGTGTTTGGAGGCAATCTGGTCAGGCTGAACGCCTTAGACACCCTGTCCAGCGAGTGCAGCAAGATGGAGGTTCCCTGCTGTATTGGGGTGGCATTATGTGGGGCCGACGTGCGCCGCGGTGGTCATGGAAAGTGCCGAAACGGCTGTACGATACGTGAATACCATCATCCGACCGATAGTGCAATCATGTCGGCAGCATACTGGCGAGGCATTCGTCTTCATGGACCACAATTCGCGCCATCATAGTGCACATCTTGTGAATGACTTCCTTCAGGATAAGGACATCGCTCGACTAGAGTAGCCAGCATGCTCTCCAAACATGAACCCTGTCGAAGATGCTTGAGATAGATTGAAAAGGGCTGTTTGTGGACGACGTGACCCACCAACCAATCTGAGGGATCTACGTGAATCGCCGCTGTGGAGTGGGACAATCTGGACCAACAGTGCCTTGATGAACTTGTGGATATGCCACGTCGAATACAGGCATGTATCAATGCAAGAGCTCGTGCTATTGGGAATTAGAGGTACCGGACCACCAACTTTGAAGGTCTCGCTGTATGGTGGTGCAACATGCATTGTGTGGCTTTCATGAGCAGTCAAAATGGCGGAAATGATGTTTATGTTGATCTATATTCCAATTTTCTGTACAGGTTTCGGAACTCTAGGAACCGAAGTGATGCAAAACTTTTTTTGATGTGTGTATTTCATATAATAGCCACGTACTGCAGCCAGACCTTTATTTGACGACATTGCGATAGTTAACAAATCAGATGAGGTTACACTCGGTGACTCCTTTGATTATATTTGAGAGAAGTAGACAATCTGTTGACAACGTTTCACTCTTCTCCCTTTCTTCCGTCGTCACCAAAACACAGAAACGACACTCCAGCTACTTGAGACGGAGATACTCTCCCGTGTAATTGATACAGATCGATGCAACATGTGTATTTCGTGAAGTATCTTTACTTTTAACGTTGTATTGTTTTGTGTTTTATTACTGATATTTACTAGCACCAGGGGAAAATGGTGTATATTTATAATTGAGTTTGGAAATGTATAGTTTTGTTGTACTTTATGTACTATTAATTTAAAATGTTGTGATTTTGTAAATAAAGTTCTACGCCCTTTAGCACAAAATTTATATCTATGTAATTAAACTGAGAAGAGGCACTTGAACTGATTTTTGGATGTAGATGCGTTCACGAAATTGCCATTTCTGTAATTGTTGGATGAAGAAATTTTTTAGTCAAGTTTCGGTTCGTGATATGTAGAGCAGAAGGAGTTACAGATACTGTTACCATAAGAAATTACACTGAACCAGTTTTGGAAGATTCCCAGACACAATGAAGAAAGAGTTATGTCATAGATAGACTAGTGGCGTCTTGGCGAAAGTATTGGCTAGCTTGTAATTGAACATGCAGTAAGTGAAGTATACAGTGGCGGTGAAGGGGCCCAAGAAGAGAAGAGGCTGGTCTATTGACCGAAGAATGAGCTCAACATTTTTATTTTTTGAAGATTTCCAGGAGAAGTAGAGATGAGAGGAAGAATCAAGACCTGTTTAATGTCAGACGGCATATGTGGTGTGATTTTGAAGGATTGACCAGTTAACTGGGTTCTGACTTACATCTGTCTAGCAGAAGGTGAACGAATGTGCTGCGCTCAGAGTGGAGTTACGTGGACTTCACTGCTCTGTGATGTGAAGACCTCATAAGGAGTGTTGAGCGATAGTGAGTTGCAGCGAACTTAGGAACCGAGTTTATCACGTTGTGGGAGGGAACAGCACATTTAAGTGGAAAATTAAGTAACAGTGCACATCGCTCAATAGAACTGTTGTGCGAGTGCACTGTTAATGTTTACAGCGAATGTTCCACCGCATACTACAGCTAAACGCCTTTCAAAACTTTCCCGAGAGGAAGACAACATTTCATTTTAATGAGTTGTTTTCAAGAGTTTTGTTTTCGATAACATATTTTTTACTGATTTTGTAAAGTCGCCATCCTGCTCCAGCAGCATACAGTTGACCAGAGACCACGGCGCCCTGCTTCCCACCATCAGCAGTTACTACGACCTGGTGTATGAAAAGTGCAGAAATACATCTTTGACTTCACATTCATAATAACAACACAAAAACATGTGTACAGTAGCATACAATGACACAACCTACAATACGCCAGTGCCATTAATGAATTACTAAACTACCAAAACAATCTTGAGCATTAATAAATTAAATTATAAAAATCAAAATCTTTTCCATTTAAAAAACTGTGATAACACATTCAGGTTACCAGTATTTCATCTGTCATTGCATGCGCTGCAGTAGTGACGCCTCTCATAGTTACTTGACATACAGCTTCAGTGTAAATACAATTAGTTAAAGACGGATTGCAAGTGAAAGTTTTAAAATATTAACTGTTTAATCTTGATCCATATTAGAGTAACTGAATTTTAATACCAATGTTCCTTGGTTTACTTATATTTAAACACAGACAATGTACGGTCCTCAACGTTTACCACATCATTTACTCAAGTTATTTGTATTATTAGATGTTATTATTCTGTATTTACCTTTTGCTACATGTTTTAAAATGTGGATGTGCGTGTGTGTGTAAGTCTTACTATTTGTGTGGTGGTATTAGCAAAGGAAGACGTCCGACAGTGCAGTATCAGTAAAGTTGCCTATTATCAACTGAATAGACGGAAAGATAGTGAATACGAGCGTTTGGCGTATGCATCGGACCAGTAGCAAAGAGCACCTGCCAACGAAGCAGTAAATACACAATTGGCAGCTGATTTTCTGTTTATTTTGATAAAATGGTAGCGAAGGTGCGAGCAGCCACTTTTGTCATTCAGGCTATTATGTAAGTAAAGGAAGCAGATTAAGAACAGTTTCAGACTTCGCACAGCCACTCAGACAACGTATATGCAGCCAAGACACAACATTCACTCATCGTCAATTATAAGTGCCAGTGTGCAGGAAGATTTTTTACATAGCACAAAAACAACTTCCTAGGATCTCTTACGCAGTATTAGCACTCCATTCTTTCTTTTCTTCCTACACAGACAGTACGTAGAGAACATAGCTGCTTTACAGCCTCAGCGCAGATGGACGTTTGCTCGAGTTTACCTGCTTGAATTGAACTTCCTCTAGCAAGCAACAGGTTACTCAGCGTCAAGTGAGAAATTGCTGCTCTCATGCGGAAAGCTTGAAGTGACATATTACTTGGGCAACGTGTGAGCTTCACATCGTGATTACACTCACATAAAAGCGCAGGAAAAGTACAACTCTGTATTCATCTTTAAATAAAGTGAAAGTCTGGAGGAGATAAGATAAAGCACATTTCTTTCAGTCCACATTGAGCCACACCTATGGGAAAACAGGAAAATAAGAGAATCGAAGCCTGTGCGACATGGTGTTACAGAAGGTCTCTGAAAACTAAGTGGGCCGATATGATACGACACGAGTTTCTCCGCAGAATCGGCGAGGAAAAGAATATGTGAAAGAAGGGCTACGACCATAAGACGTGTAAAGGGAACAGGGAATTAGTCCCAGGATAAAAGAGTGAGCCCAGGGGGAAAATTGTAGGGGAATACAGAAACAACAGTTAAGAACATTGGGTGCAAGTGTTATTTTCAGATGAAGAGGTTGGCACGGGAGAGGAAGTCGTGGCGGCCTGCATTAAACCAGTCAGAAGAGTGGAGTACCATACGAGACATGTATCACAGCTCCTATTGCTGAATCCATCCACCTTACACTAACAACAACCACCTCCCCGCCAGAATCTGCGCTCCTCTAATGAATACTGCTCGCCCACGTGGAACGAACTTCTACGCCGTGTGATGACCACTATGAGGTCGCACAGCAACCCTGGTGCAATTTCGCCTGGTTTACAGCAGCGAAAGTATAAGGGAAAATTTACCACCTTACGTAACACCTATTTGAGTCTCATACACACAACTTTGACGAAACCATCTGAAGCGCTGTAATGTGATCTTCGCAATCATCGCCCGAAGACCACGGAACTGAACTGGCAGCAACAACTTAGCTATCTTACACATCTGCTTTCTCTTGATGCAAATATCCTTCTTTCGAGAACTGTAGTTTTGACTATAAAAGTTATGAGTCACTGTTCACAAAAATTTTGTTGATTGTGAGCGTTGACTTACATTTACAGTCCAATATCATCACATCACGACCGCTCTTCGCTTACAACATGGAAAGTATGAACGAACTGTAGTTTTGTCTCCTCAGTGGAGTTACATTTGAATTCATAATGTATCCTTCCCCGATAGCGTCCCGCTAAACGGTCATTTCCAGTCTGGCGTGGTAACTGTTGCAGGCCAGTTTTCCAGTATTTTCGTATCTCCTCGCTTATTACTAACGCAAACAGACCATGATTTTAAAATGTACAACAACGAGAGGACATACACTATCGTGCAAAAGCATCCGGACTCCTACTATGGGCCACTAGCGTTGCGTCTGCCCATCGTTCGTCTGTATGAAGGCCTGCACTCTGCTGGGGACAGTTTCAATGACGTGTCTAATGTCTGTGGAGGAATGGCAGCCCTTATTTCCTCAAGAGCCGAAACTAGTGGGGGAAATGGTGTTTGTGTGGGGTCTGGAGGGAAGTCGTCTTTCAAACTCACCCCGTAAGTATTTATTGGCACGGATCGGGACCTTGCACGGCCCAATCAATTTCAGGAATCATATTGTCCACAAACCATTGCCTCACAGACATTGCTTTATGGCAGCATGCACTATCATGCTGATAAAGTCATCGTCTCCGAACTGTCCCTCTACTGTACCGTTACACAATTATGTAAGATGCGTACACATCGTTTCGCGTTTTTCGCATTTATCATTTCCTTAAACGCAATCAGATCACATCCTAACCACGGATGACACCCCCATCCCGTAACACCAGCTCCTACGCACTTCCCTGTTGACACTACACTGATGCCAGATAACGTTTTCCAGAGATTCGCAAACCCATACCCTTCCATCGGATTGCCTCAGGGTATTGGGTAATTCACCATAACGTATCACTAGCCGCGCGTTCTACGGCGTCTTGTCACGATTCCCGCGGCTCCCGCCGTTTGAGGTTCTGTACAGGGGGTAAGGAATCCTTATGGGACTACGAGAAATTATTTTATACTTTTGAGTCCGATTTAAAAACTTGGTACATTACAAATTCATTTTTAGTTAAACAACTATTTAATTCTGACATTTCATAGTGTATGATGTCACATATTTTCATGTCAATGATTTTATTTGAAAATTCAACTATGAAACTTTCACAGTTCATAAAACTTAAAATTACTGTAAAGTGGACAATTATCTGTTTCTGCACTTTTTTCAAGAACGTCTTCTGAATCAAACTTCCAGAATAACCAAACTGTTGATAGATGTGACCATGAGAAAAGGTAAATAAATTCCAATTAACAAGTGAGTTTCTTAATGTGGCTGCTAATGCTTTGATATTATCGTCAAGTAGCGCACGGGGATCCCATCACTCATGTGTCGTCACAAGTTTTGACGTGAGTCATCCATTCCCCACAAAACACGTGTGTGCCACATACATGCCTTCCTTGCTCTTGGGAAAACGTCAAGGGTGTGCACAAAGTTGAACAGAAAAGACATCGTTTAGAGACTTACAGACCAGTGCAGACACACAGGGGTTGCACAAAGATATCGAAATACCGCGAAAAGGGACGCTTGAACATAAATATAGATGATAACCAAGCCTGCAGGTTACGCCATTGTATCTGGCCACGAGTTCCACCTGTACAATGTCCTCAACACGTTGCAAGTGGCAGTAGTGTTTAGAACAGCGTACCTTGTTGTACTGAGTGCACTGTATAGGACCTAAGTGAATTTGGGAGTAGGAAAACTGTTGGTGCTCATATGGCAGACAGCCGAAGGCATCATATCGAAGATTTATACCGCATACAGGGAAAGCGGCAAAACATCACTCGCTATGTGACGCTGCGAATGACAGTGTGTGTTGAGTGATCGTGACAGGTGGTCAGTGAAGACGATTGTGGTGAAAATGAGACGACGACAGACGTAAAAGGCGCTACAGAACTGAATGTCGAACGTGCGAACTCTGCCAGCATCAAAAGAGCACAAAGGGAGCTGCATAAGGTGGGAATTTGAGGGAGAACTGGAATCCAAAAATCACTTATCACTGTTGCAATTGCCCGTTACAGGAAAACGTGGAGTCAGAGCCATATGCAGGTTTCACATTGTTTCCAATTTCTTTCGGAGTACACGACTGGAGTACGCCATACCGAGCTCATGATGCATATTGATTGCTGCCAAGAGTGAAATATGGCGAGCGTTTGTTGATGATTTCGCCAGCAGTGTCGTGGTATCCTATGGGCCCTGTTGCTACTCTGTAAGGTTCCATTACTTTCAAGGATTACACTGAAGCGACAAAAGTCATGGGATACCTCCTAACATTGTATCGGACTTTCTTTTGCCCTACGTAGTTGGCGTAGTGCAACAACTCGACGTGGCATGGACTCAGTAAGTCGTTGGAAGTTTATTGGAGTTTTATCGAGCCATGCTGCCTCTGGAGCTGTCCATAATTGCGAATGTGTTGCCTCTTCAGTATTTTATGCACGAATTGATCTCTCGATTATGTCCCATTAATTTTTGATGGTATTCATGTCAAGCAATCTGGGTGGCCAAATCATTCGCTAGAACTGTCCGAAATGTTCTTCAAATCAATCGCGAACAATTGTGGCCTGGTGACATAGAGCGCTGGCATCCACACAAATTCCAACGTTTTTTGGCTGCAAATTGTCTACAAGTAGACGAACATAACCACCTGCAGTCAGTGATCAGTTAAGTTGGTCCAGAGAACCAAGTCCATTGCATTGGAACAAAGCCCACACCAGTATGGAACCACCACGAGGTTGCACAGTAGACTGTTGACAACTTGAGCTCATGGCTACGTGGGATCTGCGCCACACTCGAATCCTGTTATCAGCTCTTACCAACTGAAACTCGGACTCACCTTACCAGGCCACAACAATTTTCTGGTCGTGCAAGGTCCAACTAATACGGTCCCAAGCCCACGAGAGGAACTGCAGGCGATGTCGTGCTGTTAGCAAAGGGACTCGGGTCGGTCGTCTGCTGCAATAGTCCATTAACGCTAATTTTCACCGCACTGCCCTAATACACTCCTGGAAATGGAAAAAAGAACACATTGACACCGGTGTGTCAGACCCACCATACTTGCTCCGGACACTGCGAGAGGGCTGTACAAGCAATGATCACACGCACGGCACAGCAGACACACCAGGAACCGTGGTGTTGGCCGTCGAATGGCGCTAGCTGCGCAGCATTTGTGCACCGCCGCCGTCAGTGGCAGCCAGTTTGCCGTGGCATACGGAGCTCCATCGCAGTCTTTAACACTGGTAGCATGCCGCGACAGCGTGGACGTGAACCGTATGTGCAGTTGACGGACTTTGAGCGAGGGCGTATAGTGGGCATGCGGGAGGCCGGGTGGACGTACCGCCGAATTGCTCAACACGTGGGGCGTGAGGTCTCCACAGTACATCGATGTTGTCGCCAGTGGTCGGCGGAAGGTGCACATGCCCGTCGACCTGGGACCGGACCGCAGCTACGCACGGATGCACGCCAAGACCGTAGGATCTTACGCAGTGCCGTAGGGGACCGCACCGCCACTTCCCAGCAAATTAGGGACACTGTTGCTCCTGGGGTATCGGCGAGGACCATTCGCAACCGTCTCCATGAAGCTGGGCTACGGTCCCGCACACCGTTAGGCCGTCTTCCGCTCACGCCCCAACATCGTGCAGCCCTCCTCCAGTGGTGTCGCGACAGGCGTGAATGATGAGAGTCGCTTCTGCCTTGGTGCCAATGATGGTCGTATGCGTGTTTGGCGCCGTGCAGGTGAGCGCCACAATCAGGACTGCATACGACCGAGGCACACAGGGCCAACACCCGGCATCATGGTGTGGGGAGCGATCTCCTACACTGGCCGTACACCTCTGGTGATCGTCGAGGGGACACTGAATAGTGCACGGTACATCCAAACCGTCATCGAACCCATCGTTCTACCATTCCTAGACCGGCAAGGGAACTTGCTGTTCCAACAGGACAATGCACGTCCGCATGTATCCCGTGCCACCGAACGTGCTCTAGAAGGTGTAAGTCAACTACCCTGGCCAGCAAGATCTCCGGATCTGTCCCCCATTGAGCATGTTTGGGACTGGATGAAGCGTCGTCTCACGCGGTCTGCAGGTCCAGCACGAACGCTGGTCCAACTGAGGCGCCAGGTGGAAACGGCATGGGAAGCCGTTCCACAGGACTACATCCAGCATCTCTACGATCGTCTCCATGGGAGAATAGCAGCCTGCATTGCTGCGAAAGGTGGATATACACTGTACTAGTGCCGACATTGTGCATGCTCTGTTGCCTGTGTCTATGTGCCTGTGGTTCTGTCAGTGTGATCATGTGATGTATCTGACCCCAGGAATGTGTCAATAAAGTTTCCCCTTCATGGGACAATGAATTCACGGTGTTCTTATTTCAATTTCCAGGAGTGTAGATAATTTCGTCGTACATACCACTGATTATACTGATTTCGCCAACGATTTCCGAAATGGAAAGTCCCACACGTCTAGCTCCAACTACTATTTCGCGTTCAAAATCGATTACCGAGCCAGGTGGCACAGTGGTTAACATACTGGACTCGCATTCGGGAGGACGACGGTTCAATTCCGCGTCCGGCTATCCTGATTTAGGTTTTCCGTGATTTCCCTAAATCACTCCAGGCAAATGCCGGGATGGTTCCTTTGAAAGGGCACGGTCGACTTCCTTCCCCGTACTTCCCTGATCCTATGAGACCGATGACCTCGTTGTTTGGTCTCTTCCCCCAAACAATCCAATCAAAATCCATTAATTCCCAACGCGTCTACATGATCTCGTCGAAATGCTTTTCGCTTGAATCGCCAGAGCAGAAGTGACAGCTCCGCCAATGCACTGTCCTTTTATACCTTGTGTACGCGATACAACCACCATCCATGTTCGTGCATCGCTGTCCCATGACTTTCGTTACCTCGGTGTACATTAAATTTGTTCTATCTCGAAAACCATTCGGAATAGGACATATGTCCACACGAAGTTTTTTACTTCAAATGATCGTTCCTGTTATATCCCAAAATACTGATCATTCCTCCTGGGATACGCCGTATACTTTCCTCACTGAACGACGTGGCCGCAGCGGCAACAGCCGGCCTCCAGTATAGCGTTGAGCAGTGGAAGTGCGGTTTTGGCTCATCAGTTTATTTACAGTACTACAAACGTCGGTCTCAGTCGCAGAATGGCAGCAACTGTCGGGAGAGGTTGGGGGGGGGGGGGGGGGGGGTTGTTCCACTACAGTAGAGGAGCGCGACAGATCGAGCCGTCGGTTACAGCATCCCGCTCACGCTGCTGGCGTGTTGGCCCCGTGAGATCTCCCGCAGAGCGGAAAACGGTTCGCTCCGGTGGCCGGCGCCGACCATTCGGTCCGGACAAGGCTGGTTGGCTGGCCAGAGCCCGCGGTGTCGCAAAATCCGGCAGCAGGTGGACGCAGGCAGGCCCCTCCAGTGTCGTGGCGCAACGCCGTCGGCGCCGAGCGACGACCGCCGGTCGTTTCTTTCTGCCCCTGGAGACCGCCGCGCCGCGCCGCGCTGCGCCTTTCGAAACGCGGGGTGTTCGCGCGTATTTTCGACCGAATTGCGACACCTTCGCGGCGAGCAGTGTCCCCTGCCCAGAGTCGCGTGCCACACCTAGACCGGCCTCCGCGATCTGTGCAGGGACGCCCGAGTAGAGCTGACACTTGCAGTGGGCGGACAGAAATGCACTATGTGATCAAAAGTATCCGGACACTTGCTTGAAAATGACTTACAAGTTCCTGGCACCATCCATCGGTAACATTGGAGATCAGTATGATATTGGCCCACCCTTAGCCTTGATGACAGCATACGTTCAATCAGGTGCTGGAAGGTTTCTTGGGGAATGTCAGCCCATTCTTCGCGGAGCGCTGCGCTGAGGAGAGATATCGATGTCGGTGGGACCTGGCACGAAGTCGGCGTTCCAAAACATCCCAAAGGTATTTCGTAGGACTGAGGTCAGGACTCTGTACAGGCCAATCCATTACAGGGATGTTACTATCGTCTAATCACTCTGCCACAGGCCCTGCATTATGAGCAGGTGGTCGATCCTGTTGAAAGATGCAGTCGCCATCCCCGAATTGCTCTTCAACAGTGAGAAGTAAGAAGGTGCTTAAAACATCAATGTAGACTTGTCCTATGATAGTGCCACGCAAAATAACAAGGAGTGCAAGCCCCCTCCGTGCAAAGCATAACCACACCATAATACCACCCCTTCAGAATTTTACTGTTGGCACTACACACGCTCACAGATGACGTTCACCTGGTATTCGCCATACCTACATCCTGCCATCGGATCGCCACATTGTATACCATGATTTGCTACTCCACACAACGTTTTTCCACAGTTCAATTGTCCAATGGTTACTCTCGTTACACCAAGCGAGGTATCGTTTGCCACTTACCGGCGTGATGTGTGGCTTTTGAGCATCCGCACGACTATGAAATCCAAGTTCTCTCACCTCCCGCCTAACTGTCAAAGTACTTGCGTGGATCCTGATGCAGTCTGGAATTCCTGTGTGATGGTCTGGATGGATGTCTGCCTATTACAAATGGTTCAAATGGCTCTGAGCACTATGGGACTTAACTTCTGAGGTCATCAGTCCCCTAGAACTTAGAACTACTTAAACCTATCTAACCTAACGACTTAACACACATCTATTCGCGAGGCAGTATTCGAACCTGCGACCTTAGCGGTCGCGCGGTTCCAGACTGTGGCGCCTAGAACCGTACGGCCATCCCGGCCGGCGCCTGTTACACATTGCGAGCCTCTTCAACTGTCGGCGGTCTCTGTCAGTCAACAGATGAGGACGGCCTTAACGCTTTTGTGCTGTACGTGTCCCTTCACGTTCCCACTTTACTATAACATCGGAATCAGTGGACCTAGAGATGTTTAGGAGTGTGGAAATTTCGCGCACAGACGTTTGACACACCTGACACCCAATCACTTGACCACTTTCGAAGCCTGTGAGTTCCGCAGAGCGCCCCATTCTGGTCTCTCACGCTGTCTAATCACTACTGAGGTCGCTGATATCCAGTTCCTGGCACTAGGTGGCAGCACAGTGCACCTAATATGAAAGATATATGGTTTTCGGGGTGTCCGGATAGTTTTCATCACATAGTATATATAAGAAACAAAAATATAACGCCGTACGATGCCCAATACGGTGCAGGTAAACCGCCTGCATTGAAAACAGCTTCTAGTCATCTTGGAATGAATATATACAGGCCGTGTGTGGTTTTCGAGGAAATCTTACACCATTCTTCGTCAAGAATAGTGGCAAGCTCAGGTAGCGATGATGCAGGTGGCGGGCGACCAAGCATCCTTCTTTCCAAAGTAGGCCAAAAACGCTCATTAATACAGAGGTATGGTGGCTGTGGCAGCTGTTGAAGAAGTGACAGTTGATCCTCGTGCTCACAAAAATAGTCGATGCGAGCTGTATGAACAGCAGTCCTGCAGTCTTATAGGATAGCATCACGTTTACGGAACGAATATTGTACCATGGGACGGACAAGTTCAATCAATGTAGTCGAATAGACTGAGTTGACAAAAGTCATGGGATAGCTATATACACATATACTGATGGCGGTAGCATCGCGTGCACAACGTATAAAAAGGCAGTGCATTGATGTAGCTGTCACTTGTACTCAAGTGATTCATCTGTAAAATTTCCGAATTCATTGTGACCGCACGACGGGAATTAACAGGATTTGAATGCGGAATGGCAGTTGGAACTAGGCGCTTGGGACTTTCCATTTCGGAAGTCGTTAGGGAATTCTATATTCCGAGATCTACAGCGTCAAGAGTGTTTAGAGATTACCAGATTTCAGGCATTACGTCTCAACAGGCAGAACGAAGTGGCCGACAGCCTTCGCTTAACGACCGAGAAGCGGTGTTTGTGTACAATTGTCAGTGCTAACAGACAAACAGGACTGCGTGAAATAACCACAGACATAAATGTGGAATGTACGGCAAACGTAACCTTTAGGATAGTGCGGCTAAATTTGGCGTTAATGGGCTATGATAGCAGACGACCGACGCGAGTACTTTTGCTAACAGCACGACATCGTCTACAGCACCTCTTCTGGGTCGCAACCCTATCGCTCGGACCCTAGATTACAGGAAAACCATGGCCTTCTTAGATGAGTCTCCATTTCAATTGGTAAGAGCTGATGGCAGGTTCCAATGTGGCGCAGACACCACTTAGCCGTGGACCCCAGGTGTCAATAAGAAGGCACTGTGCAAGCTGGTGGTGGCTTTCTAATGGTGTGGGATGATGTGAACCGATCATTGACTGGAAACGGTAATCATCGGCTACTTGGAGACCATTTTCAGCCATTTATGGATTTCATGTTCCCAAAGAACGATGGAATTTTTATGGACGATAATTTGCAATGTCACCGGGCCACAATTCTGCACGAATGGTTTGAGGAATACTCTGTACAATTCGAGTGAATGATTTGCCACCCACCATGAATCCAGTCGAAAATTATGAGACATAATCGAGAGGTCAGTTCGTGCAAAAGATCCTGCACCGGCAACTCTTTCTCAGTTATGGACAGCTATAGGGGCAGCATGGCTCAATATTTGTGCAGGGACTTCCAACCACGTGTAGAGTGCATCTCACGTTGAATTTCCGCACTGTGCCGGTCGAAATAAAGTTCGATCAGATATTAGGAGGTATCCTATGACTTGTGTCACGTCAGCGTACATTTGTTTCAAGGCTAGTGACGCGCAAGTATTTGTCTTACCCACCCCGCCTCCCCGAGGTTTTATTCTAGCCCTAGCTACCGAGTTGCTTTACTTCTTTGCTCGGGGTGTCTCTCTGCCACTGGACTAGTCCCTCGATTGCGCAGCTATCCGTGGTTTGTTATGAGTAAAGTAGTGGGAGGGACTGAGAGTGTATCAGGGAGATGCATCGAACTGTGTTTGTATACCGGCTGACTAAAATGCCAGACATCTACACTAATGGAGAGTATGCAGATCTGCTATATGGTTACGGCTACTGTCATGGTACTGCTATTTCTACTTTCAAATAATACCGTCGGCGTTTTTCGACACGTCGAATTTCTCATCGTAACGTCTTTACGAGAATTTTTACCACATTGCGTGGAACACGTCTTGTTCCCATTTTTGTTCTGAACGTGTAATTGAACAGCCTGTGCAGGAACCGCAACACACTATTGAAATTTCGCGGCTACTGTATGGGGAACATTACATGCGGAACAACCTGTACCTATGTCACACACAGCTCATGAAGCTACGTTTACGGGGAATGAAATCAGCAACACATGCAATAATCACCGGTCGTCCCGGAAAATTCACACGCTACAATGGGTACCAGTTTCAAATTTCCTTTCTGGGTCAGTGTTTTCGTTTTGCATGATCGGTAAAATGTTGATAGGCCTAGTCACTTTAGAAGAGAGAATAACACAAGAGCCGTTTGTGACGTACGACAAAGCTTAGAGGTGAATGTGTTAAAGATATGCGCTCACTCACTCTCCTGGCCCCACTAAACGCAGTCGGTTTTTGCCTCGTCAAGTAGCCTCTTCCATAGTATTCTGTTTTCGGCATCTTTTTTCCTTACTCTCAGTACCTGGAGATCATTGGCAATCTGGTCTCTCCATCTCATTTTCGGCCTGACTAGAGGTCTTCGTCCTTTTGGTTTATTCTCTGAGACTTTTCTCAGTAAAGATTCCTGCTCTCGTCTATAGACGTGGCCGGCCCGTCTTAGTCTTCTTGTATTGGCTTCCACAACTACATCTGATTCATTGTATACCTCCCTGAGCTCCCTGTCCTTTCTTCTTCGCCATTCTTCTCATAGATTGGCCCAAATATCTTTCGCAGGGTCTTACTATCGAAAAGTTTTAACTTTGTCTCCCTGTATTTATCTATTCTCCATATTTCTGTTGCATATGGTAATACTGAAAGACCTGAGTCGAAACAAGGCCCCCGGAGTAGACAACATTCCATTGGAACTACTGACGGACTTGGGAGTGCAAGTCCTGACAAAACTGTACCATCTGGTGAGCAAGATGTATGAAACAGGCGAAATACCCTCAGAGTTCAAGAAGATTATAATAATTCCAATCCCAAAGAAAGCAGGTATTGACAGATGTGAAAATTACCGAACTATCAGTTTAATAACCCACAGCTGCAAAATACTAACGCGAATTCTTTATAGACGAATGGAAAAACTAGTAGAAGCCGACCTCGGGGAAGATCAGTTTGGATTCCGCAGAAATACTGGAACACGTGAGGCAATACTGCCCCTACGACTTATCTTAGAAGCTAGATTAAGGAAAGGCAAACCTACGTTTCTAGCATTGTAGACATATAGAAAGCTTTCAACAATGTTGAATGGAATACTCTCTTTCAAATTCTGAATGTGGCAGGGGTAAAATACAGGGAGCGAAGGGCTATTTACAATTTGTACAGAAACCAGAGGGCAGTTATGAGTCGAGGGACATGAAAGGGAAGCAGTGGTTGGGAAGGGAGTATGACAGGGTTGCAGCCTCTCCCCGATGTTATTCAATCTGTATATTGAGCAAGCAGTAAAGGAAACAAAAGAAAAACCGGAGTAGGTATTAAAATCCATGGAGAAGAAATAAAAACTTTGAGGTTCGCCGATGACATTGTAATTGTGTCAGAGACAGCAAAGGACTTGGAAGAGCAGTTGAACGGAATGGACGGTGTTTTGAAAGGAGGATATAAGATGAACATCAACAAAAGCGAAACGAGGATTATGGAATGTTGTCGAATTAAGTCGGGTGATGCTGAGGGAATTAGATTAGGAAATGAGACACTTAAAGTAGTAAAGGAGTTTTGCTACTTGGGGAGCAAAATAACTGATGATGGTCGAAATAGAGAGGATATAAAATGTAGACTGCCAATGGCTAGGAAAGCGTTTCTGAAGAAGAGAAATTTGTTAACATCGAGTATAGGTTTAAGTGTCAGGAAGTCGTTTCTGAAAGTATTTGTATGGAGTGTAGCCATGTATGGAAGTGAAACATGGACGATAAATAGTTTGGACAAGAAGAGAATAGAAGCTTTCGAAATGTGGTGCTACAGAATAATGCTGAAGATTAGATGGGTAGATCACGTATCTAATGAGGAAGTATTGAATAGGATTGAGCAGAAGAGAAGTTTGTAGCACAACTTGACCAGAAGAAGGGATCGGTTGGTAGGACATGTTCTGAGGCATCAAGGGATCACCAATTTAGTATTGGAGGGCAGCGTGGAGGGTAAAAATCGTAGAGGGAGACCAAGAGATGAATACACTAAGCAGAATCAGAAGGATGTAGGTTGCAGTAGGTACTGGGAGATGAAGAAGCTTGCACAGGATAGAGTAGCATGGAGAGCTGCATCAAATCAGTCTCAGGACTGAAGATAACAACAACAATAGTAATACTGGACTTTTCGTTGTTTTATATATTATGTATTTTTCAACTGACATATTATAAAACACATGTTTCAATATTTACTGACTGTTCTGCATGTTTACTTGACTGAACCTGACGACGTATTGCACATAACAGAAAATAAATAGCAATGTACATTAAATGTGTTTATCTCGGCAACCATTCGGAACAGGTATAAAATTATACGTTGTCGTGTTGGAAGTCAGATCTGGAAGCTGGAGAGATTGAATAAGAGTCCCTAACCGTTCTTCCTACCAACCTGTCGTCTTCTAAAGATGTGTCCCGAGCGCATAAAACAGCTCGTCGGTCACGGGATCTTCTACGGCGGAGGCTGCTATGGCGTCATCTGGAACCTGTGATTGTGCTTTTTTATGGGATACCACTTGCCCACTTTAGTCTCCGTATCTACAGAGGGCAAGATCTGCAGTGCTGACAACGACGGTACACAAGACTTCTCATTACTCTGTCCTGTTTCATTATTATTTAAATGTTCACGCATTTTACACTGTCTTTTATGACATTCGACATAGATTTCTTAATAGTACGGTAACTTTTCTGACAACTTCTGACACAGAGTACGACATGAGCACCGGAAACAGAGTTACGCGTTCATCCTTCTAGAACATCCGAAAGAGTCTCACTAGTGCAGCCGAAGTACAACTTATCCCAAGCACTCCAAACCAACCCGAAGGTGTCCGAAGCACTTCGGTTGCAATATCGTTACTCTTATGAAACTTCCTGGCAGATTAAAACTGTGTGCCCGACCGAGACTCGAACTCGGGACCTTTGCCTTTCGCGGGCAAGTGCTCTACCAACTGAGCTACCGAAGCACGACTCACGTCCGGTACTCACAGCTTTACTTCTGCCAGTATCCGTCTCCTACCTTCCAAACTTTACAGAAGCTCTTCTGCGAACCTTGCAGAACTAGCACTCCTGAAAGAAAGGATACTGCGGAGACATGGCTTAGCCACAGCCTGGGGGATGTTTCCAGAATGAGATTTTCACTCTGCAGCGGAGTGTGCGCTGATATGAAACTTCCTGGCAGATTAAAACTGTGTGCCCGACCGAGACTCGAACTCGGGACCTTTGCCTTTCGCGGGCAAGTGCTCTACCAACTGAGCTACCGAAGCACGACTCACGTCCGGTACTCACAGCTTTACTTCTGCCAGTATCCGTCTCCTACCTTCCAAACTTTACAGACTTTACAAACTGTAAAGTTTGGAAGGTAGGAGACGGATACTGGCAGAAGTAAAGCTGTGAGTACCGGACGTGAGTCGTGCTTCGGTAGCTCAGTTGGTAGAGCACTTGCCCGCGAAAGGCAAAGGTCCCGAGTTCGAGTCTCGGTCGGGCACACAGTTTTAATCTGCCAGGAAGTTTCATATCAGCGCACACTCCGCTGCAGAGTGAAAATCTCATTCTCGTTACTCTTATGTTTCT
Organism: Schistocerca gregaria; assembly: GCF_023897955.1. Classification (NCBI taxonomy): domain Eukaryota; kingdom Metazoa; phylum Arthropoda; class Insecta; order Orthoptera; family Acrididae; genus Schistocerca; species Schistocerca gregaria. Next base: position 524,813,528 of record NC_064921.1, on the reverse strand, counting down.
CAAAAGTAGTAAAATTTAAAACGGCAGATTCGTAGGGTAACCATGAGAGATTGTTATACTGAAAATTGTATTAAATACAATGAACAGTACATAAATTAATAAGAGGAGTTGGGCGTTTCCGAACCTTAGAACCCTAATGTGTAGACCAATCAGAAGCAAGTTCAGTACAATTGGTGAACTCGCCCACGGGAATGGTACATACTGTACCATCTGTTGCCTGTACAGCACTCCACTTTTGTACCATAAGTTAAATCACGCGTATCAAGCTGCATCGAGGCAAGCTTGTAGCAAAATAAAATACTAGCGGCCACAACCAGAAATATCACACAGCGCATACTTCATATGAAGCTTTTTGCTTCGATTGATCATTTCTGTCGCATTCCTGAATACTAATTATTCTCCTGCAACGCCCCGAATAAGCGGAACAGAGACGATGGCGGATCATTCTAACGTCGATACAGACCGCGAGTAGCGAAATCCGTTTAGATAGGCGTCTTTCACAAAGCGTAGATTGTTACGGCTCGGCGCCTGGGAACGAACATCTCGGAAACGGCGAAGCTGGTCCGCTGTTCGTGAGATACTATGGTGACCATGTGTGTGAAACGGTTAAAGGAACAGGCGACAAGGTGGCGGACGTCCACGTATCATGATAGAACATGGAAGTCGGAGGCTTGCCCGCTGTGTGAAGATGGACAGACGGCTATCTGTGGCATATCTGACGACAGAGCACAATAATGGGGCAGCAAAAGTGTTTCGGAGCACACCGTTAGGCGTACAGCAGACGATCCCTACGTTTTCCCACGTCGATCCAGCAACGGGTCTTTGAGACTGGACTGTGGATCAACGGAAACGAGTCGCCTCGTTGAATGAATTTCTTATTACACCAGATCAATAGTTGTGCAAAGATATGCTCCTCGGTACATGCACCGCGAAAAATACGCAGGCCAATAGCAGCAGTACTATTCTGTGTGAACATCGACCTTGCCTACCGTGACAGCTGTGGAGTACGTGAACGTTACTGCGGACCACCTGCAACCCTTCTTTCCTGTTGTCTTACACAATGACATCTTCCAGCAAGATAACTTCCCGTGTGACAAGGCCAGAATCGAGCTACAGTGATCTGAGGACTATGACAGTCATCTCACATTGATATAAAGGCCAGCAAGTTCACATGATATGAAACCCGTGGTACACATCTTGGCTGCTACCAGGCGCCGCTACATGCACTGACGGGAAAAAAAATCGCAGCATCAAAAAACAGTTAATGTAGAGCAATGAAATATCGGGAATACATTTGTCTAGGTAACATATTGTAGTGGCTGGAGCCAGGAGGTGCGGTATTAAGACTCGTCATAGCCTTCCAAATGATTTATTTGTTTCCACTACAGTGCCCCGTTTGCCTCGGACCGCGTCAGAGGGTCTCGCATTACTGAGGCCAGCGACCCAGTACAACGCGCTGCTGTGTGTCGACCTTGTAGGGCCGCATCATCAGGGCTGCACCGGTAACCATCGGAGCAGTCTTCTTCCCCGTTGACTCAGCGCCGCAGGGGATGTCAAACTGGCTCCATATTTTTATATTTCCAGAAGGCTTTCGACACAGTCCCTCACAAGCGTCTTCTAACCAAACTCCATGTCTATGGAATATCGCCTCAATTGTATGACTGGATTCGTGACTTCCTGACAGAAAGGTCACAGTTCATAGTAATAGACGGAGAGTCATCGAGTAAAGCAGAAGTAATATTCGGCGTGCCCCAAGGAACTGTTATAGGTCCTCTATTGTTCCTGATCTATATTAACGACGTAGGAGACGATCTGAGTAGCCCTATTAGATTGTTTGCAGATGATGCTGTCATTTAAAGTCATCAGATGACCAAAAGGAATTGGAAAATGATTTAAATAAGATGTCTGTATGATGCAAAAAGTGGCAATTGACCCTGAATAAAGGAAAGTGTGAAGTTAATCACATGGGTACTAAAAGAAATCCGCTGAATTTCGATTACGCAATATGTCACACAAATCTGAAGGCTGAAAATTCAACTAATTACTTAACGATTAAAATTGCAACTAACCTAAATCGGAACGATAACATAGATAATGTTGTGGGTAGAGCAAACAAAAGACTGCTATCATTGGCAGAAAACATATAAGGTGCAACACGTCTACTAAAGAGATTGCTTACACCACGCTTGTCCACAGTATTCTGTAGTATTGCTGTGGGGTGTGGGATCCACATTAGTTCGAACTGACGGATGACATCGGAAAAGTTCAAAGAAGGGCGGCCCATTTTGTGCTATCGCAAAATAAAGGACATGGTACCACAGACATGATCCGTGAAGTGGAATGGCACTCGTTAAAACAAGGCGTTTTTCGTTGCGACGGGATCTTCTCATGAAATTTTAATCATCAGTTTTCTCCTCTCATTGCCAAACATTCTGTTGGCAACAACCTACATAGAGAGAAATGATCATCACGATAAAATAAGAGAAATTAGGGCTCACACAGAAAAATTTAAATGCTCATTTTCCCGCCCGCCGTTCGAGAGTGGAACGGTAGAGAAACCGCTTGAAGGTGGTTTATTAACCCTCTGCCAGACACTTTATTGTGAATAGCACAGTAATCATGTAGATGTAGATGTTAACGTAAGCGCGAGATAAGCTGTTGGAAATGTGAAATGCTATTACATTAATAACGGTTGTAACCAATAAAATATTGAATACAAGCATTCACGAGCATGAAATGTGTTGTAAAGGTGCTGGATCTCAGTTTGTGGAATGGAGTTCCATGCCCGTTGCACTTGGTCGGTCAATACAGGGATGCTTTAATCCTGGTTGTACGTAACACTGCAGTTATCCGATGATGTCCCATATGTGCTCCAATGGAGACTGATTTGGTGATCTAAGACGCAAAGGCAACACATGGACGCTCTGTAGAGCATATTGGATTACTACAGCAGTGTAGGGGTGAGCATTACCCTGTGGGAATACCATCCTGGAATGTCGCTGAAGAATGGCAGCACAACAGATCCAATCACCAGAGTGACGTACAAATTTGCTGTCAGGGCGCGGGGCATAACCACGAGAGAGCTCCTGCTGTCATACGAAATCGCACCCCAGACCATAGCTCGAGGTGTAGTTGCAGGGTACGGAGCAGTAAGACAGGTTGATTGCAGTCCGTCAACTTGCCTTCTTCTAACCAACACATCGTTGGCACCGAGGCAGAACCAGCTTTCGTCAGAAAACATGACAGACCTCAACCCTGCCCTCCACGGTGCTCTCGCTTGACGCCACTGAAGTCGCAAATGGCGCTGGTTCGGGGTCAATGGAATGAACGCTAGAGCTCGTCTGGCTCGGAGCTGGCCTTCATGTAACCGATATGTAACAGTGCGTTGTGTCACTGTGGAGCCAACTGCTACTCAAATCCGGCCGCGGTGGTCTCGCGGTTCTAGGCGCGCAGTCCGGAGCCGTGCGACTGCTACGGTCGCAGGTTCGAATCCTGACTCGGGCATCGATGTGTGTGATGTCCTTAGGTTAGTTAGGTTGAAGTAGTTCTAAGTTCTAGGGGACTTATGACAACAGCAGTTGAGTCCCATAGTGCTCAGAGCCATTTGAACCAATTTTTTTGCTACTCAAATTGCTGCAGATGCAGTAGCGTGTGCCAGAGCCATACGCCGAACACGAGGCTCTTCCCGCCTGCTAGTGCCATGTGGCCGTCCGGAGCCCGGTCTTCTGGTGACTGTACATTCCCGCGACCACTGCTGCCAGCAATCGTGTGCAATTAGTACAGACCCGCCAAATCTTTCTACAGTATCGCAGAAGAAATATCCAGCTTCTCGTAGCTCTATTACGCGACCTCGTTCAAACTCAGTGAGGTTTTGCTAATGGCGTTTGTGTCGCCTTTTAAAGGCATTCTTGACTACATCAACTCGCCACGTTCAGTCTCAAACCTATCTAACGCTCACGGCCGTCTCAGCGTGTATTCAAAGCAAACGTAATCTGCATCCTCATAGTGGCGCTGTTGGTGCCACTCTTATGCGACTGGCGCGAAATCTGAACTGACACCATCTTTCCGATATGGAAACACGCATACCAGTTTTCTTTTATGTCACACAAATCCTTCGTGGTTTTGCGATTTTTTTTCCCGTCAGTGTATATTACTGTTACATCTTCACTTCAGTCATATCTAGTCTTTCTGGAACTCTGTCAACATCAGTTATTACTCTAGCTATAAGTAGGCATTAGACCTGCTGAAACAAAGTCTGTCGTTGAAAATGTAATTTATGTCCAGAACAACATGAAATCTTACTGTAAAACTGAGAGCAAAGTATTTCCAAGTAGTCTCACGAAATTTCGAGGTAACGTGCTGGATCTTCCTTCACGTGTAAGGTCCAGTTACATATGACTTCTGTTCCCCTCTTAAGCATTAATTTAATAGGCAAATGGAAAGATTGTTGAGTGATGGAATAATGGCGACACAGGAGAAAAACTTCTTTTATTAATCTTTTTCGTAAAAATCTGTTCTACGTTACAAGCGGCAAAGCACGTCCATATAGCATCTCATTTTGAGGAATGGAGTAGTCAAAAGACTGATACGGATGCCGCAAAACCGTAGAACCATAGTTTAATACCAAAAGGTATGACATCACAACTAGCTGTTGTTTTCTTAAGAATTAAGAGAACTATGGAACTGTAACACATATATGAATATGGTGTCTGTTCTTTCAGATGACCTGCAGCCGCGTAGAACGAAATTAGCTGCTTACGGGCGCTGATGTATATCAACGGGGACAGGTGAAAATGTGTGCCCCGACCGGGACTCTAACCCGGTATCTCCTGCTTATATGGCAGACACAAAGGATCGTGCTACTGCAGGGACTGTCTCGCGCACGCCTCCCGCGAGTCCTTCATTGTCACCTTGTATGTCCACACACTACATTCGTAGTGTCCCAACCCAACTCGTGGAAGACATTCTTACCAAGTCCCGTAAGAGTTCGGGGAATATGTGTGCATCCACGCGGAAGAAGAAGGTCATGGCTGGTATTGCCGGAACTATGTACTTATATGGATATTGTATCCGTTCTTTCGGACATAATGGTGGTTCGCTCAAGCCGAATTAGAATAAAACAACGTTCGTTTATGAGATTCTAGTATATTCAATGAAATTCGAATATAAGCCTCTTTAGACAGGAAAACAGAGGGAAATCGCTACATGTTGTGTGGAATGTAAATTAAGTCATTTAAATTATACACTATATATACACCATCAACTTACGTAGAACAATCATAATTTAATGTTAAGTGGTGTCTAGTCTTTTAACAGCTGTATTTATACTATCGCGAGGGAAGCATGATATTTGGTTTTTGTAGAGAGACTTCCCTCCAAAGGTAATGATGAGAGGAACTGGCTCTCCGATATGGGACTGTGTCAGGCCATTGGTCTCCGGTGTGGAACACCTGACTGCAGTTACCCGTCTCTTACGAGCAATGCTCTCAACTGGTGCTAGCTCGCTTGATTACTTTAACACCAGAAAATGCCAGGGGAAAGCGCGTCGTATGGCTGGAATGGGGAGTTTCTTTGCCTCAGATTGCGTTGCTACAGGGCAACCTCTGTCCTACTACTGACCAAAGCCTTACTTCTCTACATCTATATCTATATACATACTCCGCAACCAACCATAGGGTGCATGTAGGAGGATACCTTGTACCACTGCTGGTCATTAGACTATATTCCCCGTTCCACTCGCAAATAGAGCGAGGCAAAAACGACATTTATATGCCTCTGTACAAGCCCTGATTTCTTCTATCTCATCTTCGTGGTCCTTAAGCGAAACGTACGTTGCCGCCAGTAGAATCGATCTGCAATCGGCCCTAAATGCCCGTTTACTAAAATTCCGCAATAGTGCCTCGCGAAAAGCAAATGTACATCCCTCCCGGTGTGTGTGTGTGTATGGTTTGAGGTTTTCGGGATATACATTTGAGTTCACAAACCATCTCCGTATTAACTGATTGCTGATCGAACCTACTAGTAACAACCTAGCAACATGCCTCCGAGTTGCTTCGATGTCTTCCTTTAACTCGACCCGGTGGGTATTCCAAACATTCGAGCAGTACTGAAGAATTAGTCACACTAGCGTTCTACACTCCATTTCCTTTACAGATGGCTTCATTTTCCCAAATTCTCCGACGAAAAGGAAGCCGACCACTCGCCTTCCCTACGACCAACCTGACCTACTCATTCCATTCCATATCGTCTTGCAGCGTTACGGCTAGGTATTTTTTCTATGTGACTGTCTCAAGTAGCACACCACCAATTCTGTATTCGAACGTTATAGGATTGGTTTTCCTCCTCATCCGCGTTAAGGTAAATTTTTCTAAATTTTGCGCAAGCTTCCATTCATCAAACCAACCAGAAATTTAGTGTTAGTCACCTAGTACCCTCCTACAGCCAGTCAACGATGGCATCTTGCCGTACACCACAGCGTTATCAGCAAACAGCCGTAAATTACTGTTCACTCCGTCCCTCAGATCATTTATGTATGCAGAGAATAAGAGCGGTTCTATCGTACTTCGTTCCCTGAGGTACTCCTGATGACAGCCTTGTCTGTGATGAACAGGCACCGTTGAGGAAAACGTGCTGGGATTTAATGATTAAAATGTTTTCGAGCCATTCACATATGCGGGTACCCAATCCGTATGCTCGAAATACATCAGTAGTCTGCAGTGGGGCACCGTGCCAAACTCTTTCCGTAAATCTAGGAATATGGAATCTTACTGTTGCCATCCATCCATTGTCTGCAGGATTTCATGTGAGAAATGGGCGAGCTGCGTTTCACACGAGTGATGCTTTCTAAACTCGTGCTGATTTGTGAACCGAAGATTTTCTATCTCAAGGAGATTTATTATATTGGAACTCGACAAATGTTCAAGAATACTGCAGGAGACAGATGTTAAGGAAATTCGTCCGTAATTTTGTGGCCAGTGTTCTACGCTACTTATATACAGAAATCGCAGCTCTTTTTTCCACTCGCTATGACAATGCGCTGGGATAGAGATTCGCAAGCAATTCAAGATAATTACGGAAACAGGATCACAGAGTACCCTTTAAAACCAAACTTGGATTGCATCTCGACCTGATGACTTATTTGTTTTCTACTGTCTGAGCTGCTTCTCGACGCCGAGGATGCCTACTTCTTTGTCCTCCATGCGGGAGTCAAACGACAATACGTTTGTACATTCCTCTAGCGTGAATGATTTCTGAAACGTGAAATTTAAAGCATCGACTTCCCTTTTGCTGTCTTATGTTGCTACCCTAGACGTACTTCTCCTGAGCACGATTCACAGTGCGGTTAAACTTCGCCCATAATTTCTCTATATCCATCAACTGGAACTAAACGATGTCAGTTCATAGTCTAAGTGGAATTCTAACAACTTCTTACCCGTTCTCTTTAGCAAAAATACTTTCCCAGCCTTCGAGATTGAATTGTTAAATTAAGTGACCATAGATGCTATGATGACATCATGGCCAGTAATTCCTGTCTCTATACTGACGCCGTCGATAATGTCGTGGCTGCTGATAACTACTAAGTCTAAAATATTTCCATTGCGTTTTGGCTGTCCAGTTAGGTGCTGAAGAGAGCTGTCGTCATCAGGGTAGGTAATACATGCCCTTACGAATAAATATCCTGAAAATCACTTACAACAGTGACCTAAACGTTGGTTCACTATTTTCCAAAGGCGTTCAATAATTAATGCAACACATTTTTGCTCTCGCTCGGTTTTGGTTCGAAACACGGAATTTGCTGTGTGACTTCGTGGAATGTTCCCGCTTCAGCGCCTGTAGTTGCGTGAAGTTCCGATAGATAGCGGTCTTACACGTAGCCTTCGAAACGGCATCTGTAATGGGGGTACATTCGAAGCAGAGAACTGTCATTGAGTTTCCTTCGGCGGAAATCCAGAGCGTCGCAGGGATTCATAGAGGTTTGCAGATGTATAGCGTGAGCTGGCAGTGAATCGTGGCACAGTGACTGATTGGATGAGGCGTCTGCCATCATCGCAACAAGGACGCGCAAACCTGTCCGACCTGTCCGATCTCCAGCGTGCTGGGCGGTCGCACACAGCTGTGACTCCTGCCATGTTGGAACGTGGAGACTCATTCGAGGTGTTCAGCGAATCACAATCAAACACCTTACTGCACAGCTGGCCGTCTCTGATGGTAGAGCTGATACTCTCGTCCACCGTTTGTGGTATTCAAGGCTGTATGCCCGCTGGGTTCCGCGACACCTAACAAGTCCATAAAGAACAACGAAGGACCCTGTGTGCGGAATTCACAAACGATGGAACATGGGTTCACCATTTCGAGCTGGACACAAACGGCAGTCCATGGAGTGTGCCACACCATCTGTCCCCCGACGAAAAAGTTCAAAGCTTCACCCCCAGTCGATAAATCACGGTGACTGTCTATGGAACGTTGAAGGGGTTATTCTGTTTGATGTCCCCCTCATGACGCAACGATCAATTCAGTAGTGTACCGTGCTACCCACAGGGAACTGAAAAAAATGGCTCTGAGCACTATGCGACTTAACTTTTGAGGTCATCAGTCGCCTAGAACTTAGAATTAATTAAACCTTATTAACCTAAGGACCTCACACACATCCATGCCCGAGGCAGGATTCGAAACTGCGACCGTGGCGGTCGCTCGGCTCCAGACTGTAGAGTCTAGAACCCACGTCCACTCCGGCCGGCCAGGGAACTGAAGGAACGACTTTAGCGTCTTCGTCGCCACAAACAAGCGTTACAATGCAAGGCCGCTCAAAAGTCCGCCCACTCGAAAGAATTTCACAAAACTTCATTCGACTGTTCTTCCTCACCTATTCTTCATCCCGGGTCTCGCAGCTCTTGACTTCCATCTGTCTGGCCCAAAGAAGGATGTTCTCAGCGGGAAGCAGTACGTGGATGAGGAGGTTATTGATGCAGCAAGATGTCGGCTCCAACGTCGACCAGAAGAGCGGTTCCGTGTGGGCGTAAAGGCCCTCTCAGGAACGTGGCGTGAAACCTTCTCATTGATTATAGTATTTTGTAGCCAAAAAGTAGGGAATAATATGGTATATTGGAATCCTGAATAAAAACAACCTGCTTTCGGAAAAAGATGTGTTAAATTACTTACTCAGCGCCCCTCGTATAACATGTTGCAGAGTACACACCAGAAGAAATTTACTGAAAGTGATATACAGCGTCGTCAGGTAAAGCTTCTGAAATGTGAGCGACTTAATCTAGAACGGCACTGTACAAAATGGTGCAAACTATCTCGACAGTCTTTCACTATCAATCATATAAAAACGCGATAGCGCTGTTGCCAGTGGGCAGGAGCGAGATATGTGAAAGAGATAAAACATGTCCCAAGGAAGCGCAAGTGGTGCGTGTGGGGCGCCACGCAGGCCAGAGAACGGCGTAAGTCCTTCTGGAGGCCGCCGCTACTGGAGAACGCTTTCACCGTGGAGCGTCCTCGGGCGCATGACGCGGCCGCGCGATGCGTTGAGTCAGCCGGGGAAGTCGCCAGGAGCTCTCCAATGTGGGACACGCCACCGGGTGTCGCTTGTGACACGACAGTCGGAAGACTCAATCTTTTTCCAGAAGCCCAAGTCGCCAGGAGCTCTCCGTTTCGGGACACGCCACCGGCTGGCAGCTTGTGACACGATAGTCGGAAGAGTCATTTTCCGGAAGCCTAAGTTTTGGAAATATGAACATTAGTCACCCTAACACACTTTATTTCCTGTATTGGCGAGAGATGGTGCTTACTGCAATGCAATCCTCTCTTGGACCACTCTGATTAGAAACTGACCTCAAGCACAGAGGCAACGAGTAATTTTTTCAGGTTGATACGAAGATGACGCAGATACACTGTCCAGTCACATTAATGCTGTGAGACATGCAGGAAGAGAATCAGTGAGATTTTGGAAGGTACCGACAGGGATATGGAGCCAAGCCGACTCCACTACCATGGCCAGTTTCTGTAGGTTTCTCGGCTGAACATCCCTAGCATGAACATTCCGTTCGAGATGCTCCGAAAGATTCTCGATTGGGTTTCAATCCGGGAAATTTGATGGCTTGGGGAATACGGTAAACTTATTCTGGTGCTCTTCGAACCACGCACGTTCACAGCGAGTTGTGTGAGATGTTGCATTATCGCCGCGTGGGATTAGCCGCGCGGTCTAAGTCACTGCAATCATGGACTGTGCGACTGGTCCCGGCGAAGGTTCGAGTCCTCCCTCGGGCATGGGTGTATGTGTTTGTCCTTAGGATAATTTAGGTTAAGTGGTGTGTGAGCTTCGGGACTGATGATCTTAGCAGTTATGTCCCATAAGATTTCACACACATTTTTTTGTTGCATTATCCTGCTGGTAAATGCCATTGTGGCGAGGAGAAACAAACTGTATGTCGGGGTGAGCATGTTCCTCAAGACTACATTCACACTTGAGTTGATCCATTGTGTCTTTCAAAATGATGAGATCGCTCAGGGAATTCAGGAAAACATTCTCCTTTCAACGAATGTTGCAGGGCGTTCGCTTTCAGACGTTTCACGTCGTACACACCAAAGGCCACCTGTCTGACGGAGTGTAAAACGCGACTCATCTGAAAAGGCCAACTGTCGCCACACAGTGGGCGTCCAGTTTCAGTACTGGCGTGCAAATCCCAGCCTTCGTCCCCGGTGAGCAGCAGCCAGAATGGGTGCAGGAACTAGGCGCATACTACAGAGGCCCATACGTAGCAACGTTCGCTGTCCGATTGTTGAGGACTGTTGGTATCCCCTTGGTTCACCTGTGCGTTAAGTTTCTCAATAGCTGTAGATCTGTTCGACTGTACACATCTCGAAAGCCGTCCTTGAACTCTGTCAGTAATGGCCCGTGGTGCGCCACAATTGCCCCGGCGTCGGTTTTCGATGCCCTGTATACTTTCACCAAGGCGGCACACGAACCATTTACAAACTTAGCCGTTTCTGAAACGCTTCCATCCTTGCCCCGAAAGTCGATGATCATCTCCTTTCCTACGACATGTAATTCGCTCCATTTCCCCAATACGAAAACGACTGCACTATTTGTACGCGTAGCCTCGAGATGCTTTATATACCCTCTACTGCCAACTGCCACCTACTGTATGAGAGTGTTTTGACTGTACCGTGTATAACGGTAGTTTCACTTATTATTTACTGCTACCTTCCACCTAACAAAACAGCTTTATCTACGGACGTATAACGAGAGTTTTCCTTATTATTTACTCCTACCTGCCACCTAACAAAACAGCTTTATCTACGGAGTAGTTTTGTTTGTGCGGCTTCTTAAAGTCATCATGTTGTGAGTGTTTCGCTCAAAGGGGTGGACTTAATAACCTGCAGTGATGAATATCTTTTATTTTGGTAGCTGAACGAATAAGATCAGATGGCGCATCATCGGATTCGATAACGTTCTCTGGAAGATGAACCAGCTAAGACCAATCACCCCAAATGTATGTAGAAAGAGTAACGTGTAGCGGAACATGAGGCGGTTTTTGTGACACACGGACATCAGGTCATGACAGCTTGGCGCGGTTAGAACATCATGAAGAGTAAGACTGCGTAGCTTCTATAACTGGCCACACTCTCCATAAACTTAATCTGTTTCCACTTTTTCGACATTCGTATACATCGTGTGGGTCTGAGTAAGTTCATGAGGGAGTTCTGTTCGCTACAACAGCACTGTATCAGCTAGCAGGTAAATACAGAAATTGTAACTGAGTTACGTGCTTGCATACATTTACTACAACAGGACAGATGTTTTTGGAGCTTCTTCTATTAACTGCAATAAAATGGTTTGCAGCGCTGTTATCTTGTTCTTATTTTATCAAGTTCCATAGATGTTGAATCGTCAAAGTCCTCTTCGGAGACTCTTTTCAATGCCACAGAAAAATACGTAGTTAAAAAAAATGTCGGTGCAATTATCTGGCAGCTATACACTACTTGTGTACCTCAGAAAATTCGCCATTTGTTCGCTATAGCTCTACTTAGTGGTAACCACACCTGGTTATATTCACGCGTTCTGAATAGATTTGGGACGGCATGCCTTAGCTAACATGTTAGTCTACAAGCTGTTTGGACTCCCTTACATACCCTCATAACTCAGCGAATGTGCTGCCTTCCATGAATGGAACTATGAACAGCAGCGTAGTGTCCAATCCATGAATGAGTCGCGCTTCAGCCTGGAGAGTTAATTTCAGCGTCAGACTATCTGACGCGCTTTCTGGAATACCTTCCAACTGAATCAATGATGCAGAAACGGGCTGATATGGTGCTAGTGTTCTCATCTGGAGTAGCAGCGTCTTAGGAACTTCTGCTCCGTAGGACATGTTTCCCGGGGTACCGTAATGCTGCGGTCTAGAGGGACAGCGTCCTACAGCGATGTGAGTGTCTTTTTAGCTTGCCATTTCTAAGACGACAATGCTCAACCAACAGTCGTAGACGAGCATCCGTACCATGTGGACAAGAAGCGCCTTCAGTGGCGCCTCGCTCGCCGAAGGACTGCCACGTGCCACTGCGGATTTCCATTGGCATCTTGTCCAGCATTGGGTGGTATTTCTACAAGACATACTGGACAGTCTGATCCACACTACCAGAAGCCACTGTGCATTCATCTAAGGCAGAAAAACCCATTAACGACAATCCGTATGACAGTGCATGACGAACATGTGGTATGTCACACATTTATTGTATATATTGTATCAGTATCTAACAGAATTGGTTGGTCAGTCTAAATTTAAATAGTAAAAATGAGCGTACAATCAACTGGTTGCCTAATTTGATTATCTTATACTGAGTGAGGTAGTCGCGAGTGATTAATTCCACCTGTGAAATTCTGAGGTAAAAAGAATGAAATTAAATTTGCTGTTTAATAAAACTACAGCGTCATTTATATAATTGCCCTGTACCTTTACCCAAACATACAAAAAGCAGGATCAAAAAAATCAAATAAACATCATTCTCTGACATTAAATTTAGTCTGCACAATACCATTGTTGTGAATAACAAGAACATTGATCGGCCAGAACATTGTGACCACCTATCTACTAGCCAGTATATCCACCTTTGGTACAGATAACAGCGGCGACGTGTCGGGCGTGGAGGCAATGAGGCCTTGGTACATCGTTGCCAACACATCTGCACACGCAGGTCACCTAATTCCCGCGAAATCAGGGCAAGGCAGCGATGGACTCTCACACCACGTTCAATCACATCCCAGATGTGTTCGATCAACTTCAGATTCTAACCTCCCCTTCACTTATCGACCTTAATGACAGTGAAAAATTAAATAAAACGTTTTGACCATGTTAGTGACAGTTTATGGCCAAATGCCCTTCCTGACGCAGAGAGGCAATATGCAGCATGTTTCAAGTCTTTGCACCAAACGTATAGGGGTGACAGAACTATATGGAGAACAACTTTTGTTAGGCACAAAACGCTCGATAACGCTTCTAGGCGACTATAGGCGTCTTTCACTAGTGATTTTGCCCATGAGAGATGGCTATTCTGTGTCTTATATACGCAATGCATGTTGCCTATAACCCACTCATTTAGGCCAAGTTCCTGATTCGCTTTCAAAATACCTTTCTCTGGTTACAGCACTAATTCTTAAGGGTTTCTCGCTGAAAATCGCTGTGTCAACGTATTGTACAGAAGCAGCACACATGATTAGTAGATCCTGCTAGTCGACGAAAGCTCAACGTCCCAGGACCGGCGTATACAATAAAAATAAGCCTATATTGAGAGTCTTGGCGTCAAACGTCTAAAGATGACAGATCGTGTCATGGGAATCAACTTTTGTAAGAGAAAATATGTTCACTGATGCTTCCCAGCAACACTAGGGGGGATTGGTTGGTTAGTGGGTAGTGTGTGGGCCGGTTGCCGTGGGTGGGTGTGTTGGTAACTACATCCGCGTGCAAAGAAACCAGCAGGCAAACACACACGGACACAAATGAGCGCTCGCACACACGCAGATGGCTTCTGCTGCCACACCACTTGTCTAGGCCACTTCTATCCTTTACAGTTCGCATGATCGTTCAGTTAATCCAGAAGCAGGATCACGAGCAATGCAGAGCGTACAGGTCCAATCCAATGCCAGATTTTGACATACAGTTTATTAAAAACCTATACTGTGTTAGTCTAGTGTTTTCATAGGTGTTAATAGCCACACATAAAGTTCTGTATCACAGTCTTGTAATTGAAAATAGTGTAAATGATAAGAGAACCTAAATTTGCTGCCAGGAATTTAATTTATATTGATAAATTGAGTATTAGTGATAATATTATCCTTATCTTAGTGGTTTTTGGGTCATTCATCATATTTTCGTTTTCATACATGGCCATCCGGATGAAATGCTCTTCCTAGAAGGTGACCATACCCTTCACTTCGTTATTCCAACATCAGATTTTCATCTGTCTCTTATTCCAAAGTGGTGATGATTTTCATTTGTTGTATGTTCTACTATATAGAATGGGTACAGTCGCTCTTCAATACTCTTATGTATATTTTTTATCTAATATTAAAATTTCTTGCATTCATCCAAGTATATCTGTAGTTGCGTCAGTTACATTTTATTGTTTTCTAATTCGTTGATGATGATGATGTTCAACTTTCCTCTCCGTTCCAAATGTCAGATGGCTGCCAATTTTTGACAATGAGATTCGTTTTATGTCATATGTATTATGATATCTGTAGCTGTTTCCTTTCTGAAGATGTGGATGCTACATCTGTTGGTGGATTATGTGACTTTGAGGTCAATGTAGTTTCTTCTGTTTCCATTTCCATACTGTATTGACTGTTGTTATGTATGTTAATTATGTGTAAGGTGCTGTTTATTTGTTCTTGTGGTTCAACTATAAAGTGTGTAATGCCACCTACATATATTTTCCAGTACAATGTTTTTGTCTATTGCTTCTGCAAAAATTCTGTTTTTAGAGTGACTCACTAAGAAGTTTCCTACAATGTGTATTATTGGGCTTTCCATTGAGAGGTTTTCCTTTAGTAAACTGTATGAATTGTCAGATTAAAAGCAGCTTGCTCTGTGGCTGTTTTTATAATTTGAAGGGGTTTTATCTGTGGTGGCGTTTGGAGATCTGGCTTCGCATCAGTTCTTGGTATATGACGCTAATTGTGTCCTCAACTGAGACTAAAGTCCACATGTCCTTCGCATCAAAAGATAGCAATTTTGCTATTAATGGGAGGTGTGTATCTTTAGTTGTTTTACGAATTGTAATGAGATTTTTATACTCTTGCTCTTCACTAGACTGTAATGTTCATCTGAGTGATGTAGGAACAGTCTTGAACTCGATAATTGGTCTTATACTGTAACTGTCTTTGTATATTCCAGACTTGCTTCAGTGGGCTGGTACTATCAGATTTCTTTGCACTAAGTTCTGTTTTTTGCAAAAAATATAGAGAATACAATCCATCTGATTTTCAGCAGTCTTCTGTAACGCAAAATAAAACTTTTCCGAGCCAGTATAAACATTTTCCTGTTATTATTTTGTGTGCTCATTATATTTAATGATGAAGGTTGATATATTTAAATACATCTCTCTGAACATAGACGTTTCAATGTGTGTCTGTTATGAGAGAGTTTGTTTTTAATCATCAAAACTGAAAAATCGAATGGTGGTGATTGTGACAATGACACACTAATTGTTGACGTTAGGGTATGTCTGATTTGTTTGTCTTGTGTTTAGTACTTTCAGAGATATTCACTTTTCCTTTCAGGAGATTCATATGCGTTTCAGAGTGAATTTGATTGATGCCCCCCCCCCCCCCTTGACCTGAACTATGGATCTTGCCATAGTGGCGTGGCTTGCCTGTCTCACTAATACAAATATCCGTACTGTACGTAAGGCTCAACCGCACTGGAGGAGGCGAAATACAGTGCATGCCATGTTTCTGTACAAGTCTATCGATCTTTTTCCCCGTCATTATCAGTAAAATGTCTTCTTTGTAATGTTCAAGACGATTTAGGTATCTGAAAGCTGGATCTATATCACATTTCATACGAATTTGCCTATTTTACGTTAGGTAGATTATTACAACTGTAGAGGGTCAAATGATTAGAATGATTAAGTTAGTTAAAGGTAGGAGTTTTACAGTAATGGAGTTAATTAAAATGTGAAGGAACATTGGGAGCCAGAAGTTGCATGTGTTACATCGTGTTTCGCAGCTCAGTGGCATTGTACCATGACACAAGCGGGTCGGTGGAGCGCCGAATTAAGCAGCTTCGAGGTGAGCACTGTGTCACCAACCAGTGAAGGACGTAACAATAGCTCGCTGCACGCCAGGGTGTCAACATTGAGGGCCATAATTTGGTCAGTTACACCAACTGAGGAAGAACCGCAATGATCATCAGCAGAAACCCGTATTTAAGGACTGGCAGCCAGCTCATCATCATCATCAACTGTCACGTGCCGTTGAAGTGACACTGCCACCTGTTCGGGCTTATCACTGTCATCGTAATAGTCACTGTGGTAGTGCAGGTCGTCGCCTAGGAAGTGGCAGAGTGACGCCGCCACTGCGGTCGTCACTGTCACTATCGTCGGATGCCATCAGCAGGCTGCTACCCGTAATGGGAGCCATCGCCTGTCGCAATCGTCCTGGGACGCTGCCTCCAGAAACGCGGTGACTGGGGTCAGAGCCTGGGACCCAGGCCCGCCGACAGCAGACACCTGCCACTTGGGATGGTCACAGAGACAGGGCACGGACCTGTCCCACTGCCACTGCTGCCACACCCCCCAGCTGCGATCACAACAGACGCCCACGGCGTGTGGTTCCAGCCGCCTCGGTACGACCCAGCAAGCCCGAGCGCCGCTCCCGAGGCTCTGCATTGCAGTTGCGCCAGTGCTGACACAGTCGCAGCAGCGGGCGCACTTGTGAGCGTCTGCCAGCCACCTTCGTTCGCCGCCGAGAATATTACCAGCGAAAGTAAACCTCGTCCAGAGGACAAACAACCAACATAATGCTGCTGATCCGTAAATGTTGTTAGTCTATCCTCAGGAGCCATCCGTGGACACACCGCCATCATCCTCTTCTTCACACCCAGCAGAGAAGTTACGTTCGAATCCAGCGACGGGCAGCGGAGTCCCGTCTCTGTTTACATGACAGTCAAGAAGAGATGCAAGGAACATCAGCAACACGACCGACTAAAACAACCATGCGGTACAGCTGCCGCTGAACACTGCCTCAAATATAATCATGAACTGAAATATGACATCAGTATCGTGGCGCAAATGATAAACTTCTGGGGCAGAATGGAAAATAGGTGTCTGGAAACCTAATAAAGAGGCACAATGGTTTCAAAACAAGGTTTAGATTGCAGCACCCACTTTATTAAGATCACCGGCCATCACATCCACCAGAGCTCCGGAATGCTGAGAAAACCTGAATTTCACGAAATATCAGTGTCGGCTTGACATTAAAAAACAAGAGAACCTCAAAGTGAAGCAAAGCAAGCGCTGTATCATGTATAAGATACAGAGGCGAGCGAGTGCACGGGACTTACCCTAGTTCACTGCTAGTAGCGTCACGTCATCGTAACGCGCCTGCATATAGTATTGCACCACATTTAACATAAAAGTAAAAATTAAGATTTGTGTGTAAAACTTTGTTAAAGTATAGTTCTATGTAATAATGTTTCAGGTAACAAATCTTAATGTTATAAAATTAGTAGTTTACGTAAAATTCACGTTTTGAAAGAAAAATAGGAGGCGCTAAATAATGACGCTAGGAAGCCAAAATTTGGTGAGAAGGTGCAGTAAGAAGTCATTAATGAGTGGTGCTGGTTTCCAAAACCATAAAACTAAAATTGACTCCAGAATCCGCGTTTTTCGGAAAAATCAGAGGCGCGAAATAATAGAGCTACAATATTGAAAATTGGTAGGATGCTTCAGTTCACCCTAATAATAATAATGGAAATACCACAATCAGTTACCTCTTCTAGTTTTTTAGTAATTTAGTAAAAACTACTTTTGTGAGTAAATGTACATAAGCATTATAGATTAAGTACTTTAAATTTTAATGATAAAACAATTTCTTTAAGACCAATGATCAGATAGGACAATTAACAAAGCTACACCAAGGTTTAGTCTTGTAGCATAATTAACAGCTGATACAAGTCTTGATAAAGCTATGGTTCAGAGGTAACAATCTACCGTTAGTTCCATTGTAAAAATTCTAGAGAGTAAAGTTTTAATTTTAGCGGGCTGAGATTTTCTACGTGCTTCTGTACTGCTCAGATGTATGTATACAAAAATTGAGAAGTTTGTAAAGCTATTATTAAATGTGATATTTAAGATTATGTGCCTGAGATAGCGATCATTTGGAGGCTGCAGGCATCTGCATAGGAACGGAAAGAACAGATGCTCTCTTGGCGGTACGCGCCGGAGCTATATAAAAAGAGCGGCAGAGGCAGTAGTAAGCTCACTCCGCATTAGACCAACGCCTAGTCCACGCGAGCTTAACGTCCGATCGCGCCTCGCCTCGGGTGACGTCATAGCGGGCTGTGACATGCGCGTACTTAGCAATGTAAACGGACACTGAAAATCGCGAGGACTGTACACCGTCCTGGATCGTTTAGACTTCGGTAACAAACTGTTATTGTGCCGTCCGTGTGAAGTATAATTCCGCGTGGCAAGTGGTGACTAACTCCACTTTTAAGGCGAGCATTAATCTTTTTTTTTAACATTATTGCGAACTATTAATAGAGCACCGTTAGTTAGAGTAATGAACTATTCGGGAGGAACTTGCTGTAGAAGTCGCCTCTGAACTATTAAACGATTGGCTGAATTAACAATATTTAATGTCTTTAGCATTTTCAGAAGTTTCGAGTAATTTGTGTGAGCCTTTAAGATAATAAAATCTTGTTTGGAACTTTAAATTTTATTGAAGCAGCCCTAATCTCGTGAAGAACTATGGATATTTTTCGTTTAGCTGGGCTGTACAGGAATGTGGCCGTGCAGACTGGGAACTAAGGTCAGTAAGTTTCCCTTCGCTTTCTGACTGGCCACCAAATTAGTTGCCAGGCTCGCGTGATTTAAGGTGGCAATGTTCAACTTTCATGCAACATTAAACAACGACTTCTTCGCCGTCCCACATATGTTGCATCGGCAATAGTCTGTTACGTGAAATGAACATTCAAACAACTCATTCGACGACTTCTTCGCCGCCCCACATATGGTGCTTATCGGCCGGGAAAACTGAATTAAAAGCAAATAAAAGTGCTCGATGTGTGAAAGCGATTGGTATAAATTAACGAACTCGGTAGGCAATAAAAGGACACTGAATTGAACTAGTGTGGGAACAGTGTTACCAGTAAAGGCGGGTGTAGTGTATAAACAATAAGTGTCTACCGCTGTACGTTGGTTAGTGACGATGGTGAGGAAGGCGACGATGCTGGATCGCGGCTGCCGACGGCGCTGAGACTAAAGGAAGACGGTGCGTCATCGCGGAGCTGCGCTGATCTGCGAGACAGCTGCCGGCTGCGCCGAGCGGTCAACGGTGCCTTGCTGCCCCCCCCCCCCCCCCCCCCCCCCTGGAGCTATTGCAGTAGGCGATTCCTGTGGCGGTACTCGACGCTACAGCTGCTGCTGCTGCCTTCAATACGTCGCGACGCGTCGCATCACGATTGCTGGTACACCGCGACGACATCATTCGTCGAAATCAAGCATTTAAGTTAAGTCAAAGACTTTTAAAATATTTATTAACTGCTGCTAACAAACTAAAAGATATGGAAAGTAGTGTACATTTCAGAAGGGAACCGGTCTCTGACCAAGAATCCTCAGGATCAGGAATTGAGTTTAATGAGGATGGTTCCATTAATCCCTCAAATATTGAACTAGAACGTAATTTGTCACCAGTAAATTATGACTTTAATTTAAATGAGAGTGCAGGGATGCAATCAATAAGTGAAATAGAAGTCAAAAGGGAGCCAGTAGAGTTGCTGACTTTGTCAGGTAGTGAAACTGAGCTCAATATATCTCCAGCTCAGTCAAGTCAAGAGATACAAAGTATCAAGGTAGAAGCTCCGGATTGGATGCAAATACTGTTTGCCAAACTCGAATCAAACCAAAATAAAATTGAGGCTAAAATTGAGGATAGTAATAAAGAACTGAAAGAAGAACTGCAATCAAAATGGAATAGTTTGAATTATAAGATAGATGCTATTCATCATGACATTCAAGTAAAAGTAGGGCAACAGTTAACTAAAATGCATAGTACTTTCAAATGTGAAATAGATCAAATTCAAAAAAATTATCAAGAGGCAGATGAACTTTTGGAAGAGAGGTTGTCCGAAAGATTGAGCAACGAGTCCAAACTTTGCTCTGACAAAGTTAAAGAGGTACAAATTAAAGTAGATACTTGTCAGAAAAACATTGAGAAAGTAAAAGAAACCTGTACCGAAATTCGTGGTGCAGTGGAACAAAGATGTTCTGCCAGGATAGAAGCAGTAGAGTCACAAGTAGAGGAATTAAATACTAACATTGCTAACCTAGAAAATAGAGTAACCTCTGTTAATTCTAGTCATTCTACTGTACAGCATGTGACTTCAGTTGACGCCGCTTTTATAGGGTGTCGACAGTTTTTGCGCTTTGATCCTGATAAGTACATTCACCCTCTTGAATTTTGGAATGACTTTGAGGATGTTCTCCCCAACACTTGGTCAGAAAGAGAAAAAATTTCATTTATAAGAAGTCATTTGTCAGGTGATGCTTTGCGATGGTCAGCGGATGTAATGATCAAATGTAAAACTTTATCTGAATTTAAGTCTGCATTTCTCAACGAATACTGGTCACATAACAAACAAAATGATGTGTTAAGGGAATTCTGGAGTGGTAAGAAGTTTTTCCCAGGGCGTGAATCAGTAAAGGATTTCGCTAGGAAGTGGGTTTCAAGACTGTCACATTTTACAGAAAAGATGAAGCCAGATATGATCATTATGGGTTTAGAAGGTAAGCTGCCGTGGTACTGGCAGAAGAGGATCATTTCCGCCCCTAGAGATAATATAGACAAATTTATTGAATATCTGGAAAGAGTGGAAAGAGTAGCTGCTGCTGAGGAGCAGGTGCAGCAGAATAACAAATCTTCTAACAATCACGTACAAAATAATGGAAACGTGAACGTTAGAAATATGGAAGTTAGGCACACCAAAACAAACTATCGAAACCAAAGCCGTGGCAGAGGAAGAGGGGGTAGATACCACGCTTTCGTAACAACTACTATGACGAAAGTGGAGAAGTAAATACTATGCCATTAAGACAAGAAGGGAGTCATGATGCTACTATATCTAGTGGTGTCACAGATGAACACAACAGGCCGCGTGTGGGAAACTAAATCCCGTCTATGAGGAAACTGGCGCTCACCAGGCGGTAACAGTAACACAGCCAGTAACGGAAACACAGACAATCAGCCAACATACACAGACAGACAACATGGATGACGAAATAAATACAGATAATACCAGTGATGTGTTAAGCCACTCTCACAAAATAGTGGATAGTATTTTGGATACACTAGAAAAATGGGTCAAGGAAGAACAGGAACTCAAGGTAGATAATGGGGAAGAAATAGATAATGGGTTTGAGTTTGATGGGAATAATGATGAAGTAAAAGCTTACATCTTCGATGAAAATGGCAATCTAAAAGCTGAAGTAGAAGTAGCAGAAGTAGAATCAGTACTGCAAAACTTTAGAGAGGAGGAAATGATGAATGAAGGGGGTAGAAATAGTAACGAGGTGAAAGAATCTAGTAGCTGTGTAAACGTGCCACAAATGGTTGAAGGTGACGACATTCTTATGAACAGCAATATTGCGCAGGGACGCAGTTGCTCAGAGGTAGAGGATAGTTTGGCTGATGTGCAGCAAACAAAAGTAGAAAAAGTCGTCAGATGCTTCGATTTAAAGTTAGTGGACAGATTAGAGAAAGCAGCTAAGATTATAGAGCATGATGAGCCCCAGGATGTAAATGTAAATGTAATTGCAACTGATCAGAATTACTTTAGCTGGAAGAACATAGAACGAGATTTATTAGACGAGGTGTGTGAGCAACCTGTTCAATGTAAAATAACTCACCCTGTTATCAAAGTAAACATATCAGGAGTCACTGTGCGTTGTCTGCTTGACAGTGGCAGTGAAGCAAGTGCTTTATCACAAACATTTTTTGACACCATACCCAATAAAGAGAAGTTAACAGTTATGAAAGTAAGTGGCTTAAAGATTATAGGTGCTACTGGAAAAGTCTCTAGACCAGTTCAACACGAAGCTTTGATACCCATTGGTATAAATGACGTAGTAATAGATCATCCTTGTTTGATTGTGCTAGGCTTAAGTGTTGATATGTTGATTGGTACTGATTTCTTATCAAAGTACCAGGGAAAGATCAATTTTGATCAGAACAAC
This sequence comes from Schistocerca gregaria, assembly GCF_023897955.1. Lineage (NCBI taxonomy): Eukaryota > Metazoa > Arthropoda > Insecta > Orthoptera > Acrididae > Schistocerca > Schistocerca gregaria. Next base: position 524,791,079 of record NC_064921.1, on the reverse strand, counting down.
TTAATTTTAACTTTACCTGACTCTAAAGTGATAAGAGAGTCTTTTATAGGAAGTCATATAGGCGGTAGTAATGAAACTTGGGAACTGCCTATTAGAGTAATAAAGAATAAAGGATACTTGCAGGAAAATTTGGTTTTCAGTGAGAATGAGGAAAGTGCTAAGGTTGAAGAGAGACACATCCTAAAGGAAATAGAGGAAAAGGTACAATCAACAAAGCAAATTGCTGACGAACAAAGATCAGAGTTAAAGAGTGTGTTAACTAAGCATAGTAATGTATTCTCAAACGCACCTGGTGAAGTTAAAGGTTATGAATGCCATTTGAATATCAAGCCTGGGAAGGTATTTTTTAAGAAGCCTTATCCAATACATGTTGCAAGGAAACAAGCAGTGCGAAATAAAATTAAACGTATGTTGGCATGGGGTGTCATAGAGCAAGCAATTAGTGAATACAATAATCCTCTTGTTGTAGTGCCTAAGCGTGATGGAAGTGTTAGATTAGTATTGGATGCACGCTGGTTAAATGAAATTGTCATCAGAGAAAGTGATCGTCCTCAAAATATGGATGAGAAGAAAGCACAGGCCAGGGCAAATATACGCAAAAGAGCTTTAGATAGGAAAAAGAGGCAAGGGCTTCCCCCACTAGTTTTAAAATTGGTGAGCTAGTGCTGGTCAAAACAAAAGAAAAATCAAAGAAAATTTCTGCAGAAACTAAAAAGTTTATGCATGTATATCATGGACCATTTAGAATAGTAAGTAAACCTCATGCAAATGCCTATCGTTTGGAATATCCAAAGAGTAAGAGAGAACTAGGTCTAAGAAATATTGTGGATCTAAAGGAATTTAAAATTAACAGTAATTAATTACTGTAGGGAGTCTGCCACTCTTTGGCGGATACACGGTTTGGCGTACCGTGCAGTCCCAGCTGGGTGAAACTTTATTTCCTTTTCAAGTTTCATTCCCTTCTTCTGGTCTATCATAACAGGTAAGAATCACATATGTCTTCATGTTGTATATATGCTATTAGGTTTTAAGTATTCTTAGTAAGGATCTACCTAGTGAATGGCAAAACAAAAGTCTGAGTACCAATAAGAGGCAAACATGGCTAAAATAAATAAATTAAAATATTTCATGTAATTGTAAAGGGTTAGAAACTACAACTAAGAGAGACACTTTGCAGTATACGAAGTACGGTATGAATATGAATAATCCAAAAGATTATGCAGAAGGTAGTATGTTGCTAGAAATAAGGTTGTCTGAAGGAAAACAGCGTAAGAAGGTAATGCTCATAGAGGCAAGCAATGGCGTTTTAGAATTAAATAAATGGAGATGTGTGGAAGTGGTGTGAGGATCGCACCAAATATATAGAAACAGGACGTCAATAGACTGACAAAAGGAAAAGGGAGAAAGAAGTGGAGAAATGAAGTATTTTGAATCTGGAAGAAAAGGGAGAAAATGAATAAGGTGAAGAAGTGAAGTAAGTAAATTGAAGTAAATGATGTAGGATTAAAGAATAATTCCCTCACGTCTCGTGAAATGGTGAAAAACGCTAAATCTTGCTTGAGGCAAATAAATAGTTAAACAGACAACAGAAACACACAAATATTGGAAAATGCAGAAATTTGGAATCGGTATACTGAAAATAACTAATTTCTTTAGTAATTCATACAATAAAGCAAAGTGCTGGTCAGCAAATGACTTCTTTGATGAACTAATCCATACGATAATTAAGCCAGAGTACATTAAAACTAAAAGGTTACTCAATTTTCTAAGTTGAAGCAAGATCTTAATATATTAATTTGCTAAAAGAATTTTCACTATTTAGGAACCTAAAAGATTATTTATGAAAGAAGAAAGTAGGAGCTATTGTATCAGATACGACTTAGTGCTAAATGTCTTTCTGACAACTTCACAATTAGTAAAATAGTGCCAGAATATAAACTATAAAATGTACTTTGTCCTACCTTAGATATAAGTTGAAAACAGAAACTTAGACTGTATTGTCTGTTTCTCAGGGACATGCAGGCTGCATGAATGACTGACAACAAGCGGTAGGGAGATTGGAAGTAGAGACGCAAACCACAGTGAATACAATTTCCTCCCACAATTTTGTCAATCAGTGAAATTAAATGAGTGTTACAATAGGACACCCACCACAGTGCCGAGTATTATAGTAAAAGAAAAATGTGAGTGCGTTGCAGTGATAAAAGTCGTGTGTATTTTCTTTTTCAGGAAGAGACTGATTTTAAAGAAAAAAAAATAACTATTTTGTAACCATTGAAAAATTTATATTTCCATGTAAATGTATGTAAATAATTTGTGAATGTCTTCTGTACTAGGTTTTCTATGTGTATATGAGTATGGTTATTTTGTGTATGTAGTAATAAGGAATTTCCTAAGAAGAAGCAACTTAAGTTGAAAGAGGTATACTAAAGTAATCCATCGCTTGTTTGTTCTTTTAGAAATTTAATTTTGTTCAAAAATAGATTTTCACGAAAATTAAAAAGGGGGTGATGAAGCAAAGCAAGCGCTGTATCATGTATAAGATACAGAGGCGAGCGAGTGCACGGGACTTACCCTAGTTCACTGCTAGTAGCGTCACGTCATCGTAACGCGCCTGCATATAGTATTGCACCACATTTAACATAAAAGTAAAAATTAAGATTTGTGTGTAAAACTTTGTTAAAGTATAGTTCTATGTAATAATGTTTCAGGTAACAAATCTTAATGTTATAAAATTAGTAGTTTACGTAAAATTCACGTTTTGAAAGAAAAATAGGAGGCGCTAAATAATGACGCTAGGAAGCCAAAATTTGGTGAGAAGGTGCAGTAAGAAGTCATTAATGAGTGGTGCTGGTTTCCAAAACCATAAAACTAAAATTGACTCCAGAATCCGCGTTTTTCGGAAAAATCAGAGGCGCGAAATAATAGAGCTACAATATTGAAAATTGGTAGGATGCTTCAGTTCACCCTAATAATAATAATGGAAATACCACAATCAGTTACCTCTTCTAGTTTTTTAGTAATTTAGTAAAAACTACTTTTGTGAGTAAAATGTACATAAGCATTATAGATTAAGTACTTTAAATTTTAATGATAAAACAAATTCTTTAAGACCAATGATCAGATAGGACAATTAACAAAGCTACACCAAGGTTTAGTCTTGTAGCATAATTAACAGCTGATACAAGTCTTGATAAAGCTATGGTTCAGAGGTAACAATCTACCGTTAGTTCCATTGTAAAAATTCTAGAGAGTAAAGTTTTAATTTTAGCGGGCTGAGATTTTCTACGTGCTTCTGTACTGCTCAGATGTATGTATACAAAAATTGAGAAGTTTGTAAAGCTATTATTAAATGTGATATTTAAGATTATGTGCCTGAGATAGCGATCATTTGGAGGCTGCAGGCATCTGCATAGGAACGGAAAGAACAGATGCTCTCTTGGCGGTACGCGCCGGAGCTATATAAAAAGAGCGGCAGAGGCAGTAGTAAGCTCACTCCGCATTAGACCAACGCCTAGTCCACGCGAGCTTAACGTCCGATCGCGCCTCGCCTCGGGTGACGTCATAGCGGGCTGTGACATGCGCGTACTTAGCAATGTAAACGGACACTGAAAATCGCGAGGACTGTACACCGTCCTGGATCGTTTAGACTTCGGTAACAAACTGTTATTGTGCCGTCCGTGTGAAGTATAATTCCGCGTGGCAAGTGGTGACTAACTCCACTTTTAAGGCGAGCATTAATCTTTTTTTTTAACATTATTGCGAACTATTAATAGAGCACCGTTAGTTAGAGTAATGAACTATTCGGGAGGAACTTGCTGTAGAAGTCGCCTCTGAACTATTAAACGATTGGCTGAATTAACAATATTTAATGTCTTTAGCATTTTCAGAAGTTTCGAGTAATTTGTGTGAGCCTTTAAGATAATAAAATCTTGTTTGGAACTTTAAATTTTATTGAAGCAGCCCTAATCTCGTGAAGAACTATGGATATTTTTCGTTTAGCTGGGCTGTACAGGAATGTGGCCGTGCAGACTGGGAACTAAGGTCAGTAAGTTTCCCTTCGCTTTCTGACTGGCCACCAAATTAGTTGCCAGGCTCGCGTGATTTAAGGTGGCAATGTTCAACTTTCATTCAACTTTAAACAACGACTTCTTCGCCGTCCCACATATGTTGCATCGGCAATAGTCTGTTACGTGAAATGAACATTCAAACAACTCATTCGACGACTTCTTCGCCGCCCCACAAAAGGGCGTAGTAAGCATCGGCAGTCGAACTCACATTCAGCTGTAAATACCGGCGCGAGGCCAATAATAGTTCATAGCTTGGCTGGAGTCGAGGCAGCGGGTAAACATAACAGCACAACTCACAGAACCCGAAGAAGACGGTTGAGTCAGTCTTCGAAATATTGTTTGTTACATTGAAACGACAGCTCGATACCCGTGAGTACATCGTTACTCATCACCATCTTCGTCAGAAGACGACTGTCTGCTACGAGAAGAATCCCTGTCCTTTGTGGTGACGTTCAACCTTGTCATCGGTGGATGACTTCTACTGACGGAGAGACGTCACTTGGAGAGCGGGATTCGCATCCTCAAGTGCGGGAAATTGGTAGTGATGTGGTAAGGCCCCTCCCCCGCCAGTCTGAAACTGAGGGCGGAAGGGAAGCAGAGACTACCCCCAGCATCACTTACCCCATTCAGGATTAACAACTTTGACTTCATTTCTCTGAAGACGCTCCACTCTCGAATACTAGCTCCCAGCGACCAATGAGATTGTAACCTCCATCTCTTTTAAAACTGTTGGTGCACAAGCAATCACGAATTCCTCTCCTGTGCTAACTTCATCTCAGAACAGCACTTGCACCCTATTCCAGACTCTGCCATCCCATACAGTTTTCCCCCTCTACCGCTCTCTCTGGTACTAAGGAGGTTATTCCCTAAAGTCTTGACACATTTCCTATTATCCTGTCCCTTCTTCTTGGCAGTGTTTTCGATATCTCCCTTTCTTCGCAGATTCTGTATAGAATTCGTTTGTTATCTCATTAGTCCACCTGATTTTCAACATTCCACGTCTCAAACACTTGGATTCTCTTCCGTTCCAGTTTTCCCACTGTCCTTGATTCATTTTCATGCAATGCAATGCTCCGAACGTACGGATATATCTTCTTCAAATTAATGCCTATGTTTGATACCAGTAGACTTGTGTTGGCCAGGAATTCCGTCTTTGACCGTGCTAGTCCGATTTTTACAGGTATGTCTTCCTTCCTTCGACAATCATACATAATTTTCTTCCAGTGTAGTAGAATTCCTTATCTTCGTCTACTTCGTGACCACCATTTTTAATGTTAACTTTCTCGCTATTATCATTTCTGCTACTGCTCGTTACTTTGGTCTTTTTTTCAGAGTTTTGTCTCAACCCATATTCTATTATTATTATACTGTCTAATCCAATCAACAGATCCTGTAATTATCCTTCACTTTCACTGGGGAGAAGTATGTTATTAGCGAGCCTTGTCATTGATCTTCCAGCCTGAATTTTAATCTCACTCTACAACCTATCTTTTATTTCCGTTATTGCTTCTTCGATGTATAGATTGAACAATAGGGGTGAAATGTGGCATTCCTGTGTCATACAATTTTTAATCCGAGAACTTGGGTCTTCGCCTTCCATTCTTATTGTTCCTTTTTTATTTTTGTACATATTGTGTGTCGCCCTCCTTTCCCTTAGCTTACTTCCATTGTCCTAAGAATTTGGTTCATTTTGTACCATTTTACGTTGTCAAACGCCTTTTCTAAGCCGACATGTCTTGATTTTCCTTCAGTCTTCATTATCTTCCATTATCAAGAACAACGTCAGAACTGCCTCACTCGTACTTTATCTTCCCTAAAGCCAGATTGATTTTCATCTAACAGACAGTTCTCTTTTCCTTTCTTCGGTATATTTTTCTTGTCAGTAGCTTGGATGCATGAGCTATTAAAGTGATTGTGAGATAGTTCCCAATTTATCTGAAGTTACTGTCTTCGAGATTGTGCTGATGACTTTTTTCCGGAAGTATGATAGCACGTCGCCAGTGTCTACAACATCTATGATTTTCTTCTTTGGAGATAGCCACTCCTCTGTAACTGAACAGCCTACACCTTAGCGGATTTCAAACGCGTATTATCATTCCTCAGTACTTCAGTATCTCTTTTCCTTCCACACTGATTCCTCCGGACTATTCTCTTAAACTTCAGTCTACTCTTCATCAGTACCAAATTGGGAAATTAGTAAAAAACAGTCTTGATCCTGGGATATTGCATCGACTGTGCGAACTTTCAATTTTTCGATCTGAAGTCGTAAATTGTAGAAAGCAGGAAATCCAGAATCATCCTTGAATTCCCAGAATAAGACCAGGTTGTTAGCCTGGAATATCCTGCTGATACAGACGCCACTAGTATGTGGAACAGACTCTGCTGGGGTACCTCCACTAACATGTGGAACCGTCGTGTCCTCTGTCCATTTCAACCTTGGACAAGAGGCTGCCTCTTCCGCCAGCTCCGCCGTACCGAAGTCCATCATCTCCATCTTCGCTGCCTTTGAGATCTTCACCGTAACAAGGGGCTCTTGCATGACACTGTCAACCGAGTCAGCTGAACCAAGGGGTCTTAAGAGATTTTACTCTCTGTCACTCCGCCTTTATCCTGGGTTGTGATAGGCAAACTTTGAACCCTGAAACCTTTAGGACCCAGGTTGACGGAATTTAATAGTTTATTTTCGTCAATCGGACGAGTGAAAAGGGGTTAGCGATTACATCCAGATATGTAGATGGGTATTGAAATCTACCGTCTGCCTCAACTGCCTATGCTCTGCTTCCTATGCTTAAAGGTATCTATATTTAACGAGAATACTGAACTGATAAGAAAGGTCACTCAATCGAAACACAGTTTATTAATTCTTGAGCCAAGTAAATGGTCGCTAGTTTGTCTCACATAGCGTCACATTACTCACTCGATCTAGCCAAAACAATAAGTTCTATCATGCAATCTATGTTCAGAAAGGTCTGACTGCCTCCCTAGCTCACACAATAAACAATATAACTTCTGGCGGTATCGTATTATGCCGACGGTCTTCTTACCAATACCCAAACTGTTACGTGGCATCAGTAACTGATACTCACTTAACACTTTACGATCCTCTTTTCCACTTATAACTATCGAGGACTCACATATAAATTGACAACACTTCTTCCATATTAACCTAAACACTTCGTCTAATCACTGTACTTCTCAGAATCTTAATCATGCAAATATTTCACCACCAACATAAACTTTCTCTCACACTATGATCAGACCCGTACGGTGACCATTGCCCACTCGTCCAACACGGAACTATTTCTATCGCGCCGCGCAAGTGAGCGCCGTCTAATAAGGAACTGCCCGCCTATAGGCGCGAAATTGTTCCGCCTGGAGCTTTCTAGAAGGACAACGATACAGTGTTCACTCGATGTAGGTGGACGTGATCGATTATCAGTAAAGATGTCGATAACGGCACCCTTATACCAAGCCCCAGAAACTTACTTTCGGAATGTCTCGACTTTTCATCCTGCAATGAAGAACTCAGTTGATCACTAAGGATTACCTTCTCCCCAAGAAGCAAACTTTTATACCCCACGAGGAGTGTCACCATTTCGTGAACTCCAAAGCGCTCCACGAAATTATGTAACACTTAGGTCTTCCAGAAAATTATAATTAGGAACAGAATATAGGTACTTTCATTGGCGACTGTACACACTTATGGAAGTTCTGTGAGGTATTGCTTCCTGCCAGTTCCTTTAGAAGTAAAATGAAGCTATGTGGTTCCAGAGACCTTTGAAGTATCAAAAATCAATGATGTATATATGGAAACGGAGCCGATGAATGAATATTTGTACCAAGGCCGGGATTTGAACCTGGGTCTTCCACTCACTAGGCAGATGAACTTACCACTAGGCCACCCTGGCACAGTGGCTTTGTACGACTGCACGGACGACCCTAGACACCTCCCTCCCGAAGTCAAATTCTCCTTCATGCCTCAGCCCATTTGGTATTCCTCCTAAACTGGAACACCACTGCAGAGACTCTCCAACTGTATTGGAATAGCACCTCAGCGTCGAACGAAATAGAGGTCTTGCCTGAAGCCCAAGAATACGTGCATTAACCAAATGAAACTATACGGGTCCAGAGACCTTTTCAACTCTCAGATGCCTATGATGTACATATATGCAGACTGAAGCGAGAAATGAAAATTTGCACCAAGGCTGGGACTCAAACTTGGATCTCCTGCTTATTAGGCAGACGCGCTAACCTACTCTAGCATATTTCCCTCCTCAATCCAAATTCCCATTCACGCCACAGCCTACGGTATTCCCCATAAATTCGAATGCTTCACTCTGCATATGTACATTATAGATGTGTGAGACTTGAAAAAGTCTGTTCAAATGTTCAAATGTGTGTGAAATCTTATGGGAGTGAACTGCTAAGGTTATCAGTCCGTAAGCTTACACACTACTTAACCTAAATTATCCTATGGTCAAACACACACACTCATGCCCGAGGGAGGACTCGAACCTCCGCCTTAGACCGCTGAAAAGGTCTCTCGTAGTATACAACTTCATTTGGTTAAGGCAACTATGGTATACATACCCCCATGTGATGAAACGTCTTAGTGCGTTAGTGGCGCTTTACGATATGTGCATACGTATAGCTAAAAAGAAAAGGGCATCATACAGTTTTCGCTGGTGCAAGATTATAAGTAGTTTGCACTGGAACATAGTGGTGCGGATTTTTCACCGGCACCACCACCTCAAGGAAATTTCTTCAGTTCGGGAAACACAAGGCGAAAGCTAATGTAAAACGTGAACTAGCCGTCTGAAAATGAACCTGTCAGTTCGAAACTGGTTACGGCGCTATTTAAATAAATAAATAGTATAGTAAAAAGTGGCTGGTTGCTGTTCTATGTCAGAGTCAAATGCCTATAGTTGGATTTCACGTAGAATCTCCCATTTTGTTCGATGCTGAAGAACAATTCCAGTACAGTTGGAGAGCCTCTGCAATACTGTTGGAGCTGGCGGGAACACAAAGTAGGCTGAGGTGTGAATAGGAATTTGGATTAGGAGGGAAACGTGCTACGGTAGTCCGTGCAACTGGGCAAAACCACTGTTCCAAGGCGGCGTAGTTGCACCGCATCTGCCTATCGAACAGAAGATCTGAGTTCGAGTCCCGGCCTTGGTACAAATTTTCATTCGTCGCTTGCTTCTGCACAAATAAATGTTGGAAAACACTGATCTACAAATACATCTACAACTACACCATACTCCGCAAGCCACCTGACGGTGTGTGGCGGAGGGTACCTTGAGTACCTCTATCGGTTCTCCCTTCTATTCCAGTCTCATATTGCTCGTGGAAAGAAGGACTGTCGGTATGCCTCTGTGTGGGCTCTAATCTCTCTGATTTTATCCTCATGGTCTCTTCGCGAGATATACGTAGGAGGGAGCAATATACTGCTTGACTTCTCGGTGAAGGTATGTTGTCGAAACTTCAACAAAACCCCGTACCGAGCTACTGAGCGTCTCCCTTGCAGAGTCTTCCACTGGAGTTTGTCTATCATCTCCGTAACGCTTTCGCGATTACTAAATGATCTTGTAACGAAGCGCGCTGCTCTCCGTTGGATCTTCTCTATCTCTTCTATCAACCTTATGTGGTACGGATCCCACACTGGTGAGCAGTATTCAAGCAGTGGGCGAACAAGTGTACTGTAACCTACTTCCTTTGTTTTCGGATTGCATTTCCTTAGGATCCTTCCAATAAATCTCAGTCTGTCATCTGCTTTACCGACTATCAACTTTATATGATCATTCCATTTTAAATCACTCCTAATGCGCACTCCCAGATACTTTATGGAATTAACTGCTTCCAGTTGCTGACCTGCTATATTGTAGCTAAATGATAAGGGATCTTTCTTTCTATGTATTCGCAGCACATTACACTTGTCTACATTGAATGGTTCAAATGGCTCTGAGCACTATGGGACTTAACTATTGTCGTCATCAGTCCCCTAGAACTTAGAACTACTTAAACCTAACTAACCTAAGGACATCACACACATCCATGCGCGAGGCAGGATTCGAACCTGCGACCGTAGCAGTCGCGCGGTACCGGAATGCGCGCCTAGAACCGCTAGACCACCGCGGCCGGCTGTCTACATTGAGAGTCAATTGCCATTCCCTGCACCATGCGTCAATTCGCTGCAGATGCTCCTGCATTCAGTACAATTTTCCATCTTCGTGGTAAATCACTAGTCTTTATGCTAGCCATACAGACTCCGGCCACAATCCATGTAGGAGGATTAGGGACCGATCGGCACGTCACCTCCAGGATGGAGAATCTTTCCTGCTCCGGATACAGGTAGTGGCGCACACAATAGCCACCTGATAAATACGCAGGTGCTGCCAGGAAAAGATATATATCGACAACAGTGAACTGCTAGGCTGTGGTGTGGCCTGCTAGGACGGCGGCCGGACGAGAGCGTGCCCGGTAGCCCGTAGCGTCACCGCCAGCACACAGTGGAGCGGACAGCACAGCGGCATGGTGGTGGGTGGCGGCTGTGCTGTACCGTACCGCCGACCGCGGGGTCACGCGCCGCGCCGCACAACAACCGTTATCCTCCGCCCCCCGCCTCCACCCGCGCCGCCACTGCGTTCGGCTCTGCTGCCTCCCGCCTCCAGCCGCCCGCCTTGTGTACATACGGACGGATTTACCTGGCCGCACGCCTGCCCTCCCGCCCCCGTAATTTCGACGGACCGTGAAAACGTCTGCCGATCGCCCCGGGCGCCCGCAGACATCATCGCCGACGAGCGAGGCATTCCGGGCCGAGCAAGCGGCGCTCCGTATCAGCCCGCATCTCGCCTCGGCCTGGGGCAACGCGATCCCCAGTTCCGCGGTCCTCGAGTCGTGACCTACTGCGGCCGTGCTTCCCCGCACTCCATGCTACCTTACACTCTTTTACGGTTTCATTAGCCTATGCGGAGACGCGGAGAGGAAACAGTTGTACAAGGCGTGCTGGAAAAAAAATGAATCCCATTTTTTTATGTGAAAGCAAATGTTATTACTATTCAACCTGTATATTGACGAGCAGTAAAGCAAACGAATGAAAAAATTAGAGTAGGAATTAAGTTCAGCGAGAAGAAACAAAACTTTGAGGTTTGCAGATGTCATTGCAATCCTGTGAGCGACAACAAAGGATTTCGAAGAGCAGTTGAACAGTGTCTTGAAAGGAAGATACAGGAGAACATCAAGAAAAGGAAACCAATGATAATAGGGCTTAGTCGAATTAAATCAGGTGATGCTGAGGGGATTGGGAAACAAGACACTTAAAATAGTGAATGAGTTTTGATATTTGGGCGGCAAAACAACTGATGATGGCCGAAGTAGAGAGTATATGAAATGTAAAAAGGCAAAGGCAAGAAAAGCGTTTGTGAAGAAGAGAAATTTCTTAACATCGAACGTGGATTTAAGTGTTAGCAAGCCCTTTCTGAAAGTATTTGTGTGGAGTGTAGCCATGATGGAAGTGAAACGTGGACAATAAAAAGTTTATACGAGATCAGAACAGAAGCTTTTGAAATGTGGTGCAACATAAGAATGCTAAAGTTTATATGGGTAGATCACGTAATTGATGAAGAGGTACTGAATACAACTGGGAAGAAAACAAATTTGGGGCACAACCTGAAAATGGTTCAAATGGCTCTGAGCACTATGGGACTTAACATCTATGGTCATCAGTCCCCTAGAACTTAGAACTACTTAAACCTAACTAACCTAAGGACATCACACAACACCCAGCCATGACGAGGCAGAGAAAATCCGTGACCCCGCCGGGAATCTAACCCGGGAACCTGGGCGTGGGAAGCGAGAACGCTACCGCACGACCACGAGCGGCACAACCTGACTCAACCTGTCTAGAAAAAGGGATCGGTTGGTAGGACATATTCTGAGACATCAAGAAATCACCTATTCAGTATTAGAGAGAAGTGTGGGGAGTAAAAATCGTAGAGAGAAACCAAGAGATGAGCACAGAAGGATGTAGGTTGCAGTAGTTATTCGGAGGTGAAGAGGCTTGCGCGGGAGAGTGCACCATCGAGAGCTGCATCAAACCAGTCTTCAGACTGAAGACCCCAACAATACTAACATTCCACATCTTTATTGTTCATGTCTTCATATTTATTTCTCAACATAGTCACCATGGCGACGAACCCATTTCTCTCTCCGAGAGACCAGTTTGTCGATACCGTCACTGTAGAATGTCTAACATTTTGAGGGAGTCACAACCTCACCTCTGCTTGTACCGCTTCATCACTATCAAAGTGAAGTCATTCAGGGTCTTCTTTTTTTGGAGATAGATGAAAATCGGATGAGGCCAAGTCGGGACTGTATGGAGGATGATCGGTAACAGTGAATCCTAGGCGTCTGATTGTTGCAGATGTCGCAGCGCTCATGTGTGGTCCGGCATTGTCATACTGAAGGAGACGGTGCTCCATGTGTGGACGAACTCTTCAAATTCGAAGCTCAATTACAGCACGCTGTATTCACGCTCTTGTATAGTTACGTTACACACTGCCATGTTACACGCTACACTTTCGAGCACTCTAGCGGCAGAGGGCTGCACATATTGAGAATAAAGGTGCAGTACGTTAATAAAGTTTTCTTTATCCAAAAAGCTTTAAGACTTTTCACATTAAAAATTCGAGAGCATTAATTTCCTTTACATTCTCGTATTTCTGGCCCTGCCACGTCTCACAATCGTGTCATATTGTCCACATTTGTGCAATCATCAGTGGGTATTTTTGTTACGGCCTTATTTTGTAGGGTGTTAGATATTTTAAGATTTCCTTTCCATTGGAGATGGAAATGAGCGTTTGGCGTCATTGGCCGGGATGCCCCTTGCGGGACAGGTCCGGCCACCTTGGTGCAGGTCTTATTACATTCGACGCCACTCTGGGTGACCTGCGCGCTGATGGAGATCACATGGTGATGAAGACAACACAACACCCAGCCCCTGAACGGAGAAAATCCAAGACCCAGCTGAGAACCGAACCCGGGCCCTTTAGGACCGCAGTCCGTCACGCTGACCACTCTTTTTTTTTTTTTAATCTCAGTTTGTTCGTTTTCGTTCGTTGTGTCTGCTCGGGGGCGGACGTCGCAAGACACCCGTTCATTTCGTCGTTGACCCATTAACTCAGTTTTTTTTTTTTATTAGAAAGGGCAGCTAACCCTCTGACCGAACACGCTGAGTTACCGTGCTGGCAACCATTCAGCTATCAGGGTGGACTATCTTTCCATGATTCTACTGCTAGTTATAGTCTTCATCTGCATGTTCGTGTGTTGTAGAAACACAAATGGAAATACCCTATATGCTTTTCCTGAATCACAATTACAAGTTCAAACTGTGAAGCTTCACGAAGACATAAAGTTTGATCTGCTGTCCTCAGTTCGGTCCCCGTTAGATAGATTTAAATAACTTCAAGGGGCTAGGTGAATATGAAGTCTATGACTGGTAATCTACACTCTTAAATGCACAATACATGGTAATTATTACAGATTTATGATGAACATAACAGGACGTAGGCACGAGTTCATGAAAGGATCAAATTGCATAGAAAATTACACAAAATGAGTAGCAGCCCACGACTGTAAAACAAAACTAAACTTCCGGAAGGGCTAAGGTAACTACAGAAGTAGCTATACAGTAAAAGAACTGACCACTTGTTTCATTAGCACAACGAAACAAAGAACCTACTCGATATAATCTTCCAAATAAGGAAATGACACTTCGAAATTTCATACAGAACGTATCCTTTATTCAACACTACAGACAGGGTGAAACTGCATAGTAAGCAAATTCACACTTTATTTGGCTCCATCTCCTCACCCCCGCCCCCCTCGTCCTATATATCATGTGTGGTTGTTGGATCACCCATCGGGCACCTCCTCAGGTGGCAGATAGGGGAAAGCCTCCCAGATATGGGTGGTACCGGGGAAGTGAAATATCCACGACGGACCAAATACTAAACAGGCCTAAACCAATTAGTGTCTGTTCTGGCATCCAGCGGCTAGTGGTCCGCGTCTGTTCACCTATTTGGTGCGGCTGTTACAAATCCATCTTGATTTCAACAATCAAGTCTTTAACAATTGTGACCTCCAACAGAGGTCACCACAACCACCTTCAACTTGAAAAAAATCGTGTTGGAACAACGGGAAACATACCCAGTACCGCAGGCCAGTGAATTTACTGGTTTTTCCTGGTCATCGGATTCTGGGGAACCAGGAACATCTTGAAATAAAGAAGAGTCGGAGCTTCTCGAAACCTCTTCTCAAACATTTTATTGGCACACTCAGCACCTCTACACTGTTTAAGAGAGGCAAACTTAAACAGCTTACTGATGTACTAGAAAAATTTCACATCAAAATCCTCGCAATACAAGAGACGCGTTTTACTGACGAGAACCATTTCAACACGGAAAACTACAGGATATACACAGAAAAACCTGCCGTCAGGTGCGAAATACCAACAATGTTTGGCACAGGATTTGTAGTACACAAATCTGTCATAGACAACATCATAGATTTCAGATCAATATCAGAAAGAATCTCCATAATAACCTTCAAATCAGGGAACAAAAGATACGCAATCATTAACGCACATGCACCTACAAATGATCAAAACATGAAGAGACCACAAGAAGTCGAAGACTTTTGGGAAGACATGGAAGAAATGACAAACAAAATACCAGAAAGACATTTCAAAATTGTACTAGGAGATTTGAATGCACAACTAGGCAAAGAGGAGAAGTACAAACAAATCACAGGCCTACATAGAGCACACAAACGCACAAACAAGAATGGGAAGCCTTTCATAAAATACTATAAAAATTTAACTTAAAAGTTATGTCGATACAATTTCAGAAACCAAGACGAAAACTCACAAAAACATATTGGGAGAATTCCAAATAGACCACGTAACCATAACAAATAAAAATTCAAGTGAAATTCTAAATGTGAGAATCCGCAAAGATTCTTCGAGTCCGACCATCACTTGCTACAAGTGAAGCTTAGGCCAATTGCAAAGAATAGAAAGGCGACACAGAACAAAATTATAAGACCAAAATGGTTCGAATGGCTCTGAGCACTATGGGACTCAACTTCTGAGGTCATTAGGCCCCTAGAACTTAGAACTAGTTAAACCTAACTAACCTAAGGACATCACACACATCCATGACCGTGGCAGGATTCGAACATGCGACCGTAACGATCTCGCGGTTCCAGACTGCAGAGCCTAGAACCGCACTGCCACTTCGGCCGGCTTATAAGACAAGATCCAGTATACATAAAGATAAACAAAGATAAAATTACTGAAGAAATTAATCAGAATACAACAGAGAATTGGACAGACCTGTCGAAGACAATTCAGAAGGCAATGCGTTGGGGTCAGCCTCCCAAGAAACGCAAACATAGATGGTGAATGCAACTTCTGATCAGGCAGCTGAACGAAGAGTTAAGGTATGGAAGAAGTTTACGAGCAACAGAAACATGGCAGTATTTCCACAAAGTCCAAAAACAATCCTCGAAAGATATTAGAGCAGTGAAAATGGCATACGACACAAGAAGACAAAGTGAAATCGAGGAAGAAATCAAGAAAAATAATTTGAAAAATTTCTACAGAATATTCATGGAAAATATAACGCGTTATCACCCTCCAAATGTCTGCTTCAGAAGAGCAAAGAAACAAACACTAAGGACATTTGCAATATTCTTAAAGGATACTTTGATAAACTCCTCAACTGTAAGAATCCCAAAGAAAAATTACACTTCAGGAAAACACTTACCAAACCCAGACTCGAAGCCGCCTACAATCACAAAGGTAGAGGAGGTTATAAAACAACTGAAGAACTACAGAACCCCTGGGGAAGATGGCATTATCGTCGAGATCTGAAAACTCACAGACCAAAATATTACAAAGAAAATTTATAAAATTCTCTTGGATATATGGAATACGGAGAAAATTACACGGGAATGGAAATGCGCTATGATTCACGCAAGCCACAAATAGGGACACAGGACAGACCCTAAAAATTACAGAGCGATCTCATTATTACTGGCCACTCACAAAATTGTGCTCAAGGTGTTACTGAACACACTGGAACCACAAGTGGATACAAAGATACGTAGGTGAATACCAGGCAAGGTTCAGAAAGAGAAGATCCTGTATTGAACAAATTTGGAACCTGCGAACACTCTTGAAGGTCTGACCAGCGAACATCACTGTAGTTACATTTGTGGACTTTAAGAAGGCCTAAGAATCCATTGACAGGCAGATTCTCTTTGACACATTAGAAGAATATGGAATAGACAGAAAAACTAGGACAATGATAGAACAGACGCTCACAGACACTACATCCAAAATAAAATTTATGGGAGATATCTCAGAGCCATTTGAGATACATACAGGGGTAAAACAAGGAGACGGTCTCACACCACTTCTGTTCAACATAGTCCTGGACAAAATTATCAAGCAGTGGGAAGAAAATGTAAAAGGAATTCAGTTAGGAAGAACACGTTCGAACAAGACAATTATAAAATGCCTAGCATTTGCAGATGACTTGGCAATACAGAAGAAGCGCAAGAAGCCATGGAATATTTACGTGAAATCTTTGCTAAAACGGGGTTACAGAAACCGTACGAAAAACACAATACATGGAAAGAAAGGACAGCAATTCACAAGTCATGCAAACAAAATACAGATTGGTTAACAGAGTGGAAACATTCAAGTGTCTTGGAGAATACATACAAACAGGAGGATCAAACAAGGCATCCAATACAGAACGAATAGAAAATCTTCAGAAAGCGTACAAACTTACATGGAAGCACTACAATAAAAGAAGCATCTCAAGACAGGCTCGGCACCACAATACAGTTGTACTACCAGGAGCCCTCTATGCATCAGAAATGACCACAATCGGGATATCAGGCATAACGGAGACAGAACAGATAGAACTTAAAATCCTTCGAAAAATTTTTGGAGCAGTACATAGAGATGGTATATGGATGAAGAGGCCAACGAAAGAACTACACGAACTTACAGATAGACTCACAGACATAATCGGAAAAAGTCGATTAACATTCCTTTGGCACATACACATTTTGAACAACATCAGACTCACAAAAGGGATTTTTGATGTAGTCAACAGCTCAATAAATAAATAAATAAATAAAAACTGGTTTCATAAAACAAGCAGGAATCGATAAAGAAATGATAGATGAAAGAGACATATTCAGAAACAAAATTATGAACACGAAATTTGAAGTAAAAGAAAGGAAGAAACCAGGGGAAATATGGACGTAACAAAGAAAACACGAACACAGTCAAAGAATGAAGGTCCCGCGTCCGGCCATCCTGATTTAGGTTTTCCGTGCTTTCCCTAAATCACTCTAGGCAAATGGCGGGATGGTTCCTCTGAAAGGGCACGGCCGACTTCCTTCCCCATCCTTCCCTAATCCGATGAGACCGATGACCATGCTGTCTGGTCTCCTTCCCCAAACCAACCAACCAACCAAAGAATGAAGGGTTTTTTGGAAGAGAAAAAGAAGAAGAAATCATAAAAAAAGGGGAGAATTGAATAATCATGTAATATTCAAGTTCAATCACTGTCTTAAGCGCATATATACAAATGGAAGCACTATTGGATTGTTCGTACCACAAAGTGGTTTCAAACCCATAGAGTCTAGTTCCATCCCTCTCATAATTATATGCCTTTCAGCTACTAGCAACTTAGCACCAGTTAGTCCGTACGGGTAGTGACCAAAAACCCGAAGAAATAAAACAAAGACAAGAAGCAATTGAACATACTGACCAGACGACGTTGATACCCAGCCAGTGCCTGGCAACACGCTACGACACGAATACTCCTCCAGCTGCGCTCACCGGCCGTCTGCCCAAGGCAGGCGGCAAGCCATACGTGCGTCCCTCTGTCCCAGAGGAAAGCTCAAGCATACAAGTAGCATTATCATAGAGTGGATACTGTTTCCTGTTTTATGGACCTTCCTTAGGTATTTAAACATTTTCAATTTACGCACTAGTGCCATAAAATAAATAGAGATATAACAAAACGTAAACATAAAAATTAGTAATTAACAAAAATTTCGATGTAAATCATTAGAAGTCTCTCAATTTCCATATTCATTACCCTTGTCGATTGTGTGTGACCACATTCAATGGAATGTTACCTTATACTGCTCTGAGAGACACAGCAACTTCATCATTTTACATAAATTAACTCCAGCAAAGCTATGATTCCAAAATGAAATTTTCACACTGTAGCGGGGAGTGCGCTGATACGAAACTTCCTAGCACATTAAAATTGTGTGCCGGTCTGAGACGCGGACTCGGGACTTTTTCCTTTCGTAGGCAAGTGTTCTAAAAAGTTTGAAAGCTATGATTGGTTTTAGTTGTCGGATAGATTGATGATCTATAGAGAATCTCCCTATAGAACGATCAATGTAGTCATTTTTGTGGTCCTGTGCACTAGTGCATGTCTGTGCAGTGATACATGAATGCTGCTGATAGAAGAATTTTCCGCACCTGAATATAATGGTTTATGAATTTCTTATCAATGTTTTGACTGCTTCCAAGGTAATGTTTCGAACGCAACGCATATTGGCATGACATCGCTGTTAATAAATAACGTTTTGTCAGAAACAGTCTTGTAATTATTATCTACAACTAACAGGAGTGTTTTGTTCTAATTTAGCTTATTCCGCACTGCTAACAGCTCTACATGTGGTAGCCAGCTTCGTACAAACATCTTTGCTTTCGAACAATCCTAGATTGGATCTCATGTAATGATCGTGTGGCATCCTGAGGTTGAGTGCTGTGATTTCTGACACTTGTGCTGTGTTTCTCCAGCTATGGAACTTTCCATTTCCTTCACCATTATGTTGCGCTGCGTCAACGCTAAGCAATGCTTCTTTGCTCAATACTTTTCTTTCGGTCGTAGTTGTTCAACATTTTTCATATCTCTGACAGGCATGAAGCGTCGTACAAAAAGAGGGATGCAAACGCAATAGAAAAGGGAGCATCTGATGAGCGACCCGCAGGGTGTTAAATGTCATACGCTATTTAAAATAGAGTTGTTTATGACTTAAATTGGATTTTGTATGTTAATCATTTTTAACTACTATGCTCAAGTTTGTTTCAAATATATTCAATAAAATCAAACAAACTCTAGATTTCCGTGTTCTAAACTAGATGAGGAAGCATTTGACATCAAATTCCTCTAGAGGCAAATGAATTTGAGCAGAGTCGAAAGACAACCCATCGTACGACAAGCCCGTGTGGGTTAATGAGTAGCACGTTATTTTGCGACGTAGAGAGCTGAGAGGTATGGTTAAGAAGTGCGTATGATTGATTCTAGGTATTCAAGTACACTGGTCAGTCTGAAGTTATCATTTTAGAAAATGTACCTCCAGTCAGCTTATGACGCGTCCTCCATGACGTGAGAAACTTTTGAATAGTTGAAGATTGCACACCTACGACTCGGTCTGCTCTTTCTATGCTCCGGTTGTCTGGAAACACATGACAGCAACTGAGGGTCATCGTCGCTCGTGTTCAGAGCAAATAGCCGTAACTGACTGACTGACGGTTAGCCTCAGGCTGACATCATGTCCCCTCACCACTCGAGTAGTGTCAACATTAGCACCTGATTATATATCAGTGTAAATAGTGAAAATAATTTCATTATCTACTTAACAATTGCCTGGTGGCAAATAGTAAAATCTAGAGGGTGAAATTTCCAGGAAACAAAAGGAGAGGCTTCAATCAGTGCTACAAAAACTAAAGACGACTAAGATTAGGTACGGATCCAGTTCTGAGCGATTCAGATGCAGAGCTGCACGACGATATGAGGACCCGGGTAAAATATCGGCTGGATGGACACAATAAAAAATAAAATAAAGTTGTTTCACGTTCTTGCCATGACACTTGATTTAGAAGCCCAAAGCTGATCTAGTTGCAAGCTTTTCTTCCTTCTCGCTTATAGACACATTTTATTGATGAAAGGTGACCATTGCTTGGTAGTCGAAAGTCCTACATGTAGGAAACTGAATTGAGATCTTTAAGTGTATTCTATGGTCTTGTGTATATGTGTTGGCGATAATGAAAGAGGGCAGAGAGAAACCGAAAAAGACCACAGCGCTAAACCGCTGAAAAAAGAGGCAAAGCAACCTGTATCACTCACTTCTAGCAGGCCGGAGTGGCCGAGCGGTTCTAGGCGCTACAGCCTGGAACCGCGCGACCGCTTCGGTCGCAGGTTCGAATCCTGCCTAGGGCATGGATGTGTGTGATGTCCTTAGGTTAATTACGTTTAAGTAGTTCTAAGTTCTAGGGGACTGATGACCTCAGAAGTTAAGTCCCACAGTACTCAGAGCCATTTGAACCATTTGAACTCACTTCTACACTGTCAGAAGTGGAAAGTGTTACGCCATGGACATATAGACCGATTTTGCCGAGTATCGAACCAGATTTTCGCCTGGATTCCAGACTTCGTGGCAGATGAGATAGAACTCAACAAGGCGCCCTTAACGGAAAAAAATCGACAGATGTTAATGCAATTTACGGAATACCTCAAAGAGGTTATGTAGGACCGTTATTGCTTAAGCTGTTTATAAAGATCTGGTAGGAAGCCTGTTCGCAGATGATGTGATTGTGCATTAAAAAATTAGCAACGTCAGCAGATAATATCAATTTGCAGAATGGCCCGCAGAGGATTGATGAATGGAGCAGACTATGGCAGTTGGCCCTAAATGTAAATAAATGTAACATTCTGTGCATACATTGGGAAAGAAATTCGGTGCTGCGCTACTACACCATTGACGACAAACTGCTGGAAACAGTATCTACCACAAAATAGGCTATCTAGGAGTAACTATCCAGAGCGACCTTAAGTGGAATGACCACGTAAAGCAAATAGCAAGAGAAGTTGATGCCAAACTGAGATACATAAGAAGAATCTTAAGGAAACGTAACTCATTGATGGAGGACTTATTGCTGAATATTGTTCATCTATCTGGGATCCTTACCAGGTCGGATTGGCAGAAAAGGTAGAGAAGACCCAACGAAGAACGCCGCGTTTCGTCACGGGATAGTTGCCCGGTAGCGAGAGCGTTACAGAGATGGTCAACAAACTCCAGTGGCAGATATTACAAGAGGATCGTTTTGCATCGCGGAGAGGTTTACTATTGAAATTTGGAGAGAACACTTTCCCGGAAGAGTCGTACAACATATTACTTCCTCCCACATACATCTCGCGGAATGACAACAAACAGAAAATTCGAGAAAATGGAGCTAATGCACAGGCTTTTCGACAATCATTCTTTCCACGCGCCCTTCGCGCGTGGAACAGGGAAGGGAGGATCATTTAGTTGTAGCACCCACAGCCACACACCGTTAGGTGTCTTGCGGAGTGTGATGTAGATGATGCAGATGTCGACATAGACCTAAAGCTACCAAAGTGATACTCCACTATTTGTATGCTTGTGGTAAGTTCAAAAAATGGATCAAATAGCTCTGAGCACTATGGGACTTAACATCTGTGGTCATCAGTCCCCTAGAACTTAGAACTACTTAAACCTAAGTAACCTAAGGACATCACACACATCCATGCCCGAGGCAGGATTCGAACCTGTGACCGCAGCAGTCGCGCGGTTCCGGAATGCGCGCCTAGAACCGCTAGACCACCGCGGCCGGCTGTGGTAAGTTGATCGAAATCTCTTCCTTATGCGAACTTATTTTTGGTATTTTAAAGTTCCGTGTTCTGGCCCTCTACGGGTTAATCGGGCCCGACCGACTGCCATGGATCCTCTGCCGATAGCTTAATTGATGTGGTATGGAGATGCATGTGGCCATCACACGGCTCTCCCGGTCGTTATTGGGTGTCTCTACCTTTCAACTACTACTTAACGGTCGAATAGCCTTACTGCTGGGCTCATGGGGCTGTCTGCACCTCATATCACTCCTCTAACGAAAGAGAAATCCCTCGCAGTGCCGGGAATCGATCCCGGGACATGCACATGACGATCAGCCACACTGGAGGTGGATTTAAGAAAGGAAAAAAAAAGCTGTAGCTATAAATGCAAAATGGTGTAAGTATGTGATGGCTATACGTTGTGTCTAACGTCAACGGTACACTTCAAGTGGGGACCGCCACACACGTGCCCAGAGGACAAGCACGTGCAGCATACCATTGTATTGTATTGTATTGTATGTTAACCGGGGACCTAGAAACGACGGAGAGGCTCCGTACCCGCGCTGTCGCAGTGGTCTACAACCCCACGACGACTACCGTAGTCCACTTCACCCCTCCGCCGCCCCATACCAAACCCAGGGTTATTGTGCTGTTCGGCCCCCGGTGGACCCCCCAGGGGACGTCTCACACCAGACGAGTGTAAATCCTGTTTTTGCGTGGTAGAGTAATGGTGGTGTACGCGTACGTGGAGAACTTGTTTGCGCAGCAATCGCCGACATAGTGTAGCTGAGGCGGAATAAGGGGAACCAGCCCGCATTCGCCGAGGCAGATGGAAAACAGACTGGCCGGCTCACCGGACCTCGACACAAACCCGCCGGGCGGATTCGTGCCGGCGACCAGGCGCTCCTTCCTGCCCGGAAAGCTGTGCGTTAGACCGCACGTCCAACCGGGCTGGCGCAGCATAGCATACTGCCGTATTTGTAACCTTGAGAAAGGTCGATGCATTGGCATGAGGAACAAGGGAGTAACATATGGACATGTGGCACAGACAATGGCTGCAGTGCAATCACTGCCGATAAGTGACGACGAAATGGACTCGCGTCAATAGTGCGGAAACAAGTACAAGTAAGGAAGGTTTCTTTCAAAAGGGCTACACGATAATGATACCGTAGCACTGATGAGTAGACGAATAACAATACTTAGATCTGGACAGAGGTTACAGACGCTGTGTCACCACGAACTGTCAGGAACAGATCACGGGAAGCTGGTTTGAGATCTCGAGTTTCCATGCCTCTCAACAACAAACCAACAGACAACAGAGACCTGCATGGTGTACAAGCAGAGTCAATTGGCATACTGAGTGGCACTCTGTGGTATTCTGCAGTGTGTATCGCTTTTCTTTGTGACGGTCAGATTGACGCTAACATGTCCGTAAACGACCTGTTGAAATGTCAGAGGAAGCAGAGATTTTCGCGACCTATACCTCTCCAAATACTGGAATAATGGATGGGGGTTTATTGTATTTTAATTATTTGATTTATTTATTTAAGAAATTTTGTTTAAGAAAATTCTCTTTTTCTTATTTATTTTTCGTATTTTTTGTTATAATTTCCAGTGGTTTTATTTAGGTTTTTGCTTCAGTCTTTTGAAAGCTAAAGAATATTAGTCTTTGGTTTTAAATACCACAGGAGAGATAGATATATGCCCCGCAGCATTGATCTCGCTGATACTCCTCGTCGGAACTGCTCCACCTGAAATCTCTAAAATGTTTATTTCACTTCGGAGGTCGATCGGCACAACCCGGTGCTATGATGTATAATGCGTATGGATTGATGAGTCCAATTTTTTTCATCAGCGAAAAGTTTATTGCTTCGGAGATATTCTCTCGACGAATGTTGACCGTGAAAAGATACAAACGCACTATCATTCCACACTGCACCTCCGATCGATCTACGTCACGTGATATCTGAAGAATGTTTGTCAGATCTTTTATATATTGATAAAGACACACCTTGACTGAGTATTATTTTTTTGAATTTCTTTATTGTGCCATCGACTAGCTAAACATTCACAATGGAGCTTAATAACGTCGCACAACAATAGCAAAATCTCTCCAACATAAAACACATCCGATCTCTGTAATCGCTTCACCCAGAGTCCACAAATATACATCATTGGTTACTTATTCCAGAGAGTTGCGTCCGTAGCACGGAACGTCCAATGCTCGGAGGCAGTTTACACTATCCAAAGTGTGTCACCATTTACAATCCATTAAAGGGGGCATAGACTGGATATAGTAACAGGGTTCATTCGATAATTGTGGAAGCGATGCTCAATGATCGCTAGTGTGTGACACGAATGATGAACCCTGTCTTCATGCCCGTACTGTCAAGGGTACGTATGGCAAATTCCAGCAGATTAGAGCAAAACGCCATATCACATTTCACGCCTCACATGTGTCCAGACTAAACCGAGCCTAAAATTTAAAAACGTTTTGAAATTTATCTGTAACCACAAAAGGCTATATAGAAGTAGCAATCAAATGAGCAACTTCCAGTTCCCTGATACCACCTAAATCTAGAGTGCCCCAGGGAAGTGTGGTAGGTCCACTGTTGTTTTTTATCTACATAAATGATCTTTTGGATAAGGTGGATACCAATGTGCGGCTGTTTCCTAATGATGCTATGGTGTACGGGAAGGTGTCGTTGAGTGACTGTAGGAGGATACAAGATGACTTGGACAGGATTTGTGATTGGTGTAAAGAATGGCAGTTAACTCTAATTATAGATAAACGTAAATTAATGCAGTTGAATAGGAAAAAGAATCCCGTAATGTTTGAATACTCCATTAGTAGTGTAGCGCTTGACACAGTCTCGTCGATTAAATATTTGGGCGTAACATTGCAGAGCGATATGAAGTGGGACAAGCATGTAGTGGCAGTTGTGGGGAAAACGGATAGTCTTCTTCGGCTCATTGGTAGAATTTTGGGAAGATGTGGTTCATCTGTAAAGGAGACCGCTTATAAAACACTAATACGACCTATTCTTGACTACTGCTCGAGCGTTTGGGATCCCTATCAGGTCGGATTGAGCCAGGACATATCATATACTGGTAGGTTTGATCATCACTAGAGTGTTACGGAAATACTTCAGAAACTCGGGTGGGAGCCTCTGGAGGAAAGGAGGCGTTCTTTTCGTGAATCGCTACTGAGGAAATTTTGAGAACCAGCATTGGAGGCTGACTGCAGTACAATTTTACTGTCGCCAACTTATATTTCGCGGAAATGCCACAAAGATAAGATAAGAGAGATTAGGGCTCGTACAGAGGCATATAGGCAGTCATTTTTCCCTCGTTCTGTTTGGGAGTGGAGTAGG
Organism: Schistocerca gregaria; assembly: GCF_023897955.1. Classification (NCBI taxonomy): domain Eukaryota; kingdom Metazoa; phylum Arthropoda; class Insecta; order Orthoptera; family Acrididae; genus Schistocerca; species Schistocerca gregaria. Next base: position 524,765,897 of record NC_064921.1, on the reverse strand, counting down.
GAGAGAAAATGCTAGTTGTGGTACGACTTACTCTCCGCCACGCACCGTATGGTGAATTGCGGAGCATGTATGTAGATGTAAATGAAGGTGAGTAAATCACTACTTGTTAATAAATATAAAATGATTATCACGAATGTCAGTGTAATAAATATGACTAACATATTGAATAACAATTGCTTGGCTACTCTTGTGAAGAATTTATGTAACGAGCTGTTTCGTAGCCTAGAAACCACATCATCAGGTTAAATATGGCGAATCATGACTTTCAAGTTGCAACATGGACGCTACCGAACATTCTTTGTCTAAGAATAATTGACGCATCGTCAGGTAAGCGGAAAGTGTGGTTCCACGGCTCCTCAAGCGTGCCGTGATTCGGGAGCAGACGGCAGTAGGTCGAACGTAGCCGGTGTTGACCATTACATACAGGGACACAATCTATCCTTAGTGCCACAAATACAGAAGCCCGCAGTGCATGGATATGCAGGTGGGAAAGTGCCCAACTATACAGGGTGTTACAAAAAGGTACGGCTAAACTTTCAGGAAACATTCCTCACACACAAATAAAGAAAATATGTTACTTGGACATGCTTCCGGAAACGCTTAATTTCCATGTTAGAGCTCATTTTAGTTTCGTCAGTATGTACTGTACTTCCTCGATTCACCGCCATGATTTCATACGGGATACTCTACCTGTGCTGCTAGAACATGTGCCTTTACAAGTACGACACAACATGTGGTTCATGCACGATGGAGCTCCTGCATATTTCAGTCGAAATGTTCGTACGCTTCTCAACAACAGACTCGGTGACCGATGGATTGGTAGAGGCGGACCAATTTAATGGCCTCCACGCTCTCCTGACATCAACCCTCTTGACTTTCATTTATGGGGGCATTTGAAAGCTCTTGTCTACGCAACCCCGGTACCAAATGTAGAGACTCTTCGTGCTCGTGTTGTGGACGGCTGTGATAACAATACGCCATTCTCCAGGGCTGCATCAGCGCCTCAGGGATTCCATGCGACGGAGGGTGGATGCATGTGTCCTCGCTAACGGAGGACATTTTGAACATTTCCTGTAACAAAGTGTTTGAAGTCACGCTGGTACTTTCTGTTGCTGTGTGTTTCCATTCCACTATTAATGTGATATGAAGGGAAGTAATAAAATGAGCTCTAACATGGAAAATAGGCGTTTACCGACACATGTCCACATAACATATTTTCTTTCTTTGTGTGTGAGGAATGTTTTCTGAAAGTTTGGCCGTGCCTTTTTGTAACACCCTGTATACTGAGCGGTAAGCCGTGCCGGTGGCGAAATCGAGTCTAGTCAAGGACGGAAATGTGAGGAGTCAAAGACGGGTCAGCAGTGTGTGGTCGGACGTAGAACTGTGATATGTCTAGAAAAGTGAAATTTTAATAGTGTCAGTACTATGTCGAGTGAAATGAGATTTGGCGAGGCTGCTGCATTTATGGTGCAAAGTCACCTCTCAAAATTATGGCTCGCTGAATGCACAACTTTCCTGTCTTAATTTAAGATGGACTTTCGAGGCACGTCAACTTCAGAAACACTTGCTCCTACAGGCTGCGTGGTTCGCCATATATTGTTCTGTCAGCTTTGAGGCGTGAAGAGTTAGACACCGAAAAACTGCAACAACACTACATTTTCAACAATTAAGGCTAAAACGTTTCCGTAAACTTTATTGTGCTTAGATCTGTTCAAAATGTTACAGTCACTTAACATTTCAATTAATATTGCTCAACCTTTGAATATCGTCAGGTACTCAGAAATCTTCTTAAATTAATTTTGTTATTGTCATTTATTTACTCCTGTTACCTGGTCATAAATTTTGGAAAGTTACTTTATAAGTTTATTCCTCTGAAATTTCGTATCAAATTCCATTTTTTAGAATAATGAATGTTTGCCGTAAAGTCTAGTTAAATTTAAATATAAATATGGTTTAAAGAACTGTTATTGTTTCAGTTAAATATTGTGGTCGTTTAGAAAACTTGCTGACTAGTAACTTTACTTGAAAATAATTTCAGCTTCTTAGCTTCTTTAAGTACTAATTTCAGTAATTATGTAGTTCAAAAACTTCAAAATTGGTAGCCATTGCGATACCCGTTACTTTTATAGTACGCATCCATCTTGTTTCTATTTGTCAAAAGCTACTTAACTTCATTTCATTAATAGTAACTTTATTCCTGAAACGTTAACTTCCTCCTTTGGAGCTGGTGAACGAAGCCTCCACAGAAAAATATCTTTTGTAGAGGGGTTGCCACGCGGTTAAGGTAATACCAGTTTTCTTCGAGTCTCCAAATACATACTGTTGTGTTGAGGATAAAATCAAGCTGTAAGAAATATAACTCAGGTAGGCAGTGAAATCTCAGTTTGTGTCTGTGCCAAAATTATAAATCGAACGCCTTATCTTCATCACGCTTTCGATAGAAATCAGTAACAGTTTATGAATGCCTTAAGAATAATGTTAATTCCAGTTGGATTTCACATGATTCATATTAATTCAAGGTATCTGAGTGCTTGTAAAGTGCAGAATAAACGTCAGTACTCAACTGAGTGAGCAAAAGCGTTAGCGTTCATGGGAACAGTGTGTGTGTGTGTGTGTGTGTGTGTGTGTGTGTGTGTGTGTGTGTGTGTGTGTCACGAACGGTAGTCTTTTGAGGGCACACAAGGGCAGACAGGTCACAGGCTGTGCAAACAATAAAATTGATAGTCGGGTGGCCAGTATGTAGCCAACAGTCAGCAACCTGTATTGTAGATTTTTCAGGTGCTAATAGTTTGGTTCCGTATAGATTTTAAAAACTACTACAAGTGAAAGCAGTTAATACAAATTTGCTCACACCTGTTTTTCCGTAATTACGAGGGGCGTTCAATAAGTAACGCAATACCTTTTTTCTGAAAGCATGTTGATTTTATTCAGGTTTACAATATACTAAACTATTACCCACTCCTCTGATTAAAAAACCCAACTTTTTTTATAATCTCCGTTTAATGCGACGGCCTTACACCACGTTGCTCGGCGGGCTGGTGTGGCCACATGGCACCACTCTACTGATCGATGTCTTGCTGCATCAGTTACCTTCCCAATCATCCACGTACTGATTGTCCGGAGTGCATCCTTCATTGGGCCAAACCGAAGGAAGTCGGTAGGTGCGAGATCCGAGCTGTAGGGTGGATGATGAAGAACAGTCCAGAGATGTTTTGTGAGCTCCTCTCAGGTGTGCAGACTTGAGTGATGTCTTGTGCTGTCGTGGAGGAGAAGTAGTTCGTTTGCATTTTTGTGCCGACGAACACGCTTAGGTTGTTTCTTCAGTTTTTTGAAGGTACCACAATACAAATTAGAGTTGACCGTTGTACCACGAGGAAGGACATCAAACAGGATAACCCCGTCAGAGTCCCCGAAGACTGGCACCATGTCTTTACTGGCTAAGGGTGCGGATTTGAACTTTATATTCGGAGGAGAGGTGGTGTGGTCCCACTCCATTGATTGCAGTTTTGTTTCTGGTTCGAAGTGATGACCCATGTTTCGTCGCGTGTGTCGATGTCCGACAAAAAAGTGTCACCGTCAGCCTTACGCGTCAGCGTCACCAACAGAGACGTCCAGTTGCACAGCAGGGTGTTTAATTGTTGCCCATCGAACCACAAGCATACTATCTCTCTACCATTCCTCTCCCGAACAGCGCGCGGGAGAAACGAACACCTAAACCTTTCTGTTCGAGCTCTGATTTCTCTTATTTTATTTTGATGATCATTGCTGCCTATGTAGGTTGGGCTCAACAAAGTATTTTCGCATTCGGAAGAGAATGTTGGTGACTGAAATTTCGTAAATAGATCTCGCCGCGACGAATAACGTCTTTGCTTTAATGACTTCCATCCCGACTCGCGTATCATATCTGCCACACTCTCTCCCCTATTACGTGATAATACAAAACGAGCCGCCCTTTCTTGCACCCTTTCGATGACCTCCGTCAATCCCACCTGATAAGGATCCCACACCGCCCAGCAATATCCTAACACAGCCGCGCGGGATTAGCCGAGCGGTTTAAGGCGCTGCAGTCATGGACTCATGGACTGTGCGGCTGGTCCCGGCGTAGGTACGAGTCCGGTCTCGGGCATGAGTGTGTGTGTTTGTCCTTAGGATAATTTAGGTTAAGTAGTGTGTAAGCTTAGGGACTGATGACCTTAGCAGTTAAGTCCCATAAGATTTCACACACATTTGAACACTTTGAACAATATTCTAACAGAGGACGAACGAGTGTAGTGTAAGCTGTCTCTTTAGTGGACTTGTTGCATCTTCTAAGTGTCCTGCCAATGAAACGCAACCTTTGGCTCGCCTTCCCCACAATATTATATATGTGGTCTTTCCAACTGAAGTTGTTCGTAATTTAAACACCCAGCTACTTACTTGAATTGACAGCCTTGAGAATTGTACTATTTATCGAGTAATCGAATTACAACGGATTTCTTTTGGAACTCATGTGGATCACCTCACACTTTTCGTTATTTAGGGTCAACTGCCACCTGCCACACCATACAGCAATCTTTTCTCAATCGCTTTGCAACTGATACTGGTCTTCGGATGACCTTACTACACGGTAAGTTACAGCATCATCTGCGAACAACCTAAGAGAACTGCTCAGATTGTCACCCAGGTCATTTATATAGATGAGGAACAGCAGAGGTCCCAGGACGCTTCCCTGGGGAACACCTGATATCACTTCAGTTTTACTCGATGATTTGCCGTCTATTACTACGAAATGCTACCTTCCTGACAAGAAATCAGGAATCCAGTCGCACAACTGAGACGATACCCCATAGGCCCGCAGCTTGATTAGAAGTCGTTTGTGAGGAACGATGTCAAAAGCTTCCCGGAAATTAGAAATACGGAATCAACTTGAGATTCCCTGTCGATAGCGGCCATTACTTCGTGCGAATAAAGAGCTAGCTGCGTTGCACAAGAACGATGTTTTCTGAAACCATGCTGATTACGTATCAATAGATCGTTACCTTCGAGGTGATTCATAATGCTTGAATACAGTATATGCTCCAAAACTCTACTGCAAACCGACGTCAATGATATATGTCTGTAGTTCGATGGATTACTCCTACTACCCTTCTTAAACACTGGTGCGACCTGCGCAATTTTCCAGTCTGTAGGTACAGATCTATCGGTGAGCGAGCGGTTGTATATGATTGCTAAGTAGGGAGCTATAGTATCAGCGTAATCTGAAAGGAACGTAATCGGTATACAATCTGGATCTGAAGACTTTCCCGTATCAAGCTACCCCTAAGGTATCCACTTCTAAGAAACTCATGCTAGCAGCTGTTCGTGTTTCAAATTCTGGAATATTCCTTTCGTCTTCCCTGGTGAAGGAATTTCGGAAAACTGCGTTCAATAACTCCGCTTTAGCGGCACAGTCGTCGGTAACAGTACCATCGGCACTGCGCGGCGAAGGTATTGACTGCGTCTTGCCGCTTGTGTACTTTACATACGACCAGAACTTCTTCGGATTTTCTACCAAATTTCGAGACAATGTTTCGTTGTGGAACCTATTAAAGGCATCTCCCATTAAAGTCCGTGTCAAATTTCGCGCGTCTGCAAATTTTATCCAATCTTCGGGATTTCGCTGTCTTCTGAACTTCGCATGCTTTTTCCGTTGCCTCTGGAACAGAGTTCCGACCTGTTTTGTGTACCATGTGGGATCAGTTCCATCTCTTTTCAATTTATGAGGTATGAATATCTCAATTGCTGTTGCTACTATATCTCGTCTACATTTGCATAGTCAGTTCGGAAGTAATGGAGATTGTCTTCTAGGAAGGCTTTAGTGACACTTCATCCGCTTTTTTAAATTAAATTATTTTGCGTTTGTTTCTGGTGGATTTGGAAGAAACGGTATTGAGCCTAGCTACAACGACCTTGTGATCACTAATCCCTGTATCAGTCATGATGCTGTCTATTAGCTCTGGATTGTTTGTGGCTGAGGTCAAGTGTGTTTTCGCAACCATTTACAACTCGCGTAGGTTCGTGGACTAACTGCTCGAAATAATTTTCGGAGAAATCATTTAGGACAAACTCGGAATTTGTTTTCTGCCTACCACCGGTTTTGAACAAGTATTTTTGCCAACATATCGAGGGAAGGTTGAAGTCCCCACCAACTATAACCGTATGAGTGGGGTATGTATTTGTTACGAGACTCAAATTTTCTCTGAACTGTTCAGCAACTATATCATCGGAGTCTGGGGGTCGGTAGAAGGAGCCAATTATTAACTTAGTTCGGCCTTCAAGTATAACCTCCACCCACACCAATTCGCACGTTGTATCTACTTCGACTTCACTACACGCTAAACCACTACTAAGAGTCACAAACATTCCACCACCAATTCTGCCTAATCTATCTTTCATGAACACTGTCTGAGACTTCGTAAAAATTTCTGCAGAACTTATTTCAGGCTTTAGCCAGCTTTCTGTACCTATAACGATTTCAGCTCCTGTGCTTTCTATTAGCGCTTGAAGATCAGGGACTTTCCCAGCACAACTACGACAATCTACAACTACAATTCCGACTGTTCCTTGATCCAAGCATGTCCTGTATTTGGCATGCACCCTTTGAGATTGCAGCTACCTTGTTGCTACGATGACAGACATTTCGCCCAACGACTCACCATGCTTTTGTTCACTTCCAGATCGCTGTAGACATGTTGCAAGCGCCTATGAGTATCTGCGATGCTCTGGTTTTCCACCAGAATAAACTCAGTGACAAAACTGTCTGCTTGGAACGTACATCAGTTACCCCGTTTTAAAGGCTATGTATGGCGCCGCTAACTATTGGAACTTCATGAAACTTTTGGGGCTGAAGCGGGAATATTCAACGATGACCCACAACATATTCCAGAATTGTTCAATCGAAATTGGTGGAGAGAAAAGTATTCTATTACTTATTGAATCCCCTCGTAGAAGGTACATTCCCAGTTAAGAGAAATGTGTAGGTTCGATTGCACGCCATTGTAGCAGCCAGCGTCTCACGTTATATTGATGTAGACAATGGGCATCACTAGGGAGTGGAACGAAATTTCAATCATTCAGTGAACCATTTTGTGGTTGCAGAAGACTTTAGTAGTTTCGGGGTTGATGGCAGACGTATGCCCCACTAAAGTAATACGCAGTTTTGAGCGTTGGAACATCTATATCCCATATCTGTTAGTGTTACCATTTAGTGATAAGTATCCAGAAAATTGAGAAAATGCTACGGATCATCAGCTGGATGTATAGAAGTCTGTGAGTGATGACGTGGAGGACGTTTGTTTATAGCTCTCACGCTACATCTGTTCCACTTAAGTCAGATCAAGTCCTCTTCTTCTCCATTCTAAGAAAGTCTAAAATGAGTGATTATTTCCTTATCTATTCTAGATACTATTTTGAGACGTTACTACATTCCTAAATAGTTCTTATGGTTCGTACATTGTTTGTAGTTAGCGAGGCCAATGTGCCCCAGTAAACTTCAGACAGTGTAAAAGTCTATGGTATGTGACATGTCAAAGCCACTTTCAAATTTCATTTTGAAGTTTTGTTTCCAATATTTTTATCTTTTTCAGTGTGTCTTTCTGGTGAGAATAAATGTTTTTACACTGATTTATCATACTTTTTTGTATTTTCCACCCTAATGAGGTCCCTCTAAAAGAATGTATGATATGGAGAATTAAATTAGTTATATCCGTGGGACACATGTGTCCCACCTCGATGTCTTTCAAAATCCATCAACTTAAAAAAAAGATTGTTAAGGAAAATGTAATGTTTATTACACCGGAAGACAGTTTTTCAAATGGTTCAAATGGCTCTAAGCACCATGGGGCTTAACATCTGAGGTCATCAGTCCCCTAGACTTATAACTACTTAAACGTAACTAACCTAAGGACATCACACACATCCATGCCGGAGGTAGGATTCGAACTTGTGACCGTAGCAGCAGATCGATTCCACATTGGAGCGCCTAGAGCCGCTCGGCCACAGAGGCCGGCGCAATTTTTCATCTTTTACTTTTGAAATATGTGTAAAATGAAATGTAGCTACAAAAGAATGAATACCTGTTTCGTGATGAACATATCCAGAAAGTTTGATAAATGTCGGACTGGTGCTTCATGATGTAACACATCCCATTTCTGTCATCGTACTATGAAGTAGGAAAACTTTCTTTTTTGACTCATCAGTCTTCTGACTGGTTTGAAGCGCCGGCCACGAATTCCTCTCCTGTGCCAACCTCTTCATTCCAGAGTAGCACGTGCAACCTACGCTCTCAGGTATTTGCTGGATGTATTCCAATCTCTGTCTTCCTTTACAGTTTCTACCTTCTATAGCCCCTTCTAATACCACGGAAGTCGTCACTGATGTCTTAACAGATGCCCTATCATCCTGTCCCTCCTCCTTGTCAGTGTTTTTCACATATTCCTTTCCTCTCTGTTTCTTCACAGAACCTCCTCGTTCCTTACCTTACGAGCCCACCTAATTTTCAACATTCATCTATAGCACCACTTCTCAAATGCTTCGATTCTTTTCTGTTCCCGTTTTCCCTCAGTCCATGTTTCACTACCATACAATGCTGTGCTCCAGCCTCAGACATTTCTTCCTCAAATTAAAGCCTATGTTTTGTCAGTGGTAGTGTGCTTTTGATGGCCTCTTTGCTCTGTCGATCACTGATTATTTTGCTGCCTAAGTAGTGGAATTCCTTAACTTAATTTTCTTCGTGACAATCAATCCTGATGCTAAGTTTCTCGCTTTTCTCATTTCTGCTACTTCTCATTACTTTCGTCTTTCTTCGATATACTCTCAGTCAATATTCTGTACTTGTTAGACTGTTCATTCCATTCAGCAGATCATGTAATTCTTTCTTACTTTCACTCAGGACAGCAATGTCATCAGTGAATTTTAATTCCATTCCTGAATCTTTCTTTTATTTCTATCATTGCTTCTTCGAAGTACCGGTACAGATTGAGCAGTAGTGGTGAAAGACTATCTTATTTATCCCTCTTGGCTTCTGCCATATATGAAATGACTAATCACTTTTATCCAGTTCGCCAACGAGAAATAATGTCATGAATGGTTCTGAAATTTGAAAGTTCATCTTCAGATGAGTATGTGGATACATAGTTTTATAAGAAACTGACCACATTGAAGCCTAAAACATTTTTAAGTTCGAAGATTTTAAAAACTGTTATTAACACTAGTTTGGTCTTACTGTAGGTGGAAATTCTTCAGTAAAGTTCTGGAACGTATGTCAGACAACAGAGTGAAAATACTACAGCAATCCTTGTTCATTATTTCTACGGAAACGGAAGCGAAGCCAACTACAACATGGTATTGTTTTATATTTAAAAGACATACACAACTTCAGCAATTGTACTTCAAAATTATGTAAGAATGAAAACATAGGAAGCGTGAAATAGAACGAACATACGTCCTACAAAAGTAAATTTATAAGAGGCATAGCGTAACAGTATCAAGTATGAACAAAAAAAAGTAGAGCAAATTTTCACAGATGTAAACTATTTAACAATATATCTGTTAATTTTTGTAACATTCTAGATGCATAAATAAAATGTTTTCACATTTTACGTAAAGTTTTGTAACTTCAAATGTAAACAATAACTTCTATGCATCATATCTTTACATGACCTTTTTTCCTTGCTTGTTTTTTTCCTGTGTCTATGTAGTATACTCATCTTGGATACGTGCTGTTTTTAGCAATGTCTTGTGCTGTGTTCCTTTAATTATAGATACAAGAGATCTAAAAAATCGCAGACGTATGTGGTGTTGAGACTAAAGAACCTGAGGAATCTTTCACTATGCCTGAAACGTCTTTGTTGCCACATTACTGAAAATAAAATGGATATGGTTTGTGGTATACATTACGCTTCCCGCATATTTAACTAGTTTGTACGTCGGTGACAAACATGCCATACCATGGGAACAACCACAGAATGACGCTCGAGACTACAACGTGGAACGCAAAGCTTGACGATCGGTACTTCACGTCACAGTGACGTTGTAAGTACAGCCAGTGGCGATGCGCTAGCCAACGCGTCACGCTACGGGATACGTGTCTCTCTTCTGACCTCGTTACTGACGCAGACTTAGACAGTAAATTGCCTTCCTTTTTTATATACGTTTAATAAAAGAAGGCGTTTTATGCTGACGCTCTTAGCTCGCCAAGGTGGTAGCCTACCAAAGTGTAGTTCAGGTGGATCTCTGGTACCGTGTGTCGCAATTAGACCCCTATCAGGAAGAACTATAAGATAAATTCACTGTATTCGAAGAAGAGGTGCACGTTTTGTCAGACCTTTGTTCGGTAAGCACAAGAGCGTCATTGCAGCTGGAGTCCATTTACAGTGAAGAAACCAAGAGCAGCAGTTTGTGCCACAGTTGAACTCATACTTAAAATTCCGAGATCGAACTTCCCAAGAAGAGTCAAATAGTATATTATTTATTCTCTCACGTTTTCAACAAAATGACCGTGACAGTAAAAATCAGAGAAAATCGCGCTTATATGGAGATTTAGCGACAGTTCATCTAGCCTCCTATTATTAATTGTTTCAATTTGGTATCGATTATCTTGCTTGATTAATTTATGATGTGTTGTGCCTTCTCACTTCAGAGGCAATAAATTCGTTAGCATGTAGAAGATCTGAGGTCGTATTAACACTCCTGTGGTGACTGTTAATATGAGTGAACAATTCTATTGAACCCGTCGCTCCTTTCGTCAATCCGAAATTGATTGTGACCAATCGATCAATTTCAGGTCGACTTCTTCAGCCGAAAACTCCTTTATAAACTACAATCTACAATTATACGTAATTAAAGATGGTTCTTATTTAGCATGGCAAACGCTTTGGACAACTACATAAAATTGTTTGAAATTTTCCGTCCCTTTCCATGTCAACCTTCTAGTTGAGCTTATTTTGTCAGCTTTCACCGGGGTGCTTCAAGTTTTCGTATTTGGTTTTTCTTTTAAAAATCAGCCTCAGTTTTTCTAACATATATTCGAAGCCAGAACCACCTTTCATTGACAATGACGTAATAAATTTTGTGTAGGACGGCATCAATCAATTAACACTGCGAAGTCCACTTAGAGAACACTACTCATACTGATTTTGACACGTTTTTTAGAAAAGCCTTTTAAAGCCACCGAAGTATTTCGATCGAAGCACGAGGTGTAAATATCTCAATACTGAGAAGAAAACGTTTAAACTAAGAAATCTGTAAACATACATCAATAACTCTTGTAATACTTTGCTCACATGAGACAAAAAGCACTTTCAGTTTCGTAATCCTTTGACCAATCGGAACTGTTTGATATACATCGCAACAACATTGTGTTTGGCTTTTAGTTTGGTATTCCTCTAGTGATTCTTGTTTTCGTGTACTGTTATGTCTTCCACTCCCCTTACAATCTAGTCCAATCAATACTTTATAAACACGATTTGCATATGAACAGAACGAGCAATTTGTGAGGGAGTCACATTGTCATTCGTATGCACCAGGCTTTATGTGTTGGCCATCACGATACCTAAAACCATTCGAAAGTTAGTTTGAATCATGAGACACGCCGTAATTCTAACGTAAGACTCAAAATTTGCCACCATGGGAATGACGTCACAAACCAATAGAGCAAAAGAAACAGCCTCAGCTGACGATGGGCAGATGTGGAGAGGAGGTTGAAACCATATTGACTCCTGTAGCGAGCAGCACAGATGTGCATGTTTTCAAGACGGTGTATCTTTTCAAGATGGCGTTGTACTGGTTTCTTTTTTTTTTCCTAATGTGAAGATGGAGACCGTGTTGCAGCAAGATATTTCGATGCATTGCACACGCGTTACTGTTTCTGTATTGAACAGTAGTAAAAAATCATTATGCAAAGTTTTTGTTCGTCATTTACAAAGTCAAAAACCACCTCAATAATAATAAGATGAAGCTGTTGACGTCAATCCTGGACATACGTCGATTGCAAGTTAAGTACGAGGGTGCTGGTAAAAAAGCCAGAAAAAAAGTTTGTTTCGCAAATAAATCATCTTACTTCTCGACATGTCTCATTTGAAGGATATACATTTGGTCCAGCAATCCTCCACATTTTTCATCTCATCGGAAAAACGAAATCTGTCAAACACTGCAAGACACTCGTTGACTGCATCTATCACTTCCTCATTTGATGAAAATATCTTCCCACCATAGGAAAGTTTCAATTTAGGGAACAGGAATAAGTTACTTGGAGCTAAGTCTGGTGAATAGGATGGACGAGAAACCAATTCAAACCCCAATTTATGCACTTTGACTATTGTTGTCGCTGATGTGTGGGATTGTGCATTACCCTGGTGGAAGAACACTTTTCTGAGGCCAACCTTTTTTCAGCCAATACAAATTTCAAACAGTCCAGCAATGAAGCATAACAGGCTCGAGTTATGGTTCTGCTTTTTCCAAATAATGTATTGGGATTATTCCTTGGTAATCTAATAAAACAGATGCCATCACCTTACCAGCTGACGAAATGGTCTTGGCGTTCCTTGGTGTACTTTCATCAGCCTGTGTACATTGTTTCGACTGCCGTTTTGACTCTGGTGTGTAATGACGGATCGAAGGTTTCATAAAAAATCACCAATCGGCGTAAAAAGTGTTATGGGTTGTGATTAAGGATCGCCAGACATTGTGTTGAAATGTTGTGCCGGATGAGTCTTTGGTCGACGATGAGCAGTTGCAGCACGGCTTCTTCGTAGCCAATTCTTTGCGCAGAATATCTCAGTTGAGATATCTACGATCTCAGCTATCTAACGAATTTATATGCGGCAGTCTCGGATGCTGTCAGTAGTTTCCTTTGTTGTGAACTCAACTGAACAGCTGGAGCGCGCTCCGTCTTCGGTGCTTCTCCGATCACGTTTGAATTTAGTAATCCAAAAGTAAATGGTCCTCTATGATGGCACAGATTCCGCGTGAACTTCCAATTTCTGTTTTAATCTGTGCGGCAGTCGATCCCCTCAAATGAAAATGTTTTATAACAGCACAAAACTCGCTCTTCTGCATTTCCGATCGCAGTCGGCACATTGACCAATTAAGACGGCAGTCAACAATGATCTGTTGGCAGTACATTGTTGAAATTCATCCTTGGAATGATCGAGCTTATGAACCACGAAGGCGAGACAAAAACGTTACGTTGTTTCATGGAAATTTACCAGGCTTATCAAGCCACCCACATCCAAGGCAGTTATGGATTTGAAAATCTGCTGGCGGGCTTCGGTTTTTATAAATCAAACTAAAACAGATAGCCAGATCTCAGACGTACAGTAGTAGCGCATCAGCGGCTCCCCATCAAGTCCAGACAGTCATTCTGTTGTTCGGACAAGGCGCGAGAAGCAGTGGATGTGCAGCGCCTGGGTAACGGTCACGGTTGCCTGACGTCTCGGAAAGGCGCGGCGCGGCGCTGAACTACTTGTCCGATGAGCGGAGTGACTAATGGCCCGGCGGCGGCATTAGCATGCGTGGCCAGGCCGCTACGCGTGACGGCGGCGTGCGTTTGCATGCCGCTGGACGTCGCCTGAAACCCCGACCAGCTCCACGCGGCGGCAGCCGACTCCCATACGTGCGAGCGGAGAGAGCTCGTGTAGCAACCGTGACGTTCCGGACCGTGAGCATTACAGCAGACAACAAAGGTTACGCTCTCAGCATGAAGAAAACCATCCAGAAATCGGTCTGCTTATCACTGGTGTAATGAAATGTGTGGCGAGGGCCTCCCGGCGGGTACACCTGATCGCCTGGTGCAAGTCTTCAGAGGTGACGCCACTTCGGCGACTTGAGAGTCGATGAGGAGGAAATGATTATGATGAGGACTACACAAACTCCCAGTACCTGAGCGGATAAAATCGCCTACCCAGTCTAGCAATACCACCGCTTGCAAAGTAGGTTAGAAATCAGATTAATAATGTTGCTCACGCAGCATATGTTCGCTTTATCGGGCAACAACAAAGTTATTGACTGTGGATGGTATCGTCAGAATGGGAATAATGAAGTCACTGTAAAAAATTAATTAATTTTGGCACTTATCTTGAATGGATTCCCACGTAGATTTCGTCGAAGTTGTTATGGCTCATCTTGTTGATTCCAGGGTGAGTCCACTTTGGCTGCTAGAAGGCCCAAATCTGTATTTTAACAATATTTGAAGACCTAACAAATGCGTTTTTCAGGAAATTCTTAATAATCAAACAATCCCATATCAGAACAATGGTATGGTAGAAATAATTTTTGACTTGGTGTTCACGATCCACATTTTTATTAAACTTCTTGTAAATTCACATACACTTCTTCTTAATTGTCACATCATCACGAAAACAGTTTTGTATCAACCTCCATATATTTAATTTCCACTTTAACCAAACACAAGACTTGACTGTTCTTTTACAAAGCGAAATAACAACTTAACTTCTGCAAAATGAAACAAAGACTGCTCTGTGCGCATTCGGGCCAAAACGGTTACAAGTAAGTCAAAGATTATGACAGTCTCACAGAAATGAATACACACAAGAACCATATCACTGTAATATATCGATACATCGGAGTACCTATACATTAATAAAACCAAATGTGAATATTGTCACAAAAAGATGTCTGTTACTTCGCAGAAAAGTAGTACGATATTACTGGTATTGAGAATTGGGGGTGGAGTTCCGTAATGGTCACGTAAATAAAGAACGATTACACCAGCCGGGAATCGAACCTGGGCCCCGTGACATGACAAGCCAGCACGCTGTCTACTCAGCTACGGTGGCGGACTGTATCATTGGTGTGCGCATATCGATCATCCATTCAACAGTAGCGTGAACGTCAATATCAAAATAACTGACTGCGATATTAATGTCCTCTAACTTCACAAGCTGCGACATGGTCACGAACTGAACAGTGGCCCGAATATAGAATAAATTTCCTTTACTATACGTCTACGGTCACAAATTTTTTGCCGTCAGACTACAGGTTTCGGTCTGTAATGACCATGTTCAGATGTCTTTTATAAAAACATGTACTAATAGACTGGAGCCATAGTGGCATCGTCATTTGACGATGGCACTATGGCTACAGTATACTAGGACATGTTTTATAAAACAGATCTGAAGATGGTCATTATAGAGTGAATCCGGTAGTTTTCCCTTTTTTTAAAAAAAAAATTTTTGCTGTTGCGGCAGGTGATGTCATGGGGGAAGCCTCGTCAGAGAGGTCCGCCACATGGGCGTCTTGGGAAGTGATTCCAGTGGTGGTTTCCCGTTGCCTTCTACTGATGATGATGAAATGATAATGAGGACAACACAACACCCAGTCCCTGAGAGAAGAAAATCTCCGACCCAGCTGGGAATCGAACCCGGGCCCCTAGATGTGACAGACCGCCGCGCTGACCTCTCAGCTATCGGGGCGGACATCAGGTAGTTTGACGACTAAAAATTTGTGACCATAGACATAAAGTAAAAGAAATTTAAAGTCATCTAAATTCACTCAATAAAGGAATGAGTAGACCTGATGGGATACCTACACGATTCTTCATAGCGCTTTCAGAACAACTCCCCTCTTCCAACAGCAGTCCAGCATAGGTCGATGGAGGACTGAAGCATTCCAAGTGATTGAAAACACGTTCAGATCTTTCCCATTTTTAAGGTGAGTCACGGTACAGGTGCACATAAGTATGGGCTTATATCGCTGCACTCAGTCTCTTGTACAATTTTGGAACACGCTTTATGCTCGCCTATTATGACCTTCATCAAGACCTAAAATCCCGCAACTATAGGCCTATATCGCTGACCTCTATCTGTTGAACGATTTTGGAACACATTTTATGCTGACATTTCTAGTTCCCACTGTAGAATTAACATAAATTCTAGAAACAACTACCGCGTGAAACCCAACTCGCTCTGTTCGTCCACAGGACCCAGAAGGCAGTAGATGCTGAATCGCAGGTTGATGCCGTGTCCCTTGACTTTCGGAAGGCATTCGTCACGAAATAACTTTCGCATGATATGCCACCTTCAAGTAACATAGCTCGATGAAACTTGGACGACACATACAAAGAACTGCTACAGCATACTAGGGAACTTGATTAAACAAAATACGCAGTGAGACGCATAGAAGTCATTCTTTTATTCAAAGAAATTAATTGCACTGAAGTCAACGTGATTTGTGATGCTTTGCAACGTGCTCCCATGTTGTCCACGCGTTTGATAAACAGTTCCTGTGGTAGGGCGCTCCATTCCTCCAACAACACGGCTAATAGGTACTGGATGGTCGGTGCTCGTGTACGTGCTGGGATTTAAGTCGTGGGAACGGATGGGACAGTCAAGTCCCCGAATATCTTCTCGTTCCATGAACTCCTGCACGTGTGCAGTTCGATGCAGTCACACCGTCATCCATAACAGTGAAGTCAGGGCCCTAAAAGCGAGTTGTTCTAGGCGCTACAGTCTGGACCCAAGCGACCGCTACGGTCGCAGGTTCGAATCCTGCCTCGGGCACGGATGTGTGTGATGTCCTTAGGTTGGTTAGTTTTAAGTACTTCTAAGTTCTAGGGGACTGATGACCTCAGCAGTTAAGTCCCATAGTGCTCAGAGCCATTTGAACCCCAAAAAGAACGCACATGGAGAAGGAGTACTGTGTCACAGTAACGTTGAGCGGTGAATGTACCGTGTTCAACGATTTCGAGGTCAGTAAATGCATACAACATTACGCTTCCCAACACCATAACATCTGGAGTACCAAAGCGATCATATTCGAGAATGTACTTGGGTGAATTACGTTCCTACCTCTCACCATGTGACGGTACGTGAATTTGCTGTCTCAAGACCATGCGACCCACTCTTCGCTGGTCCAGTCCATATACTGTTGCCACCATCGCAAACGGTGCCGTCAGTTTGCAAGTGGCAACGGTACACAACGTACTGGTTTTCAGGCAAAGAGACCACCCACATGCCGTGGACGTGCCATAGAGTGTGTGGTTGCATACGTTGCAGTCTTATTATTTGTGGTTGTAACTGCACCCGCTGTTTTAAATGAGTACCTTCTTGCCTGTTGTTGTTACCCGTGTTCGACCACTTCCGTCCTTCGGGCAGCAGTGCCTCTGTCTCGGAACGCTCCCCATAATTGTGAAACATCGCTGTGATCAGTACCAAACTTTTGGGATACACTCGTCACACTTCGTCCTTCTTCCAGTTTTGCTATGATTATTGCCTGTGTGAAGTCATCTGATTGTCGTCTCCGGGCCATACTGTAATCAAGAACACCACCATAGTGCACAGCAACTACTCGCTGATTGAGACGCACTGTCTTTTCCCATTCTTTCAACTTTCAACTGCCCCGTTTTGTGGGTCAAGCCCCATTTTGTGCTATAGTCACGCTGAACTCACGCCCTCTGACGTGCAACTTCTGAGCACTCTTTTTGAGCAATACTGGGAGACCTCTGGTAACATGATCCAGCAGTTTCAATCATTTGTACTGAATAATTAATGTATTCCAATACTTAGCCTATCTCGTCCCTAAGCTTTGCAGAGCTGTGTTGATATATGTATGTAGCATCGGTCGAACCACGAGGGTTATGAGCCATTACTGTTCGCCATACGTGTAAAAGACGCAGTGCAGTGCTCTTTGAACTGCGACCCTAGTAATCGTGCGGCCTGCGGTTCTCAGCCGTATTTTATGATAATGTCCATCTAGCAGCTAACAGTGAAATGCAAAAAGTCAACTAACGTTCAGAGATTCTTAAGAGTATAGTTTTCTTGCCCAGTAGCAAACATAAATACTTGCAGAGACAGCGAAGTCTTAATGTGCACCTAGTTTTAATTGCCGTTGGTAAATTCAACAGTGTCCGCCCCCGGTAGCTGAGTGGTCAGCGCGACAGACTGTCAATCCTACGGGCCCGGGTTCGATTCCCGGCTGGGTCGGAGATTTTCTCCGCTCAGGGACTGGGTGTTGTGTTGTGCTAATCATCATAATTTCGTCCCCATCGACGCGCAAGTCGCTGAAGTGGCGTCAAACCGAAAGACTTGCACCAGGCGAGCGGTCTACACGGCGGAAGGCCCTCGTCACACGACGTTATATATATAATTCAACAGTTTGTGCTTACCTCAGGGACGAAGCTGGGTGCAGGGGCAGATAGGTTTGTTGTTGCGGGGTAAGGGGATGTGATAGGAGAAATGTTTCCTTGTTTGTGTTCCAGTGCTGACAACACATGAGCATGTGCGCCTTATCGATCAGCTACTACGGTTTAATTTTTAGTGGAAGTAACATAGGTTCGTCAGTGAGCTTTATAGAGACAGTAATCTTCTAATGCGGTACATACTTGTAGCAAGGAATATGAAATTAAATTAAGGCTGTTGTAATACAGCGCAATGAGGAGAGGAAAACTGAATACAAAATATTTGGTATACAATTGTGGCCCTTACTCATATTGCATAACCCCCGTTAAAATATAAGTACACTTATTGTTATTAATCAGTTAATCATCAACTCACACAGTCAATAGATTAACACTTGACGCGGAAATTACAGTGTCAACATTGGGGTCGCTGTGGGCGGTACCAATCTGCAAGAGAGAATACGAAGTGTTATAAATGGTGCCGACGATCAGTACTGGAGTGTCGGTGGCCAACTTATCCAACGCTACTATAGTTGCTCTATTGGGGGCTCATAACAATCTAATTTATGTAGGTAACTGATTAATAATAATATTGGTGCATATACGGCCAGAGTTATCGCCCCACAATATCAGTACTGACACGTGAGCAAAAAAGTTCGGTGACCATCGACCTAATGGACAACGTTGGAAATTCCATGAAATTGTTCGCAGTTGAAGTCGTTGTATTCAGAGAGTTCACTACGCTAGAAAATTGAGGGAAAGGCAGGAAGACCAACAATGATCTTTCTTGGAACGTAGATTGCACAGTGGTAACATTGCTAGACACGAAAGACTAAGCTGTGAACTCGGTTCCCGCCTAGTTCAGACATCGGCACTATAAAAAAGTATGTGCAAAATTATGCCTCTGACGTTTCGCTAGGCGTGCGCAGTGACGCCTGCCCCCGACTTGACCTCCTGCCGGGATCAGGAGCGGTACAGCCACCCCCGCCGCCCCCCGACCTGGGGAAACTGTGCCAGGCGCGCGGCGCGTTTTGCCGGCCGCGCCGTGTCGCAAGGCGCAGTTCTTGCCGCCGTGACTCAGCGGTCGCCTCGCCTCGCCTCGCCTCGCCACAGCCACAGCCTGCGGCCGCTCCTCCTGGCCGCCACACCACTTTGCGGTAAAACTTGTCGGCCTTTCAGAGTGCGAGGGGGCAGCGCTGCACTCGGTAGATGCTCTCTCTTCTTCCAATTTATTAGCAAGACTGCAACCAAACGTCTCCTTTTTCCTTATTCAACGTCAAAGTGTCTCACTCCCTACATCTACAGGGTGATTTCTTCCACTGTGTGCAAACCTTAGGGATTGATTGATGAGAGGATACGGAACAGAAGAGGTCTTATGAACTTATGTCCGGAAATGCAGGATTTCCTAGCTAGAGACCACTAATTCAATCACACATCGCACATTGTTACAGAGACTGCGGCAGAATACGGACTGTACCATGCAGTCACCGTTGCAGTATGCTTTGCTTCCTCGTAGAGGGCGGTACTATTCCTCATACATGCCCTAACGCCCTCTCCTGCCTTAGTATTTGGTAATGTAGTGTCATGTTCCCTTCTCTTGCTGACACATCTTGTAGTTGATATGATACAGCTTTGTGCACATACGCTCTGTGTTCGAATCGAGAGCTTGCCGACATGGTGTTTACTTACTGAAAGGCATATGGCAATGGGCGGCGGGCAGCCAGGTTGTATCAGGAGACCTATACCTGCCGACAACAACCACAGCATTTAGTGTTAGCAAAAGTGTTTCGCCGTTTGTATGAGACAGAGTCGTTTCAGGAAGTAGGAAATCATGAAGGACGTACCCGTTCAAAGATGAGGCCACCTTCACGCAGGGTAGAACCTTCCACTTTCATAACAGTAAACTGTGGGTTAGCATGCAGAAGCCTCGTGGTATGGTGATAGCGCCTTATCAGCATCGGTGGAGCCGGAATGTGTAGGCCGGAATAACTGGCGACCGTATCTTGCGACCAGACTTTCTTACCGATCGCCTAACAGCTAGGAACTATCGGTGTTTCTTTCTGCTGGAACAAGTGACATTGATGATTCGATGGGTTACGTGGCTGCTACATGATGGTGCTCCAGCCCACTTCGCCGTTAACGTCCGGACGCGTCTCAGTCGTGTCTTCCCTGGTTGATGGATGGAGGCGTCGAGTGGCATGGACTGCTCGTTTACTGGATCTCTGGTTATGGGACCATCGCAGTAGTATCGTGTGTGCAGAGCCCATTCCAAATGTGAAGGCACTGGGTCAGCGTATTCATGCTGCCATTGACACTGCTAGATTGCAGCATCGCGGGTTGTGCTCTCACTATCCTTTAAACAATCAGTCTATCTGCTTAGATAGGTATCAGGTTGTCTTCCCCTTCGCTCTGCTATGGTAGGTTTAGCCGATAAAAGTTCCGTTGACGAAAAGTCTGCTAAATATCTACCACGGAAAGGCCACTTAACTCAAGTCCATGGGAAGCATCTGAAAGTTTGTTGAACTATACGGCGTTCGGGATTCTTGCATGACTCGTTTGAAAACTGTCTAAAATTTCCTGTAAGCTAGTTTATTGTCTTTAAAACACAGAAAATGGCTATCAAGTCTTTATTTTGTATCCTGACACTAAATATGCAATGTTATTGATTGTCTCTGCACCAAGTTCACGCCCAAAAGCAGTCAGAAAGTATTTAGTCCGACCCGATATTTTAATGGCCTAAACTGTCACTGACCCACAACTATTTGCTAGTTAGCACAGGCAGTCGTTCAGAAGTCTACTCGTGCAGAAGCGCTCGCCATAATGTCTGGTAATTGCACGAAACACACCACGTAGAGTTTATTTACAATTTGAAATGTTCACGCGTGAAATCTCCTAAAATAAATCACTCACAAAGGTCAAACTTTCTGAAAATACTCAAAATTGTAGTCTCTTTCCATTAATGACACAAGAACCAATGAAACGCGCGAATTTCTTCACTTTGGTTCAAATTTGATCAGCACGATTTAACATAGGTGTCAACCAGAAGACGACTCCCGAGCGACTATATCGACTCATAGATCTGAGGCACAAAGCCCTATTCAAACGCGTGGGAAACGCTGAGTTCCTATTGGCTAGTGTGTTAAGGAGCCAGTCAAATCATTTCGAGCACCTCTGTACTCACGGTATTTATAATGTCAGCCAGTCTGATTGCCACACTTAATTTAGACTTGAAATCTCGCAATTTCGAAACTAGATAAAATTTAACGAAAACAAATTACGATATCTTACCACAAAACAAATGACTAAAAAGTTAATACATAACGCCCCTTCTAGCTGCCTTTTGCAAAATCAATCTCTCTCGGACATAGGTCATAAATTTCCCTATTACACAACAACATTTACATAGTTTTAGTAAAATATAGCTTTCGCATTCTACATACGTCCTCCGTTCGCTCTCTGTCTCTCCAAAATACTCACACAACCAAGACACAATGGAATAATAATCTTCCAGTGTACTATTAATTGCGTTAAGAATCTGTGGCGATGAAAGTAAAGAAAATTCCAGAAAATTAGATTATATGAAACTATCCTCGTGGTTGTAATTTCAATTGACACCGCAGATGAATACGTTAGAGTACCTATCTCAGTTTCACAATGCCAGCACGATTATTATGTGTTTTAGGTAAAAATTTATATCTCCGAAAGTAGTCAAGTTATCGTTTTGAAATTTTAACAGTATGGTTGTGTTAACCATAGAATTTACTACACAGCGTATGAAAACTATCGCTTAATATTTAATAGTACTTCTTCAGATTCATAGAGAGCATGTGCAACGTATTGCACGCAGCATTAGCCAAGTCCAATGGCCCGGTCCAGCAGCCAGCGTCAGCTCTCCGAACGTGAGAACCAACATCTCCTCTCCTCCCGGCTTCACTGGAAGTCACGTTTTCAGTGAAGGTGACCACTCATAATAATTTGCTGTGTTACAGGACACAACCTGGCCGATGTGAAAGTTTGCGACAGAACATGCTACGGCGCGTACCCGCATTGAATCACATGGAAACCATTTGCAACACACACTGTAACTGTGAGTGCATGGTACAGCGGGTATTACACCGCTGTCTCTGTAACAACGTATGATTGAATAAATGGCCTCTCGCATGGTAGCCAAGTATTTCCGGACATAAGTTCACTAGAACTTTTTTGTTCCGCATCCTCTCATCGATCAATCCCTGGAGTTTGTATACGGGGGAGAAAATCACTCTGTATACTCTACAGTCAGCAGCCAACTGACGCCGTATTGCGGAGGGTACTTTTGGTCCCACTATCATTTCACTCCTTCTCTGTCCCATTTGCGAATGGTGCGTTTGAAGAACGACTCTCCATAAACCTCCATATGAGCTCTTCGGAAGGCCGACTCCCCATAAACCTCCAGATGAGCTCTAGTGTTTCTGATTTTCTCTTCACGATCATTTCCTGAGACTTACGCGTGAGGAAGTAATATTTTGCTCGATTATGCTTGGGACGTATGGTGCAAATAGTTCAAATGGCTCTGAGCACTATGGGACTTCTGAAGTCATCAGTCCCCTAGAACTTAGAACTACTTAAACCTAACCTACCTAAGGACATGACACACATCTATGCCCAATAGAAGATTCGAACCCGCGACCGTAGCGGCCGCACGGTTCCAGACTGTAGCGCCTAGAACCGCTTGGCCACCCCTGCCGGCGCTTGGGACGTATGCTCCCTCGGTTTCAACAGTAACCTCCTTCGTGATACAGAACGCATCAGTTGTAGCGAGTGTCACTGGAGTTTGCTGAGCTTCTCCGTTACGCTCCCGTGCTCACTAAACGACACCGCGACGAAACGTGCCGCTCTTCGTTGGATCTTCTGTATGCCTTCTGTAGATTCTGCTTGCTAAGCGTCAGAGGCTGGTGAGAAATACTCAGTAATCGCTCTTACAAGCGTTCTATAAGACACTTCCCTCGCGGACGAATTGCATTTTCGTAAGTTTCTCTCAACGAATTTCAAAGTTGCGCCTGCTTGTCCTACAGCTCGTTCCGTTTGGTCATTCCACTTTAGGTCAGACGGTAACTGCTAGGTATTCTCCGGTTGTTGCTGTTTGCAGTGGCTTTTTACCAACAGCGCATAAGCTCAATGTTGTAACATAGAAACGAGATTACGCGCAAAAGTAAATCCAATATACGCTCTGAACTGATATTTCTCCTCAGATAAAAAATTCAAACGCAGAATTTACGTAGTGGGGCCATCTGACTGGGTTGTTAAGATGACCTAAACGGGAGAGACTCATTATACACAACGTATTTATGATCGCCATAGTAACTAATGTATTTATTTTCATAGGCCTGACAATTTGTCTTTTTATCTAGTAGTTTACACCTAACTTTATCTAGTAATTTACACCTAACTCAGATTAATTCAAGTGTTTGTTGTAATAGAGGAAGCAAAACGCTATTTACAACTTGTACTGAAACTGGACAGCATTTATAAGAGTCGAGAAGCATGAAATTGAAGCACTGGTTGAGAAGGAAGTAACTTATCCCCGATGTTATTTAATCCGTACATTGAGCAAGCAGTAAAGGAAACCAAAGAAAAAACTGGAGTAGGAATTAAAGTTCGGGGAGAAAAAAATAAAAACTTTGTACTTATCCATTACGGATGTTTAAGAATACGTGACTTTTTATTCAATGCAAATGCAGATAACTGCAACCAATCACTTTTTTCTATGAACCAGGATTTCGAACCTTTTCAGGTTCACCTTCAGATAGTATTCGGGAAATTACATAGCTAATGCTGGGTGCCCACTCTATGACAAGAAGATGGAACATGCTTTAATGCATCGCCATGAGTGCTGTTTATATGCCGCTTTGAATCTAAAATTTAATTTTGTACTTTCCGCAACAGTGTGGGTGTCTTTTCTCGTTAATATCTGTTTGTTTGCTTCCACTGTGATTTACTGTTGGTACCATATCACTCACATTTACAAATTATTTTTGCATACACTCTGCATACAGCACATGCTGTACAGTTGTTACTTGTTACAAAGATATGACATAGGCCTATTTTGCTCAAAGATATTATTTGTTTTTGTTTACATGCATTAAAGTCGATGTAAGGACAAGTACTTTAATCAAAACTGGGGTTAATATGAATGCCCAAAATAATTAAATAAATTACTACAAGAACAAACTTCAAATGATGCACATTAAGAACAAAAGCCACCCATACTATCGTAGTAAGTACAAAATTAAATTTTGGATCCAAATCGACATATAACCAATACTCATGGTGATGCATGAAAGCATGATCCATCTTCTTGCCGCAGAGCGAGTACCCAGTATTACGCTTTGAAGTAGCTATGCAACCTCTTGTACACCATCTGAAGATGAGCCTCAAAATATCGAAAACCGGTTCATGGAATAAATAACTATTTCAAAAACGTAACTGTTTGCAATTTTATGTATTTACCAAAAACTTTGTGGTCTGACGATGACACTGTCAGAGACAGCAAAGAACTTTGAACAGCAGTTGAATGGAATATACAGTGTCTTGAAAGGAGATATAAGATGAAAATCAACAGAAAAAAACAGGAGCAATGGAATGTAGTCGAATTAACACGATTTATTCTGAGGAATATTAGGAAAGGGACACATAAGCAGTGGATGGGTTTTGCTATTTGGGCAGCAAAATAACTGATGATGGCCGATGTAGAGAGAACATAAAATGTAGATTGGCAATAACAAGATAAGCGTTTCTGAAGAAGAGAGATTTGTTAACATCGAATATAGATTTACGTATTAGGAAGTCTTTTCTGAAGGTATTTGTCTGGAGTGTAGCCATGATGGAAATGAAACATGGACGATTGACAGTTTAACAAGAAGAGACTAGAACTTTCTGAAATGAGGTTCTACGGAAGGATGCTAAAGATTAGATAGGTAGACGGCGTAACTCATGAGGAGGTTTTGAACAGAACTGGACAGAAATGGAATTTGTAGCATGACCTGACTAGAAGAAGGGATAGGTAAACAGAACACATTCTGAGACATCAAAGGATCGCCAGTTTAACTCTGGAGGGAAGTGTGGGGGGTAAAAATCGTAGAAAGAGACCAAGAGATGAATACAGCAATCAGATTCAGAAGGATGTAGGTTGTAGTTTTATCCGCAGGGGAAGAGGCTTGCGTGCAGTAGAACAGCATGGAGAACTGCATCAAAATGTAGTGTGAGGAGGGCTATGCGAGAGGCGTTCAATGAATTCGAAAGTAAAGTTCTATGTACTGACTTGGCAGAAGATCCTAAGAAATTTTGGTCTTATGTCAAAGCGGTACGTGGATAAAAACAAAATGTCCAGACACTGTGTGACCAAAATGGTACTGAAACAGAGGACGACAGACTAAAGGCCGAAATACTAAATGTCTTTTTCGAAAGCTGTTCCACAGAGGAAGACTGCACGGTAGTTCCTTCTCTAGATTGTCGCACAGATGACAAAATGGTAGATATCGAAATAGACGACAGAGGGATAGAGAAACAATTAAAATCGCTCAAAAGAGGAAAGGCCGCTGGATCTGATGGGATACCAGTTCGATTTTACACAGAATACGCGAAGGAACTTGCCCCCCTTCTTGCAGCGGTGTACAGTAGGTATCTAGAAGAGCGTAGCGTTGCAAAGGATTGGAAAAGGGCACAGGTCATCCCCGTTTTCAAGAAGGGACGTCGAACAGATGTGCAGAACTATAGACCTATATCTCTAACGTCGATTGTTGTAGAATTTTGGAACACGTGTTATATTCGAGTATAATGACTTTTCTGGAGATTAGAAATCTACTCTGTAGGAATCAGCATGGGTTTCGTGTGAAACCCAGCTCGCGCTATTCGTCCACGAGACTCAGAGGGCCATAGAACGGATTCACAGGTAGATGCCGTGTTTCTTGACTTCCGCAAGGCCTTCGATACAGTTCCCCACAGTCGTTTAATGAACAAAGTAAGAGCATATGGACTATCAGACCAGTTGTGTGATTGGATTGAAGAGTTCCTAGATAACAGAATGAAGAGTGATTTCAGGTGTGCCGCAGGGGAGTGTCGTAGGACCGTTGCTATTCACAATACACATAAATGACCTTGTGGATGACATAGGAAGTTCACTGAGGCTTTTTGCAGATGATGCTGTGGTGTATCGAGAGGTTGTAACAATGGAAAATTGTACTGAAATGCAGGAGGATCTGCAGCGAATTGACGCATGGTGCAGGGAATGGCAATTGAATCTCAATGTAGACAAGTGTAATGTGCTGCGAATACATAGAAAGATAGATCCCTTATCATTTAGCTACAAAATAGCAGGTCAGCAACTGGAAGCAGTTAATTCCATAAATTATCTGGGAGTACCCATTAGGAGTGATTTAAAATGGAATGATCATATAAAGTTGATCATCGGTAAAGCAGATGCCAGACTAAGATTCATTGGAAGAGTCCGAAGGAAATGCAGCCAGACAACAAAGGAAGTAGGTTACAGTACGCTTGTTCGCCCACTGCTTGAATCCTGCTCAGCACTGTGGGATCCGTGCCAGTTAGAGTTGATATAGGGGATAGAGAAGATCCAACGGAGAGCAGCGCGCTTCGTTACAGGATCATTTAGTAATCGCGATAGCGTTACGGAGATGATAGATAAACGCCAGTGGAAGACTCTGCAGGAGAGACGCTCAGTAGCTCGGTACGAGCTTTTGTTGAAGTTTCGAGAACATACCTTCACCGAAGAGCAAAGCAGTGTATTGCTCCCTCCTACGTATATCTCGCCAAGAGACCATGAAGATAGAATCAGAGAGATTAGAGCCCACACAGAAGCATACCGACAATCCTTCTTTCCACGAATAATACGAGACTGGAATAGAAGGGAGAACCGATGGAGGTACTCAGGGTACTCTCCGCCACACACTGTCAGGTGGCTGGCGGAGTATGGATGTAAATGTAGATGTAGAGAAACCAGTCTTCGGAAAGAAGGCCAAAACAACAACGATAACGCATAAACAACTGTGCTCATAGCTCAATTATGTGCAAGGAGCATGTTGTACCCAGTATGTTGCCATAGCTGTCAAATACAAAACGTGAGGTAGTCGCGTTTTATATAAAATGATGAATCTGATCTCCGTCAACACCGATGGCGTCTAACATGCCTCCTGTTCTGAAAAGACATGCGGAGTCGAACGGAGAGTATTGCTCACCGTACTTGTTGAATAATGTAACTAGAAAAAACTCGAGAGCCTGGCTGTGTCACTGGACTCGCATTCGGGAGGACGACGTTTCAATTCCGCCTCTGGCCGTCCTGATGTAGGTTTTCCGTGATTTCCCTAAATCGCTCCAGGCAAATTCCGGGATGGTTCCTTTGAAAGGGCACTGTCGATTTTCTTCCCCATCCTTCCCTAATCCGATGAGACCGATGACCTTGCTGTCTGGTCTTCTTCCTCAAACAACCCAACCCAACCCCGCCCTGGCTGTGTTTAATAAAGGTGAAGCACACTTTACGTGGAAAGGTAAGTTCTGACAGCAAAGGGCAACAAGGCGTAAATCTATAGACTAGGAAAACTGTGACAAGAAGATAGTAATGCCTTTGAAGATATCTGATTACAAAAGCATAAATTGCTCCCAAAATTCAGGTAAGTCACGATGGCGCAGACTACAGTCATACGGCAAACCGATTCTCTATGACGCCTTGAAGATCACCCACTTCACAAAGCCACGAACGCAGCATTTCAATATCGAAAACATGCTATAAAGTTCTCAAAATGACGCGAAATTCTAGGTTTGGGGTTATTAATTAATAACATTCCGTCGTGAGTAAGAAATTTGTTATTTTCTGCTTGGCGTCCAAAGCGTTTCGCAGCTACAACTGCATTTTTAAGGACTGTATGGATATAAAGGGCGTCACATCTGCGTCAGTTTTTCACCTGACAGCACGACACAGATTTAACGTTATAACCTTTACCTCAAAATTGCACATTTACTTTTTGAAGCTATTTAACGTGTTTATTGCAGTATTAGGTAATTCAAATGGTTTTTTTAACCTATGTTACAGTGACGTGATGTAGTATTAGATTTATTTTTTATTTTCATTTACTTAGTGGAAGAAATAAAATAAGAAATTAAAAAAACCAATTACAGGAGAGACGCTTCATAATCTTAGTCTGAGATGTTTACATGTTCAAGACGATATTTGACATGCTTATTTACACACAGAGGTACTTGTAATTGCTATAGTTTACTATTTCTATCGATAAGTATGTAGTTTATACTTTTTCAAACTGTGACCTCATTTTTTTTTCAGTTAGGTGTAAAGGAGGCCACAACTTGCACGTTAGCGGTGTGGCTGGTACAAGTCTACAGACAATACAGTCTGCACGTGAAGAGACGTCGTGGAAGTATTTTATGAAGAAAATGTGGATGTGGTTGTCAAAGAACAGACTGCAAGTCAGCACCCAAAACTGTAGAACAACTCCTTCGCCAGCGCCGTCCAAGTCTGTCCCTTGAGGATTTAGTACTCCCTACGACAGTGCCGACAACGTACGCCATCTAGTAGAGTGTGAAAGGTGCTGTGTGACGAGTTAATGAATCAACGTGTGATACGTGTTTCCTCTTTCACGTCATGGAAAAGAACTAGTCGAAATCTATTGATTGTTTATGATTTTTGTTATAACTTATGTACGATCATGTCTTAATTTCATTTTGGAATGATCAAAAGTTGACTTTTCTCCTCCGTCTTTGTGAACTGTACGGGAAATTTAAAAATGTGGGTATCGAGGTCATATTGTTATAAATAAGATGAAGAGAGCTGACCTAAGGACGATAGTTCATTGAATAAGTCAATCGTTTAAAGGTTAATGCAATAATTGTCCTATATATCAAAGTGGTCAGTTCATTTGCCAAATTTCAGCGATTTATTGTGTAGTTTTTTTGTTAGCAACCCTCAGTGCTTTAACGCTCAGTGCTGGCATAAGGTTTAGGGTACTTTCCATTCAATCACTGGACTTTTTTTTTTCTATAACGCCTTGGTCCTAAGTAGATGGTTGCACGCAGCTTGAGCTGCATATAAATATAAAGTTGTCTAAATATGAAATACTTAAATACTCAACTCGTTTACATGAATATTAACTATAACTGTTGCCTTGTCTTAACTCTGTGACTTAACAACATTTTTCATTACTTGTTCAGTTTATAGCATCCATGCAATACAAGAGCTTCAGACTTTTTCTTATTGTTGAATATGGTTTTTTTAAGTCTCAGTCTACTTTTATGCGGTTTATTCTATATGTTTACACACAAAATATATTTATTATGTCGATTTTTGATGTAGGTTTTCCGGCCGCGGTGGTCTCGCGGTTCTAGGCGCGCAGTCCGGAACCGTGCGACTGCTACGGTCGCAGGTTCGAATCCTGCCTCGGGCATGGATGTGTGTGATGTCCTTAGGTTAGTTAGGTTTAAGTAGTTCTAAGTTATAGGGTACACCACAGCAGTTGAGTCCCATAGTGCTCAGAGCCATTTGAACCATTTTTGATGCAGGTTTAAAAAAAATTATAAATAATGTTAATAATTCTATTTCCTCACACATATACATAGTGCAGACATGACCAACCACATGCCTTTCAGACGAAACCTAGCCTCTTGTACTCCTAATAATTACAGAGCGCAGCACTTCCAGTGCCTGCCCGAGGACTGGGTGTTTGTGTTGTCCTCCTCCCCCCCCCCCCCCCCCCCCCACCTCCTCATCACCATCATCACCACCATTATCATTGGTGACTGGGGCTCGATTAAGCTGTGTAAAAAAAATTGGGCTGTGTAAGAATTTGGACTTGGTATGGGCGCTGATAACAGCGCAGTTGAGCGCCCCATAAACTAAACATCATCACCACCTCCAGTGCCAATGGGTCAAAAGTAAGTGCCCGGAAAAGATATTCAAAAATTAAACGACGGTTTCGGGAGTCCTTGAGCATCTCACGTGTTGAATGAAACCGAACTCAATAAGAGAAGCCTCCTCTGAGTAGTCTGGCGAATGTGTGTGCGAATGATTGATTTTTTTTGTGTATTTTCCCGCAACATTCCTATAAAGCGTAAGGTACTGATGATGATCTCGTTTGTAGGAGTTGTCTATTGATTAATAGTGGGCATCAGATACATTTATCCCAACATGTGTTTTATTTGAGTCAACGTGCCTATTTATTGGTTAGTATATCCCATGTGGGAAGACACAGAAGTCACTGACTACTGTTTCACGAACCTCCTCACCCAGGTGTGCAAATAGCGGCCGCGGGCCGCATGCTAATGCTGTTTGTGCTGCCCGCAAAGTCAGTCAGAATTTGTATGTAGCAAACTATACCTTTTCAGAGTGCAAAGGTAACTGATATATGCAATCATTTTAAAAGGTGCGGCCCTCCCAAAATCTCTGCTTCCACAAAGTGGTCTCCGAACTAAAACTATTGCCTACTTCTACCCTATCTAATCCTCTTCCCCATTTAATGGTCTGAATTTGAAATGCCACTCTCTTCTGAATGTAATAGATTCTGGATTAGCAGAAAATGAAGCACGCTGATGAAAGCAAGACAGATCATTTGGGAGCTATTTTCGGGTGCTTCGGAGAATTAAAGACTAAGTCATTATTCGTTGTCAGCCAATAATTAAATCATTGATCTCATTAACATTTTTGGGAACCTTTCTTACCTTGTTAAAATTATGCGTGACGCGTTTGTGAAAGACAATCGGATGAAATTAAAAACTCTCCTTCCAGAGTTCGCATTCCCTCTTCCATAGAGCACGTAGGTATGTGGCAATTAAATTTCTCGTCATGAAAGATAGGATTTTTTACTGACTGTGCAAATGTACAGTACCACAGGAAGAATTTGAGGATAATTCTGCAAGGGTACCTGAAAAGTCCCTAACCATTTCTGAGGAAGAACATTTTAATTCAAAGGATATGTTTACAATATGAAAGAATATGAATATAACACGGAAGAAGACACCGCATTTCAAGGAAATCACTGTCGTTCGACACTGTTTCCCTCTGTATCTATCAAGAGTTGCCTTCTCTCTGCGGTGCACCTGAATACACGCTGCAATACTGCTCGGGTAGCTGTACGCTCAGCTGCCACAATACGTTCACGCAGATGCTGCAAATCCCTAATCTTCCCCCTGTACATCTGCCCCTTGATGCGACCACATGCAAAGAAGATCAAGGGCGTTAGATGAGGCACGCATGCGGCCTTAAACCGTGGCAATCTTCGTTCAATGCAGCGTCCTGATAACGTGTCGTTGAGACGATTTCGCACAATTTACGTAAAGTGCGGCGGGGACCCATTCGTTGAAACACCACCAGGTCGAGAATGTTTGCTAACAATTGGGGCTGCACGAATTTCTGAAGCATGTGCAGCTATACGTTGATGTGATTGTTGCTACAGCAAAAATGAATGGACCGTAAATACGCTGCTGGGTGATGCCTAGCCACACATTTACCTTCGGAGTATTACGTCCCAATTCAGTGGTGATATGTGGTTGTTCATCAGTCCATATCCTCCTGCTGTGGCAACTGACGAGCACACAGGTACGAAAGGCAGCCTCATCACTGTACAGGACGTGTCCCAACAAACGATCGTTGTTTACCGCCTGCCTAAAGTCGTTAGACGTGGCCCAGGTGCCGCATATCGCTCAGGTTCAAGATGATGGAGCACCTGGATATGTTAAGCCTTTCTTTATTCAGTAAGAAGTGCCAGTCGGATGGCATGTTCCCAGTTGAGACGGCGTGTCGACGTCTTAGGACACTGACCAATAGCCTACCGTATGCTTTCCACAGTTTCCTACGACGTTGCCGCGCGGAGTAGCCGTGCGGTCCGGAGCGTCTTGTCACGGTTCGTGCGGCTCCCCCTGTCGGAGGTTGGAGTCCTCCCTGGGGCATAGGTGTGTGTATTGTCCTTAGCGTAAGTTAGTTTAAGTTACATTCAGTAGTGTGTAAGCCTAGAGACCGATGGTCTAAACAGTTTGGTCCCATAGTCCTTACCACAAATTTTTTCTGCAACATTAACGGTCGCCCATAACGTTTCTCGTCACAAACATTTCTTGTTAACTTGAATTTGCTGACCAAACCTCTATTGGTCGTTGAGTTTGGGGCTTACGTACGATAACATCGACGACACTGCTCTTCCATCTCAGGAAAGGGCAGCCCATTGAATCTTCAACTTACGACACTGATTCGTTGTTCGGTGCTCAACTTCCCAGATTACCTGCAATGAAGAGACAAAAATTATCGTTGTTTCAGAAATTTTTAGTGACTTCTCTATCTCCCGATGGGTGATGCGCGGGTGTACAGTGTGCGAAATTGAGAGACATGTGGCGGCAACAGCAGCTTGTACCTATCTGGTCACTGAGTCGAACTGAGTTTGGATGACAGGTATATTTACGACAAACCAAGGAACTTCAGCTGTATATCAAAGTTTACGCAAGGTAATCGCTGGCGAATAGTGCCATGTCAGTCTCTCAGCAACCCATATTCATGGCGGGAGAGAATTTAGAGAACGTGCTGACCAAATTAACAGTCGAACAACTTCTGTCCCGAAGTAGATCAGGATGGCATGAGCGATCAGGTCTTGCATCACGTTGTTGAAAATTAATTTCACGGAGATCTCTAAGATAGGGTACAATCGACGCTATAGACATGTCAGTAATGTAGCGACTGGTGTCCAAGTTCTTGGCTATGTTAAAGAAGTGATCGCGTCGTGACCTTAGTGCCCTATACCATCTGGTCAGGTGCAAGAACCGAACGGTGACGGTGGGTGCAATCTGGTAATGCACGATCTCCTCGACGCCGACACAGATGAAAACGTCCATCGATGATGCTGTTGGCTGAACCGACTCTCGTCAGAAAAGACGACGTAACAGCATTCCGTATCCTGTGCTGTCACTGGGCGCACCGCTGTCGGCGCATCTCTGTCTGCTCCCGTGTCGACAGAAGTCTTGTCTACAGTTCGTGGGGCTCCAGACGTCGCCGCACTGTCTGTGAGGATACTTAACAGCACAAATAAGTCAGTTTCCTGACTTAAGGTACATGATTTGTCTGAAAGATCCTGCACAGCTGAGCGAAATAAATGCCTGTGCTCTCTGGCGCTAATCGCGTGGGGCCACTCCTGCACGGCATTGAGTGGGGTCCTCCCTAACCATTCATTCGATATTCGTACAACAGCCCTGAGATCATGAGCAGCAATATTGCTGAACGATAAACGGCAGAGTTGATAGACTGCAATTCACAAATTCCGACAAGTGTTAGTTTACACTAGACATGACACTATTTTATCACAAACGACTAGTATTCAAATGCGACCCCTGACAAAGAAACCTACTGCATAAACCTCATTTATACACCGAATGCAGATAGCGTTATTCCTAGCAATTTTGTGTGGTTTTTCTAAAACGCTAAATGTTTGCATATTCAAACATGCAGTACTTTACATGCCAATTTCATAGCCAGAAGGGAAAGCGAGGTTGAGCAGAAAGAAGAGGAAGCGTGTGGAAAAAGCAAAAGAGGCAGAAGCGATATCGCAGATGAATATACTCGTAGCGAATGAAGTTGTTAGTGTGCAGATGGATGGATCACTTAAGCATATAAGCCACACACTTGCAGCCTATGTCCCAGTTGTGGTAGTGGAGCGACTGTGCCTTCCCTCTCCCCCTCCCCCTTCAGCCGCCCCCCTCCCCCCATCCCCTTCCCCTTTTGCTATGCTGGCAGGCGGCAGGCAGCGATCGGACCCCGAGCGCACTGATTCGTGACCGCCAGCTTTTTCCGTTGTAGCCTCATAAGTAGACCAGAACCAAAACACGGCAGTAGCTCATTCGTGTCTGCCCAACAACAACAACCTGATTACATCGACGGACAGTCGTTTCCACCGACGCCTCGTTGTTTCTCTAATTGTTACTCTAGCGCGTTTTTAGGACTGCAGTGAGTTGCCAAGTAATTCATACATAAAATTTTTCTGAAAGTGATTCTGCACTACCGAAGGTGATACAGTCTCAGAATCGAGGGTACCTTACCTGTGTTTCAAACTGTGCGTTATGATTCGGCAAGACGCTTAATATTCTGTAGTGGTTTAAAGAAATTTAGTTGACTATAGCAGGTGACTCATCAGAACTTGTTCCATGAATTCATCACCCAGGCAGTTTCATGGTTTCCTTCGCCATATGGCAGCACTAACATGGCCGTGCTGCAATACTTAGAGAGCTGCCTAGTGGTAGATAAGTTGTTTTTATCGTGTCTCTAATGAAAGTCACCTGCAATAGTGACCGTAACATTGGTTTATATTTGACTATGACACGGTCACACAACGGGGAGAATTTTAGAAATATATCGGGTTCTGCAGATGTCTGCTTCAAAAAAAAAAACATAGATATATTTGGGAATGTTAATAATGATCAGTTAACAACATAGCTTTTATCAATTACATATTCATAATCTCAGCTACATTTATCGAATCAAAAGAATTTTGAATCGATATGGTTTAAGAAGTTGGTCTGTGGACTCCTGCCAACAGAAAACCTCGATATGCGTCAACAGCATGGTTCATTGATTGTGATTTTCTGTAATTATGACACAAGTGAGACGCCGAAGTTCCCAGGCATAAAACAGTGGGAAGCGAAAAGACTTCCCTGGACCGCACGTCTCAGTTCTAGGTGATTCTAGGCTTATTTTTATTTGCTCTACCACATAGTCAAAACATGACAGCAATACACACACACCAAAAAAAGAATGCATCACCTCGGGTCCGAGGGTTCCGGAACCTGTACAGAAAACTGCAATAGAGATCAACATAAACATCCTTTCCGCCCTGTTTATTGCTCATGAAAACTACATATTGCATACTGTACCATCATATAGTGAGACCTTGAGAGGTGGTGATCCAAACTGCTGTTCACACCGGTACCTGTAATACCCAGTAGCACGTCCTCTTGCATTGATGCAAGCCTGTATTCGACGTGGCATACTATCCACAAGTTCATCAAGGTGGTTCAGATTGTCCCACTCCTCAACGGCGATTCGGCGTAGATTCCTCAGAGTGATTGGTGGGTCACATCCATAAACAGCCCTTAAACAGCCCTTTTCAATCTATCGGCATGTTCGATAGGGTTCTGGTCTGTAGAATATACTGGCCATTCTAGTCGAGCGATGTCGTTATCGTGAGGTAGTCATCATAAGAAGTGCACATTGGGCCCTACTTGTCGTCCATGGAGACGAATGCCTCGCCAATATTCTGCCGATATGGTTGCACTATCAGTCGGATGATGACATTCACGCATAGTACACGAGTTACAGCTCCTTCCATGACCACCAGCGGCGTACTTCGGCCCCACATAATGCCACCCCAAAACAGCAAGGACCCTCCACCATGCTCCACTCGCTGGACAGTGTGTCTAAGGCGTTCATCCTGAACGGGTGAGCTCCAAATTCGTCTTCGACGATTGTCTGGTTGAAGGCATATGCGACATTCATCGGTGAAGAGAACGTGATGCCAATCCTGAGTGGTCCATTCGGCATGTTGTTGGGCCCATCTGTACCGCGCTGCATGGAGTCGTGGACTCAAAGATCGACCCCACCATGGACGTCGGAAGTAAAGTTGCGCGTCACGCAGCCTATTGTGCACTGTGGCTGCAAAAAAAGCATAATGCAACAAGGGGGCGTTGCTGTTAGGGTTCCTCCGAGTCATAATCCGTAGGTAGCGGTCATCCACTTCAGTAGTAGCCCTTGGGTGGCCTGAGCGAGGCATGTCTCTCTGTATCTCCTCCATGTCCGAACAACATCGCTTTGGTTCACTCCGAGACGCCTGAACACTTTCCTTGTTCAGAGCCCTTCCTGGCACAAAGAAACAATGCGGACGCCACCGAACAGCGGTATTGACCGTCTAGGCATGGTTGAACTGCAGACAACAAGAGCCTCCCTGGGGGAATGGCTGGAACTGATCGGCTGTCGGACCCCCACCGCCCAATAGGCGCTGATCATGCATGGTTGTTTACATCTTTGGGCGGTCTTAGTGACATCTCTGAACAGTGAAATGGAATGTGTCTGTGATACAATATCCACAGCCAACGTCTATCTTCAGGAGTTCTGGGAACTAGGGTGATGCAAAACTTTTTTGAAGTGTTGCATTATACACATTATTCCAGTACATATGAGGATGGAGTCAAAGTCGTTAGCTGTTTTGGATTCGTCAGACAAATACGATTATGAAAAGAACAGTATTCAAGTTTAGATACTGCACATGAAGAGAGACACAGTTATATATAACTGTGTCTCTTCATATGCATTGTATTTGTTTGAAGAAGTCGAAATGGCTAACAGTTTTGACTGCATCATCATATGTAATGGCTTGATATGTATAATTTGTACGCGTTTCTTCTCTGGTCTGAAGGCGGTCGTTACCGACTGAAATTAATTACCTGATTACAAGTAAACACTGTGATCGAGATTCAACAATAGCGTCATTACGTAAGCAACATTATTATACTACCAGTATCTCCCATAAGCGTATCTAGTCAGTAGACTCTTGCAAATGGTAAATAAAGTTGTCATTATGTAGACTACACGTACACCTCAGAAGAACACCGTGACAGTCTTGTAAAGATATCTGTCTAGAACTATGCAGACTTTCATTATACGTTTCCTGAACAATTTTTCACAGCTTAACCTGTTGTAAAAGAATCAACGTTTTAGTTACAATAATGTAGCATATTACCGCAATGGTACCATAAAAGTAACCTGAACACACAACACCACTTAACAGATTATTACGTAGCAGAAAACTGTTTTCTACGTACTTTTGACTGCGGACGAATTATGAATCTCTTCTGTGCTTAGAGTAATGGAGGTCATAATTCGTGTTTTAATATTAACTACCTGTAAAAAGAAAACTAAAGGGCTACTCAGGAGGAGGCATGGAAACGTAAAACAGAAGAACATAACTGTTACCTCTTGCAATTAGGTTGCTTTCTCATAGAAGGAAAGAAAAATATGAGACTAAACTCAGTAACAGGACTGTAACAATAAACTCATAGCTGTGTCAATAGAGTGGCCGTAGAATGCGGCAGGAGAATCACTGTACAGCTGATTAGGAATTAGAGTATGCTAAGTGGTCTTCGGAAACTACCGAGGTAAATCAATATGTACCTTTTTCAGGAAGCCTTGTTAACTTTTATTTTAATTGCTTGAATCAAAATGTCAAAAAATTGACAAATGCCTTAGCTTCACAGCAGAATTTTTTGGAAATTTTCAGGCCAGTTTTAACAGGTTCCTATTATATTATTATAACAGATACCTATCATAACGAAAAAAAATGACGTGCTTCGGACAACATGGAAGGTGATGGCTCATGTTCAGCGAATAGTTTTCCCCATGCACGTGATTTGTATAAATCCCACCAGCACCTCTTGAACTTTTTCCTTGTTTAAAAGCTGTGATACAGTCACGAAAATGTTTTGAGCTATAAAAAAATATTTACTTTATCGTAATTGCAGTCTTGGATGACTATTCAATCATGTAATTAATTTAGGTCGGCAATGACTACCTTCAGATCTGAGTAGAAACGTGTTCCGTTGTACATATCACGATATTACATGCGATGGTACGGTTAAAACCGTTAGCCATTTCGGCTTCGTCAAACAAGTTCAGTTATGTTTATTTGTAATCAGGTAATTAATTTCAGTTGGTGATGATCACTTTCAGGTATGAGTAGAAACATGTTGCATTATACACATTATTCCAGTACATGTGAGGGTGGAGTCAAAGTCGTTAGCCGTTTTGGATTCGTCAGACAAATACAATTATGAAAAGAACAATATTCAAGCTTAGATACTGCACATGAAGAGAGACACAGTTACATATAACTGTGTCTCTTCATATGCATTGTATTTGTTTGAAGAAGGCGAAATGGCTAACAATTTTGACTGCATCATCATATGTAATGGCATGATATGTATAATGGTACACGTTTCTTCTCTGGTCTGAAGGTGGTCGTTACCGACTGAAATTAATTACCTGATTACAAGTAAACACTGTGATCCAAGACTGGAATTACAAAAAAGCAATTTTTCCTTGAGTGGATCCTTGCAATATGAGTCGGCGTAAACTGGTGAGATCAGCTGGAAAAAGGAATAATGGCTGTAATTCTGACATAAATTACCGAAACAGCACTGTTCTGACCATATTCCCCGCTTTGTTGCCGTCCATGGATGACTTAAGCAGAGAATGAAGCAGAAGTTTTTAGTAATGGCAGTAAAGTCATGCGGTTGATTCATTGAACGAAGAAACAATTTTCCGGGAACCCAAAACAGCCTGCTTGAAAGTCGAAACAGGATTACCGATTCGTTACCTTCCTGCAGCATCTCTCAGAAAATTGTAAGGTTTCTTTGCAGGGAATGGTATAAAATTCAAGTGACCAGCAATAAATATTTGTATACATTGATCCTCGGTAGATGGTAGGGTGTTTCTAATGTCAAAGGTACCGCTAAACGGTGTTATGTTGGTTTTAATGTAATTTTGTCCGAGCTGCTTAGAATCGACAGTGATTAGGAGTCCCTGAGTATCGATTTTGAGGAAATGCCAGAGATATTCAGACTTCTTAGCATGGTTGCAGCTCGTCCACACCGAGGACGTCGCCGCTGCAGTCACGTCACCTCGGCCCGTACACTGACGCTAGATTATCAATAAATAACACGGCCCTGAGAAGTGGAAAGGGAGTTTGACTGGACATCCACCTCAAAACATGCACCAAATTCAAAACCCACCAAAGAAAGTTTGCAAGGGATGGTCTTTCCCGACGTGAATGGCTGAGACTCACCCGAAGCCGAAAGAGTTAAGGCCTGTGTTACACTATCAAACTTCTTTGTGAAAAATCTTTGTCTCATTTTTAGTCTCTCCCTGGTTTTAGGGAGCAATTCGTAAGTGCTCGTGTCTGTACCTGAAGTGTCCCACTCATTTTGCCGCAGCTGCATTATGCGATCTTTCATTAACTCTTCCGTATTGGCCTCAAGTCCAAGCATCCGTCGCATTCCGTTTGATTTCCTTTCTTTAGCGAGTAAAAGGTTCCCCTTTCCCTAATTTGCAAGTCGAGTGGGGATATTCCTGGAATCACCAACAAAGCCCCCGGCGAGACCGGCACCCGTCCACAAGTGGGTCGCCGGAGTGGGGCCCGCGCTGGCGTTGCGCAACAGGTGGCTCCCGCGAGCCGCGGAGAATCGGCGCGCGGCTGACGAGGCGTGTCCCCTGGAATCGCCGTGTCCCGCCGTGGCGTTCCCAGCGCGGCGCGCCGGCTCGGCTGCTCGGCTGGCCGCCGCTGTGGGAAAAACGTCCGGCCGGCGGTCGCGCAGAGCCGCGCCGACCACTGTAGAAAGTGGGCTACGGCTGCCGGCAAAAACCGGCGCTGCGCCCAAAAACCGTTCAGCAACCGCTACCCATGCCGCTCGGCGGTTTTTCAAAAAACTACAGCTGATCGCTGACACGTTTGCACCTCTCCGAAGGCGCAAGCAGTGGTTCCCTTCGACGGAACCGCTAACTGAGCGTCCAAACGCGAGCAATCCAACATAAACTCTCTGACATAAATATTCTCTCATTTGAAGGAATTAATATAACAATTCTATTATACTTTTTGAGCTTCCGGTTACGCAAACGGTATCATAGACGGTTTCGTCTTTTTAGAAAGTCATCACTAGGTGATATGAATAAAAGCTATGAAAGTCAAAATTGTATTTTGACAATTTGCTATTTAACATATTCATTTCGTCTAATGACTTTCTAAGAAATGGAGTTCCGATTGCCGGCCGCTGTAGCCGAGCGGTTCTAGGCGCTTCAACCCGCAACCACGCGGCTGCTACGGTCGCAGGTTCGAATCCTGCCTCGGGCATGTGTGTGTGTGATGTCCTTAGGTTAGTTAGGTTTAGGTCGTCCTAAGTCCAGGGGCTGATGACCTCAGATGTTAAGTCCCATAGTGTTTGCAGCCATTTGAATTTTGAGTCCCGATTACGAAACCATTTTTGTTCCCAGAATCGGAACAATATATTAAAGGAATCTGTACACGAAGTTTACTATGATTCCTTTAGACAACCTAGTCCATGGAATTTATCTACTCTGCCAGAAAAGAATGTAACAACTTCAAGGATAGAGCCATTTTATTGACAAGTGATATGAAGGTAGTTTATTATTGTAGAAGTGCATGATAACCAATTCAAACCAAATGAAGCACACAAGTCACAATAAAATGCTCTGAATCAGTCGCGGCAACAGGAGTGTATTGCCGTATGCAAATGATCTTAAAAATGTAGAATGGCAGCCTGTGATGAATTGTTTCAAACACCTTGTAACTTTTGTTACATTTCGGCAATGGTTTTTGCAGGCTCTGGATAACAAGTAAGTTCCCGCTTCACCTTGACCCGCACGCGTTCAGTTGGCGAGAGATCGGGTGATCTTGCTGTCCAGAGCAGTTGGTGTACACGATGAGGAGAAATTTGCGTGGCAGTAGTCGTATGTGGAAGTGCATTGTTTTTGCTGAGAAAGCACATCGTCTTCCGGTCGAAGAATGACAGTAGCACGGGAATACAGCCTGTGCAATGTAACGGGCATTGGTTACTTTACAGGAACATCAATTGTGGCCGGGTTCTGTAACTGATGGGCATCCACACCAGGAAATCTGGCGTCACGGGCAAATACACTCCAGAATAGCCCCCCCCCCCCCCCACCCTGGTCTACGGCGTACATACGTACGTCCGCACTCGCGTACAGACAAAATGGTTCAAATGGCTCTGAGCACTATGGGACTTGACATCTGAAGTCACCAGTCCCCCAGAACTTAGAACTACTTAAACCTAACTAACCTAAGGACATTACACACATCCCTGCCCGAGGCTGGATTCGAACCTGCGACCGTAGCAGTGGTGCGGTTCCAGACTGTAGCGCCTAGAACAGCTCGGTCACCGCGGCCGGCTACAGACAAAACCTTTCCTCCTCATTGAAGACAACAGAGCGCCATTCCAATCTTTAGTCTATTATTTCACGTCACCAGAATAACCTTGTTTGGCGGTGTCTTGGTGTCAGTGGCAGCGTGGCTAGAGAAACATGTGATCCTAAGATCTGCTGCAAGGCCTCCGTGACACATCAAGCACAACGTGTGGCCAGATTGCATCCCTGGATGATGTTTGGTCTGGAATGTTCCACAGACCGGCTTCAAACAGGCCAACAATGGACCATGTTTCAATGGCTGAAGTTGTTCAGCCGAAATACATAGTTGTCTGCGGGGCATGGTTGGACCATAGAATGAATATTGCACACACTGTTCACCTCTAAACACAGCACGCTTACTGCCTGGAGAGTCCCAACAGGTGGCTCACAGACAGGCAGGTGGCTCACAGACAGGTCTCTATGGCGTCATCTGATCGCCGATGAGTCATTAACAGAAAAACTCCTCAGTATGCACACATCACGCACTGTGGTGCCACAGATCACAGTCCTCGAAGGTGCTGCATGGTTTTCCTGGCAGTTGTCATGCGCGTGATTCCTGCCTCCTGTTTGTCGCAAGAGTTTCATGTTTTCAGCGTAGCTCATTCATTACTCGGTGAAAATATTTTGCCCGTTCGACACACGAATAAAACGCCTTGTGTGTCCGCTTTCTGAGTACGTCACCCCTGCGACTGCAAGCTGTGTATGTAGAGTGTACTGGTGTGTGCTGATGAGAGGACAGGCAAGGCGAAATTCCAGCACACGGCCAGTACGAATTGTATGGTTTCAAATAACACTACCACAAAAAAAGGGAATCACCCAGATGGCGAGGCGGAAGTGAAATCAAACTTTACGTATTGAGAGGGTATATGGTATTATTTCAGTGGTTGCAGAATCGAGTCGAATTAAAATGAACTTGGCAGTATGAGCACCCCTCCCTAACATGGATGCACGCACTCATTCGGTTAGCAAAGGTGTCAGAAAGTCATTGTATCTTCTCCTGAGGCAAACTGACCCATAACTATTGTAAATAGTCCTAATTATACTGTATACTGGTTCTGGGACGGAGTTGACATCCAGGCTGGTCCCACTCATTCTATGTCCGCGGCAGGTGCGCGGGTCTCTTTGGCCACGGGAAAATTTCAACGTCACGCAGACAGTTGTGTTATTGAACAATGGCACCACGAGGTAACACATGAGCACGCAGAGTGTCTGTGACGTACCATTGTGCCGTCAGAGTTCCATCAATCTCTGCCAGCCACGACCTTAAGTCATTCCTGATGACTCCCCACACCATGAGATCAGGAGCGACACGGCAGGAAGAATGAGATCCCCAGGTCGTTATCACACTAGCCAACGATGGTCAGCGGGGGAGCGCACACCCGTGATACATCGCTGAACACAGTGCGACGCCACTGACCAGCAGTCCATTCCACCCAGCCACCCCTCCGTTTCTTTTGTAGTGTTAGTGGGTGCCTCAGCTGCTTACGGCGGCTGCCAACCCATCTTGTACCGAAGAGTACTAGGCGATGCTACAGGTCATCGAACTCAGGGCAGAAATTTAAACTGGCAGTCAAGCTTTTAGTCGACCTGAATCATAAGCACACTTCTATCAATGCAAGAAAATTTTCACTCCATTAAGACACCCTTATGTCATCCTACACATGCAGATGTTATGCATTTGTCAACAAACATGAACTCTTGTTATGACTCTCGTTATGCACTTCAAACTTGAGTCATGCTGTTCAGATGCATGCGGAGTACTGCTGCAAATGACGCTAACTTTCATCTTTCTCTGTGTGTTAGAATGAATATTTTAATGGCATTCACGATTACTGCAAAGCATTTGTGAGTCATTAACGCTCACGAATTAATTGGAGACTAGTCAGATCTTAGAGCAGAGAACTCTAGAACTTGATGATGTTGAACACTGTTAGTGATGTGGAGAAGGATTCAGTTTTGTAAAGAGCAGACTATGGACATAAACTTTATGCTGGTCAGCACACTAATCGCAATTAAGGTGCATAATTTGGACAAACCATCAATTTTTGGACTTGTGGCTGGTGTCGCACTTTCGCCAGAGGATCTGCTGAAACTGTAAACGATAGGCATTTCGTTTCTGCAGTTTTCGAGGGTCGACCGTCTGTAGAAATAGCTCGTGTGTAGCGATCATTGGCTGCTTGGGGAGTTGAAGGACTAGGCAACGGGAATTGAACATCATTCGTAATAGTAACACAACTTATTTTACCTCACGCTATAGTGTACAACTCCAACAGGATCATACTTTTATCAATACAATAACAGGGGCAAATGCTCGAGATACAAACAACCAAGCTGATCGCCACTGACACCTCGGGAGACGGCCTCAAACCCCGTTGTCGCCCACTAGACTTACACACCACAGTACGCACTCGTCAGGTTAAGCATATACCGGGCACTTCTGAAGCACGTTTACAAGGTAACTTAAAAAATAAATCCAAAAATATAAGAACAGTTTAAGAGAGTTGTAAATTTATTTTAAGATAATAACACTTAACAAACACTTCCCTTAAAATGAATGAAACTATGAATTTGAGATAACAAATCCCTCCATTATTTGTGAGTGACCAATAAGTGACCAGAAAGCCAGTAACAACTGCAAATACAGGATAAACTTTTACTATAGAGGCTTTTGCTCACCGTACGAGGTAAATTTGACCCGGCAGAAAATTTACAAATAAAGACACAGTTTAAATAATACCCAAAAGGTC
Source organism: Schistocerca gregaria (assembly GCF_023897955.1). Lineage (NCBI taxonomy): Eukaryota > Metazoa > Arthropoda > Insecta > Orthoptera > Acrididae > Schistocerca > Schistocerca gregaria. The sequence goes on along the minus strand of NC_064921.1, from coordinate 524,721,979 downwards.
ATTATTAAACACGGGAAGAATATAAAATACATTCATCAATATCCAGAGCAACAGACTGAGGTGTATCACAGAGAGGAAGCTATTCCTCTCGAGCCTTTCTAATTTACAGACTGAACCATGGGCCAATGGAAACAACGCCTTAAACATCCAGGACAATGATACATAAAACAGAACATGAACGGGCATTAGTCACGCACATGCTACCCAACTATGTGCCGAAGAATAATGATTCCAAAGTAGTCGACAGACTGCCACAGCAAAATCACAATTTAACCATTTCAAAACACGCTGCCCCGGTATAGTCCATCGACAGGGGCCTGCTGGTGATAGTAGATTCACTTCGGCGTAGTGGGCGTTGTTCTTCGGCTAACGGTTCCCTTCTCCATTGGTTGCTCCTACACTGTCTCCCGTACACACCGAGACAGGCGAGACGCAGTTGAACTAATGTCTTGTCTGTGTCGGCTTGCTCGCCGCGTCACGTAGCAGGCTCGGGCTGCAAGTGTGTTGCCCGGGCGAAAAAATTCCTGATGCGGCAGCTCAAGATGAACGGATAATTCCGTCTTGTCAGCCACGCGCTGCTCGGCTTGGCTAAGCCGTCTAGTTGCACCCGGACAGGTTGCTCTCCAATGAACTCCGGACTCAGTGAGGCACTGGTGGACTCTTCCCTCCAAGCACGCAGGTCCTGTCCACGGCTGCCCCACTGCTCACTGTGTCCACCCGCTAAGAGAGTTCTGTGTACACCCTGCGGGCGTCCTGGCGGTTGACCTTCCACGACGTAGCGCCTACAGAAGTAAAGAGCATGCCGCGACCTGTCGATACCCGCGGCACGGTTCAAGTGTCTTGCCCGAGGTAAAGGAAGTGATGGTTGTTTTGTGTTCCAGGCTGGTTCTCAGCTCAAGTGACACATTACTCAGTTTCTCTGCTTGACAATCCAGGTAGTGGACAGGGTCACTTTTTCTGCCAAAAGAGGAGCAGTATTGCTTGCAGAATCATTTAGAAAGGTAAAGACCCTCTATTCGATTATTCCTCTGCAGAGGCACGCGCGTGAACAGCTGTTTGCCCACCACAAAATAACATTCTGTTGAAATTTCAGAACCCAGGGTTGTTATTGAGTTCTTACTGTTATTTTCCATGTGCCGAGCGTCACATATATCTATTTAGAAACTGTACTATGGAGTGGGAGAGATTTTCTGCTTTTCTGCCCGAGCACCAATGGTGAGATAGAGCTAAAATCCAGAAGAGTAGATAATTGTTTAAGCCTATTGTTTAACCATTTTGCTGGAGTTTTACTGGATGGAACTCGCGATCTCTACCACAACTGGCCAGCAAGATCCGTGCCCTGACAGAAAACAGCGAAATTTCAGAGAGTTCTCATTGGAGACACTTGCTGCTAGGAGTGCGTGGAGCACACATTTGCTATTGGAATTCTATAGAGTAAAGACATTTTATTGGAAGACTGATGAGGCGAGCCTTGGTGTTCTCCACTTGATTACTGAGTACAGAAAGAGAGACCTGAACTTAAAGTCTCCAGCTGCAACTGCCGCTGCCTTCCATATTTACACCAGTATTAAATATTCAATTGTTTATCTCAGTGAGTAACTCACGTGTTTTGCTTTTCAATAATAAACCTGACCGTTACAGCGACCACTTGTTTCTGTTATGGATTAGACGACCCCTCCTCTCATTAGTATGTCTATGTGTGTGGTGCAGTAGCCATACTGTCAAGCTTCATTGGGCCACCACTATTAATTACCATTCAGTAAGTTGTTTCCGTTGTGCGGCATTATCATTTACTTTAATTAATTTGCGTGATCATATGGGGTGTTTCCCCTCTGTGTCGGTGACCAGAGATCAGACAACAGCATCTAGGGGTACTCTAACACCCCTCACTCAGCGCCAAGTTTTCCTGTTCCGGGCACTTGCACCACTGATGAGTGGTTTTGGAATCCCTGCTCGCCCTGCAGTTACTAACTTGTGAACCTCCCTTCAGTTTTTTTTCTGATGGGGTTCCGATTGCGACATTCATTTCAGCAGTGACATTTGCAGCTGTCGTTCTCTTATTTTTTGAGACAAACCTCTTCAACGATCGGCTGTCACGATCAGTCAACACACACTTTTGTCTGCGCTGTGACGGCGGATGATGTTTTTCCTCTTTCCCTGTAGCGGTATAAATATTGATGCTGTGCCTCTTCGTTACGAAAGCAGCCGCCGGCCGATCTAACAGCGCAACTGCGCGCATGGCTAGTCGTTAAAGAACGTATTTCTCGCGGCTTTTCCATAATTCTGTCCACCCCATGTAAGTCATTGTACGTTTCTGTTTTACTCGCACGTTCATGAACAGCGTAATAGACACCTATTCACAAGGGCGTTTCTACAAAACTCAGTGTCAAGACTTTTACTCCGAAAACCACAACCAATGTGTCTCACTTTTAATATACTCCTCATTTTCTATATGTTTTCAGAATGTAAGACCTGCGGATTAGTGTTTGCGACAGCTTGTAGACAGTTTTCTGATACGAAGAGGCACAAACCTAGAAACAGATTTAACTCCAGCCAAGCTCAAACGTAGCCGAATGCCCTCGCAGGAACATCAAAAATGGTTCAAATGGCTCTGAGCACTATACGACTTAACTTCTGAGGTCATCAGTCCCCTAGAACTTAGAACTAATTAAACCTAAATAACCTAAGGACATCACACACATCCATGCCCGAGGCAGGATTCGAACCTGCGACCGTAGCGGTCGCTCGGCTCCAGACGCAGGGACATCAAACGCTTACTGAAAGCATGGACAGCACAACGTTAGCCCGTGGGATTAGAACTTGTCCATAACCTATATGGTTTCTAAGATTATATCGTGATTTCACATATGACGTCCAGGCGCAGCACGGTAGATAGACATTCAAGATGGCGCTGCATCGACTTCATGACGTCATGTGGGCTACGTATCACTTGTCCCAGGCTCTATATTTCGTAGGACATAGGCTACGGGTAAGCTCCTCACAGGACAGGAGGTGCAAATGAGCCTGCATAAGTTCAATATTTATTGACAATACTAATTTCTAAACCCTTCAATATTTATATTGAAGTAACCAACAAACCATCAACATTACTGTTAGCCTGCAACGCAATTTTACAAGGTTAAGATGTCCATCACCCAAAAGAAAGCGTTTACCCCAATTATATTAGCTGTATCAACAGGAAACAACGAAAAAGAGGAAATCTTTCAGAAAATGGCTGAAGAAGAGCAGCGACTTGTCGCATGTTAACTCCCTGGTTCAGTTGTCCAGTGCAGTTGACAACGGTGAATATCTCTTCTTTGGCATATTCAATCAGTCCTTAGGCTGCAAATGTACGCTGCCCATTCGTCCACTCCAGTGGATACTCCATACTGATGATGTCCTCTGCGTGCATTTGTAGCCTCAGGACAGATTAAAAACACCAAAGAAGCGACATTAAAAGCCTTCCACTACTGTGGTGAACTGCATCACAGGGTTTTTTTCTGACCAAAATCAGAAGCATGTTCCCGAAAGATTTCATAAACTATTCTGGGATCAGTCCTGGATCGTACGACAAATTATTAATGTCGATACATAATAAAATAGAGAAGAAAGTACTTTAATGAAGGATCAATCGCTTTCGATGAGCAGTTAGGAGAAACTTCAGCATCTCTGCTGGCATGCAGCTGCTTCGAATACCTGCAGTTTACTTCTGTAATGTCAGCAAACACAATCAACAAAACTATGTGGAAACCTGTCAACGATATGTTGAGATAATTAACGAAAAACATTTTTAAATGTTTTGTGATAACTGGATGAAATTAAATATATATACATTACACAGACCTGTTGTAGCAGCTGTAGGTCTATAACATATTATTTAAAGGGGATCACCTTTCCAAAATGCTATGTAATTCACTATGTACAGTGACGGAGATGAAATCCTAACAACAACAACAACAACAACAAAATTAATGCAGAGTAATGAAATTTCGGGAATACGTTTGTCTAAGTATCATTTTTAAGTGATTAACATTGAAAAATCGCAGTTTAATGTAAGCTCAACATAAGCTAGTAATGCTGGTACATTAATGAGCGGTGTAACTGCCAGAATGATGAATGCAAGCATGCAAACGTGCACGCATTGTGTTGTACGGGTACCGAACGTCAGTTTGTGCCATGGAGTTCCACGCCTGTCGCACTAGGTTGTTCAATACATGGACGGTTAATGCTAATTGTGGGTGCCCTGGAGTTGTCATCTCGACACTCTGTAGAGCATGTTGGGTTGCAACAGTGGTATGTAGGCGAGCGTTATCATGTTGGAAAACAACCGCCGGAATGCTGTTCATAAATGACAGCGCCGGCCGTTGTGGCCAAGCGGTTCTAGGCGCTTCAGTCTGCCTCGGGCATGGATGTGCGTGATGTCCTCAGGTTAGTTAGGTTAAAGTAGTTCTAAGTCTAGGGGACTGATGACCTCGGATGTTATGTCCCATAGTGCTCAGAGCCATTTGAACTATTTTGAACCCTAAATGACAGCACAACAGGCCGAATCACCAGAGTGTGTGCATGGGATATCCACGAGAGTGCTCCCACTGTCATACAAAATCGCACCTCAGACCACAGCTCCAGGTGTAGGTCCAGTGTCTCTAGCACTCAGACAAGTTGTTTGCAGGCCCTCAACGGGCCGCCTCCTAACCAACACACAGCTGTCGCTGGCACCGAGGCAGAACCAGCTTTCATCAGAAAACACAACAAACCTCCATCTTGGTCTCCACTGAGCTGTCGCTACACATCACTGAATTCTCAATGGCGTATGTTTGGGGTCAATGAAATGCACTCTACACGGCGTCTGGCTCGGAGCTTTCTGTGAACTAACCGATGTCTAACAGTACGTTGTGTCACTGTGCTGCCAACAGCTGCTCAAATTGCAGCTGCAGATGCTGCACGACGCGCCAGAGCCATACACCTAACACGACGGTCTTTCCTCTCAGTAGTGCCGCGTGGTCGTCCGGAACCCAGTCTTCTTACCGTCGTAAATTCTCGTGCCGCAATCATTGACAGTGACAACATTCCTGTCAAGTTTCTGCAGTATTCCGGAAGAAACATTCAGCTCTCGTAGCTCTATTACACAACCTGGTTGAAACTCACTGAGGTGTTTATAATGGTGTCTTTGTCGCCTTAATGGCATTATTAACTAACATCAACTCATCATGTATAGTCTCAAACGTAATACATGCACAGACCCTTTACGCTTGTATTTAAGGCAAACGTAATCGGCATCCTCACAGTGGCGCGTTAAAAATCTCTAGAGCGGTCTGGCGCGACCCATAACCACCTAGATCAATGTTTTTTTTATTTTTTTTGAAAGGAATTAAGGAAAGGAGATAAGGATCTTTATTGTCTGTAATATATCATACAGTCGCCGTTAACCTTTATTTTACAATTGCCATTACCAACTTTGGCCCATATAAACAGGTACTCATCAGCATTTAATTTTTTCTTCTTCCTAGTACTCAAAACAAATGGCATGCTTGGAACTAGAGTACCATAAGGCTGTTTAGCCAACAGTCCTGTAGTCTCAGAAATACTCCATGTCTTCCAAGTCAGAATATTAGCATCTTGCCGATGTAGAAACACGCCTGCCAGCTTTCATTTAGGTCGCACAACACTTTCTTGTTGGTGCGACCTGTTCTTCGTCAGAGCACTTCAAACTAATAAACAAAGCACCGCCATAGAGAATCCTTCGCTGACCATCCTAAAATGGTATATACAGCGATTATCCTTGAATAGGCCTAATAAAATTGTTTTGTGTTAAAAGACTACTTGAAAACTGAAACTGAGGTATGATAGGCACAAATGCGAATTGAAAACAAACAGTGCTCACTAATGGCGTGTGGCTGGTTCGTGAAGCTCAGTCATTAACTGAATGTAGGATATTGTCAAACAGTCAATGCTTGACCTCTCACGTTCAGTATATAGGATGTCTTGAACCTTTTGGGTCAAACTGAAACAGATGATAGAGGGTCCTCAACCGATTACATTGAGATAGGGGACCAATGGTCGTAAATGCATATTATTGTGTTATAGATTTACAAAGGGTGCACAGCATAACAACAACGTAGCACATAGTAATTGTTCAAATCATCGACCACCAGTCTCAACGGCGCATGCAGTTCTGTCTCACTCTCTAAAAGGTCCCGGGTGTCTGTTGTGCAGCAGAACAAACGGCGGGTGAGAGACTGCTCACACTGCTGAGGACCAAACAGCCATACCGGACACATTGCTAGCTGTGTGTCTGTGTACAAAACATTTAATGTACGGTGCGGGAGTATGTGGTCTCTGTAAAGCAGCATGAAAGTACAGAGAACGCTCTCCCAGCCTGCGTCATCAAAACAGGAAGAAGTTTATCTCCGTGGATACCAGCTTACGACAGATGTGGTTGTTCACCACAGAGAGCCGGCCAAGATTCCCGCGAAGGACATGTCCGGACACCAGACTTTGAGGAGATGGTTTTGGATCTTTTCGCCGACCACCCAGAAATAAGCACCTGTCAATTATCCCGTGAAACGCGCACTGCGAAGGATACACTATGGAGAGTACTGGCTGAACAGGTGTTACAGCCCCTGCCATTAAGAACGTGTGCAAGCATTGCGATAAACGGATTTCGAGCCCCGCCTTTTTTTCTGTCATTGATTACCCACCGCAGTGTTGTAGTGCCGAACTTCGTACAGTTTGTATTGTTCACGAACGAGGTCTCATTTAACCGTGACTGTATTTTCAACAGCCGCAACAGCCATGTCTGCAGTGGGGACAAACCCCACGCCACTCACATCGGTTGCCACCAGCAATGATTCTCTGTCAGTGGTCCAAGATCACCTAATAAGGCCCTATTTCCTGCCTCCTCGTTTGACCTGTCCACGTTACCTGGTTCAAATGGCTCTAAGCACTATGAGACTTAACATCTGAGGTCATCAGTCCCCTAGACGTAGAACTACGTAAACCTAACTAATCTAAGGACATCACACACATCCATGCCCGAGGCAGGATTCGAACCTGCGACCGTAACAGCAGCCCGGTTCCGGACTGAAACGCCTAGAACAGCTCGGCCACAGCTGCCGGCCGTTACCTGGTGTTCCTGATAGATATGCTGTCACATTCCCTGCGGACTGTATCCCTTGTTATCCGCTAAAGGTTGTCGTTTCAAGGCGATGACGCACCTGCCCATCATCGTTGGACTGGAAGGGGACATCGTGTCCCATGGCCTGCGCGATCGCCGGATCTCACACCTCTGGACATTTTAATTTGGGGTTCGTCAAGACTTTGGTGTATGTAACCCCCGTAGAGACGGATGAAGACATGCTTGCAGGAGTCCAAGCTGCCTGACATGCGTCGTTACCATACTTGCATTGAGGCTGGCGGACATCACTTTGAGCAGTTACTATGGAGGAGGAGGAGACAAGCGTTTAACGTCCCGTCGACAATGAGCACAAGCTCGGATTAGGGAATTAGCGAAGGATGAGGAAGGAAAGTGGCCGTGCCCTTTCAGAGGTCCCTTCCATCATTTACCTTAAGCGATTCAAGAAATCACAGGAAACCTAAATCAGAATGGCAGGACGCAGGTTTAAGCCGTCGTCCTCCTGAATACGAGTCCAGGGTGCTAAGCATTGCGATACCCCGCTCGGTGAACAATTACTATGAGCTCGTTGATGTTTTGCGGTATACACTGTAAATGTCCATAACAAAATAAACATGCATTTCCAGTCATTGGTTCCCTATCTCAATGTAAACGGTTGTAGATTCACTATCACATATTTCAATTTGACCCAAGAGGTGTGAGACACACTGCGTATTGACAATGATAAGAATATTTTGAGAGCCATAATACTGCTCGTCAATATTTCTAGTATTGACCATACGGCTTTCAGACGGTCTATATACCGATGGTAAGGGCCCCTGGTAAACTGAGGTACGCTAGACAGGCAGCGAGCGCCTGGCGGTCCGGCAGCCGCACAGCCACACAGAGGCCTCTCGCCGCTGCAGGCCTTGGCCAAGGACGGCCGGCAGCGCAGTACAGTAACCCAGTGCCGCAGCCTGGCCCCGAGGCTAACGTCCTCTCGCCACAGCCGCCGCCGCCGCTGCTCGGCCTTGCGAATGCCGACGCACCGCTCCGCACGTGGCGCCGCGACCTCCACCTACTGTTGGCGGCGCACTCCGTACTCGGTCTGTATCTCTGCTCGCCTACCACCCGGCTCACCTTTCGACGTCGTACCCTGATTTATCCAGCACATCTCATCGTTAAGCCTCCTAACCCCCCCCCCCCCCCCCCCGCTCCCTCTCCCCCGCCGATCACCTGTAGCGTTACGTATGCTAGTCATTATAGTAATTAAATACAGATATACATTGAGTCCATGTAGCTGCATAACCGACTAAGGTGCGAAATGAAAACATACCATAGAAACGTTAATACTGTGATATGTCGTGCATTTCTGTGTTTGTTTTTCTGTGCAAAGTATGTTTTTGTACTTAAAATAATAGTAAAAAAGTTGGCAGAGACTTTTGCTAAAGAGGCCAAACGGTAACGAACTCTGTATACCTTTTGAGGTATAATAAACGATATGATATTTCATTTCGTCTCGCCATTCTGTGGCGTCTTTTTCTGTCTGGCTGTTGCAACCGTGAGCACACATATTTCTACGTATCAAATCTTAAGATAAAATGCAAGTTTTTTATTTTTTATTTTTATTTTTTATTTTATTTTTTTAGGAACGTGTAAGTGGAATTTAACTTGTATGAATACTTTCAGGTTTCTTTTCAGAGGCTGTAATGAAAGGATTGGTGATGAACTGTTCGAGAGTTGCTGTGGCCGAGTGGTTCTAGACGCTTCAGTCCGGAACCGCACTGCTGCTATGGTCGCAGGTTCGATTCCTGTAGTTCTAAGTCTAGGGGACTGATGACCTTACATGTTAAGTCATTTGTTCGAGAGTAGAACGGCCGAAAACTTTAAGCATTCTCTAGTTACCTACACAACATCGCACATCAGAACCACCCTGAGATCGAGTTTCGATCATTTCTTTGCATTCCTTACGTATGTTTTTCATACAAAAGTCATAGTAGATTGGTCGATCAATTTCCTTCGAAAAATGATGTCGGCTGTCGTGAATACGTAATTTACATCTTTTGACAAAAGAAAATCATTAATTTCATTTATCTATATTTTTTGCTCAGATTTCCCGTCTTTGAATATATCTCTCACCCGTCATTGGAATTCCATAATAACACAGATTGTGACAATGCGGTCAGAAACCCAGAAAAATTTTATTGAATGTGGCAATGGTCGCGGAAGCCTACGTTTATATTTGACCAGTATTTTTGTTTGCCGTGACGTACTGGGAAAAGTTTTTACAATAGTAATATCTCAGACATTTCTCTTGTAGCATAAATTCCATGTGGAAACGTTTCACCACTCCGTTGCCCTGCCCAAGTAAAATCTAGTATGCAATTAGCCACAAAGTCGCGCTAAGTTGTATACGGACAGTTCCAACACACTTTATTGCGACAGTCCCTGTACAAAGTAGTACGTCTGCACTTTCGGAGTCAGCTGCTCTAAAGAATTAGGCAAATGTAAAAAGAAACATAACTGTCATCAAGCGGCAAAGATCAGATAACAACAACAATGTTGGCCCAAAATTATCTGTTACAGCAGTTAGTGTTAATGTGCATATGAAGGAATGTTAATTTACGGAATTTGTACACATACAGTTTAATCAAATTAGAAAGAATACTCATATGTACATTGAAGTGACAAAACGACAGGGGATAGCGATATGTGCATATACAGATGGCGCTATTACGGCGTCCACAAGGGATAAAAGCCTATGTATTGGAGGTATAAGCATAGTGCTGTCGTAAATTGTCTGGGAGTACAATGTTCCGAGATCCACAGTGTCAAGAGTATGCCGAGTATACCAAACTTCAGGCATTACATCTCACTAAAGAGAACGTACTGGCCGACGGCCAGCCTTCACTTACCGACCGAGAGCAGCGGTGTTTGCATTGAGTTATCGGTGCTAACAGACAGGCAACACTACGTGAAATTACCGCAGAAATCAATCTGCGACGTACGACGAACATATGCGTTAGGACAGTGGGGCGAACTTTGGCGTTAATGGGCTGTGGCAGCAAACGACCCACGCGAGTACCTTAGCTAACAGCACGACATCACTTGCAGCCCCTCTCTTGGGCTCGTCACTATATCGATTGGACCCAAGACGTCTGCAAAACCTCGGCCTGGTCAGATGAGACTCGATTTCAGTTGGTAAGACCTGATGGTAGGGTTCGAGTGTGGCGCAGACCCCACGAAACCACGGATCCTAGTTGTCAAGCACACACAGTGCAAGCTGGTGGTGACTCCATAACGGTGTGGGCTGTGTTTACATGGAATGAACTGGGTCCTCTGGTCCAGCTGAACCGATCACTGACTGGAAATGGTTATTTTTAGCCATTCATGGACTTCATGCTCCCAAAAAATGATGGCATTTTTGTGAATGATAGAGTGCCATGTCACCGGGCCATAGTTGTTCGCGATTGGACTGAAGAACATGCTAGACAGTTCGAGCGAATGTTTTGGCCATCCCAATGACCCGACATGAATCCCACTGAACATTTATGGGAATAATCGGAGGTCATTTCGTGCACCAAATCCTGCACCTGCAACACTTTCGCAATTATGGGCGGCTGTAGGGGCAGCTTGGCTCAATATTTCTGCAAGGGGCTTCCAACGACTTGTCGAGTCCAGGTCATGTAGAGTTGACGCACTACGCCGGGCAAAAATGAGGTCCGATACGATATTAGGAGGAATCCCATGACTTTTGTTACCTCAGTGTAGACTCCAGTCACGAAAACTGATAATGGCTGGCAGAACGGTGTGCTGACCACATGCCCCTTCACATCCGCATCTAGTGAAGCCTATCGACTTAGGAGGACATGGTTCAAATGGCTCTGAGCACTATGGGACTTCATCTATGGTCATCAGTGCCCTAGAACTTAGAACTACTTAAACCTAACAAACCAAAGGACATCACAAACTTCAATGCCCGAGGCAGGATTCGAACCTGCGACCGTAGCGGTCACGCGGTTTCAGCCTGAAGCGCCTAGAACCGCACGGCCACACCAGCCGGCGAGGACATGGCGATCGGTCGGTACCGTTGAGGCTTCCGAGGCCTGTACGGAGTTCAGTGCAGTATTCATATATGTACATATATAATTAATATATCTTATTACGGAACCGCGCGACCGCTACGGTCGCAGGTTTGAATCCTGCTTCGAGCATGGATGTTTGTGATGTCCTTAGGTTAGTTAGGTTTAAGTAGTTCTAAGTTCTAGGGGACTGATGACCTCGGAAGTTTAGTCCCATAGTGCCCAGAGCCATTTGTTTGAAAATACATTTACAAACTCTGGGGACAGTTTCCTGACAGCAAATCGAGGAAAAATTTCATCTAAACTTATGTCAGAAATTTTCGAATGGTTAATGAAAATTTACATTCTAGATGATTGAAGCTTGTCAACACATAAAGCTCATAGTAAATACTCGGAATGTTCTACTCTTTCTTCTAAACACGTATGCACTCGTCGAATCACGAACATACTTTCAAATACTTCCTGAGGGTTTCGAATGGTTTCGCACGTTTCCACGACACGTAAATGAAGAGTTTCTGTATCTGCGTGCTCTGGCGCATAGACCTACCAGTCTGTCATGCTAAATACCAGCTAGTGCATCTCTAACTCTGAGATTGAACTGTGCTGGAGCTCCAGCATGCATAAACCAAACGTTTCTTCTTATTTACAGGGGTAAATGTACTAGGAGGCCTTGGAGGGTGTTCTGAATATCGTCCCTGTAGACAGAACTTGTAAGAAGTACTTGGAGAACGTATGAACCTACCAGACAGTCACCTAAAATTCCAACTCACATATTAATCTTAAACTGATACTGATGTCTAGCATGTAGTGTAGTGCGAGGATTGCGATCGGCCCATGTGTGTTGAGTGTGGAAATTTGTTATTCCGTGTCTTCCAGACGTTGCCTCGTCTGTATACGAATCTGAACACATAATCAGTAGGTTGGCAGGTTATGCAACAAACCACCGGCAAAAGTTCTCCCGTGGTTGGTGATGGACAGGCGTAAGGCTGTACACTCGTTGAAGATCATACGGATACACGAGTTGCCCGTAAAGTATCCTTCAGCTGAACTCGGAGATGTACGATATACCGGATTCACTTGTCCTGTGCTCTTCCCCGACAGCTTGTAGGAGGTGCTCTTCGTGATCATGTGTACAAGCAACACGTGGTCTTCCTAGGTCTATGCTCTGTAGTGCTATGGATGCTGTCTCGGCAACGTGACGATACACAGCACCAACGGTCGGATGACTCGATGCCATTGTTCTGTAAACGCCGTCTAATACAGGTGTGCAGCCTCGTATCCATTAATGTCTGCATGCTCAGGAAGTGAATATCTTGTCACATTTGAACATAGTAGTTTAAGTTAACTGATTACCTGTAGTACATGTACACAACACACACGGTGAAGATAGACGAATAACGAATGTAAACAAGTCTCCTTGGCATCACGACGACTTTTGCGGTAGTTAGTCAAACGGGTCATAGGTAAGTGAAGTTGATGGTTTGTACCTGGAAAGCCGTTCAACTTGAACTTTCATTAATAACTTGTAAACGAAGGATTCTACGACATGTGTTTATAAGAATTTTTGTTGTTGTTTTGTTCTAAGTAACCTGTCCTCGAATTTTGTAAATCAGTTTTTGAAACACCCTGTAGTACAGATAAAAACCGTTGCTCCATACTGTATAAATTGTCAAATAAGATAAAGCGTGCCTATTTCACTGGGCCTCCCCCCCCCCCCCCCATGAACCATGGTGTTCTACGGATCGGAGCGTAGAATGTCAGATCCCTTAATCGGGCAGGTAGGTTAGAAAATTTAAAAAGGGAAATGGATAGGTTAAAGTTAGATATAGTGGGAATTAGTGAAGTTCGGTGGCAGGAGGAACAAGACTTTTGGTCAGGTAAATACAGGGTTATAAATACAAAATCAAATAGGGGTAATGCAGGAGTAGGTTTAATAATGAACAAAAAATAGGAGCACGTGTAAGCTACTACAAACAGCATAGTGAACGCATTATTGTGGCCAAGACAGACACGAAGCCCACGCCTACTACAGTAGTACAAGTTTATATGCCAACTAGATCTGCAGATGATGAAGAAATTGATGAAATGTATGATGAGATAAAGGAAATTATTCAGGTAGTGAAGGGAGACGAAAATTTAGTAGTCATGGGTGACTGGAATTCGAGAGTAGGAAAAGGAAGAGAAGGAAACATAGTAGGTGAATATGGATTGGAGGACAGAAATGAAAGAGGAAGCCGCCTGGTAGAGTTTTGTGCAGAGCATAACTTAATAATAGCTAACACTTGGTTCAAGAATCATAAAAGAAGGTTGCATACACGGAAGAACCCTGGAGATACTAAAAGGTATCAGATTGATTATATAATGATAAGACAGAGATTTAGGAACCAGGTTTTAAATTGTAAGACATTTCCAAGGGCAGATGTGGACTCTGACCACAATCTATTGGTTATGAACTGTAGATTAAAACTGAAGAAACTGCAAAAAGGTGGGAATTTAAGGAGATGGGAACTGGATAAACTGAAAGAACCAGAGGTTGTACAGAGTTTCAGGGAGAGCATAAGGGAACAATTGTCAGGAATTGGGGAAAGAAATACACTAGAAGAGGAATGGGTAGCATTGAGGGATGAAATAGTGAAGGCAGCGGAGGATCAAATAGGTAAAAAGACGAGGGCTGGTAGAAACCCTTGGGTAACAGAAGAAATATTGAATTTAATTGATGAAAAGAGAAAATGTAAAAATGCAGTAAATGAAGCAGGCAAAAAGGAATACAAACGTCTCAAAAACCAGGTCGACAGGAAGTGCAAAGTGGCTAAGCACGCATGGCTAGAGGACAAATGTAAGGATATAGAGGCTTATCTCACTAGGGGTAAGATAGATACTGCCTACAGGAAAATTAAAGAGCCCTTTGGAGAAAGGAGAACCACTTGCATGAATATCAAGAGCTCAGATGGAAACCCAGCTCTAAGCAAAGAAGGGAAAGCAGAGAGGTGGAAGGAGTATATAGAGGGTCTATACAAGGGCGATGTACTTAAGGACAATGTGTGAAGAGTTTGACAGTCGAAACAAGGCCCCCGGAGTAGACAACATTCCATTAGAACTACTGATAGCCTTGGGAGAGCCAGTCCTGCCAAAGCTCTACCATCTGGTGAGCAAGATGTACGAGACAGGCGAAATACCCTCAGACTTCAAGAAGAATATAATAACTCCAGTCCCAAAGAAAGCAGGTGTTGACAGATGTGAAAATTACCGAACTATTAGTTTAATAAGTCGCAGCTGCAAAATACTAATGGAGAAACTGGTAGAAGCCGACCTCGGGGAAAATCAATTTGGTTCCGTAGAAATATTGGAACACGTGAGGCAATACTTACCCTACGACTTATCTTAGAAGAAAGATTAAGGAAAGACAAACCTACGTTTCTAGCATTTGTAGACTTAGAGAAATCTTTTGACAACGTTGGTTGGAATACTCTCTTTCAAATTCTGAAGGTGGCAGGGATAAAATACAGGGAGCGAAAGGCTATTTACAATTTATACAGAAAGCAGATGGCAGTTGTAACAGTCGAGGGACATGAAAGGCAAGCAGTGGTTGGGAAGATAGTGAGACAGGGTTGTAGCATATCCCCGATGTTATTCAATCTGCATATTGAGCAAGCAATAAAGGAAACAAAAGAAAAGTTCGGAGTAGGTATTAAAATCCATGGAGAAGAAATAAAAACTTTGAGGTTCGCCGATGACATTGTAATTCTGTCAGAGACAGCAAAGGACTTGGAAGAGCAGTTGAACGGATTGGACAGTGTCTTGAAAAGAGGGTACAAGATGAACATCAACAAAAGCAAAACGAGGATAATGGAATGTAGTCGAATTAAGTCGGGTGATGCTGTGGGAATTAGATTAGGAAATGAGACACTTAAAGTAGTAAAGGAGTTTTGCTATTTGGGGAGCAAAATAACTGATGATGGTCGAAGTAGAGAGGATATAAAATGTAGACTGGCAATGGGAAGGAAAGCGTTTCTGAAGAAGAAATATTTGTTAACATCGAGTATAGATTTAAATGCCAGGAAGTCGTTTCTGAACGTATTTGTATGTCGTGTAGCCATGTATAGAAGTGAAACGTGGACGATAAATAGTTTAGACAAGAAGAGTATAGAAACTTTCGAAATGTGGTGCAACAGAAGAATGCTGAAGATTAGATGGGTAGATCACATAACTAATGAGGAGGTATTAAATAGAATTGGGGAGAAGAGGAGCTTGTGGCACAACTTGACAAGAAGAAGGGACCGCTTGGTAGGACATGTTCTGAGGCATCAAGGGATCACAAATTTAGCGTTGGAGGGCAGCGTGGAGGGTTAAAATCGTAGAGGGAGTCCAAGAGATGAATACACTAAGCAGATTCAGAAGGAAGTATGTTGCAGTAAGTACTGGGAGATGAAGAAGCTTGGACAGGATAGAGTAGCATGAAGAGGTGCATCAAACCAGTCTCAGGACTGAAGACCATAACAACAACAACATTTCACTGAGAACTCTCCTTTGTCTCCTTGATCGCAGTCTGCAGAAAAAACTAAAATGGGTGGTAACGAAACCATTTTGACTTTATCGGAGACGAACTATTGTCTTAGGCTCATAGAGCTTCTTGTGTTCTCCCCAGAACTGTGCTTTTAAATCGTGTATATTTTTCCATATCGTATTGTGACATTTCGTATTTTTGGGAAAACGCTCCATTGCACAACGATTTTGACTTTATCGGAGACGAACTACTATTTTTGTCTCCCACAGCTTCTTGTGTTCTCCGCAGAACTGTGCTTTTAAATCGTGTATCGTTTTCCATATCTTATTGTGACATTTCTCATTTCTGTCCAAAAGCTCCACAGCACACCTCCATTTGCTTCTGATTTTGTAGCACTGGGATGTCACATGACAAAGATATCGGAATGCCTGAAAGTCTTCAAGTACTTTCCTTTTTGTCTCCGTGGAAGACAAGTAGAAACTGATTCTGAAAACGTACAGACTGCAACAAATCGCATAACATTGTCTCATGTCCCCTGTTCGAAGTGGAACCGGAGACTTGCGATTTCTGTATCGCAACAGTCGGAACGCAAGAATAAAGTCTCGGAACATCTCTGAAACGTGTCCCGCGATTCGTGTTCTGCGATTTTGTTACTAGGTGTGTACGCTATTCAAGAGCCAGAGAGTACGAGAAAACTTGTCAGCCTGAATATTACCAAGACAACGCTAATATGAAGAAAGTGGGAAGATTGGAAGAAAACAACCTAGGGGAAAATCCAGTTCGGGATATTGAGAAAGGCAGGAACACGCTAGGTAACACTGACCCTACGACTTATCTTATAGGACAGGCTGAATAAATACAAACCTAATGAGACGCGGCGGGATTTCTGGTGTCGCCTTTCGAATTCCTGGCGCAACTACCTCGATCTGTCGTGAGATGTCCGTCTCGTTTGAGGCCACTATATTCTCTGCTCGAGGCCGTTGATTGGGGACGGGGCGAGTTGTGGCTTGGCGAGTTGGAAGTGGTACCGGAGCGAGGAGGAGGGTATGTGGGGTCCGTCCAGCGAGTAAGGCGAGGGCTCGAGCATAACACGGCAAGGTGTTAATGGCTGGTGTCCGTGGTATAGCGTCCCCAGCGAAATAATAAGAAAAGACTTTAAAAAACAGTATTTATAAAGAAGAGACATTTAAAAATTGAATAATATACATTTTTCTTATGTATCCGTATTATAATAATTTCTCTGTGTAACTTTCGAGGGCAAAGAAATATAACAAAATGATCTAAAGGGACGACAAGATACGCTCTTTTGTTAATTTTTTAGTCGTCTTCACTTCTTCTCTTGTCTTGGTTGCGTGTAGACGGACATCTTGCTAGTGCTGACAAATGTAAGCATATTTGTACTAATTAAGCAGATAATATATTGATTTAATATCATTGTTCACTTTTAATTTGTAAGAGGTGATCCCGATTTCATATCCGCCTTCCTTGAATTAACCTACATTCGAGTAATTTACAGTGCATAAATCGCAGCGGCCGATGCAGCCAATGACGCCATTACGTGGCGGTATTAACTTATAAAAATTAGCGAAAGCGAAAAACTCGCCCGCCATTAACACAATATACATTTTTCTGCACAGCCGCCCGACGTTGCAGAAAATACGTAGCTTTACAATTCTTATTTTCAGTACCACAGCCGAGAGCCAGAGCCAGGCTCAAAAGGCTCAAATGGCTCTGAGCACTATGGGACTTAGCTTCTGATGTCATCAGTCCCTATAACTTAGAACTACTTAAACCTAACTAACCTAAGGACATCACACACATCCGTGCCCGAAGCAGGATCGAACCTGCGTTCGTAGCAGTCGCGCGGTTCCAGACACAATTTGTTTGAATTGTCGGTTTGATAGGGGGGAAATAAAATAATGTGCGGAGTCGTTGATACAGAAGACATATAACTGCTTACTGAATGGAGATTGTTCATTTTTATGTTCAGATGATTGGTTGTGTCGTACCACAGGTCTGCTATCAAGTGTTTTAGTGCAGCGTCGTCGCCCTAGCTCGTGGTAGTTTTCCGAAGATATACTCCTGTCGGTGAAACCGTGAGTGGCATGCAGTTTGCATTTTGTTGCATAGTTGCTGTTACTGCTACATCCTTGGCTTCACTGTCTTGGCGAGTGTTCACTATTGGTTAAAGAAGTCGTCTAACAGTGAAAAGAGGCGCTGTTGCAAGTGCAGCGATCTAGAGGAATTCTCAGGAAGAACCTGAACAGGAGACTCTGCAAATTAACAACGGACTATGTGTGACGGGTCTTGTGCACCATAAAAAGGTGCGAACAAGGTCAGTGTTGTCTGTATCTCAAGCTACGCCCTACCACGGAGTGCAGTCCACGTCAGTTGTTTCTGCATTGTGTCATGGTATTACTGTTATTCTGTGTATAGCTTGAGGCTAACAGCAGGCTGTGGGTCGTTCATTCTCATTCTCTCTCTCTCTCTCTCTCTCTCTCTCTCTCTCTCTCTCTGTGTGTGTGTGTGTGTGTGTGTTTATTGCTATAAGTGTCCTACAGTGACCTTTTACACTCCTATGGCGGAACGTTATTACCGATTTCACGCATGTGTACTGGTCGTGGAAGATTGTATTTGGTATTCTTGTTTAAACTTGTTTTTCCGGTGACACGGCGATAGAAGTGAAGGGTTGCGCTGTTAGCGGGATGATCCCTGATTCGAAGTTAGATGTGCGTGCACCACGCTCCCTTAGGATAGTGTACTGATTAGTCAGCTAGCATAAGCGCTGTCTATGCAGATTTACAGCTGTTAACTGACTTACTTCATAATTAAGGCATGCTAAGCTATTTGAGCGCTGCTGCAAGAGCAGTAACTAGTTTGGGCACGTAATTTGGCATATAGAGAGCACAGCACGTAATGGTGTACCGTTAAAGTGTTGAATTGGGTACTAGTAGCTATGTGTTGGCCGGCCGCGGTGGCCGAGCGGTTCTAGGCGCTTCAGTCCGGAACCGCGCCACTGCTTACGGTTGCAGGTTCGAATCCTGCCTCGGGCATGGATGTGTGTGATGTCCTTAGGTTAGTTAGGTCTAAGTAGTTCTACGTTCTAGGGGACTGATGACCTCAGATGTTAAGTCCCATAGTGCTCAGAGGCATTTGAACCAAGTTATGTGTTGTATTGTCGTGTGGTGATTGTTGACCAGGGTTCCTCAGCTGTGGTGTAAATTGTTATAGGGGGGTAGTCCTCGTCCACGAGAATAAATTGATTGAATTTAGAATTCACTTGTCCTTGAGTGTTTTAACGTGGAAACCTGTGAAAACAAAAGCCAAGTTTTGATATTAGTTATTTAAATTGTATACGCATTTTCACATGATTAGTCTATCGAGTAAAGAAGGCCTGCCTGTTTTTCATTCGGTAATTTTATCTAAGTGAATTTGTTATCATTGAAGGTCTTCCTGTTTCATTTTTGGTTAATTTTACTTAACTGAAACTGTCGTTATTGAAATCCTGTCTGTTTTGCATTTGGTAATTTTGCATAACTGAAGCTGTTACCATTGTAGGCCTGCCTGTTTTACATTTGGTAATTCTGGTTAACTGAAGCTGTTATCGTTGAAGTCCTCCCTGTTTTCTATTTGGTAGTAAGCTGAAGCTGTTGTCATTGAAGGACTGCCTGTTTTTCATTTGGTAATTTTACTTAAGTGAAGCTGCAGTTAAATAAGACCTGCCTATTTTCGTGATTTCATTAAACTCAAGCTGTTATTAAAAAATTCAGTCTGTTTTCTATTTCGTAATTTTACTTAACTGAAATTGTGGCTATCAAAGGAGTACCTGTCTTAGAGGTATTTATGTCAGTAGGGTAGGAATAGGAATGACAAATGATGGTACATGGGCCCTAAGTTTTCGCCTTAAGTCCCTTCATCCATAATTGTAGGTTTCACCTACATTTACGTTATTTGTTGATTTAGAGAGATCTTCTGACAACGGCGACTGGAACACACTCTTTGAAATTTTGTCAGTAGCAGAGATAAAATTCCGGAAGCGAAAGGTTTTCTACAACTTGCCGAGATTAACAGCTTACAGCGGCAGCCAATCGCTTATTTCTGTTAACTGGAGTAGAAAATACATCTGTTATTGAATGGAATGATAATTACATGATTCAATTCAACGACAAAATTCGCGTTTAAAGTCCAAGTCTTCCACAGATTTGATGAGTTACTTGCGCTAGTAATAATCAGCGTAGGGAAGTCGATGACGGGATTAGTTCGTGAGTACTAAAGTCTAAAATTGTTGTTCTTGCGGTCTTCAGTTCGAAGACTGATCTGCTGTAGCTCTCCCCGTTTGCCTACACTGAGCAATTCTCTTCATCTCTGCGCAGCTACTGCAAACTATAATCATCTGAACCTGCTTATTGCAGTCAACCCAAGAGTTCAGCGAAAAGGATTAAAAACATGTAGGTTTATCGATGACATTGCAGTTCTGTTAGAGACACCAAAGGACATCGAAGATGAGTGACCTGAAAAAATGTTATACTTGAAAAATGAATAACAAGAAAAATAAAACAGGGGCAACGATATGCACCTGGATTACGTCAGGTGATACTGATGGAATTATAATAGGAAATGAGACACTACAGTTTTTTCTGGCAAGAGAAAAGCTTTCTCTTTAATGATTATCTCCCAAGTGGTGAAACCATTGATAGAAAATACTACGTGAGACTTCTAGATAACCAGGCAGGGAAAAATGAGGATTATGGGAGAAAGGAACATATATTAAGAATAACTTGAAGAAATCTAGCAATCAGCCAATGAAATTGAATCGAAAGCCACGCAGAATTACAATCATTAAATAGATAAATTAATATTGACCTGTTAAGAACAAATCACCCGTAAAAAAGTGCTTCTACAATGTAAAACTGAAGGAATGGGGCACAACTGTTGAATCAACCATTACGACCCGTAGATTTGGCACCTCCTGACTTATTGAGTCACAAAGGTCGTATATTGAAGAACTGAACTTCAGGAGTGGATTCTGCTGACCAGAAGATGTTGGACAATTTACTGACCTAAAAGAGGATTCCGAAGAAGAACATATAAATTCTGACGTATAAAAATTACATTGTTTCAGCACCAGACACATAAATTTCCCATGTCCTCGTTCTGCCGCACTCTGCTGCTCAGTCTTTTTAAGCTAGTCATATGAATAACATACTTTTCCTATGATCTTCTTCTCTGTCAGTATTAAAGAAATCAGTTAAGAGTCAGTGTAGGCCATTCCATAGGAATAGTCTCACGAGCTATATTTTCCACGATGTACTGTACGTTTATGCAGGGTGGTCCTTTGATCGTGACCGGGCCAAATATCTCACGAATAAGCGTTAAACGAAAAAACTACAAAGAACGAAACTTGTCTAGCTTGAAGGGGGAAACCAGATGGCACTATGGTTGGCCCGCTACATGGCCCTGCCATAGGTAAAACCGATATCAACTGCATTTTTTGTTCGTGTAGTATGTAATTAAATATGAATATTTTAGTTGGACCTCTTTTTTTCACTTTGTGATAGATGGCACTGTAATAGTCACAAACATATGGCTCTCAATTTTAGACGAACTGTTGGTAACAGGTAGGTTTTTTAAATCAAAATACAGAACGTAGGTACGTTTGAACTATTTATTTCGGTTGTTCCAATGTGATACATGTACCTTTGTGAACTTATTGTTGCTGAGAACGCATGCTGTTACAGCGTGATTACCTGTAAATACCACATTAGTGCAATAAATGCTCGAAATGATGTCCATCAACCTCAATTCATTTGGCAATACGTGTAACGACATTCATCTCAACAGTGAGTAGTTCGCCTTCCGTAATGTTCACACATGAAGGGAGAAACCACATAGCACTATGGCTGGCCCGGTAGGTGGCGATGCCATAGGTCAAACGGATATCACCTGCGTTTCTTTTAAATAGGAACCCCCATTTTCTATTACACATTCGTGTAGTACGTAAAGAAATATGAATGTTCTAGTTGGACCACTTTTTTCGCTTTGTGACAGATGACAGATGACAGATGTAATAGTCACACACATATGGCTCATAATTTTAGACGAACAGTTGGTAACAGGTAGGTTTCTCACATTTAAAATACAGAACGTACGTAAGATTGAACATTTTATTTCGGTTGTTCCAATGTGATACATGTACCTTTGTGAACTTGAGAACGCATGCTGTTACAGCGTGATTACCTGTAAATATCATATTAATGCAATAAATGCTCAAAATGATGCCCGTCAACCTCAATGCATTTGGCAGTACGTGTAACGACATTCCTCTCAACAGCGAGTAGTTCGCATTCCGTAATGTTCGCACATGCATTGACAATGCGCTGACGCATGTTGTCAGGCGTCGTCGGTGGATCAGGATAGCAAATATCCTTCAAGTTTCCCCACAGGAAGAAATCCGGGGACGTCAGATCCTGTGAACGTGCGGGCCATGGTATGGTGCTTCGACGACCAATCCATCTGTCATGAAATATGCTATTCAATACCGCTTCAACCGCACGCGAGGTATGTGCTGGACATCCATCATGTTGAAAGTACATCGCCATTCTGTCATGCAATGAAACATCTTGTAGTAACATCGGTAGAACATTACGTATGAAATCAGCATACATTGCACCATTTAGATTGCCACCGATAAAATGGGGACCAATTATCCTTCCTCTCATAATGCCGCACAATACATTAACTCGCCAAGGTCGCTGATATTCTACTTGTCGCAGTCATAGTGGATTTTCCGTTGCCCAATAGTGCATATTATGCCGGTTTACGTTACCGCTGTTGGTGAATGACGCTTCGTCGCTAAATAGATGCGTGCAAAAAATCTGTATCGTCCCGTAATTTCTCTTGTGTCCAGTAGCAGAACTGTACACAACGTTCAAAGTCGTCGCCATGCAATTCCTGGTGCATAGAAATATGGTACGGGTGCAATCGATGTTTTTGAAATTTTCAATTCTCGCGCAATTTGTCTGCTACTGACGCGCAGATTAGCCGCGACAGCAGCTAAAACACCTACTTGGGCATCATCATTTGTTGTAGATCGTGGTTGACGTTTCACATGTGGCTGAACACTTCCTGGTTCCTTAAATAACGTAACTATCCGGCGAACGGTCCGGACACTTGGATGATGTCGTCAAGGGTACCGAACAGCATACATAGCACACAACGTTGGGCATTTTGATCACAATAGCCATACATCAACACGATATCGACCTTTTCCGCAGTTGGTAAACGGTCCATATTAACGCGGGTAATGTGTCACGAAGCAATTACCGTCCGCACTGGCGGAATGTTATACGTTTTTTACTATTACAGCGCCATCTACCACAAAGCGAAAAAAGGGGTCCAACTAAAACATTCCTATTTCTTTACGTACTACTCGAATATGTAATAAAAATGGGGTCCCTATTTTAAAAAACGCAGTTGATATCCGTTTGACCTATGGCAGTGCCATCTAATGGGCCAACCATAGGCCAGCTGGTTTCCCCCTTCAAGTTAGACGAGTTTCGTTCTTTGAAGTTTTTTCGTTTGAGGCTTATTTCGTGAGATATTTGGCCCGGTCACCATCAATAGACCACACTGTATAGGGAGTCAGAAACAATATGAAAAGTTTATAAGAGTGTTTCAGGAAAGGTTGTGCTGTGAAATAATTAAGAAGAAAAATCGATACGTTGCTCCGTTTCCGAGTTAATTAGCGTTGAAGTTAGCCAATGAGGCCGTCGCACGGGCAAATTCAAGCGGCCCGCCAGAGGCAGTAACTTAGTCTCAGTTTTTCTTATAGCGTATGTGACAGGGCACGAGATTGCTCAGAATTTGGTTCGTGTTCGATCCTAACTGGCGTCCTACGTGCAATTTTTGTATCGCTCTCTTGTTGGTTTTAGGACACCAAACGAAGTGCACGTTTGGCGAGACCGCCTCTGGCGGGCCGATGGATTTTGAGCGCGTAACTTCAGTGCAAATGATCGCGTTTTTCTTAACAGTTATTTCTCAACACGACCTACCCTCCATCACTCTTGCAAGTTTTTCAAACTGTTTCTGACCAACCTGTACATCCTACTTTTCTGAATGCATAGAAGAGCATTGAAATTTTCCATATTATCTTAAACGTTTACCCCCCCCCCCCCCCCCTCCCCCTACCCTCTGCCCCACCGCACGCCCTCGTCTCCATCCATTTTGCCTAAGGGTTGTCGAGACAAACAACATTTGATTTAAATAATAAAATTAATGCACCAGGTACATTTTTCTATGTGTTCCGTGGATTCATTTTCATTTTCGAGTGCTTTGGGAATTTACCTAATTTGTAAACATGATATCTGCTCATATGACAATTACTACGGCACTGGAAAATGGGAATAAATTCTACGGATGGGCTGCGCTACACACAGAAAACAAATAATTGCTGCAGTAACTTTTATAAGTCTTTATCGACACGGTTGCAGGCTTAAAATAAGTGAAAGAGCGGTGGGCTGCAAATTTAGTCCCTCAACGCATCAAAGGGCACCATGCAAATAGAGAAGATTCAAAACCATAACTCGTGGGCATGCTTTCAACCTGTGTTGGATGTCAGATGATTGCTGCTACCAGTGCTAGCGATGATGATGATGACAATTATTATGAGCTAAACTTATACCTATGCACGTGGAAGGACTCGGATTCACAACCCCCAAGCAAGTCGCCTTAACAAGTACGCTACTTCCTTTCCCTTCTCTCGAAAGTGTTTCGAGAGCTGGTCATCGTGGGTAATTTATGCGGCGGCCAGTTACATCAGAGGTTTTCCTAGGATGTGGGAAACGCTTCGTGAGCAACGGCACTGCATCCGCGACGTGTCGCTTCCGCATGGCCACCTAGTTTGGTAAGCACGTCCGCTAATGGCTCTGGTGAAACTGACACCACCGCTGCTGCCATCTAATTAGCGCCAAGTGTGTTTTCATATGCGTCCAGAAACCAGCATTCATCAGCCGTATAGTGCAACTCCTCTCTCACTGCTTTGAAATACCCACCACCGGCACTGGTCAAGCTGCACTATGCTATAGGATTCATTTTCGGTTGCATCGCTCGTATCACCACGCTGCGTCCAAAGCATTGCCAAGGCAGAGCTCGTATAAGATGTCAGGATACACCACCCCAAATACTCCACTACGTGATCCCACAGGTGCTGATACTAAAAGATTATCGAATTAGGGTCCATTCAGTGTGGTGTCAACCATCATACTTGGCACCAATGCCAACATCCTTTCAGTTGAGGCATCGTCGATTCCTCCTCATGAGCAGATCTGGGTTCGGAATACCGCCTCTCTCATGGGTATGAACATTAAATGGGGCAAACCAGTATACCTCTTGTGTGCATTTCACCAAAATCGACTGTATTGGTTTCGAACTTCGTTTGAGATATAGAGTACAACAAGAGTAATGAAATCAGTTGTCATACGTTAATATACACAGTCGAGTCACATTAGTAAGCCAGAATAATCACATTTTTCAGCGCGGACGTGCAGGAAGAGAGTCAATGAAGTTCTGGATGTTACGGCCAGGGAAATGGAGCCATGTTGACTTGAGCGCCGTGCCCAACTGCGCTAGGTTTCTCCGTTGAGGATCCACGGCACGAATAACCCGATCGAGGTGGTTCCACAGATTCTCCATTGGGTTTAAATCGTAGGAGTGTGGTAGCCGGAGACTTGGTAGCTCATCCTGGTGCTCTTTGAACAACGCACGTACAATCATACAATTTAAGTTACACGGCTGATACTAACATCGCTTAAAACTTCCTGGTTTATAGGACGAGGTCGATGTATAAAACTTTCTCCCAACGTTTCCCTCCGAGTACGGGAGATATTTTCAAAGGTAAAATGGCGAACTGCAACTAGAACTCGAGGGAGCGCCGAATATATGGGCAGTGTAGAGACCACCGTCGGTCGATCACGTGACGTCAGCTACGAGATTATCGCTAGTACTGCCAACATTTGTAAGTAGGCTGTTTAGGTTTTCTTATTGGTAACGCCACATAGCGCTCTGTATGAAAATCACTGGCTGTGCTGTGTTCAGTCTGTGGCTAGTTTGCATTGTTGTCTGCCATTGTAGTGTTGGGCAGCTGGATGTTAACAGTGCGTAGAGTTGCGCAGTTGGAGGTGAGCTGCCAGGAGTGGTGGATGTGGGGAGAGAAACGGCGGAGTTTTGAAATTTGTAAGACTGGATGTCATGAACTGCTATATATATTATGACTTTGAACACTATTAAGGTAAATACATTCTTTGTTCTCTATCAAAATCTTTCATTTGCTAACTATGCCTATCAATAGTTAGTGCCTTCTGTAGTTTGAATCTTTTATTTAGCTGGCAGTAGTGGCACTTGCTGTTTTGCAGTAGTTCGAGTAATGAAGATTTTTGTGAGGCAAGTGATTTGTGAAATGTATAGGTTAATGTTAGTCAGGGCCATTATTGTGTAGGGATTACTGAAAGTAAGATTGCATTGCGCCAAAAATATTGTGTGTCAGTTTAAGCACAGTCTTGTATAATTCTTCAAAGGGGACGTTCCATATGGCGACCCTGCCAGGATACCTCACTGGAATCTTCAGATTTTTTCTTGTAGTTTGTGCAATTACTGCAGCCTTTGTTTATTGCCAGCATTTAATTGTAGAGATAATTTCCCTTGTAGTTGTATTTTTTCATTCTTGTACAGTAAAGCAGTTGTGGCATGCATGTAGATTTGCACCAAGCATTTCGCACTGCACTTGCAATTAACGAGATATCATTTTCAATGCTATTTTAATGTGTTTTCTTAGTTTGCTCTTCAAATAGTGCTTTTCTGTGTTGTCGTGTGAAATATTGTGACAATAATGGCATGTGAAAAACGTAATACTAGGCTGCAAAGTAAACTGAAAAATGACAGTGAAGATGAAAGCAGTGTGTTAGCGCCACTGTGTAATGAATTAACTAATGTTCAAAGTAGTAATTTGGTAATTGTGCATAGGGAAATGGAGCGGGCTGCATATAATGGCACAGGCAGTGAAACAAGTAGTGAACAGGGAAGCATTATCGATCGATTGGTCGGCAACAGCTTGCCTCAGGAATCCGAAATGACAGGACACAATCTTGCAAATACTGTAGATTCAGGTTTTGCGTCCTCGCCGTTTTCTCAAATAAGTCACGACGTCATTTTCTGCTTTTCAAAATGCGAATATTGCTAGTTCATATGCATTGTCGAATAGCACTGAGGAACATGTTTTAGACACCAGTGCATTGTTATTACAATTAATGCAACAAATGGGACAAAAGCTTCAAAAGTTAGACACAATGGAACAAAATCTTCAAAGGTTAGACACAATGGAACAACACCAGAGACAAACACAGCAAAAGTTAGACACAGTGGATCAAAATCTTCAGAAGTTAGACACAATGGAACAACACCAGAGACAAACACAGCAGCAGTTAGACACAATGGAACAAAATCAGAGACAAACACAGCAAAAGCTTTAAAAGTTAGACACCACACTTGAACAAACACGTGAAGATTTAACTACTGAGTTACATAACATTGAATCGAAATGTCAAAAGTCTGTAATGACGTAAAAACACAAATTTGTGAGCATTTTCAATCTATTTTTTCGCGGCATGAAAATGCATTACAGAATCACAAAGTAGCCATAAAATAACTGCAAACCATTCTTCATGAAAATTATGAGACCTTGTGAGCTAAAATTGACTCAGTTGCATCTACCAATTCGGTACTTGCGCTACTTGCAAAAACTCAGGAAAACTTAGAGGACACAGTAGATACGATTTCAACGCAAATAGACACTCTGAAACTTGGTTCAGAAAAACACACTGAGGAAATAAGTACACTATCGAAGAAAGTAGCCGAACTTTCGGATCAGTTCACTAACTTATCTGCAAACGTAGATGATGATCTGAATGACACAAGACCTGTAGCCATCACTGACACAGAAGAGTATGAACAAATTAAGAAATTCAAACAAAATCAGAATCAAATTAATATGCAACACAGAAGAGAAATCCGGGAAGTACAAGATCAGTTGGCACAAGTAATACAAAAATTACATATTTCGGAGGACACTCGCGCTCCAACACGGGAAGAGGGACTTAGAAATACGGAAAAGCCACAAAATAATAACACAGGGCATTTCGGAAATTATGAAAGAAATTTGCAAGGTGCACCGAATTTTGAGATGGAAACACCGACACGACGTAACAATGACCGATATGCGACTCGCCGACACGATGATTTTGACTATAAGCTGTTCATTACTACACGTAAATTCAAAATATTTAAGAATTCTGGCAACAACATTCATCCACAAGCGTGGCTCCATCAATTCTATCATTGTTTTCCTCCCAACTGGTCATTAGAGCACAGATTAGAATTTATGTGTGGCTGTTTAGAGAATGAAACAGCTGTAAGAATGAGATCGGTCATTCACGATTGCCACAGTGAAGGAGAATTTTATCATGCCTTCGTCTCAGCATATTGGTCTCAAGCTACACAAGACCGAGTAAAACATAGCATCATAATGATGAAACATTTCGAACAATCTGAATTTTCCAGTCTTGTGAAATATTTTGAAGACATGTTGCACAAGAATCAGTACCTGTCAAACCCATACAGCCCCTCAGAACTCATCCGCATTTGCTTAATCAAATTACCTGAACATTTACGACATATTATTTTGGACGGACGTTGCAAAGAAGCTTTTCAGGGGCTCTTACAAGAATTAGAAATTGACACTGACAATCGCGGAACGCGAAAACAGAAGCACAACAATTACAGGTCACATCCGTCACAATTCCGCAATGACAGAAATCATAACTGGACACGACAAGGCTATTCTTACAACGTAAATCGTGACCAAAGCAGACACCACGCATATGACGACCATTGGCAGAGTAGTAATAATTACAGAGAAAGATCGCATTTCCGTAGTAATGAATATTAAAGAGATAAACAGACAATATGGGAACAAAAACAATTATTATCAAAGGAGACAGAAAAACTTCAGACGCAACGGTCCACCACGCAGTTACGATTCCGGGAGAAATTCTCCACCACATGACCGACAAACAAGAAACTATGTAGCTATCGACAAAGCGACACACCTGAATTCCATCAGAATTGGCGAGCTTCAAACAGGGCAGGGCCTTCTCGTCAAGGTGAATTTGTAGAAGTTAGGTCTCCTAATCTCAATAGCGACGCGCGCCAACAAAGAGACAGACAATGACTCGCACCGCAGGCAGCCACGTGCGCCGGCTGGCTCAGCGAAAAATAACAGATGCTAACCTTGAGAAAAACTTTAGCATTCCATACCGACGTATACAACGTGGTAATTGCTTTGAAGTTTAAACTCTGTCCACTAGGAAGAGTAAACGATTGCACCACATTTCACATGTAAAACCGTTTATTGAAAGATAATCTGTTTTTTATCTTAGTCTTCACCATAACACTTTTCACTTCACGCTACTAGTACAATTTCTCACACTGACAAACTGTTAACAAGCAACAATGTTTTGAAGTCAACTATCCAGTCTAGAACCTCGGGGACATTTTTAAACAGAAATTACGAATGCATTGTTATAGTGAACAGACGACATAGTGTTGTTATTTGTACATTCTTGCTTGTTAGTTGCACGATTACGTAACGACTATAAGGCTCACATACTTAGAACATATACCGGCACTGCTAATGAGATTTTCAATGCAACATTTTGGTTTACTTGAAAATACATTCTTTGTTTGAAGTACTTTCTGTGAGATTAAAGATGACTTAGTATTTGGCTTCTTTGACAGCTACATGATTATATCACGACGCTACTAATATGTGACACAATTTACATTGTTGCTTTTGCGGTGTATCTGTTTTATATCTGCACAGTTTTATGTGCTATTCTGGAAAGTAAAACATGTTTTAGTAGTAGCTTTTGTGGTATAGCTACAATGATACAGCCCTTTCCCTAGCACAACAATAAGTTACATTATAATACTTTCGTGATCACGGTAAGATACGTTATAACTACGATATCTATACGCAAAGCATTTCACTTTTGTTTATGATGAGGTGAGTACATTGACTTCAGCAGAACTTTGCTTACAGAGGACGATAACTACGACACTTCTACAGAATTATCTTACAGCAAGACGCACATTTAGCGCTACAGGACACGCATTTGAGTGATTAGTTTTGTACTTGAACCAATTATTTTTCAACATTTTTGAATTACAAAGAAAGTTTTCCGTGACACATTTCACTCCATTGCTGTAATCTGTTACACCTGATGGTATAATTACATTAATCCTCAGGGGGGTACACGCTTACTTTGTGTACCATGTGTTTGGCAAGCACGAGGAGCCAAAGCTAATATGGTATTTTCTTATATAACTTTACACATCAGTACCATTTTCCTCTAACACAGAATTACACAGCTATCTGATCATTTAACTGAGAGAGACAATCATTTTTTTTTACTACGTCAGTGACAGATGTTTACACAGTTACGCAGTTGGGTAACTTAACACTTATGACATTGTATATTATCTGTACTTTGTGAACTGTTCATATTTTTTTGGAACCATTGTGATACGATGTGACCTTTGAATGATGTATTTGGTATGGGATCATGATTTTTAAAGCACGTTTGAGGTAGATGACACTTTTGAAATGAGCAGAGAATTTTTTTAGGTTTTAAAATATTCAGAAAGCTACGACGATTTTGACGTGTGATGGACCTGTTATGATGTTATTATTATGATGACGATGTGTATTATGCTGTTGCCGTATGTTTATGGTCAATGAGATGATGCTATATGAGGAATCTGATTATGCTATGTATGTGTTATGATGAAATATTGAAGAAGTGTCGACGAATATGTATATGTATAATAAGGTAAGGAATAATGAGTAGTGGTTAGGGACTCTGATTTGGGGAAAAGGATGTTGGAAACCAAGAATCGTACTTTAAGAATTATGAAATGTGTGTACATGCGTGAATGTATTCCAATGCTGTCGAAAACTTTTTGGACACTTGTTATATTTATAGGATTTTATTCTCTACACTTTTGCAATGCAAATTCTCAACCTGTGAAAATATTTTTATATGAGACTGTCACTGCAGTGCAAACTGGTGTCGTAAATATTTCTGTTAGAAAGTTAAGTGGCCACCTGCACTGTGTCGTGAGCACCCAGCTGCACGACAGTCACCTGGAAAAAAGCATTAGTGTGTGCCTTTCAGAGGCACAGGTGAAAAAAAAAGAGGCCATTATCCTTGACATTGACATTCCTTTGTAGAAAGCATCGCAAATACGACACGCTCAAACTTGAAAACATATGACTATACTATGGAGCTCTTAATTTATGATATTTACTAAAATGCCTAATGAAACGATGAGAAACATTTCAAGGCTATTGTCTTGCTAGTTGAGAGAAACGCCGTTGGCTTGCTTTATGTATATATTTACTCATATTGTTTAATATCTATTTTCTAGCTGCACTGCAGCATTGGTTAAAATAAAATTTAATAGATTTACTAATATAGTTATTTTATGCCTACAGATCCAGTCAATAATAAATTTATGGTCTACTTCCAAGAAAACCAGGGCACAAAAATAGACATTTCCCTTCAATGCATAAATAATTTTTTTTTACGATTTGGTAACTTATCTGTTAGCGTAAGTTCTCGTGATGCATCACTCTAGTGTTAAGATGTGACATAGGTATTAAACATGGCCATTTTTACTGTAATATTTTTTCTGCTTTAGCTTTGTCATGTTTAGATATAAGTTATTGCATTTGCTGCTGCTGTTTACCAGGCATAGTGCTACTGAATTTCAGTTTGTATTACTCTGTTAAGCCAGTTTTATTACTGATTTATTTTTCTTGTTGCTGCACATTGCCTTATATTAGTTGTAATATTGTAATTGCTTTGCTAATTACTTTTTTTGCTGCTTGCTTTTCCAATTTCCATTTATTTTTCATTGCTGTTTGTGTTAATTGTTTTGTGCTGCTGTATTGCCTGGTCCCTTAGTTTAGCATCTGAGCTCAGTAGATTTAAGTTAGCTTAAGATGGGGTAGGCTATATAAGAGAACGAGTTGTGATGAATGGAAAGAAATGCATTGAGAAGCTATAAGAAAATGGTTTGACCAAAAAAAGTGTTCAAAAGAGGATATGAACAAAAAAGTAGGGTTTATGGACAACAGGTTTAGGTAGGATTTTCTTGGAAATAAATGATGAGGTAAGATAATGAAAAATAAATAATGAGGTAAGAAATATGTGAACATATAAATACAGAAAGCATGCTTGGATAGGACTTTTTTGGTGGAAACAAATGTTGAAATAAGACGAAAAATCTATGGAATGAAGTTTTGGGTTGGACTGCAGTACCAAATGTTACACTGAAAACAAACCCTGTCCTTTCCTCCTGTGTTATTCTGCTATGTGTTTGTGTACTCTTATGTATTTCTGTTTTTCCTGTGTTTATGTGTTTAACTAATAAGATTTATGTAAAATTTTTCAAATACTATGTTATTTTGTAAAGATGTTTAGACATTATTTATTCTGTTCTGTTTTAATGCTCATGTGTGAAATTAATGTTTAGGAAACTATCCTCATTATTTTATATATTTACTTATGTCATAATTCCTGCAACACTGATGTATCTGTTAATTCTATTCTTTTGTAAAGCCTGTTTTACTACAAATGTTATCTGTATTGTTATATTCTTTAATGATGTATTTTGTACCTTTGTTATTGTATTCTAATGATATCCAATTAAATTGACACCAGTTCATCAAATTAAGTAACTTGTAAGCTACATTTCACTGCACACGTTTCTGTTGGTCATAGTGTATGGACAATATGTGAGAAGTAGGGACTGATAGTGTTTGCACGTGTGTTAATAATTTAGCAAGGGACTGGATGACAGCATTGCTGGTTCTAAGGACAATTAAAAAAAACTTTGTGAGTGCAGAAGTGGTGGTTTTTGGACTTGCTATGTAGAACAAGACTCTTCGATGGTGATTGTGCACCTGCACAGTCGCAACAGATGGCTGCTAGGCGTCTCTACAAGGACTACAGTGGGTCTGCACCTTTGATGATCCACCAATACCATTATTTCTACAAGGACTGCACTGGATCTGCACCTCTGGTGTCCCTCCCCCCAATACCATAATCTCTACTAGGACTACAGTGGGTCCGCTCTGTGATGACCTACCTACCAATATTCTTCAAAACTTCGACTGAATATGCTGTGTGTTTGCTCTGTTGTGGCCCATTACCTGTCTGCATGTCAAGAGTCAGCTCTGTCTTTCCGTTGGAAGGACAAGACTGCATGGAAATCCACTACTTCCGTGTGCATTTTCTTTTACTGCTCAGACTTTGAGAAAAACACTGCAATTTTACTGTAATGAATGATCAGGACTCTCTTTATGGACTGTGAGAAAATTTTAGCTTTCGACCAACATTGTATCAATAAGTGTGTACATTTGATTTCTTTGTTATTGTAAATATGATTATGAAATTTTTTTTCAAATCTGTACTGGCGACTGCCCAAAACAATTTGTAAAATGTTTTGGGGGAGCATGGGGGCTATGTAAGTAGGCTGTTTAGGTTTTCTTATTGGTAACGCTACGTAGTGCTCTGTATGAAAATCAATGGCTGTGCTGTGTGCAGTCTGTGGCTAGTTTGCATTGTTGTTTGCCACTGTAGTGTTGGGCAGTTGGATGTTAACAGCGCGTTATTTCATGATCACCGTCTTGGTAAAAATATTCCGCTACAGCTGATTTTTCAGTCTGGAACTGTGCGACCGCAAGTGTTGCAGGTTCGAATCCTGCCTTGGGCATGGATGTGTGTGATGTTCTTAGCTTAGTCAGGTTTAATTAGTTCTAAGTTTTAGGTGACTGATGACCTCAGAAGTTAAGTCGCATATTGCTCAGAGTAATTTGAACCATTTGAACCAGTGCGATCTGTAATCGTACTGACAAACGGAAAGAAAATTTCCCCTTTGGGCGGCCGTCATTCCTCATCGAACCTGATTCTCTCCCTAGAACGAAGTGCCTGATCTCTCTCCTTGTTCGAACAATGATTCTTTTTGAGTGTGGACCGCAGATATTCATGCTCATCTCTTAACAAGTCTGTTCACAAATTTAATGCGCCATCAATGTTTTAATCACACATCATTTTTTTTCCGTGGTGGTGGTTTCAATCTTTGTGGTTTGTGGTTTATACAGGTACAACAAAAAGAAGCGTTAACACCCGTCTGGTTGAACACAAGAGAGATTGCGCCTTCGACATACAAATAAATGCTGAGGCGGAACATCTCTATCAAGAGGGTGATCATGAAACAAAATTCACTGAGACGATTGTCATATTGAAAACGTCGCATTATCAATTCCGTACACTATGTGATCAAAAGTATCAGGACGTCCTTAAATACATACGATTTTCATAAGAGCTGCGCTGCGCTGCCACCCACTGACAGGTACTCCATCTCAGCGACCTCAGTAGTCATTAGATAGGGTGAGAGAGCAGAATGGGCTACTCTGCAGAACTCACGGACTTCGAACGTGGTCAGGTGATTAGGTGTCACTTGCTTCATACGTCCGTACGCGAGATTTCCACACTCTTAAACATCCCTAGGTAGACTGTTTCCGATGTGATAGTAAAGTGGAAACGTGAAGGGACGCGTACAGCGCGAAAGCGTACAGGCCGACATCGTCTGTTGACTGACAGACCGCCGATAGTTGAAGAGGGCCGGCCGCGATGACGCAGCGGTTCTAGGCGCTTCAGTCCGGAACTGCGCGACTGCTACGGTCGCAGGCTCGACTCCTGTCTCGGGCTGGATGTGTGTGACGTCCTTAGGTTAGTTGGGTTTAAGTATTTCTCAGTTCTATGGGACTGATGACCTCAGATTTTAAGTCCCATAGTGCCAGAGCCATTTGAACCAGTTGAAGAGGCTTGTAACGTGCAATAGGCAGACATCTATCCACAACGTTACACAGGAATTCCAAAGTGCATCAGGATCAACTGCAAGTACTACGACAGCTAGACGGGAGGTGAGAAAACTTGGATTTTATGGTCGAGCGGCTGCTCACAAGCCACGCATCACGCCGGTAAAAGCCAAAAGACGCCTCGCTTGGTGTAAGCAACGTAAACGTTGGACGTTTGAACAGTTGTGTGGAGTGACGAATCACGGTACACAATGTGGCGATTCGACGGCAAGGTGTGGGTATGACGAATGCCCAGTGAACGTCATCTGCCAGCATGTGTAATGCCAACAGTAAAATTAAGAGGCGGTGATGTTATGGTGTGGTCGTGTTTTTCATCGAGGGGCTTGCAAAAATGGTTCAAATGGCTCTTAGCACTATGGGACTTAATATCTGAGGTCATCAGTCCCCTAGAACTTAGAACCACTTAAACCTAACTAACCTAAGGACATCACACACGTCCATGCCCGAGGCAGGATTTGAATCTGCGACCGTAGCGGTCGAGCGATTCCAGACTGAAGCGCCTAGAACAGTTCGGCCACACCGGCCGGCGGGTGTTACACCCCTTGTCGTTTTGCTCGGCACTATCACAGCACAGGCCTACATTGGTGTTTTAAGCACCTTCTTGTTTCCTACTGTTGAAGAGCGTTTAGGTGATGGCGATTGCATCTTTCAACACGGTCGAGCAACTGTTCATAATGCAGGACTGTGGCGGAGTGGCTACACGGCAATAACATCCATGTAATGGACTGCCCTGCACAGAATCCTGACCTGTATCCTATAGAACTCCTTTAGGATGTTTTGGAACGCCGACTTCGTGCCAGATATCACCGACCTACATCGATACTTCTCCTCAGGGCAGTGCTCCATGAAGAATGGGCTGCTATTCCTCAAGAAATCTTCCGGCACCTGATTGAACGCATGTCTGCTAGAGTGGAAGCTGTCATCAAGGCTAAGGGAGGGCCAACACCATACAGAATTCCAGCATTGCCGATGGAGGGCCCCAAGAACTTGTAAGAAATGTTCAACCAGGTGTCCGGATATTTTTGATCACATGGTGTATGTATAGAGAGGTTATTTGAACAAAAAAGAGGAAAGCGCTGAATTAGATAAAATTTTGATGTAAACATTTCAAGATTAGAATGAAGATCGGTTACTTTCAGTCGAGAATGTTGGCACTACCAAAAATAATGTCGTCACGTGATGGACTGTGGTGCCCACTACACTGCCCACATATTAGGCGGTCGCTCGAGTTCTGGTCGCAGTTCGCCATTTTACCTCGGAAGACGTTAGGAGAAAGTTTTCTACATTGACCACGGCCTATTAGAGCGGAAGTTTTAAGTGATGAACGGACGTATACCTCCAGCTGTGTGTGACAAGTTACATTGTCCTACTGACGGATGCCACAGTGTCAAGGAAAAACAAACTGCATGTAAGGGTGAACTTGGTCCCCCAATGGTAGGTACACACATGTGTTGATCCATTGTGTCTTCCACAATGACGAGATCACACAGCAAAGCCCTCAGCCTGGACCCTTCCGGTAATTGTTGCAGGGTATTTTCTTTCAGACGTTTCACGCCGTACAAGTCAACATCCATACACCCCATGGAGCATAAAGTGTGATTCATCTGAAAAGACCACCTGTCGTCACTTAGTGGACGTCCAGTTGCGGTATTGGCGTGCGAGTTCCAGTCTTGTCGCCAGCATAGGTACATGAAACAGACGCCTGCTGCGGAGGCCATAAGCAGCTAATTCGCGAAATGCACATTTAATTAGCTGGACAACTGAATATCCAAAATTCCATTATACAATGAATTTTGTTCAGTTTTATAGAGTTGCCGATGTGTTGCTGAAATATATAACCGTTGGACGGTAAGGTCAAAATAATTTTGATACCTGCCAAGCAAATAATTTCAAAAATCCCCAACATTTCATGGCTCATTGACGGAAAGGCTTCGTTTAGTTCAAGTTCCTCTGCTGTCGTGGAGGAAGACTTTTATCGTGAGGTTTCCGGGTACGGCCACTTAATAGTGGCTAACCTAAGAGCCGGAGAGTCGGCCCCATGCCACACCTAAAAAGAAATGGGAGAGGTCGGAGCAGCCTTCCCAGTAAGGTAGGCCGAAGGAGCTACGTTTCTGCCGATAAAGAAACACAACTGAGGCAATAAAAATAACGGAGAGACATTCTCCATCCCTCTCTGTTGCAGGCTCACGTCAGTGCTATTCGGTACTCGAATTACATCGCCCTTAAAAATTAGCAAAGACGTCTATCGTCACCTTAGCTAGTAGCAGGCACGGCCTCCATTATCTTCGTATCGGATGTGCTTCGAGCTGCATCGGCAGGAATCCGGAAGCGTTGCGAGATGATGTTCACGACTACCATGATCTTCGAAATTTCGTGCGACGGTGTCTACTCTGGAACAAGTTGCACACTATACGCTGATGCTATATGAGTTAAGAGTTGTCGCACATGCCGCCCTTTGCATTCAAATCTCGTGTTCTCTCATGGCCAACAATGTCAACCATATTCCCGTCAGGGCTGTTTCCCACTCTTTTTTCTATTTATAATTCACTACCAACTGAACAGCCGTATCCTTGGTAATTTTTTGTTATAAATTCTCATTACCGTGGAGAACTGGAAATACAGTGAAAAACTCGAAATTGTGGATTGATGTCGTCCCATTCTGTAAAGGCTGCCCTCTATTTTATTGTGTTTCTCAGTTAACTGTTGGTAGCTTTCGTGCTGTCCCTTATTCCACAACATTACCTGGCTGAAATATCCGCTTTTGGTTTTATCACCGATGAAAGATAGATAAATTATCATTATCTGGAGTTATAGGCCAGTCGGAAATAATTGCCACGAATGGTTTTATTGTTTTAATGGTTTCGTTTGTGGTCCAGTATGAATATCCTAGGTTTTCCCACGCCGCTGGAGTTGTGCATAAGTGGTGAGGATAGAAATGTACCTCCAAAAGTTGTATTTTTGCGGTTTACAGTTATATCTCGTAAATGACTCATAATATCGAACACATAGGCCTATTAAAAATTCTAGGCCATTAAATTCTGCATTGAATTTTTTTTGACAACTCATTCCTTTACTAGTTCTCATCCAAATTGGACAAATTTTATATATTCATGAAAAATTTTCGTTTTTACTTCTGTTCCTGGTAATATTATATAAACTAACTGATCTATCAATAAAGTGGTCCATGCTAAAGTTATAGAGGAATAAATTCTGCGTTCGATGAAACCAAAAGTGATTTTTTACCACTTGTTTCCGTACAGCTCCAACTCGAAGTTCGACTAAATTACAGTGAATTGCCAAAGAAACTGGAATAAGCATGCGTATTCAAATACAGAGATATGTAAAAAGGTAGAATACGGCTATGCGGTCGGCAACAGTTTATGAGACAAGTATCTGGAGCAGTTCTTGTATCGGTCACTGCTGCTACAATGGCAGGTTATCAATATTTAAGTTCGTTTGAACATAGTGTTACAGTGAGCGCACGAGAGATAGGACACAGCATCCGCCGAGGTAGCGATGAAGTGGGGATGTTCCCGAAGGACCATTTCACGAGGGTACAGTGATTATCAGGAATCCGGTAAAACATGAAATCTCCGACATCGCTGGGGCCGGAAAAAAATACTGCAAGAACGGGACCAACGACGACTGAAGAGAATCGTTCAACGTGACGGAACTGCAATCCCTCCGCAAATTGCTGCAGGTTTCAATGCTGGGCTACCAATACGTGACAGCGTGCGAACCATTCAACGAAACATCATCCATATGGGATTTTGGAACCGAGGGCCCACTCTGCATCCTCGATGACTGCACTGCACAAACCTTTATGCTTCGCTTGGGCCCTTCAACACCGATATTCGTCTGTTGATGACTAGAAACATGTCACCTGATCGGACGAGTCTCGTTTCAAATTGTGTTGAGCGGATGGCAGTGTATGGGTATGGAGACAACCTCATGACTCCATGGACCCAGCATATCAGCAGGGGTATGTTCAAGTTGACGGAGGCTCT
This sequence comes from Schistocerca gregaria, assembly GCF_023897955.1. Taxonomy (NCBI): domain Eukaryota; kingdom Metazoa; phylum Arthropoda; class Insecta; order Orthoptera; family Acrididae; genus Schistocerca; species Schistocerca gregaria. Next base: position 524,683,218 of record NC_064921.1, on the reverse strand, counting down.
GTAATGGTGTGGGACGTGTGCAATTGGAGTTATATGGGAGCCATGGTACGTCTAGGTACGAGTCTGACAAGTGACACGTACGTAAGCATCCTGTCTAAAAAATGGCTCTGAGCACTATGGGACTCAACTGCTGAGGTTATAAGTCCTCTATAACTTAGAACTACTTAAACCTAACTAACCTAAGGACAACACACACATCCATGCCCGAGGCAGGATTCGAACCTGCGACCGTAGCGGTTGCGCGGTTCCAGACTGTAGCGCCAGAACCGCTCGGCCACCAGCGGCCGGCGTATCCTGTCTGATCACCTGCATACTTTCAAGTCCATTGTGCATACCGACGTTCTTGGGCAATTCCAGCAGAACAATGTGACACTCCACAGATCCATAATTGCTACAGAGAGGCTCTAGGAATACTGCTCTGAGTTTAAACACTTCCGCTGGCCACCAAACTCCCCAGGCATGAACATGATTGAGTATATCTGGGATGTCTTGTAACGAGCTGTTCTGAAGAGATCTCCGCCTCCTCGTACTCTTTCGGATTTATGGACAGCCCTGCAGGATTCATGCTGTCAGTTCCCCCCAGCAGTACTTCAGGCATTAGTCGAGTCCATGCCACGTCGTGTTGCGTCACTTCTGCGTGCTCGCTGGGACCCTACACGATGTTTCTTTTGCTCTTCAGTGTACTTTGAGTGTGTAGGTTGTGAGAAAGAGAGGGAATTTTTTGTTGCAGCCTGTTTCGTGTTGAAGTTAGGTAAATGGTAAAACACTGTAGCACGCCATATTACTAGTCCTGTACTACTAAATACAGTAATATGTTATTTAACTAAAATTTGCCCCCAGTGGATGGTTTACTATCAGAAGGTCTGACAGCTTTGCAGTGGATTATGATCTAAGATGACGACTGAGCAGACCGTAATGTCCTCGCTGAAAAGAACAAGAAGGCTCAGTCATGGTCGAGGCTTTTCAGAAAGTACTCTGAGTAGATGGATTCTCACCATGGCAACTGTTACCACAGAGACCCAGCCATTTGAGGATTGTTGTGGGGTATCAGCCACTATCTCAGTGCAGCTTGTTTATCCGAGGTAGCTGGCAGGGGTGGCCGAGCGGTTCTAGGCGCTACAGTCTGGAACCGCGCGACCGCTACGGTCGCAGGTTCGAATCCTGCTTCGGGCATGGGTGTGTGTGATGTCCTTAGGTTAGTTAGGTTTAAGTAGTTCTAAATTCTAGGGGACTGATGACCTCAGAAATTGAGTCCCATAGTGCTCAGAGCCATTTGAACCATTTTTATCCGAGGTATGATAGAGTGCAGCGTGACAATGCAAGCCTTCAGAAGTTTATTGTGTGGTTTCAGTCCGTTGATCATTTCCCTGTTACTAATTTTGTTATATCTGTCAGCACAGGAGTCGCCGGAGACGATGAGTCAACTGGCACAGAGTCTTTGAAATTGGCACTTCCTCAATGCTCGCCCTGGTTGGCCAAATCTTTGACATCACGTTTGTGCGAGAAAAAAAAACAGAGTAATGAGGATACAAGGATTTAAATCTAAGGTGATCACTGACGGGGAGGATTTACTGGTAAACCCTGAAACCATATTCCACCGGATAGCACTCCTCAAAAAATCCGATGGGAAGCTTGAAGAATTCTTAAATTATGAGCTGGTACCCTGCCCCCCTTTCTGTTCGTTGCAAGTCAGTGTTATATTACTTTTTCACACCACTGAATGAGGTGAACCTGAAAGGAGCAGCTTTTGTCGTCGATAGTGAGTTTCCTCTCCACCGGGTTGTATGGAAGAATGGTGGAACAGTCCAGTTAATCCTAACCAAATACGCTGAATACCTAAAATGGCACTACATATGAGGTACGATAAGTGTAGTGTTTGATGGCTACCCAGAAGACCTTCCCAGCAAGAGCATAATGTATACCGAGAGCTTCGGTTCGTGCGGCTGTCTCCGTCAGAGGTTCGAGTCCTCCCTCTGCGGGCGTGGCTGTTTGTGTTGTCCTTAGTGTAAGTTAGTTTAAGTTGGACTGAATAGTGTATAAGCTTAGGGACCGATCACCTCAGCAGATTGGTCCCATAAGAGCTTAACACAAATTTCCAAATTTTCCAAAAAATTTGGTCCCAGCACCCTCACACTGGCAGATAACATCAGAAGGCAGCTCATATATCTCCACAATTTTAGCACTCTTCAAGCAGGGCAAGAAAAAGGTGGTCAAGCTGTTGGTTGAAAATAAACGTCTTCTGGAAAAAAACCAAACCTTTCTTCGAACATGGCCGAAGCTGGCCTACGGTTTTTAACAGCCTTCTAGGAGCTAGGGCAACAGATTAGATAAATTGCAGTTTGACTTGTTTTCCAAAGCCCTCGTGAAATCCAAATTCAACCTCGCATCGCTATCACCAACATCCAATACAGCTCGCCAAATTGTTTGAGAACTTGTCTACAAGTACAAATATGCTAAGGATACGAGATGGGTCCACTCCCCTGGGGATGGCAGACTCCAAAGTTTGGTCTTGACCCTATTCCTGCCTCCAACAAACCAGCTTCACTCTCTCTTCTCCCCACAATTTTCTGCGAATGCAACAAGAAAAGTGCAGGTGGTTATGGGTGTCGGAACGCTGACTTGTGGCAGTTGTAAGCGGAACTCCTTACAACCAGTGGAAATTGACGAACCAGACGTTGACGAAGACCTGAATGCACATATGGAGTGATGACGAAAATTACAGACTTTGAGGAGCGGAATGATGGAGCGACGGACTCCGAGTCGGAAATTACAGACTTTGCCGAGTGGCTCAACAACAATCAAATGGCGACGTCTGTGAAATTTCAAAAAAATTTTCAAATGGCTCTGAGCACTATGGGACTTAACTTCTCAGGTCATCAGTCCCCTAGAACTTAGAACTACTTAAACCTAACTAACCTAAGGACATCACACACATCCATGTCCGAGGCACTGTGAAATTTACCTGCCTGTTTTTCTTTCCTTTTTGTCTTCATAACTATAACTACAATTTTTATTAATATGAAATATAATCGTCTCTAATTGATTTCAAGAATTGTGTTTCTTATCCTGTCTCCTTATTCGTATCAGTTGAAAGGCTCGCATTACATTATATATACATTTTAATATTGTCTTTTTATATGTTCTACAATTTTAATATTGTATTGTACTAATATATTTACAAAGTACAAGATTAGTACAAAGGTGTGCTACAGTAATATGTTTAATATAGTGTAAATAACATTTATGAACTGAAGTTTAAACAGTCTTCATTGATGATGATAAATGGTCCAACTTTAAGGTGGAGCTGTACGAAAACGGATGGTCTCATCGAACGCAGAACTTTTTCCTTTGTAACTTTTGTTTGAGCCACTTTATTGATAGATGTGGTAGTTTAGATGACATTACCAGAAAGCAAAAGTTAAAACTAAAATTTTTGATAATTATATAAAATCTAACTTTGAAGAGCGCTAATAAGGAAACAGGTGATCTACGAAATATGTGTTTCATCTCATTCAATGCAGAATTTAACGGGACTAAGTTCGATATTATGAGTCCTGTTCGGAGATATAGCCCCAAAACCACAAAAATACCCCTTTGGGGATACATTTGTACCCCACCATTTACGCACAACTCCGATAGGTAAGAAAACCTATGTCGGACATACTGGGCCACAAATGAAGCCGTTAATATAATAAAACATTTTGTAGTAGCTATTTTTAATCCTTCTACTTTTTTGGTTTTACTCTGTGGGCCGATTGGGAGAAGAAGTTGCAGTTGCGTCAGCAGGTCCAATAGTCACCACAAATACTACTCTATCATTTAATCTGGTTATATCTTTGGTCTCATTCTTTTGAGACTGACGTTCCTACTCTTCATTAAATACCCATATATACATATGGGGTGTTTGCTTTAACCTGAGACGTGAAATATCTCGAAAATGACGCATCGAAAGGGAAAGTGTTCTAGGTGAAAAGTTAATATTAGAAAAGGGTCGTCTGTATGTGCTACAACTGGCCATCACCTTATCACTCGTCCTGCATGGACAAGGGCAGATTTGTATTTTCAAATGTGAACCCCCATTTTTATTCCATATTCGGATTCTACGCCAAAAAGTACGTACTCAAACCACTCTTTTCCATTCGTGGTAGATGGAACTGTAATCGACAAATATCAAGCGTGCCTGTTTTCGCAACTAAGAACCGAAGCATTTGATTCTACATTTCATTTCTGATGTAAATTAAACCTTTGTCATATAACTTTTCATATTCAGGTTCAAAAGTTACTCTAGAGTTGCAAATGTGACAGTACAGTATAAATAATATGTATGGCAGACTTTCTCATTTCTCGCAAATAAACTACTTGTAGGGTAACATAGTTTTCTGTTCCCTGCGGGGCTAATTATAGTGAGTCCTCAAGCTATAGGAATGCTTGATTTCGGTGGCCGCCCTCGAACCCCGTCATCGGGCTGACTGATTTCGGTGTGTATTTCCACCCAACCACAGTAACGCTAGCGCTGGCCACTGTGCGGATACCTGCGGATTACAAAGTACAACCACTGTACTAAAGTAATTGTCCAAAGTGATAGTGGCAGGTGCACCTTACATGTATAAGCACTGAAATCAAGCACCCGAATGGTGACAAGCAAGGGAACTCCTGAAATCAAGCAGCCCGATGGGAACACAAAATTATTTCATCTACATCGCTGTTTCTGGATCACGTTAAGCGTAGTTCCTTGCCAGAAATTGGAACTGCTAATCATATTCTACTGTAAATAACTTTTGCAACACTAGTGTAAGTTTCAAAGGTAACTGTCATTCGTTAGAACACAAAGGTTTACATTTACATCATAAATGGAGCGTAGACTCAAGTGCGTCAGTTCGTAAATGCAAAAACAGGTACACCTGATATACGTCGATTACAGCGCCATCTACTGCGAATGGAAGGCGATGATCTGAGCAAACTGTAAGTATTTTTTGGCTTAGAATCCGAATATGCAATAAACGTGGAGGGTTCCCATTTGAAAACACGAAGCTGATTCCGTCCGTGTAGCATGGGTATTTAGCAGGTGACCAGTTCTAACAGAGACAGATGTCCCCTTCACTTAGAACATTTTGTTCGTATGATGTGTCGTTCTCGAGATATTTAATAGTCTCAAGTTAAAACAAACACCCTTTATATGCACAGGTAATACAATAACCGCGAAACCTGGAGCAACAGACCTTGTAGACGCACAAGTTACAAACTGACTTACGGATTAAATGATGTAGAGAGCAGGTCTGTATGAAACCAACGCAGTGATAGAAATCTGCTGTAACTCTGTCACAAAAGTAAAGACTAAAACTGCATCGAATAGTGAGATTTCGTGCTGTTGTGACGACGGCTTGAATCGTGCACCACCGAAAAATTTACTCGTGTCGCCGTAGATATATGAGTCAGTGCAGTTGTTCATAGTTCTTAAGGTGTACGTTTTAGATGGCGCGCTTACTGGACTTTTTGGCTTCTAGTATCGCGTACTTTCCACTGTGTGCATCTACGCCATTAATTATGACGCCTTTGAAAGAGCACAGCTGAATTTCTTCCTCATCCTTGCCTAATACGGTAGGATCGATGGCTTCGCTGTTTGGCCCCCTCTCTCAAATCGACCAAACAACCGATTATGATAACTGCTCTACATCTTCATGATTCAGTTATGCATACATTAGAGAAAAACAGTTACAATTAATAACTTGAATAATAATTGTAACTATTTCAGAAGAGTTGATAAAACGAATTGTAGAGATTAACAATAGCATTAATAACCCGATCTCTTTTGAAGCCTGAAACATGGTGTAAAAAGCGAACGTTAAAATGATACTGTTACTGACAAAATAGAAAAGACACACTGTTTCGATAGAACACTTTGGACAAAGGGAAGGATTCTGAGAGAAATCATAGTAGAATGAGCAGCAGTAAGATGCAAAACACATTAGTTTTGCAATAGGAGGTTGAATTGTATCTTCTGAAACTGGGAAGGCGTGTAGTTCCTGTACGGATATGGGGCAGTTCGTTCTAGAACCCGATTCCTGATATAGTATAATATTTTGAGAAATTGTTTGTGATATGAAATGGTACCAGAAGACATAATAATACTGAGAACTGTATTTAAGCTACATTCTGTAATCAGATGAGTAACAGTCAAAAATAAATAATTACGGTTACAGCAATTGAGCAAACACTAAAGCAAACAGGAAGTGCAGTAGTCTCTCAGCTTATGAGCACCTGTCTTAATGTTCGTAAGATGCAATGCTTTCGTCCAAAAGACGAACAAGACAAACATAAGTGTTAATCGCCATTTCCAGGTAGCTGATCTCTCATGTGAACATATTTGCCGAATAATGTCATTATGGTCGAAAACTGGAAGTCCTTGCGGGTGTACAAGCATTTAAGCTCCAAAGATATTTTATGAAGGGTAATCAAATGAAAACAAGACAGATGGAAGAAAGTAAAGGAACTGTTTAGTATTTCAAAATTAATCGCTACAACTTTAATACATTTATCCCAATGTGAGACAAGAGGGTCAATGTTTTTATGGAAAACTGTTTGTGGTTACCTACGGAACGATGATTGTACCAGGGGTTCATCTCTTCGTCCGAAGCAAATCGACGGTCACGAATGTCTGTCCTCAGGGCACCAAAAACATGGAAATCGCTGAGGGATAGATCAGTACTGTATGGAGGATTTGTAAGAGCTTTCACAGCATTTGGGCTTGTGAGTTTCGCAAGCAAAATGGACTAGAATGTGGCTAGAAGTCTATGTTGACAGTGTCGACAGCTTTCAGTAATCGCTATGAAGATATCTCTTTGGGGTTCAGTTCGAAAAATACACCATATACCCGCATACCCAAACATGAATCGTTGACTGGGACATACTCTTTGAAATCCTGAGTGTAACAGGGACAAAATATAAGAAGTGAAAGGTTATTTATAATTTGTACGCAGACCAGACCGCAGATATTCGAAGAACATGAAGTAATAGCTGAGGAGAGATTAAGGCAAGATGGTTGCTCATATCTAATGTTATTGAGTCTGTACATTGATTAAGCAGCAAAAGAAATTGGGTAGAAATCTGGAATTGTATTTAAAGTTCAGGGAGAAGGGAGAAAAACGTTGAGGTTTGGAGACGACACAGTAATTCTGTGAGAGATGGCAAACGACGTGAAGAGCAGTTCAGTAGATACTTTCAAAAAGTTGTTTCACGAGCACAAACAAGTAAAACTACGCTAACAGAGTGTACTCGAATTAAAACAGGTGACTCTCAGGGAATTACATTAAGAAATGAGCCACTAAATATCGAAGATGAGGTTTGTTATTTGGGCAGAAAAATGACTGATGATGACTGAAGTAGGGAGGACATAAAATGCAGTCTGGCAATCGCAGGAGTACGTATTTATGAAAAACGGAAATTTATTAACTCCAAATGTAAACTGAAGTGTCAGAAAGGCTCTTCGTAAGATATTTGTCTGAAGAGTAGCAGATGTCATGATGTCAGGACAAACGTAATCGTTAAACGGTTCAGACGTGTAGATAATAGAAGCTTTTGAAATAAGGTGCAACAGAAGAATGTTGAGAATTAGACTGAATAACTAATGATGAGATACTGAATCAAAATGAGCAAATAGGAAATTTATGACACAACGTGATTTTTTTTTAAAAAAAGGATCAGTTGATAGGACACGTCCTGAGGCATCAAGGATTCGTTAATATTATAGTGAAGGGAAGTGGGGAGAGTGAAAAGCGTAGAGGGAGACGAAGACTTGAATAGAGATACAAATTCAAACGGAAGTAGATTTCAGTAGTTATGCAGGTATGAAGAGGCTTTCAGAATATTTCCTAGGTTAGAGATCTGCGTTAAACCAGTCTTGGCACTGAAGATCACAACAGCAACAAATCAATCAGGTCAGAACTACATCCCTTAGTGAAAGTGAAAAATTTGATAATCTGTAATTCGGTTCAGATACTGGAAGTGATATAAGGCAATGCACCATAGAATAGAAACCTGCATTTTTCTGAATCTGTGGATGCTGGGAGCTTGCAGGAATTACAGCGCTGGTAGCTTTTCTTTTTCTGTAAAGGGTAAGTAAGTGTTTATTTGCACTAATGTTTATATTAAGGCCCAAGAAATTCCTGGGTGGACCTCACAGCTCCATTATGATCTGTGTTAATTACGTTGGAAATTCAACTGTTGTGGAAAAGTAATCATTGTACATTATTCACAAACTATAATTTTGATTCTCAGTAACTCCCTCTGCAAGAAAACTTGCTCAAAACTGACCATAAAATTTTTTAGATAAGACTGAGAGGGGAACCCAGAACTAGATTTTCAATCTGTCTACAGTAAGAGTACTCAAACCGGAAATACGTGGGCGTGCTGAAAAATAATGCCTCCAAATTTTTTATTTGTAAACTCTTAGAGCTTTTTAAACAAAACGAACGTTATTAACATTTTAAATCTGTATCATTCATATCGATATATTTATTCCTCAACATACCCACCGCGGCGATGAACACATGTCTCCCAACGGGAGACCAGTTTGCCGATACCGTCACTGTAGAATGTTGGACTTTGTTGAGAGAGCCACAAACTCACCCCTGCATGTACCGCTTCATCTCTATCAAATCGAAGTCCTCGAAGGTGTTTTTTAAGTTTCTGAAACAGGTAAAAATCAGATGGGGTCAAGTCGGTGCTGTGTGGAGGATTACTGACGACAGCGAACCCAAGGAGTAGGGTTACTGCAGGTGTCGCAGTGCTCGTGTGTGGTGTGGCCTTGTCATGCTGAAGGAGAGGGTTCTCCATGACGTGTTCGAACTATCTGAATCCTAAACGCGATTACGTCACACTGCTTCACACGCACAGATGCAGTTACATTACACACCGCCATGTTACAAGCCTATGTTACATTTCGGATAAGAATGAAGAATGTTAAATATGTTTGTTTTATTTAATAAGTCTTAAGAGTATTCGTATAAGTAACCGGAGGCATCATTTTTCTGCATACCCTCGTAATTCTGTTTTACGCACGTTGAGTAGCAATGATTATGTTTTGTAATACTGTAGTATTTAATTTAGATTTATGTAAAAGATGTGTTAAAATGTTTTTAAACTTATCAGGGTATCATCAGTAGGTAAGCTAGCGACGTCAAACAATTCTAGGTTAGAACTCGATGGAACCAGGATGTCTTTAATTTTATCAACAGGACATTTGGAATTTCTAGTATCAGTTCTATCTTATACAGTAACACAGCCCTCTCGCTAGTATGTTACAAGGTGTGCAGGTGGATGACACTATTAGGTGTAATGGAATGCAATATTTATGTAATTTACGCAAGGAAGATGACCTAGCAACCATGGGACTCATATTACTAAGCATGCGGGTATTGGTTTTTGATTTAATACTTTTACTTGATTTGACAGCGGTTCTTACTTGATTATAGAAAGTTGCAGTCAGATTGTAACACCAATATCGATTGTAAGTAGTTTATACTGTGTAATTATGTGTATGTAACTATGTAGTGGTTGTTCTTTACTAATGAAGGTCATTGAATTGTCACAGAAAAGTGAAAATTTGTAACTTATATAAGGTGGTTTTGGCGATCGATATGGGCGGCTACTAGATAGGCACGCTACCCAATTAGTGGCTAGCCGTTGTACGGGAAACATTGAGGGTGCCAAGTGAGGCATTTGAAAGCCAATTTACATTGAAATTGCCTCTGGTATGGTTTTAGCTTTCGTGTGGTGCTCTTGTTATTATGAAATGTCTCTAAAAAGGGGATAATACGTCGCCGAGAAGAATTTATAAAGAGCATTCAACATCAAGTGTGTGAGACCAGACAGCCGCCATGTGCTTGCCATCACTGTTGCGAAAGTGCTCCGCCAACGTCAGGGACTCAGATATATATCATAGTATGAACCAGTATGTTCGTGTGAGTATTTTTCAATAATAACTCAAGTGATATAAACAGGTGTTTGAACCTTAAAATAGTCCTGATCATGAAACCAATGCAGAGTCGCATTCTAAATGTGCAAAAACCGATTAATTAATTAATGGTTTGCTTCTGTACTAAATGTACTAAAGTTCAATGCCAAAGTGTGTCTTGTTACCATAAAAGTATCTGCTTCACAGGTAATGCATAAGGCACACAAATTGAACCTATATGAAAAGTAATTTTGCTTTGATTATTACCATGAACTAGATTCTGAAGTTAATTGACTTAATATTGAATTACTTACTTTTAAGTATGAGCATCAAATTATTTCAAGTGGGGTTAGAAATAAAATATTGGCAAATTGCAATTTGTTTCTGAAATAGTCACAGAATTTGCCTGTAAAGCCAGTTTCAGTTTATGGGTCTTCACTATATTCTTTTATATTATAAGAAAGATATAATAATACCACTTTCACTAAAGAAATCTGAAGCATTTCCATAAAAGGGTGAGTATAAAAAGTGTCTGTATAATGTTATTCAATATCATTTGCGGTATCTATATGCTAGTTAAACTAGGACTCTTGTCATGCCCAATTTTAGTCTTGTGCGGTCTTTAGTAACATCTTAGTGTTAAGTTAGCTATAGATTGCACAAGTAACTATTGTTACTATGAGTGAAATAACTTTTAAATTTCCTGTGATTGCTGATTTGTATAAATACACTCCTGGAAATTGAAATAAGAACACCGTGAATTCATTGTCCCAGGAAGGGGAAACTTTATTGACACATTCCTGGGGTCAGATACATCATATGATCACACTGACAGAACCACAGGCACATAGACACAGGCAACAGAGCATGCACAATGTCGGCACTAGTACAGTGTATATCCACCTTTCGCAGCAATGCAGGCTGCTATTCTCCCATGGAGACGATCGTAGAGATGCTGGATGTAGTCCTGTGGAACGGCTTGCCATGCCATTTCCACCTGGCACCTCAGTTGGACCAGCGTTCGTGCTGGACGTGCAGACCGCGTGAGACGACGCTTCATCCAGTCCCAAACATGCTCAATGGGGGACAGATCCGGAGATCTTGCTGGCCAGGGTAGTTGACTTACACCTTCTAGAGCACGTTGGGTGGCACGAGATACATGAGGACATGCATTGTCCTGTTGGAACAGCAAGTTCCCTTGCCGGTCTAGGAATGGTAGAACGATGGGTTCGATGACGGTTTGGATGTACCGTGCACTATTCAGTGTCCCCTTGACGATCACCAGAGGTGTACGGCCAGTGTAGGAGATCGCTCCCCACACCATGATGCCGGCTGTTGGCCCTGTGTGCCTCGGTCGTATGCAGTCCTGATTGTGGCGCTCACCTGCACGGCGCCAAACACGCATACGACCATCATTGGCACCAAGGCAGAAGCGACTCTCATCGCTGCAGACGACACGTCTCCATTCGTCCCTCCATTCACGCCTATCGCGACACCACTGGAGGCGGGCTGCACGATGTTGGGGCGTGAGCGGAAGACGGCCTAACGGTGTGCGGGACCGTAGCCCAGCTTCATGGAGACGGTTGCGAATGGTCCTCGCCGATACCCCAGGAGCAACAGTGTCTCTAATTTGCTAGGAAGTGGCGGTGCGGTCCCCTACGGCACTGCGTAGGATCCTACGGTCTTGGCGTGCATCCGTGCGTCGCTGCGGTCCGGTCCCAGGTCGACAGGCACGTGCACCTTCCACCGACCACTGGCGACAACATCGATGTACTGTGGAGACCTCATGCCCCACGTGTTGAGCAATTCGGCGGTACGTCCACCCGGCCTCCCGCATGCCCACTATACGCCCTCGCTCAAAGTCCGTCAACTGCACATACGGTTCACGTCCACGCTGTCGCGGCATGCTACCAGTGTTAAAGACTGCGATGGAGCTCCGTATGCCACGGCAAACTGGCTGACACTGACGGCGGCGGTGCACAAATGCTGCGCAGCTAGCGCCATTCGACGGCCAACACCGCGCTTCCTGGTGTGTCCGCTGTGCCGTGCGTGTGATCATTGCTTGTACAGCCCTCTCGCAATGTCCGGAGCAAGTATGGTGGGTCTGACACACCGGTGTCAATGTGTTCTTTTTTCCATATCCAGGAGTGTAGTAACTACTGCTACCCACTACTCAGTTCGTCCGGTAGACGTGTGTATTCATTGCACTATTTAAAAGGAGTATTAATGAAAGTCAATTTAGTAACTCATATTCATGTTTCGTGAAACATAATGTTTCAAATTATGATGCCTAATTAGGCTGGCGACCGTTTGTTATTTCATTTGTACGCCTTTATTACTTTCATTATCCCCAAAATAAACCCTTTCAGTTTCCTATTTATTGCCATAGATACGAACTTAGTGTTCGATACCCTCTATTCATTAGGCAAACACACGGTCAAACATTTCAAAATTCCTCCCAGAGGGTAACGCTAGCTTTCATGCGAGTGTCATACTTGGCACTAACTTGCAGCCTACGTGTTATGTAAAGAATGAAGTTCAGAACTGCCAATATACTAGTTAATGTCGCTTCCGTAATGTAGCTGCTAACGCACAACAAAACTAAACTCTATGATTAGCCGTATTTGGTAGAATGACCTTTTGGAAATTATTATCTGCTTAAACCTGCTTAACATATTAATTCCACTGAGCGAGACTGCATCATTACCGGAAGCAGAGCTTTTTAAATCGTAGGCCACCAAATGATCATGTAAATGTCATTCCCTAAAGCGAGCTCAGTGTCTACTTTTAGTACAACTGTTTATCAGAGACTGTGCAAGATCAGTCATCTTTCGTTCCCTTGTTTAACACAGATACTCATCTGTACTATAGGCGCAAGTGAACTTGACACTCCGCAAGGCATATGCCGAGCGCTGTGGAACATGTTATATTGTGTAACCACTTACGGTCGCCCCAGCTGCCCACGCGAAGTGTCAAGTCAGACTGAACTTACAGCATTAATTGTTATATTTCGTCAGTTCTTGATTTGGTCAGCGAACTGCTCCTTGTGAACAGGTGTCGGAGCGGACTTTTCTTTTGTTCACTGTAGCTGTTTTTATTTTATACACAGATACATTTCATGGAAAACTGCACATACCTATCCAAGCACATTTCAGTCAAAGCTATCGAAGTCACACAGATATGTAACTATCATAATACGCATAGGACAAACATTTAAACAAGAACTTACTTTTTATCACAGACTCTGTACTAGTTTCCCATTTCTTCTTTCATTCACGCTCTCCCGTGTCTCTTGATAGCCTTCGCTGTAGCTGATGAGATATACCTAGATTTAATCTTGATGTATTTTGGAAGTATGTTCTGGTATAAACATTCCTTGTTCGACCAAATATTATGTTGTGTAGCCGTTAGCTTTTTTCTCAATAATCTTCTGTAACAGACGAATAACTGCACTTTGTCAGCACACTTTGTAACATTAAATGAATTTTACCACCGCTCTTCATCGTGGTAATAATATTAAATAGGAAATACTTTCCTGATGCTCTGCAAAATATTTGATCACGAACAGGCTTTCAGTTTCTCAGAGCCTCGTCACGTGACAACTGAATGTCACAGCCACAGATAGAATGGCATACGGCTTACATAGATATTACAGATACAGACACATGCAATAACAAATACAGAATGTTTACAAATGAAAGTTTTACTTTTCACACAACACCGGAACTGTTGCATTTAACAAAAAAACTAAAGGTATTTATGTTATGTAGAAACGGTTACATTTAAAAAACCATTAATTACAATTTGCTGTTGTGTATTTGCATAATTCAATTTAATTCAACAGAAAATGGAAATTGTGTTTATCCATTTAAAAATAAGCTGAGATTTTGTGCAAAAGTTTTGCTGATTTCAATTGTTCCTAGCAACGGAAAATTCAGTAAATGCTGAACAATATTACTTGTAATGAGTTCTACAGTAAGAGAAAGGGGCCTTAATTTTTACAGAAGTAACTGCTTTTGCTGTGTCTTGGTCCCGGATTTTCACAACACTGTAGTCAGCCATTGTATAGGATGTCAGAGACAATGTTTCATCAATTCTAAACATGTGATGACTCTCTTGGCTGATATACTCCACTTCAAGACTTTCTTTTTCTCAAGGAATTGTAGTCAACAGGCTACTGCAGCGGTATGGAGCGTCACATACTCGGCATGGTACTGACTCTGGCTATCATTCCACGATGACACAAGAATGATGATGATGAAGACAACACAACAACACCAAGTCATCTCGAGGGAGGGACAATCCTTGACCCTGCAGGGAATCGAACCCGAGACCCCGTGCGCGGGAAGCGAGAACGCTGCCGCAAGACCATGAGTTGCGGACAATAGCAGTCTGGTAACCGGTAAAGAACAGCGTTTTGGGCTATTATAGAAACCATACAAACATGACAATAATTATTAAGCACGGTACTCCTACATTGTGCACATATGAACACGAACATAGGAATTTTGCAAATCATAACACGGCTCGGAGGCACAAGTCCATGTGCGGTCGTGTGCTGCAGACTTACTGACAGAGTATTCGTAGGTGTGCGGTGAAATTTGTTGTTGCCACGGCAAACAAAACTGAGGTTTAGCTTTGAGAAAAGTAGTACGTTTCCATATCGTTCCTCGTTTTCGAACTTGCTAATAAAGTAGACTGCATGACAAAGAATTCTACGTGTTCAAATGGACAATATTTTAAAAATCGTGCTTGCGAAATCTATCAGTGCTAGAGTCTGTGAAGCAAAGTACAAAATACTAAAGGTACCGGCAAATTTAATAACGGTGACCGTTCGCTAAGCAGGGCTGTAATTACTTAATATGCTGATTTATCTTTACACTCAGTCAGAACATACAATTTTCTCATTTGAAACTGCCTAGACAGGATAGTCCGTTTCAGGACTGTTATTGTCCACAGAGCTTTGGCTCACAGATACTGCATTATGACAGAGTGCAATACGTTGTCTTGTTGATGCTGAAAGGAGTCTACTGGGGCACATCTGTATGTGGCATCTAAATATGATTTTATAAACGACGTATGTCTTTGATAGGCTTTATATCGCTGACTGTGTAAGACCGCAGACCCGGACATAATGCTTCTGGTTCAAAAATGGTTCAAATGGCTCTGAGCACTATGGGACTTAACAACCATGGTCATCAGTCCCCTAGAACTTAGAACTATTTAAACATAACTAACCTAAGGACATCACACAACACCCAGTCATCACGAGGCAGAGAAAATCCCTGACCACGCCGTGAATCGAACCCGGGAACGTTGGCGCGGGAAGCGAGAACGCTACCGCGCGAACACGAGCTGCGGATATACTGCTTCTGGTCTGAGATTATTGTAGTGTTGGAGTAAGAGAGCGCTGGGCACACAGTTATAGGTAGCTGTCTGTGAGGGAAACACGGTGTAGACAGTTTTTGTGGTGTTCTGTGTGAAGCCACCAAGTGTTAGATTAATGTAGGTATCTCGATATTGTTGAACTTGGAAGTAGAAGTCTTCATGCAAGTAAGGTAAAGATGTCAAATAATTATGATTTCTTCATTTTTTTCTTTGTGTGGTGCCCGGACAGGGGTCACTCAACAATTACAAATTATCAGCCAACACATCTATACTAACGCGCTGGCAAAAAGCAAAAATCATAATTATTTAACATCTTTCCCTTGCTTGCATGAAGACTTCTACTTCCAAGTTCAACGATATCGACATACATAAATTACTCTAACACTTGCTGACTTCACACAGCACACCACAAAAACTGCCCACTCCATCGTCTTTCCTTCACAGACAGCTTCCTACAACTGTGCGTCCAGAGCTCTCTTACTCCAACACTATAATAATCTCAGACCAAAAGCAGAATGTCTGGGTCTGCGGTCTCACATAGTTAGCGATATAAAATCTATCAAAGACATACATCGTTTATAAAATCATATTCGGGTGCCACATACAAATGTGTCCCAGTAGACTCCTGTCAATGCAAACAACCATCTTCTCCGTACTGTTGCTCTACTGCATGCAGTACACATTGCAGTAAAATGTGTTCATACCCTCCTGCGTTTTCTTAAAGGAAACGAAGGGACCACACCTCAACCATGAAAAACACTCCATATCGTAACACCACCTCCTCTGTACTTCAGTGTCAATACTACAAGTGATGGGAGGTAGCATTCTCCAGGCATTCGCCAAACCCATCGGATTTCCACTGGATACAACGTAATTCATCACTACAAATCACTCGTTTCCAGTTGCCTCGAAAAGTAGCAGAAAATCCAAAGAGATTCTGGTCGAATGGGAAGTATGTTAGCGGCAAGAAACAATCAATGCCTTCTCTGCGCGATATCAATGGAGATACCATCGAAGACAGTGCTGCCGAAGCAGAGTAACTAAACACAGCCTTCCGAAACGCCTTCACAAAAGAATACGAAGTAAATATTCCAGAATTCGAATTGAGAATAGCTGCCAACATGAGTCACGTAGTATATCCTCATGGTTGTGAAGCAACTTAAGCCACTTAATAAAAGCATCTCTTCTGGTTCAGACTGTGTACCAGTTAGGTTCCTTTCAGAGTATGCTGATGCATTAGCACCATACTTAACAATTATATACAACCGTTAGCTCGACGAAAGATCCGTACCCAAAGATTGGAAAGTTGCACAGGTCTCGCCAATATTCAAGAAAGGTAGTAGGAGTGCTCCACTAAATTACAGATCCATATCATTAACGTCGATATGCAGTAGGATTTTAGAACATATATTGCGTTCGATCATAATGAATTACCTCGAAGAAAACGGTCTATTGACACACAGTCAACATGGGTTTAGAAAACATCGTTCCTGTGAAACACAACTAGCTCTTTATTCACATGAAGTGTTGAGTGCTATTGACAAGGGATTTGAGATCGATTCCGTATTTCTGGATTTCCGGATGGCTTTTGACACTGTACCACACAAGCGGCTTGTTGGGAAAATTGCTTATGGAATATCGTCTCAGTTATGTGACTGGATTTGTGATTTACTGTCACAGAGTTCACAGTTCGTAGTAATTGACGGAAAGTCATCGAGTAAAACAGAAGTGATTTCTGGCGTTCGCCAAGGTAGTGTTATAGCCCCTTTGCTGTTCCTTATCTATGTAAAGATTTGGGAGACAATCTGAGCAGCCGTCTTCAGTTTGCAGATGACGCTGTCGTTTATCGACTAGTAAAGTCATCAGAAGATCAAAACAACCTGCAAAACGATTTAGAAAAGATATCTGAATGGCGCGAAAAGTGGCAGTTGACCCTAAATAACGAAAAGTGTGAGGTCATCCACATGGGGGACAAAAGGAATTCGTTAAACTTCGGTTTCACGGTAAATCAGTCTAATCTAAAAGCCACAAATTCAACTAAATACCTAGGTATTACAATTACGAACAACTTAAATTGTAAGGAACATATACGAGTAGAAAATGTTGTGGGGAAGGTTAACCAAAGACTGCGTTTTATTGGCACGACACTTAGAAAATGTAACAGACCTACTAAGGAGGCTGCTTACACTACGCTTGTCCGTCCTCTTTTAGAATACTGCTACGCAGTGTGGGATCCTTACCAGATAGGACTGACGGAGTACATCGAAAAACTTGAAAGAAGGGCAGCACGTTTTGTATTAACGCGAAATATGGGAGAGAGTGTCACAGAAATGATACAGGAATTTGGCTGGAAATCATTAAAAGAATGGCGTTTTCGTTGCGACGGAATCTTCTCACGAAATTCCAATCACCAACTTTCTCCTCCGAATGCGAAAATATTTGGTTAACACCGACCTACATAGGAAGAAACGATCACCACGATAAAATAAGGGAAATCAGAGTTCGTAGGGAAAGATATAGGTGTTCGTTCTTTCCGCTCGCTATACGAGGTTGGAATAATAGAGAATTGTGAAAGTGGTTCGAAGAACCCTCTGCCAGGCACCTAAACGTGATTTCAAAAGTATCCATGTAGATGTAGATGTAGATCCGTTGTCTAGCTGTGACGCTCTGTAAACCACTCAAGTGTCGCTTAGCACTGACCACAGAAATGTCTAGCTTATGAGGAACTTCTCGACCGTTGTAATCGATTCTTTTTCACTCCCTACGCAAAAAACGTCTTTGTGTTTGCTAGGCTGCTGGTAGCACTTTGGAGCTCACCAGTGTTTACTCTCGCTGATTCCATGCGATTTTGTGCAAGCACCCTTCGCAGTTTTCGCCAGTCCCCATCCGTCAGTACGTGAGCACTGCGTAGTCTCTTTTAGCTATGGTTGTTTCTTCGCATTTCCGCTTCACAGTTACATCACCAAGAGTTGACTTGGGCAGCATTAGAATGGTCAGAAAGTCCCTGATATATTTGTTACTGGGATGATATCCAGTGACTAGTCACGTTCGAAGTAACTGACACGGAAGCCTCCAGATGACAGACACTCAGATCGGGACCAAACTTCCTGTGTTGGTAGAGTAAGAACCAAAACACCGATTTAGTTGGTGCTGTGAGTTGTCGTCGAGTAGAGCATGCGTAAACGGTAGTTAAAAGTATCACCAGACATACGGAGCACAGGAAAAGCGTATCTGTGAGTGAAGATATCGAAGTTCCCGCGGTGCTGAACAGGTAGAGCATTCAAACCCCACTGTTGACACTTTCTTTTAACTGTTTACACGTGAAACTGTTATATGGGAGAACATTTTACGGACATGTAAAATGATTATTCGGAGTTTGTAGCAATGTTCTTTTGCCAGTCCGCTTTCGCTTCGTTGATTGAACGTTATGTACTTATTATTGATCTTATTCTTTTGGTTATTATTAATTATTATGATTACTACTTCTTCTGCACGCGTGATGAATTGTTTCTTTACTTTTCTGCTCTGACTGTATATTCTGTGAAACTACAAACGTACTCTATAGGTTTATGACTTTCAAAGAAACGAAACGAAAGTAGACTGTCGACGGAACATTGCTGTAAACTACAAACACCCTTTCGCGTGTCATAACACTTTCACGCATAATACAGTTAAAAAAAATATTCAGTGTAACTCGAGTTCGAACACGGAACCTACATTTTATGACGAGATTCTAGCGTCCTACCAACTGCGCCACAGAAGCAACAGCCTGTCGTACTCACTGTTATGCTTTTCTTCTGCACCGTAGTTCTGGCGTAACTTTTAATTAACGTTTCCGCCCGTTCTGCTGGACGACAGTACACAGTACTAACTAAATCGGAGTTTTGTTTGATACTTCATCGACATACAACGTTTGGTGCCGATCTGATTGACTGACACCTGGAGGCTTGCGTGTGACACATTCTGCATCCACTGCTCCGCTACTGTCAACGCTGCACTCACCATCTCCTTTTATACTATCGCGTCCAGCTCTCGTGACATCTAATGGTCAAATCCGTATTACGCATGGGTGTCCGGAAAGTTTTGACCAGATGCTGTATGTATGACAAACTAAATGTAATCAAGTTAGCCAGAGAAGGTCCGCTGATGCATATTGCGTCCTATCTGCGGCCAGAGACCGTATCCATTCGTACGAAAATTAGCCTCATCCTTGTTTAATTTGCCACTCATCTGTACATCTGTGGATTATTGTGATCGCAGAAAGCCCTTACAACATCCTAGTGGCAATGGATACCAGTGAAAAGTCCGTACACATCCATTTTGTCACAGCGAAATGAAATCATTATACCGCAGTCCAGTCAAAAGGATAGAGTGAAATGAGTAGAAGAAACGAATAATGCAGTTACAACAACTTGAGTGAAAATAGCATATCAAAGCCACCTATACTAAAAACTGACATGAGTAATATGGAACAAAAGTGTCAAGAAAATTCAAATGAACAAACAGAAACGAAAAAGAGATCTTGTAGACTACAACAAACTGCAGAGATTCGGTATTGAATTCAAGTAGTGAGGGTGACACGTAATTTAGATCAAAAAATAAGCGAGTAGTCCATAATTAAGAATATGGAAAAGGAAATGGTGGGCTCACTGGTGTGGAACAAACACTTAACAGGCGAAATATTAAAATGAAACTCGAGTGAACGGAGATGAGGATATAATTCAGTTTGAGGACTGCGTAGCGAAGGAGCTCCTTGCGGTTGGAGATGCTGGGAACAACGCCGTGCCACAACCGAAAAGGCTGGCCTCACATATAGCTACCAGAGAAATATTCAGAAGCAGACAACGGACAGCATGATCACAGAAACAACGAAAGACCGTGAGAAAGGATACTGTCAATCTGGGTGGCAACAAAAAGGAACGTATGGCTGAAAATAAAAATAAGATACACGTATCAGCTGACGTTCTGCACGCACAAGTAGATGAGAACGAGTGACAAGAAAGTGACTTTCAAGAACATGGATCCTGGGCAGGTGAAGCTCCAGACCCGCTGCGAGTTTTTAAACATCTTTTTTATATTTTTATTTATCTTAAAATACACCAGAATTTAATGGAGCAGACCTACACCACCATAACTACAAATGAAAAAAAGCTCCTGAGTGAACTGAAAATATCATTAATTGCTGATTTTCTTATTGCTATATTGTTGTCATATGTTGTCATAGCCCTCTTACAAGAGGAATTCGAGGTGATGGGTTAAAAACCTAACTTGAATATCGCTTCGATTGATTGTAACGGGACAGGAATATCAGTGAGAGAAGGAATTCCGTACTTTGAAATGATCAGTTAGACTCAGGCCGTGGAATATCTGGAAGTCTTTTTGACATGGCAGTGTTGAAGTTGTATGCCGTTGCTGAAGTTCTAAAGTCTGTTCGAATCACCGAAAAATTGCACCTTATAGCACTAGGTATCAGATAGATTATATAATGGAAAGACAGAGATTTAGGAAACAGGTTTTAAATTGTAAGACATTTCCAGGGGCAGTTGTCGACTCTGACCACAATCTATTGGTTATGACCTGTAGATTAAAACTGAAGAAACTGCAAAAAGGTGGGAATTTAAGGAGATGGGACCTGGACAAACTGAAAGAACCAGTGGTTGTACAGAGTTTCAGGGAGAGCATAAGGGAACAACTGACAGGAATGGGGGAAAGAAATACAGTAGAAGAAGAATGGGTACCTCTGAGGGATGAAGTAGTGAAGGCAGCAGAGGATCAAGTAGGTAAAAAGACGAGGGCTAGTAGAAATCCTTGGGTAACAGAAGAAATATTGAATTTAATTGATGAAAGGAGAAAATATAAAAATGCAGTAAATGAAGCAAGCAAAAAGGAATACAAACGTCTCAAAAATGAGATCGACAGGAAATGCAAAATGGCTAAGCAGGGATGGCTAGAGGACAAATGTAAGGATGTGGAGGCTTATCTCACTAGGGGTAAGACAGATACTGCCTACAGCAAAATTAAAGAGACCTTTGGAGATAAGAGAACCACTTGTATGAACATCAAGAGCTCAGATGGAAACCCAGTTCTAAGCAAAGAAGGGAAAGCAGAAAGGTGGAAGGAGTATATAGAGGGTCTATACGCAGGTGATGTACTTGAGGACAATATTATGGAAATGGAAGAGGATATAGATGAAGATGAAATGGGAGATACGATATTGCGTGAAGAGTTTGACAGAGCACTGAAAGACCTAAGTCGAAACAAGGCCCCAGGAGTAGACAACATTCCATTAGAACTACTGACATCCTTGGGAGAGCCAGTCCTGACAAAACTCTACCATCTGGTGAGCAAGATGTATGAGACAGGCGAAATACCCTCAGACTTCAAGAAGAACATAATAATTCCAATCCCAAAGAAAGCAGGTGTTAACAGATGTGAAAATTACCGAACTATCAGTTTAATAAGTCACAGCTGCAAAATACTAACACGAATTCTTTACAGACGAATGGAAAAACTAGTAGAAGCCGACCTCGGGGAAGATCAGTTTGGATTCCGTAGAAATACTGGAACACGTGAGGCAATACTGGCCTTACGACTTATCTTAGAAGAAAGATTAAGGAAAGTCTAACCTACGTTCCTAGCATTTGTAGACTTAGAGAAAGCTTTTGACAATGTTGACTGGAATACTCTCTTTCAAATTCTAAAGGTGGCAGGGGTAAAATACAGGGAGCGAAAGGCTATTTACAATTTGTACAGAAACCAGATGGCAGTTATGAGTCAAGGGTCATGAAAGGGAAGCAGTGGTTGGGAAACCAGTGAGACAGGGTTGTAGTCTCTCCGCGATGTTATTCAATCTGTATATTGATCAAGCGGTAAAGGAAACAAAAGAAAAATTCGGAGTAGGTATTAAAATCCATGGAGAAGAAATAAAAACTCTGAGGTTTGCCGATGACATTGTAATTCTGTCAGAGACAGCAAAGGGCTTGGAAGAGCAGTTGAATGGAATGGACAGTGTCTTGAAAGGAGGATATAACATGAACATCAACAAAAGCAAAACGAGGATAATGGAATGTAGTCGAATTAAGTCGGGTGATGCTGAGGGAATTAGATTAGGAAATGAGACACTTAAAGTAGTAAAGGAGTTTTGCTATTTGGGGACCAAAATAACTGATGATGGTCGAAGTAGAGAGGATATAAAATGTAGACTGGCAATGGCAAGGAAAGCGTTTCTGAAGGAGAGAAATTTGTTAACATCGAGTATAGATTTAAGTGTCAGGAAGTCATTTCTGAAAGTATTTGTATGGAGTGTAGCCATGTATGGAAGTGAAACGTGGACGATAAATAGTTTGGACTAGAAGAGAATAGAGCCTTTTGAAATGTGGTGCTACAGAAGAATGCTGAAGATTAGATGGGTAGATCACATAACTAATGAGGAAGTGTTGCACAGGGTTGGGGAGAAGAGAAGTTTGTGGCACAACTTGACCAGAAGAAGGGATCGGTTGGTAGGACATGTTCTGAGGCATCAAGGGATCACCAATTTAGTATTGGAGGGTAGGGTGGAGGTAAAAAATCGTAGAGGGAGACCAAGAGATGAATACACTAAGCAGATTCAGAAGGATGTAGGTTGCAGTAGGTACTGGGAGATGAAGAACACAGGATAGAGTAGCATGGAGAGCTGCATCAAACCAGTCTCAGGACTGAAGACCACAACAACAACAACACTACCGTCTGCTGCAATTTGCTACTGCTGTTGTACCATAACCTTAAAGCAGGTTGTGAAATAAAACAATATTATTAAAGCAATTATGGTATAACGCAACAGAGCAGTGTTAACCTCTGAGAGGAATTTTGTTGTGTTGACCGTGTTGTACTTAACGGAGGTGGCTTATCGGAAGTGAAAGTCAGAATTTAGGAAATATTTGAACAGTAACAAACAAAATTTTGCCTATCTGTTCTGTTTAACGGGTAAAGAAAACGGTCGCCATCCTAACTAGGCAAGAGAATGATTAACATTCTCGTTCAAGAAAATAGTTATTAGTAACTTTAGTGGATAAACACAACCTATACTTGGTCACACGCGAGTGCAGTGAACTCTTGACACATACGTATGTTTTAAGATTGAAGCTAACAACTGGAGCAGCACAAACTATTTGCAAATTTATAACAGATACCGAAACACACTATTACTTTAAGGGCTTACACAAACTGGATGGTCTTTATAACGTTATTATTACTATTCACTGCAGAATCATTAATTGGATATTGGTTAAGTCTCTCTCAGTTAAATACTTTAGTATTTAAAATGAAAGTTAATTGGAATCCAATAACAGGTTGCTTCTCACTATCATTTCAATAAAGAAATTATGGTTTTCATAATTAATGGTCTTTCCGTTACTTGTTACCGAGCATTAACACAATAGACAGACTGTGGATCCTGGTATACTATTCATATGCACTTCTAATACACAAGAGAGACAAACACTTAGCAAACATGAGTATATAACGTTTCATACTGCAGTTTTCCACTCTTACTACATTGAGAGACACATCCATTAAGCTGATCCTTCACTGTACTTTGCTATAGTGCTCCATTACAGTGATTGCGCAATGTGGTGGCGATTGCATGTCGGTAGGTGGAATTGCAGGTAGAATTGCTGGACTCAGTCATTTCTTGGTGGCGATGGTAGATACAAATTCCAGAATAGTTCCAGCTATTTATCCATCCATCCGAGGCATTGGAAAGTGGCAGAAAAAAAAACCTCTCTCGGAACCAGCACAATATGCAACATTTACATGGCAGTGCACAATTTGGTAGCTCGTCCCCGACTGGTAGCTCGTCGTCGACTGGTGGCTCGTCCCCGACTGACTCTTGTTCCACCTTTTCTACATAGGCCAACCACAATTTGCGCGCGCTACACAGTTCCGTCCCCGAGGGGAACCACAACACCTTTTACATACAAACTAACTAAGAACCCTAAGTGAGGATCAGCAGTTTACATAACAGCAACCAAATTCATTCAATAAAACAGAATATTTGCACATATTGACATTTCTACAAAAAAAATTATTCACAGAGAAATTACAATTATATACAGTAAGATTTGTTCCCTCCAAATGGGACAAAGAATTTAAATGACGGATACACTACTTTGCATAGAACCAAATCATGACATCAAAGATTGTACAAAGAAAGGAGTATACAATTTTGTGTTATCAATTCAATCAAACACATTTACAGACGCTTAACGATGTAATATTAAATGAAACAAAAGCAAAATAAATCCATACAGCATAAGAGCTGTGGTGTTACAACCTTCGTGATATACTACCAAAGTTATGATTACGTCTTTCAAAATAGACTTCGCCAACGAGTAGACAGGGTGCAGCCTGAGGAACAAATTGGATTTTGTAAAGGAAGAGGAACCATAGTCCGAGATGACGAAGATAGCGGTCATTTGTGCGAGATGCGTGCTCCTTTGTGTTTTTTTTTTTTTTTTTTTTTTTACGAAGAACATTTTGGGCGAAAGCTAAATGTGTACCAGTCTCTTCACTGAGCCTGTCTGCTACTCGAAGTATCATCTTTATGGTGAGCAGCAATCGATCCTTTTATAATTGACAGATATAATACACATAAATCAAACCGTAAAACGAGGATGTCCCTTATCCGTGATGATGTTAACGATAGCCATGGACAGACTTTTGTCAGCAGTAAAACATGAACGTCACCATTAACCATCTTTGGCTTAGATCTTATGCAGGTGACCTCGGAAGAGCAGTGAAGAACCAAGAAGCTCTAACGAAAGTTGTGAAAATACTGGACAATTACAGCTTCGCATCAGTTGAATAAGTTAACTGCCACAATACCAAGTTGCCTACAGCAGGAACCGTTATAAGAGATAGCAAGAGCTAAGAGACAAAAAGATGTCACAATGGAGGTAGGTAGTATCAGAAGTCCCCCCGGGGTTCGGTAATAGGTCCTATACTATTTTCATTGTTTGTAAATGATGTGTCATCAGTCTCGTCCTATTGCAAGTACCACATGTTCGCTGATGGTCTCCAATTATATCTAAGTGAAAACCTATAAACCTGAAGACAGCTATCGAGAATCTCAGTACCGACCTATGTGCTCTATCAATATGCGTGCAGGGTACAGAATTAAAGCTAACCCACCCAAAGACCAATCTATTCTAGGCTCGTTATCCCGAAATATCGAAAATCCCCGGCACCTTTAACCCTAAATGGGATAAATATCCACTTCTCTCCTTCAGAAAAGAGTGTACTAGTAGTAAAACAAACATGGTCCAAAGAGGCCCTGAAGGCCGCCGTGCCACCTTCGGACCTTAGGCGTCAGCGGATGGGAATGCAGAGCGGTATCTGGTCAGCAAATCGCTCTCCAGGCCGTTGTCAGTTTTCGTGACCGGTAGCTCTACTTCTCAGTCAAGTAGCTCCTAAATTGGCCTCAGAATGGCTGGGTGAATCCCGCTTGCCAACAGTGCTCGGCAGATCCAGACGGTGACCCATCCAAGTGCTAGCCAAGCCCGACAACCCTTAACTTCGGAGACCTGACGGAATCTGGTGTTCGCACTGCGGCAAGGCCGTTGGCGCCCAGGAGTAATAATAGATGAAAATCTAAATTAGACTCTGCACGTGACTGTAATGTACAAGAAGGGATCAGCATCTCTGCATGCTTTACAAAAATATAAAAAGATCTTCCCTTTAGACCTGAAAAAGAAATTTGTATAACACTTATACTTCCAGTTAGTGATTACAGCGATGTTATACTGCAAGGCCTTTCACGGGAAAGCTCACGGCGCCTGGACCTAATTATGAGTACTTGTATACGTTTCATTTGTGATGTTAGACTTTCTGACAACATTTCCCCATGATATGCACAGCTATTCTGGTTAGATGCAGACAAGAGCAGAGATTTCCGTAGCCTCCGTCATCTCTACTGACATATCAATGAACACTGTCTCTCATATCTGTCCTAGACCTTAATGCTCTTGTCTGAACAACACGCTAGAAGCACCCGTTCGCATCACTGCAAAATCCTTTCTGACCCATTCCATCGTTCACCTGCCTTTTCGAAGTCCGCAGTAGCAGGAACCCGATTCTGGAAAAAGATCCCGTATTACATTAAAGAATTCCAGCCTCAGAAGACTGGTAATGACATATCTGCTAAAGCAACAATAAGATTATTATTGTCCCAGTACACACGTTACCTTTGGTCACCCCTTTTTTCCAATCTGATCTTCCTCATGAT
This sequence comes from Schistocerca gregaria, assembly GCF_023897955.1. Taxonomy (NCBI): domain Eukaryota; kingdom Metazoa; phylum Arthropoda; class Insecta; order Orthoptera; family Acrididae; genus Schistocerca; species Schistocerca gregaria. The sequence continues at coordinate 524,656,618 of NC_064921.1, read as the reverse complement.
CCCAGCATTCTTATCCGATGTAGTCTCCTTACATTTCCTTTTCCCAAGACTCGCTATGTCAGAAGGCATCTACTTTGGACAAGTATAATTTCGTCTTATATCTGCCACTATCATTATCGTTATTAATGTCACAATTATTGTCATTATTATTATTATTATGAACATTATGGCTACAGCTGCAGTAGCAAAAGCAATGCCACAACTAATTTTATTAGTACAAATAGCCATTTTGGACACTCATATCAATTTACTACTATAATTGGAAGGAGAAACAGCATTGGTCGTATTTTTTTGTTTTATTATCCGCAAAATCGATTTTGGTTTCTTAGTGATCATCCTCAGTGCTGTAATATACAATTATGTGATCGCTCTAAGCTTGTTGATACCAGTGCCTACCAATTTTAGTTGTATATTACAGCACTGAGGATGGCCACTAAGTGACCGAAAATCGATTTTGCGGATAATGAAACAAAAAATACGACCAATGCTGTTTCTCCCTTCCAATTATATCCATTATCTGGTCGTGGTGCATAGAACACTCCATGGAGTCGCCAATCAATTTACTACTATACTACTAGTTATCATATTAAAACGGCTATTTTCTTAGGTAACTATGATGTAATAGATACCGTATTATGAAATCCTGGCCCGATGTAGGAGAGGGCCTGATGTCCCTGATCAGGTTGCTTTAAATAAATAAAAATTAACAAAATGAAAAGTACAAGGTATACACCTGTACAACAATCCTGCAAATAACTGGAGAAAAATGTTGGGAGTTGTTGGAAGAAAACTGAAGGAAAACGCTGACTGAGATCTTTCATTGCTGAAAAAAGTGAAGCATGTCAATAACCTCTATCCGCCAACGAAACGCAATGCTATACTATGGTTGATGGGAAAGTTAGTCCACAACATCATAACTGAACGTGGCAAAGAAATGAAGAGAGAGTATTGGTAATTTCTCAAGAATAGAGTGGCAGATAACAAGACAATTTAAAATAATAAAGCTACATGTGAATGATATTCACGGGTTACTTTACAGTAAAGAAATACGCAAAGAAATTTTAAGACTTGAAAGGCGTCTCCTTTGGTGCAATACCTTACCTGCCAAGTACCAGTGCACGCCACAACATTCATTTGTCTGTCTCTAAGTCTGTTGTCACTGACCTGTCTGCTAGAGAAATTCATTTCTGGGAGTGAACCGTAACGTTCGTCTGGAAGGGCAGTGAGAATTTTGAATGGAGCCGGAAAATAAATAAGCCAGGAGCAAAATTCGTTTCCGAGGACCTCGTATTTAAGGTGGGAAATGTTAAGATTTTGTTCTCGGTTTCAATTATTTAAATTCACGTGGAGATCAATACATATATTTTATTCAGTCATCCGAGATTTCAAGGGATTTACCTCAACGCTCTATTTATTTCAACCCTCTTCCACTCGTAAACCAATGTTTCAGGAATTGAACATAATATTCTACGATTTTCTTTTGTCTATTGTATCCGACAGGAATGTAAAGGCATATTATCCGTTGCATTCATTTATACATGGAGTATGTTGTCCCGAATTCAAATATTCATCATTACGTTACGAAAAACTTAACTCCGTCCGAACTGGTCTCTGAATGCTCAGTGGAATCAACCGAAATGCATCAATGGGCGCGGATATGGGGGCATGTGGTCAGCACACCGCCCTCGCGGCCGTTGTCAGTTTTCGGGACCAGAGCCCCTACTTCTCACTCAAGTACCTCCTCAATTCGCCTCACAAAAGTTGAGTGCTACCCGCTTGTCAACAGCGCGCAGCAGACCCGGACGGACACTAATATACGTGTTAGCCAAACCTGACAACTGTTAACTTCGGGGATTTCATGGACACACGTGTTACCACCGCCGTTGGCATAAATTAGTATATTATGTTTGAACATAATAGTGATATTCACAAACTTAGTCTATTAACCTTTCTCTCCGGTCTTCCTTTAATTAATATTTCTTCCACGTGTTCTATGCCAATACATCTGTTAACTCAAGAATCGACATTCTCGAGATGTATTTCATTCCATTTAATGTATTCAAATCCGAGGGGGAGTAGCCTGCCTCAATCAGATATTCATTTATTACACGCAAGTTTCAGCCGTGCAAATAACTGTGTGTTCCTGTTGAAAGGCGAGTCACGTGCCAGCCGAGACGGAGATACCGACATAATTTCTGCTACCACACAAGCTAAGGGTTTTCTGATTATTAGGTGACGTAAGACACAGATGTCAATAACATTTGTGTCGCAAAAATTGCCTCTAAAACTCACTACTTTTGATGTGCATTGTTGTAGATTACATGGTCTACACGAAGGATAAACATTTCAGTCTGTCTTGTAAATTCTGGTTAACCCCACTTTTTCATTCTGTTTGTCTTTGCAAAAGTCATTGTGACTCTGAAACTTCAATAATTTCAGTCATATTGTGTCATTGGGCAAATTAAATATATTCGCAATTGCGAATATGAACAACCATCAGCTGTAGAAAGGAATGACGACAGAGAATTCTCAGTTATCTCAACGTGTCATCCTACCATTTAGCTATCCATGCACCAGTCGGAACCAGCCCCAAGCCTCCACATGTCGTCAGCCAAACGTCCACAACCTGCAGTCGTACATTCATTATGCAGGCTCCTGTACAGATGAGACGTTTTACTTGAAAGTCTCTTGCCCAGTGTCGGCTGATAAACACGATATTACTGTGCCTGTGTTATTCTGAATTACGAGGTAACATTTCAGGGCAAAAAACCACGGTCATTTTCTCTCATGAATTCCCAGGTGAAAGTAAGTAAAAGGAGGACTGGCTTCAGAATAACACAGGCACTACAATATCGTGTGTGTTTTTAGGGTTCCGTACTTCAATCTGTAAAAACGGAGCCCTGACGGGATCGCTTTGCTGTCCGTCTACCCGCCTGTCAGTGTAACTATTAAGAAACATTTTTCTCAGGAACAGGTAGACGTACCAAGTTCAAATTTATATCAGGTGTTAAGGTCTATGGTCCCTCGGCGGTGTAAAAGTTTTAAGTTTCTAAGTCACTTCAGTCGGAAGATAAAGCCATTTATGTCACATATTTGATACTCGAAAACTGACTCATCAAATCCTGTAGGGTTCTTCCGGTTGACCTAGAATTATAAAATTCGGCAAGAAACAAGGTTTCACACTACAAGTAAAGCAAAAAATTTAAAACTTGTTAAATTGTGATTATACCACATAAAAAATTTCTTTTGCTATTTGGATATGCGCTGGAGTCATCATCTGTCAAAAGAATAAAAGACGAACTTCACTGCATGCAAGCATAAAACGTAAGTCGTAGCTCTGTTTTAGTAAGTAATTAAAATGATTTGTTACATCTTCCCTCTCTACATAGATAAACTGAAGTTCCCTGCTCACTGTCCGGGCTAGTCTGAAGGACTACTGTAGAGATTTTGATACGGTCTCAAATTCCCGGGACCAGTATCGATACCGGTAACAGAGTAAAAATCGCTGAGTTTTTAGATTCCCAGGATCGATGAATTATATATATATATATATATTGGTATGGAGCCCTCACTGCCCGAGTCCTACTCGCACTTGTTCGGTTTTTTCTTTAATGTGTGTCAGATCTAACGTAAAAAGAGGTAAAACAAGGGTCGCAGTCTCTCATGGATTTCCAAGCCAAACTAAATAAAAGGAGTACCTGTTTTCAGATTGAAGAGGTATTTTCCTCCTTTTACACAATATTTTTTTAAAAATATTTTAATCACAAAAAATTGCTCTAAGCGTTATGGGACTTAACGTTTGAGATCATCAGTCCCCTGGACTTAAAACTACTTCAAGCTAACTAACCTAAGGACATCACACACATCCATGCCCGAGGCAGGATTCGAATCTGCGACCGTATCAGCAGCGCGGTTTCGGACTGAAGCGCCTATTTTAATCACAAAGAAACAATTCATTTTATTTGCATGTACAATAATTTTATCACCAGAAGAATTCAGCTCATTTTTACGTATACTTATAATTTTTAACAGTAATGTAACGTAAGTTCAAAATGGTTCAAATGGCTATGAGCACTATGGGACTTAACTCCTGAGGTCATCAGTCCCCTATAACTTAGAACTACCTAAACCTAACTAACCTAAGGACATCACACACATCCATGCCCGAGGCAGGATTCGAACCTGCGACCGTAGCGGTCACGCGGTTCCAGACTGTAGCGCCTAGAACCGCTCGGCCACTCCGGCCGGCGTAGCGTAAGTAATTGAAATGTACGATGATAATAAAAAAGGTGGTTTAGTGGTTAAGAACCAGATTACGGTTCCAAAGCTCTCGGGCTCGATCCCCAGTCAGCGGTGGACGATCATCTGACCACTTGGAATCAGTTCTACACCACCTACTAGGCTCGAAAGCGGGCCCGGTGGTCTTCTAAGGCGGTGACTGATACTATGGTGATATCGCATATTTTGGTTATAGCTTTATAGCAGTGTCTACTGGTAGCAGAAGTGACAAGAATCGCCACGAGCAGAAGGGCCAGCAGTGCAGCAGCAGCAGCAGCGGGCGCCGGCCCAGTACGAGCCGCGATGCGCCGGCTGGGCGCACATCCTGCAGCGCATCCTGGTGTCCGGTGGCGGTCCCGGCCGGTACCGTACTCCGGGTCCCGTTAGCAGCACGGCCGCAGCCGCAGACACACAGACCGTGCTCGTTAATCGCTGCCTCGCGCTCCCAGCTCCCCTCCCCTCCTTCCTCAAGCCCATCCCTCCCCGCCCCTCCTCTGCCGTCACTTCCTCAACGCCCCGCCGACGGCGTTCTGTTCCGATAGGGGGCTCCCTAGGAACTTCTCAAGGAGAACTCTTTACCACAAAAACAAGTCAGTAACATTTAACTATTTAGCGTCTTATTTTAATGTTCCCTCTCCTTATCCAGTCAAGGCCTGAAGCAGTGGTCATGAAAAAGTCGTTTGAGCCATCCAAGGAAGCTCTTAGCTTACACTCTTCAACAATGTGCTGGATGGTCTCGTTCGGTGGTCCACAGTCACAGCTTGGGCTGGGATGCTTAGCCCATCTGTGCAGGTTGAGTGCACACAGTGTCTTGTTCGAATGCGGTTTATATTCTGCCACCACTGGGTCTCTATAGAGGATCAATAAGATATCGCACTTCAGGTGGAGGCTTAGTAGTCCAGATTTCATGCAATATGCTCTCAATCGTGAAGATGCTGTCAGCGAGCTTCTGGGCAAGTCACAGGGGTGAATTTCTGGAACGAAGCGGATTTGTTCTCAACTCGGGAATATCCTCGTGGATGGGAAGTTGAAGATTATTCATTATTTTCTAATATTATTCGGCAGCGCTTCTTGTCTTTCCAACAAAGGAGGAGCTGTGTGACTGACTGTTGGACGCCAGCGTTAGGAAGTAGTTCCTAAATTCTCATTATTATGTTTAGCTAAGTATCTATCTTATTTACATGAGATCTGCTGAATCACACTAGAACACAATACTCAGCCGTAAAAAAACACTAAACTGAACGCCGAAGTTCCAAGTGTATTTGCCGTTGCTCCCCAGCTAGTATTGTAGAGTTTCTGAATAAGGCTGTTTCGTGTGCTTAACTTCCAAGAATTTTTTCCTGGATGTTTCCTGAAAGACAGCTTCCTATCGAGAGTCATTCCAAGAAAATTTCGTTGAGTCTGGTACGGAAGCACTGCGTAGTTCATATGAACCTCTAGTTATTATATGCCGCTTTGTTGTTTAAGTGGAAACTGTTGACTTCGGTTATAGAGAAATTACATGAGTCTTCGTGTGGTGAAATGTTTACGTGTTGTGTTGAGACAATGAGCGTGCTTTTAGCACTTCAGAATTGTTTGCACCGACCGCAAATGCTACGTCGTCAGCATATCCAAATTCTTTTAGTTGGTTTCAGGTAGCCTATTATTTAATTAGCCTCTTTTGCTTATGAAATTACTCTGCACTATTTGTAAGCGTCCCACTGAGAGCACGTTACTGATTAGTCCCAAAATGATTTGGCAGGGGATGACTAATCAGCTTATATAAGAGCTCTTCCTTCCATTAACAATTAAACATCATGTGAATCTGTCAATCGAAACACTCTTTGTCAGTTACGGTTAGCACACTCTCAGCAGCATGAACTTGACATAAATTTAACATTAAATCATTTAAGTAGCTATTCCTGCAGTTATACTTTTCGTCTATGGCGAACATTAAAACTGTGAACCAAACAACACCAACATGCAGCTGAACCTGTTATATTACTCTACGTGGAGGACTCGTAGTAAGTCAGTTAAAATGTGTTTATGATTGTAACACCAGAATGAATCATTTACTGTGCAGTGGAGTGTGCGCTATTTTGACTCATCCTCGCAGATAGCATTTCTACTTGGCACGGGGAATGGCATCTTGCTTTCATTGTAGAAAAATGTAAATTAATGCAGAATGAGTTCCCAAGTACGACTCACAGCTTCAATTCTGCCAGTACCTCGTCTCCGACTTTCCAGCACTTGTTCGCAAAAGGCAAAGGTCCCGAGTTCGAGTCTCGGTCCGACACACGGTTTTAATCTGCCAGAAAGTTAAATTAATCCAGATGAGTAGAAAATAATCCTGTAATATTTGAATGCAGCACAAGTAGGATGTTGCTTGACACTATCACATCGATTAAATATCTAGGTATAACGTTGCAAAGCGATATAAAATGGAATGAGCACATCAGACTGGTCGTAGTGAAAGGGATTGCTCGATTTCATTTTTTTGGGAGTATTTTGAGAAAAAGCAGCTAATCCATAAAGGAGACACATTCATGAATACTGTTCGAGTGTTTAGATCCTGCCATGCCAGATTACGGGAAGACATCGAAGCAATTCAGAGGCGGCCTACTAGATGTGTTACCGGTAGGTTCGATCAGGACGCGGAGATGCTTCGTGAACTCAAATTGGAATCCCTAGAGGAAAGACAACGCTCTTTTCGCAAGGCACTATTGCGGAAAATTTAGAGAACCGGCATTTGAGGCCGACTGCAGAACGATTCTACTGCCGCCAACGTACATTTCGCATAAGGCCCACGAAGGGAAGATGAGAGAAATTGGTGCTCATACGGAGCCTTTTAGACAATCGTTTTTCCCTCGCTCTGTTTGCGAGTGGAACAGGATGGGAAATGACTATTACTGATACTTGGTACCTTCTACTATGCGCCAGACGGCGGCTTGTGGAGTTTGTATGTAGATGTAGAACTGGGTGTCAGACGGGCTTTAAACCTGGGATCTTGCCTTGTAGTGGGAATGCCCTGACCGAGAGGGATATCCACACATAACTCACAACATTCCTACTATCAGTTCCTCTCTTCTATCTGCCAAACTCCACGGAAGTTCGGCTGAAACAGTACGGAACTAACAAGAAATGGATCTCACAAGGTAGGAGAGAGATGTTGGTAGAAATAAAGCTGTAAGACGTTTCCGTGAGTCGTGATGCCTGAGGAGGTCAGTCGGTAAGAGAAGTGCCCGCGGAAGTCTCGACTCCAGGTTCGACAGTTTTGTCTGTCAGGAGGTTCCACTCTGTAGATGGATCATATGCGACAGTTTAAAAAGAAGTGTCAAACCGAGCTTCGAACCCAGATGCCCTCCATTAGGGTCTAGAACGGTGGCGTGATATTTGAGTTGAAAGTTATTAGGAGAAGCATATGATCAATTCTATAGTGATTCATCTGACATTGGCGGTGTTGTACCGGACGAAATAACACTCGTCACTACAGTGGTGAATTCTTAGCTTTACTCCTGGTGCGGCCGAGCTGATACTACAACATTTAAAATACCAGATCACTTTATTACAACCGGAACAAGATGAAATACTTAATTTTGTAACAATTTATGTCCCGTAGTTATTCCAGACACGGCACATTAATGTATAACTTATACAGAACAAGATACTAGTCTCTTCTCACAGAGATCAAATATCAATAAACTTGTTTGGAGAGTTCTGTCAAATACAGTTGTCGCACTGCTGATTCTACAGAGAGAGCCTCATTGCGCTCAGACGAGTAAGCGAGCTGGTGCGGTGGCGTATGGAAACTCTTCTGGACATGCGTAGACCACCGTGTTTCATTCCTCGTTGCTTCTAGCAGAAAATGAGTGCACTTATGATTATGTGGAGAGGTAACTATCTTGTCTTGCCACATCCCTCGTCGGATGATACCACAGACCAGTAGTACAATCGTAAGCTTGTCAGCGAAAGGCAAATATACTGGCTCGTACCCTACTTGACACGCATTTTTAAATTGATGCACAGATTCTAAAAGCAGGAAACATCTAAAAAGAGAAAAAAATCACTTACTCAGATACTCTTCCCTAAATAGCGTCTGACTTGTAACTGTTAGATAGCACTGCTGCGAACCGGCAACACACGGAAAAAGATGGACGAAACCATGGGAATAAACTTAATATGTAGCATCTGTTGATGAAGGGAACCTCTCGGGAACCCCTCAAAGAACGGACGCCTCGAAAGAAAACATGACTCGTGGTGGAGTTATCTTGCTGGCATTCTCAATGCTTCGCTTTTATCATGTAGATCGATCTACATAACGGGAAAAGTCTTGTTTCCGGTGTCACGAAGAGGGCGAGGCGTCTATGCGTTGCACATGTGTGACAGCGACCGGTTCAGATTACTCACGAAGGGGGAATTAATGATCGCCACACAGCCTCTTCTGAGAGCACCGGTTAGCCAACTGCTATGACCTACTGGGGCGGGCTCGCCGCTTTTCCTACACACTCGCCGTGGAACGCACTTCATGGTAACACGTCGTCAGCAGACATAGGCGACTGCGTATCCCTTGTTTCCCTGGTGTGATGTCTCTTTAGTCTCCGTCTCCAATGTATTTATGATCGGATCACTAATTTTGATACAAATAAAAGATTAGCAGTTAGTATATACAACTTGTGATTGTGTAGGTCACACATAATAAAAGTAATAATAATAATACTAATAATGATGATAACAATAATTCAAGTTTCTGTTACTAGTTGCTGGACTTATGTCCATAAACATGGCATGTATATGTTATGTTACGACTGTGAGCAAACTGTGTTAATGTCTAGTAGAGAAAAACGTACGCCATTCCAGAATATGACTCCGTACAGGACATTGACTAAAAACTGGATGTAAAGTAAATGTGAATGAACTAAAACGAAATACTTATAGCGATCACAGGCTCCTTTCTCTGTCGCTCTACATCACGAATAAATCATCACACTTTCCAAACACTGGGTGAACAGGTATGAGGCACAGAAACTATTAAGTGCAACGAACATTCATTGAAATACAAACACTATTTATAGATGCAAAGGACATGTAGTAAAACAAAAAACGAATTTCGGAGCAAACTATAAAGCACTATGGAGATCTTTGGTTGTGTAGACGAGAAGATATATTAGTGTAAATACCTTCAATGGTACACAAACTCTTTCCTGTCAAGTTTATATGTCTTATGCCTTGTACATGTTTATGTAGTCAGGTGGCATGTTGAAAACATTAAGTGTAATGATTATGTTGCCAAAAGTGGATATTGTGTGTGTGTGTGTGTGTGTGTGTGTGTGTGTGTCTGTGTGTGTGTGTGTGTGTGCCTGTGTCTGTGTCTGTGTCTGTGTCTATTTGTATGGGATTCAGAGATGGATAAGAATAGGGGACCAATGTTTGGCTTATGCCAGGGCTGTGGGTTTATTAAGAGTAGAACTGTTGGATGTTATAACTGGGTAAAGGTCAAAGTAAACACATTGATAAGGAATATAAGCAAGTAGATGCATATTTTTTTAAATAATATAAACAATATGTATACTCTCAGGCTGTCATTGGGTACAGACAGACAATCGGTGTTTTCGGTGGATTTGTTGAATTTTGTGGGTCAGGTAAACCAACAGTTCGTTTAGGAAACATTCAAATAACTAAACTAATTCATGGTGCATGTGGGGCGGGGAAACCGGGGGATTGGAGATGCTTACAGTAATGTGACTACTCATACACACAAACAAAGTTCCCCACAATGCTTTAAGAGTTACTCCTAAATAACGTTTTGTTTTACTGCGGGATATGTACCTTGCAACTTTAAAAAGTGTTTTTGTTTTTGATGTATCCTCTTTGCACTTATTAGTTTCTAGGCATCTTTGTTCTCCCAGTGTTTACAAAATATGACGGTTTATATGTGACGTATAATAACATAGAAATGAGCCTGTGAACACTGAAGATATTCTATTTTAGTTATTTTATTTTTATATTTACATATACGTTCAGTCTTTAATCAAAGACTTTCACAGACCCATTTTGGGAAACACGCTCTTGTTTTTCTCAATCAGACAGTGCCACGTGATTCTCCAAAGACGTAACACAATATATATCGAATAATACACATGATGTACGTTTAAACCTTAAAAACGCGTTGTAGAAATAAAGAAATAGTGAGCGGTATCAGTAAACTTGTTGTTCCATTCTACATTGGTAACAGTAACGGTAAAGCCAAACCTAAAATATTCGCGTTTAAAATTATGATTCATCTGTAGATACTCGTACCTTTGCTACTTGACGCAGTTGATTGCTCGTCCACCGTTAGCAGTAATTTAATGGATGGAATTTATAATCTGCCACTAACTGCAATTCACGGAAAGGGCTACACAGCTAACATTAATATTTAGATGAAATTATTACAGCCAGTCACATACCTACGAGAAAAGATACACAACAAATAAAAGACCCCATGTCCTCGATGATGTAAATCTGTTCATAATATTTCTCTTTATTAGCCATAGAAAGAATTGTGACAAAAAATTCAAATGTTAGAATTAAAAGAACCACATAATAAGAACACGAAAAGAAAGAAGGAATATTATTCCACATTTGGAATATGGAAGAGTAAAAATAGTTTTTCACTCGTTTGAACCACACATTTCTTTCTCAATGCTGTGAAACGTGAACACATTCTTGCACGTTTCAGTAACACGAGAAGATTTACTTATAGGTGGGCGGTCTCACTCTCACAATTCCGAAGCAGATTCTTCTTTCTTTTCTTCAGTTGGTACTGTCCAGTATTAGTTAAAATTTTGTTATGTTTTTGCAATGTATTTTCGATCCGTTTCGGAATGGTCACGTCAAAATGAATTTTCGGATTCCTCTTTTTCATTACTGTAGCTGCTTGATATTCGAGGAAAGGGTTTGTTAGAATCTCGCAATTCACATTTTAGACAGCGATCAAGAAAATTCACGTAGCTGATGATGGAAGAAAGGCAGTCTACCATAAGACGAGGTCCAAAACTGACACACGAAGTTAATTTCTAATTATATATTCATATTTTAAATGTTCTTATTAACAGCAGTCCGGTAAGGGAAGTAACAATCTCTGAAACATATTGTGCTCCTATCTCTTCGTAGCCGTTCCATGGCATACACCTTGAAAACTTCATAAACAAACAAACAAAAAATTCTGTACTTCGGCTAAATGTATTACCATAGATGCCAGTCGATGAAGTCCACACCTCCAGACATGAGCCTGTAATAAAATTTTCACAAAATATCAACAGACTGAGACTGGTTGTGGTTACTGTGAAAAACATATTCATTACTCTTTGCAAAGAATAACAGTCCAAACACAGTATATCTTTATGCAATACTTCGTTTCAGGCGTCACCAACCGACATCGATACCTCTCGTCAGTGCAGCACTCCGTAAAGAATGGGTTGCCATTCCCCAAGAAACCTTCCAGCACGTGACTGAACGTATGCCTGCGAGAGTGGAAGCTGTCATCAAGGCTAAAGGTGGGCCAACACCATATTGAATTCCAGTATTACCGATGGAGGGCGCCATATATATATATATATATATATATATATATATATATATATATATATATGTGTGTGTGTGTGTGTGTGTGTGTGTGTGTGTGTGTGTGTTACCAATTAACAATTTTTTCGCTTACTTTTACTGTAGAAAGTTACATCTCGCCAACTTTCATGATTATAGGTCAACGGAATTCCATTGATTTAAAAACTCTAAGTTTTTACACCGACAAGAGGCCATAAACTTTATTATATGACATAAATTTGAACTTGTTACGTCCACCCGTTCTTGAGAAAAAATGGACCTTAATAGTCGGACAGAGAGACAGACAGTCGGACAACAAAGCGACCGCCGTCGGAGGTTCGAGTCCTCCCTCGGGCATGGGAGTGTGTGTTGTCCATAGCGTAAGTTAGTTTAAGTTAGATTAAGTAGTGTGTAAGCTTAGGGACCGATGACCTAAGCAGTTTGGTCCCATAAGATTTTACCACAAATAAAATAAAAAAAAACAAAGTGATCCTACAAGAGTTCCATTTTTACCAATTGAGCTACGGAATTCTAAAAATGGAAAAGGAAATACGACCTTCGACGATAGAACCGTAAAATACTGAAGTCTATATGGTCGGAGGAAGATCCGAATAGCACTTCTCGAGAAATGTCTTAAATGCTGTACCATCTCGCTCGGTCTAGTTGCAGGTATCTGCGTTTAAGTTTCCTACACGACGCAGTCCTTCTGCAGGAAGTCATTTCTGTCTTAGCCATTTCACTTCCACTTCACTGGATTTCCTGTTATTACTATACCACTAGTTTCAGTCATTACAACGCAAATTACTGCGTTTTACGTTTTTATCTACATAATTGCTATTATCCTTCAGTAACGCATACTTTATCGCCCTTGTGTTCCTTATAATTATTTATTCATTTCTAGTTATTTCATCCGATGGTTAGAGCTCGCTCCCTCTAAGCTGCCACAACACAAGCCTACGGTACGGGTAAATGATCGATGATCCTAAGTGACGTCTCGGACCTTATGCAAGAAGATTTCACTAAATTTTTTTTGTATAATGTAGGCATCAAATTCAGATAGCTGGATCTGTAAGCCCACTAAAAATTGGACTAGCGACATTGTCCATAGCAAACATTTATTCTGAAACAACGTTATGCACCAAACATGTTGCGGCTTATTGTTTGCGTATTAGGTTCTTAAGGTACAATGCCTTTCTGGCATTACGTCACAGCCAGTACTATAACCCGAAACTAAAAATTGCTAGGACTCTTCGATGAGTGAGCGATGACTCTGTTTCGTTTCGGCGGACAGATCATAACTACACTAATTTTGTGACTTACTGGCGAAATCCCATTCAAAGATTATTCATTGTCACAGAGAAGCGTCATTCACCAATTTTCTATGCTTTTAGAATATTCGTTGACACAGTAGTATCCCTTACTTAGGAAGCAAGTTGTTACATTTTGTCAGCGCTATTGTATTGAGAAGACATCTTACGCTGAATATTTTCAACTTCAAGAAAGAGCTCTCATACTTTCGGGGCCTTTCATAATAAAAAGAGCTTAACATAATTTCACTCTTCTGAATATGAAGTTACTCTAGTTATTAAGGAGAAATATAAACTTGATAGTCGAACTAACACTGACAGGCGCAAGTACCAATATATGGTTCAAATGGCTCTGAGCACTATGGGACTTAACAGCTGAGGTCATCAGTCCCTACAAGCAATGATCACACGCACGGCACAGCGGACACACCAGGAACCGCGGTGTTGGCCGTCAAATGGAGCTAGGTGCGCAGCATTTGTGCACCGCCGCCGTCAGTGTCAGCCAGTTTGCCGTGGCATAAGCAACTCCATCGCAGTCTTTAACACTGGTAGCATGCCGCGACAGCGTGGACGTGAACTGTATGTGCAGTTGACGGACTTTGAGCGAGGGCGTATAGTGGGCATGCGGGAGGGCGGGTGGACGTACCGCCGAATTGCTCAACACGTGGGGCGTGAGGTCTCCACAGTACATCGATGTTGTCGCCAGTGGTCGGTGGAAGGTGCACGTGCCTGTCGACCTGGGACCGGACCGAAGCGACGCACGGATGCACGCCAAGACCGTAGGACCCTACGCAGTGCCGTAGGGGACCGCACCGCCACTTCCCAGCAAATTAGGGACACTGTTGCTCCTGGGGTATCGGCGAGGACCATTCGCAACCGTCTCCATGAAGCTGGGCTACGGTCCCGCACACCGTTAGGCCGTCTTCCGCTCACGCCCCAACATCGTGCAGCCCGCCTCCAGTGGTGTCGCGACAGGCGTGAATGGAGGGACGAATGGAGACGTGTCGTCTTCAGCGATGAGAGTCGCTTCTGCCTTGGTGCCAATGACGGTCGTATGCGTGTTTGGCGCCGTGCAGGTGAGCGCCACAATCAGGACTGCATACGACCGAGGCACACAGGGCCAACACCCGGCATCATGGTGTGGGGAGCGATCTCCTACACTGGCCGTACACCTCTGGTGATCGTCGAGGGGACACTGAATAGTGCACGGTGCATCCAAACCGTCATCGAACCCATCGTTCTACCATTCCTAGACCGGCAAGGGAACTTGCTGTTCCAACAGGACAATGCACATCCGCATGTATCCCGTGCCACCCAACGTGCTCTAGAAGGTGTAAGTTAACTACCCTGGCCAGCAAGATCTCCGGATCTGTCCCCCATTGAGCATGTTTGGGACTGGATGAAGCGTCGTCTCACGCGGTCTGCAGGTCCAGCACGAACGCTGGTCCAACTGAGGCGCCAGGTGGAAATGGCATGGCAAGCCGTTCCACAGAACTACATCCAGCATCTCTACGATCGTCTCCATGGGAGAATAGCAGCCTGCATTGGTGCGAAAGGTGGATATACACTGTACTAGTGCCGACATTGTGCATGGTCTGTTGCCTGTGTCTATGTGCCTGTGGTTCTGTCAGTGTGATCATATGATGTATCTGACCCCAGGAATGTGTCAATAAAGTTTCCCCTTCCTGGGACAATGAATTCACGGTGTTCTTATTTCAATTTCCAGGAGTGTATGATGTAACTCTATATCAGCATCGATTCAACAGAATATTTTAGACGCAGCGGAGCAATTGACACTTTGTTTTCTTTTTTATGTGTCGTTTCATGATTGTATAACTACGCCAACGGCCTTGCCGCAGTGATAACACCGGTTCCCGTCAGATCACCGAATTTAAGCACTGTCGGGCTGGGCCAGCACTTGGATGGGTAACCATCCTGTTTGCGAGTGCTGTTGGCAAGTGGGGTGCACTCAGCCCTTAGTAGGCAAACTGAAGAGCTACTTGATGGAGAAGTAGCGGTTCCGGTATTGGAAACTGATATACGGCCGGGAGTCATGCCTATGAACTAAGGATGACACAGCAACCGGCCGGTACCATTGGGCCTTCATGGCCTGTTCGGCTGGAGTTCAGCTTTTTAGTTTTTATGTGTCAGTACTACGTTTAGAGATCTGCCACTCCAAATACTTCTTTTACAGCCGAATATGATACAAGAAATCCTCGTACACCATTGTTCTATTCCCTACAAAAATGTCGATACTAAAAGATATCGTCATAAAAAATATCAAATTTTCCCAATCGTATGTGTAATTTCCGGATGTTATTACTGTTTAGAACTGGAGTTTTACTTCATGTACAATGTTTACAAGTCTTTCTGTTGTTGAAAAGCATCACTGCATTTGCCTTTCTTAGCGTACGAAATGTATTAATAAACCTCCATTGTGTGTGACACCGCAGAATTTGTGTACACAGCTATGACAGACTTCGGTAATGTAAGTGATGGAGTACGGGAAAAGTCCAGTTCCGTTCGATCCAGCGAGCGTTTAGCACCGCAATTCGCCGTGAGTTGTGGTGGGGCGCCTTGCCGGCTCGATGCCCGCGTTCGAGTTCGTTACGACATTACGGTTCTTTGAAGGCTTTGAGTTCTCGTTAGCTGCAACAAGCACTCCCGTTACATCACCGCGGCCGGTGCCAGCGACGCCCAGCGACCATAGGATGGACGGGCCACGAAACCGCGCGTGACTCTGCCAAAACGGTTCTCCGCACGTAGCGTTTGTATTTGCCTCGCTGCACGCTCTGGATCTTGTCTTGCCCACTGGACCTACGTTTGCAATCTCTTGACAGTCCTGTTACTTCGTGGCACGCACCAGTGTGACGTAGAAACCAGATGATAATCCCGAGGAATTATTACATTTACCATTACTGCAAAATGCCATCGTGGGAAAACATGCTGCGTCGGCGAATTGCAGTTTCATTTAGTAAAAGAATAGGTGGATACAACGATGTCCTCTGTGCGATTAATCTCCACCTAGTGCTCTATTTAGCGATTATGGTATATGTCCCGATTTTAAGATATTCTGCATAAGTACTTTTTTTAGTACTTTTTTTTACATTACCCTAAGCTCTAATGAACACCGTAATGTTTCGAAATCGCTTCAAGATACTAAAACAAGTTGGCACCAAGTGTTAATATCCAACGGTGGAAGCTATTTGCTGTACAGTTAACACTCGCAACCAACGTTTTATCAGCCGAAATTTTGAGGGGACGATAGTCTTCCTCCCCCATGAATCATGGACCATGCCGTTGGTGGGGAGGCTTGCGTGACTCAGCCATATGATAGCCGTACTGTAGGTGTAACCACAACAGAGGGGTATTTGTTGAGGGGCCACACAGACGTGTGGTTCCCGAAGAGGGGCAGCAGCCTTTTCAGTAGTTGCAGGGGCAACAGTCTGGATTATTGACTGATCTGGCCTTGTAACATTAACAAACACGACCTTGCTGTACTGGTACTGCGAACGGCTGAAAGCAAGGGAAAATTACAGCCGTAATTTTTCCCGAGTGAATGCAACTTTACTGTATGGTTAATTGATTATGGCGTCCTCTTGGGTGAAATATTCCAGAGGTAAAATAGGCTCCATTCGGATCTCCGGGCGGGGACTACCCAGGAGGACGTCGTTATCAGGAGAAACAAAACTGGCCTTCTACGGATCGGAGCGATGTATGTCAGATCCCTTAATCGGGCAGGTGGGTTAGAAAATTTAAAAAGGGAAAAGCGTAGGTAAAAGTTAGACATGGTGGGAATTAGTGAAGTTCAGTGGCAGGAGGAACAAGACTTCTGGTCAGGCGAATACAAGGTTGTAAACACAAAATCAAATAGGGGTTATGAAGGAGATGGTTTAACAATGAATAAGACAGAATTTCCTTAAGCTACTACGAACAGCATAGTAAATGCATTATTGTAGCTAAGACAGACACAAAATTCGCGCCTACCACAGTAGTACAAGTTTATATGCCAACTAGCTCCGCAGATGACGAAGAGATTGAAGAAATGTATGATGAGACAAAAAAAAATTATTCAGGTAGTCAAGGCAGATAGTCATGGGGGACTGGAATTCGATGGTATGAAAAGGAAGAGAAGGAAAAGTAGTAGGTCAATATGGAATGAGAGTAAGGAATGAAAGAGGAAGCCGCCTGGTAGAATTTTGCACAGAGCATAATTTAGCCATAGCTAACACTTCGTTTAAGAATCATGAAAGAAGGCTGTATACGTGGAAGAGTCCTGGAGACAATAAAAGGTTTCAGATAGATTATATAATGGTAAGGTACAGATTTGGGAACCAGGTTTTAAATTCTAAGGCATTTCCAGTATTACATGTTGACTCTGACAACAATCTATTGGTTATGAACTGCAGACTGATACTGAAAAAATTGCGAAAAGGTAGGAATTTAAGGAGATGGGACCTGGATAAACTGAAACAACCAGAGCTTGTAGAGAGTTTCAGAGCAAACATTAGGGAACGATTGACAAGAAGAGCGGGAAGAAATACAGTAGAAGAAGAATGGGTAGCTTTGAGAGATGAAGTAGTGAAGGTAGCAGAGGATCAAGTAGGTAAAAAGACGAGGACTAGCAGAAATCATTGGGTAACAGTGGAGATATTGAATTTAATTGTTGAAAGGAGACAATATAAAAATGCAGTAAATGAAGCAGGCAAGAAGGAACACAAACGTCTCAAAAATGGGATCGACAGGAAGTGATAAATGGCTAAGCAGAGATGGCTAGAGAACAAATGTAAGGTTGTAGAGGCATATATCACTAAAGGTAAAATAGATACTACTTACAGGAAAATTAAAGAGACGTATGGAGAAAAGAGAAGCACTTGTATGAATATCAAGAGCTCAGATGGAAATCCAGTTCTAACCAAAGGAGGGAAAGCAGAAAGGCGGAAGGAGTATAGAGAGTCCCTACGAGGGCGCTGTCCTCAAGAGAAATAAGTTATTATGGAAATGGAACAGGACGTAGGTGAATATGAAATGGGAGATATGATACTGCGTAAAGAATTTGACACAGCGCTGAAAGAGTTGAAACAAGGCCCTTGGAGTAGACAACATTCCATTAGAGTACTGCAGCCTTGGGATAGCAAGCCGTCACAAAACTCTACCATGAGCAAGATGTATAGACAGGCGAAATACCCTCGGATCTCAAGAATAATATAATAATTCCAATCCCAAAGAAAGCAGTTGTTGACAGGTGTGAAAATTACCGAACTATCACGTCATCAAAATCCTGACACCAATTCTTTACAGGCGAATGGAAAAGCTGGTAGTAGCCGACCTTGGGGAAGATCAGTTTGGATTCCGTAGAAATGTGGGAACACGTGAGGCAGTACTGACCGTATGACTTGTCTTAGAAGATAGATTAAGGAAATGGAAACCTACGTTTCTTGCATTTGTGGACTTTAAGAAAGCTTTTGACAATGTTTGCTGGAATATTCTCTTTCAAATTCTAAAAATGGCAGGGGTCTAATACAAGGAGCGAAAGGCTATTTACTGTTTGCACAGAAACCAGATGGCAGTTATAAGAGTCGAGGTGCGTGAAAGGGAAGCAGTGGTTGGATAGGAGTGAGACAGGGTTGTAGCCTGTCCCCAATGTTATTCAATCTGTATATTGAGCAAGCAGTAAAATTACCGAAAGAAAAATCTGGAGTAGAAGAAAGAAATAAAAGCTTTGAGGTTCGCCGATGACATTGTAATTCTGTCAGAGACAGCAAAGGACTTGGAAGAGCAGTTGAACGGAATGGATAGTGTCTTGAAAGGAGGTTATAAGATGAACATCAACAAAAGCAAAACGAGGGTAATGGAATATACTCGAATATCGCAGGTGATGATGAGTGAACCAGATTAGGAAATGAGACACTTAAAGTAGTAGATGAGTTTTACTATTTAGGGATCAAAATAACTGATGATGGTCAAAGTAGAAACGATATAAAATGTAGACTGGAAATAGCCAAAAACGCGTTTTTGAAGGAGAAAAATATGTTAACATCGAGTACAGATTTAAGTTTCAGGAAGTCTTTACTACAAGTATTTGTATGGAGTGTAGCTATGTATGGATGTGAAACATGGACGATAAATAGTTTAGACAAGACAAGAATAGAAACTTTCGATGTGTGGTGCTACAGAAGACTGCTGAAGATTAGATGGGCAGATCACGCAAGAAATGAGGAGGTACTGAATAGAATTGGAGAGAAGAGAATTTTGTGGCACAACTTGACTAGAAGAAGGGATCGATTGGTAGGACATGTTCTGAGGCATCAATGGATCACCAAGTTAGTACTGGAGGCCAGCGTGGAGGGTAAAAACCGTAGAGGGAGAACTAGAGATGAATACACTAAGCAGATTCAGAAGGATGTAGAATGCAGTAGTTACTTGGAGATGAAGAAGCTTACACTGGGTAGAGTAGCTTGGAGAGCTGCATCAAACCAGGATCTAGACTGAAGACCACAACAACGACAATATTATGAAATAAGTAATGAACTGAATATATCTTGCGACCTTTCAGCTTACTTCTCTGTTAATGCTTGTACAAATATTTGTTCGTTGTCACACGGATGTACAAAAATTGGAAAAAATCCTTACACATCTGTTGGTAATTGCTGCGGGTGTTGGTAGAATGCTCTACTTTTGGTAATCGTTCAGTTTTATAAATAATAGACATTGATCATCCTGAACATTACGACCACCGACCTGCTGACGATATGAACCCTTCCAGACGATAGCAGCGTCACCGGGCGACGAATGACTGCTAGTCAGACACACACACGTTGCATGTAACTCAGTGAGCGTGTTGTCGATTTGTAGAACGTGGAAGTCGCACTGTCTGTCGGAGATTGAACGTTGGAAGATTGTGATGGTCCAGAAGCTCGTTACGGGCGTTTCGGAAACTGCACGACTTGTCGTGTGTTCGAGGAGTGCTGTGGTGAGTGTCTTTCACACGTGGTGAAACCAAGGTGAAACCACGTCAGGATGTCGTGGGGTTCGGCGGCCAACCATCATTATGGACGTCGGACAACCTAGTAAAACAGGACAGGCCTCGAACTGCATCGATACTAACATCAGACTTCAATGTTGGACAGAGTACAAGTGTGTCTGCACACACAGTGCACCGAACACTCCTAATGATAGGCCATCGCAGCCGACGACCTATGCGTGTGCCAATGTTAACACCACAAATCGGTAAGTACGGCTGAAATGGCACGTGACCATCGGCACCATTGGCGTGGTGACAGAGCGTTGCATGGGCTGATGAATCCCGATATCTCCTTCATCATGCCGATGGGAGGTCGCGAATCCGTCGTCTTCCAGGAAAACAGCTCCTTGACACCTGTACTGCAGCTCGGAAACATTCTGGCAGCGGCTCTATTATGCTCTGGGGAACATTCACGTGGGTATCCATGGCTCCAGTGGAGTTCGTGCAAGATTCTTGGCGGCTAAGGCATTTAGTACACTGTTTGCAGAGCAAGTGTACCCCTTCATGACGATCATGTTTTCCGACGGAAGTGGCATTTTTCAATAGATAACTCGCCGTGTCATAAGGCCAGGTGTATGATGGAGTGGTTCGTGTGTGCAGATGTGGTGCTAACTCCCTCCAGCGACCTACCATGGTGTCATTGCTTCTATGCCACGACGAAGCATCGGTGCTGTTATCCGTGCCAAAGGTGGATGTACCAGCTATTAGGTAGGTGGCTGACCAGTGTATGTGTCTGTGCAATACCAAAAACGACTTTAGATTCTAGATAGCTCAGACAATTAAAAGTAGCAGACATTGTAGTGCTGTAATCCGGTTTTCCTCTTAGCGAGCGAGGTGGTGCAGTTGGTAGCACACTGTACTTGCATTCGGGAGACGATGGCTCAAACCTGCTACTGGTCATACAGATTTAGGCTTTCCATGATTTCCCTAAATCGACCTGGCAAATAAATGAATGGTTCTTTTGAAAGAGCACGGCCGATTACCTTCTCTATCCTTGACACCATTCGAGATAGTTCTGTATCTCCAATGACGTAGATGTCGACTGGACGTTAAACCCAATTTTCGTTTCTATTTTATCTTCCCTCACTCATGGATACTATTCCGACTCCAGATACAACAAACATAAATGAATTTCAGTTTACTTCAGTTCAGCAATAATAGTTGACATCACACAAAAACAAAAGAGAATAAAAGAACTTTGCACTACAATAACTACAGAGACAACAGTTTACAACAGTCGTGATGTAATGTGGAGTATCCTGCTAATATCTTTAGCAGCAGGCTAATGTCAATAATTCTTTGAAAGATAATCCGCCATTTGACTGAACAACTGGTTTTATTCCATAGTCGAGATTTCGGCCTTAGGCCATTTTCGAGTGTTATGAGAATGAACAATCATTAGACTTGAGTAGAACGCACTGTAGCTAATTTTGAATTTGTGATTTGGTAGTCCATTTTCTTTCACAATCATGTCATGTAAATGAGTCATAATAATTGCCAGTAAATTAGCCTATTATAGAAATGTTCTCGCATTTACTTTTGTCAAAAGTGGTTTATATAACCGAAGATCTGTGATTGCACAATGATATGCGCTCTACTCATATCTAGTAAGTATTGATGCTTGAAACACGGCCAAAGGCTGAAATATTGTTCGTGGTTGTACAGTCGAAGGGCGTTTATATATTTGAAAACGATTTGTGAAACTGTGGTTCCACACCAATGTAAATTCTTTAATTTTGATACTATTAATTAACATTTACGTTACAATAAACTGCTGTCCTGCTATAGTTTCAATAAAATGAAGAAAAACGATCACGATTACATTGCAGAAAGCGGCTCAAGGCTATCAGCCTTGGCGTGTTTCACTCCGCACCCACAAGGCAACACAGTGTACATAGATATGGTTTCCAAAACAAAGAGAAACAATATCTGTTTTCAAAGCCACGTGACAGGTGAAAGCCAAATCGTTAGACCAAGTTTCTATTACTCCTTTTACAATATTCTGCTATAATTCTTCCGTTTTACCCATTAAATATCGCTTACGCTACAGTACCGCCTTTGCTTTGCGAGTGTTTTTCTATGACTACAATTCACTCTGAGCTCCTTTTCTACTGTACCACATCGTTCCATTACTACCACTGAAATACACCCTACTCGCGCAAAATAAGTTCCAGAAGTCAAAGCTGCTAAGGCTTTCTCAAGAGCTCAAATCATGCATCATGCAATAATGAATATTTACGTTCAACATCCTTTTAATACTCAAAAAACTAAATAGATATCCATTCCATATCCTTTAGTATCATTAAAAGAAAATAATTCCCTGCGTCTCTACTTCACCAAGTGCTAATTATCATTACTATTGGCATCTTTTTAGCTTCACACTGTGAGATTTTGTAGTAAGACTTTATTGAACCAGCTATTACATACCAACACGTTTCTGTCCACAACAGCACAAATAATATACTAGTAGCATTATTCTACAGTTTAAACAGAAATAATCACCTCACTGACATTTTGAATATAAAATATATTTGTTTTGGTCCAGTTTCAAAATAATAGCTAGAAATTAATTTTAAATACTTCTAATAAGTTGAAATAAAACATTTTCTTGCGCTGAACACATTTATTGGAGTGGTAGGCTACTATACTATACAGGAGATATAGCCCACATGGCCACCAAAAACAGAATTGATACTCCTTGCTCTGCAGAGCCCCTTCCCATATGCATTGCGCGACGGCACTTCTGTCAGCTGCAAAGGTGCATTCGTTACCCTATTGCAGCATAAAGTATTACATGAATGCCTGGTGTCTGTCTTTTTCGTTTTCATTCATCACCGCTGATTCCATATAAATTCCCTATGAGGCTGATATCAATAGTTCCATCCTTTTCCTTTGCTTTCTCCCCTGTCTACCTTCAAGTTCATCAAGTAAGCTATAGCTCTTATCACAAATTTAATTACATTGCATTTCAACGGACGCTGTGACTCGCATTGTCACAATATGCTCCAAAGATTTTAATGAGGATAGACTGGGGTTCAAAACTCAAGAAACGTAATATGAAAATGAAACTCAAAACAACAATTTTTGAAAGTGTTCAAAAGTAACAAATTGACATTTATTACTATCATTATTATATGCTGAAGCCATTTAAACATTTCAGATATTGTAGGGCACTCTCACTTCTGATTTGGTGTAGGGAATACGGCCTACGGCGTTTCGACTTCATACATTGTTATGAAATGGGGAGGGGGGCAGCAGTTTATTGTCTTGTTTGCGTGTTCTAGCGAAAGAAATACGGTAAGCTATACCTGTGTTCAAACGCACAAGGTACCGACTTAAACTACTGCAGTAAAAGCATGGTGTTGCTGGGGCGACAAAGCGCGTTTTTTCTGGAGGACGATGAAGAGACCTTTCCAGATGGCCCCATGCCGCGGTCGTATTGTGCAGAAACACATTAAGCTTGGCGCCAGGACAGAGGCAGACGTCCAGGTATATGGCCTAGCGCTGAAAACTCGCCGACAGCGCTTTGTAGGCCTTGTTAGCGAGCAAGCCGCCAAAAGAAATGTAAACGTTCTGCAGGTGTCCAACGGACAGGAAAATTGGCGCCCAGATGTGCAGACTCTGTTTCAAAACACGTTTTGTCAATGCAATTTTATGGCTATTCCCTGTAAACTTTGAAATGGACCCAACAGGAGAGATAACAAGCTGTTTATGGAGGGCTGTGCTTCCACCCTGTATTGTGTTAGCAAAAGACACGGCAAATGTGTGGGAAAGAGGCCGCAAAGCTGAATTTTTTTCCGTTTTCTGCCAATTAACTTTAAGTCTCTGATTGGTCGAATCGGTGTGCAGTGCAAAGACCATTCACCAAGCTTAGAATGACGGGCTACAGCTCGTGGTTGGCTTGTGTGAAACTTGGGGAAGTCAAAAAAGTCCAAATGAAAGAACATTACTGTTAATGAAATAATAGACCCGCGCAGTGGACACCAAATGAAAAAGCTACCCCTTATGTTTCTGATCTAGACTGCCATAAAAATGCGTAGGAACTGTTAATCAGAACTCAGGATAGAAGTTGTAGTCTAATTCACAATCGATTTATTGATTTTAAATTTTCTAACCTACATGCCCAATTAAGGGATCTGACATTCCAAGCTCCGATCCGTAGAACGCCAGTTTTCTTTCTCCTGATAACAACGTCCTCCTGAATAGTCCCCGCCCGGAGATCTGAATGAGGGACTATTTTACCTCCGGAATATTTTACCCAAGAGGACGCCATCATCATTCAACCATACAGTAAAGCTGCATGCTCTCGAGAAAAATTACGGCTGTAGTTTCCCCTTGCTTTCAGCCGTTCGCAGTACCAGCAAAGCAAGGCTGTTTTGGTTAATGTTACAAGGCCAGATCAGTCAATCATCCAGACTGTTGCCCCTGCAACTACTGGAAAGGCTGACGCAAGCCTCCCCAGAAACGGCAAGGTCCATGGTTCATGTGGGAGGGAGTATGTGGTGGTATGCAACTAGAATAGCTCATTTGCAGGATAAAATTAAAACCATATGATCAGTTATGAAGGAAGTGTCTGGTCAGCAGCACAAGGTCGACAATACAAAGCCAGTGCGTAGTAAAAGTAGTTCTGTTACTGATAAATCAGATATATGTACGGTATTTAACAATCATTTTCTGAGCATTGCTGGTGAATTAAATAAAAATTTAGATTCTACAATGGACCATATAACTTTATTGGCAAATGCCGTTCCGAGATCGATATGCCGGCCGCGGTGGTCTCGCGGTTCTAGGCGCGCAGTCCGGAACCGTGCGACTGCTACGGTCGCAGGTTCGAATCCTGCCTCGGGCATGGATGTGTGTGATGTCCTTAGGTTAATTAGGTTTAAGTAGTTCTAAGTTCTAGGGGACTGATAACCACAGCAGTTGAGTCCCATAGTGCTCAGAGCCATTTGAACCATTTGAGATCGATATCTGAAATACTCTTCTGTGGTACAGACAAGGGGAAGAGTAAGTCAATAATTAAATCACTGAAGACTAAGGAATCTCATGAGTATGATGTAGCGCGTTGTAGAATACTGAAGTACTGTGCTGCACATGTTAGCATTGTATTTAGCCAAATTTTGTAATTTTTCATTTAGGAAAGGTCAGTTTCCTGAGCGATTTAAGTACTCAGTAGTAAAGTCACTTTACAAAAAGAGAGAAAGGGGTAATGTAAATAATTTTAGGCCTGTTTCTATGCCATCAGTGTTTGCTAAAGTTATTGAGAAGGCTGTGTATGTAAGGGTAATTAATTATTTTATATCACACGATTTTCTATCAAATGTACAGTTCGGTCTTAGAAGTCATTTAACAACTGAATTGCTCTCTCTCTGTTAGATATTGGATGGGTTAAACAAAAGATTTCGTACGATAGGTATATTTTTGATTTAACTAAGGCGTTGATTGTGTTGATCAAAAAATATTTCTCCAGAAGTTGGATCATTACGGAATACGGGGAGTAGCTGACAATTTTTTTTTTTTTTTTTTTTTAGCAACAGACAGCAAAAGGTCATTATTCACAATGTTGATAATGGCTGTGATGTGTGGTCTAAGTGGAGTACAGTCAAGTGGGGGGTGCCCCAGGGATCGGTGTTGGGGCCACTCCTGTCTCTTATTTATATAAATGAAATGCCCTCTACTATTACAGGCAACTCTAAAATATTTCTGTTTGCTGATGACGCTAGCTTGGTAGCAAAGGATGTTTTGTGCAACATTGGCTCGGTTTCAAATAGCGCAGTTCATCACCTAAGTTCAAGGTTTGTAGAAAATAAACTAACGGTAAATCACTGTGAGACTCAGTTTTTACAGTTTCTGACACACAATTTAGCAAAACCTGACGTTTTTATTTTACAGTATTGGCATATGATTAGAGAAACTGAATATTTCAAATTTCTAGGTGTCCAGATAGATAGTAAACTGTTGTGGAAAGCCCACGTTCACGATCTTTTTCAAAGACTCAATGCTGTTATTTTTACTATTCGAATGGTATCTGAAGTCAGTGATCGTTCGACACGAAAATTAGACTACTAAAAGGATATTTCTAGTTCACAAACTGGCAGTTCGCGCAATAAGTGGTGTAAGGTCATGAACCTCTTGACGAACCCTGTTCACGTGCCTGGGCATTTTGACATTGGCCTCTCAGTATATATAGTCCTTTATGTCATTTCTTGTTAACAATATTAGCATATTCTAAAGAGTAAGCAGCTATCACTCAATTAATACTCGGCAGAAATCAAACTTGCATTTGCATCGGACTTCCTTAACTCTTGTGCAGAAAGGTGTGCAGTATACTGCTGCATCAATTTTCAATAA
This sequence comes from Schistocerca gregaria, assembly GCF_023897955.1. Taxonomy (NCBI): domain Eukaryota; kingdom Metazoa; phylum Arthropoda; class Insecta; order Orthoptera; family Acrididae; genus Schistocerca; species Schistocerca gregaria. Next base: position 524,630,098 of record NC_064921.1, on the reverse strand, counting down.
GCTACTACTCGAATTCAAAAATCGTAGCAGTAATCCAAGCGCTTTCAAATCGAAACTGAAGAGTTTCCTCATGGGTCACTCCTTCTATTCTGTCGAGGAATTCCTTGAAAAATTAAGCTGGTTCTCGTTGTATTGTTGATTGCGTTTACTTAAACTTATGGACCAACTTTTTTTCGGGTTCATAAACATTTTATTTTTATCTGTTATTACTTTTATGTTGTAATTTCGTGTGCAGACAGGTTCCTTGAGCTTGGAGATTTGCTCCTCAGTTTGGTCCTATGGAACTTGACGTGTAAATAAAAAAATAAATTACGAAAAAACTAAACTCATAAAACTAAATGCTCTGAACTGAGCATTTAGTTCAGGATTTGATACGCAAAATGATGCAAGTTGTGATGTATATAATTCATCCAGCTTAAAGTTTGTCATGTCCATATACAATGGAATCTATTGCAATTTAACAAAATCAGTTGCAAGTGTAAACATTGTATTGTGTAACATATCCTGATGGTAAGACGCTATCCCCATCATGACTGTTAACACTACATATGCTACATGGTAACAACCAAATTTTATATCTACATGCTCCATACAAACACTACTCCCTACATCATATCAGTCATCGCCCAGAAATCTTATATTTTACCCCCACTTCCCATTAATCGACACATCTTTGATATAACTACAGAATACACAAATAATAATCAGTAACCTCCAGTATATTTGGCTTTCGGACCTTCATGCTTTGTTGTGCAGTGAGTTGTTAGAGATCATGTAAATGGTGTGCACTGCTCCTCTACTTGTTTTGTCTGCTACTGCAATCATCGCTAGACTATCTCGTCTGTAGGCTCCAATGAATCGTCATTTCTTGAATCCTCTCAATACAGTCTTCATGCCAGATCTCTGCATTCTGTTCTAGCTTACTACACCAAAAATTATCACGTTTATTAAATTCGTTTGCCATTGAAGATATTTTGGTAAAAGCTTCTTTTAAAATCTGTAAAATTTTGGTACAGAACTGAAAAATATTAGTTCGTACTTGCAAACTTTTAGTCAGAGTCTTGCTTGATTTCGTTCATATTTTGTAAGAAAATCTTATGTCCCCGTTAGACGCGCTCCTGTTGCTTACACACGCTACCCCCATATCTGTCGCTGTTGGTGTTTCAGTTTTAAGTTCCATTTGAGCACTGCTCTATAATAGAGCCTGGTTTCTCCTCAGAATAATCTACTATTATGTACTGGACATCTTCCAGACAATTCGATAGCAATTCGGCTTTCAAAACCTTTTAATTTCTTAAGCCGACAGATTCCATTATTTTGCTCATGAAACACAAATACGCTTATGCTCATAAATGAAGGATAATTGCAGAATGTGGTGCCACACAACGTGGCACTACACCAAACTGGTGCTAATAGCATAGGCACATAGGGGACACACATGACACAGATCTGTAACTCGACGGTATTGGTGATAAGTTGAGAAAAGCGTCCGAAACATATGTGCTACAAAATGCTACTGTTACCTGCTCATGTACCCCGACATCAATATGAAATAAGATCACCATGCACTCGTACACAGGCTGCATAACGGGTTGGCATACTCTGGATCAGGCGGTCGAGAAGTTGCTGGGGTATAGCCTCCCATTCTTGCACCAGTGCCTGTCGGAGCTCCTGAAGTGTCGTAGGTGTTTGAAGACGTGCAACGATACGCCGACCGAGAGCATCCCAGGCGTCCTCGATTTGGTTTAGATCTGGAGAACAGGTAGGCCTCTCCATTCGCCTGATGGCAGCTCGGTGGGGCCGTGCGTTATCATCCATCAGGATTAAAGTGGGACCCACTGCACCCTGAAAAGGCGGACATACTACTGTAAAATGACGTCCCGAGACACCTGACCTGTTACGGTTCTTTTCTCAAAGACATCCAGGGGTGTACGTGCACCAGTCATAATCCCACACCATACCATCAAACCACGACCTCCATACAGGTCCCTTTCAAGGACATTAAGGGTTTGGTATCTGGTTACTGGCTCACGCCAGATGAAAACCCGGCGAGAATCACTGTTCAGACTATACCTGGACTCGTCCGTGAAAATAACGTAGGACCACTGTTCCAAAAATCACCTACTGTGTCCTTGACATCAGGCTTTATGGGCTCTCCTGTGACCAGGAGTCAGTTGAATGCACGATGCAGATCTCCAGGCGAATAAATATCTCTGTTCAGTCATCTGTAGACTGTGTGTCTAGAGACAACTGTTCCAGTGGCTGTGGTAAGGTCCCAAGCAAGGCTACCTGCAGTACTCCGTGGCCGTCTGCGGGCACTGATGGTGAGATATCGGTCTTCTTGTGGCATTGCAAACTGTGATGGTTGTGTAGCGCCTGGACACGTTTCCTGTCTGCTGGAATCGTTGCCGTAATCTTGAGACCACACTTCGTGGCACACGGAGAGCCCGTGCTACGACCTGCTGTCTTTGACCAGCCTCCAGTCGCCTGAGTATTCTACCGTCATCAATATGTGTTCTTCACCATTATCACGTCTGAAAACGTCTGCAACTTACTCGCTGCACCGTACTCTGACGTGCACCAACACACCTCTGCGTGTGTGGACTGCTGCCAGCACCACCGTGCGACGGCCACAGCTCAAATGCACTGCATGATTTAAACCCACAAACTGCCCACCAGAGCGTTGTTTAACCATGTATCAGCATTAGCCTTAATTTATGAGTGTGAGTGTACATTAACAAGTATAGAAAAAAATTTTGCTTTTTGCCATATTTCATGGCCCGCTGTAACTTACTCCGTTTCCGGTCCAGAATCTGAAACGGCCTACTGTTCGCTGCTCTGAAAATCCCACAAACGAGCAAATGAATATCGTACATGCAAAAGGACAGGCCATTGCTTGTAAACTACATGCACCAGTGTGTATAATATTACTTTGTTTTGCAGGCAGCATGCACGAAGATTTCGACGTTGCGGCCTAATGTCTTTATTAACGCTTATACAGAAAGGGCTATGTATGCAATGCCATGAGGACATGAGAAAGAAATCAAAATATTTATCACCGCAAATGTCTGCAACTGTTACTGGTTGGTGTAAGAACGTTGTGCTTTACCAACAACTATTTCAGATTCCAGATAGTAATCAATATTCCAGTCACAGATATGTATTTTTTCGTTTGTTTATAATACTCTCAAGAGAGGTAAAATATATATAACTGAATTTCAATTTACATCTACATCTACATCTACATCCATACTCCGCAAGCCACCTGACGGTGTGTGGCGGAGGGTACCCTGAGTACCTCTATCGGTTCTCCCTTCTATTCCAGTCTCGTATTGTACGTGGAAAGAAGGATTGTCGGTATGCTTCTGTGTGGGCTCTAATCTCTCTGATTTTATCCTCATGGTCTCTTCGCGAGATATACGTAGGAGGGAGCAATATACTGCTTGACTCTTCGGTGAAGGTATGTTCTCGAAACTTTAACAAAAGCCCGTACCGAGCTACTGAGCGTCTCTCCTGAAGAGTCTTCCACTGGAGTTTATCTATCATCTCCGTAACGCTTTCGCAATTACTAAATGATCCTGTAACGAAGCGCGCTGCTCTCCGTTGGATCTTCTCTATCTCTTCTATCAACCCTACCTGGTGCGGATCCCACACTGCTGAGCAGTATTCAAGCATTGGGCGAACAAGCGTACTGTAACCTACTTCCTTTGTTGTCGGATTGCATTTCCTTAAGATTCTTCCAATGAATCTCAGTCCGGCATCTGCTTTACCGACGATCAACTTTATAAGATCATTCCATTTCAAATCACTCCTAATGAGTACTCCCAGATAATTTATGAAATTAACTACTTCCAGTTGCTGACCTGCTATTTTGTAGCTAAATGATAAGGGACCTATCTTTCTATGTATTAGCATCACATTACACTTGTCTACATTGAGATTCAATTGCCATTCCGTGCACCATGCGTCAATTCGCTGCAGATCCTCCTGCATTTCAGTACAATTTTCCATTGTTTCCATTAGTTGTTTTTAACGATAATACGTTGTAGAATATAATAGCAAAAATGAAAACGAACTTCACACTCTGCAACAATTACGCAGTTACCAATATACAACAATAACGGATGTTGCTTTACAAGATTTAAACGTCTACAGCAGGAAGCTTATTTGAATAAAATTAACAAAAATTAACGTAACGCAGACCACTACAAATCATTCTTTCTGCCCTATTGTCAAAAAAGCAAAACAACCAAGAATACACTGCAGAAAGTGGTGCAGCACCTTGTGGATTCCAGTATGGTGATGGGAGACAGGTAAATAAATCCATCGCGACTTTCTCCTTATTTGATCTACGAGTATTATTCATGACGTTTTTTGGACATTATGCCCCCGTTCTTCAGAAACATCTCCGGGGACAACAGAAGCGTGTATAAGGCAACAGTACATTCCATTCTACTATTCTTAACGAACACATTGTGAAATACCAAGCATGGGATAATAGGCCATGTAGCAATCCTCTTGAAATGCTATTGAGCAATGTGGTGCAGTGGTTAGCACACTGAATTCGTATTTGGAAGGATGATGGTTGAAACCCGCGACAGCCCTTTCAGATTTAGGTTTTTTCGTGATTTCTGCAAATAGCTCCTAGAAAATGCCAGAATGGTTCTTTTGAAAGGGCACTGCCGGTTTCCCTCCTCATCCTTGACACAGTCCGAGCCTCTGCTCCGTCTCTAATGACATCGACGTCGACGGGATGTTAAACAGTAATCTTCCTTCCTTCTTTAATCTGGAACAGTTTCAAGTCGTAGTAACTGAGAGAAAGCTTTTAGAATAATGGATGGACATAAAAAATTATAGAACTCTGTTTTACGTGGTAATATATCGCATATAAACCAGTACTTAACTTTGTGATTATGCTGTTCGTTAGGGACACAAGAGCCAAGAACCGCATTTGACCGATATGTCTTACTGTCTCTCCTGTTCCGACAATATGCCTAAAAGCGCTCATGATGACCAAAAAATGAATAAATGGTGTGAATCTATGAACATATTTATTGTAATTCGACTTATCTGAAAACAGCAGTGTAGTGAAATAACTTTAAATGAGTGTCTAAGTGAACCTCTTTGGAAAGCATCTTAGATATATGAGGTCAGTGGCTGTCGAAACCGCGTTGACGAAGCAATATTCCAGCAGAAATTTTGCTGTGCCATCAGATTCAGCTTCACATTTAGCACTGTTCCAAATATTTCTGCGAAATATTTGACTGGGGACAGTGATTTGGGATACTGCATGCTTTTCGTAAACTGTTCATCTTTTTTTAAATATATATTTCACTTATTTGTGAGTAAAAGGAAGGTATTTGGTTGGTTGTCTGATATTTACTAATATTAATCTTACAGCATAAGAACCTAAACGAACATACTATAACTTGTTGGAAACAATCTGAACATTTTTTAATGAATTAGGAGTATCGACATTGCGTGAGACTCCTTGTGTAGTATGGCACGAAGGAAGATTGGGGCTTAACTTTGCGTCGACAATTAGGCTACTAGAGGCGAAGCACAGGCTCAGATTGGGCAAATTGTAGCAGGAAATCGGCCTAGTCACTTGCAGGGAGCCATCCCAACATATGTCTTGGTTGGTTTGGGAGAACCGTATAAAGTCTGGTTGGTCGGATGGGAACTTGAACTCCACGCCTGCCGAATCCGAGAGCAGTGCAGTGACCATTGCGCCAATTCGCTCAGTCTGCTATAAAATGACATCAGCAGTAACAATGATTAAAACTGCAGAGAATGCAACGGTTTTGTTCGCGAACATAAGAAACCATAAAATGTTATACATGATCATTTTAATGCATCATGACATACACTGATAAGCCAAAACGTTATTACCGCTGCCGGCTGGTGGCATTGCGGGCACGTGACGTGGTAACAAAAGCAGAGCAGACACAAACGGGGAATCACACTAGCAAATATATGGGCTGCGAATGGGGAAATCCACTGAGATGAGTGACTTTGTCAAAGGACATATTATTATTATGCAAAGCCTGAGAATGAGTATCTCGAAAATAGCGAAGCCGGTCGAATGTAGACGTTTTACTGTCGTGAGCATCTGCGGAAATAGGTAGAACAGTGAATCTACCACCAGGCGCTAAATGGTTGGACGTCCACGACTCTTCACAGGTTCGGAGGCTTTCCTGCTCTGTAGACTAGGACGGACTGTGATCTGTGGCATCTCTGCCGAAAGAGAACCATGTCTGTGCACGTACAAGTGTTTCGGAGCACACTGCTCATCGTACTTTGTTGAACAGTGGGTTCCACAGCAGACCACCCTTACGTGTTTACATGTTTCCCCGATGACATCGTCAATTACGACTGCAGTGGGTATGGGACCTTCGGGGTTCGACTGTCGATCAATGGAATTCCCTTCGGTTGACAACATTTTTTCTACACTAGGTCTTTCGTCGTTTCCAGAGACGCCGTCGCTGAGGTGAACAGCGGCCCGAACAGTGCACAGCACCTTGGACGCCGGCTGGTGGGAACAGTGTTATGCTATGGGAGATATTCTCCTGCGATACATGGGAGCTTTGGTAGTACTCGAAGACACTCTAACAGCTACGAGCCACCTGCAACCCTTCATGTTTGATGTCATCTATCAGTGGTATAATTGTCAGTATTTCGGTGCCAGAATCGTGCTACAGTGATTTCAGGAGCATTACGTTGATGTCTCGGAGGTCAAATGCGGCTGATGTAAATCCTATGGAACCCATCTGGGTCGCTATGAGGCGCCATCGCGGCATACGCAAATCAATGCCCAGTTATTTACGCGAATTACATGACCTGTGCGTAAACATGTTATGCCGTTATACCTCCGCAAACCTTCCAAGAAACTGTCGGATGCTTGATACCCATAATCAGTGATGTATTTCGTTACAAAGATGGATAAACAAGCTTTTAAGCAGGTTATAACGTTTTGGCTCATCGATGTATAGGAAAGAAGATTTATGACTATTTAAACGATAAAATGGTACGTTTGCTCCAGAATTTATGTTGATGCAAATGCAACAGTATGATAACAAAATAATATTTTTCAACATGTTTTCGCAGATTATATTGACCAAGCAGGTTTGCGTACTGTTGGCAGTCGATGCAGTTATTAAGATAATTCTCCTTTGCATGGAGTAAGAGCTAGTAAGGACACACGATCGGACTCATTTCCCCAAAACAAAACATATTCAGTGATTACACGTTCATTTTTTTTTTTTTTTTGAGAGAGTTGAAGATTTATGCCTGACAAACTCAAAATTCTGTCACCTATCACTTTATAGCTCCTGAAACAAGGCAACGCGACATAAAGGTCAAAATAAAACTTTTTTCTCTAGTTTATAAGCAACTTGTCGCAGAATACTTTCAGGGTACACCGACTGACAAAAAAGTAAAGCACCCAGGAGACACGGTTGGATTCTATGTGACTACGTACATGTACAAACCGCCGACGCGAGTATAAATGATTTACATCGCAATCCTGTGAGGCACCTAGAACAGCCATCACAGTGCGTTAGTGCTGTTCGTGTTTACTGTTGTTATCGAGCCTGCTAAGGCACATAAGAGGCGTGAACTGCGTCACATGTTGGGAAACCACCATAAAGGACACGGAGACATCTTGTACTCGTTATCAGCACGTGACAAAGTTTGAAAGGGGCCTCACTGTGGATCTTCATTTGTCCAGCTGGTCTGATAGTGCAAATATCGAGATTTGTGGGACGTTCTGACGTGACAGTGACCATCTGACGTGACAGTAACCAGATGTCGGGCTGCATCGGAACGTGATTGGAGGCATACTCGTCAGCAACTTTTCGGTCAACCACGCTTGACCACCACGAGGGATGATCGTTGTATTACGCATCGAGTATACCGTCAGCCTTTCACATCGATGCCTGCCATCGGAGAGCGGAGAGCGAGTAATGTACTCTCTATAAAATTCTGTGGCATCCTGTGCCATTGCTCAGAGACCAACAGGCCGGAACAGGGAATTACAGTCCCACATGTAGGCTGTTATTAATACCACAAAATAAACGGCTACGTTCAGAGGATCCCGTAATCAGGAATCATGGACTGCCGATGAATAGCGTCACTTTCTATTACGCGATGAATCACGTTTCTGCAAGATCCCGCGGCCGCTGTGGTCGAACAGTTCTAGGTAATTCAGTCCGGAACCGCGCTGCTGCTATGGCCACAGGATCGAATCATGCATCGGGCATGGATGTGTGTGATGTCCTAATGTTAGTTAGGTTTAGGTAGTTCTAAGTGTAGGGGACTGATGACCTCAGATGTAAAGTGGTTCAAATGGCTCTGAGCACTATGGGACTTAACTTCTGAGGTCAACAGTCCCCTAGAACTTAGAACTATTTAAACCTAACTAATCTAAGGACATCACACACATCCATGCCCGATGCATGATTCGATCCCGTGAACGTAGTGGTCGCTCGGTTCCAGATTGTAGCGCCTAGAACCGCTCGGCCACCACGGCCGGTGATGTTAAGTGCTATAGTGCTTAGACTTTTTTTTGCGTGATTCCAGCTGACCATCGTGTCGAGTATGGTGGCGACCTGGAGAGAAGTCTCATTCTTCCACCGTTTCGGAGGGGCACAGCGGTATTTCTCCTGGTGTCGCGGCGAGTGGAGCCGTGGACCATCACATCAGATCACGGCTTCTAAGGATTGAGGGAACTCTGACGGTACAACCAACCACTTCCAGACATGCAGGTCTACTCACAGTGGCCATATTAGACCATGACGTCTCTAGCTGTTGACCTTTTGTTGTACGAAGTTTCAGTTCACGAGTGTGTTGTGCTCAAAGTGTGCGTCACTTGAAGGTGTTATATTTCTTGCAATTCATGCCTGCAGTTTTTGTTTAAAGTATGGGATACAAGTGAGTTAACATGCACGTGTTACGATTTGCCAAATACGAGAAACTGAGAAATCTTTGGCTCACTGTGACACTCAGAGAGGATTTTGTGCCTATTCATTATTCAACCGTAAGTAAATAATGACATCTGTAATGTTTTATTTGTTTCCACTGCATCACATTTGTCAATTGTCTTTAAAAGAAATCATGTATAGAGTACCAAGGTCATTTGTTTCTTAATTCAGCACCGTAGCAAATAAGAATAGTATGTATCTGGCAATGGCAAGGAAAACGTTTCTGAAGAAGAGAAATTTGTTAACATCGAATATAGATTTAAGTGTCAGGAAGTCATTTCTGAAAATATTTGTTTGGAGTGTAGCCATGTATGGAAGTGAAACATGGACGATAACTAGTTTGGACAAGAAGAGAATAGAAGCTTTCGAAATGTGGTGCTACAGAAGAATACTGAAGATAAGGTGGATAGATCACGTAACTAATGAGGAGGTATTGAATAGGATTGGGGAGAAGAGAAGTTTGTGGCACAACTTGACTAGAAGAAGGGATCGGTTGGTAGGACATGTTTTGAGGCATCAAGGTATCACAAATTTAGCATTGGAGGGCAGTGTGGAGGGTAAAAATCGTAGAGGGAGACCGAGAGATGAGTACACTAAGCAGATTCAGAAGGATGTAGGTTGCAGTAGGTACTGGGAGATGAAGAAGCTTGCACAGGATAGAGTAGCATGGAGAGCTGCATCAAACCAGTCTCAGGACTGAAGACCACAACAACAACATGTATCTATCTGTAGATTGTTTTGACAAAGGATGGCAATGTTGACTGTTGCTGGGCTGTTACAGATTTATCAAAACAATTTCCAACTCGAAAGTATTGTTTGGACAGCAAGCTACTTTGACGAAAAAAAGGACGGATTTTAATCGTAAATCTCAAAGAGCCAAGGATAAAAGAAAGATGTGTTCCGTAGATATTTCCTGGTTGTACATCCTGCTTTTTATGGCAACTGACTTTCCGGGAATCGCCTGATGAAAAGCGAATGCGTGTGGAAACACTGCACCTTCATCAAGCCATGAAAGGAAGTGTGAATCAGCCTATCAATACGAAAGTGAAAATAAAATTTCAACTATATCTAAGTTAATGGGAGGCAGAAAATCAACGTTTCTTAATTCTGGGTTATCATCAGCAAGACAGACAGGGTAATCTTTGTTAACCATCATCTGTACCTCAGCTGTGTTATTCTGCAGTTACTCGTATTAATGGAATGTTGGAAGTGTCATTTTTTATAAAGAAATTTTAGTAGTAAATAACTTTCCGAACATTTATAAATTTCCTATGAGAGTTAATAATTTTCATGACATTGGAGATATACTGAAGTCTGTGAAAATCTTGCATCTTCAAATTTTGAAGATGAACAGCACGTAATGCAAGATATTTCAGGTATTCTTGTTGAACACTGTGATGATAAGGCGTTTTTCATTCCATAAAGTCTCAAATACGTCTTGTGAGCATCAGGCACAGACTAAGACAAAAGCTAGATGACTATTTTTCTCCCTCGTGCAAATTATTTCTCCAGCTGCCTGCAGGTTCATGACGGAATTTGAAAACTTTTTAATTCTACCTCCAAGCACAATTCCTTTTCATCTTCCTCTTTTAGTAATGCTGCTATCGATCTGGCTACCTTGCACGGATTGTGAGCTCCTTCGATGAAGTTATCATTGATTTTCTTCTTGACGTCTTCTAAGTCCATCCTAAGAATTAGTTTTGCCTGTAAACATATGCTGTAAAACATTTCCTTTTAGCTGGGACGTGTTGATGCTTTGAAGTGATATAATAGCTATACACAGCATTTTAATTTTTTCCGCTCACTAGTGTACCACATTCTATCTTTCAGTAGTTTTCCTCGTTTTGTGACATGTTTGATAGACATTTTTTGTCTTCTGTGGACTGAAAATGTAAAATTTGGTTTTGATGGTCTAGAAGAGCTCTTGAACTCCATCAGTTCGTAGAATTTCCTGCCACTCAGCCGCAATAGTCCTGCTTGAAAGCCACTTCATGTTTCCTTATTGAGTCTTTTTGTGAATGCACATTTACAGTGCCAGGAAATAGGAGATGATTATTAATTGCTGTAGTATAAAGTTTCATAACCAGTCAGAGTTCATTGGGTTAGCTCCAGTTGTTACGAACTTGCTGTGATGAGAACAAATTGAGTGAGGAATGGTTGATTTTTCTGATTAGTTTTCTTGTATTGTTGTGTTTTAAGTAATTTTCCATGGTGTTTTTCTTATTGTTTTCATTCATTCATTGACACACCATGTTACATAAATCTCATTCTGATGAACAAGTCAATATATGCAATAGCAGCCAGAAGGAGACACTGTAAGCAATTCATGTAAAGTGCAAAAATAACAAATCATGACGCAAGAAAAGTATTTGGTTTCAAAAAAAGGCACTCCATTCCTTTTGTAACATCTAGCTACTAAGAATTTATATAACCTTACTCGTTTTGGAGATTATCACCATGTCTACATTCTGAAATAGTTAAAAACTTGTTAATATGAGGAATAGTGTGATCTGGAAATTACATACCTGAATACCTGAGTCGAAAGAATCTAATAAAATATGAGAGTGGTCAGAATATACTCTTTTACTTTGTTTTGAATACCTTGGAATTTCTGATTTTCTGCCTCTTGTCCCCAAGCAACATGTCTGATTTTTTAAAATGAAAGTGTACTAGAGATTTAATTCTCATCGCCTGTGTGTCCCAGGAAAGCTTGTTCACGTTGTTCATGTAGTAAATTATCGTATCTGAATGGAGTTGCTGAATAAGTATTTATGATTCTGAGTAACTCTACTTCCTCTCTTCTTCAACAAAACATGACTGATGAAGATGCTTTAATGCTGCCTACGACCATCATAATCAAAGCGTGTATTATTGAGTTTCATGAAAGACATCTGAAATTATCAATTACCGTTGCACTACGTCATTTTTAATTGGGATTATTACTCTGAGGAAGATACCAAATTTGGACAACAGTGCCCTTAATCAGTATTTTTAGTGCAATCAATATTATCCAAGATGAAATTAATATTGAAATAGGCACATACAACTAGTTCTTCATTATTTATACTATGTGAGCCGTGGCGACCGGCGCTAGGGTGTTCCACATGCAGCGCTGATATCGATATTCGGCGGTCCTGCTATCTTTCACTGCTTCCCTGGCAGTTTTCCGGGTGAACGTGTGAGGAGTGAGTCTCCGGTCGGCGTTCAACGAGCCAACTTGTGTTGAAAACAAGCCCGGGTCCCTAAACGTGGTGCATGGGCCTCTCCGTGCTCGCCGCCCTTGTCTTTTGGTGCGCACCGCGTGTACGGTGCCGATCGATCAGTGGGCGCCTCGACGTGCAAAATTGCGGTCGGTTCGTCGTATGACTTTTATTCTGTGTTTAACTAAGAAGATTGTTGAAACTTATTGTGGCATTGGTAGCTGCCGGAGATGGTTCTGAACTTAGTTCCACGGTGGCTATTTTAAGGAGGCAGATGTTCCTCATTCCGTTTCTTATCATCCGTGGAGCGTGTGTTTTAACTAGTTTTCATGCAAATTTTGTTTTAGGACATATTGTCCGCTTTGGGACTGGCTGCGGTTGTGTACGTGCCCGGCAGCCGTAGAGTTAATGGTTTAATCACTTGTCACGGCCGCATTTGGTATGTTTATTTAATGTTGAAAGTGCCTGAAGGCAGCTGGAAGTGATCTCTAAGTTTCCTGATAATTTGCTGGGAGACGGGTATTGCTCCATAATAATTTGGGGGCGTACTTATTATATAGTCTAGTGTGCCTGTGATATGACCTAGTCTTCATTGCAATCTACTTGTGTTGCAGACCATTTGTTAAGCCTGCTCATTCCCTGGCGTCGGCGTGGTTATGGATTCTGGTCAGGACCGCTCATTGTGGGGGCGGTCGGACTATATATAAATATACATCGCCTGCTATGTGACCCAGTGCGCAAGCCGTGGGGAATGAACGCTCGTATTGCCTGCCGGCCGTAGCGTTATTGCTTCCATATACTGCTATGGGCCTTAACGCTGTTCTCTAAAGTTCAGTGCAATTTGGGAACCATTCTGTGTCATTATGTCCGTTAGTTATGTGAGGGCACTTTGTTAATATTGGTGTTTCCTTAAGTCATTTGACTGGTTAAGTTATTACTAGTTATTCTTATTTCACACTTACGTTAATCATTTGTGAATCTTTAATGAACGTGCAACTTATTATTATTCCTGTGTGCACTTTGCAGTTTTAGTATAAGCAAGTTTCACTGTGGACTTTTATGTGGGCAGTCAAGTTTTGTTAAGCTTTAAGATCTCTTTGTTCTTTATGAAGTTGTGGTATTATGTGGCTGTCTAACTTTGGTTGGAAGTGTATAGTCTTATTAGTCTCTTGATATATGGTAAATCAAGAACGATTGTTTGTGATTAATTATTCACCGTGCCTACTATCAATGATTTTGGTTGCGGAGGCAAAATAATATGTTTCTTATTTGCGTTTATGAAATTCAATCAAAGTGAAGATTTGTATGTTGCGTCAGTAAGAGGGCAGATGTCCGACTTGAAGTTTATAATAAAGTCTGTTTTAAGTCAAATTAAAACTGTACAACAGTCACAAGCTTGTCCATCGCCAGTGGTCCCGGCCTTCCTTTTCCTTTAAATAATTGCAGTGAAATTGTAATTTTGATTTTATAAAGAACTCAGTAGTACCACGCTTCACTATGTACTGTAAGAACTCTAACTGCTTGGTGAAGCTAAAAAGAGTTCTGTTGTGGGTCTTTACACTGCCAGAACTAAAAAACTTAACTTTGGTACCCATTTGTGATTGTGTCCCGGAATTTTATTCCACTTTTTATGCATGTAGTCACTTCATTTGATATTGACGATTAGCCTTTTACTTGCATCTGTTCAGTATCTGTGAATTTCGAATGATGTTTTGTTTCACATAATATAGTTTCAGAACAACCTTTCGATTTGTTAGTTACCTTTAGTTAAATGAGATGCTCATATTTCTCGTGTATCATGCTTGTTATATTTTAACTGAAAAGTCCAAATTTATTTCAGTAAGGTATTTCAAGAAGTTAAGGGTGAGCATAGATTCATTTCAGTGAAATTTGACTTGTAATTTGTGCACAACTTCCTACAGTTAACAATATGCCTCACAAAGCAATGTGTGTCAAGTTTTTTGAATAACTTACCTCTCAGTTTGTCCAGTGTGTGCTCGTAACTGAGTGAGACACCATTGGTGGTCAAACTTTTTGCGTGTTGTTGGATGCATATTGAGCAATTTTTTACCCTATTTTTGTTTCTAGTATTCAACAAATAAAATTTTTGCCTTTATTTTAATTATGTTCTGATGTAAAGAAATAGCTTTTATTCTGCAATTAGACCAATATCTCAGTATCTTTATTGCTGTGGGTGTTATGCATCTGACTTTTTGTAATGGTTTACTGATACATATTTTCGTATAAGTTTCCTGTGCTGAAGAATGAATTTTCATTCATTCTGTGGTTCGAAAATATTTATCATTCCTCATCATTCCTATCAGATTTTTGAGTTTCCAGGATTTGCATTTCGAAGAGCTACAGTATCATTTTGGGACAGTACCTATTATTCAAAGATCTACAGGATCATATCGTCATTTATACAAATATAACTATTTTCGTAATTATTTTAAACTTAAATTATATTTGAAAATTGTTTTAATGAATTCAGTGTTTCAGAGACTAAGCAATGCAGGAAGAAAAATTACGAGGCAAGTCCGTTATGATATAATTAATAGTACTCTGACAGAATTTTCAGTCATGGATATAAAAGTCACATAAGTGTTTGAAGTGTCTACAGCCCTGGAAAATTAGGAAAATACGTTCTTTTCTCGTGGTTTTTTTAAAGTTATTTAATGAACACTGTCTCAGGAGACGCAATTTTCCATCTAATGATATGGGGTTTCGTGCGCATTCAGCACATTTTGAAGGATAAGTGGAAACGAAAATTTACTAAAGTAATTCTTGTATTCTGTAGGAGCCCTGTTGCTTAATATGAAAAGAGAAATGTTTATTGTTCGATATTACAGAATTTTTACTGCAGAGGAGGTAAACCCCCAAGGCGAGAGAGAAAAAACGAATTTGAAATTAGTTTGTCTTCAGACCGACATATGTGTATAAGTACTTGTTTTGCAAATCAAACTGCCTTTTTCTACTGCTAGTTATTTTATTTATCCCATACTCGTTTCGTCTTCTCTTGTTCTAAGGCATCATCAGTGTGATTTATAATGACACTGTTTTGTTAGTTATAGATTATCAATCAGTTCACTTCGAGATTTTTTTGTAAACATGTAATTACTTACGATTTTCTGATCTGAGTTTTGTAACTGCGACATATGTGTATTTGCGGTAAATTGTCAAAAGAATTTTAGATGCTCACAGATCGTAGAACAGTTTTGTTCCGTTGTTTGACGTAATGATATAAATTTCTTTAGTTGAACTGCAAGACCATGTAGGAGAAGGAACACGGAGAAACCGACGCAGCGTCACATCTGAAAATCTTGAAGTCCGTAATAGTTGCAGCGTGCGTCACAGTGCAGTTCCGACACTGACTCGGTCGTCAGCTTGTGACGTCACCATGGTGCGAGTGGGTCCGTGGCACAACGGTACACCACGGGCATCCTGCCACCTCATGTGTTACCTCTCAGGGGACAGCATCGTGGTGCCAGTTTTCAACAGGACAGTGCTCGGCCACACAGAATGCCTGTCTCCAAGAACAGTCTGCGTAATATTAAGGTACCTTGTCACCAGCAAGATCTGCAAATCTTCTACGTAGAACATATGTGGGACCAAGTTTTAAATATAATTTAAGTTCAAAATAATTTCGAAAATAGCTATATTTATATAAAGGACGAAATGATTCTGCAGATATCAGTATAATAATTATAGTCCAAAATGACTCGTTCGGCCCCAGTACTTGTATCCAGGGTATCAAAGACTATATTTTTTAGTTTCAACAGCTGTGGGCCATCTTGCCTCAGGAGAGTCTAAAACGGATCTGTGAAAGCCTTTCCAACCGAACTGTTGATTAATGTGAAAAATTCGTTTTGTAAAACGTACCAATTTTCTATACTTATTTGTTTTAACACTTAACTGAAAATCTTAATCGTTATTTTTCAAAACATTTACAGCTACCTCTTGTTTATTTCATTTGCCATATATACAAGGACTGGATAAAAAGTAATAAGAATTATTATTTTTCTCTGACTGGTTCAACTGGCTCTGAGCACTATGGGACTTAACATCTGAGGTCATCAGTCCCCTAGACTTAGAACTAATTAAACACACATCCATGCCCGAGGAAGGATTCGAACCTGCGACCGCAGCAGCAGCGCGGTTCCAGACCGAAGCGCCTAGAACCGCTCGGCTACAACGGCTGGCTTTTTCTCTGAAATGACTTTATTGAGAGAGGTACTTATAGTTACCCACCTCCAAAATAATCGCCGTCGTTATTTATGATCTTTTGTCAAACGCCCGGAAGGCATTGCATACCATGTGCGGAGTCTGTTTCTGTCGATGTCCCGTACTGACCGTCCTACGGTATGGATAATGTCATCTCTGGTGTTTTACCGGATCCCTCGCCGTTTTTCTTTCCCTTTGACAAAGATATTGTAATCGCAGGAACTCACGTCGGGTGAGCTCGGTGGATGTTTCAGACTATCCCATTGCTAGCGGCGCAAGAGGTCGCGCGCAGCAGCAGCGGTGTGGCATCGTGCATGGTCATTGAGAATGATGGGGTGCTGTTCCACGAAATGTCGCTTTCGGCCGACTGCTGGAAGAAGATGGTGATGCAGGAACTTGCAGTAGTAGGCAGTGTCTACTGTCACCATTGATGACACAGCTTGGTGCAGTATCGCCCATAAATGTCGTACGCCACAATGAACATCTCCTCCACACTTGGTGGGACGCACACTTTCACTGGACGAGAAAAACCAGGATGCCAGCATTCACGGGACTAGCTTTCAGTTTGGTTCGTATGAGTGCACCCACGTTTTGTCGATGGTGACGATGCGTCGAAGAAACTTGTTACCCTTGTAAGTAGGCTGTTTAGGTTTTTATGTTGGTAACGCCAAATAGCGCTCTATACGAAAATCACTGACCGTGCTGTATGAAGTCTGTGGCTGCTTTGCATTGTTGGAATATTTGCTATTGTAATATTGGGCAGTTGGAGTTGAGCCGCCAGCAGTGGTGGATGTGGGGAGAGAGATGGCAGAATTTTGAGAGCGGACGATCTGGACGTGTGGCCATCAGAAAGAGTAAATTTGTATTACTCTATATCATGAACTGCTATATATATAATGACTTTTGAACGTTATTAAGGTAAATACATTGGTTTTTCTCTGTCAAAATCTTTCATTTGCTAACTATGCATATCAGTAGTTAGTGCCTTCAGTAGTTCGAATCTTTTATTTAGCTGGCAGTATTGACGCTCGCTATATTGGAGTAATTCGAGTAACGAAAATTTTTGTGAGGTAAGTGATTCATGAAAGGTATCGGTTATCGTTACTCAGGGCCATTCCTTTGTAGGGATTATTGAAAGTCAGATTGTGTTGCGCTAAAAATATTGTGTGTAAGTTTAGTGATGATCAGAATAAGTAAAGAGAGAAATGTCTGAATACGTTCAGTTTTGCTGATCTGCTTGAAAATCAAATAACGTAAGAGGTTATCAGCACATTTACTGACAGATACAAGGTATTTAGTAATGTTATGTACAACACTCATCTACATATTCCGATGTTGTCGTTGTTGTTTCGGCATTAACGCTTACCTTAGTTTTATAGAGATCTCCATTGTTGTCGCTTGCCACCTACCTTCATTTCAGGACACCCTAACTGCTGTATCGTACATCATCGGTGATCTACATTGAATACTCATATCTGGGTCTGCCCCTGTGATTCAGTAACGACTCATGTCGTAATATGCGTCCATACATACTACGTCTTCGATTCATTATGTTGTTTATTATTGGGCTTTCCTTTTTCTCATTGACTTTGAAAAAGGACTGTTTTGGAGCGAGCGCAAGTTACGAATCGCAGAATTGCTCCACGCTCGCTGTTAATCACTTGTCAGGTAGCAGAGCTTTAATCACGTCTCTTGTTTCTGCCAGAGTTATGTATATATCACTGCCACAACGAGAAAGTGTGAGGCTACCTGAACGCGAGCTAAGAGCTTTGGCCGGCCTCGGCCAGCGAGAACGCTACGCGTCAGAATTCTTTTCTGTTTCATCGCGCTTTGCCGGACAAAGACGGTACTTACTCGGCCTTAGTCCGGAGCAGCACACTGAAACAAACAGTTTTGGTGACATTTCTCTGTCTGAACATGAACGCATTCGACCAGCAAATACCGGTATAGGAGTGAGACCGCAGAAAGTCATAAGCATTGCAGTATCTTTCACCTCACTGGGGAACATGATAGTAGGTTAGGTAAGGTCGAATCGTTTTGCGTGTCTATTGCAGAACATCGGGCCATTGTTTGTGTTTTTGGTCGGGAATGCGTGGTTTCCTGAATTCGTCTCTCTGCTAGCAATCTTTAAATTCACGTGATTCACAACCAGCTTTTTCCACTCAACATGAATATTATTTCTTATTTGACTCTGAGATGTTACTCGGGAGGAATGTGACATACTCCGACTCAGTGTTTATTCATCGCCATCTTGGCGAAGATCTATGAGTAATGTAATGATAAATTATATTGTTACCCTCTATGTTTCGAGATTGAGAACTCATTACTAAACACCTTTTCCTGGAAGTACCAATTACGGGCAAGTGTATTTGCCTCCGTGTTAGAATCTATTTTCATGGGATAGTATGTTACCTGCATTTTGTTGCACTTGATTCAGGATTACATTGCACATACAGGGGCGGTGCCGCAGATGCAGTTACTCTGAGGTTTTTGTTGCTGAGGCTACATAACTGCAAATCATCGCCTTCACCACACATGCTAAACCTTCTCAGGTCATATAGACAAAGTACTCGTAGGTAACGCACAACGAAGATATTTGCTTTTACAGAAATCGGATTTACAATGTGCCATTATCACACTTGAGGGTTATGTATTATGCTGTTGGCATGTAAAGGGAAGACACATCCGATATTAATGACAGCTAATAGCTGTCCAGATACTTTTGGCCAGATTATCTATAAAACAGGAAACCTTAATTTTACAGAGGAACCTAGATACCTTCCGTTCTCCGACAAAAGGTGAGCCGTGCTGTGCCTCGTATTCATGCCATATCTCATTTGACATCCTCTTTTTACTGTTCTATCACCACGTTATGTTAATTTAAATTACTGGTGTCACTGAGTTGCCGCCTTGCCTGCCCGTGAGCGGCCTTCAGCCTCATTAAAAAAAAAAAGTATTTAAGGATAAAGCGTTGGGCTTTCTGCCCTGTAAAAATTTATTGTAGTTGTGTTTTGAATCATGGGCCTCTAGCCATTTTAAAATTCCTTACTTGTCAAGTCTTAAATTGTTTGGGCCTTCAGCCTCATTTAAATATTATTTAAGGATAAAAACTTGCGCTTTCTGCCTTTTGAAAATTTATTGTAGTTGTGTTTTAAATCATGGGCCTTCAGCCGTTTTAAAAGTTAAAGAGGTTGTGCCCTTAAGCCATTTGATTGTGTGACGTTTTCAGTCGATAGTTAAGGTCGGAAATTTGCGCTGTAATGTTTGGGCAACTAAATAAAGTTATATGTGTTCGAGTGTAACTGATAGCCGCTCATTTTTGGCCCCTTTCCACAATTATAATTACTTGTTCTGCCCTGAGGATTTAACCACGCGCTTCAAACGGACTTACGTAAGAAGGGGCATGAATTATGATAGCAGCTACATTATTAATTTTAAGAAACATAATATATAGCATATAAAGAAATTTAAACAGACTGCAGTGTTTGCGAAGAGTCTCGCTTATCAGGACTGAAATGAGTTCGTCTGAATCTGTGAAAACCCCATCCGCAATAAAATGAATTCCTCGGATCGAGTGAAGAATGATAATAGCATTCCCCGGCAAGAAAAGTGACATAAGTAAAAAAAAGGCTATTTTTAGTTTATATCACTGAAAAATACGTATGAAGTGTCCCAAAGTGCACAAAGATGGTCACATCTCTATCTCGCAATTTGTGCGCTTCCGGGAAGTTGCGTCAGTTTTGTTGTAAAGAACAGTATCGCTTCATCGTTGCTACAAGCAGGTGTGCGTGGGTCATTCAAAAAGAGTGAAACATTCTGTGTCATGTATTATATAAGGTAACTCGAATGTTTCGACGATTACAGCTGTTGTAAATATTACGGAGTTTCGTGCATTGCAGCGTACAAGGAGAAAATGGAAACTTGTATTAGAGAGAAAGTTTATGTTGAATAACTGATCTAGGCGGAAAGTATTTCTACATTTTATAATCCCAGTTATGATTCCATGTTTTCGAAAATTGGGTCCGTAAATTGTACCTATTTGATGTTCGTTATTAAACTGTGTTAATTTTCATAAATTATGATTCTGCATTTTTTGTTTTTCTGATAAATAATTTATTCTTGTTTCCTATGTTATTCTGACTTAAGTACTTATTTCGGAGATTCTAATTTCGTATTATGAACTGAAGTGCCAAAGTAGCTGGTATAGGGATGCGTATTCAGAAAGATACACAAATATGTTATCAGGCAGAATACGGCGCTGCGGTCGGTAACGCCTATATAAGGCAACAATTGTCTGGTGCAGTTGTTAGATCGGTTACTGCTGCTAGAATAGCAGTTTATCAAGATTTAAGTGAATTTGAACTTGGTGTTATAGTCGGTGCAACGAGCGATGGGACACATTATCTCCCATCTAGCGACGAAGTGGGGATTTTCCCGTACGAACATTCCATGAGAGTGCCGTAAATATCAGGAATCCGGGAAGACATCAAATCTGCGACATCGCTGAGGCGGGAAAAAGATCCTGCAAGAACAGGTCCAACGACGACTGAAGAGAGTTGTGCAACGTGACAGAAGAGCAACCGTTTTGCAAATTTCTGTGTATTGCAACGCTGGGGCATTAACAAGTGTCAGCGTGCGAACTATTCAACGAAATATCATCGATATGGGCTTTCGGGGCAGAAGGCCCACTCGTGTATCCTTGATGACTAGACGACAGAAAGCTGTTCGCCTCGTCTGGGACCGTCAACGTCAATATTGGACTGTTGATGATTGGAAACATGCTGCGTGGTCGGACGAGTTCAAATGGCTCTGAGCACATGCGACTTAACTTCTGAGGTCATCAGTCGCCTAGAACTTAGAACTAATCAAACCTAACTAACCTAAGGTCATCACACACATCCATGCCCGAGGAAGGATTCGAACCTGTGAACATAGCGGTCGCGCGGTTCCAGACTGTAGCGCCGAGAACAGCTGAGCCACTCAAGCCGGCGGTCGGACGACTCGCGTTTCAAATTGTATAGAGCGGATGGAGACAATCTCATGAATCCATAGACCCTGCAAGTCTGCAGGGTGCTCTTCAAGCTGGTGAAGATTCTGTAATGGTGTGGGGCGTGAGCAGTTGGAGTGATACGCGACCCCTGGTATGTCTAGATACGAATCTGACACGTGACACGCACATGAGATCCTGTCTGATCTCCTGCATCCATTCATGTCCATTGTGCATTCCGACGGACTTGGGCAATTCCAGCAGGACAATGCGACACGCCACACGTCCAGAATTTGCTACAGAGTGGCTCCAGGAACACTCTTCTGAGATTAAACACTTCCACTGGCCACCACACTCTCCAGGCATGAAAATTATTGAGCATATCTGGGATGCCTTCGAACGTGCTTTTCAGAAGAAATCTCCACCCCCTCGTACTCTTACGGAATTATGGACAGTCCTGCAGGATTCATGATGTCAGTTCCCTCCACCACTACTTCAGACGTTAGTCGAGTCCGTGCAAAGTCGTGTTGCGACTTTTCTGCATTCTCACGTGGGAGCTACACGATATTAGGCAGGTGTACCAGTTTATTTAGCTCTTCAGGGTAATACAGTAAGTAAAAGAAATGTATTCTTCGGGGAGGAAAACTGGCAAAAGTATTACATGTGGGGTCATAAACAAGATTTAGAAAAGTGACACATCTCAAAGAAATAATAAATAATTACCTGATAACACTTTACATTCGACGAAAACAGAACCACATGTCCATATTACTGTTGTATAGAATAATATGGAATCTATTGCCGAAAATGCTCATCTGAAGTGTAATGGAACTTTGTACGATTTCCATATAAGTTTTATAGAATTATTTAGGTAAATTTTTCTCAAGTACCGCCGTCCTGCGCAGCTGTTGTTGCTGAGGTGCGAGGCGCCGCCGCCGTTGCTGCTGGCCGCACTGCACGGCCTTGCCGCCAGCTGTAGCCGGACAATGGCCGCTGCGGCGGCGCTCAGCTGAGCGTCACGGCCGACTGCGGGTGAGTCGCTGCTTCCGGCGCGCCGGCCAGCTCACCGACCGTAGCTCAGCACAGTGCGGGCACGTGGACCGGCTACCGTTACCACCGACGCGGTAAAGAATCTCTGGACTAGTTTCTGGGCCTAGCGACAATTACAGTCGGCCACTGCCATCGGAATAGCCCCCCAAACAGCACTGCCAGCTGTTTCATGGCCCCACCAAACGACTGTGCCGCGTCTGCTATTCGGGGACAACTGCGAGTAATGTAACGTACACCGGTTCTGGCAAGAGGTAAGAAGAGAAGTGTGTACAAGTACCAGCCCAACAGAGAGTCTGTAGTAAGTTCTTGTTATGGGGGCTACCGTTTACAGAACGACATTTCCGAGATTACATCAGTTTGTGGTAAAGAAATCAGAGGTTGCGCCGACATTACAATAGACAGGGTGACCATTGATCGTGACCGAGCCAATTATCTCACGAAATAAGCGTCAAACGAAAAAACTACAAAGAACGAAACTTATCCACCTTCAAGGGAGAAACCACATAGCACTATGGTTGGCCCAGTAGGTGGCGATGCCATAGGTCAAACGGATATCACCCGCGTTTCTTTTAAATAGGAACCCCCATTTTCTATTACACATTCGTGTAGTACGTAAAGAAATATGAATGTTGTAGTTGGACCACTTTTTTCGCTTTGTGGCAGATGGCGCTGTAATAGTCACACACATATGGCTCATAATTTTAGACGAACAGTTGGTAACAGGTAGGTTTCTTAAATTTAAAATACAGAACGTAGGTACGTTTGAACATTTTATTTCGGTTGTTCCAATGTGATACATGTACCTTTGTCAACTTATCATTTCTGAGAACGCATGCTGTTACGGCGTGATTACCTGTAAATACCACATTAATGCAATAATTGCTCAAAATGATGTCCGTCAACCTCAATGCATTTGGCAATACGTGTAGCGACATTCCTCTCAACAGCGAGTAGTTCGCATCCCGTAATGTTCGCACATGCATTGACAATGCGCTGACGCATGTTGTCAGGCGTCGTCGGTGGATCAGGATAGCAAATATCCTTCAACTTTCCCCACAGGATGAAATCCGGGGACGTCAGATCCTGTGAACGTCGCTATTCAATACCGCTTCAACCGCACGCGAGGTATGTGCCGGATATCCATCATGTTGAAAGTACATAGCCATTCTGTCATGCAATGAAACATCTTGTAGTAACATCGGTAGAACATTACGTAGGAAATCAGCATACATTGCACCATTTAGATTGCCATCGATAAAATTGGGGCCAATTATCCTTCCTTCCATAACGCCGCACCATACATTAACCCGCCAAGGTCGCTGATGTTCCACTTGTCGCAGCCATAGTGGATTTTCCGTTGCCCAATAGTGCGTATTACGCCGGTTTACGTTACCGCTGTTGGTGAATGACGCTTCGTCGCTAAATACAACGCGTGCAAAAAAACTGTCATCGTCCCGTAATTTCTGTTGTGCCCAGTGGCAGAACTGTACGTGCCGTTTAAAGTCGTCGCCATGTAATTGCTGGTGCATAGAAACGTGGTACGAGTGCAATCGATGTTGATGTAGCATTCTCAACACCGACGTTTTTTAGATTCCCCATTCTCGCCCAATTTGTCTACTACTGATATGCGGATAGCCGCGACAGCACCTAAAAATCCAACTTGGGCATCATCAATTGTTGCAGGTCGTGGTTGACGTCTCACATGTGGTTAAACACTTCCTGTTTCCTTAAATAACGTAACTATGCGGCGAACAGTCCGGACACTTGCATGATGTCGTTCGGGATACCGAGCAGCATACATAGCACACATCCGTTGGGCATTTTGATCACAATAGCCATACATCAACACGATATCCACCTTTTCCGCAATTGGTAAACGGTCCATTTTGACACGGGTAATGTATCACGAAGCAAACACCGTTCGCACTGGCGGAATGTTACGTGATACCACGTACTTATACGTTTGTGAGTATTTCAGAGCCATCTATCACAAAGCCAAAAAAGTGGTCCAACTAGAACATTCTTATTTCTTTACGAACTACACGACTATGTAACAAAAATGGGGGTTCCTATTTTTAAAAACGCAGTTGATATCCGTTTGACCTATGGCAGCGGCATCTAGCGGGTCAACCATAGCGCCATCTGGTTTCCCCCTTCAAGCTAGACGAGTTTCGTTCTTTGTAGTTTTTTCGTTTTATGCTTATTTCGTGAGATATTTGGCCCGGTCACTATCAATGGACCACCGTGTATATGTAGCAACGTATGAAAAAAGCATACATTTTTGCTCCATGGCTCGTCCTTTTATAGATGAGTTTCTGTACAAGTACTAAATTAGATACATAGCATCCTCCGATAAGAGATCAGCTATTTCTGTATTCATATGGATTATGTTACCAGAGTGCCACCTCTAATGAAACATATATGGATTACCCTGAGAACACAAACGTAAATCATGTCCAAGCCAGACCTTCATTAAGCAACTTTAGGGTGGTAAACGAAGAGAAAGTTCTTGAAATTGTCAAATACTTGAAAAATTTATGTAGTACAGACATTTTTAAAATGTCAAATAATCTACTAAAGAAATAATACATTACATTGTAGCTCCATTAACATAAACTATAACCTTGTACCTTATAGACGGTGTTCTTCCCGATCCCCTGAAATTATGCAAGGTGACTCTGATGTTCAACAAGGGATGAAAATCTGAACCTGCGAACTACAGACAGCTTTCAATAATCCCAGCATTAGTCAAAGTCTTTGAAAGCATGATGTATAAACAATTGTATGAGTGCCCAGAATTGAATAAGATGTTACTCACGTGACAGTTTGGTAACATGAAAGAAAGATCAGGTACGCAAGCTGTAGAACACTTAAAGACATTTTATCAGCATTCGAGTATCAGGCTCATACATTGGTAACATTCTGTGAACTGAGTAAGTCCTTCTATTGTTTTGCCACCGTGTTTTTCTTTCCAAACTAGAATACTATAGAATTTGTGGAAAAGTCTAAAACTAATGAAATCATACCTCACTAAAAGAACGCATAAGGTAATTTCAGGAGGTCAGTTTATGAAACATACTTGAGTTTCAATGTATAATGCTACAGGGATCAAAATTAGGACCTCTTCTATTTCTGGTACAAATAAATAAATTAATGTATAGTGCAAATGTAAAGAAATATATGTACGCAGATGATACTGCTTTTCTGTCTGTAAACTACATATCTAAATACCTTTTCAAAAGAACGAAACTGGTGAAAGAAAGTGCAGCATCCTTGTTCAATGCAAATGGTTTACTATTAAATGTAAATAAGACGCACAAATGAGGTTTAGTCTATCAAAGACTGAAAAAAACAGAAAAACAAAATGTAAAATTTTTAAGGATTACACTTGACAACAAATTAACATGCAGCACCCATGTAGATCAGACAGTTAGGTTATCAAGAGTAATATACTCGCTGAAGAGGCTGATATCATGTGCCGCCTTTGAATGTCTAAGGACAGCGTATTTTGCCTTCTTTCAATCTATTTTAAAATACAGATTAATATTCTGGGGAAACAGAAAAAATAAATGGAATTCTTGTAACTCGCATGAAAGCAATTACAATAAAGGCAAGAGCAGATAGCAATACTCATTGCAAGCCTTCGTTCGCTAAGTAGAAAATTTTAGCTGTAAATAATTTATATATTCTAGAAGGTATCAATTACATACCCACTGAACTATCAAACTTAAGTGCAACAAATCAAAGACGTGATTGTAATACAAGAACGAGTACTGCTCTGTTCTTACCACAAAACTATTAGCAAAAACAAACAATAGTCAGATCTACATGGCAATAAAACAATACAACGAACTATGTAAATATGTCACAAGCATGCCAACCAAATCATTTAAGGAAAACTGCACAGCTTCTTATGTATTTTTAGAAATATCAAATACAACAATGTAAACAAAGTAAATATATAATTTCTAATACTACAAGAAAATAAATGAATTGACAGAATCTGTTGCATGTACAAATGCTGAATGACTAATAAAGAATCTAAATCTGCCATTAAAATTTGACAATATGAAATGAGAAAAAGTGAATAAATATCTCTAATTCTCTTTTGTTCTTAATATGTTGTGCTTTAAATACCTGCTCTAAATGGCGAAATTAATGTGAGAAAAGCACTAATGAAACCGCAACAGAGTTTAAGCATTGCACTTGAGTTAAAACTTTTTCTTTTTCCAGTTGTTGCAGATTGAAGAAACCTCTGAAAATCGTCTATATTAGTCTCTGAGTTTCTTACGATAAAATCGTTTAAGTTCTTTCTCTAACTGTTGCCAATTTTTTATGCTTTTTCAATGAGAATAAGTAAAGAATCTGTAGGCAAAAAATTCAATCTTTAATTTTCGAAGATGTGTATACACATCGGCGTATTCTGTAAGGGAGATTTCTCGTACACAACGCCAGAGGTTCTTCTGCCAAAACTTGAAGTAGTCAGTCGTTTATAAAGAATGCGGTGGCTGTTTCAGTGTGATATAGTTTTCCGGTGTTGACTGGGTACATGAGGCCATTTTTCTAAAAGTATAGTGCATATTATTTTCTTTTCATCGAAAGTTCTTTTGATAAAAAATTGTCTGTAACTTCATTTAATAAAAGATGGCACATTTAAGTTTTGCAGGTTCATGTCCCTATACCCAGTTCATATTTGTCGGCTTCATTTATGCAAATAACAATCTCTGAACATATAAGCTTCAAGTATTAATCAAAATAATGTTCACGAAACATACCTTATGATTTTAAATGATTCTGAATGTACGAGTATTTTCCAGATTACCTACAGCGTTTTTCTTATATTTCTCTTTACATCTGCAATTTTTTTTCTGGCTGGTAATTACAACTCCAGTTCGTAATGTCACAAAAATGGAATATGCCTTAACCACAATGTGGTTTTTTACATTTGTCTTTCCCAAACTGAAAACTCGACTCTCTTCTACACAGCGTCAGTATCCCGAGTCACACTGCAGCATGGAGAAACTAGTGTTGCACAGAGTAACTATCCGCGCCCACATACAAAATAATTACGGTGCGCTACACGTAGCCATCAATCTGTTACTTCAGAATTTGTAATTTATTCGGTCGCTGCCCCCACAGGAAGGGTCTTTTCTATTTATTACCAGTCATTGTGATATTCCATATCTGTCATCATAATCTCCTAGAGACTACTCTTTTTGCGCTGCAAATGTTCTCTCCCGTTTTGTGCTCTCCTCGTCAATTCTTGATAATTTAGGTAATTTCCATTTTTCAGTAGTTGCTATAACTTTTCTCTGCACATTGACCTCTTGCTATACATCTTCACTGGTTTCTCTTTCGATGCAGCTGGTCCACGTTAGCCCACGTTTCCATCGCTTCCAAGAATTATCTGTTTGTCTTCATCGGTGTCCAGCCTTCACAGCCACGTAGAAAAACACTACAGACCACCGTTTTCATAAATTGTTTCTTTTTTATCTGTTTTAAACGACTTGTTTACTAGTAGTAATCTTTTTTCATTGAAAGATTGTGTAGGAGCTGTTTTCTAGATTCTATGTTGCAACTGTTATCTTACGTATTTAAAATGCATAGATAAAAAAATAATAATAAACACAAACGTGATCGCACTTAAGATATATATTTTTATTTTTAGATGATCGGATTCGCCTTCTATGAGATCATCATCAGATCTACACTCCTCGATAACACGAGCGTAGAGAACACTGAGCAATCTTCTCCACTCCTGCACAGACGGACCTGCTCCACGATAGCGATTTCTACTGACGTCAAGGAATGTAGATGATGATATCTTAGAAGATGAAAACAGTCATCTAAAAATAAAAATAAACAACTTAAACTCGATCACAACTGTATTTTTAAAGAAATAACAATATTAATAGATCGCTGTTTTTCCTGCAACAATTTTCGAAAAAATTTTAAATAAGAAATATTATCTTTTACTACACATATCAAAAAAAGTTCTGCATCAACTAGGTTCTCAGAATTCCTGAAGATAGACGATGACTTTCGATATTGTATCATAGACACAGTCCCTTTTAGTGTTCAGAGATGTCACTAAACCCTCCCAAAGATGTAAACAACATGCATGAGCAGCGCCTATTAGATGGAGGGGTCCTACAGCCTATCAGTCCCAGTCATTCAACCAGCGAGGAGGTACACGGCTCGTGTTGTCTGTAGTTCAACCATGTATAGACGGTCAATACCGCGGTTGGATCGTGTCCGCACTGTTACGTTGTGCCAGGAAGGGCTCCCAACAACGGAAGTGTCCAGGCGTCTCGGTGTGAACCAAAGCGATGTTGTTCGGACATGGAGGAGACATAGAGAGACAGGAACTGTCGATGACATGCCTCGCTCACACCGCCCAAGCGCTACTACTGCAGTGGATGACCGCTGCCTACGGATTATAGCTCCGAGGAACCCTGACAGCATCGCTACCGTGTTGAATAAGGCTTTTCGTGCAGCCACAGGACGTCGTGTTACGACTCAAACTGTGCGTAATAGGCTGCATGATGCGCAACTTCACTCCTGACGTCCATGGTGAGGTACATCTTTGCAACCATGACACCATGCAGCGCGGTACAGATGGGCCCAACAACATGCCGAATGGACCGCTCAGGACTGACATCACGTTCTCTTCTTCGATGAGTGTCGCATATGTCTTCAACCAGACAATCGTCGGAGACGTGTTTGGAGGCAACCCTGTCAGGCTGAACGCCTTAGACACACGATCCAACGAGTGCAGCAAGGTGGAGGTTCCCTGCTGTTTTGGGGTGGCATTATGTGGGGCCGACGCACGCCCCTGGTGGTCATGGAAGGTTCCGTAACGGCTGTACGATACGTGAAGGCCATCCTACGACTGATAGTGCAACCATATCGGCAGCATATCGGCAAGGCACTTCATGGAAGGCAATTCGCGCCCCCATCGTGCACATCCTGTGGAGGTCTTCCTTCAGGATAACGATATCGCTCGACTAGAGTGTGTTGTTCAGACATGAACCCTATCGAACATGCCTGGGATAGATTGAAAAGGGCTGTTTATGGACGACGTGACCCACCAATCACTCTGGGAGATCTACGCCGAATCGCCGTTGAGGAGTGGGACAATCTGGACCAACAATGCCTTGATGAACTTGTGGATCGTATGCCACTACGAATACAGGGATGCATCAATGCAAGAGTACGTGCTACTGGGTGTTAGAGGTACCGGTGTGTATAGCAATCTGGACAACCACCTCTGAAGGTCTCGCTGTATGGTGGTACAACATGCAATGTGTGGTTTTCCTGACCAATAAAAACAGCGGAAATAATGTTTATGTTGGCCTCTATTCCAATTTACTGTACAGGTTCCGGAACTCTCGAAGCCCAGGTGATGCAAAACTTTTTTTGATGCGTGTAATATATTTCTTTCATTTTGGATGTAAGGACTCCTCATTTTTTAATTTGCTTACTACCATTATTCTGCTTTTTTACTGTAATTATTTGTTCAAAGTTTTTGATAAATGGTAAAAATTTAGAAAGGATACTTTCACTATCAGTTATTATTGGAAAATCATTTGCAAATCTTATGCAGTGATTAGGCATTTCGTTCGCTTTATCTTCAGACATTTCTTTGTGAAGATCCTCATAGCTTATTCAATGAAAACATTAAAGAAATGGGGGAATTAAGACCTTATTTGTCATAAACCGTTTTTAATTTTCGCTTCCCTTTGTTCATTATTCTCTATTCTCACAATTTTATTTCTGTGAATGTTTAATATTGTTCGTCTTTCTTCCTAATAAAGGTGTGCGTTTTCAAAGTATTGAAGAGTTTCTTTCGGCCAGCACTGTCAAATGCCATTTCTAGTTCAATAAAGAGGTTCTTATCATCTCTCTACCAAACTTGCGAGTCCTATGATGGCTCCTCGGGTTTGTATATTTGATCCATCTCTCTACCAAACTTGCGAGACTTATGATGGCTCCTCTGGTTTGTATATTTGAGCTAAAAACAGATGTTCTTCAGGCTCTTGGTCTGTTATACATTTTATTCTATTTATCAGGGTAAATGTGACTATTTTTGATATAAGCTAAATTTGGAGCAATCAGTTGTATCTACTTTTTTATACATGATTTTTCTTTAATTTCAAAAACTCATCTGGCAGAAAGTGTAATCATAGTAACAGTTAGTAAACTGGGAAGTTCATCTTTCATTTTCTTCTCCACAAGTTCAATGTATGCACACTTCTCTGCCGCTGATCACCGTCTCAGGCGTTTGTGTATCTGTGGCTGAGTGCGCAATGGTGAGTCTGCGGGTTTCAGACACTAAATTTGAAATCGTTCAGTCAAGCCAGAAAAAGTTTAGGAAAGATTTAAAATTGTATAAACTTAAAGTTAGTTCGAAGTCACTAAATGCTCTCATAATGAAACGCTGAATGAATACAGGCTAGGTAATTTGTGCTACATTTTAAGTAAAGGAAGTTTTCAACGCGTATCTACACCTACGTCTAAACCTACGTGATTACTCTGCTATTCGCAATCAAGTGCCTGGCAGAGGATTCAATGAACGACATTCGTGTTGTCTCTCTACCGTTCCATTCTCGAACGGCTCGCGGGAAAAACCAGCACTTAAATTTTTCCGTGCGAGCCATGATTTGTCTTATTTTATCGTGATGATCATTTCTCCCTATGTAGGTGGATGCCAACAGAATGTTTTCGCAATCGGAGGAGAAAACTGGTGATTGAAATTTCATGAGAAGATCCCGTCGCAACGAAAAATGCCTTTGTTTTAATGATTGCCACTCCAATTCACGTATCATGTCTGTGACACTATCTCCCCTATTTCGCGATAATACAAAACGAGCTGCCCTTCTTTGTACTTTTTCGATGTCGTCCGCCATTCCCACCTGATGCGGATCCCACACCGCACAGCAGTACTCCAGAATAGGGCGGACAAGCGTTGTGTAAGCAGTCTCGTTGGTAGCCTCAACGTTTATGACGTCATATCTCCGGAACTATGTGCCGTATAATGATATAATTCTTCGAGTATATTCAGTAGTATATGTAGATACAGTCTACAAATTGTGTTTCAAATAGAGTCCATACTGAAGGAAAAATAATTAGGGCGTCATATCTGACATTGAAGATTGCCTCGATGAACAGCGAAAATGTAGTAAGGGGTAAACTTCATTCCTTTCATCATTTTACGCAAATGTGATCTACTAAAAGTTTCGTAAGCTTATGAAATTATTTGCAACGCATATTGGAAGTCGAAGTGCTCTCACTCTCAAATACTGGACGGTTTTACTCCGGTTGTTTGCGCAGCGCCATTGCCCATTGGTTATGCTGTCTGAAGGCCAACACACATTTCTAGCGATAATAATTATCTTATTGAATCAAACTTTTAGCATAGAACATACTTGTTAATGAGTTATGGCAGTACTTCAAATTTTTAAATTCGCCCTATTATGCGAAATACTGAAAATCAAATTGTTGCTGCCGTGGAGGTAGTTAGATACGCAACCATCAACTCCTATTGGGTTCGGGGATATAGGTTTAGTATTATACACAGAAATGGTCTTTTCAAAATAATTTAGTTTCGTTTCCGATATACAGTTTTACCCCTGAGAATATTTAATTTTACCCCTCAGGGGATAATTACCCCCTGTTTGAGAACTACTGCACAAGATAGAAATACAGACTTTTTTCCTTGTGTGAAGGAAACGGTTCCCAGAGATCTACTTTGCGTAATTTCAGTTATTTAAATCCAAAAGAACATGTTTCACTTGCAAACTTAACGACAGTAACCACGTCAGAGCTTGGCAAGAAACAGCAGAAGAACATACAACACGAAAATTTCCGAAAATAAATTGTTAAATAATTAAGGAAATGGCTATAATTTTGTTCAGTTATAACTGAAAGGGCTAAATGAACTCGCACTTGGAAATGAGAATGCCGTCTTACTGAATGCAAACACAGTTTACGTAGTTGACAACTGTGAAAGTCAGACTTGCCACCGGTTGGGCGCCTCGCACCAACAGCGAGCAAGTAGCTTTTTGCTACGATTGGTCGTATTGTTAAATAATTAAGGAATCTAAACCTGGACGCCAAAACTACATGCGCTCGCACATTCTAAGACAAAACACGTAAATGTACCAGGTAAGACACCGTTCACATAAGTGAAAAACACAACCTCCAAAAGAAATCATAAAAAAGTATGCAGCAACAACTAGTATAAAGGAGAAAGATAAAGAGAGAAAATAGGAATAGCTACTGTTTATGGTAGGAACAGTTTCAACCTAGACTAATACGCTTCAATGAAGTTACATTTCTTTCTAAAGAAAGCGTGTACGTAGAAATGCTGTCACAAAAGAAAAACAAATTTCGTTTAAAAGTACACGAAGTACTTTGTATCTTTACACGGAGAGAACGCTTGAAGTTGGATCTAGGATTGCCGTCTGTAGCTGGGACCTCGTCGGACACTCTGCGATAGGAGTGTAGAAATAAAGTTAAAAATTTATTTAACATAATTAATTTTTTATATAGGACACAGTTATATGGAACTTGTTGCGACTGAAGTAATTGGTACGCCATATTTTTTCGGAAGATTTCACCTTTTTCAGACAATCTGTTTTTTCGTTTTACGTATTTATAAAACTCCATATAAGTCAGCTTGTAGTTAAACTGGTACTGTAAGATTAACTTCACAGTCCCTGGCAGCAGTCGATTTCTACCAATATTAGCGAATCTACTCTTCCCACAACGCTGTTGTGTGCGGGAATAGAAAACAAATAAACGAACACTTGTAGCAGTTGGGTCTGCGCTCAGGATTTTCGATTTCATTAATAAAGTAAATCCACCTTTCTTCTAAGGAGTGTTTAGGCTTTGTAACGTTCCCTCTTTCTGTTTATTTAGGTTTGATTTGTTTGATTGTTATTCTTTTTTTCTATTATTCGGAATCTTTTTTTTGTTTTATTAAATTGAGCCTGAAACTTACGTAATAAATACTTCGCGTGAAGTACGATTTGCAGCATAAACAAAAATTAATTTCGGAAATGTAATCCACTGAATATTAAAAGTAAAGCTTTTGAACAACGCGCGTGACTGACTAGATACATTCAGAGGGTACGTACATTCGCGTGCGAGTGGTTGCGGTGTGATGAGAAATTTCCATTGTGAAATAATTTTGTCGTAACACACTCGGAGATTGCGAACGTACATTCAGAGTAGAGGCACGTACGTTCTATCATTCCCCGTGGCCTGGGTAAAAGAATGGCAATTATTTAAATCTAAGAGTATTTCTTTTGCATCGGACTAGTATTTTTATAAGAAAAAGAAGATTGCAGGTTCTGAATGTCTCGGCAAAACGAATCGGAAGTAATTTTAGCGGCCACGAAAGGAAAGTAGTGAGCACAATCACGTACCTCTATTGTTGAGCAGCGCCGTTATGAAGATCTTCGGTTCCATCTAAAACTCGCCTTCTCTGCTTAACATAAATACTCCATAGGCATGGGAATAAGGCTTGTTGTGCGATGAAAATAATATAAAACACATCTTGCGTCTTTTAACTCTTTCATTTACCACACACACACACACACACTAGTAATTAGACAGTACGACATCCCACCAGCCCATCAGAACAAAAAGTAGTCGTTCATACAAGAAATAAAAAACAAAGGGCGAAATTGTTCCTATGTCTCTCAAAGATAAAAAGTTTACCAGATATTTCTCTGGTGTGTCACTGGAACAATTTTTCAGCACCTCTGCGATTAAATCACAATATTTTCAGTTCCTTTACATCGCCCCCTTGGGCGAATTGTCTGAAGAAATGTCAATTTTGCGGGCAATGAGCCCAAACACTTTGCACACTGGTAGTCCTTGACTGTTATTCACACGTAATGGGATTGCACTGTCAGTGTCTCTCTCCCGATCACTTCATTCTACAAACATGGTTTTGATGCCAGTTTTGACACACGACAATGAGGACAAAACATTTATATAAGGATACACAGAACACATGTAAAACACACATAAACTTACATACTATACACACAAAATTATTACATCGTCCTTGACACAAAATCATCACATTTGGATAATTGTTACATCCTCCTATTACCTTCTTTCTTCTCTCTTTTTTTTGTATTGTATACACAAAATTATTTTATTATTTCTTGGTACATCGCATTATACAAAGGTATTACATTGTTTTATACATAGTCTACCGCTATATAAACAGTCTTCTTTTACACTTGCTGCTCATAAAATTCATAATTCCTAAGTCTTTTTTTTTATTAAAAAAATTTTTCAGGAAAGTCACATATTTATTAGAGTGTTCGGATCTAGATTGTGGGTTAATAGTCGTGTCTGGGGCAGCAAGAGGCGTTAGCTCTTGCTTAGAGTTAGTTCTGCTTTCCACTGCTTCTCTCTTCTACGCCAAGATCTGCTTAGTGACATCCTTTCCGTATTTTACTATTGTCTCGTCATGGGTAATATAAACATGTAACAAACAAAAATTCACATGGATTAATACTTATTCTAACTTAATACTAATACATATATATACATATAAACATAGGCGTTGTTCAAAGGTAACGTGGGGCGTGAATCATGAGCTGGGGTAGTCAGACTTTATTTCGGGTTTCAGGAATCTGTGTTTCTACATGTCTTGGCACTTCGTTGGGTGTCCATTTAAACGTAGATTTTGCTTTGCATTTAAATTGTCCTTCTATGTTATGCCGTTAGCCAATAATGTGTCATATGCACATAACTGCACTCGCAACAATCAGTTTGGTGGCGCGCTGCGCGCCGTGTGGAACTCGGCAGTTGCGCGGGCCCACCGCCGTAAAGCGATGCCGCGCGTCTCGGTCCAAACTTTTCAGTGTCTCGTGCAGTGTTCGCAGAGTTTGCAAAAAAAAAAAAAAAAAAAAAAAAAAAAAAAAAAAAAAAAAAAAAACAAGCGCACTTGTTTCCACTTGCTGTACACCTTGGCTGTGGGAAGGGACCACTCGGTGCCTCCGAAGTCCACTGCACAAAGGTAAGTACTGCACTTCACTATTTGGCTAGCAACGGCACACTGTCCTATGTAGTGCACAAACACTTGTACCGCCGCAGTCTTCGTCGATTCACTATGTCTCTTTTACCTCGAAGGAAAAGGTTCGTGATATGAAACGTATTTTCACTTGTCTATTTGCATATAGCTCACAGGTCACCGACACTGAATAACATTGTCACACTGTCCTGTCCATTCAGAAACAAAACTGTAGCTCATGATATCACTAGCTTGTCTTTTATGATAAATGCCCACGTTCGTTATTTGTTCCAGTGATTTTTTACTGAACCTTGTCGGCGTACCTTTTTGCTCATAACATTTTTATTACATAAATTGGTAGGTGATTGTGTTCTCAGAAAGTACGTGCCTCTAATACTATATTTCGCGATCGTGACACTGTCTGACATCTCATAGAGCATAGGAGAACACGTTTGAGAACAACAGCACTTTTTTACTCTATGTCGTGCTACTGATGCACTTATGTATTGAAATAACAATACTAGGACATGAACGCACTATAAGTGCTTTTAGAAGTTGTCTCTAAATGAGGCAAAGTTTGTTCATTCTCTACCCGCGAGTTACTATGTGGGAGGGGAGATTCTTTCATCCTTTCGTCACCCAAGTTTGTAACAACGCATGGTACACACACATCAAAAACATAAAGGAATAAAATAATAATAGGAAATGAGTAAACAGACATAAATAAATCACTATACATAAATTGCTAGGTAGTACAAACAACAGATTAATAATGAAGCTTGGCTGCTGCGCGCTACTGCCTCTAAAGTCTGTGCTCGCGTATATGGTGTTTTTTTTTGTGTTCATATTTGTGTTACTTCTTTTCCTTCCATCAAATATCTTCCGCTCAGATTGGTCAAAATATTATAAACACATAAAAAAATATAATCAATGTAGTGCATCCCTCTAAAGTCAGCGTACATCCTTCGTATTTTCATACTAAAAAAATAGATTATTAAAATTCTTTGGCGTTACTGGGTATCACGTAGTGTGTTTCTCAGTGATCTTGGTAATGTTTTATTACGTCAATCGTCAGTCATAGTGACATTAATGTAACTTCATGACTTTTCCCCGCCGATTGAAGTCTCGCAGTATCTCGCCGCGCGCCACCTGTAAATAATTGTGTTTGTTTCGGCGTTACCTCATTTTTTCGGCTAGTTGGCTACCTGTAACTTACCTTATACATACTCCTTTATTTTTTTTATAAGGGACGGCGTTATGTTTGCTTCAGTTAACATTCACAGATTGTATCTCAACATCGTACTTGCATTCAAACATGTATATAAAGTTAAAAAAAAAAATTATCTGTATGACAGTAAGATCACACAAGGTGTTATTCATGTATCCTATCTTTAGATGCACTTTTCTTAGATCAAGTTACTGTGCGTATGGTATATATATATATATATATATATATATATATATATATATATATATATATATATATATATATAGTACCCTACACTTTCATTAGCAGTTAGGAATCCTTTTTTATAATTGCAGCATACAAAAAAAATTAAAGGTCGTGTTTTGTGCGATATATTTATAGATAAAAACTCGTGGTGTGGATACGTCAAAGACACAAAATACTTTCTCAGCAACCTATCGTGTACTTGCGTCACAAATTTAACCTTTGTACCTTAGGGAGTCCAATATTTTTCTTTGTAACTTACCCTGTACCTTACTGCCTTGATACACAAGTGGCAAAAAAAAAAGAATAAATAACTTACATCTATTTTGCTGTGAGGTCTGTGCCAATTGTTCGCTCCAGATACCTCCGTACATAAACTTAAAACTAAAATACCACTGTGACCAAACAAAAAACATTACGTCAAAACTTACAAGTACACTTCGTGTTAAACATCGCTAGTCACCAACTGACGTGTATGTCCTAGCTTACCTGTGTCTTGCGTCCACGTTCACTGACAAATGTAAACAGAAATAGTGAAATGCTCTGATTCACTTAGCTGCATAAGATGTATTTTCTTTATCCTAATCGTGCTCGTTCCTTTTTTTACAGTAACTTATTTTATACTTGTGCATTATTAGATATGACGTATGATACTTAATTATAGTAGAATTTTCTTAAGTCTCTGTGTGCATACAGCTCTTTGATCTTACCACTGTGAGGGTATGCAAGTAAATAACAACCGTCGTGCGGAATATGTGCGATTACGTACGGACCAGTATATTTCATTTGCCACTTAGCGTTTTTCTTAGCTAGCAAGGAAGGTTTCACGTGAGTTTTGAGTAACACCTTTTCTCTGATTGTAAATCTGGTAACACCATGTAGCCGTTTATCATAATGCTTCTTTCGGCATTGGGCCTGTTGTGTGATAGAGATTAATACTTGCCTTATTTTTTCATTTAGGTCGACGGGTTGTCTAGGAAAAGACGGGATAGGGTTTACCCATTCATTATTTTCTTTCTTATTGCATATTAGTTCTGACGGCGTAACTGCAGTGTCGTATATTGGGAGATTGTTTACCACCTGTTCAAAAACGTTTAAGTATTCAATCCATTTAGACTGCTTGTTGGCTACGTATGTCCTCATAAACCTATTCAATTCACGGAATATTCTTTCAATACGGTTTGATTGCGGGCTATACTGGGATATCAGTATTTGTTTAACCTGTTGTTCTTTCAGAAATTTTTTTCAAGCATGGCACGTAAAATTGGTTGCGTTATCTGTTAAGATCGCCTGTGGTTTCCCAACAGACGGGAAGTAGTCGTTTAGCATACGTCTGATAATAGGCTTAGCTGCAGTTGTTTTCGTGGCATATAATTTCACATACTTTGAAAATACATCATATACTCCAATAATATATTTTACACCTCCCCTGGCAGAGGGTAAAGGACCCATAGCATCTATGCATACTAGCTCTAGTGGGTTTTTTGGTAAAATAGGATGCAACTCTGTCTCGCAGTTCAGATTGACAGGCTTAACCTTCTGACAAATAATACAAGTTTTCAAAATTTGTTGTGTGCGTCGAAGCATATTGGGAAAGTAACAGTACATATTTAATTTCTTATAGCACTTGCGGGCACCGTAGTGTCCCCAAGCGTAGTGAGTATGCCAAATTAAACTTTTCTCATATGCTTCGGGCACACAAACGCACCATGTATCGCTGTACATGTTCCTCCTGTAAAATAATACATCCTTGTGTAATTTGTAATGTTGTCTTATGGGTAAAGGGGGGTTATTGTTTAACTGGAATCTAACTTTTCTCCACCGGTCATCTTCTTCCTGTAATTTGGCCATATTATTGCACATATCCAAAAAATATTTCCTGAATTTTGTGTCCTTGATGAGCATAACTTTAAATTCTGTGTTCTCTCCTACCAATTCTTCGAACTCAGGTTGTCCTTGTGGTAATCTTGACAGTGCGTCGGCGATTACGTTATCCTTGCCATTCACATATATAATTTCAAAATCATAAGACTGCAAAAATAACGTCCACCGCGCAAGGCGATTGTGTAGCAACCTACAAGTGAGTAAAAAGCTTAATGCCTGATGGTCGCTGTAGATTCGTATATGTTTGCCAAATAGATAATAGTGGAATTTTTTAATAGCCCACAAAATAGAAAGTGCTTCCAATTCTGTTGTGGAATACCTGCGCTCGAATTCTGACAGAGTACGGCTAGCAAAACTAATTAATTATCTTAACAGTGTCGGAGCTAGCGCCTATGTCCAGCTGAAATAGACAGGCTCCTAGTCCCGAAAATGAAGCATCCGCCGCTATACAG
The DNA here is from genome assembly GCF_023897955.1 of Schistocerca gregaria. Classification (NCBI taxonomy): domain Eukaryota; kingdom Metazoa; phylum Arthropoda; class Insecta; order Orthoptera; family Acrididae; genus Schistocerca; species Schistocerca gregaria. The sequence continues at coordinate 524,590,834 of NC_064921.1, read as the reverse complement.
AAATCTTTGCTCATGTCAGGATGTTCTAGTATTTTAGAATTAACCAAAGCATGTTTTATTTTTTCAAACTCGGTCTGGCATTGAGGCGTCCAGATCCACTGTTTGTCCTTCTTTAAGAGGCCCAATAATGCAGGGCTATTGAGCAATTGGTTCGGCACGAACCTGCGAATGAAAGAACACAATCCCACAAATGCCTTTAGCTGTCGTTTTGTGCACGGCGCGGGAAAGTTTTTTATGGCTAACAGTTTTTCTGGGTCGGGTCTTATCCCTGCCGGCGAAATTATGTGACCGAGAAATTTTATGTCTTTTCTCACAAATTTTGATTTGCTAAGGTTTGCTGTGACACCTGCCGCTGAAAACCTCTGTAACATTCTTTCCAAAAGCTCTATATGTTCATCCCATGTAGGTGTTGCTATTAATATGTCATCTATATAAACTGTGAGTTTGTCAAGAAGGTCAGGTCCTAAAACAGTGTCGAGCGCAGTTATGAAAACGCCGGCACTAACGTTCAATCCGAACGGTAGGACACAATACTGGTAGGACCTACCTGCAAATATGAATGCTGTATACTTCCTACTATCAGGTGATAGTGGGATTTGCCAATATGAACTACGGAGGTCTACACTAGTTAAATATTGCACCCCATGAAAACGCTGCAGCTGTTCTTCCAGGTTTTCAGCTCGGGTGGTTACTGGAACTATAATCTTATTAATTTCCCTTGCGTGGAGAACGAGTCTCACCGAATTGTCGGCTTTCTTGACCGCTAATAGTGGACTGCAATAAGGCGATAATGAAGTCTCTATGATATTCCACGAGAGCATTTTCTTCATTTCTTGAGCCACTGCCTCTCTTTGTGACCAAGGTATAGAATAGGTATTCTTACAGAAAGTGTCGTGGGGCCGGACATCCATGCTATACTGATACGTCCTAATGACCCCGGGTCTTTTATCAAACACACGAGCATAGCGTAACAATACACTTCTAAGATCACCCTTCTGTTGTGAGATTTCCGAGCATTCAGATATTTTCTGTTCAATTTCATGCTGCTCTACCTGCTGATACCACAGTTCACTCGAGTCGCTATTTCGTGAAGTATTGACCTTTAGGATTTGGATGTGTATATTTCGACAAGCTTTGTCGTTCCTACTCTTGACTTTTATTAAATCCACACTACAGTTCTTTCCGTTAATATATAAATGACACTTTCCAGATTCCAAGTCAATTTTAGCACACTTTTCCCTTAAGAAGTCCATGCCGAAAATGCACCGTTCTGTCAACCCTTCTACAACTAGAAAAATTGACTGAAAAACAATGTCTTCAATCTGCACTTCGACCATGGTTTGCATTTTAATTAACTTGGATTTACCGCGTATGGCTCCTAATATCCTACAATTTTGTACTGGATAGGTCGGTAAAGTCGTGTGGATATTAATCTCTTTAAATAGTGCCTTGGACGTCACACTAATTTTCGCACCAGTATCTACAAGGATATGCGTAGGTACTTTTCCTACTGCGGCCTGTAAATTAGCTTGTACTATACCATCACCTTCACATGACTGTGGTTCTTCCTCCTTGGTCAATAAATCACGCATATCCGTTTCATCTTGGTACCTGAGCAATTTACTTTCATGACAGCATGGATCGCCCCCACGACAATCTATGGCCAACATTGGGGAGCATAATGAGGCCATGTTTAGTTTAACGCTCCATGGTTCATATCTGTTTGTATTTCGTTTGCGACTTCAATTATGTTTACCCCTGACGTGTTGCTCCTTAGTTGAGTATTTCTGTAGTGGTTTTGCCCTGAGTTTAGCGGAATAGTGTCACCTAGCGTTTCTGATTGATAGGCTTGGCTGTTAGTAGGATATTGCCACTGCCTACTTTGATGATCTCCCGTGTGGTTGCGGCTAAATTCAGGCTGGAAATTATTATAACTATTTCCCCACTGGTTCATATTGCCATTTCTGTACCAGTTACGTTTTCGGTCACCGGAATAACCATAAAAATTTCTATCCCCGTTTTTTCTTTTTCTATTGTATTGCGGATGGCAGGTCTGATTGTAGCAGTTGTAATTTCCTCCCGAACTCGGGCCTGGCATCTGTGCTGTAGGGGCGCGATCGACAAAAGCCGGTCGCGATTCAGCCGCGCACGCTACATTGTTGACGCCGTAATGCGGCTGGCGCTGTATAAGCTGGTTGCTACCGCTGCCACGAAAATTGTTTTGGTAGGCTTGATTTTGCCTAGCATCCTCATTAATTAAATCGATAGAATCTAATACAGATAGGAAATATTCGAGATTGCTCTCTGGCACTTGTACTAATTTTTCTCTGATACTGGTCGGTAATTTTGCCTTCAGGATGCGCAGTACGTCTGTGTGTGTGACGGGCTCGTCCCAGAATCGCGTTTTGTTTAAGTATTTTTCAAAATACCTCCGGAGTGATCCAAATTTTGGATTGTATGGCTCCGGGTTAAACAGAGCTTTTCTCAATCTCTCTTGTACACCATGGGACCAATACTTAGATAAAAATGCAGCTTCAAATTGTTCTAATGTCTGACAATTTTCCGACATTTCCATTGCCCATAGGGCACCATCCCCTTGAATATATCCAGTTACATACTGTATTTTTTGCTTTTCAGACCAGGTCTTAGGCAACACATTCTTAAATGACTTTATAAAAATTACTGGGTGGACGGATTTTTTTTCTGGGATAAACACTTGAAACTGCCTGTGTTTTATAAGGCTTTCCTCTAACAGAACAGCCGACAAAGTTGGTTCGGTTGTCTGGTGTCTCTCTCGTTCGTCGCGGTAATGTTGATTACCGTAACGACCTTGGTTTGGTGAAAACATGGGTACATCGGGATAAAGATAACTGTTTGATGCGTCGTCACTCTTACCTGTGCGTCTGTCATCAAATTCCTCTTCTGAATGTTGTTCTCTTTAGTTCTGTGTATGGTGTTTACTCTTTAGTTGCTCGTCTACATGTTTTTTCCAGTCAGGTAAGTCCTGTGTCAGAGTCTTTTGTAACTGAGCTAGGTCAGTTTGAAGTTTAGTTACAGACGTGTTTTGGGTAGTGTGCACCTGTTCTACAGTGTTAGTTATTGCTTTTTTCAGTTCTGTTTCTAATGTATGGTTGATATGTTTGTCTTTTTCCTCTAAAAATTCGTCAAACTGCTGTTTTTGTTGTTTCGTCTTGTCATCAACTTGGTCTACAGCCTCCTGCATTTTGACACTAAGCTCGGTCTGTCGAAAACTCATAGCTTCAAAATTTTCGGTTAAGGTACGGATCTGTTCTGGCATATCCTTAACTGTGGACTTTAAGTTATCAATGTCTTGGCTCATGTAATTTAAATCTTCGCGTACTACCTCTATCACTTGATCTGCTACCTCTCTTTTTAACTGGGTCAGTTGAGTCGTCAGATTATTTTGCATGTCGGTCAGGTTCTTCACGTCATTGTCTATTTTGTCCATTTGTGTCGTTACACTGGCTATCTGGGTAGTGACAGCGTTTATCTGCGCTGTGACATTGTCTGTGTGAGCTTGCATTTGTGCTGCAACATTTTCTACTCGTGTGTTAACAGTACCTATCTGAGCTGCAACATTTTCTGTGTGAGCTTGCAGTTGTGACGCAACATTTTCTACAACTTGAGCTACAAACTGCGACATTAAATTTATCTGCATCTCTCTAAACATGCGTATAAGGTCTGTTTCTACTGGGTCTTGTGTATTGTCAGTATTCGTATTTGTTTCTGTAGTCGACATATTGTCGCCCGTCGCCTGCGACTGAGCACTGCCGGTCGCTGCGACTGTGTTTTCGGTATTCGCAGTACTTTCGGCCTCAAAGTTTTGTAAGGGTTGGACTATTGATTCCTCATCTGACGAACTATCCATGGTTTTTGTCTGAGATCTGAGTTTCACCATGCCGATTCACAACTCAAAACAGCGTGCAGCCGAACTTCACTATCACTACAGCTCGTACTACACGTAAATAAATCACAGATGGATTTGCACTCGTCCGTGAAAATTCACGTAGTAAAATATGTCTCTGGCAAAACAGAAGACTGATAAATGACTCTTACTTTTTTCGCGCTCAATCAATAATAATTGTCCGCCATCTAGTGATGCATTTACATATAATAGAAAATGAACTAATGCAATTTTTACGTAAACTAAAAAGAAATGGAAAAGAATGTGGAAAAAGGAATTGATGCGTTCTACGCAGTGGGTGTCGAAAAAATGAAAAAAACTGTCCCACATTTACTTTCAACTAAAGCGGATTAGTGCTGTTGTTCTTACCTTACGTGTGTTTTCTGACGGTTTTGTAGTGAGAAGAATTAACATTAAATGGTCCAAAACTTTTTTTCGAAAATTAGTAATTTCCATGTGGTTTTTCGTTTCTGGTACATAGCTCGCATGACATGCAACAGAAACAATATGTTGTAGTGGCAATAATGGATGGCAAGAAAAAAAGCTTAAATATTTCAACTAACAATTCTACTGATTTTTACTGAAATTATGGTCATGGCACTCGGTCGCCATTGTAACGTTCCCTCTTTCTGTTTATTTAGGTTTGATTTGTTTGATTGTTATTCTTTTTTTCTATTATTCGGAATCTTTTTTTTTGTTTTATTAAATTGAGCCTGAAACTTACGTAATAAATACTTCGCGTGAAGTACGATTTGCAGCATAAACAAAAATTAATTTCGGAAATGTAATCCACTGAATTTTAAAAATAAAGCTTTTGAACAACGCGCGTGACTGACTAGATACATTCAGAGGGTACGTACATTCGCGTGCGAGTGGTTGCGGTGTGATGAGAAATTTACCATTGTGAAATAATTTTGTCGTAACACACTCGGAGATTGCGAACGTACATTCAGAGTAGAGGCACGTACGTTCTATCATTCCCCGTGGCCTGGGTAAAAGAATGGCAATTATTTAAATCTAAGAGTATTTCTTTTGCATCGGACTAGTATTTTTATAAGAAAAAGAAGATTGCAGGTTCTGAATGTCTCGGCAAAACGAATCGGAAGTAATTTTAGCGGCCACGAAACGAAAGTAGAGAGCACAATCACTACCTCTATTGTTGAGCAGCGCCGTTATGAAGATCTTCGGTTCCATCTAAAACTCGCCTTCTCTGCTTAACATAAATACTCCATAGGCATGGGAATAAGGCTTGTTGTGCGATGAAAATAATTTAAACACATCTTGCGTCTTTTAACTCTTTCATTTACCACACACACACACACACACTAGTAATTAGACAGTACGACATCCCACCAGCCCATCAGAACAAAAAGTAGTCGTTCATACAAGAAATAAAAAACGAAGGGCGAAATTGTTCCTATGTCTCTCAAAGATAAAAAGTTTACCAGATATTTCTCTGGTGTGTCACTGGAATAATTTTTCAGCACCTCTGCGATTAAATCACAATATTTTCAGTTCCTTTACAGCTTCCACTCTTCCGAGTCACGCTTAATTTCAAAAATGTCTTCAGGTACACGTAGTCCCAAAAAACGATTGTCGCGGTAACACATGGCGTTACTTTAGTACTTTAGCCAATTCGTAACAGTATTCTGCAAAATCGGGACAAAAATGGCTTTTGTAGGGACAAGAAAGGCCTTAACGGTAAAGGATCAATATCTCGAGGCGAATGGCAACGCCAGTTGCATCTTAACGTCCTGACGTCAGCAGCAGCAGCTCGTTGGTACTGGGGGGGGGGGGGGGCGTAATTATTACGACTCCAAATGGTTCAAATGACTCTGAGAACAGTGGGACTTAAAATTTGAGGTCATTAGTACCCTAGACATAGAACTACTTAAACCCAACTAACCTAAGGACATCACACACATCCATGCCCGAGACAGGATTCGAACCTGCGACCGTAGCAGTAGCACGGTTCCGGACTGAAGCGCCTGGAACCGCTCGGTCACAGCGGCCGGCGACCAACTGAAGAAGCGAAACTACATCACCTTTTGTGGGATTCTGTCTAACACGATTACGCAACATAAATCGCACATACTCCACGACACAGCACACCTTCTGGCTGACACTGTTCGACTGCAGCTATCGATATCCCTCTCGCTTTACAGTTCATACAACAGTGCTGCACATTATATTCGGTTTTACACAGCGTGTTAAACATAAGCCTCACAAAGAAAATGAAACAAGTGTTGATACTTTTGTATACTTAGTTAAAAGGAGATTCATGCAGCAATGCAAATAAAGCAAAACATAATAACAATCCATAATACAGAACAAAGCAAAAAATAATCTAGACCATTAAATATACGTACTGATCAACTGAATCAGATGAAAAAAAAAGAAAAGAAATTGTAGCTCATAATTAGCAATATCTTGACTCCTGGGCTGCAATTATTTGTGAATATCAATATTATTCTCAACACGCAAATGCGTTTTTACTACAAATTTCAACAGTACCATGACGTTGTGGTTTATATTCCGAAATTCTCAAAACGATGCCTACACGAAGTATACGTGTGACCCAGTTAATTCTGTTTGCTCGTTTTGGAACAATTTTTGCTTAATTGAAGAGTTACTCACAATATTATCCCGAAGGACGGCACTGAATGAAAGAATGAAAAATATGTGAAATTATTGATATGTATTTCCCGAAAGGCTGAAATTATTTTCGTAGCAAAAGTGACTGAACCAACGTGTTGTAGCAGGATTGCTGTATTTAAGTTTCAGCAACATGTCCATCCGAGGCATTAGAACTTTCTACCGTGTTTTTTATTTTTCTCGATACTCTACGGTAATAGGAGGTATCATATTTTTTATTATAAAAACCTATATGATCTATTTTCTTTTCCAAGATTTTAAAGCTCGGCTTGTCAGTAAGTTATCTATCATCTGCATCTAGTTCTATCTCTTAGTTTAAATAAAAGATCATTAACACAGAACAAGAATAGTAAGGAGGCCATGATGGAACTCTGCTTGACGCCCATAGTTATTTCTCCCAATGAAGAAGCTGTTGTGTCCCCTTTTCTGTTACTTGAACATCCCAATGTAGCTTTCTGCAACCTTTTTCTGAAATAGGACCTGAATTATTTGCCCCACAGGAAAAAAACCTAGTAGAATAGCAATAGATGAAGAAATACAAAAAGTATACGAGAATACAGAACAGTTAATTAGTACGTAAAAGGAAAGGGTCAGGCAGAAATTCCGAAATAAGATATTAAATTGTTAGGTGTATCCAGGGTGGATAGTAATGATGAAGAGTAGGCTGAAGTTTAAGAGACTAGTCAGGAAGAATCAGTGTGCAAAGAAGTAGGACACGGAAGAACTAAGGAATGAAGAGATACACTTAAAGTTATCTGAATCTACAGACACTGCGATAATGAATAGGTCAGTACAGCCGAAGAGGGCTGGACACCTCAGAGAAAAGGGCAGTCGCATAGGTTAGAAAGGAAAATATAGGTACAAGAAATGTAACAGAGAACAAACCACAGGTAACAGAAGAACAAGTTTATGACATTTACTACAAGGTTATAAACAGCCTTCTAATACGAGAACGAAGCCACCTAGGACACTTGGAGAGCTATTAACCGAGAAACGAAAGTTATGTAACATATACTACTATACAGACAGAGGATTCAATCAGACTCACGTGCTAAAAATGGGGAAATCCGCTGCTTTGAGGCAGCTACTATAGTGACGAAACTAAAGCAGTACCTTCAAGAACAATGTCATTTTATTGACAATTGATGTCACATGTACTTCATAATTGTAGGAGTATATGATAACAAATTCGTACCAAATGAAACACGTACGTCATAATAAAGGGAGTCCAAACAGTACGCAATGTGCCCCTCCCCTCTAGGGCACCTTTAAGTATGTATTCTCGCATTCAGACTATCGCAAGAGTTCCGAATAGTATCCTGTGATAGATTGTCCCAAGGACCTTAAACATTTTTTATGAAATTCGGCAATGGTTATTCCAGGCTCTGCGGAACGAGCAAGTTCCTGCGTCACCATGTCCCACCTGTGTTCAAATGGCCAGAGATATGGTGATCATGTTGGCCATACTAGTTATTGTACACCACGAAGACCGAGCGAGGTGGCGTAGTGGTTAGACACTGGACTCGCATTCGGGAGGACGACGGTTCAATCCCGCGTCCGGCCATCCTGATTTAGATTTTCCGTGATTTCCCTAAATCACTCCAGGCAAATGCCGGGATTGTTCCTTTGAAAGGGCACGGCCGACTTCCTTCCCCATCCTTCCCTAATCCGATGAGACCGATGACCACGCTGTCTGGTCTCCTTCCCCAAAACAACCAACCAACACCACGAAGAACACGTTGAGTCGCAGCGGACATATGTGGACCTGCCCTGTCCTGCTGAAAAAGCACGTTACCTTACTGTCGAAGAGAGGGCACTAGCACGGGGATAATAACATGTGCTATGTAGCAGGCACTCGTTACTTTATCCTGCAGAAGGACCAAGTGTGACAGCAAGTTGCAACTTATAGCCACCCGTCTTCATACCATGAAGCCTGGGTGGAGCACGTCCATCGTACAACAGAACCTACTGTCATCACTCACAACCCGTCTTCAGTTGACCCTTTCAAGTAGCCTGGCCAGAGGCACATGTGATCTTAATCCTGCTGCAAGCAGGCGGCTCCCAATGCTCCCTCATAGTACAGCAGGTGCAACAAGTGCCTCGATTTCATCCCTGAATGATGTTCGGCGGGCCACTGCTAATGTCACAATGCATAGATTTGACATGCGTCTTTACTACATGGACGTCGAGACCCTGGTCTACGGATGTGGGAATATTCCGCATACCAATGGTGAAAGCAGCGACACACCACAGATACGTCGTTCCCAACGACTGCAGCAACGCGTCACTATGTTCATCCAGCTTCCCGCAGGCCATAATGCCACCCCGCTCAAATGCCTAAGTTATTCAGCAGGGGTACGTTCTCGTCGGCGAGGCATCTTTGTAGCCTAGAATGCCTGTTGCACATATTGTTCACCCCTAAACTCAGCACAGTTACCACCTGCAGAACCAAAATAAAGTGCGCACAGACAGGTCTCCAGAGCGACGATTGGTCGCCGATGCCTGTGACAAATGAACCACTATCACTGAAACCACTCTGTTCAAATGGTTCAAATGGCTCTGAGCACTATGGGACTTAACAGCTGGTCATCAGTCTCCTAGAACTTAGAACTACTTAAACCTAACTAACCCAAGGATATTACGCAACACCCAGTCATCACGAGGCAGAGAAAATCCCTGACCCCACCGGGAATCGAACCCGGGCGTGAGAAGCGAGAACGCTACCGCACGACCACGAAATGCGGACAAACCACTCTGTATGTATCCCGGTGCCACTGGACACAGTCCCTGAGGGTGTTGCATTTTTTTTCCCAGCAGCATATGGTCATACAGAGGCTGAGACCAAACACAAAGGAAGCGGACACGTCGACGCTGATGCCCTCACTAGTACATACGAAAAAAGAACAACTGTGAAATCGCTAGCTAACTACAAGGTATTCGTCATTGAATAAGGTGAACGTTGTAATGTCCTCTGTGTAAAGCAGGCCACATAACTACCTGTGGCTCATCTCACAACAAAATGTAATAATGAGGGAGGAACATACGTTTCAGAATCCACAGTTAACGTATGTCGTTAGAAATGGACAATCCAGGAACATCATGATTGCACCACTAAACGACGCGGTGGACACAAGTTGCGTGACAGATGAGTTAGTAACACCTGTTACAAACACGTCAAAATTACTGGCAGAATGCTCTCTCTTTCAGAAGGTCACTCGAAACACGTCGTGGAACGCGTACAAACGGCGAGTGGCATTCAGCATCAGTGAGCTAAATAGTAAACTGCAGAACTACTCTACGATCGCCTTGGTAATTCAGAGCCAGCTATTACCTCGTCGTGCTAAATGGGAGAAATAAAATTACTATTTATTAATACTACGTGTTGCTAGTTAAGGTCAATTTGTACTGCACTGAATGAATGATTCAAAATTTCGTAGCGATTGCGGGAACGGCGGTATTTCCGATTACGCTCGGCAACGTAATGCCAGAATAGAGTAGACCTATGGTTTAGTTTACTCTAACTTATATTTGTTACATGAAGCTTCAACAAAGCTCAGGATTATACAAAAATTGTAATCACTTTTCTCTCTCCATAGACTACCTGCTGATCACATCAGCTGTAGTACAACTGCCGGCCGCGGTGGTCTCGCGGTTCTAGGCGCGAGGTCCGGAACCGTGCCATTGCTACGGTCGCAGGTTCGAATCCTGCCTCGGGCATGGATGTGTGTGACGTCCTTAGGTTAACGTTTAAGTAGTTCTAAGTTCTAGAGGACTAATGACCACAGCAGTTGAGTCCCATAGTGCTCAGAGCCATTTGAACCAACCTGTAGTACAACTCTTGAAGACTTGAAGTTACATTTTCTGGGGGACCATCGTGGTAACTTCAAGCTGAATTTCTTGTTCTCAAATGCCCCGGATTCCAGCACTATTAAACACATCTCGTGGACTATCGGCCCAGAGATGACGAGCGGCCGGCTTATAATCCATCTGTGAATGTACCCCTCCCAGATTCATCCACTAATGAGATGCAACTCTTTTGCGTGTCCAATGTGAGCCAATATGCTATCGGTCATATGCTGCAGCTGATGCGCGTTAACGTGAGACGTTCAGAACTGACACTCTTCGCGAAAATGGAGCTTACATCTTTCCGATATCGGCGGTTCCATGCGCAGCGTCCTGATTTTATTCTGTTACGAATGCAAACAATGTTTAAAAAAATTTGTAATTGGATAATTTCAACAGATTAATAAGTTTCTGGTCTTTTTTGGTAGCAGGAGTAATGAAGTGGCTCAATCGAACGTAAACATCTCGAATTTAGTCAGTTTTATTCCGTTGTTCGACTGAGTGTGCATTCGAAGTAAGCTGCATATATAAAAACATAACGCTAAAGAACAGCATCTGCTAACGTATCACACTTAGAATTTTGACCTGCTTAACAACGAAAACCTTATTTTGAGCGGTCATGGGAATTCTCAGTAATCACATTTTTTTCGCTTCTGCAGCTGCGTAGTGAGCACGGCAGATTGCTAAACGAAGGGGCCCCGCTTCGATTCCCGGCCAAGTCGGGGATTGTCTCCACTCGACGACTGGGAGTTGTGTAATCCTTACCTTCGTATCGTCGTAACTGACAAGAAAATCGTCTTCAGTACGCCATCGTATCTTCTTTCCATTACTGAGATGGCTGAATAGGCACGCCCCGAAAACAATAAATTGAAATTAAAACAAAAATATCTCATTTTGCATCGTTGCTAATTGACTAACGGTTTTGCTCCTTCAGAATGCGCAAAAAGTGACTGCAGAGGTAGTGTAACAGCTGGTACCTTCAAATCTGAAGCCCCAGTTTTCCAAACGCTCGCACAATGGGAGCTACAGCATGTGAGCGCAATAGTGCTCAGTCAAAGCCGATACCGTTCTGCTGTACGATGCAGACACGTGGAGCCGCCATTGTCTTCAGGGGTGGCGGACCAGAAAGGACGTGACGTGTTTATTACAACCGGGATTGGGTACGTTTTTTGAGGTAACGGGTTCCTCAAAACAAATTTGCATCATTATTAAGCTCAGTATGTTTCTTCTTGAGGTGTTTTGAAGCTTCTCTCTGTTTCACAAACGAGGGAGGACGATATGGTGCTGTGAGTATGGTACCGGACTCGTTCTGCTTTTTTGAGTATTAGGAATCGGTTCCACAGTCATTCTGATTTAGATATTCCGTGATTTCCCAATAGTACTCTAAACAGATACAGCAGTTACCCTGCTCACAAGCCTCATCCGTGTATACTTGTTTAATTATTAAGGGGCTTGATACCGAAAGGATTTCTTTGTGCAGGCCGGAGTGGCCGTGCGGTTCTAGGCGCTACAGTCTGGATTCGAGCGACCGCTACGGATGTGTTTGACGTCCTTAGGTTAGTTAGGTTTGATTAGTTCTAAGTTCTAGGCGACTGATGACCTCAGAAGTTAAGTCGCATAGTGCTCAGAGTCATATGCACCATTTTTTTTATTTCTTTGTAAAACAGATACGAAAGTGCTCCAAAGTATCCTCTCTTGCATTACGAAACTCTAGCTATCTACTGTATCTCATGGAGTGCCAAGTGTCAGCGTAACGATACGTAACTACGAAACTAAATGCAGCACAACATTTTATAAGTGGCGTGAATAGTGTGTGTTAATAGGACTATGAATTTCTAGAATGCAGACTGATGTATAATACGCATAGCAGACAATTCGTCTATGCAACGATTGGATTAGACGTCATATTGTGTATTACGTATTGTGATATAGCGATGGCATTCACTATGCAACCACTGGTTTCAAAGCCTTCACTCCAGCTTGCAGATTGTTTGATTATGTTTGTACACTATATACAAACATGCTGCTTATTACAAAAATAGGTAACATGACAAATGAGCCTATGAAATCTATTGCTTTTAAATGTGTTCGACTCATAGTGTATTTTAGCCATCTTCCACTGGATAAGCAATAATATTTTACTAAGAATCCTTAAAGTTTACCACATAAGTGATTGTAAAACTCTCTGTTGCTACCGATCTTCTGCAGCAAAATGAGTATCCAAATGCTGTTTTCTTTTTCTGCATCACTTTACGTAATTCATCCTTTAATATCTTCATGCTGAAGTCGCTGACTTTTGCTGAATGGCAGCATGACTTATAAGGATTTTTTTGAAACTACAAATGAAAAAAGTATATTTGAAGAATACCGGGAGTTTGCTGGACTACATCAGGGGTAGACAAAGAATTAGGAAATATGTACTAGGTGCAAGTTGAGTACCCGACATCGTCTGGATACGTATTTATTCCAATTCTAAAAGTCCATCTCCTCCTCCCTCTCTATGTCCTCCTCCTCTCTGTCCACCTCCTCCGCCTCCCACTCTCTGCTCGTCTCGTCCCGCCCCTCTCCCTCTGTTCATCTGCTCGTCCTCCTCTCTCTCTCTCTCTGTCCATTTTCTCCCCCCCCCTTCCCGCCCTCTCTCCCTCTCTCTCTACCTGCCACTTCATCCTCTGTCCTTATACTCCTTCCATCTGTATTCTTCTCCTCCTCCCTCCTGTAAATCCATCCCCTTCTGCCTTTCCCTCCGTCCATCTCAACTTCCTCTTCTATATTTCCCCCTTCCCTCTTTCTGTCTATCTTCTCCTCCCGGCGTGCAATTCCACCTTCCCCCTCTCTGTCTGTCCATCTTCTCCTCCCCTCCTTTCTCCACGTTATCATTCCCATCATAATAGGAGGTTGCTAGTTCCTACTTACACATCATTTCTTTCCACATAGTAAGTAATGTGTGTACCAAGTTTGGATGAAATCGATCCAAGGGACTAGGAGGAGCTTTTTACCCAAAGCATTGCTCACGTGAGCACATGCCACGTATATTTCATACATTACTGGCCATTAAAATTGCTTCATCTCAAAGATGACGTGCTACAGACGCGACAGGGAGAAGATGCTGTGATATGCAAATGATTAGCTTTTCAGAGCATTCACACAAGGTTGGCGCCGGTGGCGACACCTACATCGTGCTCACATCAGGAAAGTTTCCAACCGATTTCTCATACATAAACAGCAGTTGACCGGCGTTGCCTGGTGAAACGTTGTTGTGATGTCTCGTGTAAGGAGGAGAAATGCGTACCATCACGTTTCCGACGTTGATAAAGGTCGGATTGTAGCCTATCGCGACTGCGACTTATCGTATCGCGACATTGCTACTCGCGTTGGTCGAGATCTAATGACTGTTAGCAGAATATGGAATCGGTGGGTTTAGGAGGGTAATACGGAACGCCGTGCTGGATCCCAACGGCCTCGTATCACTAGCAGTCGAGATGAGAGGCATCTTATCCACATGGCTCTAACGGATCGTGCAGCCACGTCTCGATACCTGAGTCAACAGATGGGGACGTTTGCAAGACAACAACAATCTGTATGAACAGTTCGACGACGTTTGCAACAGCATGGACTATCAGGTCGGAGACCATGTCTGTGGCAGGAGCGCCTGCGATGGTGTACTCAACGACGAACCTGGGTGAACGAATGTCAAAATGTCATTTTTTCGGATGAATCCAGGTTCTATTTACAGCATCATGATGGTCGCATCCGTGTTTAGAAACATCTCGGTGAATGCACATTGGAAGCGTGTATTCGTCATCGCCATACTGGCGTATCACCCAGCGTGATGGTATGGGGTGCCATTGGCTACACGTCTCGGGCATCACTTGTTCGCATTGACGGCAGTTTGAACAGTGAACGTTAAATTTCCGATGTGTTACGACCCGTGGCCCTACCCTTTATTCGATCCCTGCGAAACCTATATTTCAGCAAGATAATGCACGACTGCATGTTGCAGGTCCTGTACGGGCCTTTCTGGATACAGAAAACGTTCGACTGCTGCCCTGGCCAGCACATTCTCCAGATCTCTCACCTATTGAAAACGTCTGGTCAATGGTGGTCGAGCACCTGGTTTGTCACAATACGCCAGTCACTACTCTTGTGGTATCGTGTTTAAGCTGCATGGGCAGCTGCACCTGTACACGCCATCCGAGCTCTGTTTGACTCAATGTCCAGGCGTATCAAGGCCGTTATTACGGCCAGAGGTGGTTGTTCTGGGTACTGTTTTCTCAGGATCTACGCACCCAAACTCCATGAAAATGTAATCACATGTCAGTTCTAGTATAATATATTTGTCCAATGAATACCCGTTTATCATCTGCATTTCTTCTTGATGTAGCAATTTTAATGGCCAACATCTTTCAAACGTGCTTTTACACATAGTTCACCCGTGTCTCTAGCGAATTTCGTCCTACAGTTTCGTTTTCAGCCAGCTCCTGATTATGGAAGGCACAATGATATGATTTTTCACGTACATCGATTAGTATATGTGGAGACTGTCTGTGAAATATGTTGCTAACGGTGTTAATAGTAAAGATGTACTAAACTGAAACCTCCTGCATCCTGCTTGATGCGCCAGTTTTTTATGCATCTCAGTGTTTATGACGTATTTCGTGTACTATGTGTCGTGCAATGATATATTTTTGTAAGAACATTTAGTTGTATATGGAAATACTGTCTACAAAATGAGTTGTAACAGAGTTAATAATAAAGAAGTAATTAATTAAAAAGTCATACCTAATGTGACAGTTTTACTTCACGAACAGTGAAAATATAGTAAGCAATAAACTTTTCTTCCTTTTATCATTTTTGGGAAGTGTCAGCGGTAAAAAGTCCTGCAGAGGTTTTTAATTAAATGTAATATTTGTTGCAAGACATCATGTGCTCTGATTCTCATATACCAGATAAGTATTTTCTGTCTATTTGCGCGCCATAACCTGTGCCTCTTCTTCACTCCCACCCCTTGAGACGTATGTGTTTTTTACCCCCACAGTGGCTGTTTCCAGACACTTAGTGATGTATGAACCGAGTTTGGTTGAATTCGATATGTTGGTTTAGGAGGAGATGTGAAACATACGTACATACACTTTTATAAGCTGTATGGATTTATGAGGAGCGAGTTTCAAATCCTCGTCCAGCAGCCCCACATAGGTTTCCTGTGACTTTCTTAGAACACCTGAAACGACTCCCGAGATCGTTCCTTCATATAGACCAACACATATTTCCTTATCCATACTTGCCCAAGCCGAGCTTCTGTCTCGTCTCGAGTTATTTCAAGCACGACCAAACGTCTAACTCCTTTATTTGCATGATTCGTATTCTGGAGTGTATAACACATGCAGGTGTGTAAATGAATATTTACAGTAACTTAGCATTAACAATATTCTGGAATTCAAAGAGTAAACGAGGTTTTGGAAGACTGGAGTACTGAAGAAATTGAGGAGGAATGAGAAGGCATGTAAGTTGGATGCTATAATCTCTAGACTAATTAAAGGTATTGAGAGTATGTATATTGATAATTGTCACATATTACACGCAACTGAGGATGACAGAACAACAGAAGTTGGAGGTATTAAGTGCTCCGCAGAAAAAAGGGTGGAAAGAGTAAACGAAGAGAATGTGATTGCGAACATTTTCCCGACATAATAATTCGTATTGTCTGTCAACTTTGCAGGGGTATACTCGGATCATTCTCACATAATATTTCGACGTTCCAACTGAGTGCGAAGCTGATCTGTCATGAAGCTAGAGCCTTCGTCTCTGTAAAGGCCTTACATAGGTGCGATGCAGTTAAGCTTCGCATCTGAAGACAGCATCCAGATGGAACGCCGACATGTTATGAGAGACTCATTTGAAGATCCAGCTGCAAATCCGACAGACATACCGAAAATGGTAACTTTTCAGTGAGTTACCGTCACAGATAAGATAAAGAAAGAAGTGTAACAGCCATAAACGGCTGAAGAAACTACGACAATGGGCGATACAAGAACATAAAGAATGACGTGGTAAGCTAAGGGCACTGGTTAGCTGCATCTACATCTGCGTCCGAGGAAGGGAATGGCAAACCTTGCCTAGTAAGGTGGCGCGGGTCTCCCGCGTCGCTCCCCTATGCTCTGTAAAGAAGTGTGGGACTCATCATCATCATCATCCACATCAACACCCTGAAGCCACAGTAAGATTTGTGGCGGGAGGTTCACAGTATACCAGAATATCTTTTCTACTTCATTAAGGCAAAGTAGGCGTGGAGTGCGATTGACATTGAACCCATTGCTTAAAGTCCGAATTTACAAGTGGTGGGGGCTGGAATATTCCTGGTTTACATTCAGACAAAGACCACCGGGAGTACGATTGTCGTTGAATCCCGTGCATAAGTCAGAATTTCACTAACTTTCCCGTGGTACGAGGGTGAGGGGGGTTCAAATGTTCATGTTTTTTGCCCCTTACAGTTGGACTTAAGAATGAATTTCGTATTAAATGAACATTTCATATCGTGTTATGTAACTGTGCATATTACATATTTCTTGGAACGTGGGATGACAGAGGCAAAGGAGTTTAAACGCCTGTGATGTTTTGAGGCGTTATGAAGTTTTGTTTCTCCAGTGAAAGCCTGCAAAGTACATTCACACTGTCATGTCACGTACATACTGAACAAATTTCCTTCTTGCAATACTTGATTATAATACGAAAAAAGTCGCATACGTGGTTTGCGACCATACTGATACTTATAAAAAAATGTAGCCAATGCTGATAGATCGCTAACAAAAATCACGAGATGATAGCTGAAACGTTTTATTGCATTATGCTTTTCAGGTACAATTCATCATCAGATGATCAAAATACAAAGTTGATGAAAAACCCTTTACACGCAAACAACGCCACACATAAAAATGCACAATGATAAGACAGTAGTGCCAAGTGATCAATATCAGCGTCAATGTATTTGTATTGATATTTATCAGCAGGCTCTACTACTTATCGTTGTGCTTTCTTATGTGTGGCGTAGTTTGAATCCTAAAAGCTTTTCATCAATTTTGTATTCTGATCATCTGATAATGGGCTACGCTTAAAACACGTAATGCCATAAACAATTTCAAATGACAAGGTCTGCAGTACTGTCAAAACCTGGGTGTCCGGTTTCAAGGCTGGACATTGCACATTTAAAGTGAATCCTTTGTGTCTCGTGTGGTATTTGTCAGGAACGTAAAAATTTTAAACATATGTTTCTCGGAAACCCTCGAGACGTTGATGATAGTAGATTTCTTAGTATTTCTGAGTATGTACTATAATGACTATAAAAATGAGGAAAATCGGTGACGCGTTGGGCTCATGCTTCCCTTGTGTAACGTAATACAACGCCAGTATGGTTCCTCCAGCAATGCCACTGTCTGCTTATTTTATTTTTATTTATTTATCTAACTCGATCCGATTGGGACCAACAGGCCCTCCTTACATGGGACCAAGGTTTTACACATAACTACCTTTTTTACATCGTAGTTACCTAAGAAATAGCAATTTTAGTGTGACAAATAGTGTTAAAATTATTTAATTGTCTACAGAGACAATGTGAGTAAATAATACCGCTATGAAATAATGAAGTTAATGCTGGCAGTACTTGGACTACTTCTGTTGCTGCCACTAATAATAATAATAATAATACTTTTAATAACAATGACAATAATGAGAGTGGAAGATATAAAAAGGAGTTTACAGGTGTAAAAATAGATGCTTTCTGATATGGCGATTTCTGGGGAAAGGAAAGTTAAGGAGACTACATCAGCTGATTATTGTGGGAAGTCAAGATCTGGCCGGAAAGAAAGATGTACAGGAATAGCAAGTGCGTAGAGGAACAATGGTATTCAGTTTTATTGCTTCAGCAGGTACGTCATTAATATTCTTTTGCTGGAGATGTTATTCAGTTCTATTATACAATGCGGGAGGTTATACCAGAGTCGGGTTCCTGCTACTGAAAAGGACTTTGAGAAACTGGCTGAACGATAGCGTGGGACAGAAAGGAGTTTACCCTGATGGGAACAGGTGTTTCTGCCATGTTATTCAGACAAGAACGTTAAGGTCGAGGAGAGAGGTGAGGGACTCTGTACGTTGATAAGACAGAGAGGGCAGAGGGTGTGGAAATCTCTGCGCTTGTCTGCACGCAGCAAGGATAGCTGTGCTAATGGCTGTGAAATGTGATCAAAGAGTCGAACATCACAGATATAATGAACAGAAGCATTCATAACTAATTCCAGGCGGCTTCAGTTAGTTAGTTAGTTAGTTAGATAGTTAGTTACATGTTTCATAGATCATTTGAACGATTCTTTCATCGAAATGATGTGGAACGAGTCAGTTTACGGGATATGTAAACATGATTAGTTTTAACATTAATGAACACATTATTTTTAGTTCTACTAATGTAACTATGCTTAAGATTTCTTATTTAATTTTTTAAATTGGCTACCAGTTTTTACGCAAAAATTCATCAGTGGAATACAAGGAGTTGTTCAGGAGAAATTATTTTAAATTACATTTAAAACTTGTTCCGCTACCTGTGAGACATTTTATGTTACTGAACAAATGATCAAAAATTGTAGCTTGTACACACTGAATTCATTTATGGGCCACTGACAGCGTTAACAGTGGGTAATAAAGATCATTTTTCCTATGGTGTTATACATATCTAGATCACTGCTCTTCTCAAATTGTGTTGGAGTACTTAAGTATAACGAATTTCATTAGCGAATATATTTATTTTGGCGGCACACTTGAAATGTCTAGCTCGTTGAAGACATGACGTCCGTCGGTGAGCACCACGTGTTATTCTTATTGTTCGCTTTTGTGCAGTGAATACTTTCATTGTAAGTAATGAGTTACCCCAGGAAATTGTACCGTACGACACTGTTGAGTGGAAATTTGCAAAATATGTCAGGAGGTCGATACGCTTGTTTCCAAGATTACCTTCTGTATGAAGAAGAAAAGTA
Organism: Schistocerca gregaria; assembly: GCF_023897955.1. Taxonomy (NCBI): domain Eukaryota; kingdom Metazoa; phylum Arthropoda; class Insecta; order Orthoptera; family Acrididae; genus Schistocerca; species Schistocerca gregaria. The sequence continues at coordinate 524,571,394 of NC_064921.1, read as the reverse complement.
GCTGAACATAATTGTTTGAGATGCTCAGTAATATGCTTTTTCCGGTTCAGGTATTCCTGTCAAAGACCTTGCAGGATAGCATCGCTGTGGCCAAAACTTTTTTCTTCAGAGGTCAAGAGGGACGAGCTTTTCGTTGTTATGGGGGGGGGAGGGGGGAGGGGGGAGAGGGAACTTAAAGGGATGTGATGCCATCTTGCACACTGCAGTTACGTACTCAGTCCAATATAGATTGATATTCTGGTGGAACGACTTAGAGGAACTTGGGAAAACGTAAATGAGGATGATCCAGAGAAGACTGGAATCCCGACCCTCCAGAGTATTAATTCATTATTGAAAGCACAGTGGCTCGTTGGATAAGGATGTGTCATATTACGAACCCAAAACTCCGAAGCTGAACACACAGATGGTGGAAGGGTTTTTCTGTCACTTACTGCTTCTTTCACTTCTGACAGATAGTCTGTCAAAGGGAAAATTTCCCAGATGGACACTGATTGATTTCACGTTAAGTTGTTGGTCGCCCAGTGACTGGTTGGATAATCCAGTCGAAAGGTTCAAGAAGGTCAAGGAATAAGGAGCATTCATAGTAAAGCACTGCAATGTTGAAAGTCAACTTCCATTGCAAACATTCCATGATGTCAGTCTGTTGTTTATACCGAAGATCGGGCACTGAAATGCTTGCTGTCTTAGGAGGGGAGGGGGGGGGGGGGGGGTAACGTCAAACGGTCCGACTTGGAGCAGGAAAGGCACCACAGGACATTTTAATTTCTACTGTCTATACTTTAACAAATAAATTCATAAAAACTTGTCAGCATCACCTCGAAGGAATGAGGACTCACAGTCATAGCAGTGCAAGTTCAAAAACATAGCAATATACCTTTTTCTTTACGTGTGAAATTTCATCATTTTTTCACTTACTACTGGCTGCATTTGTTTCTGTAGGTACACGTTTCTTGCTAGGTAAGAGAAATTCTTCGATGAATTTTGCACAACATACAAGCAGTACTTACAGGTGTATGAAACTCTAGAATTTTCCAAATCTGTTAAAAACTGTAGTAAAAATTGAGATAACTAATTATAAAATTTGGGTTTTTTCTAAACATAAAGTTTAAAATGTAACAGTTCATTAATTTTTTCATAAATTAAATAAACTCTAGAATTTCATACACATGTAACTATGGTTTGTATGCTGTGCAAAATTCATCGAAGAATCTTTCTTACTTAGGGAGAAAAGTGTACTTATAGCAACAAAGGCAGGGAGTAGTAAGTGAAAAAATGACGAAATTTCACATGTAAAAAAATGTATTTTGTTACGTTTTTGAGCTTCCACTGGTATGAGTATGGATTCTGAATCCTTCCAGATCATGCTTTCAAAGTTTAATGAATTTATTTGTAAAAGTATAGGCACTGGAAATTAAAATGTCCTGTGGTGCCTCTCCTGCTCCAAGTCGGCCCGTTTGACGTCCTACCCCCCTTAAATCGACTGAGCTATTCTGCAAGAAAGGAAATACATCGATAAATAGTTACGAAATACAAGTTTTTGTTGTTGTGGCCTTCAATCCTGAGACTGGTTTGATGCAGCTCTCCATGTTACTCTATCCTGTGCAAGCTTCCTCATCTCCCAGTACCTACTGCAACCTACATCCTTCTGTATCTGTTTAGTGTATTCATCTCTTTGTCTCCCTCTACGATTTTTTCCCTCCACGCTGTACTCCAATACTAAATTGGTGATCCCTTGATGCCTCAGAACATGTCCTACCAACCGATGCCTTCTTCTAGTCAAGTTGTGCTACAAACTTCTCTGCTGCCCAGTCCTATTCAATATCTCCTTATTAGTTATATGATCTACCCATCTAATCTTCAGCATTATTCTGTAGCACCACATTTCGAAAGCTTCTATTCTCTTCTTGTCCAAACTATTTATCGTCCATGTTTCACTCCCATACATTGCTACACTCCATACAAATACTTTCAGAAATGACTTCCTGACACTTAAATCTATACTCGATGTAAACAAATTTCTCGTCTTCAGAAACGCTTTCCTTGCCATTGCCAGTCTACATTTTATATTCTCTCTACTTCGACCATCATCAGTTATTTTGCTCCCCAAATAGCAAAACTCCTTTACTACTTTAAGCACCTCATTTCCTAATCTAATTCCCTGAGCATCACCCGATTTAATTCGACTACATTCCATTATCCTTGTTTTGCTTTTGTTGATGTTCATCTTATACGCTCCTTTCAAGACACTATCCATTCCGTTCAACTGCTCTTCTAAGTCCTTTGCTGTCTCTGACAGAATTACAAAGTCATCGGCGAACCTCAAAGTTTTTATTTCTTCCCCGTGGATTTTAATACCTACTCCTAACTTTTCTCTTGTTTCCTTCACTACCTGCTCAATATACAGATTGAATAACATTGGGGATAGCCTACAACCCTGTCTCACTCCCTTCCCAGCAACTGCTTCCCTTTCATGTCCCTCGACTCTTACAACTGCCATCTGGTTTCTGTACAAATTGTAAATAGCCCTTCGGTCGCTGAATTTAGCCCTGCCACATTCAGAATTTGAAAGAGAGTGTTCCAGTCAACATTGTCAAAAGCTTTCTCTAAGTCTACAAATACTAGAAACGTAGGTTTGCCTTTCCTTACTCTAGCTTCTAAGATAAGTCGTAGGGTCAGTATTGCCTCACGTGTTCCGATATTTCTACGGAATCCAAACTGATCTTCCCCGAGGTCGGCTTCTACTAGTTTTTCCATCTGTCTGTAAAGAATTCGCGTTAGTAGTTTGCAGCTGTGACTTATTAAACCGATAGTTCGGTAATTTTCACGTCTGTCTACACCTGCTTTCTTTGGAACCCAACAATTTCCTTTATTGAAAGTAATGTGACTTACTCCTAGACTCTTTGCTGAAGGAGAGAAGTTAATACTTTTCCATTTTGCTGTAGAGTGCTTCCAATGACTGTAGCTCCACTTTCAATGACGGCGACGGAACCCGAAACTGTGATCTCCCATTTTCAGGACAGAGGCTACAGTAGTCACTCAGGCACGCCAGAAAACCGGACGCCGCCATGTAGGCCATCGGATTCTCGGAGTGAACGCGGAAGTAAGCTGTGTGGCGGGCGTCGAAGCCGAGTCCCACCGGGGCGGCGGCGGGCCCTAAGCGCGGGCGAGACCTTCACCCCGGTGCTGGAGCGCGCCGCGCGTCCAGCGGCTGCTGGCCCGAGCCGGTGTGCTGGATGCAGTTTCCAAAATGTAGGTTAATGTTCCAGCGGGGCTGCGCCCCCCTCCCGCCGGCTCGCCTCGGCCCCCTCCACGAGGCCACAACCCGTAACGCCGTAGCGTAGCGGTCTGGGGTGCGCTGGCGCTCGCGGCCCGGTAGTAGGGGGCACGTCTTCGGCCCACGAGCAACGTCCCGTTCTGGAGGCCCGCGCGCGCACGCCACCGCGCCCGCACGACACCCGGTCCGCGCTCGCGGTGACAGTGGACAGTGCTCGCAGAGATCCCCTTCCGGAAACGTTACGAGTGATTACCGAGTGACTCTGTGCTCGAGTGTGACTGTACCAAAGAAACACGCCTCCTGATGAAGTACAAACCCGTTCGGACACTGTGTTCGCGATAGACGAGGGAAGGAAGCCTTGACACCCCTACCAAAGTTCCGACGGCCGGTGTGATCCGTACTGAAACTGGACGCTAGTGATGTTCCGCGAACTGGTGAAGAACTCTGGACTACGGACAACGCGCTCGCACAGGATGGGTGTGTGTGTATCGAGCTAACGCGCCGCTGCCGACCGGCCGCCACACTAGTGCCTGCAGAAGTGTGTGCTGCGAGCGCCCACCGCAACTCTTTGGGATTTACGACGCGACTCAGCGACGCGCCGAAGACTTATATCCAATACTCGGGATTTCTGTGAAGAGACACCTGCCAACTGTGATCGGTACCGTGAGTTAACTTTTGAGGCAAATCCAAAAAAAAAATCACACACCCACAAGCAAAACACACATACCCACATATATTGTTTTCTTTTTTTTGTGTCACCATGTCCGCTTTTCACACTTGTCTGAGAAACATCTTGAAATGGCTTCCCCAGAAAATATCAGCCTGGTAAAAAAAAAACTCGGCTGAACGAATGTTGTTTATAGTTTCCGATGGCAGCCCGCAATAATGGGAGCCACGTTGTGTAGCAGTCGGCAGTCGCAAACAGGTAATGCGCTACAGAGAGCATGCGTGCTTCGCCGTGTTTCGCAGTGCTGGGCTGTCGGAGGAAACCCCTGCTCGGATCCGCCTGCATTTGCAGACGCCCGTACCGGGGTGACGGCGGACGGCTCGGGAAGCGCCGAGCGCTTCGCACCGCTCGACCCAGCCGCATAACGGTAGACGCCTGGACTCAGGTCGACCAGCGCCGGCGCTGCCTCGCCTCACCTTGTCTTATCTCCGCAGGCCGAAGCGCGCCCGACGCCTCCGACAGCCGACGTACTGATCCGAGACACGGCGAAGCTCTTTGCGACGTAAAACCAAGAAATGTGTCGAACTTCGGGCCTCTGTCTGTTTCGGCCGTCCGACGGGGAAATCTTGATTCAGTATCTCTCTTCTTCTTCAAACGTAAATAAACACGCGCGCGCACACAACCATGTTTCTTCAGTTTCTGTAACTACTGCCTTCTGGTTCTTACAGTGTTTCTCTTCCTCTTTTCTTACGCTATCGTACATAAATGTTGTTAACCCACAAAGGAACAAGTACACTGTTGATTTTTACTGAAAAAAGCGATTTACTTATGACTGCTCATTTTGTAAATAAAATTTATTTTCCGAAATGTAGGGGACCGCTTTGTTCACTTTCTGGACATAGCCGATGTACTTATGATTTGTGGATCATACTACATTACAGTAAGAGGGCTGCTATGAATCCTTGCTTTAACGCTCTCAATTTTATATTATATCCCTCGTAAGCCACCCAGCACTGGATTCGTCATTAAGTGAAATCAGTCTTAATAAAAGTAATTGTCAGGTGAGCTTCCGTTTTGTTTCGTTTCGATTAAACGATATGCTTCTCTCTTTGCATAATAGCTAAATCGATTTAAGATTTCAATACCTGATCTTCGGTACAAACTACTGAGTGGCTTCATGCAATGTTTACAGTGCGAAACTGGCTCTGAACACTACAGTGCTTCACTGGGTGTTGTCCTTATTCCCTTGTCTCTCTCCAACCTCTGATCTGGCTTATTCAAATAGTTGCAGGAAGACCTACAATTTGACATGGAGACAGGGGCCATCTTGGCAATTTTATGTTGACAGTGAAAGAAGCATTAAGTGAAAGAAAAATCCTTCGAGCTTCTGTGGTTTGGTGTTATCGCACCTGCCTATACACTGAAACAACCTGTGTTTTCAGTAATGAATCCACATTCGGGAGGAGCGGAATTCCAGTCATCTTCGGACTACCCTCATTTATGTTTTCCCAAGTTTCCTTAAGTCACCCCACCAGAATGTCAACATTTTTTGTCGATCCTCCCACCACCGTTCTCCGGTAGAAGAAGTCTTTCATCACTAATGACTTCGATGTCAACACCATATTAAGCTTTTCCTTATTTGGCGTATGTAGTAATCATCGTACTACCGCGCGCTACAGCAGCACAACATGTTGCATGTAAAAAGTGTAAGAGTGCATCTTTCTTCAACAGCTTAATTAATTATAGAGACAAGGTGTGCATTGCTGCACTAATTACTAGTCCGCATGCCAGGAATTCGTTTCCATTCTATAGTTTTGAGGCAACTACATATATGCGACTATGCAGATCACAAAATATCAGAAAATGGAAATAAATTATAGGAATTCAAAGAGATTCGTTTGGAAAACTGAAGCAGTTATTCTCTTTTGCATCTATATTTACATTGCTACTGACTTACGATGCCATGATTTAGGGTCTATTAAAGTTAGTTTAGTAGTGATCTAATTGACCTGCATGTTTAAGTGGGCTGCTTATTCCCGCATATACAGTGCAATACGAATAGAGACATAACGAGCAATCTGGATAAGTAGGTGATCGTTCTTCTGTCGTGTGGCTTGTATAGTTGAAGCAAAAGTATAGACTTTCAGGACGGCAAAGTTCTCAGCATTTCTAAGAATCTGTTTCCCCTACGCCAGTGCGACGTGAAAGTGTCAGTGTCGACAATGGATTTTGCTTCCTCCTTGTCTGGAGAGAAATGTAACGCAGACACCATGAACGTTAAACACTGAAAAGTTCGAGTGAGTGCCGTCGCCACAGTGTTCTTTAGAGATGGATACGGAGGACGGGGAAGGAAATAGTGATCGTAGCCTTTTTTAGGGACATGTCAGTATTTCACATTTAATGGTTTAGATAAACTAGAAAGCGTAAATGGGGATGGCTGGGCAATGATCTGAACTCCTCTTAGGATTTGAATCTATCTCCTCTTGCTTACGACTACTGTGTCTTGAGAAAATGCGCCTTCCTTCTCGACAGTCTCAAAGAGGAGTGTCTCGTGAAAGACGGAGCGCCCGCCCGGCGCTGTGCACTGTTGGTGTTGGTGTTAGTGTTTCCGCGGCCGCCGGCCCTTGCACAACTCCGTGGCGTGAGAGCGCCCTGTCTCGGCTACTCTCCTGCGCCCGAGTCTGCCTCTGCTCGCGGTCACACGGCCCCCTAGCGGGCTTCTTGCCTTCACTCTGTCATTCGCCTAAACACACTTCTGTGGTTAGCAGCTACGAACGTTCGAAACGTTTACACCTTTTGAGCTCGTGTTGAAAGTGCTGTAGAGATCAACAATTAACTTTCACAACAATACTTTCCCGCATTTTTCCATTTGAAGTAAATTATAATAGCAAGTAACATCCAGAATGAGATTTTCACTCTGCAGCGGAGTGTGCGCTCATATGAAACTTCCTGGCAGAGTAAAACTGTGTGCCGGACCGAGACTCGAACTCGGGACCTTTGCCTTTCGCGGGCAAGTGCTCTATCAACTGAGCTACCCAAGCACAACTCACGCCCCGTCGTCACAGCTTCACTTGCCCGCGAAAGGCAAAGGTCCCGAGTTCGAGTCTCGGTCCGGCACACAGTTTTACTCTGCCAGGAAGTTTCAGCAAGTAACATGCTTACCAAACATCTGGTGGCAAATTCAGCTGAGATGTAACAGCTGAAACCAGTCACAGCCTACAAGAAGATCGCTGGTCGGATTTCACAGACGGAGGCTTTTCTTTTTGCTTTGGTTATCCAATATCTATACTAGACAAGTGTGCAAACATTCGTTCTTAAATCTTATTTTCTTCGTTTCTTTGATGCCTTACTGGAGATATTCTAATTTTTGTGTACATGCAGTAATGATCTCGAGTGAGTAACAGTTTCACATAAATAACACAATTTTTCCTCTTTGGTCTGTAGTAGTTGTTTCATCCATACGCAAACCTAATTATCATGTTTAAACGCTAATGTAGCTGTTGCAGCAATTTTCGTCTTTTGGAGCCATATTTTCAATGCCACTGACTTACGATTCCATTATAAATCATGACTTCAGTTTTCTGTTGATTCTAGGATTGTTTCGTGGCTCTTTATCTAATGGCCCTCCCTGCCTCAACCCTTACCAGTGCAATATTTACTGTTCTTGAAATATTCAAGTTGCACCGACGTTAAGATCCCGTATTCTACTGTAGGCGTCCCTATAAATGGTGAACTCGTTTTCCACTTGGAGGTAGACAATGGCATACCTAGGGGATTCCGTGCCTAATGAAGTGGTGTTCAAACCTACTTTTGTGGTGGCAAAAGTTTTTTTCTTAATAGTATTATGATAAGCATAATTTTCCAGCTTCTTGAACCAACAGTTTTTTTCGTGGACTGTGTCCTCATCATAACCATAAGGTATGTGGCCTCAATTTGCCGTCCTCGTAATTTCACGGAAAGCTTTCTGTATAAGAGGGGTGCAACTGGAGCTCCACAGACTGTGCAACCATCTGCAGTAAAATGATTTTTTGTCCTATTCACTTGCGGTTAATACCATTGTCTGTGTGTGGTCAATAAGTGACTCAACTGTCAATGTGATCGGTAAAGTGCAGTAATTACTATCCGTAAACACGACAAGATCTGATTAAATAAGCAGATGTAACAGACTGGCCTTTAATTACAATTCGACAACCGGAAGAGCATAAAGTCATAGTGTTTCTTGATGTTAAGAGATCCAGCTTGCGCTCGTAAGGCTTCGCATTCGGCTGCAACAAGTAGACAATGCTCTCCATCTCTTTTGTCATAGATCCATCAAAAGACGTATTCCATTGATCTGGTGCTACTCAGGGAAAACGTACAGAGGATGTGATACGAACTCATCTCGTATGTTTTCACTACTGCGATTTCTCCATCTATAACTTGTTTCTATCTTCAGAACCCAACTACCACTCATGAATGTCAGTGTATGATTCCTTATTATCTCCTCACGATCAACATTTGTGAGAGATGTTTCTCGTTATCGTTTTAGTGTAAGAGTTTAAAAGCAGGTATACATATCTCATAGCCTGATCCTGTATTGGCATGTAACTGATCGACTAAATACCATTATCAAAGTATGGAACAGTTTCATAACAGTTAATTATTTATGTGTTCACTTGAGATGTCTTGTCATTCATTTACAATCTTGCTTGCTCTTGAGATTCATTCCGGTAAAGCGAAAACGTGTATCCCTAATTATGGCTTTCGTTTAATCTTGATGTTTGTTTTTTATCACCAGGACACAGCTCCGATTAGTTTGTAAAGTCTTCAATGGGTAGGCGCAGTACACACATCAATGACAAATCCACGTATTCCCAAAATCTGTTGTTCGTCGTTCTACTGATGAAACCCGGAAAATAATGTTCCCTTTTTCCTAATACAAATATTATGTTACTTAACTTATTTAAAAATATAGTTTTCTGGAATAGTCCGTGTTGTGTGCACATGGAAATATGAAGTTCAATTTCCGGTTTACACTAAGTTGTTTTCCAATTATTCGACGTTAATTCTGAGTCTGCCAAGAATTTGCAGTTCTGGGAAGTAAGAGACCAGTCACAGTTCGGACAATATTGTAGTCTTTCGCAAAGTTCTGTTAAATGAGCACTGGGTATTCAGGCTGCTGTCGAACTAATAAGGGGATTATTGAAGGAGGCGAGGTACTGGCAGATGTAAAGTTGTGAGGACGGAGCGGGAGTCGCGCTTGTGTAGCTCAGTTGGTAGAGCACTTGCCCGCGAAAGGCAAAGGTCCCGAGTTCGAGTCTCTCAGTTTTAATCTGCCAGGAAGTTTCTCATTCTGAAGGGGATTCTTGTTACACGCAGAAAATATACGATTTTTTTTCTGTAGTGTCAGAGTGTTTCGAATCAACCAAAACGCCACGAGATTCCTCCTTCTCATTGTTTTGAGAAGAGATTATTTCTTAATACTGAAAGAAGGTACAATCATTAAAGAAATTTCTGTAATAACTTATCTCTGTGTAAGATGTTTTGGGATACTTACATGATTATGTTGTCTATGATTAATGGTATCATAGAATAATATTTTTCTTCGCTGTGTCCTTTCGATGACGGCGATCTCACCGAACATTTATCTTATATACTGATATACTGTAGTTAACTCTTCCACTGATTTCGGGAGGAAGACGTTCCGACAGCGTCGTCCAGAGAAGCGTCAGAGCCTACAGTCGGCTATAATTGTTTGAAATAGAACCTCAGGTCACCAGAGGAAGAGCCCAACCTACGGTTGCTACGTTGCCTTTCTCTTAAAAGGACAGAAAAAAAGGTTGTTTGAATGGAGATTTCCTTCCCCTGCACGTTGAGGTCATCACAGGCACAGAAACAGTTCCGTTCAGGAAGAAAGAAGTGAGGAAACGTTCGTGGCCTACGTTAAAAACTATTCTGGCGTTCGCTGACAGAGTTTTAGAGGAGAGACAGGGAACTTAGTGTATGGGAGGAGGCGGAAGGGGGGGGGGGGGGGGGGAATCAAAGAGCGACTTGCTTCACGGCGTTCCCGAATGCCAATATGTGAATAACTGTGTCGCAGGAGAGTTGCAGAGAGGTATTGCCTAATTCAGTAGGACCCTTAATAATTACTTATAAGGTGCAGTGGTTGAACGGCTGTGCGTTTCGGCGAAACTTCAGTCCCACAATCTACCAGAGTCCGTTTTCCGAATATCTTCCCAACCGAAATTCCTGCCGATCTGGTGATTGGAACAACTTAAGGTACTAGTACGCATATTTTGCTTCCGTACTGGGCTGGTCGACACCCTGTTTAAACTTGTATTAGGCTGTAATTGATTTCAAATACATGTTCAGTTGTACTACCTAAGTTTCTCCGCAGTTTCGAGAAATCATTGCTGAAACATTGGTCTCTGAAGAAGATAATGGTCAAATCCCACGTGAACAATCGCTTTTCACTCGCAATAAAAATAGATTACGTTAGCTTCTAACTTTCATTTGATGTCGAGACCATTTGAGACAAAACAGTAGCTCCGGCGGAGGAAGACAGTGATAGGACTCAGTCATAGCTATTTGCTCGAGATATTAATGGAAACCACGGATTACCTGAGCCAGGGTTACGAGACAGGCATTTGAACATTCCTCCTCAGGAATAGGAGCTCATTGTTTTAAAGGACAGTAATATCTTTTCCCGTTGACACTCTTCAAAATCACTGTACGATCTTGGCTTCGTTGCTGTTTGGTATGTGTTAGAGAACAAATCCAGAAGTACAGGGACTCGATCCTCTATTGTTCCTAGCATTTTTCTTGCGATGAACGTTACATTCATCTCTGTAAATGTGAATGTATCAACTTATAATGGTGTCTGGAATCTATGGCAAGGGAGGTGGAGGGGGTGGAGGGGGAGGATAAGGAGGTACTGAAAGGGCCACAACCCTAGTAACGTAGATGTCAGTCTTTACTTTGAGGATAGCTTTACCAACATAGGTTTAAAAATTTCAGCTTCGTCGCTAGAGCCCAAGGCACTTCTTCATGATGCTTCAGTACGATGATGCAAAATGTCCTTGCATACGATGCGAAAATGTACCTCACTTTTCTCCCATGCTTCTTACTTACAGTGGTTGGACAAAAATGCAATACCACATACACAACACATTACCGTGCCTAATGTGGTGTTGAAAAACCGTTGACATTCAGAAAAACTTACAGTCGTCTCAGATTAGATAAATAAAGGTCCTGTGAGGTTTTTAAGCGAATGTTATACTACTGCCCTTGCAAAATAGTAGCATGTTGAGGTATCAGTGTTGGAAGTGGACAGCGATCACGCACCCATCTCTTCATATAGACCACAAAGGCTGAATAATATTAAGATCTGGAGACTGTGATCGCTAGGGGAGATGTGATAATTCGTGAGAAATTCTCGTGTTCACAAAACCAGTCATGATCGACGCTGCGTGAGTAGGCTACCTTCCCTCTTGGAACACAGCATCGCCATTGAGGAACAAACAGTGTATCATGATTTGGTAAGCCAAAATGGTCAAATGATCCTTGGCAGTAATGCGATCTTTCAGGGTGCCACGAGCCCATGGAAAAGCACGACATAACTGCCCAAATTGTCACCGAACCCCACCATATGTAACTCTTTGGACGTAAACTCGACCAGAAGTTGTAAAAAGCGCGGAAAAAGACTCATCCGATCAAATGATATTATTCCATTGCTCCATATTCGAGATTTTATAGCTTCGGCACCATTTTTCCCTATTACAGGGCATCTGGAATTACAGCTCGCCCCGTAATTTCCAGCTTGTGGAGTTCCCTTCGTGTTGTTTTGCTGCTGAAATTGTTCGCCAGTACGACATTCTACTCCCCAGTGACTCCTGCAGCTGCCATCCTCAAATTTTCCATCATAATCCTCGTCAATGACAGTCAGTCACGATTAAATGGTTCAAATGGCTCTGAGCACTATGGGACTTAACATCTGAGGTCATCAGTCGCCAGTCACGATCAAATGGTTCAAATGGCTCTGAGCACTATGGAACTTAACTTCTGAGGTCATCAGTCCCCTAGAACTACTTATACCTAACTAACCTAAGGACGTCACAGACATCCATGCCCGAGGCAGGATTCGAACCTGCGACCGTAGCGGTCGCGCGGTTCCAGACTGTATCGCCTAGAACCGCTCGGCCATCCCAGCCGGCCCAATCACGATCACTACACATATTTCTCCCCGTGTTGACTTGGTGGATTTTCGCTTTCCTTGTATACATTACAGATCTTTCATACGGTACCTCCTGAAACATCAAAAATTTCAGCTATCTTGGTTATGGAAGCACCCGTCACACGAGCACCAACGATCTGCCTACGTTTAGCATAATGCACTGACAACTACACAGAATCCTGCTCTGGTTATGACAGACTTTTGCAATGTAATGAGAACAATTCACATGTCCTGTTCGTAGTAAAATACATCTGAGGGCTTGACTAGCCTCTGCACTGATGTTCAAGCATGTATTTCTCGCGATGTTTTCATAGTTCTGTCCAGACCCTGTACGTGCACTACGGATGCACTGCATTTGCATCTGTAGTGTGTGTAAATAACAACCTAGCTATAAAATGCACTGAGAATTCATGTCACTCAACTTATGAGGTTTCCTTGGCATAGAGGTCACAAAGGACTTCCCTCGCGAACGTGCGAATGTCATTGATGACGGGTCGGTAAAATCGCAAAGTACAACTTGACAGAAGCTGTCATTTTATGTTACACTTATTTCTGAAGTTTCTCAGAAATGAATGTAACCAGTCACCTCTTGTGACGGCTGAATTCCCCATACAGATTTCGAGTCACCTAGTGGTTCATCATTTGGCGTTACAGTTCTTAGTGATCGTTCCTAGTACTGCGGGAGTCGTTGTGTAGAGATGATCCCGAAGGATTAATTCTGGTGCACAAATCACTTTGAAAAGCATTATTTATTTAGTAACGTTAATTACAGAAAGTGGAAAGTAACGTTTGTTTTGCTGGAAAACAGGCATATTTTATGTGTCAAGACTAATCCTATGCGGAGTGGCCGAACGGTTCTAGGCGCTACAGTCTGGAACCGCGCGACCGCTACGGTCGTAGGTTCGAATCCCGCCTCGGGCATGGATGTGCGTGATGTCCTTAGGTTAGTTAGGTTTAATTAGTTCTGAGTTCTAGGCGACTGATGACCTCAGAAGTTAAGTCCCATAGTGCTCAGAGCCATTTGAACCATTTTTGAACTAATCCTATGGAGACTAGTGACTCTACACAACGACCCTCAGAATGCTACGAACGACCACTAACAAGGGCAGCATCAGAACTACTAATGACGGATTTTCGCAAGTCTCAGATATCTTGTAGAGGGATGTACCCTGATTACCTGGCTAGCAGCTTTTCATACGAGGGTCTCTATTTTCCTAGAAAATAGTAGTTGAAGCTTTATACGTACTTTCTATATCTGCATAGTTCGTCAAGTTTCAAGAAAGATAGCATAGCGTGGTGGTTAAGGTTCACAGCTACCACGCTGGTGCTATAGGTTCAAACATTTTCAAACTCATCGATTTCGCACTAATAATTTCATTAATAAATCGATCATTACAATAAACTTGAAATTCGGATTCCGTTTGTTACAGATTACAGAATCATCTGACTCGCTATCGATTGCATCATTTTCTGTGCCAGAACAGAGTTACGGATGCTATTTGTTGTAGGAGCTACGGTAACACAAATTCGCAGAGCACGATGCACATTTACTGAAGGCTGTTGGCTTACAGACACAAGCATTTTTCAGAAGCCATGCCAGAAAACAAAGTTAATTTAAGTTCAAAAAAATGGTTCTTTCTTCGATCAACTGCGATGTGAACCATTCGTATTTGACCATCCCTGTGGAAGCAGCTGCACTAAATTGATGCATCTGCGTCTACATCTGCATTTACATGGCTACTCTGTAAATCACACTTAAGTGCCTGGCAGAAGGTTTATCTAACCACCTTCACAACAATTCTCTATTATTCCACTCTCGAACAGAGCGTGGAAAAACGAACACCTAGATCTCTCCGTGCTAGTTCTAATTTCCCGCATTTTGTTATGATGATCGTTTCTCCCTATTTAGGTCGGTGTCAACAAAATATATTCGCATTCGGAGGAAAAAGTTGGTGAATGAAGTTTCGTGAGAAGATACCACCGCAAAGAGAAATGCCTTTATTTTAACGATGTCCACCTCAAATCCTGTATCATTTCCGTGACGCTCTCTGCCCTATTTCTCGATAGTGAAGTTCTCGATGTACTCCGTGAATCCTTACCAGATTGGTAACGATCCCACACAGCGCAGCAGTACTCGAAAAGAGGAAGGACAGGCGTAGCGTAGACTGTCTCTTTAGTAGATCTGTTGCCTCTTCTAAGCATTCTTCCAATAAAACGTAGTCTTTGGTTCGCCTTCTCCACAACATTTTATAAGTTTATTTTAGTCATTCGTTATTGTAATTCCTGGGTATTTAGTTGAATTTATGGCCTTTACATTTGATAGATTTATCGTATAACAGACGTTTAGCGGATTTCTTTCAGCACTCATGTGGATGCCCCCACCCTTTTCATTATTTAGAGTCAATTACCAATTTTCGCACCATACAGATATCTAAATAGTATTGCTATTTGTTTTGATCTTCTGGTGGCTTTACTAGACGATAAACGATAGCATCATCTGCAAACAACCTAAGACGGCTGCTCAGATTGTATCCTAAAACGTTTTTTATATCGGTATGAACTAAAGAATATATTTTGATGGAATCCAGCTTCGAAGTGATTTCGCTATTGGTCTTTAGCAAGTCGGGGGCATTGTGAACTGTTTTCAGAAAATTAGAAGTGAACATGATACAGTTGGCATCCTTAACGCCATCGTGGTAGCTGTGAGTCTTAAGCCGCTACGCTACGCTCGCTCGGTCAGAACAGAACTAACGTTACGTGTGTAGAAGTGAGCATTAAACTCTTAACGTCGGTTTTCTCAGATACCAGGGACCGCGGAATGAAAAGCTGCTAGCCGACTACTCAGGACAGCATACCGAATACTCATCAAAGTCCGTGTTTAAAGGGTCTGATGGTCTCCTTGTAAGAGCTGTACTACCCGATGATGAGTCGCTAGTCGACTTGAAACGGTAATGGCCAAATAAAAACAAAGTTTTCCACAAAAGGCTGCTGGTTGCAGTGATTACCGATAAAGATTTTTCATCACAGTCTCAATGTTTCACGTCCATAATGGACGAACGTTGTGCAGTTATTTCTCACCGCCGCTGGTTTGCGGTACTGGCCACTGCGGCTTCGCTGTTGTATGCAGATTTTAACGCACGTTTCAGGGCGCTCAGCCCGCAACACCTGTTGCTGATTTGCCACATCGCTCTCCCGCACCCACATAGCCGCAACTGAACGCTGCGGTATCCGGAGTGTTTTATTCGGGCACCTCAATCATTGGAGCGCGCTGAACGTTGCTTTACTGGCAGCCCGGTACGCTCCCTGCCCGTAAATATGGCAACCGGGTTCAACGACCGGCGCCATTGAATGTTAATGGCGTGATTAACGGCCGCCGAGTACGATACCAGCAGGTCGGTACCGTCCCGCGCGGCCACAGTGCAAGCAGCCGGTGACCACGGCGGGCACAATTCAGATCCCCGCTCAGATAGCGCCGCTGCTCCCAGGACGGTCATTTACCGTGTTTCTGGCCGCGGCCGCTCCGGCCTCACATAACGGTACAGCCGGCGCTGCCCTCGCGGTCTATTGTGACGTCACAACATTGCTACAAGGACCACGACGATGTCCACAATTGCTCCCGATGCCTAAGTTTCGTCGCTGCTGACTACCTGCATTCCAAGCTACCAACGTGTTCGCTCGCGTCCTCTGTCGACACCTTACTGGGACGGTTTCCTGAACGCGCATTATTCTCAGGGTAGCGATAGAGAAGTTTGTAGTGTTACGAACACTGGAAAGGCAAGAAAGTCTTATCCCGTGCCAGAATAATTGCAGCGTGTAGCCCATGTCTCATTAGTTCGTTAAGTCTTTTATAGTGGATAGGTCCCGCAGTCAGGCATTACCACGACAGCAACATGTCTCGAACTTTTCTTAACGAATAATATTCAGTTAAGAACTTAATAGACCAACGTATGTATTTGAAACAGTCGATAATTCTGGATTCTCAATGACAAATAACATTTTCCCAACTATCCTTATTTTTCTAGCATTTGTTGTATTAGCACTAAATTTCATACGACCATTTATCGTTTTAGAATACGAGACGTCACTGAAGGGGAACTTCAACTTGACAGTCTTTTGCTCCTGCATGATGCTCTACTCTTGATGAATGACGCACAGAATGATGAAAAATGTGTTTAAGATCAGTGACAGTTTCGGTGAAAGTGATCTGGAATGACGAGAACTTTGAGAAGTTTACTATCGCAATATGAATGTTTTAAATAACTTTCAGTGGTAGAGTGATTTCGAGTGCTTCGGTGTACCATTTACTTATTTAGTTTACTGTTGAACCTCCAAATTGACCTCGGTCTTAACTGTTAATCTCAGCTTATCACAAACGTCAACTATTTGGGAATACGTATTTGTATATCCCTTAACAGAAATGAAAGAAACTTAGTGCCGAAATGAATGTTAAAAAAAATTGCACTTGGAACTTAATTTGGAATAGTCGGGAAATATGGAATAATGTGGCAAAATGCTGATAATCATGCAAATTTGCCAAAATCCCATATTTAATGTACATACCATACAATTCTTAGTTTAATCTCTTAAAATAATTAATTATCGATAACAGAAGAACTGATTTGATTCTATACCAAATGTTTTGTAACATGAAAACCAAGCCCTGAACCAATTATTTGTTTATGCAGTTCAGGTGATTCGTTTTACGTTCATCTATACGCACAGTTCACAGATGTAATCGTCCTAATCAGCATCTGAGCAGTCAAGGAATACCAAGTATTCCGTATAGCCCGACACATCATATTGGGCTACACAATACAACACAAGAACCAACTGTATCCATAGCCAAAAATCGAGCGATATATAACAATCTACAACTCGTTTACTAAAGAAATTGTACATTTTTAATTATTCTTGTTTTAATGGTTTGAATAATAACTACACATCTTGTAAAACGGATCTCCGAAAATTTTGTAAAACTTCGAAAACCGGTTTTTTGCACTTTAATTCACACGATGTCTGGAGGCAAACTGAAACATTTTGAAGTAGTTCATGCATCTCCTGCTTGGAAGCACCACTCGACGGATGATCAACTATTCAATACAAACCGAAGTACGTTTATATATAATATTCTCGTACAGAATTTATTGCTATACAGTTGTCGGAGAATACTTCGACGAGAGCAAGGCAAGAGATATTATAACATGAGAAATGATTTTCATAAGGACAATAAACGTAGAGAAATGGCAATTCGTTGCTCTCCTGTTTCCCTCTGACCAATTAGCTCAATGATAATTATTACCGGACACGTCAACATATACTCCAGGACCACTGAATTTCTAGGAGCTCATGCGCCTGCTAATGTCCGCTCTGATGCATTACGTGATGAACGTAGTGTGCGCAAAAATAGTTAGATATCTTTAATTTATGGCACTCGCGTTGTTTTTAGGGGCAAATCTAGCTCATGCATTACGCAGAAAATATTTTGTATGTGTGTAAAACAAATGCCGAAGTGAATACTTACAACGTACTGACGAACCATTTCATGAATAGCGACGAAATATTCGGAAATGGTACCCTTGAATAACCAAGTGGGATGGCAGCGTTTCGGCGAGTGTAAAAATGTAGAAAGCAGTTAGAACGGTCCTACTTCGAATTAAAGGAAAGGCGTCCGTTAACAATGTACGTATGTACTCAATAAACGAAGGTAGTTTGGTTACGGTAAACTTGCAACGTCAAATTTAACTTCTCATGGTCAGATATAGGGCAGAGTGGACGGCACTGCAACGGTTCCGTAACGGAGCTGAAGGCAGCGATCGCATCTTCCAGGTCTGTCCAGCAAGCACGACGCCCCAAACCGTTGTTCCATCCACAATTTCTCAACAACATCTAAAACTGGACACCCATCTGACACGGAATTTTCATATACGACTTCTAAACTTTAAATGCGAATAAAATCTGTGTATTCGTGCAAAAACTGGGTATTTTGTATAATCATCGAAATGCAGTTTCCGCCGTTTTGAAGAACAATAATTAATTTGTGTTTAACGTTCCGTTAGTAGCCAGAGAGAGAGCTTTTACTTGGACTGTGCTGGAGTGAGATAGGAATAGCTCCTTCTCTTATTGAAGAAATCAATCCAGCATTCGCCCAAAGTGACCGCAAAACACAGAAAACCGAAACGTGACATTTGAGACCAACGTCTCCTGAACATGGGTCCGCTGCCCTACCAATAAGCCACCTCACTCGCCTGCTACGTTGAAATGTCTTTGCCATCAACTTGATGTCTCGAGAACGTCAGTTGCTCTGTACTGTGACAGTTGAAGTCACTGAATATTAGTAATTCATTTGAATTAATTTGCTGTGGGAAGGAACATTGGTTCACCTTTTACCTTATCCCCTTTCTTTGGCAACAATCCTCTCTCTCCATGACCCTTGACAACCATTTCACCTTATCCCCCTCCCTCCCTCTCTCTCTCTCCCTCCCCCCCCCTCTCTCTCTCTCTCTCTCTTTCTCTCTCTCTCTCTCTCTCTCTCTACCTGTCCCTCTCTATCTCTCTTTCTCCCCCCTCTCTCTGTATGTACCTGTCTATCTTGAGCGAGAGAGAAAGAGGAGGAGGGGCATAGAAAGAGAGAAAGAGAGAGAGAGAGAGAGAGAGAAAGAGAAAGACAGGGGGAGAGGGATAAGGTGAAACGGTTGCCAAGGGAAGAGGACAAGGTAGAAGAGGGAGAGGAAGAGGGAGGGAGAGAGAGAAAGAGAGAGCAATATATTTTCACAATCACTACCCTCCTCTCTCCCACCCTCTAAGCCATTTTTGTGCTTCAAAATCCTGTTTAGTTATTAACACTAGAGGGCGGTTAGCTCTACGGTCCGCAGTAAACAAAGAAATAGTCATATTTCACGAACAAATTTCATCAATCAAATCTCATTAATCAGATTCATACACTTTACCATCATTATAAATATAATAATACTGTGCCGTTGTTTGGATATTATTTTATTAGGGAACGTCCGAAACACGTTATCTTCAGATCTGCAGTATTAATGACCTCTAGTACCACTCGTGCATGTATATGACGAGGCACCAATATTCGTATCTGGTTCCGTAGATATCCGAACTTCATGAGCTCGTGGAACCAGAAACGAACATTGGTGCCTTGTCTTACACATTCACATGTTATTCATGCGACAGGCTTGAAGCTAGTGTGATTGGAACGTTGAAACTGGTTGCCTAATACAAAATATCGAAATCGTGGACTAGCCGCTGTCCCACGTTCCTGAGCCCAAGACCGAGTTACATCATTATAAATCTCTATAACCTGCGTTTGTTTTACATACTGTATGTACAATTAACTGATTACATTTAAGACACTTAACAAACAATCAAAATGCTGCGAAATTGTTAAATTCTTAGCCGTGGCGTTTAATGCGAGACATTAAATGCCTATTGCCAATCCAAAACATGTATTCATACAGGAAATTTGTGGGTATCTTACCTATATACTTAGCAAGGGGTCTCTAGAAGCGTCTTAAATATCCGTAATCGTATCCTAATTGTTTTCAGGCATCTCTTACCGGCAATACACCCAAACTACTCGGTTTACTTATGTTTTCATCTCGAGTTCATGTGACTCTATTAGCCTGCCATATTTTGTGTCTGTACCGTGTGTTTATCACAGATATTACACAGACACAAAGGGCGCTGTTTGTCTAACCACATCACAGGCCAGGGCCTGGCGCTGATAAACTGTGGGTAGCTAACAGTAGGACACACGCTTCAAGCACTTCCCGGGGTTGCAAGGTCGTTTGGGGAGTGTTTCAAAACATATTTGTCGCCGGACCCTCCGTATCTCCCTCAGCCATCAGTGATGGGATTTTTCTCGGTGCCTGCTGCTATTGGTGCGCAAAGGAATTCAGTGCACCGCAGTCGTATTACGCAGAGTCTGGTATATACAGGGAGAGCTTGTTGTTTTTCCAGCCCCGTTAAATAAACTAAACGTCAGTGGTTCGGGGACTGAAAAGCCGAAAGTACAATTTCTCAGCGATCTTCATCTCCACCGCATTCCACTTACGCAGTGTCGCACTTAGCACTTACTGTGCTATTCGTTCATTACACTCTGTTGGACGACGGTTCAATCCCGTCTCCGGCCACCCTGATTTAGGTTTTCCGTGATTTCCCTAAATCGTTTCAGGCAAATGCCGGGATGGTTCCTTTGAAAGGGCACGGCCGATTTCCTCCCCAATCCTTCCCTAACCTGAGCTTGCGCTCCGTCTCTAATGACCTCGTTGTCGGCGGGACGTTAAACACTAACCACCACCACCACACTCTGTTGCACAGGAATGGCTTATTCAGTGGAACTAACGCGTGCTTCAACTTGAATGGTTCAGAGAGCACATAAATCTGGGTGTGTAGATTTGAGTGCTCCTCCTCCCAAAATCGAGTGCAGTTCTTTAACCGCTGCAGGTTCTCGCTCGTTACGACGGCTGCTTCTGCAGTCTACGGATCATTGATTTCTCGGTCCTAGTGTCATTGAACACGTGGTCCGACTCTGATCTCAAAACTGACATTTAGCCGTGAAAAACGTCCTGTCAGTTGAAATTCAGAAACATACTTTTGAACACCAGCTTGTGTCATTTTTCATTATCATCTGGGTGCTGAAACACAACTCGTACTTAAACAAAATCATGATCACCAAGATATGTAAACTGAGTCGATCTTTCATTGTCAAATTAAATGTTGTAAAATCGAATGGCATCATAGTTATACTTTCTGTAGTGGATATGGTAATAAAGAACAGCCGGCCGGTGTAGCCGAGCGGTTCTAGGTGCGGCAGTCTGGAACCGCACGACCTCTACGGTCGCAGGTTCGAATCCTGACTCGGGCATGGATGTGTGTCATGTCCTTGGGTTAGTTGCGTTTAAGTAGTTCTAAGTTCTAGGGGACTGATGACCTCAGAAGTTAAGCCCCATAGTGCTCAGAGCCATAATAAAAAATAACTTAGATTACATTTTATTAACTTGTTTTTTTATTGTCGTGATTACCTGTGTGATCGAAGCTGGTAGTTAATAAAAATGTTTATTCAAATATCAACTTATCCTCATGGTTAACACGAAGTTCTTTGAACATTTACTAGTTGTTGGCGTCGCCTACATACAGTCTGCAGCCGCAGCTTGTGGTCTAGTGGCTAGCATTGCTGCCTCTGGATCATGGTGTCCCGGGTTCTACTCCTGGCCGGGGCGGGGCTTTTCTCCAACCTACTGACTGGGTATCTGTGTTGTCGTCATCATTTCATCATCATCTCATCATCATTCGGGTAGTGGCGAAACTGGAAATGGAAAGACTGGAATTAGTACGGGCGTTTATGACCACGATGTTGAGCGCCCCGCAAACCATCATCGTCATCAACTACATAAAACCTACACGTTTGTCATTCCATAAGCAAGTAGAACGGTTCCATACTTGTCAGGGATCTCCTATAGAACTATGCAGCCAGGCTTTCAGATTGGTGATACTTGTGTCAACCTCTTTTCTTCAGGGGCAGATCTGTGTACTTTTTCGTCGGTGCTTATCGTTAATCCCCCCCCCCTCCTCTCCCCACCACAATTGTAGTTTCAATGACGTTTTCCGCCTACGAGATGTTATGTCTCCATATGTATCCAATACCTTCCTTTTGGCCTTCTTTTCTGAGTGCGCCATTCTTTTCATGTTGTTTCTGATCCACTTAATATTTCCTCATTACCTTATGCACCGAAAGGAATCACAATTGGCCAGAACTAATGTCCGTAAAGCAATTAATTCCAAACGTAGGTAATCTTCATAAACATTTTAATTCTAATACTGTTTGAGATACGAGCTTTCTCTACAAATCGGTGGCCGTTTTTGCTATATTAAATCTGCTTATAATTTTTCTTTCTATGTTGAGATTTTATTGGACACACCAGATAAGTTATTAAACGGTGTACTAGAAAAGACAATCTCTGTGGGTTTTCCAGTTTTGCATACTAATACAGTTTAGTCTTGGTTTACATATACTGTACATCTTGTTTCTAATAACCATCCCACCTAAATCAGCTTTTCTTACAGCCGCGCTTAAGTATTCATTATTGTGACAGCTATTTTCCCATATGCACGTTTACACCTCTGGTTGCGTGTAGCACTCTTCGGAAATAAACCATGGAAAACACTGATATAGAGTGTCACGCTTCACTGCACACACCATGTGTGTTGTTTTCACTGCTTAGCATTTGATTTCAGTCTGCTTTTTTCGTCACAATCGAGGAGATATGACAAAGCTTGTCAAATGCGGCAGAATTACCATGAACACAATACTACTCAATTTATTCCCTTGATAAGCATAGCAGGAAAGGAACTGACTTCTTTTATGCATAATCTAGAGTTCGTGCTGTGTAACGGGCGCCATGTTTCCTACGCTGCTTGTTACGCGCCATCTGTTTTCAGTGGGTTCTTAAACAACATACCGACTCGCTTCCTGGTCAGATTCTGCATCTTGTGCCAGGTCGCTGGCTTTTACTCACAACTGTCCGTAAAATAAAGCTCTGCGGAAGCGTGTTCCAGCAGTTGCCATCGCTCTTAAGGCTGATTCATTATGCTTACAGTTTACCTTTAGCTCTTCTCATCAAATGTTGTTTCGAATTTCTAAGTAATCGAATTTTTAAATATCTATTTCAAGATGATGGCCAAGCTACGATACATATCTAATGGAAAGAGTACGCCAATGGCTCATGTTCCATCCTAATGTCAGTCACCACATTTTGTATTCAGTAAACAAATATTACAACTGTACCAACTTCTTGTTCCCAGCACTGCGTAGTACGCTCCTCTCTTATGAACTTTTTTGTGTCAGCACTTACCTACCTTCCACATTTATAGTTCTGAAAGCAGCTCACATTTCAAACTGACCAGCAAAGCTGTTGGTTCTTGCTGCAAGAAGATATCCAGCGTACTTGTAAACCGGTTTCGCCAAATAAAGAGAAATGATGAATCAGATAAGTTGCGTCAAAAAGACAACAAGTGCCTACTCTGTTTCAAGTACTCCTTCCGGTTGCACTAGACTACAAATACGTCTTTCGGTACGATGACATTATTAGTAAGACGTCAGATGTAAGCTGCACAAGATTATTTTAGTTGGCTGTTAGTTCGTTTCCTATAGCTATGAGACGAAGAGTACGTTTCAGAGTCTCTTTGCAATTAAGGTGCTTTTACAAATCACAAATTAACGATAGTCTCCTCGAATACTAAATAAATTTTTCAGTTTATTTCATTACTACCAGAATTTACAGCACCCAGGCCTGGTTAAAACATCGATTTGTGGTATAAGGTTATGGTGACAACAAGCTGAGTCTTTTTCATATGTAGAAGCTGTCGAATTTCGCAATGGGGTACTTATAACAACAAGTCAGCGGCCATGCACTACTGAAAACTAAATGCCATTTACCTATAAAAGTAAAGCGCATCCGCTATCATGCGAGGCCTGGTTGTTAGGCACACTCCTCTTGCACGCTATGACCGTTTCTTTATTACGAGCTGCAAATCATCTTCCATAGCCAGTTGTTAAAACTGGACATACGTTTTAATGTGGAATTCGAACCACGGTACAGCTGCATATTTTCACATACACTGATAATTCACACATGTCCCGTTAACAGTCAGAATTAAACTGCGCCTGATTTCGGTCTGATGACGGTTTTCAGTAAGAAATAACGAAAAAAGGACCTTCGTGGAGAAAATAATTTTATAAATTATGTGGGTTGTGGATCGCAAGAACCTGTCACATCTTAAAAAATAAAACTTGTACTAAACGCAACCGTGTATTCACCCCTGGATCTTCAGACACGTAGCCAGCACTTATGTTCGTAGACAAAGCAAGCAACCAGCCACCTCGTCACACTATTGCCCGAACCGATCTGATCAACGTTACTTATTTTTCGGATGGTTTGTAGCATTACGAAATTTGACATTTTGTGGGACTATATAAACATCTTAGCAAAGCTAGGGCAGTCATATTCCACTCGATTTTCCTTTACGGCCGTTCGGCCGGTAGGCCTCAGCGTGGGCTTGAATCTCTCTAATTTTATCTTCGTGGTCTTTTCGCGAGATATACGTAAAAGGAAGCAATATATCTGTTGATTCTTCAAGGAACTTACGTTCTCGGAGCTTTAACAGCAAAGCACACCGTCGTACAGAGCGTGTCTCTTGCACCATCTGCCACTGGAGTTGGTTGATCATCTCTCTGACGCTTTCGTGCTTAGTAAATGAACCTGTGACGAAACGCGCAGTTGTTTGGATCTTCTCTCTTTCCTCTGGTATCGATCCAATTGCCCCGTATGAAGGCAGATAAGAAATTATGGAAAGATTACCACATCGCGTCGAAATGGAGGTACATACCATCATTCACCAAAGCAATTAGACAGATGAAAGTACAGACATCACAAAAACTTCCCAGTAGAGCGACCGCAAGAGGGAAAGGTAAGACAGCCCCGTGCTCAGGGCTACACTTGGGGCCCTGAAGAAATTCCTAGGAGCACTTGTTAGAGGCTCTCGCTGTCAAAGGGAAAATTAAGCCTGCTGACGTGGTGCATTGGTGCGCAGAAACTGTGAAGTTTCCTTTGTGTGGCGGCGCGGCCTACATGATCAACTGGCCGTAATCGGGCCAGCGAGCACACGCGGCGGCCACGACAGGTGTACGTGCCTGCCCGCTCCTCAGCTGCCTCCAAATTATCTGCCGGAGAAAACAAGAAAGCCCTTGTCAGATGGAGGCGCCTCTGCGCGTCGGTAACGGCCCGAAGACAGCGTGAAATGTCTCTAGAATCCGTCTATACACGCTGGAAAACAACGACTATGCTGCGAGTTACAGCATGTGTACGAAAAAAAAGTGGGAAAAGGGGGGGTGGGGGGTGGGGAGCGACGGAAAGCCTTATGGAAACGCTACGTTGATTTATTGACATGATAGTTGTGAATCAGGGTATGCTGGGGTTCGTAGGCCACCGTCCTCTCATTTTCCATTGGGTAAGCTAAAAGTAATGAACAACATTTGTGGATCTTACCTCAGCGATGATCAATTTGAGGTTAAAATCAGTTTCTTTGTTTCAACTGCAAAACAAGTGTGACAGGGCGAGGATCAAAGATGGATCTCAGAACACTGTCAGCTGGAAACATTTTCAGTTTTCACTCTCATTGACACCTTTCCTTCATGACGTACGAGCGTTATGTCTGTTTAGTGCACTGCGGTAAGTGCAAAGTGAAATGTGTACTATGTGTACCATCTCGGTCAAGTAGTGCGAAAAATCAAACTAGGGGTTCATACATAGTTTCGAGGAGATTGATAAGGTTAAAGTCACCGTCCAATGAAAAGAGCAGTATTAACTGTCTCGCCTGTCTTCACATACCAAGAGATTCGTGATTTAAAGCTGGCGATTGATACACAATCTCGCGATCAGATGTCCATTTCTCTTTTCCTTTGCGGCCAAATTTCTTCTACCAACAGGACTAAAGCCAATCACCCTGTGTTGTAAGACATCATACTTGCTTATAAGCGCCGAAAGGATTTCCTCACAAACTCGAAGAACTTATAGGTAGCCGAAAAGGTAACCGAGGCCCAAGTCCAGAAATGGAGCCTTCCGTTCGGCAGTAACAAACACCAACAATGTACTATACCCTCCTACGTCCGATAGGTGAAATTGATACTACTTTACTGTGATTCAACACTTCTTCGTTTGTAACCAACTAACTAATTACATAACAATGCCCAGTGCTAATTTATGTTCAAAATCTACAGGATTCTCGTGTGATCTACGTAATCAGTATCCCTGTTTTAATTATTGCTAGCATCCCTTTCCATTGTTGCGTTCAACAGCCGTTAGGTTGGAGCGTTGCGACCACGTTAGTTACTTAGCTATAAAAGTGTAGATTACCGGTCACAATAAATCATTATCGCTAATTCACCCACCAAACTCAGAAGAGGGGAGCATATTCTAGATTTATGAACATTGTTTTCTCCGAGCTCTTGGTCTAAATAAAAACTTTATTAAGCTTAATAAAATACTCACTTAAATTAAGAGCACGATGGAAATAATGTTGTTCTTTCAATGTACAGGGTGGTTGGAAATTCCCGTTACAGACTTCTAGAACTTGTAGAGGGGAGTGATAAGCTATGTCCATTCGTTCATCTTCGGTAACGTGAAACACATCTCCTCTACTGAGCAAGGGTTCATAGCTGTTAAGGTACGCACTTTAGAGCCCACGTTCATTGGACATTTTTTCTCGTGTTTGTCCACACTACCAGCACTCAAAGTTACCAACCCAACACTCTTCGCAACACAAGAACCGGTACATGTATTCAACCGTCAGAGGTTTCAGAACGGTTTTCGCTTATAGCTTTCAACTCGTTCGTTTCCGGTACAGGGATCCAAATTAATACATTTATCGTTCTCCATCATCCTAGGAAGTCTGTAACATCATCACGGAATTACCCCATGTATACGTACATTTACAGACGCCCGCGCCTATAACCTGGACGATCTGTAGTCTCGTTGGATGACGTTATCGGACATGGGTTGCTCTTCAAAATACGATGTACTCACTCCCCTCTACAAGTCCTAGAAGTCTGTAACGGGAATTTCCAACCGCCCTGTATATCGAGGTTGTAATGTACATCCATAAGAAATCATTGAAAGTGGTTGGTTGTTCCAGTAAAAAGTAAATGATTCATTTCCCGACTAAGTCTCTGGATACCTACTTAGCGCTGTCTATTATTCCTTTTGAGGTAGTAAGAGGACTTAGTAACATACTATGCAATCCTGTGAAGAAATAGGAAGATGACTCGTCGAACCCAAGTTTCGCAACTCTGTGACACAGACGAAATGGGATGTTTGCTCTTAAACGGTTCGTGTGCAGACTACAAGGGCCATTATATACCTGCCACCATTCTCTGCCTAAGAGAGTATAACGGGACTGTAGCTTCAACGTAGAATTTGTTTTGGCAAGTAATTCTCACAGCTAATATCACACTCCTGCAGTATTTCCGAATATTCCTGCGAAGATTTCTTTTCTGGAAAGTTAGTGTAACTTAGCTCTGCAAAGTTGCAAAGTCAACCATTAGAATCTTGTACACACAGAAACTTTCTACTGTGGACATATTGACTACTGATCAATTATTAGAGCGTTACTGAAGAAAAGGAACGTTAAGGTGATTGTGAAATCAACAACAACAATTGTAGTAACGCAAGAGTTGTTATTTGTGACTGATGGAGCCCGTAGTTTGTACAGTTGTACCTTTTGATGGTGAGTTATCACACTCAGTAGGACATCCATGTCGTGTTGGTATCTGGATTCCTTTCCGGATGCCTGAAGA
Organism: Schistocerca gregaria; assembly: GCF_023897955.1. Lineage (NCBI taxonomy): Eukaryota > Metazoa > Arthropoda > Insecta > Orthoptera > Acrididae > Schistocerca > Schistocerca gregaria. The sequence goes on along the minus strand of NC_064921.1, from coordinate 524,543,874 downwards.
CTTTTCCTCGCCCCAGTTTCCACCAGGATGCTGCCAGACGGGTTTGGCTGGAAGCTAGGTGTTCAGAGTCTTGAAGGCCGGCAGACGCGCTCTTCCCTCTTACATCTCGGGGAATTTGAAAAGGACTCTCTACTCAGCAGCACTATAAAGATGTTACTATAAGGTACAGAGTTGCATTTTTTTGTAACGAAGAATTTCATAATTTTTGTCGTCGTTTTCTCTATATAACCTTCGTCATGATTGCAAAGACCTATGTGATGAAAGGGAGAAACCAGACTTGTTACGGACATCTGCAAAACCTGTTTTTGTCTTCCGCTATCTAGGTATGATTCCTACAGCCTCACTAGTCTGTTTTCTGTAGAGGAGAGCCAACAACAATGCCCATTATGGGCCTTCGACGGGAGTGGCTACCGTCTACACATATTATAAAAAAAAACAGGTGTCCGTATGTATGGACATATGTATGTACACATACACGGACGTACGTATGTTCCATTTCTCCTCCTAAACCATGGACCGATTTCAACCAAATTTGGTACACGAGTCGCTTGCTGTCTGGAAATTATCACTTGTTATAAGAAATACCTACCTATCAAATGGATGGGATTGGAGGTGAAAAAGCAGTGTAACCCACAATGCGTGAATAACTTTACTTTAGTCATCCATTATTTGAGAATGAAAGCACTTAGAGACTTGCAACAATCTTCACACATAATTTCAAACTATTAAGAAAGTTTTTCCCGCTGACGATCTCTCAAAAAACGATTAAAGGTAGAAAGTGTTGTCGCTTACTATATTTTCGCTGTTCACGCAGTAAAAATGCCACATGAAGGACGCTATTCTAATTTATTACTTCTTCATTGCCTGTTGTATTCGCGACGCATTTTGCAGACAGTATTTACGTATACCACTGCATGTACCAGAATAATTATATCATTGTACGACACAGGGGAAGGACTTTTAGAAGATGGAATAAATATATAGTTAGGCAATACCAGGTACTTAGCTAGCAGGGAATAAAGAAGAATCGTCAGGGATGCTTAAGTTGAAAAGCCACGTTTAATTCGCAAACTTCGGGCCAAAGGCATAAAAAAGAATGATGTTCATTTGTGATCATTACTTCTGTTAGTCTTTATTTTTTGAATTTGCGTCATTTCTGTTTTTTTTTACTTTTTTTAAAAAAATAACCTTGATAAATGAGCTTACACTAGAAAAACAAGAAAGTTTTGAAGCTGTGACAAGTCAGCTAGCTCTTCAATTGACAATAAACATTAAATATCTCAAAGCTGAGTGCGGATGTGGTATATATCCCGCCAACAGAAAAAGTAGCCTAACGCTCGGAATAATGCTGATCTTTGGTGTCTGGTGCACCCTGTTAAAGATCGACGTGCGCATTGCTTTCTGCTATACGAACGAGGCGCAGTAGCTCCCCCTACGAAAGAGAGCACTCTTGTCAGGCGGCAGTTTGTTGTCGGGCTGTGACACAGCTAGGGCAGTCCCTCCACAGGACGCGTGCAGCAGGGGGAGGCTCGCGGGAAAACGGGGGGGCGTGGTCTCCCACCAGAGGCCAACGACGCTGTTCTGTCGTACCACATCACTGGACACGGATTTCACTTCTCAGTGATGTATGGACAGCACGGTTAAGGAAACCCTAGGTATCAAATTCTGCGTACTGCAATATTTAAAGGTCACTGAGAATAAAAAATATCAAACCGCATCAGCATGAATGGTTTAAATTAGTCACGAAAGAAAATATTTTACGCTGTCAGGACTGCAAAATAAATTATTACAAAAACTGACTTTGACCGCTGAAAGTGTTTCCGCTAGGTTTTATTCTACTGTTTTTGTTTTGTCATATAATCAGTAACATGCAGCTAGGATACATTCACGTTTAACTTTTTTGCTTTAGCAATAATATGAAGTAGTATAAAATATGGTGCTGTTACATGTGCTCGTAAGGTGTGCAGATGTCTCTTGAGTGAACGATGAGAGCTCCCATCGTATCCTGTTATATTCTATGCTGCCAGCAGTTCATTGGTAGAAATGAATGTGTCTGAGCTGAAGACTACGTAGTAAAACATTGTACCTACAATGAAACCGATTCCAATACACTATGTGTGGAGGGATATATTGCAGGCAGTACAATTTTTATACGTTCTAGGGTGATATTATGCGCCAAACAACTTAACTAGCACCAGTAAGTAGCCAATATTGTCAGCTTGCTACTTATGACGGGACATACTGTCCTTAGACAGTGCTGATCAGTGGTGTAGGAATTGATCTGAAGAACATAAGTCGAAAATTATATCATAAATAACGCTTTATTCACCGCCTAAAATCCAGTAAATTTTCCGAATATTCTACACTTCTCTTCATTTCTATCTCTCGCTATCTCTTTATTTTAAGCACCAACTAACGAAAATAAACCATGGTGTGGCGCAGACAATGATATAGATCTACGATTCTGTCATGTTGCTCAAACAATACTAAATACAAAAGATCACTTTCTTGGAATAAGCTACTTATGATTTTTGGAAATGCTGTACATTTTCTCTTTTCCGGCAGAAGCACCTTTCCTTGTCAAAAAGTAGTGAAGTCTCATGCAGTGGACGAAGAACAGAAGGGATTAAACGACGTTTCATATACGAGTAAATCCGTTGTTGCTTGCAGAATATCTGTATAGAACTCACTGTTAGTCATAGCTAGGAAATCAAGTGCTTCTCCTAGACACTCGAAGACATCTCGCTGTTTTCTGATTGTGGCATTATTTTCATTCCATTTAACTTAGGCTAGAGGGAAATTTGTCGCTCTAGTCAAAACTGAAGTTTCAGTAAGTATGCAGTGAACATCATAACTAGGACTTCTAAGTTCCATTCGGCATCATTGAAGAGTCAAAGGCTTCGATAATGCAAGCAAGCTTAATGTTCAACGCGTTTAGTCATCTCAAAACTGATCATAAAATTTACCTTACCATTACAGCCAAAAGCGCAAAAGTGTGGTTCTTGAATATATTCTATATCTTTCCTCCGATAAACCTTAGCCGAAATGTCTCTGTATTGCTCTTTAGTACGGCTGCAGTGTGCGCGTAGAGATGGGGTTAGCGATCTGGTTTCAGATAAACGTCGCGGGGGACAACGGCCAAAGAAACGAACCACCCACCACACCTTTTCGCATTTGCAACTTTCTTGGGTAAATAAATAAGAGCATTTCCTCTGTAGTATACAGAGTTCTGTGCAGACGGTCCCGGTTGTGACGCTCATAGAGTGAAATTCCTCCTTTGATCCGCAAGGCAAATGAAGGCCACATTATACATCAGAATATGACGTTAATCTTGTTATATTAGCTCAGCAAAACAGTCTACATGCCATGAGAGTTCCACGTTTCCATTTTAAAGAACTGTCAAGTAGTAGCACGCAATACGCCCAGAAAGCCTATGATCACGTGCGTCCTCTTATTGCAGAACGAGTAGTGAATATTGAATCATGATAACCCGTCAAGTTCAGTTCCAGAAGCAGCTTGGTGGTAAAAAGTAGAACAGTGGACTGACAAATCTTACGAGTAGCTAGGCGCTTTTCATTATCTTGGATGTTCGCTCGCACAGCTCAACCGAAAGAAACTCCCTCTTGAAACACAGACCCCGCGCCAAAAGTCGTTTCTAGCTCAGTTTTAATCAACATGATTACTTCAATTTTGTTCGTATTTTTTCTCGTTTATTTTATGCAGCAACATAGGTGTATAAAGATTCTGTAATAAATTAATTGCCGTTATCAAATTATGAGCCACGGAAACAAACTTATGACTATACTAACAAAGCACTATCTTTAACGTTATTCACCTTCTGAAATATGTGGCATAAGAAAACATCAACTGTTAAATAAACGCAGTGCAAGGAATAGAAATGATGTCGGAAGATGTAAACACGTGTGGCAAGAAAACATGTATAACAGCAAAACTTCCTGTGTGCCGGACCGAAAGTCGGGACCTTTGCCTTTTGCCGGAAAGTGCTCTTCCAACTGAGCTACCCGAGCACGACTCTTGTGTATAACACTGCTGCAGTCTCAGATATCTCGATAAATGCATGTGGAAGAAGGTTCATTTAACTGCTAATCGAGGGCTTACTTACAATACTCAAGGTGTTCTTCCTTTTTCCTCTTCGAAAAAGAAAAAAAAAATGTAGCCGAGAGTGATGAAGCTGCGGTTAAGACAATGAACTCATGCTCAGGAGGAGCGCCGTTAAAATACGTGCCCGGCTATCAAAATTCAAGTTCTCCTTAGTTTCACAAAATCAGCACGGATGCCAAGACGGTGTCTTTTAAAAGGACATCGCTAAATTGCTTCCTCATTCTGATCTTATCCATGGTTGCGCTCCAACTCAAATGACCTCGTCCAGTAATATACCTTTCTTCCTTCTCTTCCTCCGAAAACGTGGAGGTCACTTCCGTAAGTCCTTACTTCTTGTACGTAAGTTTTTTACACAGTCATTTTTCGATTATAAGTACTTCTTTGTAATTGCTACACGAGAGATGTTCATTAATTAATTGTCGTGTGTAAACATTGTGTTAGAAACAATCTAATAAACGTTTTCTGTACTACGGAGAGGCTGATGTGTTTCAGGTCGATTATAGATCAAAGCTTGCAGATATGAACGAAGGTTTGAGACGGATATAATTTGGTTGAACTCTGAGGAATTAAGATGTGTAAGTTAATGCTGTAGGAGGGCTCGCTTGGACGCCTTTTGTGTCATAAACTACCTCAACTGGAGCATTCCTGGAACTACACTGCACGTCGTGCGGCATATGAATCTGAGATGCTGTTTTTACCGAGCATCGAGATCTCCAGGCGAGAGATGCGTAGCGGTACCGGCGTGGGCAAGGCGAGCCGCGGCGCGGCAGCAGGAAGTGGAGCAGCAACCTCGTTGGCAGTCAGCCATTGCCCCCTGGCGGAACACAGTCGCTGGCCTACATCCACTACAGTGTGCTCAGGCAGTCGCGCGCTTCTACTCGGCGCTTCAGCTGTTTGGGCGTACGGTAGTTCTTTCACGGTCTATGCACGACGTCCACACGTAGATGTATGGAATTCAGCTTCACTGTTCTCATACCTGCACATCAGGCTGCTGAAATTAAAGAATGAAAGCACGTTCATCTGCTTTCCAAGAAGCTATGGGATCTTCTCCTTCACAAATGGGCACAACAAAAGTTGGTCATGTCTTCGAAAAGTGTCGCGACGTAACAAGAATATTAACATAGTGGTAGGACACTTTGATAACAACGCCATATTCAAACCGTCAGTCTGATATATGAAAGAACAGCCATTCATGCCACCGTTTAATAATAGGGGCTGGTTCCCACTAGACCACAAATGTAGCCTGCGACGAATGAGTTAATTCGTTACATGTTCGGGCAAAACGATTTAGCGGAGTATTTTAGTAAAATGATTGAATCTTTTTCCAACAAAGTGTCAGTTTGGTAGTCGTGAAACATCGAACATCTCAATTTACCACTTACGCGCCGCTGGACAGGTTAGCGTACCATGTGCTATGCGCAGATCTTTGTTTCTTTGTTTTCATTCCATCTTGTGCCATCAGCCATCTCCACTTCTAGTGGATCAACAAAGCATTACCTTACAGTAACGATACGACTCTCTCGCAACTCATGGGGAAACAGTTCAACTAGAAAATGCAGCAGCGACTGCTGAGTTGGAAAAAATGAGAATAGAGTGGTTTCTTGTCTCCTCTCTTCCTGTCTCCTCCCCAGGATGAGCCACACACCAATTATTGCTTTCTTTGCCCTCACTGTTCGGAATAGTCGACTCTTAGTCCATTCAACCACATGTGAACACCGCCCCACTTGTAGTTCTTCGTTTAGAAGATCTACTATGTCACTCTCTCTTGAGTAATTTATTGGCTTCAAGTGAAACTGGCTCTACAAAAATACTACGTTATCTTTTGTTAACACAGTCATTTTGAGATAAGTTGTATGACACAGCTAGTTATTATTATGTGTACTATTAAGTCTATCAGACATTTCATATCAGCTCTAAGTAGATATATCCGTTTATTGTAGCTGACGTTATGCATCATTAAGAAAAAAATGAAAACACAACTGCAGTAAATAACATGCAGGATTTTAAGCGCGACACGCGATTTCAATGGCTTCTGATATCTAATCAGCTTTGAACCTCATGATTCACATCAAACTCTCTACTTTTATAGCATGAGCAACACAACCAATGCTATAGTTTCTTTCTAGTAAAAAATTTCGAAATGAGTAAACGTTGACTTGTCGTACAACAGTTCAAAATGTATTTGTTTGATGTATGATTGCACTAATGAAGAAATGTTACAGATACAGAAAATGAAAATAAGAATTAAATGGCATTTCTATTAGCCCTTCCGTCGCTGTTGTAATATATCGTAACTATATTTCATTTGACAATGTATGAGAGGGTAAAGACAGCCTCAATCCTAACACGTTTCTCCTAACGCACACATATCACAAGTAATCATTATGAAGCAATGTCTTGTTAATTTCCTTCCTAGGCTGACACACTGATGCTTAAAGCATGCGATCCAAAGGTTTTCGTGGTCGTCCACCAAAAATCTGTATCGAAGTGTCAGACCTACGAAGTTCTACATACCGGTTTTTTTCTGTAAATTTTACGTTCGTCGAATAATCCCAAATCTCTGACTTCGTATTTAAGAGGCAGTTTCATTAATGTCCTTAATAATTAATTTTTCCTATATTCGCATACTAGTGCAACACAGAGGACTTGTTTTGGAAATGTATTTTCCTTGCGTGGTGTTCAGATAAATTTGAACGGGAGAGAAATCTCGTATTTTACACTGTGCTTCAAGGACATGACGATTAGGACTGTTTCGTGGGCGTTTTCTTCAGAAAGTGACGCACGTGTTACTTCGACCAGCTCTGCTTGTGAGAATCTTTCGCTTCTGACGCAATAGCACACAAGCAGCGTGCTGTAGCAGTTTTCTTGCGGTTTGTTTACATCACTAGAGGCCACACGTCCATAACACTAAATCTTCTGTGCCGTCTCGGCTTATTACACTCATATACCTTATACCAAAGGCGAAAGCCGCCAACTATTCTTGGTATGTGAGACTTGCCTCTATATTTAATTAAAAAACAGTTTACGGGTGTAGCATAATAATGACAGAGTTCCTTCGCAAACGGTACGCATGTTTTTGTTTGTGGTTTATGGATGATTGAAATCAACATACGCTTCTAATTTTGGAATATTAGCAGTAGGTAGAGTCTGAGTTTGCGCGCCAACATACACACAGACACACAAACACACCACACACACACACATACACACACACACACACACACACACACACACACACACACACACACATACACGATACACACAGAGTGTAAAACAAAACAAACCGCAAAAAAGCAGAACAATGTCGGCATAGCAAGACTTCAGGAAATAAAACTAACCGTACTGGGCGCTTTACTCAAGTCGATATTTACCTTTCAGTTAGATTCGCGTCTCGTGCACACTGAAAACGAACTGACTTTAAGAACACAGTATACCACTTGCAGCAATGAGGACATGAAGTACGTGCCTTGCACTCCTAACGGTCGCGTTCCAAAAAGGAAAAAAAAATTGTATAATTTCAGATATAGTTCACTACATTCACTTTGTAACTACATAAATTTGATATAATTCGAAAATATTCTACTGACTTAGCGTCTGTTTGGTGTGCTGATAGGAAGCGGGACCTAATTTATATATCTACTTGTTGACGCGTTCGCGGCAAATTTTTGACTTGACATCGATAGTCGCTCGCCTCGGGATCTTCAGTCGACCTTTGGCCGAAGATGCCTAGACGACCAGCGACAGGCAACACGTCCAGATCCTCATTTGTTCTGGACAAGGGCCCGTCTGGAAGGTGTGGAGACAGGATTGTGCCCGAGAGAGTTAGTGAAGGGAAGGGAGGGGAGGGAAAGAAACAGCGCTGGTCGGAAACACTGAGCCAGCCTCCAGGCAAGGCCGTCCAAGGCTGCTGCTGCCACACACACACAGGCTGTGGTTCTCTCTCTGTTTTTCATTCAATTCACTTAACGTCAATGTCTTCAAAGAGTTTATGCCACACATAACTGGGCTTAAAAACGACAAGATACGTCCCCCGTATATCTGTGCTCGATACGAAGCCTCTTATTTTGTAGTGTTCTTCCCGCCACGTTACCCTTTTCATAAATACTCGTTTGGCACGTCCATATGTTTTACTGTAATATACGAATACCTGGAATAAACTAGAATGAAATCTGGTAATTCTATTAGTTAGCGGCAAACTTGAAGAAGGACGCAAATGATGCATCCTCCGTAGTGTGAAACGGGGAAGCAAATATATTGTAGAGAATCATTTTATTTGAGCTCTCTGTCTTGTCTGTGGATTCAAAAAACAGTAGGCTCTTGGTACTAGAAAGTATTGTTCCTGTGTCGTCTGAGTCTTACGCACTGGCATAACTGGATAAAATGTTCTCCGATTCCAAGCCACATGAATTGAGATAAAATTCTCCTGCTTTCGTCAGCTCTCAGCGTCAGCGTCCTGGTGGCTCATGTATGTAGGGCAAACACATTGCCTACCCCGAAAGTAAGTCTTAACTCTTGAGAACGACGGTGGTGACAGCTGTCGAAAGCTCGAGAATTTTATATCAACTGACGTGGCTTAAAAACTGAGTACATTTAATCCAAATATTGTTCTTAACACCGGAACTTGTTTCGGCTTATCACATACAGGGTGAATCAGAACTCCAACTTTAAGAGGTGGTAGTATGAACTAGAACAAGAAAAAAAAGTCTAATAAACATTGGTTCTAAAATGTATACCTTAAGAGCTATGAGCACTTTTTCGTCTTCGATACTGTGAAACAGACTACTTCTAGTAAAAGTTCTGTGCTTCGATATTTTGGGAAGAGGTAGTATGGACCAAAAAAAGAACAAAACTGAGCAAACATGGGGTCTAAAAAGCATACATTAAAAGCTATGAGCACTTGTTCAGTAGAAAAGCTGTCTTTCAAAGTAGCGAAGATGTGCTTATAGGTCTTAAGGTATGTATTTTAGAACCCATGTTTGCTTGACTTTTTTCTCGTTTTAGTCCATACTATCACCTCTGAAAACATAGAAAGCAGGCAGCTTCCAGTAGAAGGCGTGTGTCTCACATTAGCGAAGATGAGGAACCTTTCATAGCTCTTGAGGTATGCGTTTTTGAGCCCACGTTTACTTCACAGGTTTTTAATGGTTTTGGTTCATACTATTACGTCTGAAAGTTTGTAGATGTATTTCTGGTGTACGTTGCAGATCTGTGCAACACAGTTACTAATTATTAAAAAAGAGAAGACATGAAAGTTTCTTGACACTGAGACCATACGTTTTGCGATAACAAAAGCAATTAACGCAGTTGGAAAACAAGACTATTTATTAAAACAAAGATACACCCAAATTAAAGATACACATTTGCATCGCAACTGAGGGAAGATCCGAGTAAAACATCCGAGTAACACATTTGCTTGGTCCAGTGCTGTACAATATGTACGAAAGGCCAACAGGTTCCACTCGAGTGTTCCTGGATTAGGTTTCTGGAGAAAAGCAAGGTCAAAGGCTTTCTTCTTATCGTGGGTCAGTATCGAACAATATGGTATGCAGTCTGTTCAGTTTAATTTAGACGAAATACGAATTGGAAACAATCTTCCACCGTGACGCATCCAGCTTCAGTACCATTGCCATATATGTTTTTTAGATGCTTACCTGCTATTAGATTTGTTGAATGAGGAAGGAAGGAAAACTAGATTTTGATATTCCGTCAACACTGATGTCATTAGAGACGGAGCACAAGCTCTCATTGGACAACAATGGGAAAGGAAATCGGCAGCGTCCTTTATAAAGGAACGGCCGGGAAATTCGCTGTAGAAGCTGGAACTGAACGGCCGGACAGACATCTGAACACTAATCCTCCTAGACGCAAGTACAGTGAATTTTGATAAACTTTCTTTATCTACACTAATCTCGTTGCGTCTTCGGTTGCACGATTTGTAGTGAAAGTGCTGCGTTTCCATACCTTCGAATTTATTGCTTCAGTTTTAGTTGTACTTACTTTCTGAAAGTGGAAATTTTCCTTTGCAGAAGAAAGGAACAGAGAGGAACGTTAGTTTTTAGTTTAACTTTAGGTCGTCGATGACGATATTAGAGTAGGTGCAGTCCTTCGGTTCCTATGAGAGCGGGGAGATAAGTGTCCATGGGTTGGCTGAAGGCATATTCCATCAGGCGCCTGAAATGATTTGGGGAAACGTGGAAATCTTAAATTAGCACATCCTATAGAGGCGTTCATACTTTAGAGTAGGTGCAGTCCTTCGTTTCCTATGAGAGCGGGGAGATAAGTGTCCATGGGTTGGCTGAAGGCATATTCCAGCAGGCGCCTGAAATGATTTGGGGAAACGTGGAAATCTTAAATTAGCACATCCTATAGAGGCGTTCATACTTTATTCCTTCAAAATTTGAGCCCTAAATCCCAACCACTGAATCAGCTACCTCAGTCTCGGGTTCCATCCGTGTCTGTCACACATCCGTTTCTTTCATGCTTTCACTCTATCACATACTCTCCACTCACTCTGCACGTGTCCAGTGTTTGGTTCTGTGGGGATCACTGTTTGTTAGTCTTTCTGTCTATCCCTCGTCCCCGCTCCTCCTTGTCTGGATATAATTTACCGTCACCTCCACCTTTACCGTGCTACAAATATGTACGATTTTAATAAGAATAACAATAATTCCCTATGTTTTAATAAAATCATAATAATTAATAAATTGTTTATTTAAAAAGACACAAAATATTTTAACGTAATAATGTAGCACAATGCTTTAGTATAACATCCAAGAAATTGCATTTGAGAAAAATATAGCGTTTGAAAAGCATAAACAGTGATCCACGGAGATCATGACGCTCATGATACCCCCCCCCCTCCCCCCTCTTTCCGTCACAAACAACATGGTACTAAAAACGTTTATATTTTTCCATAAATCAGTTTCCACTTTCTCTGTTACCTTTCGGAAAATAAAGTATTATGGAAACGAACAATCTCAAAATAAGCTGATAACTAGAAAATGTGTAACACTGGATAGCTTTTGGCTTGCTTGCCCGAGGGCTAGCTCATGTGGATGGGCTTGTGGCCAGACACGCTACAGAAAACATTCCAAGAGGTCACTGACAGCGAAATGTCAACCTGGCTCTCCAAAACACACCTGGATTCTTGAATGCTGTTGCATATATAGACATATTATACGGGGTAAAGGCAATGAAGAATTCTGTCAGGTGCTAATGTTGCTGACAATCGCTATAGGAAATGTTAAAGTTAGACACGGTAAGCGTAAAAGCGACTGAAATATTATTCGAGGCAAACTTTTATTTACGGTGTAACACTTTTTCATGGCATGCTGAGACTGCAGCTAATGTAAGGCGGAGCCTGCCGTCTAGTTCAGATGAAAATCGTACATTCTCGAAGTCGCAGGAGGACTGAGATGAGCACGAAAGCCAGCAGGGTCCCGCCGTGAGCCCGCGATGTGTGCCGCGGCGTGGGTGGCGGCTGGCTGCTGGCTGCACCGCCAGTTCCGGACTCCAGGCCGACTCCAGGCGGGCGCTGCGCGGCGCACACTTTCTCCTGCTGCAGACTCTGGGCCCTTCCAGCGACGCGCATCTCCAGTTTCTCCAGCTGCAGCCTAGCCTCCCCTCCTGAGCCCATGGCCGAGTGAGCGTCTACACGAGCAAATGTACGGAAACCAGAAATTCTTTAAATTCTGGAAGATGGCATTGTAAATCGAACGACACTGTAGGAAGGCTGCGACCTATCAATAACATAAGATCTCTCCTGATTTATTTCGGGAATAAAGTCGTGTCATTTACATTTTGTTATTGTGCCCTATTTACTGTGTTTTTTGTAGCACTGTGACTAGCCCCTCCCCTACCCTCCACCCGTCCTCCACCCTCTTCCAGTTGCAAATGATGCGCTGGAACAACGATTATAGCTAATTCTCCATGTAGTTTGAGTCTCTGCCATTTTACCTTCGTTCACTTTTAATAAAATTATGGACGTGGAAGAAAAACACTGGTTGTTTCTTTAGCGAGGTACGCTATCGCAACTTTTAGAGTTAACCACACATAATGCACAAAGTTTCTATTGCAACGTCTGCCACTGCACTTGAATGAACGTCTCCCTGACGCTTTCCAGCTTAGCTAACGAGGAGACGCGCTGTTCTAGCCGTATTATCTTCGGGTGCTGCTACCACGATCAACGTTATTGTCCCTGCCACATACAGAAGACAAGTAGGGCAGTTGTCAAATACGGGGATGTCTGAGAAATGGTTCAAATGGCTCTAAGCACTGTGGGACTTAACATCTGAGGTCATCAGTCCCCTAGACTTAGAACTACTTAAACATAACTAACGTAAGGACATCCCATACATCCATGCCCGTGGTAGGATTCGAAACTGCAACTGTAGCAGCAGCTTCAGCGCGGTTCCAGACTGAAGCGCTTAGAACCGCTCGGCCACGGCGGCCGGCTGTCTGAGAAATCAGATCAGATCATTGGTTATTTCAATAAGTGGCTGTTGTGAAATCGGTACCAAAAGACAACGTTTAAATTTTATTTGCGGTACAAACCTCACGGTTATTGAAGCAAGGAATTTCAAATGCCTGTACACCATCTCATTTACGCGTAACTTCAATAGCCCAATTAATACCATATGTTATGAAAATCAAAGCAGCTAGCGCAGTGGTCAAGAGACTAGACTCACAATCGGCAGTAGAGCGCTTCATATGCCCATCTAACCATCCAAATATAGGTTTCTGTAGTTTTGTTGAATAGCTTACACTGAATGCTTGGATGGTCTATTTTCTTCTCCATCTCAGTCCGGTCTGAGCGTGAGTTTTGTTGCCGATAATTCCATCGTTGACGGACCGTTAAACCTTAATCTTCCTTTCATTTTCGCCATCCTGCTCCATGCATAAGAGATCGTTGCCTTCAGTTGAAAACACAAATAACTGTAATCAATTTATTATACAGGTTGGTCACAAACTGAAAAGCTTGTGAGGGTGTTGCTGGGTAGGTTGTGCTGAAAAATAATTGTCAGAAAAAAATTCGATACCTTGCTCCGTTTAGGAGTTAATTAGCACTGGAGTTAGCAATCAGGCTGGTGTGGTAGAAAATCTAAGGGGCCGGCCAAAGGATTGTTGTTTGGTTGGACATACTATGGTATCTCATGCACTATCATCTACTCTATGACAACAAGAAACACTAACTGAATCTGGGGGCCGCTTGAATCTGCGCGCGCAACAACCTGACTCGCTAACTTGAATGCTAATTAAGTCGGAACCGGAGAAACGTACCGAATATTTTTCTTAATAATTATTTCTCAGCACAAACTACCCTGCACCACCCTTACAAGCTCTTCAGCTCATTTTTAACAATCCTGTGTTACACTCGTTTTTTCCACTATGCATTTCGGAGGATTACACCTCCAACATAATATGGATTTAAAGCATCGACATATTGTACGTAAAACTTCTGGGAAGCCTGTAGCACTGTCTTTCAATGGTCACAGGCTTCTTTCAGTCGTATCTTCATCTAACGGCTAAAATACAGTCCCAGGTTGCCTACTTGACAGCTTCATATTCATCCAGTATTTGAGGAAGAGAGCTGTTAGTGACTTCCAACAAATTTTAACAAACTTTTTCTCACTAAAATCGCCTCACAAAATAATGAAAGGAAAAAAGTTGATAGCGTACAAAATTTTTGCTGTTCACACAATAAAACTTCAGCAACAGGCATGACGTTTAATTTTTCACTTCTTTATAACTAATCCATTCGCAACATAGTTTTCAGACAGTATCCGCATGTACCACTGAATACACCAGCAAAATTATATCACCTTAGATGTGAGTTCGACTCTTTAAAGAATCAGGTTTAGTTGGGAATAGTTTAGTGGTCACGTGTGCCACAGCTTACCGCAGCGTCGTATTCACAATAAATCCATGGTTTATTAATTGACATAAATCCACCCAATGATGGAAGTATATGCGTGAAACGCCTAGTAAAAAGTGTAAGTTGCATTTCAGATTGATACTCGGCACTGTCACCGTTAAAATTAACCCAAAATGTTATAATTTACAGAGTGCCCCTTTAATTTGTCTTTTGTTTTAAGTATTGCTCAGACAAATGAAGGTATAAGATTATAAAATGCCTGACAAAAACGTGAAGCACCCAAAATGGGAAGATCAAACGAAATGAAGAGGGTTTAAAGCGCTGTGACGTTATTTCAGTGATATGGATTCAAGTTTAGCAAGGCGTCAGCAGTATGAGCCCACACATCAGTATGACGTTTCACCCGCTCTGAACTGGATGCATTCCGTGATTCGGTTGGAAAAGATGCCAGAAATGTTTTGTGTCCTCTCCTGAGGCAATCTGGCCCACGTCTCTTTGTCAGTGCTCCTTGACATTCTGGATACTGGAACTGGAATGGAGCTGACGTCCGAGCTGGTCCCACACGTGCTCTGCTGGGAACAGATCTGGGGATCACAACGGCCACGGGAGTACCTCAGCATCACGCAGGCAATTTATAGAGACAAGTGGAATGTCTGCACGAACATTGTCCTATTGAAAAATGGCACCAAGCTACTGTCCAACGGGAGGCAACGCATGAGGTCGCAGAGTGTTTGTGACGTACAGTTATGCCATTAGAGTTCCCTCACTCACTAACTGTGACCTAAAGCTACACCTGATGCCTCCCCACACCATAATAGAAACTTGTAGGAAGTCTATCACTTGTTCTCATATGGGAGCGGCAGATGTGAAGTGTCACAAGGTGCTTGGTGGTCCGTATGATGATGAGTATGCCTGCCATCACGCTCGCACGGATTCCAACATCGGACCACTGTAACATCCACATGACTGACAAATCTGGACATTGCACGATTCGACCAGTCAGACAAATGGAGACTCAGAATAAGGCCCCTTTGAAAATCCGTCAGGTGCTGATAACGCTTTCTCATACGAGTACGCAGCGTCTCCTTTACATCGATCCTGCACCATCTCAAGAAGTTGACGTCCCTTACATACCGTACTTAACATTAGACGCGAACGACTTTAATGCAGTCTGGTGTTTATACCTGTAACACTAATTTGAAAATCTAATCATTTACATATCCGCCGATGGCGTGTACCTGTATGAAGCTGCGTTGACATCCGACCGCGTCTCCTTTTGTCTAGTTAAGCAGTGTGTATTAATTCAGTCTGTCAATAGAATCCTGCGCCTCGGATATGAATAACGTAGTGTGCGACACTCCGCGAACACATTTGTCGTCGAAAGTCGTCAGACGGAGTTGTCGGATAGAGGCGGGGGGTGGGGGGCGATATCTCCTCGCGGAGACGCGGGCGAAGGGCCGCGTGAAGGCGTGCGGCGTGCGTTTCACACGTGTCCGTGTCTGCGTCCGCGCTCGCACAATCGGGCAATTAGCCACAAAGGCTGGCCGCGGGTAATGAGTGAAAACAGCCCGCCGCTCGGCGCCGCGCCACGCCACGCCACGCCACGGCCAGCGCTGCCGCTCTTCCCTCAGCCTCAGGCAGACATGGGCCGCCCGTAATTACCGCCAAAGTAGCTCGCTGGCTGCTTTGTTAGCCACACCACTCTCAAAGCCACACGTTCCGCACCTCAAGTTTCCGTCACCTTATCTCCATGTTCGTGTTATCAGAAGTACATCTCTACATCTGTAGGGCCAAAAATCTAACGATCGTGTCACACTTGTCCGAGGAGCCGTGGATACAAGATTGCATCGGAAAACTCTTATCTGACCGAAAGGTATCTGGACACCTGTTAGTGGACATTAAATACCGTGTGCCCACCATTCGCCATTATGGTGGTTTGAACTCTCCTGGGGAACTTTCAATGAGGTGTCCAAACGTCTGAAGGAATGGCAGCCCATTCTCTCGCAAGAGCTGTAACCAGAGAAGCAGTGACGTCGGACGCTGAGGTTTTCAGCGAAGTCGACGTTTTAACTGCTCCCAAAAAAGTTTCATTCAGCGCTGGTCTGTTCTGTGGGCTCGCTAGTACCTTTGAGGAATGTTTTGGTCCGCACATCATTGTCTCACACATGCAGTTTTTTGACAAGGTGCATAGTCAATCAATCGTTGTTTCCGTTTCTCAATGTAGGCACTACACAATCCTGCATTTAGCATTTTCTCAGGGGCAATAAGGGGACCACACCCAAAGCAGAAAAAATACCTCTACACCGTTAGACCATCTCCTCCATTCTTCGCTGTTGGCACTACATCTGATGGCAGGTAACATTCTCCAGGTGTTCGCCAAAACCAAAACCTTATCTCGAATTGCCGCAGGGTATAGCGCGATTCGTCAGTTCAGATAACTCGCTTACAACCACCCACTGTCCTCCACAGTAGCTCCGTACACCACCTCAAGTGTCGCTTAGCGTTCATTACAGAAATGTGTGGCTTAAGAGGAGCAGCTCGACAATTGTACCGCACCCCTTTCAACTACCCACCCACAATCGTTACGGTAAATGGAGTGGTAGTAGCTCTCGGGTGATTACTTCCACTGATTTCATGTGAAACCATCCGCAGCGCTCGACGATCCCTACCCGTCACTACATGAGGCTCGACCATCCCTGTCCGTCACTACATGACGTCTGCCTTTTCCTGGTTTTGCTGTGTTTTTCCTCCGCGGTTTCACTTCACAGTGACATCACTAACAGCCGACATGGGTAACTTTAGAAGGGTTGAAATGTCCACGAGGCATTTCTTATGCAGGTGACACCCAGTGACTAGTCCATAGGGCTGCCCGTGTGGCCGAGCGGTTCCAGGCGCTTCAGTCTGGAACCGCGCGACCGCTACTGTCGCAGGTGCGAATCCTGCCTCGGGCATGGATGTCTGTAGTGTCCTTAGGTTAGTTAGGTTTAAGTAGTTCTAAGTTCTAGGGGACTGATGACCTAAGCTGTTAAGTCCCATAGTGCTCAGAGCCATTTGAACCATTTGACTACTCCATATCCAAACTCTCCGAGCTCTCCTGGCTGACCCATTTGCTGCTACAGCTTCTCTACTGACAAAACAATACTTCAGCTCCTCTTACAATGGCGGGCCTGCCTGTCATGAGATCTAGTGGTCGATTTAGCATTGCACAGGGGTGTCCAGAGCCCTTTGCTCACATACTGTGCATAGAACAAAGAAAAATCCATAAATTTGGCATCGAAGAGGAACAAAATATCTTGCACCTTCTTTAGTACACAACCCAGCGTTTCTCACGTTGACGTTTGACATATTCACAAAACACTGCATCTCGACAGAAAACGAATGAGATTGCTCACATTACTAAGCGATCACTCGACATGGCGCCTTTTTCTCAGTTTGGAATTGTATCCGTACTAAGTTTCATCAATACCTCTCAGCCCAGTGGCTGTGGACGAACTCTTAGAGACAGTCGTGGTCTTGCACCCGGCCTGATAAACTTCGTGTAGGAGCGTCAGACACGAAGGAAACGAGACTGACGCTGGAAATTTGTGCACCTACCAAGTAGGTAGTAGTGGCTTCCTTCAAAGTAGAACGTACTTGAGTCCACATACGTTTGCTTTACTTTGTTCCGCTGCCCAAAATATTTCTGCAAGTCTTTTCAGGCAATGCAGGAGCTCCTCAATATTTGTCTTCAGTCATAGTGGAACACCACTGTCGTAACAGTACTCTCGTCAACTGTCACTGAATTATTTAAATTTAAGTACTCACATAAAAGGGTGAAAAACGGTCACGTACTAGTGTGCCACTATAAGTAGTTCCTTAGTAGTGCGTATAGTCTCCTTTCTTTTATGTCGAAGTTGAATTCCTATAATACCAACCACGCCAAGAGTATCACAAAGTGTAGAAAGACCAAGTCAAGTGTACGCTTGGAGTGAAAACGGAACGTTTTGGAACTACTAGAGGAGATATTACAGTTGTCCCAGTGTGTAGTAACCCACCGTTCTCCTGTATTATCGTTGTATATTATTGATAGCAAGTGGAAATTATTCAAACAAATCGTGCAATTTGGACTTCACCTGAGAAAGCGAATAAGTGCATCGGTTTCCCTCCTAACACAAAGCGGGACCGTGCTGCTCTCGTCACCAGCGAAAAAAAGAATCACTGTCGGGAAAGATAGAACGGCTCAACAGATCCCATGGCTGCTCGCTATGCCTATGATGCAAATCACAATTAGTACAGTTGATTTCAGTAATAGATAAAAGCTCCATTGCGCTTATTCTTGTTGTTTGACTCACTTCCTGCTTCATTTAGAGGTGGTCCACTGTAAGATAAATCGCGTTTAAGCATTGTAAATATCAGAGTTTCTGTAGCTTTACCAGCAGAATCTCTAGACAATAGTTACTGTACCTAGGGGTGGCAATGTTTCCTTTACCGTCTCAGTCATTTCTTTACATATTCCGAAGCGCAGTTTTTAGCAAAGTGATCGCTGCCAATTTGCTTCCACGTCATTGCCAAATGGTAAAAATTCAGGATATCTCTAATGCCCCTCATGTCCACCAAACACTCAACTTTAAAGTATCGTCCGTCTTACTGAATCACATACGTATTAATGAGCACTGCGTGGCATCAAATAAATCTTAGTAATTGCTCCATCGTAAGTCTGTCACTTAACAGAAAGAAGAAGAATTAAAAATGACATCGTTTACCTCTGTCTAACTCTTTCCACCATTGCGACATTTATAGATGCAATCATTTCTAGGAAATTGTCACCAGCTATGATTTAGTTGGAGCTGAAGAATCACAATCCAATATTAAACTGTATTAATCTAATTACAAAAACATAGAATGACTTTGACTCGCCCCCCTGGAAAGCAAGTCAAACGTGGCAAAACAGCCATTTTCCAGGAACCTAGGAAGTACTTCCGGAATCTATTTTAGACTTGATCACAAATTTAGTTAGTTGTAACATACTTTGCTTTAATAGTTCAGTTTTAGTCCCTTCGTATTTCCGTTCCATAGAGATATGACACGAAAACATTTTATCTAACTAAACATTTCTTTTTGTGCAAGCTGTTGAATGTTCACTGTTACCTCGCAGTCGTGTGGTTTTACTAGAACCTTTATCTATTACTGAAATCAAATGCACTAATTCTGTTTTTGGAACATAGGAATCGCGAGCTGTCATGGGATATGTTAAGCTGTTCTATCTTTCCCGACAGTCTACGATAATTTTGTTTATCATGTTATATTTATCACACCTTTTAACCTGCACAAGAAATATCTTTGTCGTAACTTAAAGCTTTCGTTTGGAGTAAAGTAAACAAAAGTACAGAGCGTGCTGAAAGGTAATGCCTCAGATTTTTTTTATGTGAAAACTCTTATAGCTTCTTAAATAAAACAAACTTACTAATATTCTGCCTCTTTATTCTTCGTGTCTACATGTTTATTTCTCAAATTAGTCACCTTTCGACGAACACATTTCTCCCAACGAGAGAATGTATAATGTGTAGAATGTATAATTTTGTTGACGGAGTCACAACCACGCCTCTGCTTGCTCTGCTTCATAAGTATCAAAGTCAAGTCTTCTAAGGCGTTCTTAAAGTTTGAAAACAGACGAAAATTGAAGGGGCCAAGTCGGGACCTTATGGTGGATCTTCGATGACAGTGGGTCCAAGGCGTCGGGTTGTTGCACACGTAGCAGCGCTCGTGTGTGCTCTGGCATTGACACGAAAATCGATTGCAGTACGCTATTTCTCACCCACAGACATACTTACGTTACACACCGCCATGTACACGATACAATTCGGAGCCGTCTATCGGCAGAGGGTTGCAAATACGTAGACATGGAGAATAAAGATAAGGAATGTCAATATCGTTTGTTTTATTTAAAATGCTTTAAGAGTTGTAACGTATAAAAAGAAGGCATTACTTTCTAGCACGTCCTGTAGAAAGCAGTATACGAAATAGTTTGTTTTCAGAAAAACGAAATGCTGCCATCGAAGGCACACGGGTACCTTCAGCAACGAGTTCCTACAGTCGTTATCCCGTGTCTGTTCCAATTCAAATCAAAAATTTCTTCCAAAGTAAGAAAATTATTTTGTTTTCCGCCGTCTTCCAGATCAAGACGAAGATACCCCCAAAGCAAAATTTCGAGTTTCTGGTACGATACTATCTGCCGTAGCCACAGGTTTCTGATTAAACGACGATAGCAAGAACTATACACGACCACTGAAGTTTCCAATAAAAGTAATGTCGGAGTGTGACTGTACCTGAGGAGACTCACTCTGACTTATGATCTTTTGAAAAGGCATTCTGTTTCGCATGATGTGATTTTGTTGGCCTGGCGAGACAGGAATTTGCATTCCAACGCACTTGAGTCACAGCAGCTCGCATTCCTATTGTGATTACTAATGGTATACGCAGGCATAAGTCCGTTACGTTGATGGGTGACTACCATGTAGCCCGTCCAGCACCCTGATAGGTGACGCATCTTAGCGCACCTGCAGCGACAGAAGCACTCGCATGTCAGCCAGAGATAAGGCTCCCCATTATAAACAAGAACGTGGAACAACGAATGTGCTGACCCTTCGCCCTTTCCTTTTTCAGTATGATGATGATGGCTGAAATTGTTGGGTGGTTAGTGTTTTTCTCAAAATCGGTTGTTTGCATCGCGAACTCGGTAGCAACGGGTGTCCTTTATCCAGCAAGGTTTCTGCACTATAAAAGGAATAAGTACAACGCTCTATCGCACAAACGTGGGAAACGTAGGACACTGAAAATGGTACTGTCTAACTGAAGCGTATTATTGTTCGCTTTACCTGGAGTTGTTCCTTGCCAGTCTACTATTGACATTTTCGGATAGTGTATGCAACCAAACGTAGTGACAGTGTCGTTAATGACAGATAACTTACCATTGTCTACAACGGAGATTCTGTAATTCTTTGCACAATATCCTCTTTCTTCCGTCGTCCATTAACGGAACTGTTAATAAGAGACTCCTTTTTTAGCTCAGTTCATGTCACCTAATTTCAGAGATTTGCTGATCATCGCTATTTGCTCCGTACATCATATGCTGAGCTACACTGTAGTTGTTGGTGTAAATGAACCTATAGTACATAAAATATATCGAAATTACTTAATGTCAAATGACACAAGGTGTTGTAAGTAGCTGTCCTTAAAACACAGTACACATAGGGACAAGAAGATCGATATCAACTTCACACTTGCTGCCTGCTTAATTCAGCAGAACCATTCATACGGTTAACCAAAATTTAGTGGAAAATCTCTACTATCAGTTACAGAAAAAGGAAAATTAGACGAATAATTGTCTAAGATATTAGGGTTCTTCATTCACAGAGAACACAGGAATAAATCTTACGTACATATTTCTGAAAACACGTATACCGTCGGTAATAAGTTCGAACGAATGCCTTGTGGAAGGGGTATTGCGCTGGAGTGAAAACTGCGTGCGACTTCTATGAGGGTAACGATATCAAGCTATATACCACATGACGTCGAAAATGTGGAGCGTCTGACTGTGTGGAACCATACTCATTGATTGGGAAATGTTTCCACTCGCCCGCAAAACTTTCGTATACTTTCTGAAGATCTTAAAAGATAAAAGACTGCAAGACGTAAGTGCTGGTATGCAGCGTTAAGAAAAGTAGACATGTTACAATACAAAATCATTGTGTTTTATTTCCAAGCTCACTTAAGCAGGAAGTGACCCACACGGATTTCAGAAAGACAGCTTCAGTCCACCTTTGGCAACCGTTGAGTCAAGGTACTATAGTGTCACCATTGAGTCGGTATCAAAGTGAACACGGCATCCGGTAGAACGACAGTCGATGGCGATCGCCGAGGTTCCCTGAGTCGTCCCAGCTCAGGTAGTGGCGTCACTAGGCGCCTAGGGGCGCAGAACGGGATATGGCAACGTTGCTCTTGCAGTCATCGTTGTATCTACGTCACTGCTCCGGAATGCCTCCGAAGCTAAATGCGGCGGAAGGGTGCACGTGCAAACATCATTCACTCTGAAAGAGTAATAGTTTCTACTGTGAGGCAAATGCTTTGCGAGAAACATATCCTATGTTTGTGATTGGAAAAGGAAAAATACGAAAACCCACGATCAGACAATGAAGATAGTCTGCCCCCGCCGTGCCATCCTCAGCCATCCGTTATCGGATGTGATATGGAGGGTCGCGGGGTCAGCACACCGCACTCCTGGCTGTCCTTGGAGCCGCTACCTCTCAGTCAGGTAGCTCCTCAATTGGCTGAGTGCACCCCGGTCCAGTTCTCTCACCAACGGAAAATCTCCAGCGTTACCACGTATCGAACCCGAGTACTCCGCATGATGGTCTGTCGTATTGACCATTCGGATGCTAACGAGGACAGGTTAAGGGTTTGTTTATCTAAATTTGAAATTCGGGGCAGAAATAGTTCGTATCACAAGTAAAATCGCGTGAACCGAAGATTACACGGTGGACAAACTGTAGACAGGGACACAGACTCAAGGCGTGGTATTATGTACGTGTGGTAACCAGTCTCGACAAATGTACTCTGAAATGGTTCCGAGTCTCGTCTGGTTTATTAACCTTGCACAGAAACTGTTGTTTACTGTTTGAATACTGAATTATTTTCCTTACTTCCTAAAGTAAGGATTCCAATTAATCTTTTGGTTCGACAATCAACTAAATCTTCACGAGGTTTAAAACGTATCTTATATTTCAGCAGACTAAATGTCTAGCTCAAGTTCGCTTAAAATACTGGTATTTTCTTATAAGTATCTCCATACAGTGTTCGTAGCAGTGGCGTTCTAGACTTAGCTTGAAGTAATGGAGTTGGGCCACCAACACATTGCTGTCAGAGACTGGCGTCGAGGCAGATACAGTCTGAACTATTATGCCTCGTTAGTGGACAATGGTTTGTCCCATTACGTATGCAGTATAGCTGGTCGGTCAGTGCTGTGCATCTCTAAGATTTCTTCAAAAGCACAGCACATCTTCATTTTAACGGATCAGCCCAAGAAAAGCTGCTAAAAGACAGCAAAGGAAAGAAAGACCTCGGAGAAGTTTATTTAGTCTCAGCTGTTGAAGTGTCGCTGAAGTTACGATGTACAAGGTCAATCACAATAGCATTATAGTTTTTATCCATTGCACCAAAGTAATGTTTATATTGAAATACTTCGTGTTTTTGACGAAAGATTCTATTACAACGTAGTCAAATGATAAATCCGTAACATTCAAAATTTACTGCCTTTTCTTGTATGTAGGCATACACTGTCGGATCGAGAACCGTTGAGCTGTCTGAAACGCCGAGGACGGTGTCAGAATACTTCGCAGACTTTATTGAAACGTTCATGGTCTCGGTCTCCGTCCGCGTTACAAATGGAATGTGCAGGCCATGGAACTGAAACTTCCGCAGTTACCTATCTGTCATAACTGTTATCATCCAGTGCATCCAGAACAGTGTCGTTCAAATGTGTTGCAACTCAGTCAGGCACGGACAACAGGCTTCACTTATTTGCAGGAACACATCCTACGGCTTACAGCACTTTTGGAATGGAGTTCTGATGAAAGTCCTTGTACGCAGCCTCTTTAAGACGTTTTCGCAGAACGTACTGCTATATACGCACCAGTTATTCTAATCCACATTTTAAGCTTAAAGTGCTTACTGCTATCTAGCCGGAATTGTTCCTTGCAGATTTTCATCCACCGACAAACCTTGCCGCTGTGAAGAAAGCGGAAGATATTATGAATATTTATGATTTCCAGACTGGAGAATTTTGAGAAATGTTCATGTATTAACAAGTAAGGAAAGCAGGAACCTAGAGGAAGTTCATAAAAGTGTTTGCTGCACGCTTTAATTTTTTTCCAGTCGGTAATTCGGTTATGTTACAGCGAAAGCAAAATTGTTTCGTATGCACAGTATGGTATTAAGATCGTTATCTCATCGTCTACATTCATAGATTAGGTTCCAGATTCTTGGGTCTATCATTTCCTATGCCGACTCACGTCCCTTGTCCCTTTAGGTATAAATTGTAACGTTGTTTTAGGAATCTGCCTTTTGCATGCTGTTTGTATGTTTCTTTTATCTCTGCTTATACGTCTGGGCTATTTCTGTTATTGTAAATATTTCAGGTCATATATAAATTCTACGCACCTTAATTTCTGTTCTTTAACTGATATGAGGAATTTCATTTCTGACATTACTATTCGATTTTAGTCTTTCCTGTTTCCCATCGGTCCCTAAAGTAGCAATGGAACAGCTGGTGTTTTGTAAAATTTAAGTTGCATTTCTTTTGTTGTCTTTTGTTTAAGGTTATGTTTATTGTTCTACAGACAAATGTTCAAATGTGTGTGAAATCTGCTAAGGTCATCAGTCCCTAAGCTTACACACTACTTAACCTAAATTATCCTAAGGACAAACACACACACCCAAGCCCGAGGGTGGACTCGAACCTCCGCCGGGATCAGCCGCACAGTCCATGACTGCAGCGCCCTAGACTGCTCGGCTAATCCCGCGCGGCGTTCCACAGACAGCGAGAAGATTTGTTGCGTTATACTTTACATATTTATCATAATTAAAAGAAAGGTCGCAGCCCAGATAGTTAAAATGACTTACTTAATCTGACCTAATCGATGAAAGCTATGTGTCGCTTTGTGAGATTAGTGACATTAAAATATCTGGCGAAATTTAAAAAGTTCAAGATTTTGTGGAAGATCGGATAAGCGACGTAGGGCAGCTATTGTCAATGTTGGTCTAATTTTTTCGAAGCATGTTCGGCGCGCTACTTATTAGCAGGCGCGACTTGAACACTCGCCTGTCTTTGGTGTTGATTTCCTGAACAGAAGCTCTGCGGAAATGCCTTATATTCACACGTGACTGTGCCCGGACTGTAGCTGTGCGGCGTGCGTATGGGCCGGGTCCCGTTTCGCAGCGTTTTCGGCGCCGGCTGAGCAGACAGGGAAGGGAAGGCACGCAACGCACGGGTCAATGGCCAGCGAGGCGCGGCGAGCAGGTAGCAGCTAGCAGGCGGTGTTTATCTCCCCGCACCAGGTATTGCCATGATAAGCGCCGGGGCGCGCGTTTCCGTTACACGCAGCGAGATTAGCCGCCTCGCTGCAACGGTTCTCAAAGCAGCGGCAACGCTCACTCACGTGCTTGTTAATACAGCGGAAGTTTCGTCCCGATAGCTCTGCAGCCGTCACTGGCTCCGACTTACTGATCGCTAAAGCTAGCGGGCACGGTACTCCCTTCATGCGCTACAATTGTGAACATCCGCGATATGGAGTAGCAAACACAAAGATACTTTACACTTACTTCTGTTTGAGAACCATAGCATACACGATTAGAATCACAATTTCGGATATACATTGGTACCTTCACACTCTACAAGAGAAAAAGGGAAAAGTCCACACTACAATCGTAAAATATGTAAAATGTTAGCCAGTTACAGTATCGTGAAGCAAAGACCAAAGTATTTGCGTTTCACACCCGTACGTCATAGGAGGCATTTAGCGAACAAAGCGTTCATTAAATGCGTCGGCATACGACATCGAAGACCAAACACCACAAAAGTAAGGAATAACCGAATGGCGCCTCGTCTTTCTGTACTGTTTTCGCTAGATGCGCGTCCTTTAATGGTGAAAGAGGACCTGACAAATCTTTAACGTGAAAGAAAAAAAAGCTCTTTTCCTGTTTTAAAATGTGAAAAGCAGAAGTATGGCTCAGTCTGTCGTCATACTACGTTACTGTCTCTCCGTAGACATAATTTCGATTCATGGGCAGTTAGTTACTAAAATTTGACAAAAGGCCCGGCAATCATGACATCGTTAACAGCATTTCGTCGTTCAATGGTGTCCGCACCTGTTCTTTTTACATTACCATCAAGAGTTACAGCATTTCATAGTTCTAAAATCTTACTCTAACGGAACTGTTATCTAAAAAGTGACAGGGTTTTTCCTTTAATGTTCCAATATCCTCGCGTGGGTCGAGTTTATAGCGAACGATGTAATGAACTTCCTACAAGTTATTTTCATTTGATATAACGTAACGCTCCAAAACTCTCTCTCTCTGTCTAATACTTAAAACTGCAATTTATTGTTAATATAACTGATCTCAGATGTGAAATATTTCGATTCAGTTTCCTGCACCATTGTGAAACGTTACAGGCAGCATCAAGCGTTTGCTAACGACTGTTGCGAGCTGTGGTTGGCTGTTGCAGTCTCTTGTGATTGCGTAAGAATTAATTTAAACAGAGACGTTAGAAATATACGCAGTTCTGGAGCTTGACACATTATTACTGAAAAAAGGCATATGTACCAAAAAGTGGAAACTTAAGAAGAACAGGAATACCTTCAGTAGCCGCGCGGTCTCGGTCGCCTTGTCACGGTCCACGCGGCTCCGCCCTTCGGAAGTTCGAGTCTTCCCTCGGGCATGGGTGTGTGTGTTATCCTTAGCGTAAGTTAGATTAAGTAGTGGGCAAGCTTAGAGTCCGTTGACATCAGCGGTTTAGACCCTTAAGACCTTACCACAAATTATCTAAAATTTAAGACAAAATATAAAACAATACCTACATGTGAAACTGGTATATTTGGATCCGTTGACAAGGTATTGTCTCCTTGATGGGAATATAATCCAGAGATCCTAAAGAACTAAGAAGCAAAATCAGTTACATCAGCTGTACTTTCACAAAAACTTATTCCGTAGAGACTACTTTGTTTGACGAGTCAACTAGGTGGATGACAGATAAATTTTTACATGGAAAAATATGGAAGCAACGCAAACTTTCTAAAGAACACAGTGTGTCACACCACCACCATCGTAAGGCAGGCTGTCATGAGTATGGAGCTCGGTCTGACCAAAGCAGCCCTTGACCATGGGTACAAACAGTTCTTAGTTGTTCTTAAAGTGATACGATATCTTTACTTGGATATCCACAATAGCTACCTAAGACACACCACACATTCTGTACGTACATACAATTTTGGTAGAGGTATAATTTGCGTTATCTCCCACAGTCAGTTATTGGAAAACTACTAGCCCCACACTTAACCAAATGAACAATCAAATCACTCTTCAGTAGTGAATGTAAGTGGCTCGTGATCTAATGGTTAGCGTTGCTGGCTTCAGATCATGGGGTTCCCGTTTCGATTACCTCCCGGGTCGGAGATCTTCGCCGAGGAGCAAATCGCCGAATTGGCGTGAAATAGGACAATTGCAATGGGTACTTCCGGCTGATAAGGCCATTTGTTCGTTTATTTCGTTTTTTGTACTAAATCATTTCATATTGGGAAAAATAGACTGCAAAAGGCTGAAATATGAGTTGGATTCGTGATTGACACGAAGTTTCAGTCAGGGATTTATTTACAGCGTACTTCCGACTGCGGAGTAAAACTTCCCTGTCAGACACAATCCAGACTCGCATTCGGGACGGCATTTGTTGGAATCCCTGCTCGACCATCCAAATTGTTTCCCAAGATGTTCCAGTTCGCTTGTGGTAAATACTGGGACGCTTTCTCCAACAGATGACGGTCAGTTTTTTTCTCCAGACCGAGTTTGCACTCCGTCCCCAATGACCTTACTGTCTATGGGACGAGCAACACTAATCTTCTTCCTACATTGTTTTTCCTTGAAACATTCTCTTTATTTCTGGTGTGCAAGTTTACCGAAGTATGCGGAAAAACTTGTGTGGGGTCTGGAGCAGTGTTGACTGCTAAAGTTGGAATGCGAGGCGAGGTTGGAGAGTCGAGTTGATAAGACAGATGCAGTGCCAGCGGTTACTAGGTTTTAACGTCTCAGGACGCCTCGGTTATAAATCGCTCGTGTGAGCCTTGGGTAGTGCTAGAATGTATTTTTCCCCGTATCATTTTAACGGTCTGTTAACTAGGGTGACAGGTGCTTGCAGGTATTGCTAATGACGGAACCCACCAGCAGCCAGAGCAGCATTTACTTCGGTGTAGCAGAAAAGGCGGAAACACGAAACAGCAGTCTGAACCGTACGTTCTGACACACAGTTAGCAGCAGTGGTGGCTGTGAGGCGGCAGCCGTAGGCATGTGCCCGGGAGCACGTGCTGCGCCCCGGCGCGCCGCGTGTCGGTTACTGTGTCAGCCAGCGACCTACCTCTCTGGGCTGCGCCGCGCGGCCCGCATGCTGATGCCGGCGGAGGCAAAGCCAGAGGCCGCTCACCCAGCCGTAGCCCCGCGGGCCTCAGCAATGGGCCGCTTCCAGTCGCAGCTACTGCTGCCCGGCCATCAATTGACCGTCAGCTATTTTGCCCCTGTATGGCGTGAGGGTATCCCACAGCAGCAATTTCGTGGTGCGATTCTACTGCGCGCTGAAGCAGCACGGATGTTCCTTCAACCCGAGAACTGTGATACGTACCAGGTCGGGTTGACAGAGGAGATAGAGAAGATCCAAAGAAGAGCGGCGCGTTTCGTCACAGGGTTACTTGGTAAGCGTGACAGCGTTACGGAGATGTTTAGCAAACTCACGTGGCAGACTCTGCAAGAGAGGCGCTCTGCACCGCAGTGTGGCTTGCTCTCCAGGTTTCGAGACGTTGCGTTTCCGGATAAGGTGTCGAATATATTGCTTCCCCCTATTTATACCTCCCGAGGAGATCACGAATGTAAAATTAGAGAGATTCGAGCGCACACGGAGGCTTTCCGGCCATTTTTGAAGTTTCGACCGTCTTTGTAGCGATCCAAACCGATGGGTTCCGGGGATAGTCTTCCCCGTCTTTTTCTGTCTTGATATGTTTATCAGGTGGCAACTAACGCCACATTCTGGTATGATAAGGAAAATAAAACCTATTCATAATTGCGGTAACACTTACAAATTTAGCTCGGTAACGAGTGTATAGCTACTAGACACTTTCAAGCTGTGGAATCGCTAAGAATTGGGGCGGGCCTGTCCTTTCGGGAAGCTCCCGGCTGTGTGTTTGTTTGTGTGTGTGTGTGTGTGTGTGTGTGTGTGTGTGTGTGCGTGTGTGTCGCAAATAATGTAAATGTTGTCTACTGCTCCAAAGTGCACTGTGCAAGTAGGACTGAAAGAGACAAAAGTAATAAACAGTGAAGGCTAAAAATAGCCGGACGTAATGGTTGGAAACCGCTACAGTCTGAAAGCAGGCAGGCGACTCATGCGGAATGCACAGAAGGCCGCTTGGCTTACGTTCCGCGCGGCCCTTCACGCCCCCTGAGCACGCGTACGCACCTGACATGCAAACTACACGACACATTAAGCGGGAGCTGGCAGCCTTAGTTGTCCAACAAGCGCGGCGACCGTGTTCAGTGTCTTATGTTTTGCGTCTCTTACCACGGCTTGTTTCGTACTGATTCTGTGCTCAGATCTCTTCCTCCGATACAGCCCGACCAAGAAAAGTGTGTGCTTGAGCGGCAACTATGCATTTAGGAACTTCTGACCTGTTGTATGTTGCAAATCAACGCTACCTTCGACCTTCCTTCGATCCTTTCCTGATATTTTACAGTAGTAGTACTGTGTTGTGTTTATGTTTACTGTCTACAGCCGACAGCTTCCCGTAATACGCGCCGATAATCCAGTCACCTGTGCTTTCGATTTAAGTTCAGAAGTGGAGTTAAAATTATTGTGCGTTTGGAGGATAGCATTGTACTGAATTTGGAAAATCAGAAAAGAAGGGAACCGAAGCGTTTCAGGTGTGGTGCTAGAGGAGCATTTTGAAAATTAGGTGGACTGAAAAGATAAAAAAATGAGGAGGTTGTCTTCGGGATCGACGAGAAAAAGAATATGTGCAGAGCACTGACAATAACGAGGATCAGAATCTACGTCTGTACCTACATAGATGCTCCGGAAGCGGGCCCTGTACCACTACTTGTCATTTCCGCTCCTGTCCCACTCGCCAATAGAGCGAGGGAAAAACGACTGTCTGTAAGTTTCGTATGGGCCCTAACTTCTCGTACCTTATCTTAGTGGCAGTTACGCGCGATGTATGTTGGCGGAAGGAGAACCGTTCTGCAGTTAGCTCCAAATGCCGGTTCCCTAAATTTTCTTAATAGCGTTTTGCGAGAAGAACACCGCGTTCCCTCCAGGGATTTCCATTTGAGTTCCTGAAGCACCTCCGTAACACTTTTTTGTTCGACCCTACCGATAACAAATCTAATTTCGCGCGGGCCGCATAAACCAGCCGGAACACTGACGACCGAGAAAAAGAGATTTCGATTGTTGGACCGCATCAGGCGAATGGCACTTGCGCGAATGCCTAAGAGTTATTGAGAACACACAGTCAGCTGGAAGGTGCCATCGCTTTAGGGTCGCACGCAAAAGATATCAGAAAGAAATTCCTACAGATAGACCCTGGCGAGTAGGCAAGCCCTGCTTAGTGGAAAAGTATGACATACAAATTAGTATCCATGCAGCAAAGAAGATATGTGCGTGAGCACCCGTTACAAAGAGAGCCAGTTGGAACGAGGTAATAGTTTGAAATTTTGCTTGCCTGAATGTAGCAGTGCATACTTTTTGATTTCTCTCTTATTCGTTGCTCTCGGAAACGATCAAATTACACCAGTGGGTTATGTCATCGTCCTTTAGGCATAAATTGATGCTACTAATATCTCTCTGCTATGTGGGGACTTATATGGAACTTTTCAAAAGAAGGGAGCAGGGAATACTAGCTTTTGTCGATGCTGCGTTTGGGACTAAACAGTAAGTCACTGTCACAGCATTTATCACGTTTGATTTAGGGAAATCGTGCGAAACTAAATCATTGTTGTCGTACAAGCACCTGGACCCCTCTGCAGTGGATAACCATCTAAATCTTTCTGGAGATACCAATGACTACCACCGTCGAACTGATACAGATGACGCGATAGTTTCTGCCTACCCTGGCCCGCCCGCGTCATTCAAGAACTGCGGTGGGGACGCACCGCGTTGAGATACACGAGTATGGCCAGCGGTCGGATGCAAGGTGCTCGTACCACGGAGCGCTGCGCGAGTGGCACGTTTCGCATAAACGGAGCGTTTCACTTGCAGATCGGAGCATGATGTATCAGCACGAGCGCCCCTCCATCTGAGTGTCGTGCCCGCCATTTGCATACAAACACCCCGGCGTCTCTGTTGCACGGCGCAGGGTTCACTCAGCGCTATTCTCACAAAGTGAGGAAGGCGTTAACCCGGAAACACTACATGCAGACAGACTTTAAATTCTGTACCTCAGGTGAACACTCCGCTCCCTTGTAATACAGCAGAAGTACTTCGATAACTTACTTAAACATCTCGCGGGGCACTTATTCATGAAAGACCCGATACCCCATGATTTGAAGAGATATCGCCGACTGGAAATCTCGTGTGAACTAATTCCTACCTCGGGCATGGATGTGTGTGATGTCCTTAGGTTAGTTGAGCCTAAGTAGTTCTAAGTTCTAGGGGACTGATGACCTCAGATGTTAAGTCCCATGGTGCTCAGAGCCATTTGAACCATTTTTGTGGACTAATTCGAAAGACGTCCCATAGATTATAAGTTGATCAGTGTAAGAATTATTAAAAATTCTCGGTCTGTTTCAAAGGTTATATTGGCACCAACATTGAAGGTAAAAACACGATCATAGCTCGATCTCAAAAAGCCTAGCTTAAAGTTTGATGAGTGACTGCAGCAGCATTCGTCACGAACTTCATCTGTAATTGGACGAGCAACTAAGTGGTGGTTCCAAACCCTTTCGAGGACGTCTGCTGTGACGTTTTTGATGGCTGAAGCAAATCAGCATTCAACCGGTCCCAACAGAAGCACAACAGCTCCCCTATTGAATGTATTTTTGCTCCGTAATTTCTTGTGAGGTCTACAAAAGACACATATCACTGCATTTATCTCATATGCATACCGTCCAGAGGAAATATGTTCCATTAAAAATGGTTTTTAAAGTGTATGTCATTCCAGCGAGTTTTGGTAGCTTAAGGAGAGGGGGCTTTTGAGGCTTTACAATATTCCTATACAACCATTTTGTTTTTGATGTTGCTGAGCAACAGTCGTACAATAATTTTTAAGTGAAAACACCGCCATTTGACTGTATTGTTGTTTATTTAACTATGATCAGGTTTCGGCCTTTTTATGCCCTTTTCAAGTTATTGAGTTTATGTCATTAACATATATTGCAGGACATCACGCTCAAAATTGACCATAAATTAAGAAAAATATGCGCTCCGCACAAAACGCCAGATGTAAAACCATCGTCTTGTAAAAATATCAGTAAATAACAGTGGGAGCACGTCGTATTCAATAAAAACTGATTTACTTTGGTATATAAAAGATCAACACATGTCACTGAGTCGTAATGATAGTATTAAATATGACGTGCTGCCATTATTATTCACTGATATTTTTACAGGAAGATGATTTTATATCTGCCATGTCGTGGGAGCGAATATTTTTCTTAATTTATGGCAGATTTCGAACTTAATGTCCTGCAATATATGTTAATGATATAAACTCAATCATTTGAAAATGGCATAAAAGGCCACATAGATCGTGCATATTCCAGAGTTTTTAGGTCATCCTGTAAATATAGCCGGAACCACGTAAAACTTGCTCCCCTTTTATTTCGTGCACGCTTCAGGATATCGAAAGGCAGTTTTCGGCAAATGTTAGTTTGCAGACGAGGACATAATTACCTTGCATGTTTAATACGCTTAACTAACGTACGTACTGATGCTATACTATATTAGTATCGGAAAGTTCTTGAAAAGATAAGTTCAGTGACGTAACGTTTGTTATTGGAGGCGTTGAAGTTTTGCCCAGAGTACCCGAGAAGTTAGTTAAAACTGCAATACAACGCGACATGAATCGGCTACTGCGATGTACACACCGCCAAATGGACTCTGATGCCCGTATGCGTCCTTATGTGCAGCGATAAGGCGTGCTTACGCTGCACACGACGCAACGAGACCAGACACGAAGTTGTAATTGAAGCTATATGTTTATTATCTCGCATATCAGAAGGGTTCTAAGAAAACTACCTAATTCAAAAGAACGTATAAACTCAAATTTAAGTCAACAGCTTCTGTGGAGTCAAGTAAACAGTCGAAAGTCTTGATACAATGAGGCGGTTCGGTATCGAAGTCCCACTTGGCAGTGTTCAAACTGTATTAGCTATATCGGCAGTCTTGCCTTTTAGTTTCATCTAATTTCTCGAATTTTTTTTGCGAAATACCTTTGACAAGCGTTGTTCCATTTCACTCACCTTTTCTACAGCTTTCTAAGGTCTTTGAAAAAATACATACTTGTTTCAGTACCTCTGTTGATGCAAGAGATACGTGTATTTAGCTTCTTTTTCTACTTCTTCTTAGCTTTAACTCCGTCTACAGCGGGTTCTGGTTAGCGCATTCGACTCACATTCGGTAGAGCGACGGGTTCAAACCCCGTCGGTCCATCCACAGGTTGGTTTTCCGTGATTTCTCTAAATGGCTCGAGAAAAATGCTGAGACTGTTCCTTTGATAAGTGCACGGTTGACTCCCTTCCCCACGCGAACTTGTGCTCTAATGACATCGCCTTCGATGGGACGCTAAAATCTACCTTCTTTCCTTTTAGTACGGTGTCTGCTGCTCTCAATATTTGGCAATGTTATGTTATTTAACTTTCCTGTTGTCGTCAGTTTCCAGAGAGAGGGAGGTCGCGTTGGTCACCTGTCTATAAACTGTGTAAACTTTATTCTGTGTATGATTGTACCTTCCGACGTGAAAATTGGGAACCGGCCATCATTTGTCTAAGATAGGGAGGGAAACTTCTAAGAACCAGCGTCAGGCTGCCCGGTGGACAAGCCATAGTCGTTAATCCAGCGCGAGGTTTCGATAAGGCTCTGGTTCTCTTTCCTGTCTCTGTGGTGAATGTAATTAACATGCAACCAAAACTTACGTACCTTTCTGCGTACTACCATTTGCCGAAAACCTCGTTTCCACTGGATGAAGGTTCTGGAAATAAATCGGTTGCAATCTTCTCGTGATTCCTCCTTTGCCGGCCGGAGTGGCCAAAGCGGTTCTAGGCGCTACAGTCTGGAACCGCGCGACCACTACGGTCGTAGGTTCGAATCCTTCCTCGGGCACGGATGTGTGTGATGTCCTTAGGTTAGTTAGGTTTAAGTAGTTCTAAGTTCTAGGGGACTGATGACCTCAGCTGTTAAGTCCCATAGTGCTCAGAGCCATTTGAACCCCATTCCTGCTGTGTGTTACCAAATATGGGTGGTCACCACTGCTGTCTACATTTCCGACTGTCTTATGAGCACGTTCACAATGTTCTTTTTATTATTTATTATTAATAATAATTATTATTATTATTGTTATAGCAGAAAACTTAGTGTTTTGCGCTTGATTACGACTCCTGTATGGAGCAGTGGACAAGGACTACTTTCATCGCGTTTATATAAAGGACAAAGAGTTGAGTCTTGTTTGGTTGCGCACTAGCCAGCAGCAAGTTTGGACTTCTTACGGACTGCAAACCTGTGTCTTTAAAGGCGAAGCTGAGTCCGCTGATGTGTGAGGGCGTGGCTGGCGCGGCGTAGTGGCAATGTCAGGGCGAGGCGGTGCGAGAAAGTGGCCGCTCGGCTCACAGCTGACTGCTACCGCCACCACACCCGGCTCACCGCCCGTGGGTCCTTCCTCACCAGGGGGTCGCTGCAAATACTGGGCAAACCCAACAACACAGTCTTTGGTGGAACCACTTCATCTCGAATTGTACCTAGTACCTTAAAAATTAAGTCTAAGTGATTCGCAATCGATAAGTCCATAAACAACAGTGTAAGGCGATGAATCTTCACTGGTTTCGGATTTCAGCTGCTCCTGAATACCGATATGGAGTTAACTTCCAAACGTTTCTGTGGCAGCCAACCTCTGTGAAAGTCTAAATATCTTACTCAGTGGAAACTAATGTAATGTCTCAATGGTTTGTTCTGCTTTAATTTCTACAAACAACGCCCACTCATCCAAAAACCGTCGTCTGCAGTCGGACGGGCTCTGCCAAGTGGCGCTTCTTCATTTACACGAATACTTTGCAAGTCTGGCAGAGGGTTCATCAAACCACCTTCCGACTATTTCTCTACCGTTGCACTCTTGAACAGCGTGCGGGAAAAACGAACTTTTCCATCTTCCGATGCGAGATCTACTTCCTCTTATTTTATTATTATGATAATTCCTCCCTTTGTACGCTGGCATCAACAAAATATTTTATCATTCGGAGTAATTATCTGGTGATTCAGATTTCGGGAAAAGATCTCGCAACAACAAGAACAGCCTTGTTTTTAACGATTTCCACCTCAACTCGCGTATCATAGTTGTGACAATCTCTCGCCTAGTACGTCATAAAACACAACAAGATACCATTCTTTGAACTTCTTCGATGTCCTTCTCAATCCTACCTGGTAAGTACCCCGCGCTGCAATACTGTTCAAAAATGTGTGAAATCTTATGGGACTTAACTGCTAAGGTCATCAGTCCCTAAGCTTACACTCTACTTAACCTAAATGATCCTAAGGACAAACAGACACACTCATGCCCGAGGGAGGACTCGAACCTCCGCTGTAGTACTCCAGCAGAGGACTGACAAGTGTACTATATGCAGTTTCTTCAGTACACTTGTCGTATCCTCTAACGGTTTGTCAACAAAACTCAGTCTTTGGTTCGCGATCCCCACAGCATTACCGTTTCAGTTTAGATTGTATGTATTTATTATCTCTACATATGTAGTTGAATTGACAGTCTTGAAATTTGTGCGATTTATCATGTTCAACTGTCATTTAACGGATTCCTTTCAGTACTCATGTGAACGACCTCACACTTTTCGTTATTCTGTCCGTTGCCAATTTTCGCAACATACAGGTATCTTGTGTAAGTCGTTTTACAATTGGTTCAGATCTTCAGATTACTTTACTAAGTGGTAAGTGATAGCATTATCTGCAAACAATCTAAGAGGGATATAACTCCGTTCTCCACATACTGCCTGCAGCTTCCTTTTCTTCTTTTCTTCAAGCATTTGGCTTTGACAGGTTCCAGCCTCCTTCCATCTTTTTCTCGGTAAACCAATGTCTTATCAAACCCTTATGTCGGAAGATCTTTCCAGTCGTGGTAGCCGATTTTCTTCCATCCTATCCTTATTACTTTCCCATTTTTCCCATAGTCGGTTATCTTGTCATTTAGGGCAAAGATGTTTAGCTCCTGTTCTGTCTTGTATATCCCTTTACCGATGCTAAAAATCTCATTTCTGCTGCTTGTACCCGTATTTGATGTACTTCTTCCCCATTACCCGTGCTTATCTACCATAATTTAAACTAGGGAACGACATTGTTGATAAAAGACTGTATACGAACTGTAATCTTCGTTTTGCTCTACACATTAGTCCATGAAAAAATTTTTAAAAAGTGACTCATTATTTTTCTTTTTTAGTTTTTCTACAGTAACACTGTACTTGTAGTATCATAAATGAAACATAGGGCCTTAGTATTAATGGCACTTGAACAAAAACTTGTTTATTGGAAGTTAGAGCCAGTTAGTTCCTTAGTACGGCACGTAGAACATTCTTAACTCTAGAACACTAAAGGATGGAAAATGTTACATTGCTACTAAACCATCGTAAATTGTAATCGTAAGCTACTCCAGATTGATTCAAAGGAAGTCATAGTTTATAGGTTACGCATTAGTTAATTACAATTATTAGATCTCTGTAACATGTAACATACCATATTAAGAACGAAATGTTTTATAACCCACTGCTACCGCAAGTTTTACAAGGGTTTAGTAATCTAGGATTAATAATTATTTATTTTCTAATTTCAAATGTTCAAATGTGTGTGAAATCTTATGGGACTTAACTGCTAAGGTCATCGGTCCCTAAGCTTACCCACTACTTAACCTAAATTATCCTAAGGACAAACACATACACCCATGCCCCGAGGGAGGACTCGAACTTCCGCCGGGACCATTCTAATTTCTTCCGTTATTTTTTGCAGTGACGAGATGATTAACGCAGTTTTGTGGTCTCAAAATTACCTTCTCAATTCATTGGGTACAAATAAGTTGTGTACAAAAAGAGATAAACTGTTGATTGCTCTTAACAAATGTGAGATTTGGCACATTGTTAGAACGTTTGGCGTTTCCCTTGTTCAGCTGCTCCGTGACGCACTCCCGCTTTGGAAGGGGACGTGTTTTCCTACTCGTCGGCTGTCCCAGAGGACCGCAGACGCCACCAGCGCGTTGTTTGTCAGGCGGTCATTAGCGCCTGCACAGGGGCTTGGTCAGCACTCCTCTTCTAGTTCGAACTGGCCGTTGCTGCTCTGCCTCTGTTACAAAGTAGTTGTCTCAAATCCCCTACCTCTCAGACTCGCCAAAATACGTAGTATTGTGTAAAATATTAGATAAGCATTTAAACATTTAGTAAATAAAACGGTATTCATTTTATAAAACAATACCGTCGTTTCGCATCCTAAGAGTTAACGACTTTGTTGAACAACTCAAATTTTTGTAGTTTGATAAAATAAGGATCAGCAAATTTGACATTTCATATCTGACTGAATGGTTCAAATGGCTCTGAGCACTATGGGACTCAACTGCTGTGGTCATTAGTCCCCTAGAACTTAGAACTACTTAAACCTAACTAACCTAAGGACATCACACACATCCATGCCCGAGGCAGGATTCGAACCTGCGACCGTAGCAGTCGCACTGTTCCGGACTGCGCGCCTAGAACCGCGAGACCACCGCGGCCGGCTGTCTGACTGAGTGTATCTTGAAGTAAGAACTGTCGTCATTTCAAGGCGACAGGAGATACGAGACACACTAGGTTTGAAAGTGCGTGAGTTTGCGTATTGTTCCCAGTAAAAAGTTCGTCTGCCATTATCTCATATAAAACTGCAGCTATCTCTGCAACGTCATACGGATCCAAAGGGTTAAGCTTCATTAGTGATGATCATTCTGCTGAATACGGGCGTGAAGCACGGTGGCCGTTTAGATCCGCTCCAGAAGAGTTGTGGAGCTGGCTCTCACTCCGTCCCTTCACTTCCTTCATTGAAAGTTTCCTCCCTGGCCTAAGACCAACTTGACACGTTGAAAGGAAACCGCAACGTCACTGTCTAATGTCTTGTTGACAATGAGGTAAGCTCAGACAGAGGACTAGCTCGCTAGGACAAGGACTGAATAGGCGCTTGTCGGGACCATTTCGAAGGAAGAATACCAGCATGGCCAGAAAATATTTAGATTTTTTGGGGGGGAAGAGACTAAATTACGAGGTCATCGATCTCATCGTATTAGGGAAGGTCGAGGAACGAATTCGGCCGTGTCCTTTCAAAGGAATCATCCCGGTATTTGCCTGATTCGATTTAGGGAAATCACGGAAAACCTAAATGAGGATGGCCGGACGCGGGATTGAACCGTCGCCCTCCCGAATGCGAGTCCAGTGTGCTAACAACTGCGCCACCTCGCTCGGTAAATATTTAAGGAAACAGTAGAAAACCAAACTGGAGAAGGCTTTTCCAGAATTCGAATGTTGGTACTTCTGAATACGAGGCCTTCACTTCGTTATCGAACTACCGTTGCTGAATGCGACAGTAACAATGAAATCGAGCCCCCAAGAACTGCCCGTTTCTTGTTTAACTTTCGATCTACCACACGGCTTGTGGAGATATCGTCTTCATGTGCTGAATATAAAGAAATAGTTATCCACCTACAAACGAAATGAGACTTCGAAACGCGCTTGGGTGATAGCTCTACGGAGAAAAGTTACTGGTTGCAGATTACGAGTGTGCATTGATTCTTCGAACAAAAACTGGAACCTTGCTTCCTTGTCACATCTGTATACCTATCATTTTTTTCACTGAACTTATTGGTCAGTACCTTGTCCGTCACTGTTCTCCGGCAACTTGACTGGCGTTTTGTGGTTTCGCATACAGTGGACATTTTCAGACCTTCTTTTAGTCTATATCACTAAATTTACAGGTTATGACTGAACAACGTAGCGTCTTCACACCACACTGAAAGTGCATATGCATGTACATTCCCGTAATTCCAAAAATTGTGTACTCGTATTTCAGTCACAGAATTTTCCTTCGTTTTCGAATTTCATAAACGATGGTGCGTACTAAAATATTATAAAGAAAAATTAGTATGAGTACACCTCAGAAGGCTCTCGACGAGAAAATAGAATTAAAAAATAAAACAAATAAAAATAAAAATCTTAGACAAATTGTACTCGCAGCTGTAGTCATCTTGGGAATGAATTTCACCTTGTTCCTGCCTGGTCTGACATGGACAAGCACAGCCATAAATCCAGAAACCACTTAGGCCCGAGCGTGACTGTGCCGCCGGGTTCGGCAGATAAAGATGGAGCTGGTGAGTCGGACAGACAGCCTGCCCAGCCGCTCCTGTCTGGAGGACACGCCGGGGCCGCTCAGACATTCTGTCCTCTCACGCGGCGGCCTCCGTTTCGCTATTCTAACGCCATTGCTGCTCCTTTTCTTTCGATGACTCTCGTCATGCGTGACAATATAATCATCATAAAATTCCGTTAATCGATAAATTGCAAAATCGAATTAAATATCTATCGCCGGCCAGGGTGGCCGAGCGGAACCGCGCGACCGCTACGATCGCAGGTTCGAATCCTGCCTCGGGCATGGATGTGTGCGATGTCCTTAGGCTAATTAGGTTTAAGTATTTCTAAGTTCTAGGAGACAGATGACCTTAGATGTTAAGTCCAGTAGTGCTCAGAGCCATTTGAACCATTTTAAATAACTATCTCAAATAATAAATCATCAAATGCAGTGGGTACAGAGATGAGTACAGGAAAAATTACACAAGGAAAGAGCAGCAAAGTAAAACAGATATTCGACTAATAAATCGACTTTCGCGACAATTTAAAACTACGTACCAGACCGAGATTTGAACTCAGAACCTTGCCTTCGCAGGCAGTACGCTGTCTCTTACGCCATCGACTTGACACTTGTCATGCGTTCTTCCTTTCTCTTTGACACTACAGAGGCAATCCTACGACACAATTAGTAGCGCACTGTTTCTGATCCGACACAACATTTTGATTTGCTACATGTAATCAACGCAGCAGAATAAGAGTAAGAGAATGCATCCTCAATATTCATCATTGTGACTGTGGCGACGCTACAAGGTTGCATGCCATCTTAGTCACGAAAATTACAAACTCGTGGGAAATGTAAATTCCGATGTAACATAAAAGAAGTTACGAACTGATTTGTATAATGTATAAAATGCATA
Organism: Schistocerca gregaria; assembly: GCF_023897955.1. Classification (NCBI taxonomy): domain Eukaryota; kingdom Metazoa; phylum Arthropoda; class Insecta; order Orthoptera; family Acrididae; genus Schistocerca; species Schistocerca gregaria. The sequence goes on along the minus strand of NC_064921.1, from coordinate 524,503,614 downwards.
TTTCAACCATAAGCTGGTTTTATTTTAAACCCATACATCTACCAGTTTCGGTCTTGGACCATCATCACGGATGAAGGGTTACAATGGTTTAAGCCACCATATTGCATTAGTCATTAATTAAAATGTGTTGTGCGTGTCATAAATATAAGTATATGACTCATGACTTTAAAAGCAAACAAACGAATACTAAATGCATACAGATCGGTACTGAAGAGATTTTCTACTGAAGAGATTTTCTACTGAAGAGATTTATACTGATTTTTATAAAATTGTGTCTGTTGCTAAGACACTTACCATAATCGTCCCTTCTATGATGGTGAGTAGCCGTTGACAGATTCTTGACTTCGTCACTATCATGGAAGCCCAGATGCTGTCATCGTGGGAAACTTTTTCTCTCTAGTCAAATAGCCACCCATTCCTCGTTCACTTTTGACGGAATCCCACTCCGACTTACACTTTAACTTTGTTATGTCCCGGGTCGGACCTTCAGGCCATTCTACGTACCACTGAGTGTGTCACTGCCATGTGTACTGTTTCGTCAAGTATCAGGTATTCAGAAAAGCTGATCACTTTCTGAAAGCTTCGAGTGACGATGCTTTGATTCTCATCGACTGCATAAGCTTTTGACGCAGATTACACACAGCCCAGGTAATTACAACTGATTTGCTCTCCTTTCCAGAACTGCAACCTTTGCGTTGATGAACGTGCAAAATGATAGCACCAACGTTTGTAACAGTCAGTTTAATTTGTTTTCCGCGAAACCTAACGACCGTAGGCTTTACATGTATTCTAGCTGCTAGCCTCAAAATTAGTATCCGGCGGTTTCAGTTCGGCGGTAGGAGGTAATATGTGTAACTGAAGTGGCAAACAGTTATCTGTCACAGTTTAAAAGTATGACCATAATCCTTATTGCTCACTGAGTGAAATCGTCAGCTGCAATCCAGTATGTATCGACCAACACTATTGCTGTAATCCAACAAAGGTCAGTAAATATAAGACATGCCTCAGTGACATGACATCGTCGTCGAAATACTGCAAAACATTTGTGGACATGTGAACCAGGCGTCTCATCGTAAGATCTGAATGAGAACTCATTGCCCACCGATTACAACTAACATTACGCACAGCAGCCACGGTTTCACGTGTTGTGCTGTTATAACGCTTGTCAGTACACTGCTGTGGTAACCACGATTCGGGTCCAGCCACGTCTCATACTTACTGACTTTTCTCATCTTGCGCTTGAAAATGGCTCTACAATCGAAATCGCGACAGTGAAATAAATAAATAACTACTACTTACACTCATATATGGCGGAAATAATTTCATTTAAAATGTGATTATGACTGTGGTCCCCAACCAAGGAAAAATCCATCTCTAACGCTCATTCATTCGTTCGCTCATCGTGCTCCCTAAATCCCCGCAAAGCGTAGCTCTCAGAAATGTTGTACGACCCAGACCTTGCATTAACTAGCAAACGCTGCCACTGAGGGCTACTTTTGAAAAATATACTAATAATCGTTTACGATGAGTGCTAATATGCAGACTTTGACAATTACTGTAGTTACTTACAGATCACCATTGTAATGTACAAAAACAGCTATGTTGACAAAATCTGTGGCCGTTCTTCTTACATTACTCAGCTTCGTTTGCATCCAATATTTTCTACAAAGCTGATTACCCGTAATTGCCCGGATTTGCATACTACCTTCAAGTAGTCCATCTATTTCTTCCCTCTCTTTCTGTGCTTCTCCTTGTCCCCCTCCCTGACCATCAGTTCCACACTCTCTCTCTGTCCACCTCCACCGCCACCCATTCTACGTCCATCTCCTCCTTCTTCCCCTCTCTTTGTCAGTCTGCTCCTTCCCCCGTCTATTACCGCCTCCTCCCCCGTCTCTCTGTGCCTCCTCGCTCTACCTCCTCTTATGCCGTCTGCCTCCATTCTCTCTGTCCATCTACTCCTCACCCTCTCTCTGCTCATCTCCTCCTCTTTCATTTCTCTTTCCATCTCCTCTGCTCCCAAACAGTGGCCATCTCCTCCTTCCTCCTTACTCTCTGTCCACCTCCTCATTCCTACTTTTCTCTCCACTCATCTCAGAAGGAGGCTGATGGTGCCTAACCCCACAGTATTTATTTACAGACTGTAACTAATATGTGTACCAAATTTGGTTGATATTGTTCCATTGGTTCAAAAATGGTTCAAATGGCTCTGAGCAGTATGGGACTTAACATCTATGGTCATCAGTCCCCGAGAACTTAGAACTACTTAAACCTAACTAACCTAAGGACAGAACACCCAGTCATCACGTTCAATTCGTTTAAGCTGAGTTTTACCCTTTTGTTCGCCCGCTTACGTACCTGTCAGATATATTTCACACATATTTAACACATTTCACACGTATTTGTACAAATATTTCATCTGTCTCTCCAGAGAATTTCGCCCTGCAGTTTCATTTTCACGCAGCTTAATGTTTACGACATGGTCTCTCCTGAAAAACGTGCTGTTCAATGATACAATTTTCCAGGTAGTCCGATGATCTACGTAGCTACCGTCTACGAAGTGTGTTGTGAGTAGCTTCAGAAGTAAATAAATAATACATTAAATCGCCTTGCTTGATGAGGCAGTTTATCACGCCTCCTAAACTATGTGTCGTACAATGATGTATGTTTTTCTTTCTTTTTTGGTACTTTCATCGACACATGCGGATACTATCTTCAAGGTGCGTCGCGAATACATTTAGTAGTAAAAAAGTAATAAATTAAAAGAAGAAGTTCCGTAAAGATTTGAAATTGTGAAAAAAGTTTTGTTGCAAGTATCTAAATGCTCTCATTCTCAAATAGTGGTTGACCAAAGTATGGGTATTTGAGCGTTGTGGGCTGCTCTACTTTTTCACACCAGCACCTTTGACAGGTATGCGTTCATTGCCCCCACAACGATAACATTCATACAGTAAGTGATATGGTTGAAATCTGTCCAGTGGAGTAGGAGGAGATGTGGAACAGACAGACTTATATATTATAATATATATGGATTTATGTAATTTTATACGGAAAAATATCAGCTGCCTACACTCTGTAAATTTAATACAAGTACCTGTTTAATATAAACCGCAGTATCACCGTCGCCTGAGTCAATGTATTATTGCTATGATTCAGGAGAGTCTAATAAGGTACGATTTTACTTAATTCTAAAATATTCTGGATTCCCGATTTCCTGCCAGACGTCCCCCGGCAAATCAGTGAAGACCTCTGCAACAGAATACAAAATTCCATTCTGAACACTAGCGGTCTAACAGACCCGTAATATCAGCTGTGTTGGCTCCGTCTGTATGAGCAGGACGAAGTCTCTTAATTAAGCTACAACCTGATGCCACAATACCGCTGTCAGTACCTTGTTTTGGAAGACCGAATCCTCGGACGATTCGAAGCGGTTCCGGCCTAGATCACAGACCACACACTCACACTGCTGCTCTTGTACGTCTGCACATGTACTCTGCAAGCCTCTGGACAATGCACACGATTACACCTAGGGGGAGTGACACATCGTTATCAAGCACCTGAAGCAGTTAAGGATTACAATTTTCCCTACCACGTATTTCGTCATTGTTAAAATTTCCTTTTTTGTGCTTTTTCTTAAAAACGTATGTTGTACTTTTTTAGCTTCAGCTTTTGGACAGTGTTGCATGCCAACTGTCTTACGATTAAGCTTTAATGTCTTCTGTAGCCTTCGTGACATTACTACTAGAATAAGTTGTCACTTCTTTATTATAGTTAACGTTTGGACTTATAGTTCATTGCTATTCATTACTTGCGTGATTACTGCAATAAACACAGCCAAGTAATTTGAGGCTCTTATTTTAAAAGGTTACATGAACCGCGTTTTCATTAGATACCTACGAAGGTTTTGTCTTTTATGATTTTATTCTTCGTAGTGGTGTTAAGCTACTTTGGGTATATCGGAAGTTATTTACGCTCTCCCCACAGACAAAATGTCGATATTACGATAAATAAGATATTTTGAAAGTTTATTTGTTTTATTTTATTTCGTAGTTCCATTCTAATGATTTATTCTCTGTCTCTGCTACGGTCGCAGGTTCGAATCCTGCCTCGGGCATGGATGTGTGTGATGTCTTTAGGTTAGTTAGGTTTAATTAGTTCTAAGTCCTAGGGGACTGATGACCTCAGATGTTAAGTCCCATAATGCTTAGACCCATCTACGGAGTCAACCACATGTTTAATTTGTCGTATATTCCTCCGAATATCTGTATTTAGGGCCATATGTCGATGCAAATAGTTTGTCCCAAGCTGAAAGTTTTATTGACCTATCAACTCTTAACGATAAATTTTACAATCGCTCCCTGTATCTTTCATTCTATCTGCAATTCGGCGCAGTTTTAAGAACATGTTCTCACAAACTGTTTTGTAATATCGAGTTATTATGGATTAACGTAACACTGAGGCAGTCTTAATTATGCTACTGCACATACTGTCAGTGCTGAAACGATTGTTACATTTATTGGCGAGCACTGGCTGCTTCCAGGAACTGCAGTGGTGCGTTAGCGAGGTGATGTTTATAAAATGAAAGACAACGCGAGAGGGAACCACCGTCGCAGTAGTTCCTCCAATCTTGTTGGTAGTCTGTGGACTAGGCTTACTCTCAATTGATGACAGTTTCACTCTCAGATAGCGACAAGAAGGGTAGTGAAGATACAACGCAAGCTGTTACGAGCCGGGGCTTACCAATATAAAGCTGAGTTTATTACGCTAAGTTGGTTTATCATAACGAAACCATCTATTCCAGATTTTTTTTCTCGTCACTCGAACTGATTTTTCATGACTCCCAATCCATCCTGTTACACATGCTGAAATATAGGTTTACCTATTTCAACAGGCTTTACAGGAATGTAAATTCAAAGAATTTCTCTTTTCTTTTCACTCATTCTGTCGTGCTTTTTGTTGTTTTGGTAGCCTGGAACCTCATCCACATCTAGAGATTTAATGAAGAATAATTCGTTCGCAACCTCCTCGCTGTGATTCAGAACAAGCTACGCGTAAACACCCAGAACTTTCACCACAATCGTGATGGCCCGAAACGAAGTTTGCGACGCTAATCATTTGGCAGTTGTTGCAACAGTGTCGGTTTGAGGAAATAACTACAGCATATCTTTAATTAGAGTTTGCCACTGTACCAGGCAATTTCTTCAAACAGTTTTCTAGAGGCATCCTTAAACTCCAGGCCAATTCTCGGTAGTCAGGAATTTCGTAACACGGCTTTTAACTAGTGCACTCTTTCTTTTATTCACATCGCTGGGTGAGACACCTGCCATGTGAGAAAATAGCTGATTTATTACAGAAATAAGAAAACAAACACACTTTCACTGTTAGCCTATTCAGAATAGTCATTAGCAGGTTCGAAGCGACAGTTTCGTCTTCAGACGACGGCAAAAGTTTTATTTTATGTCTACTTTAAGGCGTTGTCAATACGACTACAGTGTCGCCAGTGGTTCTCGAGTGGCACTGCTCTACAATAAGAACAGCTGTTACCAGGACTAACAACGAACGGTTAAAATATAAGTTCGTGGGTTTCGTCACCATGAAGTTCTTCTGGGCTGTAGACCGTGGACGTGTCAGTGTACCAATCTTTCGCGTACCATTGCATACATTCAGATGAAGGTTACTTTTAGAAGACGCCTAAACATTGGTACGTTTACAACACGTTCGCGGTCTACAACCAAGAAGAATATCGGGACATTAGAATATTTCACTTTTGAAGAAAGCAAACGAATTGTTTTATGCGCTACTTTCGTCAAAGGTGTGTTGCTAATTATCTGGTCAACAGACTTTCGACTTTTTTTTCATCACGTAAGGAACCTCCCGGTTATTCAGTTGAAGCGGCTTACGCCTACCAAGGAAGAAAGGGACTGGAAACTTTTTTTTTTTAATACACCGAGGAAACTGGCGTCTTAGATGTCTGCTTAACTTCACTGACTGCATGTTATAGTGTTTATATGGAACATTCACTCAGACACTGTTTTTTTTACAACTGTAAAACTACAAACAGAGAGTTACACAGAATAAGAAGAGGAAGTTGGAGGCCACCAAAATGGATGTGTTCAGACGGTCATCGGGAATATCCAGAAGAGAGAAAAGTACGAAACGAAGAGGTTCGATTACGAACGCCTGTAGAAGGGTAATTAAGAATTGACATCGAATGGAAACAATATTGTACGGTCATGTCCAATTACCTATGAAGAGTATGCAATGGACACCACTGGACCACAGAAAATTGGAAGGCCGACGAAAACTTGGGACCGAAAACTGTAAAAACAATGAGACAACAGAGTTAAGAGAAGATGAATGGAATGATAGAGAATCATGGAAACTGGGCATTGAACAACGCCGGAGGGTATTCGAAAACCAATATAATCCATACATATTAAAAAAGTGTGTGTTTTCCACATCTCCCCTTAAACGACCGGATCGATTTCAACCAAACTTGACACACATATCCCTTATTGTCAGACAATAATAGCTGAAGTGGTAAGAGCCACCTACCTATAATAGTTAAGGAGATATGACGTTACGATCACTGAGATACGTGAAAAATTGCCGCTCTAAGCTTGACCCTTGGATTTATTAATTCTTTATTACTTATCCGCAACACATTTCGCTGACAATATACACAAATGCCGCTAATGTACATACACAAATATAGCATTGTATGACACATAGTTTAAGAGATATGACATCATAAAAGCTAAGATACGCGAAAAAAATGCGCGATGATGCATGAAATTTTAATACATTTGTTATTTACGACAACAACAGTCCTACAATAGAGTCGACTTAAGGAAATCTCTGACATTTGGCAGCGACTTTGACAGCTTTCAATTGTGAAGCGCAAACAGCTACAGACCTATGAAGAAGCGTTACCAAAAATTGCGTTGCAGACACACGAAACCGCCTACAGAAACTGTCCGGGATCGTGTTTATTAATTTGGATACTGTACTTATACATCTATACGTCATGCACATTTCTTTGTACGACTGTTTCATACTTTCAAAGATGTTCTCACGAATACATGGAAATGTATTTTTTTCGATACTTCACGACAAACTCTGTTCATTTTTTGTTTTAGTTTCTAATATAAAATTGGCAAAATTAACAACCGAGCAGTGCTGGATTTGTCAGCTAGTAATAAGACTAAAATTGTAATGCCACGGCCGGCTGTGGCCAAGCGGTTCAAGGAGCTTCAGTCTGGAACCGCGCGACCGTTACGGTCGAAGGTTCGAATCCTGCCTCGGGCTTGGATGTGTGTGATGTCCTTAGGTTAGTTAGGTTTAAGTAGTTCTCTAAGTTCTAGGCGACTGATGACCTCAGATTTTAAGTCCCATAGAGCTCAGAGCCATTTTTGTAAGTCCACGACCATCAGTGAAAACATGGGTGTATACAACATCGGCCAAGAATAGTCCTAGAAAATGAAATTTTAGAATTGTCAGCAAATGAATAGCACCAAAAGGACTAGTTGCATTTAAAAGGCAAGTACTATCAAAAGGGAAACAAGACGAATATTATGAAGGTAACTAAAATTGTACTGTTCTCCCTGTAAAAGAATTCACAATCATTTCACCAAAGTGGCTGCTGTGCTTTTCGCGATTGCAGCATGTTAAAATACCAGTAGTAGAAAAGAGTCATGCTTTTTTTATCGATTACTGCAGACTAAATTCTGGAACAATAAGTTCAGAACTGACGTGTATTTCCAGTATTCTACGTTAAACGACAGTGATTTTAAAGGGCTTATCTGCCTTGTAGCGCACAGAAGAACATCCGCTTCAGCGGCTGAGCAACATTTTTGTTTTTGAGGGTACCGCGGGAGCCGGCACTCATTACCAGCGGGCTGAATGATGCGACGGCGTGACTGGGCGACTTGTGGAAGGCGGAAGGGTTGGTTGTGGAGGGGGGTGGGAGGGGGGGGGGGAGGGGAGGGAGAGGGAGCCAGGCCGGCACCGTTAGCCGCAGACCGGGTCACCTACTTGTGGCATCCGCCGTGGGAGGGCCCCACGGCCCGCCGCCGCTCCTCTGTGCTGCGAGACTCCGGGTCCGTCGGCTCTCAGGTCCATCCCCCCCTCAGTACCTGTCTGTCTGCTAATATGGCCCGGGCGAATGCAGCTCGCAGAAAGTGAGCTCAAACTAGTCTCTCGGTTGCAGTATAAATTCGTGTCCTCATTAAGGAAGAATGGGATTGTCGGTGTTCATATTCCACTTAGCCATCTAGTCACCCCTATAATCATAGGGGTTCATTACCTCACACTCAGTTATTTTCCCATAATACTATACAGCAGATTAAACATTTAGTATCGAAATAAAACAGCAAAAGAAAATATGCAAATTAAAAACGCACTATAGTTGATATACAAATTGCTTCAGGGGTCATACGAAAAAAGATTAACTCTAGAAGTGGAAAATAAAATTAACAGCAAAAAATAAATGAAGGAACAGTTTCATATTTACATCACACAGACGTCGTTTTAGAGGCAGACCACGAGGTCTGCCTCCGCCGCACACCAATGGGTGGCTTTCGGAATATGATGTAGATGTAGATGGAGATACGTGGATGAAAGATACGGCTCTGCCTTGGGGTAGCACCCTGGCATTCATCTGACTTGATTTAGCGAAACCGCAGAAAACCTGTGTCACCGTGGCCGGGCTGAAATTTAAACCCTTCTCCTCCAGAATAAAAGTGCATTAGCCGCTGAGACACTTCGTAAAACTCAAGTGGCAGCCTATCTTCCCTAACCAGATAATTTTTTGTGAGAGCGTACTATACTATTTTCGTCTTACAGTGCGGCGGCTTCGATACTTTTAACTAAAACGATAGGGAAGTTCTGGAATGTTTCGTGTTTACTGTATATTTCGCTGTGCATTCTTTGTGAAATATTACTGAATGGAAAACATTGCCTAAGTTCGTGTTGCGTGAGGGAGGGGGGGAGGGGGTTCCGAACAAAAATATAGTTCATCCATCCTGAGAACCGAGGATCTTCACGAATTTTGCCTGTTGTCGGTATCGATATTGGAAAGATATTGGGCCCGGGAGTATCAAGATCGTATCAAAATGTGTACAGTAGTTCCCCAGACTAGCCCAGACACACAAAAGGATGCAAGCAGGGCATTTCATTATATACATGTAGGGAGAGAAGATTTAATAACACATTTTTCATTTACTTATTAAAACACGACAAAAACTTATGTTTTATGTCTGCATAAAGTTATTTCGTCTGTTTTGCTTTTGACTGATGATGGTGTAAGTTTCAATGACAAAAGATATTGTTTACGTGATATAATCACAATTTACCTAATTTCATATACTTTACTCAACTTGTACTGTGGAAATCTGCTTCTTGCCGAATTCCATGATTCTAAGTCAACGGGAAGGACCCTACAGGTTTCGACGAGTGAATTTTCGACTTTCGATACATGTGACATAAATTGCCATATCGTTTGATTGCATTGACTTACAAGCTTACAATTTTTACACCACCAAGTAACCATAGACCATAGCAACGCGCGTATTTGTGCTTGATACGCCGAACTGTTCCAGAGAAAAAGGGTCTTAACAGACGAACAGACAAACTGACAGACGGATAAAAAATGACAAAAAGTATTTTTGTATGATATAAATATAAATTAACAACTCTCGGATTTTTTTCTTTACTTGTACCGTGAAACCTCGTTTCTTGCCAAGTGTCATTGTTCTAGGTCAACAGGACGCACTCTGGAGGTTTTTATGAATAACATTTTTAGTATCGAGATACGTGACATAAATGCCGCATCTTTTGATTGAAGTAACTTAGATGCTTAAAATTTTTTTACACTTTCTAGGGACCATAGACCTTAAGACTTGAGATAAATTTGAACTAGATACACCCACCCGTTCCTAATAAACAGGCTTCTTAACAGTCGAAGACAGACAGACAACAAAGCGGTTCTATAAGGTTTCGTTTTTACGAACTGAGGCACGTAACGCTAAAGACACACTCATTTGTCACATGTTTCGCTGATAATTTATTTTCGCAACCTAGTTTTCTGGTTAGTAGCCCATTGTGTAACATTAGTGACAAAGATGCTGTTCTGCATAATAGTACAAACATATATAACAAACAAATTAATTGCTAATACTGAATGTACAAGATAATACATTCATTTTAGTACGGCACGGTTTAATGCAATTCGAATGAGTAATCAGTCAGATTTAGCAGTTTAAAGAAGTAAAGAGTAACAGAAGTTTCTTTGCTGGTGTTCAAGATGGTTCTTGTAGTGCCTCTCCGTCTCCTGTATTCTAGTAAAATGATAGTTTCTGCCCACTGTGGCCCGAGTGCAGTATTTTTACACGCGATATACTACATTAATGTGCCAGATTTCCAAACAATGGTGCACAAAAGCGGAGTCTGCTTTCTGCAGTTTCGAGCTTGTTTGGTCTTCTCTAAGTCTGCTTCACACTGACCTACCTTTTTATCCTATGCAGTATGAGCCACATTCTGTTGCAACTGATGACATACATTCCACTTTCGTTTATGTATGACTCCTTGTTTTGCTGGTGAAACCAATTTTCGTCAATGTTTCTGTGTTCACGTATGTCACTGCATATATCTCTATCTTCGTAATAATGCCTATTTCACTATACCCACAAAATATGGCAATACTCATCATTTCTGGCAATCATTTCAGGTTTTGTTGGTGTATATGAGTATACTAGTGTTCTAACTTGAAGTTTTAGCTTTTTCTTAACACAACTATCCACAAAAGTGAGATAGCGTAGTGTTTACGAATGTTGTTGAGACTGTGTTTGTCATTCCTGTTCAAAAATGATGGATAACATTGGAACTGTCTGCAAACGGTGGATTATAAAATGTTTGTGGAAGACAGAGAGCACTGAGGAAGCTGGAATGTACCAGTTTATGTGTGTGTCTTTTCTGTGTAATTTAAACTGGTGGCTTTTATGTGTTGATATCAATATTGCCATGAAAGTTAATGGATGTATCTGCTACTTCCATGCTGAAGCTGTAGGCTCTCGCATTATCTGTTCACATTGCAGAAAGGTTTGGAGACGCCGGTTTTCCTTTCGTCATACAAAGCACATTATCTACGTGATAGTACTCGTTTAGTTTCTTGTCATACCTATGGAGAAATGTTACTTTCCAGAAGATAGGAACCTCTTCAAGTTAAATCCCATATAAATACTCCTCCAAGTAAAGGTGATTCTTTCCCTAATTAACATCTGCCAAATGCCAGGAAAGGGGCAGTGTCGATTGCTGGATTCTCGTGCAAATTTGCGACACTACACGACATTAACCGTCCTTCCCGTTCAAGAAGTACGAAACACGACAAGGACGTTTTGAAGACCGCGAATATCATTGAGTCGCGTTGTGTTATTTCTGTTCGAAAATCTGTAAAGCCTTTAGAAACAGGGCTTTCCAGGCCCACAAATCGTTTTACGCACAGACATAATATTTTAATTTTACTCGTTATAATTGGTTGTAACATGTAAATTATGTACAGTTCATGTTTGTGTAATCTATAAAGACACACAAGTAACTTCTCAGAGGATATAATGCCTAAAAACACTGCATTTGATTTCATCTGTTTCTACAAATGATGTGTGAACAACTTGCTCTTTGCACATAACACATATCATTTTGTCACATTCGTTCTTCAATTTGTATACAGAACGAAAAGGGGCAGAGTTCAAAGCGCGATACTTGTATTTGGGGACTATCGGGACAGAAACCTCCACTGCGACATGGTGATCCATATTAATCAGAAATTTCGTTTTCTTGTAGCTTAATATAAATGAGGTTGTGGATCTATAAAAAGGCCACGAACGCTTGCTGCTACACGTACCCCTGCCACGTACAGCTGCGTCTCTAATGGACCCTGTTAGCACAGGGGTTTCGCATGCGGGAGAACGACGATTCAGATCACCGCCCGGCTGCTAAGATCTCCGTTATTTCCCCGAACCCCTGCAGGCAAATTCCAGGACCGTTCCTGTGAAAGGGCAATTTCGATTTCCTTCCCCATACTCCCCTAACCCGATGTTACGCTCCGTCTCGACATCGACGGGACGTTAAATAGCAATCTTCCTCTCTCTAATGGACACGTTGTCGACGAGATGTTAAACCTAACGTGAAACTCCTTGGTTCAAAGAAATACGTGGGAAAATCTTAAGCAACCTGTTTGCCTTTGTAATTAATATTGTCACTGGAAACAAAACCTACCATTGTCAGTACTATATTATAAACAAGTCTCACAGCAAAAAGTAAGGAATAAAATAGATTATTTCGTTTATTAGTATTACTATTGCTATTACTATTACTTGGTCATCCCACTAAGATGACGACATCTATAACAAGATATTACCGCAAAATAATTTGATACGATACAACAAAAGGCAGATATTTATGAAGAATTGGACGAATTTTTTGTGCAGATCACTTTCACCTCTGCAGTTTTTTCTGGTAATACTTTCTCTAGATACGCAGGTGGTGGTCTAGATGGACTACTTCACTCGTTCGACATTTTCGAATAGGATTCTCTATGAGCCCAATCCGGTGTAGGTGAAAATATGTAGAGGCATAGTTGGTGCACATACTTATAAAGGGTTTCCTTAGTCATATTCGTTGTTTTAAATTTTCCAAGCAATGGGCAGTTTATAGTCTAGGTTGGATTGTTCGTTAATGTTGTCAATTAGGCTAATTCAAAACTGCCAAAGGGCAACTTTCGGAACCGTTTCTCAAACTCTAAATGCGGACAAAGTGTACGAGATACAGGCTTGGAGAAGTGTGTGTCCATCCTTCGAAGTCATTACAAATGGAGGGCAGCTGAAAATGGTCTACGGTTGAGAGGAGATGTCTAGCTTGGAATCTGAACGCAACTCTTTCTCGATCGCTCCGGTGCATACCTCGTTAAAATAGACAGAAATTGAGTGTGCCCTTATGTACAGGAAAGAATGACGGTTGATACATACACTGTAAATAGGATACTTAAATATTTTTTGCTTCATTTTAATTTTAGGTGTTCGCATTCTGCTGAGAAAAAAACAGATAGCTCTTTCATTGACAGATCTGCATAAAGAAAGATCGTGTAGCTTGTTCACCATTGTTTTGAGACACCAGGCTTTCAAATGATTATTTACAGACGAAAGAGTATTAATTTTACATCAGTTGCAGTAAAGTTATAATATTGGAAAGATAGTTTTGAAAAGTTTTTTTCTTGGTGGCTCACAAGTTTCCGAATATGCTACCCGCAGAGAATGGTGTCGCACGTTTCCCTCTTCGTCACTGAGCGGAAGGTTCTCCGAGAGAAGCAATGATTCACGATACAGGAGTGCGGCGGTGAAACCGTGGTGCCGCATGACGCGGTGTTACGTAAGGACACTACGAGCAGGAATGCGTGAAACCCACGTCGTCATTGCTGATTTCGTGAGTTCGCTTCCACGACTTCCTAGTCCAAGTGAAGGTGGCCATTACGAGACACATCACTCATTATTTCTATGGCAACGACCTGTCTGCCACGCAATAATGTCAGCGTGAGTCAAGCGGTGACTACTCGTTCGAGTTACAAGGTGTGGCAAGTGTTCGAACAGTGTGACACGGCAGTTACCTCTGAAGTTGTCTGCTGAGTATTGCGAATCGGCGGTTGCTCCCATCCCTACGTCTTTCTTGGTTCGCACAAAGTATACCACAATATGGCTGCTTTCATTACCTTTTTTCATCAAATCTCCTAGTGAATTTTCTCAGTGACAAGTCGCTAGACTTATACAGTTTAAATTTTGGTCCTTGACATAGTTTTCCGCTTTTTTGTTTAATCATTTCATGGCAAAACATTGGGACAGACTGTTAAATAAGTCTATGAACAACGTCTGTTTTTCGTCCTTTTCTGGACAAAAGTGAACAAGAACAAACTCTAGGAGAGATTTAAAGTGAAGCGGCCAGATAATACTAGTCGTAGGAAAGCAGATGGCGGACAGAGATTCATTGGAAGAATCCCCAAGAAATACAAAACTCTTGTTCGACCAACACTTGAATATTACTTGTTGGTATGGAATCCGTATCAGATACGCTTCATAGGAGAAATAGGGAGATCCAAAGAAGAGCAGCGCTTTTTGTTACAGGTTCGTTTAGTAAAGGTGAAAGCATCGCCGTGATGTTCGGCCAACTCCATTGGCGAGTTCCACATCACTGTGCGATCTACTGTTAAAGCTCTGAGAACTTCCTCCTACGTGTATCTCGTGAAAAAACGTTTAAGATAAAATTAGAGAGATTGAAGCTCCACAGGGGGTTACCGGCAATCGTTCTTCCTTCGAACCATCCGCAACTGGAATAGGAAAGGTGGTAAGTTGCAGTAGTACACAAAAAACCATCTGCAACACATCAGAAGGTAACTTGCAGAGTGTAGATGTAGAAAGTCTCGCTGTCAAGTGTTGACCGTAAAAGTAAGGTATTATTTGTTTATTTCTTTATTTAGTAATGTTAGTTATTTAATATGGTGTGATTAGATATTCCCTTGATGCTTCAGAACGTGTCCTATCAACCGATCCTTTTTTTTTTTCAAGTTGTACCACAAAATTATTTTCCCCCGAATTTTATTCAGTGCCGCTTCATTAGTTATATTATCTACTCACCTAAGCTCTCTTCTGTAGCATAACATCTCAAATGTTTCTATTCTGTTCTTGTCTGAACTGTTTAACGTCCACGTTTCAAGACTTGATTCCAGACGAATGCCTTCAGAAAAGACTTCCTAGCACTTAAATCTTTGCTCGGCATTACAAATTTCTCTTCTTCAGAAACTCTTTTCTTGCCATTGTCAGTCTATTTTACTGCCCAAATAGCAAAACTCATCTAGCACTTTTAGTGTCTCATTTGGTAATTTCAGTCCCTCATCGTCCATGATTTAACTCGAGTTAGCCTTGTTTTCCTTTTGTTGATGTTCTCATTATACCCCTCCAGCCCTTTCCGTTCGGCTGCTCTTCCAAGTCCGTTGCAGTCTCTGTCAGAATTACAATGTTGTTCGGAAACCCCAAAGTTTCTATTTCTTCTCCCTGAAATTTAATTCCTTCTCCAATTTTGTTTTTGTTTTGTTTGTTCCTTTACTGCTTTCTCAATGCACAGATTGGTTAATATCGAGAATAGCCGAGAAACCTGTCTCACCCCCTTCTCAACCACTTGGAAATGTCTTACAATTTAAAATCTGGTTCCGAAATCTCTGTCTTATCATTACATACTCAGTCTGAAATCTTCCGGTGTCTCCAGCTCTTTTTCATGTATATATCCTTCTTTCATGATTCTTAAACCCAATGTTAGCGATGATTAAGTAATGCTCTGTGCAAAATTCTACCAGGTGACTTCCTCGTTCATTCCTTTCTCCCAGTGCATATTATACTACTATTTTCCCATGACTTCTTTTATTTCCTGTCAAATTCCAGTCACCCAGCACAATTAAGTTTTCGTATCCCTTAAATATCTTAATAATTTCTTTTACTTCATCATACATTCTTTCAATCTCTTCACCATTTGCGGAGCTAGTTAGCATGTTACCTTATGCTACTGTGGCGGGTGTTGGCTTCGTGTCTCTCTTGGCTACGATAATGCGTTTCTGTGCTGTTCGTAGTAGGGTATCCGCATTACTGTTTTCGTATTCTGTATTAGATCTGCTGCTGCATTACTCCTAGTTCAATCTGTATTTATAGTCCAACACTCATGTGATTAGAAGTCCTGTTCCTCTTGCCGCCGAACTCCACTAATTCCCACGACACCAACTTAAATACGTCTATTTCCCTTTTTAAATTTTCTAACCTACCTGCCTGATTGAGAAAACTAAAATTTCATCCTCCGACCCTTAGAATGCCAAGATTGTTTTTCTTGATGACAACATCCTCATGGATAGTTCCCAGCCGGAGATCAGAATGGGGGGCTATTTTACCTCCGGAATATTTTACCCAAGACCATGCGGCCATCATTCAACCATACAGTAGCGCTGCTTGCCTTCGGGAAAAATAAGGGCTGTAGTTTCCCTTTGCTTTCCGCTGTTCGCAGTTATAGCACAGCAAGGTCATGTTGGTTGATGTTAAAAGGCCACTTCAGTCATCCAGACTGTTGACCATGTAACAACTGAAAAGGCTGTTGTCCCTCTTCAGGAACCACGTGGTTTTCTGACCTATCAAGTCGTGGCTTGCTGACATCACATGCGTGTGAATTTGAGGTCTGGTCCTGTAAGGCTTCTGCCAACGGTTTTACGTACGCCGCAACCTTCGATACTAATATTCCTTGTATAAACTTATTACTGTCATGATTATATTTCCTGTTTCTTCCTTCCTCCGTCTTCCACGTGGTCTTCCGAGCGAGATGGCGCAAGTAGTCTCGTGTTCCGGAAGACGGTGGTTCACTAGAAAAAGTAAAAACTTTCGAGAAATCAGTTTAAATATCTCTGGGTCGAAGACTGGAACTATGTGCCGGAAAGAAATGATAGATGAAAACTTCCGACAAATCTAATGGAAATAACCATAGATGTGTTTGCAGGCTCGCTGTGGAACATGCATACTGCCACTTTCAACTAGTTAAACAGATTCTTTCCGCATTTGCATTCCTTGAATTATACAGCACTGTATATAATAAGCGATGTATTAAATGCAGCATATAAAGTTCTAGCTTGATATTTTATATCCAAGTCATAGTTATCTTCGAAGTATTTAAAATACTTCGAAGTACTTTAAACATAATGGACGGCTCTGAATCTCTGAGAGATCATCTACGACAGATTTGAGTTGTAGGTCGTCACGACCATAATTTCCGAACAGCTGACGCGATTCTCGACCCAGTGGGTGAGGCACAGTTCTAGGAGCCCTGAGCGCAAAACAGGGACACGGCATGTGCGGTGAAAGTCAGGAATTCCATTCACAACGATAGCTTTGCAGAACAGCGCTAACGCATTACGTCCACAGCATACGGAGACGGCAGTTAGTAGCGATAATCTGTTGCTCACGGCGCCCCCTCCCTCCCTTTCCACACACACACACACACACACACACACACAGACTTGAGCACGAGTACCCGGCTTAGTCTAGCCATTCACGTTTATTACGAAGAAGTAGTAAGACAGTAAACTGGAACAAATAGTGCATGGCAGATAGATAAATCCCTAATTGTTAAATGTTAAAGCGCTATACGTACGTAAAAAGTGTTTCGTATTAACAAAAGGAAGTATGAAGTGTGAGACAACACGAAGTAGGCTATCTCTTTTAACATAGTTCAGCTATTCAGTATAGAGTTTCTGAATTATGAGGTGTTCTAAGGGAAAAAATATATGCACTTTGCACTTGGTGCCCGAAATTTGAACAAATTTTTCCGAGGTAAAGCGGTTCCACATTAACGCACTGGAATATCTACCAAGTTTTGCTGCCATACGATGACTGCAGCCCATACGGGACCTTTGTGAGTAGTTACGTTTTATTTATAAAACTCACGGTTCTTCATGTTAGATTATGCTGTCAGCCAATACTCACTCACCTGCGTCACAGCAGAAGGGTAAATACTAAATTTGTTGCTGGAACTATCACCGGAGCACGAGAAAACGTCGCTGCAATTTTGTATGTGAAGCAGAGCGCAAAATCACTCAGGATGGATGGCTTTTCCGTGCGATGCCCAACTTAAGCCCTCCACCCTACTCCCTCCCCACGTCGAGGACTGTTCGCGCCAACCTCCCCCCAGTTACCCCACCACATGATTAGGATTGAAATGTATCGACCGAAACTAAACGGATCCTCCAGATGTGCACCTTTCTTCACACCATTGGTTCCCAATCTCTGGGTAGATTACCGCCACAAGGGTAAAATGAAATTCCATCTCTCCAGACACGTCGTCTGTGGTCAGCGAGGCTCAGTTCGAAGCGGGACTCATCACTGAAGACAGTTCTGCTCCAGTCAATGAGATTCCAAGCCATGGACGTGTCTGGAGACGCCCCGGGCAGCGGTGGGATACGAGCCTGTCGCCGGCCATACGGTCCGATAACAAGGAGCAGTAGTCTGCGTTGCCGTTTCATATCATAGCTGGATGCCTTCGGTAGTCATGCGCGGCAACCTTACAGCACAGCAGTGCATCGACGGTACTCTACGCACCATGTTGTTGCCCTTCATTGCAAGCCGACCTGGACTGACATTCCAGCAAGATAATGCCCACTCACACACAACGAAGGTTTCTAATGCTTGTCTTCGTGCTTGCTAAACCCAGCCTTGGCCAGCAAGGTCGCCGGAGTTCTCCCCAATTGAGAGCCTCCGGAGCATTATGGGCAGGGTCCTCCAACCAGCTCGGGATTTTGACGATCCAATGCGCCGATTGGACAGAACCTGGCACGACATTCCTGCGCAGTACATCGAAGATCTCACTCAATCAATGCCAAGCTAAATAACTGCTTGCATAATGGCCAGAGTTAGACCAACGTGTTACTGAGTGGCTCAATTTGTGAAGCTCTTTCTCTTGAATAAATCATTCAATTTTTCTGAAATTGTAATCATTTGTTAGTCTGTACATTTACGTGACACCTATCGATTTCCGCCCTCTTCGTGTAATTCTTTCTGGAGAGTCTTTTATATCTTAGAATGTATATAATGGTTACTGCATTGCCATAGGGCACACACTATATTAAAATTTTTTCATTATTATTATTATTATTATTATTATTATTATTATTATTATTATTAGTGGCTGTCGTCATACACGTTACATTGGCAGCCTGAAGTCTTCCAAGTTCTGTTAGTTCAGAAGCAAGGAATTAAGTAACCAAGTGACTCACAAACAACAAGTACAGTGCACATATTTCAACCTGGTTGATTTTAAATCGGGGTATAAGATAAGGGTTAATCGAGACTCTTTGGAGAGAGGAATGACACAGAGGAATCACTTCTTGTAACAGAATTGTGTCCTCAGTGTAGTTAGCTTTCTTTTCTGAGAAGGAGCTGAAATTGTTTGCTCAATGTAATTAGTTAGCTTTCTTTTCTGAGAAAGAGTTTTAAGTAGCGCCAGCGATACACTGAGAATTGCTTCATCATTCTACAAAAATACTTATTAAAAATAAGCTGTTTCGTACCAGTTGTCTTATTAAATGATTAGTTCCTGTTTTTAATAGAACACCTATAGAAATAAATATCATTTACCTTTCGTTATTTTAAATTATCCATTCTGAAGTTTAATCAAGCGCTCTCGTCCATGATGACGCCGTAAGGGAGAGGTGGCGCTCTGTCAGAAATCTTATGACATGCAGGAGGGATTATCTCAGAAACGTTGGGAATCTCAGTTTTAGGCAGATGAAATGTTATTCGAGGAGGAGGGGGGACGGGAGGAGCCTGGCAAAATTGCTCTGTTTCTCATTATTAGTAACTTAGAAACGTGTTGAATGTAAGGCTGCTCTGCCGCACAAACCAGTGACTGGTCTATCAGCCAAACCGTAAACAGAATAAAGCATTTTTTCGCCGCTTCACTCGGAGGGGGAGGGTGTTGGACCCATAGCCTTTTCCCCAGCGAAAGATTCCTGGTAATGTGATAGCTAGCTGAGTGGGCGTGGGACCGTTCTGGAGGGAATGGAACTAGGAAACACCCCCACCCCTACCCGGGATTGCACCCAGGACTTCCAGGGCCATTGTCTAGTGTTCTACCGCTAGAGCCCCAGTGCCACGGTGAAGGTGAAATACAATCCAAAGCACCCCCTCCCATCTCCTCCCAGCCTGCAGCGTCAATGAGCTCGATGTGTGCAAATCTCCCCAAATATCGGCCATGTCTTCGCCGTTATTATTTTTGTGATAGGAGGGCAAAATTAAAAGCACGGTGGTAACATTCAGAGTGCAATGGGAATTCCAGGGTTAAACGCAGAGGAAAGAGCGCATAAGTGGTAAGAGTCCATTGAAGATGAACGAGAAGACTTGTATGATTAGCTGATAGAAGAAGAAACTGGTGTTGACGTAGAAGATGCAGTATTAGAGTCAGAATTTAGAAGAAGTCTGAAAAACCTGAGATCAAATAAAGCAGATGGGACAGAGGAAAATGGCGACAAAACGATTATTCAACTTGGTATGTAGAATCTATGAGACTAGAAACGTACCATCAGATTTTCGGAAAAATATTGTCCACACAGTTCCGAAGGTAGGAATGGTGGACAGGCGCAGAAACTATCGCACAGTAGCTTAACACCGCAGACATCCAAGATGTTGACAAGAATGACATACAGAAGAATGGAAACGAAAACCGAGGATCTGCTAGATGACAATCAGTTTCCCTTTAGGAAAGGTAACTGTATCAGAGAGGCAGTTTAATGACCTTCCGTTTGATAATGGAAGCATGACTGAGGATAAATCCAGATGCTGTCACAGGATTCATCGATCTACCAAAAAGCGTTCGACAGTGCGAAATGGGGGGAGGCTTTAGAAAACCTGAGAAAAATGGGAGTAATCAACAGGAAAAGACGGGTGGTATATAATATGTACAAGAACCAAGGGGAAACAATAAGATTGGAAGACAAAGAACGAAGTGCTCGGATTAAAAAGGGTGTAAGACAGGGATGCAATCTTTCCCCACTACTGTTCAGTCCATACACAGAAGAAACAATGACGGAAACAAAAGAAAGGTTCAAGAGTATGCTTATGATTGAGTGTGAAAGGATATCAGTGGTGAGATTCGCCGATGACATTGCTATCTTCAGTGAATGTCAAGAAGAGTTAGAGAATTTGCTGAATGGAATTAATAGCCTAATGAGTATAAAATATCGGTTCGGAGTAAACTGGAAAAAAAAGTAATGAGAAGTAGACGTGAGAATAGCGAGAAAATTAAAACCAAAATTGTTGATCACAAAGTAAACGAAGTTGAGGAATTCTGATACATTCCAAGAAAATAACCCATGACGGATGAAGAAAGGAGAACTTAAAAAGCAGACCACCAGAGGTAAAGAGGGCTTTCCTGGCCAACAGAAGCCTACTTGTATCAAACATATGCCTTGATTTGAGGAAGAAATGTCTGAGAAAATACGCTTGGGGCAAAACATTGTATGACTGTGGAACATGGACTGTGGGAAAACCGGAAAAGAAGTGAAACGAATCGTTTTAGATGTGATGTTACGGAAGAGTTTTGAAAATCTGGTGGTCTGATAGCATAAGGAATGAAAAGGATCTCTGCAGAATCAGCGAGAAAAGGAACATATGAAAACACCAAGAAGGAGGGGGGGAGGGGGGGGCAGGGTGATAGGACATGCGCTACGACATCAGGAAATAACCTCCATGGTACTAGAGAGGAACAACAGAGGGTAAAAACTGTAGGGGAAGACACAGATTGTAATAAGTATAGCTAATAATTGAGGAGGTGTGGTGGAAGCACTACTCTGAAATGAAACTGTTGGGACAAGAGAGGAATTCTTGGCGGGCTGCATCAGACCTTCCAGAAGTCTGATAACTGAAAAAAAAAAGTACCGTAGTCAATTGTAAAGGTGTTTGCGCAGGAAAAAGGGCAAGCATGCCGGTCCCATCCACATTTACATAGAGGGAGGAGGCTAACATCGGACTCGTATTTACCGTCTGGCCATCCTGACCTAAATCGCTCGTTCTTTTTTTTTTCTAAATCGTAGCCGCGGCGGCGGCAGAAGAGAACGGCGGCCGGTGCGGGCGGCTGCTACCTGCGGGCGGTGTGGGCGTCGGTGGCAGGAAGCTAGCGGCGCGGGTGGGCCGCGCGTCTGATATGATAGGCGGCCGAGTCAGGACACGCCAGGCCACGCGGACACACACGCCGGGGTGACACTAATCGCCTGCGGTCGCCGCTCGACCGACTTTCTGACCCGCCTCGCTGCATAAGGGTGTCTGCCGTCGTGCTCTCCAACCTGACACGACCGCAACAAAGCACACCTCGTTCCTCCCGTAATTTCCGTTTGTAAAGGTCTACTTACGAATTACTTGTGTAGTGGAGAGCGGCATAGAACTTTGAAACATTTTGGACTGCGCTATTAGCGTACGTACAGCATTAGGATGAAATTATACTCACTAGTTTCCTCATAGCGGGTGGCTATAATGAAAGTACAGCTACTCACAAAGGACCAGAGTGGGCTGTAATTATCGCACAGCAGCGAAATTTTGTAGATATTCTAATACCTTAATGTAGAAAACATTTATAATGGGAAAAACTGGTTCCAGTTTGGGCCACCAGGTGCAAACCTGTCGCTGTGAATGCAAGAAAGACATGTAGAAGTCTTTCCATATGTAACGGATTAGAAACGGGATGTGGGAAGAAAAGGTCAGGCAAGTGAGAAAGTCAATATTCTGATCTTTAATTAACCGCTGCTTACACAATTTGTTCAGTATCACCAACAGAGACGTCGACGATATGCTGTACAGCGCCAGAATAGCACCTGGTGGCGACAGTCGGAACTAATTTTTTTCCAGCGTTAATTGGTTCCGCATTAGCGCATTAGCAGTTCTACTAAGTTCTGCAGCTATACGATAATTACAACCCACGCTGGATATCCGTCAGTAGCCGTAATTTAATTATAACTACCCGGTACATGCGGCGTGACTTTTCGATGTGTGTGGAAGGTTGCTTGCGGAAGACACAAATAATTTGCAGACGACAATTCCTCAATCACTCTTTTGTTTGGTGTCCTGTACAGTTAGTATATAACGTCAAAGTGGTTTATTTATAGGAAACAGCTTTGGAAAGTGACTGTGCCGGGAACGGGCTGCCGTGCACAATGTCTGATTCGTGTTAACAGTATACAACGAATTCAAACAAGGAAAAATACTCAACATTCATCACAAATCACATGTTTTTCCCAAGCACAGGGGAAGTAGATGTTTTCAAAACTACCACCCTCTTCAGCTTGGTTAACTACTCAGACGGTCCGAGCGTTTTGCAAAAAAAATGGTGCAAATGGCTCTGAGTACTATGGGACTTAATATCTGAGGTCATCAGTCCCCTAGAACTTAGAACTATTGAAACCTAATAGCCTGAGGACATGACACACATCCATGCCCGAGGCAGGATTCGAACCTGCGACCGTAGCAACCGCGCGTTTCCAGACTGAAGCGCCTACAAACGCTCGGACACTGCGACCGGCAGCGTTTAGCAACCAGTACGCTTCATTTCGACGATTATAATCATTTTTTGTATGCCTTAGTTATACATTATTCTAACCTGTTGTTTGTGAGATACAGGAAAGTAGCGAGAGTGCCTTAAATACTGTTTGCATGAAAATTGGTACAAAACATCTCGATTCACCTCATTGTTATTTGTATATCGTTAGTTTTTCCGTACACACCGAAAAAATCAACCTATATAGTATTCCGATTTTCCTGTAGCGAAAAGGTAACGCGTTAGCTCGCTTCGCGAGGAAGTCTACCACCCGATAATCGATTTCACTTGTTAGAATGTTGGTGTTGTACAAGTGCCTCTCTGAGGGTAAATTTTCGGTGGTTTCTTACACTCGATTAAGATAATATTTGCCCTGCTCTCCAACTACTCCTCAGAAACACCATAAAAGCAACGCACTGTGCTTAAATACGCAGAACTATCACTGGAAGCAAACCACATTCATAAAATATCTAGGAGTATTTGTTCATAGTGATTTAAAATGCAACGACTATATAAAACTTAGCGCGCGGAAGCAAGATGCCAGAATGAGATTCATTGGAAGAATCCTGAGGAAATGAAAAGGAGGTGGCTTCCAAAGCCTACGCACGACAAACACTTGAATACTGCTCGTCAGTCTGGAATCCATACCGGATAAAACTGACAGGGGAAATAGAGAAAATCCAAAGAAGAGCAGCGCTTTTCACTACAGGTTCATTCAGTAAACGTGAAAGCTTGACGGAGATGCTCAAGCAATTCCAGTGACGGGTGTTGGAAGAGAAGCGTTTGCATCACGGTGTAGTTTACAGTTAAAGTTCCGAAATCGTACGTTCATAAAAAGAGTCAACCAACACATTGCATCCTCCTGTGCATATCTTGCTAAAGACCATATAGGTAAAATTATTGAAATTCGAGCCCACTCGGATGCTAACCAGCAATCGCTCTTCAAGCGGACTATTCGCGGCTGGAAATGGATACCGGGGAAGTGAAGTACAGGAAGAATCCTCCGCCACACACCGTAAAGCTGCTTGCGGAGCATAGATGTAGATGTAGACATAAATGAAACAAAATTTACATGACTTAGAAGCAGCTAAGTTGACAACTTCTCATCCTTAGTTAATTTACGATGTGACGACAGGAATGACACTCAAGTACAGAAGTAACATTATTGCTAAATGCAGGACAAAAATCGCTCGTAGTAGAAAAAGGCAACTACCGCTAGGAAAGAGAGATAGTTGTCCGACATAACGCAGGAAGCAAAGGTGTAGCTGAAAGGCTTATCAGCGTCGTCAACATTACGGGTGCATCAGGGAGAACGTTTTCTTCAGTCATATTTGAGTAAAACTTCTAATAGTCCAGCCAGTTAACAATTTTATAAGGTTTGTGCTAGACTGTATCTGTATCTTTCATGTTGCACTACGTACGGGTTTATTTAAACTTATTCACACTGTTGGATAATACTTGCTAAGGGCAAAAATGCTTATACAGCATTTCACCAGTCTGTGAGAACTGTTTGTTACGATGGATTGCTTGTTGCAAGTGACTTATCCGAGCAGAGCTCTTGGTTTGCCAATAAGATTTAATCATTCAGAAGTATTCACTCAAGGCAACACACAGGAAAATTACGATTATTAGCGGCAAAAGTTTTGTAACACATGTGTGACTACGCCAATTTCCTCTGAACAGTAATTTTCAATAGTCCATCTGATAAGTCTGGGCGATATAATTCGACGAGCACCGCCAGCTATGCGAGGGAGTAGATGTTGTCAACGACCCGTTGCCGTTTTGAGATAAATATCGATTACCCAGAATGTGCAACAGGTACCGGTTGGCAGCCTGTTAGTAAAATATACGTCCATTTATGTTCATAGTGCTAATGTTGGTGTTATAAACGTATCTCGGTAATCTCAAGATAAACTCCAACAACAAAAAATTGCAATGCAATACACTGTTGAGTACGAGTAAATAGTTCAGCTTCAGATCTCAGTACAATGACACATGTTTTTGATGAATACTGTTGGAGTCTTTACTGTGCCTACAA
Organism: Schistocerca gregaria; assembly: GCF_023897955.1. Taxonomy (NCBI): domain Eukaryota; kingdom Metazoa; phylum Arthropoda; class Insecta; order Orthoptera; family Acrididae; genus Schistocerca; species Schistocerca gregaria. The sequence goes on along the minus strand of NC_064921.1, from coordinate 524,478,431 downwards.
TAGCACACGCCCCCTCCACGGTCCATCCCTCCCTCTTCCCCTTCCCCTCTCTCTCTCTATCTTTCTCTTGGGTCATTCTTCCAGCGCAGTGTGTGGTTTTCCCTTCATAGAAACCTATGTTGTCAATTGTAACTGTGACGTTTACAGCTACCTGCTTCTTTATGTTGTTTTTTGGAGGCGCGATACTAGCATTTGTCTAATTTTTATATTGATTCTTCCACGTCTTAATTGCCAGGATGATGAGGTTCCGAAGTAGATTCTCGATGACCACGTTATAATTTTGTGATGTGTTATGGTCTGTAACCTGATATGGTTAGTCCTATGGGACCTACTGACAATACGTGTGAGCAAATAAGAAGAAACATTGTTGCGCTAATCGCTGACGTAGTTAACAACTGAAAGATTTGTGCCATAGTGTGAACCATACTGACACTTTCAGTCCAACAAGGATTAGTAGACATCCACTGATAAGGTTATGGTGCTGCACGACGTAATTATCCACTGCCGGGAAGGAAGTCAGCAACGGTAAAGAGTTGGATAGTATCTGGCGAGGATGGCACTGTTGCAGAAGCTGGTGTAGGAGGAATCATTTTATAAATGACGCAGAAGTAGTGGTCCAAACGTTTAGTACTTCTGATGGCTTCATATCTGAATCTCATTCACCTCTTTTAGCATGTGAGTTATGAGTCATTCATGTAAATTCTCTCTTTTGGCACTTGCTTTTCGTAACACTGCCATATAATTTGTTGCGTCGTATTTCTTCACTATATGTGGCCCCATTTTACACGACAAAAGAAGTGAAGTTTGTTGTCGAGTACCGAAATGGTGCGAGCAATGTTGGCGGCAGAGAAAGTCCTCGACATAACTCGACAGACATTGGGAAACGAAATTAGCGGCGGTGTTTACTGTCAATTCCGGATGCGTTCGCAGAACCGGGAGCTAGTGGGGGTTGGCGGCGGGCGCTACGCCGTTAGCGGATGCGTTTCGCGGTGTTTGTTTAAAATATTTGGCGAGTAGCGGTCCGCATCCGTCAGTGCGAGCGGCGGCAGCGCGCTACGGCCGCTGGGCAGCGGGCCACCTGCCCGTCAACACGCACGCACTCTGCTCTCTCCGCCTCACACACGTCCTCTCCGTACTACTCTCGTGACGTCGGAGTGATTTATGCTGTTTCCGTCAACTTCGGTAATTTTAATTACCAAAGCTACTTCGACACAACGCGTTTCGGTGGGATTTGTCACTTTCAGGTTGCGCTTCATCAGGGGCAGGCAATTGTAGTAGCGCGGGAGCCGCTATGTGGAAGCAGAGGCCAGCGGAGGGCCGCACATGTAAAATGCTTGTCTTCATTACTTAACTGAGTATTACAAAAAATGTCGATTCCTTATTATACATACGAAATTCATCACTGATTTTACGTTCTCTTCGGAGGTGCGTGGTTCACTAAAGTTTAACATTCATATACTTACTGTTGCACGGATAATATGGAAATAAACCAAATAACCGGAAAAGCACTGTGCACCGTACTGTGGGCGCAAATCATGTTGATTCTCATGATACTCGGCGTGGTGACTGATGGTAGCGAACGTAAATTGGAAATGCCTTTACGGTCTTCTTCGTTAGCCGCCGCGCCTTAAGTTAACTTGATTTGCGCGAATACTATCTACACTAAGCATACTTATTGACGTGGCTCTCCTAACGTGATATTCAGTCGCGCACGGGATGGAAATCTCGGTTCAAGGCAGATTTTTCTGATTGTATTGGCGGGCCGCGCAAAAACCCTTAGCGCTTGCGTGTGACCCACGGGCCGCTATTTGCTCACCCCTGCTCTAGATGTTAGTATATTATACCGTATGGTACAAGCTTCTCTGAAACGCGACGCTTTTGTTGATTGTGACAATTACTTAATGTAACAAAATACTGTTGCCTTCCATCATAAAATGTAATATAAAGTAGTATGCAAAATTTGTGCTTATTATTATTTTTATATTAAAAGAGCAAAACAAGTTGTTAAATATTTTGAGGAACTTGAGGGAAGTCATTTTTTTCGAGTGTACTGTTGTTTTATTCTGAAATAAACACTTTATTTGAGAATTTAGAGATTAGTTAATTTCACTCCCTCGTGCATTATAATAATCAGTTAATGCTAATGGAATTAAATTAGGAAACCAGACACTAAAGTACTAGATGAGTTTTGCTATTTGTGCAGAAAAGCAACTGATGATGTCCGACGTAGGGAGGTTATAAAATGTAGACTGGCTGTCACAAGAAAATCATTTCTCAAAAAGAGGGGCTTGATAACATCTAATATTAATTTAATCGTTAAAGAGTCTATCCTGTAAGTATTTGTCTGGAGTGTAGCTTTTCTACGGAAATCGAACGTGGGCCATAAGCAGTTCAGAAAGGAATATGACAGAAACTTTGAAATTTGGTTCTACAGAACAATACTAAATTTTAGGTAGGTAGAACAAATAATAAACAAAGAGGTACTGACTGGAATTGAGAAAAAAAGAAATTTATCGCACAACTCGATTGGAAGAAGGGAAGAAAGATTAATGTTTAACGCCTCGTCGATAACAAGGTCATTAGAGACGTATTAATAAAGGAACCATTGCGTCAAAGAATCGTCAGTTTTGACGATAGAGAAAGTTGTGTGTGTGTGTGTGTGTGTGTGTGTGTGTGTGTGTGTGTGTGTATGTGTGCATGGCATACGTTAATATTAAAACCAATAATATTTTGTAATGTGTGCCGCTTCTTGCATTAAAAAACATATTTTCTGAAATGACAACGGTCATAATTTACTTACATATCGATAGTAACATTGCTGTACATACTTCAATATCTGAGACGTCTTACAAGCTTTGATCCTCTACAGGCACTACAGTGTAAACAGCTGTGTGCGGAGGAAGTGTTAGGCGATGTTTTCGTTTGTGTGTTCTGAGTGCCAGTGCGGATTACGCAGTCCCACTACACGTAAGTTCAACCTCTTCTCTAATTATCTGACAAATATGTCCCAAAACATAGATTGATCTATACAAATTTGTATTAAATTTGCTAGCCGCTGTGGCTGAGCAGTTCTGAGCGCTTCAGTCCAGAACCGCGCGCCTGCTACGGTCGCAGGTTCGAATCATACCTCGGGCATGGATGTGTGTGATGTCATTAGGTTAGTTAGGTTTAAGTAGTTCTAAGTTCTAGGGGACTGATGACCTCAGATGTTAAGTCCCATAGTGCTTAGAGCCATCTGAACCATATATTAAATTTTCTGATCAGTGGTCACAATGTTAGTGCCCGACTTTGTGAGGATTGTTATCAGGCTTCTACTGATGAAGTACCTTTTAGAGATTAAAAGGGTGCTTTGTGTGAATACAGTTATTTTGACGTGATTTTCTACCGTTTTAGATAAACGTGCTATTAAAAATGTTAATTTCATGGCAGTCAGGAACGCTGCATTTCCAATTCGCCCTGTCACTGGTTTAGTACGGAACGTATATTAAAGCCTTTGTTTTTCTCAATTTCCTGTCGATCACTGTCTTCATAAAAAAAAATTCAAATAGCTCTGACCACTATTGGACTTAACATCCGAGGTCATCAGTCCTCTAGAACTACTTAAACCCAACGAGCCTAAGGATATCACACACATCCATGCCCGAGGCTGGATTCGAACGTGCGACCGTAGCGGTCGCACAGTTCCAGGCTGAAGCGCCTAGATCCGCTCGGCTACAGCGGCCGGCGCTGTGTTCATAACTAAGTTGACTTAACAGCTACAGAAAAAATTAACAATGTACTTTACATGAGAGGTGTCCTCACTAATGACACATCGATTCCAAAATATTGCTTCGCGAAGCATTTGAGAGGCATAGCTCTAAAATTGTCACCACTGCCGCCCTACAAATTTTGTAATTCGTTTGAATACTGTTCTAGATATTTTTGCACCTCTTAAAACCCAGTAAGGGCAATGAATTTCTATTTCGTCAGCGTGTTTCGGCTCAGCTATCTCCGAGGAGAGCACTACCGCACTAGTTTAGTTTATCGGCCTCTGCTAGAGAGGCCAAAATTTTCCAATACTGATGACAATACTTACGCAGTCAGAACCAAATCTTTGTACGGTAAAGTGTTTCGGAGTTCATAACTCTTAGTGAAAGAAATATATTGCGTTATTATGTACACACGTGCTAACTTTGCACTGTAAACAGAGCTATTTCTCAAGTGCCTAACAGGTTTTCCCGCGTAATGAGATTGACAGAAAATTAGCAGGAGCGGCGCAATGCGAGTGGTTCTGTTGCAACAACAAGCAGAAATTCTTACTATGCGCCGATAACAGACTCCCAAAGATCGGTATCTCCCCGTGTCAGATGGTAACAACAGTTCTTGTTGACTGCGCTCTTCAAAAAATGCTCGAGCGACGGCATTGTTCGATCGCCACTTCCTCCGGAGAACAAACCGCTGGCCCCGATTACATTTTCACACGAGCGATACAGCTATCGGCCTGGGAGATCTGTAGGAAGCGTGGTCGCTATAGAGGGAGGCCGAGACGCAGAGGCGGGCACGGCGGCCATATTTTGAGGAAGCAGTCAGTAGGTCGGGCGGCCCGCGCATGCGCTGTGCCGGCAGCGGCAGCGGCCGCGGAGAAAGTCGGCTCAACTCAGGCCGGCGCGGCGCGCTGTCACTGGAGGTTCGCCAATGCGGCCCTCCACGGCGTACCGCCTCTCATAAAACAGCGCAACAGCTGGCTTTCGTGGCCGACACTAAACCAAATACCACACGCCCACCGCGGCGATGACACTTCCCGTATCCGGTTCCGCAAATAGAGACGAATGATTTGGAGTAACAATCTTAACAATACTATCGTGACTACGTTGTTATTGCCGGTATGTTTCTAATACTTGTTTCTTTAGGACTCCGTACGTCAATCGGTAAAGCGGAACCCTGAGGATCGCTTCCTTGCCATCTGTCTGTCTTTCTGTCCTACTGTTAGAAACCATTTTTCTCATGGACGGGTACACGCATCAAGTTAAAATTTATGCCACATTCTAAGGGCTAGTCTGCGAATATTTGTTTCACGTACAACTCGAAACGCCATATCTTAGTGCAACAATCGCTTCCAGAAATCTGATGACGGATAAATTCCGAAATGTGTCATTCAAATGGTTCAAATGTCTCTGAGCGCTATGCGACTTAACTTCTGAGGTCATCAGTACCCAAGAACTTAGAACTAACTAACCTAAGGACATCACACACATCCATGCCCGAGGCAGGATTCGAACCTGCGATCGTAGCGGTCACGCGGTCCCAGATTGTAGCGCCTAGAACCGCTCGGCCACCCCGGCCGGCCAAAGTCATTCCTTGCCTGATGATTCACTTTTACCATTGCGACCTAGTCAGCTTGAATGCAGAACTACTGATTATTAAAATAAAGGCCACCTGCCTCCTGTATGACTTTATGCCACGTTTATATTATCGAAAATAAAATAGTATCGAAAATCTTGGATACCATGACACCGATGTCTTACCAGTATCGATGTCGATAACAGGAAAAAATAGCCGAGATTCTCGATTTCCGGATTGGTGACTTGTCTATATACATAATTATCTTTGCACGAAACCCACAGTGCGCAAGTCCTATTCGCATCTGACTTTTTTTCCCCCACGAATCTGGTTAGCTGATGCAGACAACGAAGACGTAAAACCAAAGTTGTGTACGGAACAGTGGTTACTTCTTTATCAAAATGTAGAGGAAAGTATCAGCCGGCCGTTGCGGCCGTGCGGTTCTAGGCACTTCAGTCCGGAACCGCGCGACCGCTATGGGTCTTCTGCACACGTCTGTCTGGTGTGCAGAAGACCCTGGTTCGAATCCCAGCCTTGGTATAAATCTTCATTCATCTCTTCAGCTGGATTAGAGTATTTTCATACGGGAAATTCCTCACTGAAAGAAATCTACTCTCATAAAAAATTAAACCTTAATTTGATAAATGTTTTTTGAGAATATATATAATACTCGAAAAGGTTTCAGGTCTCTGGAACCATATAGTTTCATTTGATTAAAGTATGTGTGCCTGGGTTTCAGGCAAGACCCCCCGTTTCATTCGATGCTGAGGCGCTATTCCAATACAGTTGGAGAGCATCTGAGATGGCGTTAGAGTTTGAGTGAATACCAAGTGGACTGAGGCGTGAATGGAAATTTGGATTGAGGTTGGAGGCGTTTTAGGGTAATGCATTTGTGCAAAACTGTGCCAGGGTGGCGCAGTGATTTCTACATCTGCCCAGCAAGCAGGAGACCAAGGTTCGAATTCCGGAATTGGTACATACTTTCACTAGTCGCTTGTCTGAATACGTACATCATAGATGTTTGAGACTTGGAAAGGTCTGTAAAACCATATAGTTCCATTTCACCAAACTTATTCATCCCCTAAGAAAGAGTCACTCAGCATTCTGTAAAGGCACATGTGTGTTACAGTTGCACTGAAAATGGCCTCGTGAAAGGAAATCTAAATGTCATCTCCAATCTTCCTTTTGCGTTCATGGTTTCTTCTGGTTGTCCATCAATGATATTACGAAATGAGCCATTCTTATGCTATATGTTTAGCTACGTTATTTCTTGAAGAGAAATGGTGGCGGCAGGCTATGTTAGAGTATCAGTATAAGGTATACGAAAGGATCTTTCTTTGCTCTAATCCCTTGCATGTGAAACTATTTGTTAACACGGAGCATCCGTATTTTCCAAGCGATTAAGGTCCGTAAGAAACTTACTGTCCATCGCGCTACCGCGTTCCCCACTGCTGGATACAATGAGCATAAAGTCGAGAGATACATGTCGCAGAATTCCATCGGACGCTGATGCTGTTGAAGCACTGTAGTCGCACTCGCGAGCAGTGGGATGCAAAACTCCATTCGATCATTCATTTTTACGTGGTTTTCCTTTATAAATCACGGTCAACGGCGAACTGGTGCGTTGTAAAACGTCAGGGGAAATCACCTCATTCGTCCTTCCCCGCGTCTAGTATCTTCCCACAGACTTGAAGCAGTGCTCTAGAGATTACTGCTATGGGTGCGTTACCTTAGTAGTTCAGGGTTTCCGTGACTACACACACCATCTAAAGCGCAACTACCATTCTTTCTGTTACCAATTCTTCAACCAGACACTGTATTTGTCCCCACATACCTAGACTTCTATTCAGCTGTCTGTATTTATCTTCGACATTAACTTAATCCTACTATTGTACCACATGATAATCTTCAGCCATTATTCAATTTCAGTTGCTTTCTGTGCTTCTTGAACCATCTGAGTGGTGCAGTATCGCACACCGCACTACTTTGGGCTGTTTGTGAAAACTGTGTGTGATAAGCAGATATTCTTTGGAGGTAAACCTCTCGCATTAATCTTTCCTTAACAGACGCTTTCAACTCTAAGAAAGGAAGCGCATTAGAATACATTATGTTGTTAATTATAACAAAATAACACGCTAATGTACGTTCAGTTTCTCACTAGGAAGGCAGTTCAACTTCAGGAATCGAAGGAAGGGGAAGCGTAGATTGAACAGAGTGGGTTCAATAAGTGCTACTATCCGGCAAGGCCGAGAAATATGGCCGTAGTTTCCTGAGATCGCTGCTTACTTTACCATCTCTACCATTTGGTGTCGGTTGTTGGATTATACGTTGGCTGAGGACTGTGTTTATTTATACCTTTATAGTGGCCGATTGTAGCTGCAGCGCCATTTTCAAGTGAACTCGTCTGTATAAGACCATGAATACAAGACACATGCCTACAAAATACTTGATAGTTGCCATTGTACGTGACAATAACATATTTTAATCATTTGCTGTATCACATAATATGTTTACGGCAAACGATGAAATAATCCTATTTTGTCAAATCATATCGTTATTGAAGCTCAGTGGATGTTGAATGATACAGAATGCTTATAGCCTACAGAAGCAACCAAACACCATTTGCACTTTAAAGCCTCAAGCTGTTCTTTGTATCTTTCTTGAGCAATGAAGAATTTTGGAAACGAATCACACTTGAGCTTATTCATTTATAAAAATGGTTCAAATGGCTCTGAGCACTGTGGGACTTAACTGCTGAGGTCATCAGTCCCATAGAACTTAGAACTACTTAAACCTAACTAGACTAAGGACGTCACACACATCCATGCCCGAGACAGGATTCAAACCTGTGACCGTAGCAGTCGCGCGGTTCCAGACTGAAGCGCCTAGAACCGCTCGGCCACCCCGGCAGGCTATTCATTTATAATTTACTATAGAGGAACAATGGAGGGAAGTGTAACATGAATTAGCTTTTGTTGCAGTTTATTGATAGTTGAGAAGCTGATTTTAATATTCATGTGGCTGGTTGCTGATTCCCGCTGTAAATATTATGTAGTGAAATTATCGTTACCACACAACGAAACCAAGCCCAGTACATGTTATCATGGTCCTGTACAGTGAAGTCTATGTGAAAACGACTCTGTAGCCGAAATTGTCCAATGAAGGTGTAAATAAACACTATTTGAAGCAAGTACAGGGTGTTCGGAAATTCCCGTTACAAACTTCTAGGACGTGAAGAGGGGATATTTATGAGTACATATTACTCTGAATAGGAGCCCAAGTGCGGAAATGAACCGTTTCCGTATTACGACGTTTCCAATTCAGATGTTTAACTCATCCTCTTCTGCTTGAGGAACTGTCTTAGGCACAACACAGTATCATTATTATGTAACAAATCGAAAGGAAACACAGCGAAGCATCCATTTATCACTTCAGCACACATCTTTGTTTAGTATTAACACTTGAACGTTACATATTTACATTATTCCAAAACAAAACAAGAACCCAGCGTACTGTACGTACAGAGCAGTACCGATGTACAAGAAGAGCGGTTCCATGTGGAGACCACCAGTGTTGTTACAGAAATTGTACCTACGAAGAATGTTGTGGTATACACTTTCCACTCCGCCTGATGTCTCTTCAGTTTCTAGTGTAGTGGCCAGAACTCGTGCCAGCAGATCTTGCTCTGTCTCTACAAGAGTCTCATAAATTGAACTTTGCACACGACCCCACAAGAAGTACTCCATAGGAGTTCAAACCGACGATCGCGGGGCCCCACGATAGGACCGCTACGGCCTATCCATCTTTCTCCGTATCGTCTGTCTCTGAACCGCACGTGAGGAGTGAGGTGGTGCACCATCATGCTGAAACCACATTTAATGACGGACATTCAGTTGCACAGCTACCAAGAACGTGCCCAATACGCTTGTAGGAAGATCAGGTATCCATGACCAGTGAGCTTGAGTGGAAGGCGGTATAACCAGATCTTAATTGAAACGGTACGTTTCCGAACTGGGTTTCTGTCCAAATTAATACGTACTCATTCCCCTCTACAAATCATAGAAGATTATAGGGGGTATTTCCGAACACACTGTATACAGTCTTGGTGAAAATAATGTCCTCAAGCGGTTTTAATGACTGAAACCGACGTCTAAAAAACCAAAAGACAACTTATCGATATGTTTTCTTACATCACAATGTCTCCGATTATTTCAACTGAAATGAATTAGGAACACTTTAAGATCATTGTTAATTTGAACGAATATAAGTACTGCTTTTCAAACACAACCACCAAATTTCCGCATATGAAAATGGGTACATAATTAAATGATTTAATGTGAAATTTTGTCTCTTTTTTTTATCATTTCTACGTCCTCATATAACTGGGTCCCTTCTAAAACTGACTATGTAATACCGCTGAATAACAGCAGTTTCTTCCCTGAAAGTAACGAACGAACCTGTTCTGACGCACAAGTGCTGTGTTGTGTTACTTACCTGCGATTAACTCCGCGGGCAGCAGCCTGCCACAGCATAGGGATTTGTGTGGTGCAGCGTGCAGCCACAACGCGGTGCGGTAACGTCGCCCCTGGACGGCCTTCGCTGGTTTCGTCAGCGACGGCGCTGCCCTCGAAATTCGGCCTCGGCCCTGCACTTTCGAAATATCCCTGACACTGGATCTCGACCGAGGCTGTGCGTTCACCGCACTGCGGTAACCGACAGATAGGCAGCGCCACAGCTGGCGCCGTTTCTCGTCAAGTTTTACGCTGACGCCAAATAATCGATGAACTATTGAAACATATGTTTTTGAGTTTCGGGTGACATGTTACGATTTTTAACATTTTAGTGTTATTTGAGGTCCATATTATTTCCAGTGTAGTACAACACGTTCACGTTTTCCAGGCTATGCGGTTCGTTTTTCCTGGGCCATATTTGTACTTCACGTCATATTTAGTTGTATATCGTTCAATTCAGTTATTTTCATGCGCAGTTAAAACTCGATTTCAGTTACGTGACTTTAAGTATGAACCTGTCAAAAGGTCAACTAGTCCTGTAAACAGTGAAAATGACTTAAGTAGCCGTAGGCAATTATTGTACCATCATATTACCTCCTTTGCGGATTTTTTTATTCATAATGTTAATATTGTTATTGTACATTTCCATAAATTCGATAACGTACCTAGTAAAGCTCAAGCTCGAACTATTCTACAGTAAAAAGAAGAAATAAAATATAACTTAATTTTTGTAAGAGAAGTTTTTATCGAATGGTAGCTACGCTGTCATCCGTTAGTTTCCCTAATTTTGCGATTGTCAAGGTGCAATTTAGCGACAGTATTCCATTTCCTCTCATTTTTTGTGAAGTTTTCAAAATTAAGTAATATTTTTTTCTGCAGTTATTCTCAGTGAATAACAATGTTGTAACCTGCGGAACACAGAGTCGCGGAAAGTTTGTACGTATTCGATATGGGGAAACTGCTCTGCCTTTGTTTTTATTCCGAGCAGAGTTGTCTGTATTCCTCCTGGACAAAACATGTGGCGTTCTACTTCACAATGGACTGCTCAGGACGTGTCGCACGTTTCACGGTTGCGCCATCCTGCTGTAAGTCTGAACAGACAAGCGTAACCAATCTTAGCACCGAGCGACAAAGTGATTCAACTTTTTCCTTAATCGCCTTTGTTGGCCGACGCTCAAAACTGAGGAAATGGGATGTTATGAATATTAAGGACATATAATTAGTCTTACTTTTGGGGTGTCGTAGGTATCGTCAGCACCTAGTTGCTTTACTGTTTTGAATTCACTTGGTTGCTGAGGATTTTGATGTGTGAAACATTGCCTTATAATAAATAGGGCACATGGAGTACTGACCCTCGGGGATTCGACTTCAGAATATTTTTGTACACTTCAGTATCACAGAATTTTGCTTACGTATCTGGAAGCATGTTGCTGCCGACTATATGTGGCGCTCTATTACTTACCGTCTCTCTTGTTCGTTTAACCAGTATACGAAACGTAGTTCACTCCCAACTGCAAACTTAGGAAATCTCTTGAGAATGTGAAATTGATATTTACCTTCTACATACCGCGCTGGGGTGACACAGTTGCTGCTGCTGATACAGCGAATCGAATGAAAAGTAAGAAAAACCTGGTGTTTGTATGACTATTTAAATGACTAAAATTAAGCAAAACCAGAGATACTTCTCCATAAAAAAATGTCAAGTAGAATGAGATTGTCACTCTGCAGCGGAGTATGCGCAGATATGAAACTTCCTGGCAGATTAAATCCGTGCGCCGGACCGAGACGTGAACTCGGTACTTTTGCCTTTCGCGGGCAAGGTGGGTGACGAGGCACTGGCGGAAGTAAAGCTGTGACGACGGGGAGTGAGTCGTGCTTGGTAGAACACTTGCTCGCGAAAGGCAAAGGTCCCGAGTTCGAGTCTCGGTCCGGCACACAGTTTTAATTGACAAGTAGTAAACTTTGGTATTTAATCTCGGTTAAATTGTAAAACCCTAGGGGCCAGGCAAAACGGAAAGTCGTGAAGGAGCCAGCATAATGGTTCTGTCGTACCACCTGGTGACGAGGGCTTGCCGTTAAAGAAAAGCGATATCAGCTAAGGTCGTCCTAAGGCGTTACCTATCAGTCATTTAAACTAAGTGTAGAAGAGAAGATTCAGAATGCCTAGCACTAGCAAGAGAAAAAGGCTCTGAAGAGAAAAACAAGAAACATCGAGAGGCACTAAGAAAAATTGTTGGGTTATGAAAAAGTGGCTATAGTTACTGGTAACCAGAAACAGTGCAAGACATATCTGACGGTATACGAAGGCAATTGGTTAAATTTTTCGGGTACATCTTGGGAACGGAAGACAACAGACTCATTAATACAGCCTTTATAACCGTCCTCAAGGAGGACAAAAGAAAGGGAAACTTGAACGAAAATAATTTCTGACGTCACAGTGGATCTGTAAGAAACAACACGATAGAAATGCCTTAGAAACGAGTTATACGTTTTTCAAGAAGTTCCCAGGTCAAAGGGGAAAAAAAAAGTAGCACCAAGAAGAGAATGAATAATTTGAGAGCATGAGACGTTTTCCACGTGAGTGGTAGTAGAGAAAACTCAGGTGAAGGACAAGAATCGCAAGCGGTGCAGAAACGAGCTTCATTAGCAGTGTAGCGCCACTCGCAGCACTCAATACTACAGACTGCCGGGCCGCGGCAGGTAGCGCCTGAGAGCGGCTACCCGTAGCACGGGCAGAAGCTGCGGTGCGGCCGGCCTCTGCGCTCGCGCAGGCGTTTCCGCTGCCTGGCCGGCGACGCTGAACGCTCTGAAAATTCGCCGCTGCGTGCCGGAACAGCGGGAAGTGGAGTGTGTTAATTGGGGAGCGTGGACCCCTGACCCGCAACTCCTGCCGGCACCGGCACCGCTACCAGACCCGTGGGACGGCCGCCCCGCCGATCAGGTCACGTCTCCAGCCAATCCACCTTGGTATATCCTGATGCGTTTGATATGCTTAAAGACGTTCAAAATTACGTGGACTTGTAAGAGATCAGGAGGTTCTCCACAGAATGGGCGAGGCAACGAATCTGTGGAAGACACTAACAAGGAGTACACGGTGACAGAATTACATTAAGACAGCAGGGAGGGAGGAGTAGAGGGTAAAAACTGTAGGGGAAGAAAGAGATTGGAATATATCCAACAATCAATTCAAAATTTTGGATGCAAATGCTTCTTTAAGATTAAGAGACTGGTACAGGAGAGGAAGTCGTGAGGTGCCGCATGGAACATTGACACTAATTCACAACGCACTCTGATTTTTTTTTCAAACAATTGCTTTATTTTGTTATGTAGTAATAAAATACCCCAGTGCTGTCTTTAGCGAACGGTTTTGAGTAATTCTTACGTTGAATGACATCTAGTCCTAGTGACAGTTTCGCTACGGTCGCAGGTTCAAATCCTGCCTAGGCCATGGATGTGTGAGATGTCCTTAGGTTAGTTAGGTCTAAGTAGTTCTAGGTTTTAGGGGACTGGTGACCTGAGAAGTCTCATAGTGCTCAGCGCCATTTTTGAACCTAGTGACAGTTTCGAGAGTGAATCAGTTTTTGAAAACACATTCGCCCAGAGTGACATGTCTTTTCGATTTCATACATTGTGCACGGTCAGGTAGTAACTTCTTCAGAATGGCTAGTTTGCTTAGCACGTTCTTTTGTTCCTCTTACTTGTTAACGGACTCCACGACGACAGAAAATTAAAACTAAAATTATGAGCTTTTCAGACAGGACAAACATTGAGTTACAAACTCCAGAGGTTCTCTAAACTGCAACTGCGTTAATGTTGCCCTAAAAACATTTTCCCCACGCTCTGAATAGGCTTTACGTCTGTTCCGACTAGCCCCCTGCGGCATGGAAAGCAGTGCGAGGAGTGTTGTATGATCGTGGTACATGTTATCAGCATGCCGGCAATCCCTGCAGTCGTTAGTGCTAGGTGGTGAATACTGATGACACCGGTGCTTCTTTACTCAAGCAGATCGTCATTTGGCCTCACAAGGGCTGAGTGAACCCCGTACCAGATGTCGCTACTTGAAGAAAAGAAAGAAAAAAAAAACCTGAGTGGTACCAGGAATCGAACCCAACTCCTCTCACGCCGAAGGTGGTTACGCTAAACATGGCTACTGAAGCGCTCATAGTTGCTCTTTTACATGTAATTTCAACAGATTCCCTAGTGTTTTTGTGAGGTGTCGAACGCGGATGTTATTGCTCCCTGCCTGTACGCAACCGAACCATGTAGCGCAATGCTTATGCCACTAGACATCCATTGTTTCATCGAGATTTAGCTGTAGCATGGATTCCGTAAGTCAGCTCACCTGAAAGCCGTAATGAGGGCCAGGGACGGAAGGCTTCAGTCCCATGGAAAACTGGTTTGTTAGTGATAGACACCAGTTAAGATGAACAGGACGGAGAATGGAAGCAACCGTGAACTATGGAAGGAACCATCCCACTATTCGCGTGAAAATTTTTATAAACTCTTGCCTATCCTAAATCATACGAAATTAAATCTAAATCACGGTTATCACGTGGGTGTTAGAAGCCGAATAGTCTTTCAACCTAAGCAATGACTCTGCCCGTGTAGTGTAGCTCATTATTGAAGTCACTGCACTCTTACTAGGGAGGAGGGATGTTCAAATCTCCGTCCGATTTGGGTTTTCCATGATTTCCATAAGTAGTTCTTCGAAATGCCAGCGTGTGCTCTATCCTTAATGATCTTGTCGTCGTCGAATAATTAACCCCCATACATACATATAAACACGGTAAGTCGTAAGCCATCATCATAATCTGATGATGCATGATGGCTTATGTTGAGCCCCGTTAAGGTGTATAGTTTATAAAATTTAGCAAAAGAGCGCTCAAGACGAGACATTATTTTAAGTAAATTACATCGCTCGTTTCGGCATTGTAATCTGGATACCTGGTGACTTGTAGCCGGAAATACTGGCCAGTCGTGCCGAAGTCTGCGACGCGGCCAGTTTCGCCCTCTGCTATTACAGTTTGGTTGAGCACAAGCAGGAGTTATGGGGATGGGGAGGAAGGAGGACACGGAGGAGCCGTTTAGGGCCGGCCAGGTGGCGAGCGGCCGCTGGCGGCGCGGCGGGGAGCCGGATGGCGGCAGGCAGCGCCCGCACGCGGATGCTCGCCGGAGAAAACCCGGTTATGGCGGGCTGCTCGCCCGGTTGATCCGGCCCCAAGTGGGGCGTCCCACATTCCGCCTTCTCACTGGGGCAGGCCTGCCAACGGCCGCCGGGATGTGCAGCGCCGCGCCGCGCCGCGGCAATGACGCATGCAAATCGCGATCGCGCGCCGCGGGCGCTGCTTACCGCCTCCGACATCGTTAGCGCGGGCTCCAGGGTCCGCGGGTACGCCTCGGCGCTCCTACCGGGTTCCCAGAAAACTAGCACACCTCCGCCACTGCATCCAGACCTTAATTACTGTACAGTGCACACGATAATTTTTATTGCCTCACATTTTAAAGTCACCCTCTGTACCATCATACGATAGACCGCGGGAACAGTTGCTGCTTATACACATTTACACTGTTTTTTATGTGTGACATGAAAAATTATACAACTTTCCGTGCGGACTCTGATTTCTCGTATTTTTTTACCATGGTCAAGTATCCCTTTATGTCTGTGACTCAACAAAATATTTCATGGAACTTCCTGGCAGATTAAAACTGTGTACCTGGCCGAGACTCGAGCGAGGAACCTTTGCCTTCCCGAGTTCGAGTCTCAGTGCGGCACACAGTTTAAACCTGCCAGGTACTTTCATATCAGCGCACACTCAGCTGCAGAGTGAAAATTTCATTCTGAAAATATTTTATGTCTCGAGCAGGTAGTTGGTGATTGTAATTTCGTCATAAGATCTCTCTGCAACGGAAAAGGCCTTTGTTTTGATGATTCCCAAGTTAACTCTGTTAATGTGGTCTACCAAGCAACAAAAGTAATCTTTTGTTCGTCTTCTCCATAAGATTTTCTATGTGACCGAAACCCTTTTCATTTGCGTGATTTATCGTGTAAGCGAAATTTAACGGAATGTCTTCAGTACCCATCTGTTGGACCTCTCATATGTTATTGTTCAGAGTCAGTCGCCACTTTACGCCCACATGCATATTTCTTGTGTAAATCATTTCGTAATTCGCTTTGATCTTCTGACGACCTTACTAGAAGGCAAACGACGTCAACATCTGGAAACAGTCTAAGAGGGCATTGTTTCCTAAATCTTCTATATAGGTTAAGATCAGTACTGGTCGTATAACACTCGAACCTAGTTCCTGAAATTTTCTAAGCATGTCTTCTCACTATGTCAAAAGCCTGTCTAGACCAGTGCCCTGCAAGCTACCTTACGGAGTGCGGCAGGAACCAGTATTGGTATCACCACCATACCTCTACTTTCCTCTTCGTTCGCTAACGTACGGCTGAAGGACGACTGTGAATAGGCCAGTGTATAAGGTCTGGTTTCTCTGATTTTCTTGTCGTGTTAAAAACTCGAGGCGAATGTGTAAGGACGTAATATGTTGCTCGACTCTTCTTGCAACGTATACTCTCGAAATTTATAACAGTAAGCCTGTCGGTGATGGACGCCAACTTTCTTGAAACGTCTGATACTGGAGGTTGACGAGCATCTCTGTAGCGCTCTCGCGTACATTGATGAATCCCTCGCGAAACGTACGCCTAGTATGTTTCAGGCTGAGGAAAAATATTCAAAAATTTCTCGAATGAGTCTTTCGTAAAGCATTTGTTTCGTGGATGAGCTACACTGCTCCAGTGGATTCAACCTTGGCATCTGCTTTTCCTAGAGCTAGTTCTTTTGTGATCATTCCGCTGCAGATCCTTTTGGGTGGCTATTACCAGATATTGCACGTTTGTTTCTTCTTTCAGTAACTTACCTTCAAAAGTCATCCAGACTTATGAACAATTCCTCTACACTGTTCCGCAAGGAATGTGACTACTTTCTCATCCTTCCTTTGTCCTTCTTTAATCCAGCCTGATACGGTTCGCGTATGCTTGTGCAGATTCCAGTATGGGCCGTACAAGTGTTTTGGAATCCATAGTTTCCCCATACAAACAACAGCTCGAATAATCCTCCCTGCCACAGTTACTCCCAGATTCTTGAATTGTCACTAGATTCCATCTCTGACATGTTAACTGTGAATCGATAGCTTGCATCACTAGTACGTTTCATAAATTTCGATTATGAGTTCGGCCGTATTGAAAATTAACGGCTCCGAATTTTAATATGAAAAATTTAAAGCCTTTTAAATAATAAATTTAATTACCATTCTACATCTTCTAGGAACGTACGCTCCCGGAACTTCAACAGTAAAGCACACCGTGATGCACAACGCCTCTCTTGTAGCGCCAAGACCTGAATGTATTCCACTTTTTAATCTCCTTGGCGCTTCCACGCCGACTAAGTGATCCTGTAAATGAAACACGCTGCTCTTGTTTGGATCTTCCTTATTTCCTATATCAATCCTATCTCCTAACTAAACTGATGAGCAATATTCAGATATTGTTGGATTTTGTAAACTCCTGTTTTCCGGATGGACCACGTTTCTTGTGGATTCTTCCATTGGATCTCAGTCTATTACCTCTGTCTGACCTTCAATTAGCTTTCTGTGGCCGTTCCACAATAAATCGCTCCATACGCGTGCTCCCATATAAATTAAGGTTGAGAGTGCTTCCAAAGATTGCTAAATAACTTCACACGGAATACGAGGGAATGCTGTTGCTTGGACAGATTTCTTCTCCCATTCATGTGAATCGGAACTTGCCCCACGTGTATGACGATCTCATCCTCGACGGAACATTGAACTCTAACTTTTCTATATTTCCTTCAACTTCGATGACTTGGTATTAAGATGAAGTTGTCATTATTCGTCCCATTCTTTCAAGACCTGAATGTATTTCACTTTTGATCGGAAAGCAATTATTCATAACTGACCTGTCATCTGCTGAAAGATTTACAATGCAAATAACCTCCTCCGCCGAATGAATACACTTCCATTAGCATACTCCGGTGTAGCATGAAAATATAGGAACTCTGACTCCACTTGGTTACCTCTAGTTACGGTTTTTTAATAGGTAGATGAAAGAAGTAATGCTGAAGTTTGATAGGCTGTCGACATCGACGTCGTTGGAGAATAGACACCAGCTGCGATAGAGAGAGTCGGTTGTAATGGAGCGACCGTCACCTTTCTATGGAACCGCTGCATTCGCCTGTTGTAATTTGGAGAAATCAGCATTTCTATCAGTACCCGACCTCTTAGCTACACGACTCGATGATCTGTCCCTCTACTTCCTTTTGTCAGTGAAGCACGCTTTACTAGAATCATCGACGAAACATCCAGTTGAAAGGTGCAGAATTGAGTTAATAGATAGCAACATAATATTTCATAAGAAGTTTATGAGGCGGCCTGTAATTAAAAGCATGCCACAGTTGTGCAGCACTAATTACAGTATCAGATTATTCTAAGTGATAGTGTTTCATATTGTGACAACACCCAGTACCAACCTCAGACATCCTAATTGCTCTCTCTTTATGCCACTTTTTGCTGACCACGAGAAGAATGTAATAAGTATGTGAAAATTATTTTATCCGAGTTGAGAGTATTATTTCCCTCAAATGTTGCTGTGTGACCACAAATTTCACAGGGGTTTCGAGATTCTCTGATTACTTGGTTAGCTACCGCAGTACGGAGAAATCGGGTTATCCTGTAGTTTGATCTAATCATTCAGTGCAAAACATCCTTCGAAATATCTACCCACAGTGATGGTGAGAAGATGTGCAACCGTGTGTCTACGTCACCGCCTTCACTTGCTATTTAGGTCTGGTACGTTTTTGCTGACTTTGAGGAGCAGGTGACTAGACTCTTGTGTTAAAATCTTGTATAACAAGCTTATTTTAGAATAAATGTCGGATCTATATCTAATGGTTCAAATGGCTCTGAGCACTATGGGGCTTAACATCTGAGGTCATCAGTCCCATAGAACTTAGAACTACTAAACCTAACTAACCTAAGTACATCACACACATCCATGCCCGAGGCAGGATTCGAACCTGCGATCACAGTGGTCGCGCGGGTCCAGACTGAAGCGCCGAGAACCGCTCGGCCACGGCGGTTGGCTCTATATCTAACATACGTCCTATTCTAGTTAAATGCTTCGAGAAGAACAAAATAATTGCAGTTATCACACTGTGTACGAACATATACCAGGAGAGAATTTGCCTTCCTCAGTGACAGATGTGTTCGGTTTGTAGCATTTATCACTCTCTGATGTCAAATAAATTCGACATAATAAGCGGAAGGCATCGCAGTGTCATATTGTGTCTACTTATTTATAAATTTTTCTGCCGATACTTCAACCAACTACTTATTGGTATAAATGGTGCATTTAACAATTTTAATCTGAAGATGTATTCGGAATTAAAATATAATGTTTCACAGCTGATACAAATATGTAAAGAAAGGAAATTGAAACATTTATCCTAACAGCAGTAATGAACATTAAAGAGAAGGTAAAACAATGGTGCTGGATAAGAACAAACCAATTTAGAAAAATAAACCCTAAAACGTAGATTTTCGCCAGTCACCTCGCCGGTTACACGTATATTCTGTAAAGACTTCAGATCTCCCAATACGTCAACAGAGACTTCACTATGGGAGTAGTCATTGTTCTACAACGACTATTATTAACCGCCGGTATATTTCATCATCATCGGTTAAGTGTCCTATGGTATGTAGTACTATTGATTGCTTTTGCTTTGTACAGCCGTCAACATGTCTAGACACGGATTGTAAAGTGCTCAGCCAGTCAGACTTTACGAGTGAAATATGGAGATCAACGAAAATTTTATTTGTTACATTATAGTATCGCTTATTAAAGATCGGTTTTGGCGATCGTAGCTCGTCGTGCTAACACAGACATCAGCGTAGATGTGAGCTGTGGCAGTGGCGTCGAAGCTGCAAATTTGGCGAAGGGCGCTATACGGAGGGTCCACTGGCGTAACCTACTCTGAACATCATTGTCACTTGTTACAATATTATTGCTAATGATCTCACTTTCGCTGTTGCTGGTCTTAGAAGACGCAGCCAGATTGGTAGGTATCCTCCATTACAATTACTCATAGTACAGGTGTTTGCGCCAGTTAAGATGCTTTTAACGGCCAAAGATCTGGGTCTGTAAAATAGTACTAAGTGGACTGTCATGCATTATTCAAGAGCTTCCGGGTCGGTGCTACCTTTTACGAATTTTCTACAGAGTTGTACATGGATCACATTGTTAAACAGCGAACACCAAAGGGCCAATATAATAATGAGAGAGGTGGTGTGTTGAATGACTCTTTCACACTGTAGCGGTGTGTGCGCAGTCGAAACTTCCTGGCAGATTAAAATTGTGTGCCAGACTGGGTTTTGACCTGGATCTGTATCAAATCGCGATCTCTGCTCTAAGTTTTATCTCACTACTCGTGCTCACAATTTCAGTTCGAAGGCCAGGATCCATAACCGACTCGCAGTCCGACGCATAGTTTTAATTTGCCAGGTTGTTTCAAGCAGTGTAACGGTTAAGACCCTGAAATGAAATGGTATGTCGGAGGAGTGGCTTTAGATCACCTATCATTACCTTTTCAGTATTTTCTTTGCATCATTCCAGACAAATCTCCTCCTCCGACAGGGCTAGGTCTCCATCTCTAATGACCTCGATTTTGACGCGACGTTTAATTGTAACCTTTTCCTCTCGTTTTTTCCCAATACTCTACTGGTCGAGTCCTGTGTGAAAGACTACCGGTGGCGGAGGGATGACAACTCGTTACCGGCCGTAAACAAAGCGGCGACAAGTCGGTGTCGCTTTCAGTGAAGTGGGTTAAGCCGCAAGAAGCGCACGCGGCGTCACGGCGCGCTGCTAAGTGGCCCGCGGCTGTACAAAGCCTGCGCTGCCGACCCGCTTCCGCACAGCCCGGCACATACGGTACGTGCCGCTCGGAGAAAAACTCGCAGAGCTCACAACCGGGACACGCGATCGTTAAGAGTGAAATCATACCAACTGTGCCACAAAGGGGACTAAAGCAGTCTTCACCGTGAAGTAAGAAAGAACGGTTAGAGTTTAAAGGTGCGTCGTTTTCGAAATCCTTTCCGACGGAGCAATACTCTGAATTGAATTGAATTGGAATGGGGAAGGAGTTCGATCCTCGCTTGATTAAAGAACAGTACCGGTATTCTTGGCTGGCTCTGAGCACTATGGGAACATCTATGGTCATCAGTCCCATAGAACTTAGAACTACTTAAACCTAACTAACCTAAGGACAGCACACAAAACCGGTATTCTTCTGAAGTAATGACAGGACACTACGGAAAATTTTTGGTCAAGATATCCAAATGTGAGTTCGACGCTACAATACCGGAATGCAAGTCCGGAGTCTTAACCATGGCGCCACCTCTCTTTACGTCCATTAGAAGGTTACTGAGCAAGATGCAGTGGTGAAGAGACACTGAAGTCGCATTCGGGACGACGGCTGTTCAAATCTACGCCTGGACATCCGGATTTGTGTGTTCGAAGGCTTCCCTAAAACCGTTTAGTACAAAATGCAAAGTGATTAGTTTGAAACTCAAGTGATCGGTTTCCATCCCCATCCTTAATCTCGTTCAGAGATCCTGCTCCGTGTCCAGTAACGTCCCTGTCGGCTGTTTATAAAGCAGTTCTAGTGCAACAAGGTAAAGGTTACTCGATTGACTCAGCGTTCATGCTAGAATTAAATGATTGTAAGTAAGTGGTGCAGATATTTGCCACATAACCCAAAATCTTACGTTAGTGTTCTGCGATCTTCAACTGAATAATGTCACTAACGCTGGGGCCTGGTGGCGAATGAGAAGGCTAATTAGGGGAGGGAGGGCTGAGTAAACTATCCAGTGTAATAGAGAGCGCTTACAGAGGCCATTTCAAAGTCTTTGCATCAAACGTGCAGGGGTGATATCACGTCAAGGCGGATACTTTTTGTCAGAAATAAAATGTTTGCTGAAGCTACTGTCGTTTTTTTTGAATTCCCTGGTCGTGGGATGACAAGATTTCGCCGGACTACCGGGGTCTACTAACCAGGTGTGCTACATCTGCATACTGCCAGCCGGCCGGAGTGGCCGTGCGGTTCTAGGCGCTATAGTATGGAGCCGAGCGACCGCTACGGTCGCAGGTTCGAATCCTGCCTCGGGCATGGATGTGTGTGATGTCCTTAGGTCAGCAAGGTTTAATTAGTTCTAAGTTCTAGGCGACTGATGACCTCAGAAGTTAAGTCGCATAGTGCTCAGAGCCATTTGAACCATTATTTTTTTTTTCATAGTGCGTACTCTAGTAAACTTATAGCATGAGTTTCAACAGGAAAACCTGAAGAATGATAGTGTGTAGACTGAGAGAGATATTTTAGAAGCTCGGCGTAGCCCCTTTCACGTACAGCAGCAACACACATTGCATACGAACGCCGCAGAGTGACTATGCTCTGCCGTCTCTCAGGGGCATTACCAACCACAAGACGCCTAACGTTTCCAGGATGAGTCAGCGAGCATTTTGCCTCTAACAAAAGTCGTTTCCCCTGACGTTATCTATCATTCTTGCACATTTTATACAAAGATTCTGAAACACAACATAAGCACTGACGCTCAGTACTCCAAAAGTCATGCTAACACAAACTACATCTTGTACAATTCTTTCCAATCTGTACAAACTTCTACAACTCACTCGAGGCATAACCAACTTAATTTTCTGTGGACCTTTGTAATTCAATTCCAAACCGTCGTTTTCTCTTTTCATTTAATTCCTAGGCTGGGAAGCAACCCTCTAAATTCCTCATTATCATTAATTTCTTTTCTTGTGTGTCCTTTCTAAGGCATGTGTAAAAAGTGATTTAGTTTCCTAAGCTTAATTTTAAATATTTCGAGTAATTACATTGATGAGCTAAAACATTGTGACCACTTGCTTAATAGCGCGTTTATTCACCACTGGAACGCAATATGGAAGTGATTGTGCGTGGCATGGATTCGATAGTCATTGGTAGGGTTCCCGTGTTACGTGGCATCAAATGCCTACGCACAACTCTTGCAGTTCCTGTTAATTACAGACCGATGGTTTGTGGGCACGGAGATGGTGCCCAGTAGTGTCCCTGATTTTCTTCCTTGGATTCAGATCAGGTAAATCTGGTGGCAAAGACATCGGCGTGAGCTCATCATCAAGGTCCACAAACCACTGTAGGGCGATTATGGCGTTGTGACGGGGACAGTCGTCCTGCTGGCAAATGCGGTCGCCGTCTGGGAAATCATCAAGTATGAAGCGATGCAGAAGGTCTTCAGTAATGTTAAAGTTGTCCACATTGTCATGCTGCCTTCAGTTACTATCGTAGGTCCCTTGAAAGCCCAGGTGAAAGTCACCAACAGTATTATACACCTACCAACCTGTGTCCGTGGCGCAGTGCTTGTTTCGGCCACCGTTCGCCCCTGAGACGGCGTATCCTGACGCGGCGATCGACCTTCGGTATCAAGAAACGCTATTCAGCCTACCAGGCAAAACGTTTCCACTGATTTATGATGCATCTCGATGTTCCGTGCCCACTACAGTCTTACACGATGACGTCGTTGGGTCGACATGAGAGGACGTAGGCTTCATGCACTGCAGTGCCCCTTGTTCAAAAATGTGCGCTCAGCAATGTGCTACGAAACATTCGTTCTTGCACCGGCAGTAACCTCTGCCGTCAGATGTGCAACGTATCGCCCCGTATTACACGTTAGAGAGCTGCCAAGTCTCCGATCTCTACGTTGTGAGATAAGGCGTGGACATCGAACACCTTGTCACCTTCTGCACGCGAACAGGCAACGAACTTCACCTACGAGGTGCTCGTAACTAGACGCCAAGCCGTAACAATCTGCACTTTGTCAAGGGCTTGAACCGTCAATAGAATAATTCCTCATTCGTCTCGGCCCCGCTTAAACTCCTGTTTTCCTAAACGCCTCCACGTGCCATTCAGTCTGTCGTTGGGCAGCGATCACAATGTTTTGGCTCGTCAGTGTGTGTTGTGTTTAATAATATTTTTTACTTGTTTGAATATATTTTGTTTGACCCATTAACAACTGCCCGTTTTGTTCCGTGTCGTCAACTTCTAAATCTTTCAGAATACTTCTTGATTTTGCTGTATACTTAGCGCTTTTTTCCTGTTTTGTAAATGCTGCAGCTTCTTGACATTCGGAACATTCCAGGGTATGCCGTTAATTAAGAAACCGGGATTTTTCCAGCAGCTATAATGAGTTCGTTACTTGAGAATTAATATCAAATTCAGATTTTCTCCCGCAACTCACAAAAAGATTTAAAAAACTCATAAGACCTTCATCTACGTAGTAGTAGTATGGCGACATTTTAGTGAACAAGCGGAAAACGGCAATATCTTCTGCCCCCAGCAACAGTACTTACCAAGATCTAGTGTTTATGCAGTCATGATATAGAGCAGGAATTCGCTCAAAGTGTTCATTTCACGCGAGGGCAAAGGATGTAGGTCGCATATATCAGCTTTTAATACAATATCAGCAGTCGGTCCATCAACGAGGAAAAAAACTGCTAAAGGTATTGACTCCGGAAAGGAAAAAGAAAGTCTAAATGAGCAAAATTTTATATTTTGCGCATAGACACAGCAGTTGCTGAATATTTCAGAGAGAACGAAATAGAACACAGGTGCCATAAACAGTGGCGGCAAAACAACGTAGCTGCATTACTTAATGAAAGGTCTATAAAAAAGAAATTAGCCTCTTTTTTCGCAGCTTCTGAAGATATTTCATCTTTAAACAACCACAAACACTGAACAAACGGCTCGTCTATACACTCCACATGATGTGAGAGTTCACGTGTTAGTCGCTGGAAGTAATAAGATTCAAATCACGCCAATATTCTGATTTTTGTGCTCTGCGGGCTGCTAAGCCATCTAAGACAACTACTGGGAAGGTATTTAAAACAGAAACGGGCTTTTTATTTCCCAATTATAGAATTCGAGATTGTCCCCATTATCTAACACAACAATCAATGGGAAGTAACAGAAATCTTGCTCCGTTTCCTTACCTCTCACCAAGTGGCTGACAGCCTTTGTTTACGAGGTGAAACCACGCTGCCACCAGTCTCTTGTACAGCGTAATGCTTTAGAGTTTTCGACGATGCAAGGGAAAAGGAGTGGCTGTTTTTCCATTTCAGGGCGAGGAATGTAGCGGAGATATTTTGATGTAGGGTCTTCTGTAATACAATAGATAGAGCTGGCCGAGTTTTGACTCTTTGTAGAATCGGGCGCTTTTCACCCAAACACCAGGCGAGCTGCAGCTGGGGCAGAGGGCGTCTCACTTGGGAACTTTTGAGAGGGGAATCACAGCTTCACAACTAAGGGAAACCATCGAAGACCTTGGCTACAACCGAGGGATGGAAATTGTTGGAAATCACTTTCCTCAGAAACCCTTTGTTTTTATTTTAAGTATTAATCTTTCGTTCTTTGCGAGTAGTGTCGGGATCGTAGCTCCATTGTTACGCAATGTTTCTTGCTATCAACAAAGCCATAATGCCAGAGCCGTATATGCAATTTTAATTTGATTGCGACCTGCGGTGATTCAGCACGCTAGCTTGTAGCTTCGTGGATGGCAGAAAGGACGGCCTGAGAATGAATATCCCACCCATAAACGAGCCGCAAAGAACGAAAGTTTAACAAATAAAAAGAAAGTACCAGAGTAACATTGATGACTTCCTCAGCGAGTACACTGTAGCTATGTCGCTGCAGATCCGATGAGTAGTGTGATAGGCAGGATGACTGGAATTCTGATGTGAAGAAGCTGCGCTGTCTTTTCTTTCCTCACTTCCCCCCTTCTTGTGAAACTGTCGCTCTGCGAGTGCGGCCCCGCCGGCGCGCCACTAATGCGACACACGGCCGCCCTCTTGCCGACAGGTGCAGCAGCCAGAGCAGCAGGAGCGGCAGCAGCCACTGCGATGCGAGAGGCCCCCCGCGGCCAGACGACGTCTTCTCGAGCCCAGCAGCCGTCCGCCGAGCGCCACTCCGGAGCGACCGGCCGTCGCCCACCAGTTCCTCCTCCAGCGGCAGCCTCTCACCTCTCATAATGTGGACAGGGCGCGGACCTGGGTCTTGACGGACTTACTTCTCGCGAACTATACTGTGTTCGAGACTCTCCCTGCCGCCATAGCGAAGGAGGCAGCGAGTTCGGAGCCGGACTCGGGCAACGCGGCAGACCGTTCGTGTGGTGTTCGGGCCGGGAGCGCAGTGCAGTGCGGTAGGGCGAAGACAGCGCTGAGCGCGCCGCGTGAGGAAGTAGCGTGGCGACGCCCGCGCAGCTCGGCGCGCCGGCAGCCCCACCGTCCCCCCTGGATCCCCCGTGGCTGTGCCCACAGAGGGCCGCGCTCCACCAGCACCAGCCGCAGCCGCAGCGGCAGCGGCAGCAGTCTCCGCCACAGGTGGTGGTCGGCAGCAGCAAGCGCAGCGCCGCCACGCCGACGCCGACGCCCCCGCCGACGCTGCCTGCCGGTAGCGCGAGCATGAAGTTCTCCGGCGGAGACGCCGAGATCCTGGGCGGTGGCGACACGCTGCTGCTGTCCGCGTGCGGCTGGGCTGGTGGGGCCGCGCCCGTCGTCGACCACTTCCTGCTCGACAACAAGCTGGACGCGGCGGGGGCGGGCTCCGACCACGACGACTCGTCCGCCAAGGCGACCATGGACGCCCTCGACAGCCTGCTGCAGGCGTCGCCGCCCTCGTCTGCCGGCGGCCAGCCGGGGGGCGCCACGTCCCCCGGCAGCTTCGCCGAGCTCAAGCCCCTGCCGCCCTTCACCGGCTACACGGGACACCTCAGCATCAACGGCATCTCGGGACACCACTTCCACGCGATAGCTGCCGGGCCCTCCTCTCCCCAGAGCCCGCAGCTCCCCGAGGCGAACAACAACAACGCGCACGCCACCAACCACAACACGGCGACCAGTTTCAAGCAGCAACAACAGCAACAACAGCACCCGCACCAGCAACAACAGCAATCGCAGCAGCAGGTGCAGCCCGGTGGACGGCCTACGAGCAGTTCCGGAGTGACGGGGGCGACGCTGTACTACACCGTGAGTACGACGGCCGACCAACCGGTCGTCTCGTCCTCGACGGCGTCCGTCGGGGGTGTGGTCAACATCAAGGAGGAGTTCATCGACTACTCGAGCCTGATGGGTGGCCCGGATATCGAAGACATCGCGGCGCTGATCGGCTCTGCCATCGCGGACACGACGGTGCCCAGTACGGTGGCGGAAGGGCTGGCCGCAGTGGCGGCGGCGGCTGCGGCGAGCGCGGGCGGCGGGCAGGCGCACGGCCACGCCACCCCCGACGACACTGCCGGCTCGCGGGAGAGCTGGATGGAGTTCGACGCGTGGATCGACACCGCCTGCTCCGGAGAAGCCAAGCCCGTCATCTCGGCCGAGTCGCTGCAGGAGTTCGTGGCCGCTGCTGCTGCGCAGCAACACCAGCAGCAGCAGCAGCAGCAGCAACAGCAGCAGCAACAACACCAGCAACAGCAGCAGCAACAACATCACCAGCAGCAACAGCAGCAGCAACAGTCGCAGTTCGAAGGCAGCTCGGCGTTGCAGAGCCTGCTGAGCTGTCAGTACCAGTCGCCGGCGGCCATGCTGCAGCACATGCTCAAGAGGGACACCTCAGCTGCGGCCGCCTCCGTCGGCTACCATATGCCGCTCCTACAGAATCGGTTGCAGAATGGACCTCCCAACGGCAGCGTCAAGGTAAAGTTAAAAACATGTCTCGTTTACGTTTATCTCTTTTGCTGCCTCAGTTCAATATCAGACTACTAATCCAAAGATTGCGAATTCGACTGCAAGGTGACGATAGCACTTAACAAGATTTGTATACATGGTGTTCCAAAAATCACCGCCAAACATTAGGGACGGGTTCCTTACAACAAAACAAGAAAAAATGTCTAGTAAACAAGAGCACACCTTAAGGCGTATAAGCACTTTGTTATCTTCGATACTAGGAAACGCATCACTTCTACTGCAACCTCCTTGCACTTCATTTCTTGGGAGGCAGTAGTATGAACCAAATTAAGCAACAAATTTCGAGTCACATGGGCTTTAAAACCTATGCCTTAAACCTATAAGCGCTTGTTCAGTTGAAGAGATGAATTTCACACTAGCGAATATGAACAAGTGCTCATAACTCTTAAAGCATGCATTTCAGTCCTTATGTTCACTAGACATTTTTTTTATTATTTTGGTCAAAACATCCTTCTTCGAAATTATGAGAACCAAACACCTTGCAATAGAACAGATTTGTTTCATATTACCGAAGATGAATAAGTGCTCACACCTCTTAAAAATGCATTTTAGAGCCCATGTTTGTTAGACGTTTGTACTTATTTCTCTATATAAGCAACCTGTCGGGCTGTTTTTCGAACAGCCTGTGTCTCAGACATGCCTCGGTTCGGACGCCACGAAAACATGTAGGTTTGCAGGTACAGGTAGACCGGAGGAAAGTGAATGTATTACCTCCAGGAGGACTGTGACTACAGATATTGTCGTCGTACAGTCTTCTATCTCCTTCCTGGTCGAAGTTGTCTACTTTGTCATCAACGGTTTTACCTACAATTTGACAGTTTCCCCCAGTTTCTCCAAAATGATTGTCTTTTGTTCCGATTCCTTCGAAACTACGTATTTCAAAAGCAGTTTGTTTCTTCAGATTACACTGCACTGTAGGTCTGCCAACTGTCATTGTACAATATTCGTAGCTGAATGGGTAAGCGTCAGCTTGCGCGGCTGAGCCCTCAGTCGCTTCAAGGATTTTGTCTTACGTCTGCTTTCACTTCTTGCAGTGACATTATAAAGTGAAAAATGTCTAGACACATCGCTGTTCGGAGTCAACATTACGAGACTGTTGGAATCTCTACAACAGGTTGGTTATGTGAGCCCAAGCTTCGAAGTAGAGACATACCACCTGCAGTAAGATAATGCCTAATAAAACACTGTGGATTTCAGCCCAACCTTGGCGGACAGCTTCATGTATGAAATGTTAATTTTCAAGGTTCTTCTAAGGAATAATCTAAACCTTATGCACCCCAACCCAGTTCGTTTCTCCAAAAGTTTACGTTACTGGTAACGAAATTTCCGGTACCTCCACCAGTACCACGACCACACCGTCTAGCTGCACATGGTTCAAACAGCGTTCCTGTAAAACGTTCATATGATCATGAGTCTGCAGTGGCTTTAGAACCGGTTAATGGTACAGAAAATAAATCGTAGCAAAATTCAAAAAAGCATCTGGTTGTCTATTGTACCCACATAAATCACCAGTTTCAATCACCGTTGCAGCTCTCCACCCATAAAGGGTATATTGAGTTTAGTGTCTGTCTGTCTATCTAATAGGACAAATCTGCGTTTATACATTCATTCAGTTGTCTATGTTTCTGGCTCGCAAACTTCTCCCTAAACTCCAAAATAATATTATATATCAGTGAGTTCTACGCCAAACTGTAAGCACAGTACTCCAGGAGGTCCGCTATCCTATGTTGTCGACGTGAAAATTGGTTGTAGTTTCCGGTTTCCTTCCTTTTTCTTTTAGCACGAAGTTTGACGTCTCTACTCATTTAGTGGACGTATGGCTGCAAATTTTTCATCCTATGTTTTTTCGTAGCACTTAATTTTATTTACCCTTTTAGCTATATTTAATCCAGCGCTATACTGGCGTTGTCCAACCTATATCATACATCTCTCCAGCAAGGTGTGAAATTTGTTGCATTCCAAAAGTACAAATATGTACTCCTTTGGAGTTACTTTTCTGTATTGCTCGAAATGGAACTGGTTATTGTTGTAACGTTTTCATTGAGATCGGCTAAGCACATCTAACTGCCACACGGGAGGGGTTTCTGTCATTTATTTAGCGTATTTGTGATTTATGATGGCTTGTGTCACACAGTTTATCGAAGCTGTTGTTGATTATGGCAGGTTCGAATGTGCTGAAGATTTCTGGGACAAACTCAAGCCATAAGATGTCGTCCAGAAGGACGTTAAGTAGGGGACGGTTTGTCTTGGGAGCTGTCTGTGAACCTCGGGCATCACCACTCTTCGTTTAGCTGTTGTCGGTACAGGCTCTTCTCGAGCAGATGGAAGATTGCTCAATTTCCTGCCTGTGCTGTTAGCAGCACTCCAGCTCAGATTCGGAACCGTTATACGGGTAGAGGCCTTTGGGGACAATGTAGATAGTAGTAACTGAAGTGGGTCGCACCCACACGGGATCGACGGCCCCAGTGACACAGTGACTGATGATACATCAGTGGCTTGCGCTACTTATAGGTTTGGTGGCAGGTGTTATGTAGAGCAGGGAAGCCAATGGAGAGCTCAAAAAGAAGACTGTCACTAGCCAGAAATTATTATTACCACTAATATGGAAGCGTTTCAGATAGTAAAATTTTATAAATTGTAATACCAAGAAGGCTAAATCGTGCAAAGAGTAGGCACACCACAATTGTATAAAATTTTGTAAATCTGTACTTCTGAACATTCTAAATGCTGCAGTCAGGGATGCTAAATCTAGTCCGACGCGTTTGTAATTTCAAGGCTCAAAGCGATTTCAGCGATGTGCGTACTGTCAGTCTGTTCCGCACACATCGACACAAAGAGATCCTCACTTGTTTGAGTGCTCCAGTGTCGAACGAACGCTGTGTGCAAAGCTATAGCGTTTGACCTGCCACATGGACAACATGACGATCATACCGTAAATTTGCTCACATGCTGTAGTTAACTAACTGCACGTCGCTGTGTACGCACAGCTTCAATCTATTGGTCCTACACAAGCATGGCTATAATATAAGTAAGCCCTACGATGGTAGCACATCGATCATTCTGCCTCATTCGAATTCACTCACATTTCGAAATTGCATGGCTTGGCATAGACGAGGCATACTGGTTCTTGCTGTCAATCAAGCTTCCACAGTGTTTGACGATTCTTCACTATATTGGGCCCTAAAAGTGTAACTCCACAGGTCGTTTGATCATCTTGTTGCAGTGGCATTGTGATCCAACAAGAAAATTATGTTACAAATCGTCCGAACCTTTTTATTTGTTTTGAATTAAAAGGCAATATGTTCTTTTTAAACAATAA
Source organism: Schistocerca gregaria (assembly GCF_023897955.1). Lineage (NCBI taxonomy): Eukaryota > Metazoa > Arthropoda > Insecta > Orthoptera > Acrididae > Schistocerca > Schistocerca gregaria. The sequence goes on along the minus strand of NC_064921.1, from coordinate 524,447,416 downwards.
GATGAACCTTGCTGACTGCTTTGCTTGTTAAATCGTTTACATTTAGATTTGTTCATAATAGCACTTGTGTTACAAGTAAGCAGAAAAAATCATCTTTCCCAGTAAATCAGAAGTCTACTTTCAAAGACGGCCAAGTGCTTCAATTGTCAGCCGTTCTGGCCGAGCGGTTCTAGGCGCTTCAGTGCGGAACCGCGCGACTGCTACGGTCGCAGGTTCGAATCCTGCCTCGGGCATGAATGTGTGTGATGTCCTTAGGTTAGTTAGGTTTAAGTAGTTCTATGTTCTAGGGGACTGATGACCTCAGATGTTAAGTACCATAGTGCTCAGAGCCATTTGAACCATTTTTTAACAACAATCTGCTTGTTTCAGAGTTTCTTTCTTTCTACCATTCCTTTAACTACAATTTATAGTAACGAATCATGTCGTAATATTTGCCCTGCCACTTTTTCTATTCGTTTCATTGTATTTTTTACTAACTTTCTTTTTGCTCACACGCTGCACAACATCTTCATTCCTCACTCGAACCGATGCGAGCTGCGATTGAAACACAAGGATTAGATTTTTGGTTGTTAGCAGCAATTTCTTTTCATATAACTGCATTTTTCCTTTTAAAACGTGTTAATATGAATTTGTCGCATCTTCCTTCTTTATCTCTTCTGCTTCCGCGATCGCAAAATTCGTCCAGTTTTTGAAGAATATCTTGTTCAAGTTTAGCTTTTACTCGTCGCTACCCAGCATGTCCAACTGTTGCTCACACTTTCCATCTGATTGAAGCATCTGTTTCTGCTGCTGCTAACTTTCGGCGAACACTTCTGTGTCGTCAGGAACCGTATCATGCTCGTGTTCTGTCTGTAACCAACAACTCCCACTTCCAGACGGTCCTTTACTTCCCTCATTTCCCCTTCAGTACACAAATTAAATATCAGTGGCGGCAGTGAGCAGTCCTGCCTCACACCGTTCCAGACATCAGCCTCTTGTACCACACCTTCAGAGCCAACTACTCCGGACTACTTCGGATTAAGAAATCATATATCTAAAAGTTAATCCAAACTGTCTAAGAAGGAGGAAGACATTTATTCCATTCCACATTATCGAAAGTCTTCTCCAAATGTACGAATGGGATGTACGCATCCTGTTCTTGAACTCTTCTTGGAAATTCAGTTAGGTGGCGTCCCCATGCCCGAGAAGTGTTCATTATATGCCGGGGAAAATCTAAGTTCACAGGACGTTTCCCTGTGGCTGTTCTCCTCTCAAACTCTAACCCCGGTTATTAATGATAGTGCCAAAACTGCTTCTCCTAAAATCAAACCATTCCTCTGCCTATTTGTATTTCAGTTTTCTCTTACATAGTTAGATAAAGTGCTGTTGTGAGAATTAACTCGAGATTTTCCTTGACAATCTTATTTTCTGAGTGTGCTAGTAACTAAATCACAGAATGGGGAGCCAGAGCCCTAAGACTCTTGGTGGCTTTTCAGGGAAGACGATTCGAAGCACTTGCAACGGTATAAGGTTTTATTAGAGGTTTAAAATGCCGTTGTCTCGTCAGATATGTGTTCCGTTCCATTAACCGCCTAGGCTGAAGTTTTCCACCGATTCCCGGCGGAGTCAGGGATTTTCTCTGCTTCGTGATGGCTGGGTGTTGTGTGTTGTCCGTAGGTTAGTTAGATTTATGTATTTCTAAGTTCTACGGGACTGATGACCATAGATGTTAAATCCCATAGTGCTCAGAGCCATTTGAACCATTTTTTTTTTGAAGTTTTCCACCGTTTTTCTTAATCGCTTAAATACTGAGGTAGTTTTTTCGACGATCACTGTCACATTCCAAACGTCAGTGTTGCTTAATACTGGGCGACGGGTTTCGGGAAGAAGGTATATAGTCGGATGGCCTAAGTGAGAGAGATCATGGACTTGATTATTTACACTCCTGGAAATGGAAAAAAGAACACATTGACACCGGTGTGTCAGACCCACCATACTTGCTCCGGACACTGCGAGAGGGCTGTACAAGCAATGATCACACGCACGGCACAGCGGACACACCAGGAACCGCGGTGTTGGCCGTCGAATGGCGCTAGCTGCGCAGCATTTGTGCACCGCCGCCGTCAGTGTCAGCCAGTTTGCCGTGGCATACGGAGCTCCATCGCAGTCTTTAACACTGGTAGCATGCCGCGACAGCGTGGACGTGAACCGTATGTGCAGTTGACGGACTTTGAGCGAGGGCGTATAGTGGGCATGCGGGAGGCCGGGTGGACGTACCGCCGAATTGCTCAACACGTGGGGCGTGAGGTCTCCACAGTACATCGATGTTGTCGCCAGTGGTCGGCGGAAGGTGCACGTGCCCGTCGACCTGGGACCGGACCGCAGCGACGCACGGATGCACGCCAAGACCGTAGGATCCTACGCAGTGCCGTAGGGGACCGCACCGCCACTTCCCAGCAAATTAGGGACACTGTTGCTCCTGGGGTATCGGCGAGGACCATTCGCAACCGTCTCCATGAAGCTGGGCTACGGTCCCGCACACCGTTAGGCTGTCTCCCGCTCACGCCCCAACATCGTGCAGCCCACCTCCAGTGGTGTCGCGACAGGCGTGAATGGAGGGACGAATGGAGACGTGTCGTCTTCAGCGATGAGAGTCGCTTCTGTTCCAACAGGACAATGCACGTCCGCATGTGTCCCGTGCCACCCAACGTGCTCTAGAAGGTGTAAGTCAACTACCCTGGCCAGCAAGATCTCCGGATCTGTCCCCCATTGAGCATGTTTGGGACTGGATGAAGCGTCGTCTCACGCGGTCTGCACGTCCAGCACGAACGCTAGTCCAACTGAGGCGCCAGGTGGAAATGGCATGGCAAGCCGTTCCACAGGACTACATTCAGCATCTCTACGATCGTCTCAATGGGAGAATAGCAGCCTGCATTGCTGCGAAAGCTGGATATACACTGTACTAGTGCCGACATTGTGCATGCTCTGTTGCCTGTATCTATGAGCCTGTGGTTCTGTCAGTGTGATCATGTGATGTATCTGACCCCAGGAATGTGTCAATAAAGTTTCCCCTTCCTGGGAAAATGAATTCACGGTGTTCTTATTTCAATTTCCAGGAGTGTAGTTAAAATTCACTTATTACAAGAGGTATGACTTGGAATAAATACTGAAATAACAAACACTAAGAGTGCTTTACAACTCCTGACTTTATTCAGAAAACAGTATCTACCCCTGATTTGCTTGCTCTAAAAGAAGAAGAGATCAAGTCTTTACACAGAAACTGTAACTGATTAGCACTGTTACGTCTACTTAAAATGAAACTGTCGGTACCCAGGTCAGGGCAGCGCTTAAGTCCCTCACTAAATTACTAAGATTTCATCAACTGTGCTGCAAATACTGCAATAACTCTTAGTCCTGACTGGCTACCGTTTTCGGCAGCCTATGCTGATACAGCTATCAGCGTCCTAATCTGACAGCAATACACTTCTCGGATCGTCCTGTTTCCGAGTTTTATCCAGTTTCGCCCGCCAATTTATGACATAACATGTTGTCGAAGGGCCCTCTCCATCACATTTGCTCAAATTTTGCATTATTCTTCGGAAACTAGGGAGGTGTCTGTCGCTAAATCATATCTTTGACCTGCTATAGGCTCTTCATGGTGCACAGGTATCCCATCCAAAGACTCGCTACCATTATCCCTCTGTTACCCTCGTTCCTTGTCTGCAAATATACCATAGTTATTTTAACAGCTATAGCGCTATCGCCATATACCACCGTCGCTACCCGGGAGCCTCTGGTCAGTATTTTTCCCCACCGCATTTAGGAACCTCTGACATTTATGTGAGGGGCTTTCAGTAAGCAACATAACACACTTTTTATCTGGAAGCAGGTTATTTTTATTCAGGATTCCAATACACCATATTATTCACCGCTCTTTTGGCTATATAACCATGTTTTACAACATAATCTCCGATCCAAGCGACGGCTTTACGTCACCTTACTGGGAAGGCTTGTATGCCCGCAGGAGACCACTATCCTGACCGACGTCGAAGCCAACGTCTTGCGGCATCAATAACTTCCCCATCATCTTTCCACTGTCAGCTTCGTAGCGCGCAAGCAATTCCACACAGATGATCCTTCGTCGTTTTTTATTGTCTTCTGTTAGGCGCCGATTACCCAAGCGGGCGCACACGTTGAGTACCCCAACTGTTGGACAGTGTGTCAGAACTACCAACAGCGACGTCCAGGTGAGCAGCGAGGTGTTCGATTGTGATCCGTAGATCACCTCGAATGAGAGTGTCCGGACGTTCCAACACTGCAACAGCCACAGTGGTCTCTAGTCAGCCAGCGTAGGTTTCCGCGACCTTGTGATGATGATAGGTGCCTCGCCCGCCGTTGACCATGCTGTTGTTCACTGTCCGATCCCCGTAGATATTCTGAAAGAGCCGATGCATATCTGCAATTCTCTGATTTTCCGGCAAAAGAAACTCAAGGGCAGCTCTCTGCTTGGAAAGCAGTTCCGTTACAGACACCGTTTTGAGGACACCACCCATCGAACTTCATGAAACTGTAGAGGAAGATGCGGGAATACTCTACGATATCCCATGACAAATTTCGCTTTTTTCCAACCAAAATTGGTCAAGAAAAAACAGTGTTGCATTGCTGGAGCGTCCCTCGTAAGTGCTAACGCGAAGCGCGTCCGTCGCCACCCTGGCGCGTCTGGTCAGCATTTTTCCCCACGGCATTTAGGTGCCTGTAACATTCTATGTATCTCTCGTCTCCTAACTTTCTCTTTATGTTTCCCGTGGATACCACATCTACATTTATACTCCACAAACCACCCAATGGTGTGTGGCGGAGGGCACTTTACGTGCCACTGTCATTATCTCCTTTTCCTGTTCAAGTCGCGTATGGGTTGCGGAAAGAACGACTGCCGGAAAGCCTCCGTGAGCGCTCGAATCTCTCTAATTTTACATTCTTGATCTCCTCGGGAGGTGTAAGTAGGGGGAAGCAATATATTCGATACCTCATCCAGAAACACACCCTCTCGAAATCTGGACAGCAAGCTACACCGCGATGCAGAGCGCCACTCTTGCAGAGTCTGCCACTTGAGTTTGCTAAACATCTCCATAACGCTGTCACGTTTACCAAATAACCCTGTGACGAAACGCACCGCTCTTCATTGGATCTCTATCTCCTCCGTCAACCCGATCTGGTACGGATCCCACACTGATGAGCGATACTGAAGTATAGGTCGAACGAGTGTTTTGTAAGCCACCTCCTTTGTTGATGGACTACATTTTCTAAGGACTCTCCCAATGAACCTCAACCTGGCTCCCGTCTTACCATCAATTAATTTTATATGATCAATCCACTTAAAATCGTTCCACACGCATACTCCCAGATATTTTACAGAAGTAACTGCCACCAGTGTTTGTTCCGCTATCATATAATCATACAATAAAGGATCCTTCTTTCTATGTATTGGCAATACATTACATTTGTCTATGTTAAGGGTCAGTTGCCACTCCCTGCACCAAGTGCCTATCTGCTGCAGATCTTCCTCTATTTCGCTGCAATTTTCTAATGCTGCAACTTCCGACACTATCTACTAAGTCATTTATATATATTGTGAAAAGGAATGGTCCCATAACACTCCCCAGTGGCACGCCAGAGGTTACTTTAACGTCTGTAGACATATCTCCATTGAGAACAACATGCTGTGTTCTGTATGCTAAAAACTCTGCAATCCAGCCACACAGCTGGTCTGATATTCCGTAGGCTCTTATTTTATCAGGCGACAGTGCAGAACTGTATTGAAGGCCTTTCGGAAGTCAAGGAAAATGGCATCTACCTGGGAGCCTGTATCTAATATTTTCTGGGTCTCATTAACAAATAAAGTGAGTTGGGTCTCACACGATCGCTGTTTCCGGAATCCATGTTGATTCCTACAGAGTAGATTCTGGGTTTCCAGGAATGACATAATACGCGAGCAAATAACAAGTTCTAAAATTCTACAACAGGTCGATGTCAGTGATAGAGGTCTAAAGTTTTGCGCATCTGCTCGACGACCCTTCTTAAAGACTGGGACTACCTGTGCTCTTTTCCAATCATTTGGAATCTTCCGTTCCTCTAGAGACTTGCGGTACATGGCTGTAAGAAGTTCTTTCGCGTACTCTTGCATGGGGGCTTAATTATTAAAATGCAATAATTTTAGCAGCTGTGTGTCCAGTTACGAAGTCTCGTAACCGGCTGGCCCTGAGTAGTATTAGTACTCAATCTGATTGCATAAAATAACAATAAAGAATGAAAGGAAATTTCCGTTAACACAATTGATTAATTAAGTCCCCTGTAACTATAAAAGCTGCGAAACAACAAAGCACAAGTGTAACTGTTCTGTGTGTGGAAGTGTGATTCAACGTACACATCTGGCATGGTTCTTCCTCAATACAAGAAATTTTAAACACCATTTACAATGAAGTAATTAAAAAAGCCAGAAATACTACAATTGCACATAGAAACCAAAATTACAGTCTAATACATGAACACGAGCCAGATGCTTTGTTGACTGAACCTGTGACCAAGAGGCATTATTATTTAGGAAATTTGAAAAAAAAATTTTTGTTACCTCCATATATATTGACGAAAAATACACTGTGATCATTGCAACATCTTCCATATATACATTGCACCAACCGAACAGCATCTACTCTCTCGCCCAACAGAGCAATAACTGCACGCGACATCCTCTCAACAAGCACTGCCCACGGCAACCTCTGAACTACAACTGCCCTCGACAATCTCTGAACAACTACTGCGCCAGTGGAGGCGGCGGAATAATACTGTTTGGCGCAATCTCTGACGCTGTGTCTCAGTGTAGCCACCTTTCACTCTGTGTATTAATATCCCGTCAGGTCCAGTGGACTTTCCTCTGTTGAGTGATTTCAGTTGCTTCTCTATTCCATGGTCACTTATTTCGATGTCAGCCATTTTTCGTTTGTGCGACGACAAAGCCGAGACCCAGTAGGCCTATGAGCTCGGTGTATAATTATCTCGTCGTTGACAGCTCGTTACGTAGTACGGAAACCCTAATCTTAGTGTGCACGTGTTTGCAGGCGGAGACGTACCTGGAAGCGCCGTCGTCCAGCACCCAGTACCTGGCCCACACTACCACGGGCAGCCCGCCGGGCGTGGTATCCACCACGGACACGGCACTGCTCATCAACGGCAGCAGGTACGGCGGGGGCGGCGGCATGGGGGTGGCGCGGCCCGCGCCGGGCCCGGGCTCCGCGTCGGCGGCGGCTGCGGCGGCGGCGGCTGCGGCGGCGCGCATCGGCTTCGCGTCCCACCTGCCCCCGCGGCCTCTCAAGACGGCGCCGTCGCCCGACCTGCTGGTCAACGGCGGCAGCCTCGACAGCCTGGCGGGCGCCGTCTTCCCGCACACCACCACCGCCACCACGACGACGCCGGCGCCCTCCAAGAGCAAGAGCCGCAACCGGTCGCGCAGCAAGCAGCAGTGCGGCGTGGGCGCGCCCGGCGCCGCCGCCGCCGGCGTCGTTTACTCCGGCGACCCCGCGGCCGCCGCCGTGCTCGGCAAGGAGAAGCCCGTGCACCGCTGCAGCATCTGCAACCGCGGCTTCCTCAACAAGTCCAACATCAAGGTGCACCTGCGGACGCACACGGGCGAGAAGCCCTTCAGGTGCGACGTCTGCGGCAAGGCGTTCCGTCAGAAGGCGCACCTCATCAAGCACCAGCAGATCCACAAGCGCGTCGGCCGCGATTGACGGCTCGGGGGCGTGGCCGGCGCGGACAGGCTGCTGGCGGCGCTGGTGGCGCGCCGTGCGGCAGAGGAGCGAACCTCCGCGCTCGCGAACCTAACACTCGGCCGCCGGCTCTAAAGCCAGTGTCAGCCGAACGCTGTGATTCCCTGACACTCCGTAGAACGTTATGCGGATATCTTCCCGTCGAGACAACCCTACCACTAGGTGACAACTCATTAGAAACAAACAAACAGTGGCGTGATTTGCCAGCCAGTGCTAAACTGTGGGGTTCGTCTCCATCCCAATTGACTGCATCGCAAACAGATCCGCGTGCATCGTTGTGACGCATAACTTTCTACCGTGTAAGTGTAAGAGCAGCCGATCGATCTCGTACGTGCGGAGAGCAGTACACTACGTAAAACGGAACAGGAGTAAAATAGGTATACTGTAGTTTTAAATGTGTAAATGGCTGTAAATGCAAGGAAATAAGTTTCTATTTTGTGACAAGTCTCATAAATAAATGTGCAATTCTGAGATGAACTACCTGTGCAAGTTGAGCACAGTAGGTGATAATGAAGTGTAGATAAAGAGTGAAAAGTGTAATTATAATGTATTTATAGCTGCAAATTAAAAGTAGCGTAACAGTTTCAAACTGCTTTTGAGAGTCGTTAAACTCATTTTCCTGTGCAGATTACTCAAATTGTTAAAGACAGATTTCTTACGAACATTATCTCAGGTTAGCCAAAGAGTGCGTTGCTGCCTAATTTTATTTTTTTACTCTCTTTGTGTGTGTACGTATGTATGGCTGCGTGTATGTTTGAAGGTATGTTTTTTTTACTTGTGTGCGGTGGAGTTGTTAACTTCCCTGTGTCTCACTAGACTATGTTCAAGTATTCGATTGGTTACGCATTTTGGTGCAACAGCGAGGGTTCACTGCAGAATTTAGTTTTTTGCAGATAACTTACTTCCAGTAATACATAATTTACTGCTAGCAATGAAACAGAGAATTTCAAAATTGTTACCTTATTTATTGTAGAAGAATCTAGGAAATCAATAATTTTAAATTAATTATGTTACGTTGTCAGTTCTATTCTACTCTTCTTATTGATTCTAAGTTGCGATCAAAAAATACTCGCCATAATTTTTTTCATCTGTCTTGTTATTTCACGGTATGAAGTCTAAGTGACTTTGAAATTAACTGTACTTTGAAATTAACTGTACTGTTAATAGTTGGTGCTTTTTTGTTGTGCTTCCACGTAAAACGCATAACGCTACACCAGAGGTACAATTAATTCTCGCAGCCGCTGAAAAAAATCATTGCTTTTGTAGTAGTCATATTTAGTTTCGGAAACTTCAGAGGGTCATAGGGGCAGAATAATAGTTTTTCACCTTACGTACGCAAGACGTCAGTTGTTGTATTAATGATTTTTTTTCTATTAGTTTCCATCATAACCGAAAGAAGCGCGGTCGAAGTCTCTTGCTGATAACACTGTAACCCTGCTGCATATTTTCCGTGTTGTTCCCCACATCATTTCAGTGAATGACAAGATGGTTCCTCGTGGAAAGCCACAGCCGTTTTACTCCCTTGTCATTGTCCTGTCAGCCAGGTTCTCCATATCTAATCGTTTCGTTAGTTAACAAGAAGACGTGGTCAAACCTTCTTTCCTCATCCTCTCGGTAATATAATCAAAGATTTACACGTTGTCCAGAAGGCAACTCACTACGCCCAACACTCAAAGAATTTGAGGTCGGTTCCGAATACTTATTATTCTACATCGATGAGACGAGGGATATTCCACTAACATCCTTCTCGTACGGCAGAAATAGCAAAATCGAGTTTTGCTGAGACAATACTAGAGCCACTGGCGAACGGCAGTATAGCACGAAAGCTCGTCGGGCACCCATTTATCGTAAGAAGAAAATAAAATCGTAAAGCACTCTGTCAGTATGAACTGAGATGAAAGATACCAACAGCGTACATCCAAGAGATCCTCTGTGCAATAACCGGTAAAAAAACTAACAGTGGTACAGCGGCAAATGTAGCATTTATTTCGTGTCACGAAGCGTTACACACCCATTTTAAACAAACTGACTTCCTCTCCTGAAGCACACATTCCTACAATATGCCGTTTTCCACCTCTCTTCCTGAATCACATACATAATTTTTCATAGAATTTATCAGGGGAAAAACCTTGAAATATAAGAAATATTGACATGTGTATTTATAGAATCGCTGTTTCGAGAAGGAAAAAAAAAAAAAAAAAAAACACAGCTGCGGGCGGCTCTATTCAGATTTCAGCGATACTTGTCATAAGTTTGTTCAGAAAAACAATTACTGCACTTCACTAGAACTCACACATTTTAAAATAGTATAAAACGAGAATAATTCTAGATTTTGCCTACTACGTTACCTGATCACGCCGCACAGCCTAGAATGTGAATTTCTTCGTTTTAGCAATTTTAGGACGCTTTTGTACGAATAGCCAGCATTTAATATACTACTTTTAATGTGTCTACGATTCCCAACTGGTGTAAATATTTTATATATTCAACACAACACCAGCCATATTTAAATGTTAGTTCCTATTCACAATAACTGAACAGAATGTGCTCTATGAAGGGTTACTGAAATTTTTTGAGACTCTGCACTACAGCTAGTATTAGGTAACTGAAAAAATTAATCATCATTATTTTGCAAACAAAGAAGCACCAGTAATTTTATACAGTACAGTGTCAAAAAGATGTGATTAATTCAAGTTTTTTATTTGATTTAGACAAATGTTTTGAAAAATTTATTTTTACAAACAGAAACAAGGCGTCCTCTCTTTAACAAATAGAAATAGTTGTTGCCAGTCTTTCAAAAGTAGTTTTAGACCTGATAGTTTTGCTTTTTTCCTGAACTGTTAACAAATTTGGACATAATGCTGTTGACGATGTACTTAAACTGCCTTTAAGTTTGTATATTCTTCGATTCATACGGAAGTATTTGAGTCGTTTAAATATAACTAAGAAAGGTGTGCAGAAGCATCCGTCCTCATATTTTAGTGTGAATATTTCGCAAGAAGTGTAAGTTTTATAAACTAAATGAAGACAAATAAAAATATATGATGATGCACCGTAAGATTTGATTTTTGACTTTACAAATTTTTAAAGAACGTTCCAAGCCTTAGTCGAGTTTCTTTTTCTGTTGTGCAATTATATTTGTATTTTACTTTGAGGTAAAAGCAGTGCAAGGTTCTAAATATTTGTCAAATGCAAACACTAATTTTCCTTTAAAATAGTGCACTACCTCGCAAAGTCTCCTGGCAGGCGTAAGTTGAGTAAGGAAACGATATTATAAAATATTCTCTATTGGAACCAAAAATCATTAAATAGTACGATAACAAGCTATTATGCTATGTTATAGAACGAATATTTACGATGATAAGTAATGTTACTTCATAAATAATGTTATTTCCATTTGTCTCTGCCATTTTTAGGGATTTTTCCTGAAAGCACTGCATTTTCCTTCGTACAAACATTTTTCTTCCTTTTCTATCCTGTTGGATAACGACTGTGATTAGTATTGCCACTTCCTTCTCTATCTTTCCGTCCTTCATTAGACCTAACAAAGTTATTAATTATGTATTTATTGTGTAAAATATGTTTACTAATTTCTCTTGCTCTGTACTTCTATCACTATATATTTAGTACAATGATGGTTGTGCATTATAACTGAACACTGTCTGTATAGCTTGGAAGGTATATTTTATCTGTGAACAGGCTGACGAATGGTAAATTATAATATTAGCATCATGAGGGATCTGGTTAATGGGAGTTCAGATTTAAGATTAATTAGCAGTTCATTTCAGTATAAAATGACTGCTTTATTACTTAAACATTAAAACTGATAGATCATTGGTAGGGATGTAATATACTTAAGAATCAACAATGTAAAATCACAACTTCATTTCATTCCTCACATAAGCACAAAGTTAATGCAAATGATACTGAAACTGCAAAGATCATATTTTAATTTATAACTGTAGTATCAAAGACGCCTACTCATTGTCTTATTAGTTGTTTATTTAACTGTTTCTAATGTGTTATTTATTTCAGAATATACAACTCTAGTGACTCTCATTCAGAGTTTGAGTGCTTAAATTCAGGAAGCTCTAATATATATATTACACAACTGTATGCTACAAGATATACTTCAGTGGTCAATAGCTGTATTAAATTAATGGTCACTTGCAGATGGTAACTATTTTCATCTGCATTTCAAAAGCATATAATATAAGGGCAAAATTTCACCTACTTTTTCATAAAATTGAAGGGTATACTTGTTTTCCGTTAAACACACCACTCGCTACTTGGAAACAGAATTCCTTTAGTAGCATAATTTGTATATTTGTGAAATTATGGTCAGCCCTTCCTATAATTTTTTAGGTGCAATAATTGTTTTAGCTACACTATAATATCATAAATACAAACAAAAGTTACAGTGATACTATTTTCTTCAATAGAGACAATTATAATCAAGTATCTAAAATGTCAAGATTTGACAAAGACTGATTTGAGGTAAATCCAGCATATTATACAACTAATCAGTATTCATTTGCAACACCATTAACCATCATTTTGTTATGTACTCGTACATTTGTTGAAATTATTGTTGTATATTGTTTTATTTTCTTTTTGTATAAACTGATTTCAGTTGAAAATATACATTATTTAAGCAGCAGTTTGTAAATTATTTGTCTGAAGTCTGTTGCATTAAATATTACATATATTGACCATATGAATGATTTGCTTGGTTTTATTCTTCAATGACTTTCCTTTCTTACTAATTTTTCTACATTTTCTTTGTAGTTGGATGTGCATCCTAATCTTTCCTGAATTTCAGTAGAAGGTGATTGTAGAATACTGCAGCAAACATGGTATTCACTAACAATTTTCAGATTTTTTAAGGATGAATTTTTTCTTGTGTGTACTGTTTTGCTTGCAAATGTGTGGTATGGGCAAAAGCAGATAGTGATAAATAAGTATTTTACTGCTCAGTTGGACCATAAGCCATCAACATTAGATGATTGTAATGCTCCATGACAAAGGGTGATATTGGGGATTGTATTTCACTAAACTTGACTTGTCACACTGGATGTAACACCTCATTCAGATGAAATCTCAGATGTAGCTCTAGGCTAACTGGATGTCTGTGTACTGCAGTTAAACAAAATTAGTCATTAATCTCTCAAAATTCTGATGACTAGTTCACAAAACCCCATTTAGGAATAATGTACATGAAATTAATTATTAATGAAGAAAATAATATTAGATGAGACAATGGCAAAAAAGTTTCTTGGATCTAAGATATTATAGTATTCTGTGAGCAGCTATCAGTAAGAAAAACATTCCATAAACTATGTTGTGCCACAGAAGTGTAAGTAGTTGATCTCTGTGTAATGACATCATATTTGATCATTACAAGTAAATCACTAAATTAATCTTGTGCATCATTTTTTCAGATACATAACACTATAGTGTATATGAATGTAGTGATTGTATGCCAAGAGAGATACTTCATAGTGTTAGTAGGAATGAAAAATGAAATGGAAGGAAAGTTGATGGTAAGCCTCATCTTGAATGGAGTCATATTGGTCGGAAACTTTACCTTTCAACATAATAGATGAATTCATGGTAACGTGGGAAATTGTCCCATTACTACCAAATATGATGAAGTTACTTCATAAACACTCTACCTCACACGATTATATGATCCTACAAGGGAACAGAATTATTTAAAAAGTGTGTTGAGTGTATTGAAACCTAGTAAATGTGTACAGTGACACTACACAATTAAAACACAAACCATAAATGTGCAGGTTGCAAGTTCGCCGTGCAATAGAAAATTCCCAGGTAGATGTAACACTGTAAACACTTTATTATGAGAAGCGTAACGGAAATGATTCACCACTAAAGTTCACAGATGCAGCAAGGGGCAAGATGTATCAAACACAAAGAATTGATCTTCTTGATAAATACCTCATACTGAAGAATTCTCTCTTTAAGTTTGTTAAATAACACCAAATTTTAGAACTAAATATGTGTGGTGTGACCTCAGTCATTGGTGAGGTAAACAGTAAAATTCGAAGTCCATACAGGCTCCTATGAGAACAGCTGTGCTTGAACACAATCGAAAAAGTCAATAAGCACCGCTTTATGCTAAGTCTTGACGCCCAGAATCCATGGAGGCGAATGTTCTGGAGGCTGAAGCTCATTGCTGACAGCGGGTGATTCGCTGTGGTTGCAGAGGCGTCATGTTCAAGGTGGTATGGTTGCTAGAACTGTGTGTTTGCTGGGATACTGTGATGAATAGATCCTCATTTCGTTCAGTGAGCTAAAATGACTGCATAGAGGCCAGACGTTATCCTCAATAACTGCCCGGCGGAAGGGCGGCTGCTCGTTGTTCGTTGGACATATGATTCACAGATGCGAAGTTGCCTGCATTGCACCGTTGTTGATGCCAATTACCACGACAGTGGCAGTGAGACTGTTGCCTCACATGATGAAGCTCTAGCACCACACGTTTCTGTGATGGCTGCAGAAGGTGCCCCGACGACAAAGCAGAGTTACACTGTGCCTTGTTGACAACAGGATCCATGGCTTCCTAGGGTCTGCACCACACTCGGACCCTACCATCATCCCTTATCAACTGAAATCGGGGCTCATCTCTCCAGGCCACAGTGTTGCAGTCGTCTAGAGTCCAACCGATGTCGTTAGGAGCCCGTGACAGGTGCTGCAGGCGATGTCGTGCTGTTACCAAAGGCACTCACATCGGTCATTAGATGCCATAGTCAACTGATGCCAAATTTCACGGCACTGTCCTAGCGGATACGTTCGTTGTACGTTTCACATTGATTTCTGTTGTTATCGCACACAGTGCTGCTTGTCTGTTAGCACTGACAACTCTATGCAAATGCCGCTGCTCTCGGTTGCTAAGTGAAGGCGCGGATTTAATTGTTGAATTTTCTGGAACTTACGGCTTTGAAAATCTAATGGCGTTCGACAAGGCAGTGTCAAACACGATATGTATCTCGTAGATATGTAGATACAATGCAACAACAGTGTATGGACTCGAGCGGTAAATAAAGTTACACTACATTTTCTCTCATGTTTCTGGCATCGAGTACACCTGCTTAAGGTCTTGTCGGAAATATTATGGTGTTAATCAGTAACAACAATAATTCCGAAATCTGAACATGTGACTTCTTACAGTGTGAATGATAATCTTACTTCCCTTCTATTATTTTCATTGTAAGTACATCGGACAAAAATTACTCACTCAGGGCACATCATGCTAAACCTATCGGTATGTAACAAGGCGTCTAAGGTTGATAATGCCCTCAGTTCAGCGAAAAGGAGAGTCCACAAGTTTTCAGTTATGCAATAACCAACTGCTTGGGCGCAGCATTGAGTAGAAGCTCATTTGGTTCAACGAACTGACTGCATGGAGCCTGGGCGCTGTTACAAATAACCACCTGGTGGTAGGATATCCGTACACTTTAGTATTACATGATGCAGAGCTACCAAATAACGGTGATGATGATTGCTGCTTTTCACCTGTTGTCCTAAATGGTCCAAAACATTTGCTAAGAGATTAAATTCGGGTGATTTAGCGGGCCAGTCGAAGTACAATAACGATATGGTGTCCGACTGCTCGCCGTACAAGGAATGTATTGGAACAGCCGCGTAAACACGGCTGTTGACATACAGGAAGCCTGTGGTGTTCACAACACACTCGTGATGAAAAAGAAATGGCGATACTTGGTCACCGAGAAAGCTGGAACTAATACATTGACTCACGTTCACGGTAGCCTGAATTAGTGGGCCAAATTCATGGTACGAAAACACCTCGAAAAATCACAAAATCATGGGGCCACCGGTGAAGTCAGGGCCTTGCATCATCTGAAAAGAGGCAAAATCACGCTCCGTGGGTCCGAACTACACTGTAAACAATTCACAGCACTTCAAAGCGAGCAGTGTGCTGTCTTAAAGGTGTGACTAACATTTTGTCCCGCGAGCTTATCTGTTTACACCTTTCAAATTTTTCATCGCCCTTAGGGTCCATTAAAAATCGTCCGTTGAAATTCTAGAGAGACATTCCGGAGAGATATTCACCGCTACATATCCAGTTTCTGTACTTGTCTTCCGAGATCAGTTCACATCACATTGACTACAATTTCAAAACTAAATAAACTGTTCCACGGCTTCTCCTTGGCGTCGATGAAAAATTCCATACACATCACCGAAGCACTCAGAAATTTACATTTGAGGGAAGACATGAGTAAGTGGCGCACCACTGTGCCGTAATTTCAGGTAAGTAATCGTTTTATCTGCATTATTATTGACAAACGTTCAACAAACACCACGTAACAGCAAATACTCTATCTAAAATTAACACGTACCCATGACCTCCGGCAGTAACATACATTATAATGAGGAGATGACCAACTTGTTAAGAGATTATCTACAGGTAAAATGTTATAACATGCTATTTTTAGTACAACTCTTAAGGTTTACTATTTATACTGTACACTTAATAAACGAACATACGAAATCTAAATACACTGACGCAAAAAATAAATAAATAAATCAGAAAACCAAGAAGGTTGGTAGGCGTGTTCCTACATCTACAAAGCAGGATGATGTCTTTTCAGATTCCAGGCCAGTCGCATAAGATGGAGCTAGTACTACCACTATGAGGACGCAAATCAGGTTTGCTTTAAATACAAGCTGCAATGGTCGAGAGCGATAGTAATCTTTGATATTGAACGTGGTGAGTAAATGTCAGTCAAGAATGTTTTAAAGCAATAAAGACGCCTTTATCAACACCTCACTGAGTTAGAACGAGGTTGCGTAACAGGACTGAGAGAAGCTGGGTGTTCATTCTGTGATACTACAGGAAGACTTGGCAGGAATGTAAATGACTGGTGGAAGCGAGGATCGCGAGAATGTATGGTCACAAAAAGACTCGTCTCCGGACGACGGCGTGGCACTACCTAGAGAGTGCGTATGGCTCTGGCTCATCTGCATCTACAGCATTAATCTGAGTAGCAGTTGGCAGGACAGTGACACAACGAACTGTTACACGTCTGTTACTTCAAAGAGAGCTCCGAGTCAGACGCCCTGAAGCGTGCACATCACTGACCCCAAACCACTGCCAAGTGCGACTTCAGCTGTGTCAAGGGAGAGCGTATTCGAGGGCAGGGTAGAGATTTGTTGCGTTTTCTGACGAAAGCTGGTCCTGCCTACGTGCCAGTGATGGCTTTGTCTTGCGACCCGCGGGGTAGCCGTGCGGTCTTGGGCGCCTTGCCACGGTTCGCGCGGCCCTCCCTGTCGGAGGTTCGAGACCTCCCTGGGGCATGGCAGTGTGTGTTGGCTTTAACGTAAGTTAAAGTTAGATTAAGTAGTGAGTAGGCCTATGGACCGATGACCTCAGCAGTTTGGTCCCATAGATCTTACACATTTTTTGGGGCTTGTTTTGGTTAGGAGGTCAGGTGAGGAGGGCCTGCAAACCTATCTGCGGCCTAAACACACTGGAGTTATGGTATAGGGTGTGATTTCGTATGACAGCAGGAGCACTCTCGCGGTTATCCCAAGAATCCAGCCTGTAAATTTGCACGGAAATCTGGTGATTCTATCTGTCGTGCTGCTATTTCAGCGGGTGTTTTCCAACAGGATAACGCTCGCCCACATACCGCTGTTATACCCTAACATGCAAAGGGTGCAAAAAAGGGCAGCTCGTTTTGTATTATCACGTAATAGGGGAGAGAGTGTGGCAGATATGAAACGCGAGTTGGAATGAAATCATTAAAGCAAAGACGTTTTTCGTCGCGGCGAGATCCATTTACGAAATTTCAGTCACCAACTTTCTCTTCCGAATGCGAAAATATTTTGTAGAGCTCAACCTACATAGGTAGGAATGATCATCAAAATAAAATATGAGAAATCAGAGCTCGAACAGAAAGGTTTAGGTGTTCGTTTACCCGAGCGCTGTTCGGGAGTGGAATGGTAGGGAGATAGTATGATTGTGGTTCGATGAGCCCTCTGCCAAGCACTTAAATGTGAATTGCAGAGTAATCATGTAGATGTAGATGCTCTACAGACTGTCGGCATGTTCTCGATCACCAGATGATTTGTCTCTAATCGAGCACATCGTCGGACAACAACTGCAGCGTCATCCACAAGCAGTATTAATCGTGTCTGTATTGAGCGAACAAGTGCAACAGACATGGAACACCATCCCACAAACTGACATCCGGCTCCTGTACAAGACAATACATATACGTTTGAATGTTTGCATTCAACATTCTTGTGGTTACACTGGATATTAATGTAGCATCAGTTCACATTTTCAATGGCTGGCCCATCAATCCTCACATTGGTAATTTTGATCTGAAGCTATGTATCATTCGCCATTGAATACTCCAACACGTAGATAGCTTTTGTTTGCTTAGAAATTATTAATACTGAAATGTAAATTCTTACCTCAAATACTATCCCATAAGCTCTGTACACGTAGATAAAGGCAAGTCCACTTTCACATTCTGCTTGCTTCTGCCAGCAGCAAATCGTTGCAGTGGAGCAAACGAGTACTCATTGCCACCAGCAGATATCTGCACCGTAAAATCGATCAAAGTTAGATTTTAGTACTGCAACTTTTTGCTGTCGCCTGTTCATGGCTACATGGTTACAAAAACATCAGAATAGTAAATTAACTATTTTCCACATCTAAGAAACCGAAAAATTCTGAAATGTCTGTAAAATGTGGAGGCAGTGCAAAGAACTGCGATGTTTTAAATTGAGTGTGCAAGACCTGGCTGATGTTAATGTATTAAAAAAAAAAACGCTGTGAGACTCGAATCAAGTAATGTGATGTTACAACATTGTAAAATAAAGTATGAATTAATTTGCACATACACACATATTCTCCAAATTAGTGCCCAAAATTCTAAGACATGTACACCAGCTTACATTTGGGAACGTAGGCCCAATAATTCGATGTCGTTCAACTAACCTAATCACATTTGTAACAACAAAAAGATACAACTTAGCTAAAAAAAATTCGACGCTAAACAGGTAAATAAACGGACTTTCCATTATTCATGTAAGTCACAACACAAAATTTCAGCATTTAAATTGTTCTCCCTCTTAAAATGGTGCTTCAGAACAATTTAAAAACTGAAATATTATGTTGTGAATAATAGACAGTCTGTCTATTTACCTGCTTAGGTCAAATTTTTGTAGCTAACTTGTATTTTTGTTGTTGTTACAAGTGTGATTAGGTTAGTTGAACGACATGAATTATTGGGCCTATATTCTCAAATATCAGCTGTTACTAGTATCGGGGTACATAGTTTAGAATTTTGAGACTAATTTGGAAAATAAGTATATATGTGCAAATTGCTTTGTACTTTCACCGACTGTTTCTGGGAATGGTTTTAACCTGCGATTTGTCTGCATGAGGAAAAAGGAACTGACGACCCTGTAGTTTGGTCCATTTACTGTCCTATCCAACCAACCAACTAATTTTGAGAATAACTGTATACGTACGAATTAATTCATACTTTATTTTACAATGTAGTCCTATTTCTTGATATATTACTTGATTTGAGCATCACTAATTTTTTTTATATGTTAACCTCAGTCAGATCTTGTACACTTAATGTAAAACATTGCTGTTCTTTGCACTGCCCACACTTTTTTCAGACTTTCATAATTTTTCAATTTCTTGCATGTGGAAAATAATTAATTTACGATTCTGATGTGTTTTTATGAACATGTAGCCATTTATTGGAGGCAGTAAGAAGTTGCGGTACGAAAACCGAACTTTGATCGATTTTACAGTACAGGTATCTGCTGCAAGAACTCGTTTGCTCCACTGCAACCACTTGCAGAATGTGAAAGTGATCTTACCTTTATCTGTGTTTTCAGAGCTTGTGGGACGGTATATAGGGTAAAACACACGTTTTCGACAAATAAGAATTTATATTACATTAGTTATAATTTCTAAGCAAAAATATAAAAATAAATATGCTAATTATGTGTTCCAGTAGTCAATGGCGAATAATACGTAGCTTCAGATCATAGTTACCAATGAGAGGATTCGCGGTCAAGTCCTTAAACAAAGTTTTGGAAGTGAGTAACACAAACATAATTGCAGAACGAAGGCGTGAGTCACAAGCGAACGTGGGCGTACTGGGCCCTGGGCGTGGGTGTTGGGTGTGGGTTGTAGAGTGTGGGCTGTAGGGCCTGGGGCGTGGTGCATGCGGCATTGGGTGCAGCGTGCAGTTTGTGGCACACGGGGCACAAGGCATGTGGGACGTGAGGTATAGGTCTGTGGTGTAGAGGGCATGGGAGTACTTCGTGCTTAATTCTCAGAAGTGTAGTGGGGTGGTTAGGCCCTGCATTGCTTGACCTCGACGTGCAACACGATGTCATGCTTCCAGTAATGACTTTAGAGATGAGGAAGTGCTGATGCTGACACCAGTCAAATATGAAATTCTCAATTGCCTCGGCTCTAACATGACACCATGTGTGTTACCTGGCATTTCCTTATCTCATCGGTTTCAGGAATTAACCCTCTTATTTTATCAGTTCTGGAATTTAGATCGTTATCTTACCAGGAGCTGCACAGTACTCCACTGAACTGTTCAGAGTAACTCACATTCCTATTCATAGAATACTACTCCCATTGTAACATTTTCTGCTGCTATTTGTATTACCCTATACTCGCCTTTCCATTTCACTTCACTGACCTGCACTATATCTAGATTGAGCCTTAGAATTTCCCTTTTCAGATTTTCAAGCTTCTGTACCACATTAATACTTCTGTCATTCCACACCCCGACTTGTAGAAAGTTGCCCTTTCGTTCGGTATTCAATCTTTTTCTCATGGTCACCTCCCTCTTGGCAGTCTCATCCGAGAGATCTGTATGGGGGACTAGTCTGGAATCTTTTGCCAATGCAGAGATCATCATAACAGGCCACATGTCCTGTGAATACATATTATGTGTCTTTAATGCAGTTTTTTTTCCATTGCCTTCTACATTCTCATGCCGTTGGTTACTCCTGATTCAAGGGAGAGGCAGTTTCCGACCCCTGCGCTGACCTCTGTCCGCTCCTTCACCCTCTTTGACAAGGCCGTTGGCAGAACGAGGGTTACCTCTAATGCCAGAAGTCTTCAGTCACCATTGATGATTATTTTTATTCCAAGTTTAAGCAATGGCGAGGTTCGAACCCAGAACGCAAGACGCTTTCTCCAGCCGGTGATATGTCCATCTTTCTTAATCCAAAAGGGAGGGACCAACTGAATGGAATGGCCTGCAATATCTGTTACCATGAATGCGACCAAGAATGCTTCAGACCAGCTGTAATTTACAATACGTCGTCGCAAGAATGCTCCTCCCGGAATGGACGATGCCAAGAGGGCCGCCGTTGAAGAGTGCTGTTTTGGTCTATAAGAACATCCTCAGACCAAAGGCTCCAGATAACCTGAGGAGCTGGGGGATGGAGCAGCTGTTTAATTCCAAATAGCAACAGCTGGAACAGACATCAGTCTGTATTCACAGAAACTCCACATCTCATGCACTGGCTCCTACGTCGTCCAGAGCCTTTGGGCTGAGGATGGTCTCATAGACTGAAACCTGTTACCGGAATTTAAAAACAAGTTATTGTGGCCTGGACTGATTTTTATTAAAATAAAAAAACCTTTATTTGTGCTTCTGTTTTGCAGTAAAGTCATTTTTAGGATTCCGTATCTCAGTATGTAAAGCGGAACCCTTATGGGATTACGTTGTTGCCCGTCTGTCTGTCTGTCTTTCTGTCCGACTTAAAGCACCCTTTTTCTCAGAAAGCGTTAGAGATACCAAGCTGAAATTCGTGTTAAGTACTAAGGTCTATGATCCCTTGGAGGCGTAAAATTTAAGCTTCTAGGTAAATGCAGTCAATAGATATGGCCAGTTTTTGATACTCTAGACTCGCACTTAAAACCAATAACGTACCTCTCCTTGACATAGAATCAAGAAATTTGGTAAGAAGCAAGGTTTCACAGTACATTGATATATAATCTGTCTAAATTTTCAACAACTATTGAAGGGATTTTTACCTGGTATTCATTAATAGGTAGAGTGCTTCACGAGAAATATTTTGGAATATAAAATTACAAATATTTAGAGCCAAATGAGTGAGCTATGATGAAGTGAAGTCCCCTGCCGCAGTGAAAACTATGCGTCTACCGCCTAACGGTGTTGTAGGAAGACCGCCCGGCTATCTTGCCAACCGGCGCTAACACCGCAGATCCCTTACGGAACTGCATTTCCACATGCGAACATTCCCTGACAGCCTATACTTAACGATACATACAGCACATGTGATATTGCAATGCAAAGTAACACTGGTAAGTGATGCAGGATTTCACTTGTATTGCTTGGGATGAGCTTCCAATATACCACAAAATATCCGTTGAAGTCCTCAGAACTGTTCGACATTCGCCTAACAGTAATAGCCCTATGACCAACTGTACCATTTTCTTTTCTGGCGACTACTGTCATATGTTACCAGTAATCAGAAAGAACAGGGACAAGATCAGACGAAGTCAACACATCTGCAGTTCTCTGTCAGCATAGCATGTTAATGTAACACCTAAATTACTAAAGTAAATGAAAAATTACAATATTGAAAGCGAAATTACATAAAAAATTAAACTTAAAATTAAAACATTCTCGGGAGTTTTGGAATTTATGGGATCGACATCTTGCCAGTATCCAGACCGATAAGAAGCGAAATTCATCGAGATTTTCGGTTCACGGGGTCGATGAACAATCTACATCCGTAATTATAATTCATATTGTACTGAACCATCACAGTGCGAGTCATGCATTTTTTTCCTTTTTTTTTTTAAATAAAAGCTGTAAGGTTTAAGCTTGCCCTGGAATTTAAACCCATAAACGTTCGCACCGGCAAATACATTTTTTGCTTAATCTTTTTTGAGTAGTTTACGTTATTAGCACCTCACATTTGTACGACTGCTACTAAGTTATTGAAACTCAGTGTTCCTAAATAATGGATACCTTTGTAGATCGATGTATGCGCTTTGTAGCCCTTATGCACATTTTTTTCTCTCTTAATATTGATTATTTTGAACTGAACGTCTGTTTAGCTACACGACAAAGTACGCGAAATATACTGAAAAGAGTAGGTGCTATATCTACTTTCTTAGACAGATGTGCTTCAGGATGTTCAGCTTACACCTTAAATAATTCGTACAATATGCCTTTCACTTGGAATATAAACTACTCTACGGCATTTTACATAAAAATTATGCAAATTGATCTATTGTTCTGCAATTAACCGGCTGTTCTGCTCCATGTCACCAGCTCACACACACTCTCCCCTTAACTATTGTACCACTAACACCACATTGGTATAAAAAAATTATGCAAATTAATTAAATCAGTATTCTTCACATGAATGGGGTAGTTTTTCTTAATTCCCACAAACCTATTGGTCCGTGAAATCGCTGGAATATAGTTTAAACAAAAGATCGCTAGTAAAAAACACATCCCACAACTCGATGTCTGATGCCACCATCACCCCCACCACCAATGGCGGAGTCTGGGAGCATCAGCGGGCCCCACGAAGTGGCGATGGACCCATCAGCTGTCCAGCGATGCAGAGGTGTCCATTCAGGACCCACAAGCATGAGGCGGCAGCATCCCTTTCATACTTGACACCTGAAAAATTCTTGTCAAAATACATGTTCATCTAGGCACCATTGATGGCACGATGATGCGTAGCTGAGGTGTGGGTGCAGCACTGAGAGATGTTGCAATGCTTCCCAGAATAGCACAGGGTGCATTGTTCCTAGCAATCCTAATGGGACAACCCGTCCGTCACTTAATTTACTCATCAAACTGCTGCTGCTGCCGGTGTAGGAGCACTTTCTGCCCTTTTTTTCTGCAGACGAGACTCTCAGCGGCAAAAACTATTTTCTACACATAGCGATATTGCACTGGTAGGTAAACCCTGCAAAAGTTGTCTACAGATTATCAAATACATAAAAGACGAACAGGAATATTGGGAGCCAGGAACGTATTTATCAGTGTAACTACAGTTAAATGTTATGATTGCTGCTACCTTCTGATACGGATCGATGTACAGGTAATGTCACCTCTCGACAGCTGTGGTTCTGGAACGAATCTCAGTATCTACGGCGCCCATAATTTTCCACATAAAAATCTCTCTCATACCCTCACAGTTATCGATGTGCTGAATCTATAAATCCCTCACGACAGGACGCACACTCATTTTCTCTGACCATGCCATGACATAAACCACAGTAACTTTGCACTGCAACATATACACATTTCAGACAATCAGTGCAGTTATCTTTTATATCTGTACAGCGCCCAAAAAATTATGGTACACCTATACTCACACTGGCTATATGTCTCAATTCTCCTCAGCCATAGGAAACTATCTGACAGTCTTCGGATCAGCACTTCTAGAAGGTGCTGCATCCTGCCAAGATTCTCTCAAACAAGTGTTATCAAGGACAGGTGTCCGGCACTATGTGTGATAATGAATACCGTAGCCGCGGACGTAATGCTTGGAAAGACATCACTGACACAGGTTGGTGTACTGTAATCAACATCACTATCGATAGAAGAACAAGGAAAATGCAAGGGTATGCTTAGAGGTACTGATAACGTTCTCACCGCTATATAGAAACTCCTATATCCCAGCACAAAGGATGTCTGGTGAATGAATGATTATTGTTGGCTCTTATCGAATTTACCCACCGAATTACTGATGCACCGTCCACCTTTTTTTCCTTTCTGCAGACGAGACTTTCAGCATCAAAAAGCTATTTTACACAGAACGTCATGTTGCATTGACAATTAAACCTTGCAAAGTGCCCCACATATTTTCAAACATGGAAAGACTGTTACTCAACTACACAGCTCTCCCACTGAGGATAGGAGCTTGAATATTAGGGGGGTCCAGTATGAGTATCAGAATTTAAGGGAGCTTTGGAGGACTTAAGATCAAATAAGGAAGAAGGGGTAGGTAACATTCCATTAGAATTGCTAGAATCATTGGGGGAAGTGGCAACAGAAAGACTATTAGCATGCCGGCCGTTGTGGCCGAGCGGTTGTAGGCGCTACAGTCTGGAACCGCGCGACCGCTACGGCCGCAGATTCGAATCCTCCCTCGGGCATGGATGTGTGTGGTGTCCTTAGGTTAGTTAGGTTTAAGTAGTTCTAAGTTCTAGGAGACTGATGACCACAGAAGTTAAGTCCCATAGTGCTCAGAGCCATTTTTTAACTATTACCGTCGTGTGAAGAATGCATGAGTACGACGACATACCAACTGACTTTCGAAAAAATATCACCCACAGAATTCCGAAGATTGTAAGAGCTGACAAGTGAGAGAATTATCGCGCAATCAGTTTAACAACTGATGCATCCAAATTGTTTACAAGAATAATATGCAGAAGAATGGCAAAGAAAACTGAGAGTATATTAGATGACTGTCAGTTTACCTTTAGGAAAGGTAAAGGCACCAGAGAAGCAATTATGACATTGCGGTTGATAATGGAACCAAGACCAAAGATAAATCAAGACACGTTCACAACAACTGTCGATCTAGAAAAAGCGCCCGACACTGTAAAATGGTGCAAGATGGATGACCAAGAAAGAAGTTCTCGGATTAAAAAGAGTGTAAGATATGGATGGCTTACGCCCCTACTGTTCGAACTGTACATCGAAGAAGCAATGGTGGAAATAAAAAATAGGGTCAGGAGTGAAGTCAAAATGCAAGGTGAAAAGACATCAGTGATACGATTCGCTGATGACATTGTTATCTTGAGTGAAAGTGAAGAAGGATTACAGAATCCGCTGAATGGAACAAACAGTCTGATGAGATCAGAATATGGACTGAGAGTAAATCGAAGAAACAAGAAAGTAATGAGAAGTAGCAGACATGAGAACAGCGAGAAACCTAACATCAGGCTTGATGGTCATGAAGTTGATGAAGTTAAGGAATTCTGCTACCTAGGCAGCAAAATAACTAGTGACGGACGGAGCAAGGAGGACATCAAAATCAGACTAGCACTGGCAAAAAGAGCATTCCTGGCCAACAGAAGTCTACCAGTATTTGACGTAGATATTCATGTGAGGAAGAAATTTCTAAGAATGTACTTTTGAAGCACAGCATTGAATGGTTGTGAAATATGGATTGCTGTAAAAAACCAGAACAGAAGAGAATCGAAACATTCGAGATGTGGTGCTACAGACGAATGTTGAAAATTAGGTGGGCTGATAAGGAAAGGAATGAGGAAGTTCTGCGCAAAATCGGAGTGGAAAGGAACATATGAGAAACAGACAGGGAGAAGAGACAAGATATAGAACATCTGTTAAGCCGTCACGGAACAACTTCCATAGTAATAGAGGGAGTTATAGGGGGCAAAAACTGTTGGGAAGATAGACAGCAGAATGCGTACCAGCAACTAATTGAGGACGTAGATTGCAAGTGCTACTCTCAGATGAAGAGTTTGGCACAGGAGAGAAATTCATGGTGGGCCGAATCAAACCAGCCAGAAGACTGATGACCCTTAAAAAAAAAAAAAAAAGAAAAAAAAAGAAAAAGAAAAAGTTATGAAACGCCCCCTTAGAAAAATTAATGAATTACTATGCTGATGAACCTCTTACATTATTTGATTTTCAAACAGCTGAGCAGAACTGAACGTACTCAAACATTTCGCTCTTTACCTATTCTGATAGACACTAAACTGACACACAATATTTTTAGCGCAACGCAATTTGACTTTTAATAACCCCCACAAAAGAATGGCCCTGACTAACAATAACCTATACCTTTAACAAATCACTTACCTCACAAAAATCTTCGTTACTCGAACTACTGCAATACAGCGAGCGCCAATACTGCCAGCTAAATAAAAGATTCTAACTACTGAAGGCACTAACTACTGATAGGCATAGTTAGCAAAAGAAATATTTTGATAGAGAACAAACAATGCATTTACCTTAATAGTGTTCAAAAGTCATAATATATATATCAGTCCATGATATCCAATATTACAAATTTACTCTTTCTGATGGACACACGTCCAGATCGTCCGCTCTCAAAATTCCATCATCTCTCTCCCCACATCCACTGCTGGCGGCTCACCTCCAACTGCGCAACGCTACACGTTGTTAACAGCCAACAGCCCAACACTACAATGGCAAACAACAATGCAACCCAGCCACAGACTGCACACAGCACAGCCAGTGATTTTCATACAGAGCGCTACGTGGCGGTGGCGTTACCAATATAAGAACCTAAAGAGCCTACTTACAAAGTATATCTCGCGATAAGGTAAAATTAGGGAGGTTCCGGCTACATCTACATGACTACTCTGCAATTCACATTTAAGTGCTTGGCAGAGGGTTCATCGAACCACAATCATACTATCTCTCTACTATTCCACTCCCGAACAGCGAGCGGGAAAAACGAACGCCTAAACCTTTCTGTTCGAGCTCTGATTTCTCTTATTTTATTTTGATGATCATTCCTACCTATGTAGGTTGGGCTCAACAAAATATTTTCGCATTCGGAAGAGAAAGTTGGTGACTGAAATTTCGTAAAAAGGTCTCGCCGCGACGAGAAACGTCTATGCTGTAATGACTTCCGTCCCAACTCGTGTATCATATCTGCCACACTCTCTCCCCTATAACGCGATAATACAAAACGAGCTGCCCTTCTTTGCACCCTCTCGATGTCCTCCGTCAATCCCACTTGGTAAGGATCCCACACCGCGCAGCAATATTCTAACAGAGGACGAACGAGTGTAGTGTAAGCTGTCTCTTTAGTGGACTTGTTGCATCACACCAACATTTGTCCTGCTCGCATTCCATTCGCGCCGGGAGCAGGATAGGTGATAAGTGACAGTGGTACACAAAGTACCCTCCGCCACACGAGGTAAGGATAGATGTGGAAATAGTAGGCGGGTGCGTGGGAGGAGTGGCGAGCGCTGGCAGACGCAGGCGGAGGCAGAAGCAGAGGCGGCAGGTGGGGCGCGCACCTGGCGGCCGGGCCGACCCACTTGGCGGCGCCCGCCGTAAACTACTCGGTACAGTACGGCTCGCCAGCCCGACACTTCCGTCTGCCTTTTAACAACAACACCGCTACGCAGATGCGATCTCGAAAAATTGTTTTGCACGACCTTACGCTTCACGTACACCAGCGTTCGCGCTGCCAGCACTCTTTGTTCTGGTGGTCACCTGCTGTAATAATACTCTGAAGCGCCAAACAAACTGGGATAGACATGCGTATTCAAATACAGAGTTATGTAGACGATCAGAATACAGCGCTGCCGACGGTGACGCCTATATAAGACGTTAAGAGTCTGGCGCAGTTGTTAGATTGGTTACTGCTGCTACAATGGCAGGTTATCGAGATTTAAGTTAGTTCGAACACAGTATTATAGTCGGGGCACTAGCACTGACACACAGCATCTCCGAGGTAGCGATGAAGTGGGGATTTTCCCTTATGACTGTTTCACGACTGTACCGTGAATATCAGGAATCCGGCAAAATATGAAATCATCGACATCGCCGCTGCCAGAAAAAGATCCCGCAAGAACCGGACCAATGACGACTGAAGAGAAATGTTCAGTGTGACAGAAGTGTAACCCCTCCGGAAATTGCTGCAGATTTCAGTGCTGGGCCATCAACAAGTGCCATAGTGCGAACCATTCAACTAAACATCATCAATATGGGCTTTCGGAGCCGAAGGCCCACTCGTGTACCCCTGATAACTGCACGACATAAAGCTTTACGCCCCGTCTGGGACCGTCAACACCGACAATGGACTGTTGATGACCGGAAACATGTTACCTGCTCACACGGGTCTCGTTTCAAATTGTATCGAGCGGATGAACATATGCGGGTATACAGACATTCTCATGAATCCACGGACCCTGCATGTCACTAGGAGACTATTCAAGCTAGTGGAGGCTCTGTAATGATGTGAAGCATGAGCAATTGGAGTGATACGGGACCCCTAATATGTCTAGATACTACTCTGACAGGTGATAACGTACGTAAGCATCCTGTCTGATCACTTGCATCCATTCATGTCCATTGTACATCCCGACGGACTTGGACAATTCCATCAGGACAGCGCGACACCCTCGGAACTGCTACAGAGTGGCTCCAGGAAGACTCTTCTAAAATTAAACACTTCCGCTGGCCATCAAACTCTCCATATCTAAACATTGCTGAGCATATTTGGGAGGCCTTGTAACGTAATGTTCAGAAGAGGTTTCCACCCCACGTAATCTTACGGATTTATGGACAGGCCTGCAGGATTCATGGTATCAGTTCCCTCCAGCACAACCTCAGACATATGTCGAGTCCATAGCACGTAGTGCTGTGGCACTTCTGCATGCTCGCGGGTGCTCTGCGCGATATTAGGCAGGTTTGGCTCTTCACTGTTCTTGTAGGAAATTATCTTTCACTGATAGTAGACTGGCGTGCAAAAGATAATCAAAATTGCTGAAAGAAGAAAATTAAAAGGAAAAGTAAGTGCACATTTCGGAGTAACTGAAGCGTTCGATAGCGCTTTACCAACTCACAACCAACGTGGAACCTTACAACCTAACCTAGACCACGGACTACGCTACAGATTAGTATACTATGTGATCAAAAGTATACGGACACCTCGCTGAAAATGACTCACAAGTTCGTGGCGTCCTGCATCGGTAACACTGAAATTCAACATGGTGTTGGCCCTACCCTCAGCCTTGATGTCAGCTTCCGCACTCGCAGGCATATGTTCAATCAGGTGCGGGAAGATTTCTTGGGGATTGGCAGCCCATTCTTCACGAAGTGCTGCACTGAGGAGGCCTGGCACGAGGTTGGCGATCCACACATCCCAAAGGTGTTCTATAGGATTCAGGTCAGGACTCTGTTCAGGTCAGTAAATTACAGGGATGTTATTGTCGTGTAACTACTCGTCCACAGGCATGCATTATGAACAGAAGCTCGATCGTGCCGAAACGTGCAGTCACCATCCCCGAATTGCTCTTCAACATTGGGAAGCGAGAAGGTGCTTAAAACATCAATGTAGGCTTGTCTGTTATAGTGACACGCAAAACAATAAGGGGTGCCAGCCCCCTCCATGAAAAACACAATCACACCATACAATCACCGCCTCCGAATTTTACTGTTGGCGATGCACGCGCTGGCAGATGACGTTCACCGGGCATTCGCCATACCCGCATCCTGCTATCGGGTCGCCACATTGTGTACCGTGATTCGTCACTCCACACAACGTTTTTCCACTGTTCAATTGTCCAATGTTTACGCTCCTTGCACCTAAAGAGGCATTTACAGGCGTGATGTGTGGCTTATGAGCAGCGGCCGACCATGATATCCAAGTTTTCTCACCTCCCTCGTAACTGTCATAGTACTTACAGTGGATACTGATGCAGTTTGGAATTTCTGTGTGATGGTCTGGATAGATGCCTGCCTATTACACATTACGAGCCTCTTTAACTGTCGGCGGTATCTGTCAGTCAACAGAAGAGGTCGGTTTTTACGCTTTTGTGCTGTACGTGTCCCTTCACGTTTCCACTAGACAATCCCATCGGAAACAGTGGCCCTAGGGATGTTTAGGAGTGTGGAAATCTTCGGTACAGACGTATGACACATGTGACACCCAATCACCTGACCACGTTCGAAGTCCGTGAGTTCCACGGAGCTGCCCATTCTGCTCTCTCACAATGACTAGTGACTACTGAGGTCGCTGATATGGAGTACCTGGCAGTATGTGGCAGCACAATGCACTTAATATGAAAAACGTATGTTTTGGGGGGTGTTCTAATGGTTCTAATGGCTCTGAGCACTATGGGACTTAACTTCAAAGGTCATCAGTCCCCTAGAACTTAGAACTACTTAAATCTAACCAACCTAAGGACATCACAAACATCCATGCCCGAGGCAGGACTCGAACCTGCGACCGTAGCGGTCGCGCGGTTCCAGACTGTAGAGCCTAGAACCGCTCGGCCACCCCGGGCGGCTTTTGGGGGTGTCTTGATACTTTTGATCATAAGGAATATGGGACCAAACTGCTTTGGTCATCGGTCCCTTGGCTTAAGCACCACTTAACCTAATTTAAACTAACTTGTCCTAAGGACAACACACACACACACCCATGCCAGAGGGAGGACTCGGGAGGAGGGCGGGGGGGGGGGGGGGGGGGCAGCCGACGGGGGCAGCCGCGCGAGCCGTGACAAGACGCCCTAGACCGCACGGCTACCCCCCGCGGCCATAGTGTATGTCACCAAATATAAGTACGATGTAATCACATTTGACGGCTTCGCCAACTCACAAGTGGACTATCTCCTTCTAACCTAACCTACATGTCGGACTAGGCTACAGACCAGTATGTCACCCAAATCTAAGTAAGATATCATATTCACAGTCAATGGCTTCGCCAACTTGCAATTGAACTGTCCCTTTCCAACATAACCTAGGCCACGGATTACGCTACAAAACAGTATATCACCAAATATAAGTAATATCTCTAAATTACATTCGATGGATTCGCCAACTTCCAACTAAACTGTCACCTTCCAAATTAACCTGTACCTCGAGCTACGCTACAGATCAGTATTATTGAGCTTCTCAAAGTTCAGTTGCTTTTCCTCTTCCTACAGTTATTAATTTTGGAAACAAACGTATTAGCCTCCTGAGATACAGCTCAATAATCTACCAATTAATTTTCTATGGTAACTCAACACTTAGAAAGAAAGCATTGGTTGCACAAAAGCGAGCAGTAAGAATAATGTGTGGTTTTCAGCCGCGGACTTCATGTAGGTATCTCTACAATGAGCTAGGCATTTTACATTTATTCGCTAATGAAATTCGTAATAAACAATCCATCACAATTTCAGAAGAGCAGTGATGTACATACCAACAATATTACCCGTTGTTAAAGCTATCACTAGCTCAGAAAGAGCTCAATATGCAGCAACAAAAATTTTTTATCTTTTGCCCAATAACATAAAATATCTGAGAGATAGCGAAGCAATTATTTTAAATCTAATTTAAAATCATTTCTCTTGGACAACTCCTATTGCATTGATGAATTTCTATGATGAATTTCTGCTTTAAAACTGGTAGTCAGTAAACGAAATGTGCTGTTACATGACTAGGACTAAAAATAATAATGTGTTCATCAATGTTTACACAAATCATGCATACGTATCCTGTAAGCTATCTCGTTCCACATCATTTCCATAAAAGAATAGTTGAAATGATCTATGGAACATGTAACTAACAAATCAAATATAAGTAAGATTTTGTAATCATATTCGATTGCTCCGCCAACCTAGACCTCGGGATACGTTACGGATAAGTCCTTCACCACAAACTACATTTCAAGAACTAATACGAACATAAACGAAATATTGTCAGTGTTCTGTTCTCTTCCTGTCTGAGTGAGTAGGACGTCACATGCCACAACGTCATTACTTTACATAATGAAGTCAACATCCGATATCAGCAGGCATGGGAGCACGCAGAAATTAATCCAAGACAGGATAAGATAGCAAATGTTCCGTTTCTCATACGAGTAATTAGTTGAGTTCGAGAACTTACGTGCCCCAAGAAATAAATTTGACAGAAATTATGCAAAGCTAATTGTACGTTAAACGTTCGTCAGTTATCCATTCAATATTTTTTAAGATAGTTTGCTGCTATACGTTAAAGGTAAGCACAGCTTCTGGTAAGCCTTTCGGGATGTGAGG
The DNA here is from genome assembly GCF_023897955.1 of Schistocerca gregaria. Taxonomy (NCBI): domain Eukaryota; kingdom Metazoa; phylum Arthropoda; class Insecta; order Orthoptera; family Acrididae; genus Schistocerca; species Schistocerca gregaria. Next base: position 524,414,818 of record NC_064921.1, on the reverse strand, counting down.
TTGTGGTCCAAGAAACTCTTCTGTTCCTGACGTTTCGTCTAGGACTGCGCTGGACATCTTCAGAAGTGCCGACGGCAAGACAAAGCGGATGAGCGCCTCTGGAGATGCCCAGCGCAGTCCTGGACGAAACGTCAGGAACGGAAGAGTTTCTTGGACCACGACCTCACATCCCGAAAGGCTTACCAGCAGCTATGTTCAAATGGTTCAAGTGGCTCTGAGCACTATGGGAGTTAACATCTTTGGTCATCATTCCCCTAGAACTTAGAACTACTTAAACCTAACTAACCTAAGGACATCACACACATCCATGCCCGAGGCAGGATTCTAACCTGCGACCGTAGCAGTCGCGCGGTTCCGGACTGGGCGCCTTAACCGCGAGACCACCGCGGCCGGCAGCAGCTATGTCATCCGGTAGTGAAAGCCTTCATTCTATGAAAGGTAACCATGTTTCATTAGTACACCCAAGGTACATGTTTTTATATTACTAATTTGAATATGGATGAAGGAAACATTCGATACAACCATCAAATTAGTTGGTAGAACCAACTCTTTTTTACGTAGAACTCAATGAAAATGGTCTTCCTCTCCATGGTTGGGCACGTTAATGTGTAGATATGGTAACTAGACTACAAAACTCAAAACACTATATCTAAATGACGCACAGGTTTGCACCCCATATAGTTTAAGAACCATATAGTTTAATAAAGGACAAACATCTTTTCGATTTTGGTATTTCACCATTCTCTTTTTGCCGAGATCAGAAATTTGTATTTTTTCTGCATTTGAGGCCGTAAATGAAATATAGATCAGTATATCCGAAGTACAGCTTCATATTCTGCCACAACCGCTCAATCGTATAAAACTGAACGAAGTTTTAGCAAGCCTATTGAGATTAAGATGTGCGCAAGCGAAGGGGTTGCTCTTGTGGAAATTAAGGATGGATGTCGGGTAGATTTAGAGCAGCAATATTTATTTGGTGCTAGGTGTTGGAAAACTCCCTTCGTGTAGCTCATTAACACTAGAAGGCGGAAGGGATGTTATAGTCTTACCATCGTAAATTTTGCTAGTCAATTTTTTATACAAATGAGTCATAATGTATAGTTTATGCACTAGTTAATTACAACTATAAGGTCCCCAATGGTATGACACACACAAAATAAGTGCAAAATGTCCTGTTTTACACTCTGTACTGAAGACAACAGATTGGCGGGAAACACAAATTGGTACCAAATGCAATTGCAAATTTTACGAGAGTTTAGTAATTATGGTTAAAGACAGTACAAGGAAGAGAAAGAGAGAAGAGCTTAGGTACTCCACCGGTTCAAATTCCCCAATATTGGAGAATAACGCCGAAATTGCTACCACGACAAGAAAAGGATGAAATTTCCCGCAAACAACCCGACAGCCAAACAATGCAGTGCTTACTAAAGCCACTATGTTACTCCAAGTATGCAACTGAGGACAATAAGACACAATCATTTCTTGAAATACTCGAGAATCTTGAAATTACCTAACCATATTTGCAAACTGTAGGTCCCCTCCCTGATCCCAGCACGTATGCGATTAAAAAAAATCCAGTATATTATACATATAACGCCCCAGTGGTGTGCGTGCTTGCGTTGTTGGCACGTTATTTCCTCACAGACGCTGAAGTAATATCTAGTGCGCCCCGGGACAGTATTATGCGTCCTGTCTTGTTCATGTTATCAACTCGCCGGACAAAACATAGCCACCTCATAAAAGCACACACAGACCGCTTTGAAGCGATGTACATGGTTTAGAACTGTTAAGCTCGTGCGACCCTCCACCCTTGACAGATAATGGTGGTGAAGTAGTGGGTTATGTGCAAGTCAGATATATGGAATACCCGTAGTAAGGTTAGCTGGTGGAGTCGTGACAAAATACCAGGAAGGCGATCGTGTTTGGACGTGCGCTTGACCACATTGTAAAAGTTGTTGACAGAGTTGGTGTTGCATAAATGCCGCCTGCCACGGTGTCTACAAGGAATGGTACACCACCCGACGCCATGTAAGAATAGAGTTTGTATAAAAGAACCCAACAAGCAAAGGTCGGAGACGAATGTCACACTTTGTCAATGACAATCGGTTTAAAACACGACAGGAATTGCTTCCAACAAGGAATGAAGGTCCATTTGAAACAGTTCCAAAGAAAATAAGGAAAAGGGAGCTGCATGCGATGCACATGTGGTGGCGGGTGCCTCGTAAAGGGCAACTACTCTCAGAGGCACATAAATATTTGATTCTTCCGTTCGCCAAACTGTATACAAACTGGCCAGTAGTTGATCGGGGAGGTACAGTGTGATGTAATGAGTTGGTTTTTGGCAATTTTAAAATTACGAAAGACGTTTGGTGCACCTACGGCGTTTTATCCTCAGCGTGCGGAGGCAGTAATTTTAGGCTGGAGTTGGTTTCGTGATGTTCTGGGACTATTTTTCGTACCACAACTTGCGCCTACTCATTTATGTTGCCGTGAACGTGAACCAGGATGTGCATTTCGACGTTCTCAGTGGCCAAGTATTGCCCTACGTCATGATAATCCTTTGGACACTCATATCTTCCAAGATGACAACTGCCGTGTTCACAAGGCTGAATGCATACCTTTCTGCTTTCACGAACACTCAGACATCCTGTCGCAGCTGGCAGACCTTCCGTATCATCCGATATTGAACTTGTTGAAAGAGTATGAGAGTATATGGAACAGCTAGTGAAATGTAGTAATTAACATCTCCGTAATCTGGTTGCTTCAGCTAGACGTGGCACATCTGAATAAACTTGTGGACTCCCTGCCTAATTGCGGGCATCATCAAGGCTCGAGCTGGTGTTATGTGGAATTAACTTAATGTTCCCTGAGGATTATTATTATTATCATCATTATTATTATTTTGATGTGCTTATCTATGGTGTCCCGCGACGTTATACTAGATTTGTTGCGTTTGTGTTATATATTAATGTATTTGCGGAATGTATTCGATGTAATTTCAGTGTTTTTGCTGATCATAAAACAAAACAATTAGCAAAAAATGGCTCTGAGCACTATGGGACCTAACTTCTAAGGTCATCAGTCCCCTATAACTTAGAACTGCTTAAACCTAACTAACCTACGGACATCACACTCATCCATGCCCGAGGCAGCGGTCACGTGGTTCCAGACAGTAGCGCCTAGAACCGCTCGGCCACTCTGGCCGGCAAAACAATTAGCATTTACGATGACTGGAGACTTGTTCTTAATGTAAAGAAATGTATAGTAGTCTCGAAATGTAGCATTGTGATATCCTTCGACTACAGAGTTAGCGAATCACACATATAACCAGTCAGATCAAGCAAGTATTTGGGAGTAAAGATGTGTAGTGGTATTCAGTGCACTGACCACATGAGTTTAAGTCGGCGGTTCCCAACATGGGATAATCAACCCTGAGGTGCAAAATGAAAATTTCTGAGTGATAAAGTCAAAATGGCTTCAACGATGATCTAGCAATCACTCTGATTTTTAAAATAATCGCTTTTATTATTATTATTATTATTACAGTAACCTGCAATATTCCATTTGAATCCTTGCTGGATGGATGCCTCAACTAGATATTTCCATGTATACGATACAAATCCTTCTCACTCCTGTATATTTTCTGTTGTCATCTGCCTACCTCTCTTTACTTTGTCATCTCAGTCTTCTGTTACTATTGGAATCCGGAAAAGAAGTTCCTTTGGCCATCTACTATCAACTTTCCTCGATACTGTCCAGCACATCCCCACTTTTTTCTCACCTCTATCACTTATGTCTTTCACTCTACCCATTCCCCAACCCCTAATACATTTACTTGCTCTCGTATCTCCCCCAGTAATTTGCACTGTGCATCTCTCCACGAGAAGCTTAGCTGCCCTCAAATTTTGAATCCTTTTCGTGTTAAATCGACAGGTTTCACTTTCATGAAAAAAAATTGGTGTCACAAACTGTTCGTAAACAGTCAGTTTCACACACAACAGAAGTTTCATTTATTTTATCAAGAGCACTTGAGATCATTTTTGCTCTTCTGTTAATTTTTTTGTCTTGTATTTATTTTTTCTTGTCCGTCCAGTGGTAGTACTTACAACTCGTCGTAGCTAATAAATTTTAATAGCAACAGTTTTCTGATTTGAAAAACTGACAAGTAAATATCTGAGTTCTAAGACCAGTTTCTACGAATGAAGAAATATTTTCAGGCAGCGAAATTCGTTCCAACACACGGTCCTATTGGAGTTCGAAAAGGCAACATACTCCGAACAGATTTCTTTGAGGTACAACTGATATTATTTTAGCGATATGTCGCTGATTAGTAACTCGTGTTACTGGGAGAACTCTTAGGAATACCGCCTCCATTCGTCAAAACCTACAAATGCGAAAGTAGACCGTCCACTAGGTAGCAATGAATACAAGAATGGAGAACCAAATGAACGGTATAGACGATGGCCAATAGTGGACAACAAACCAAAACTAAAACTATGGTCAAAAATCATCAGAACCAACACCCCCACCCCCAATCGACACATTTTTTCTTGGTATAGTGAAAAACGTAGAAAACGTGTGAGTTCAGTTGTCTGGTCCTTACCTAAGTATTATAAATGATTTATCAATTTGAAACAGCTATGTTAACTATTTATAATATGATGTTTAATCAGGACCCAGACTCTGTTTGGGGTGATGGACTTCATCTGAACTCGTTCAGGGATAACGGTCTCAGAAAGGTTGGAAACCACTGGTTAGGTTTAGTTGAAACAAATGGCGGGTTATGTGATTCATTGTTAAGGTACAAACTCCAGCTTTTCTCCAAATGACATTATACACAGAACGTTTGTAAGGAGCATACTTTAATTACTGTTCTACTTTAGAGCACCCATGTAAGCTTGGTCTCAGGGGATGTACAATGTATACAAATAAGAGTAGTCTTCTTTGATTGGCGAGAGATATGTAAAGTAATCTTAAATATCTGAAGAACTAATGAAGACGACGTACAAGAGCAGATTACCTGCTGAGAAACCCCAAGAAGCAACTTTCAGGGCAGAAACTACGAAAATTCTTTAACTCCTTTTGTATGTACAGCGTGCAGATAAAATCAGTCAAAAAACAACTCCATCATCATTGTACAAGCGGTCACCTTCTTTTAGCCGTCTGCAGCAAAAGACGTGTTTTCTTGTGCTCCAAGATTTTCGCTGCTTTTATGGTATAAACTGTTGTTAGAGTTATCATATTTGATTCGCTAGTGTAGAAAGTGGCACACAGTCAGTCAAAGCAAAATCGGAGCCTTCACACTTTTTTTCTTATCTATAAACCCTTTCCGACTTTTCCTTTGTGTATGAATGAGGCCACATGTGTCAGATAAATTAGCTTTGAAATTCTAGAATCTTGTAGATTAGGTACACATTAAACGTGCTGCTCGTGTAATTTTGCCCTTTATCGTTCACAGATAATTCTAAACCTTTCTGTTTTGGGTCCGTTCGACGCAGCAGGTGCTTCGCCACGGTTGTTTTCTCCAACCTATCTCAGCCTGTGTGTGGATTCCTGGCTGGGTTGCCTAGTTCCCTGACTCTTTGCCCAAGGAGCGTGTCTGAGGCGGGACGGAGAGATGTATACCTTCATACCAGCTTCTGGCAGTAGTCTTCATAAGCTGACATAGCATAGCACTTGTTTTACGCACAGCAAGAAACTTCTAAATACGACATTCGGTGGTTATTTGCCTTCTCGTTACAACGAACACAAGAGTTTATTAAAGCAAATGATATCAATCTTCATAATGATGTTGACGATGTACATTAGTTCCGAACTGAACGGGAAAGAGGGGGGGGGGGGGGGGGAGCGGGGGAAGAACCGGGGCGGCAATTTCAGGAGCGCCAATATTCATATTTTTGAAGAAAAAAGTCTTGTTTCACAAAGCTCCTTGAATCCAGTGCACGTTTACCCATCGATTATTCATTTGATTTTGAAATTCATCTCAGTTGCTTCTTGAACATTTTGATCACATTTTAAGTTGATTTATGAACGAATCGTAAGTTGATTTTTGAATGCGTGCATAGTGTACGTGATGTCTCTGCCACGAGAATCCCTGTCGCATCTAGAAATGAAAATCTTTCCCGCAGACAAAAGGTTCAAATGGTTCAAATGGCTCTGAGCACTATGGGACTTAACATCTGAGGTCACCAGTCCCCTAGAACTTAGAACTACTTAAACCTAACTAACCTAACGACATCACGCATAGCCTTGCCAGAGGCAGGATTCAAACCTGCGACCGTAGCGGTCGTGCGATTCCAGTGTGCAGCGCCTAGAACCGCTCGGCCACAGTGGCCGGCCAGACAAAAGGGGAGAGAGCTATACGACCTGAGCCGTATAAACCCGAACGGGTGAACACCAATCGCTGTTTGTGTATGTGGTTGATCGGGTGTGCGAATAATCGGCTTTGTTATAATTATTAACGAAATCCATAGCTTCAGTCTACCAGAGTGGAAATATGAGTAAACGGCTAACAGGAATAACAGGTAAGAAAGATTACATATTCTCTTCTCGGTGTATCCAAGAAAATAGAATTTTGACAGAAAATCTTTGACAGAACAGTACACTATTAACGGCCGGTAGTAGAGTCCCCGGTTAGCAGCCGCTTAAGTTGTATTCTCGAAATAGCGCGGAAAACGCATTGTACGAACACGTAATAACGACTAACCGCAGAATAAACGCGGGATAAGTGAACCGATGATTCCGGCAGTGTTAGTGACGTTAACCGAAGAATAAGTTTTGACAATGTCAAGAATAGTTACGGAATTAGTGATGACGAGATTCTTTATGTATCTCATCTCTTCTACTGAATAGATGTTCGTAGCTCTAAAGGGAAGTACTTTAGAGCCCAAGTATACTCGATTTATTCCTTGTTTTGATCCATACTAAATGTTCAAATGTGTGTGAAATCTTATGGGACTTAACTACTAAGGTCATCAGTCCCTAAGCTTACACAATACTTAACCTAAATTATCCTAAGGACAAACACACACACCCATGCCCGAGGGAGGACTCAAACCTCCGCCGGGACCAGCCGCATGGTCCGTGACTGAAGCACCTAAGACCGCTCGGCTAATCTCGCGCGGCTTGATCCATACTACTTCCTCCCGAAATATGGAAAGCAGAGAGCTTGCATTAGAAAAGGTCCACCACCAGAGTACCGGATTTTCGCATAAAACTTTCAACTCAGTCGTTTCCGGACGAGGGTCCTTTACTTCAAATTGAGACATTTACCTTCCTCCATCATTCTTGAAAGCTTGTAACATCTTCAAGGAATCACCTTGTACACTCTTCAAGCCCTTGTGAAGTGTATGGCGGAGAATACTTACCATTGTACCACATATTGAAGTTTTTCCATGTTCCATTAGCGCGTGGAGCCCTGATGGAACTACTGTTTAAATGCTTCTAAGCGCTCTGTAATTTCTCAAATCGTGTCTTCGCTGTCCTTGTGCGAGAGGTTCGTTGAGGACTGTAGTATATTCCTAGATTCTTCCCTTAATACTGGTTCTCAAAACTTTATAAATAGGCTTTTACGAGCTAATTAATTGGCTTTGTTTTTCAGTCTTATGACCATCCAGGTTTTTCCGCTCTACCGTAAGTCAAACAACCTAGGACCATTCGTGCTGCCCTTCTTTTTACACGTTCACTATCTCCTATTAGAGCTATTTGGTGGGCGCTTGCAAACAGGAACAGTATTCTAGTATTGAACTCACAAGTGTTTTGGAAACAGCCTCCTTTGCACATTGACGGCATTTTCTCAGCATCCGTAGTCTACGACTAAGCTTATGTGATAATTCCATTTCAACCTCCCTTCCGCCCCCAAATCGTTGTACCCCAAATATTTTTATGAATTGACTGATTTCAACTATGGCTCACTTAAGCTGTAGTCACTGGTTACTACTCTGGTACATTGGCTGATGTTCACAACTTGAAAATACTCTCCGTTGAAATGAAATTGCCAACGTTCGATCCACTTTGACATCTTGTAAATATCTGATGCGATATTTGTGCATGCTTTTTCATCTGCGAACTGTCTGAAGCTCCTATTACCATTCTCTGCTATCTCATTAACACGTTTATTCTACATCTGTTGATGACTTTACATCCAAGATAACAAACCAAATCCTCCATACTAAGAAACACTCAATCCAATCGCAAATTCCTTTTGATACTCCATATGATCGTACTTTCTAAAGTAAACTTTTGTGTGTTACTGCGTCAAATGCTTATTAGAAGTCTAGATATACTTCATCCCCTGATTGCCTTGATCCACGGACATCGCGATATCTTGTGAGAAAAGCTCGAGTTGGATTCCGTATAACCGGTGCTTTGTTTGAGATATCTTATTCATTACTAATGAGCTCAGAATATGTTCTAAGCTTGTACAACAGAAGGATGCCAGTGACACTGCAGCTGAATCACAGATAAGTACTATTTAATATTTTCTGTGAAAAAACATTGCTGTTTTAAAGTTCAAATTTTCCTTTCACATGTTTTTGTAGATTCGCAGCCCGCCAGTGTGGCCGAGCGGTTCTAGGCGCTTCAGTCTGGAACCGCGCGACCGCTACGGTCGCAGGTTCGAATCCTGTCTCAGGCATGGATGGGTGTGATGTCCTTAGGTTAGTAAGGTTTAAGTAGCTCTAAGTCCTAGGGGACTGATGACCTCAGATGTTAAGTCCCATAGTGCTCAGAGCCATTTGAATCATTTTGTAAATTCGCCCATGTACACTGAGATGGTTTACTTTTTTGTTACAAACAAATCTTATTTTCAAGGTAACATTTTCAGAATCCATCTATCTTATTCTCGGATTTGTCCATCAGCCACTCTGAAATACACGTATGGACGCTTATCTGTTGGTTACGTAACAACCAACAGTCTGTGAGATAAAGTATTTGTCTATGATTCGTCCGGCTCGGTAAACTATTAACCAACCTACATTGTCATCACCATTCAATCACGAGAATACCAGCTGTATATTCACTCGTAAATTAAAGCCCCGTTTGAAGTTGACATTCGTTAACTGGCATCATAATACCAGGCATAATACAAAAAATACTCGCCACTCATAAAGCTTCTTGCTAGTATCAGATTACACATATCAAGTTCTTAGAAATCAAATATGCCGTTTCGAAATGCTGTTTGCTTCTTAATTTACTGAACTACTTCATGCTGCAATTTTTTTTAACTGTAGTCTTTAACCAGCAAACATGCCATTGCATTTTATGCATTGAAGGTTCGCCAATGCCACTCTACACTTCCTTCTAGCTGTAGACGTTTCAGAGCATCTGGCTCGCTAGTTGTGAAATGGCAGAAGTCGCTCCTGGCTGTTGGTGTTTTGTGTCAAAAATTTCAGGACGCAAGCTCTAGGTAAATTCGATAGTACGAGACTGTGCTGTCAACCAGCTGAATGTATGCACACATGTCAAATTATTTTCACATGGAGATACGATTTACGTATGACAGTCTCAGTCACTACCTACTTAATTAAACAAGTCATAATTGCGAACTGTCGTACGTATGACGTGGATAATGATGCAATTAATGTGCAATTAATATTCCAGTTTTCGAAGGAGGAATGAAAATTAAAAGTATAATAGAAGAATGTAAAAACAGAATAATTTATTCCCTAAAAATATTTCACTGTATGATAAATCGCTAAACCGCTGCATGTCATTGCTGAAAATTCGATGTCTTTCGGGGCACTTTTGTTTTGACGTATTAGGAAGCCATTTGACAGTGCCGCCAAAGGATTATTTACTAAAACCAGATTCGCATGACACGTGCCGCAAAACAAGCGAGAAGCTATTGTATTTATCTCTTCACAAACTTTAAGACAAGTTCAATGCAAATATCGAATGCAATCTACGATGTCAATAATCGAAAATGAAGATTAGGATTTAGCGCCCCGTCGACTCAGAGGTCATTAGAGATCTCAGTGATCATGTGTTCATAATTCACGGTACTTTTGAACGGGATCTTCCCTTACTAGTGATGTAATTACATTTACAATCGGCCAACTTTACACAGTAATAGTCGCATGACTTTGGATGGAACGTTATTGGCAACAAAAGTCCTGTTCTGGGCATATGAGTGCTCATTACATATATATTCCTCTTATATTGACACCAATGGGCTGTCTAAAATGTAAAATGACCAGATCAGTGAGAGAACAGTTCCGCCACAGAGTAATTGCTTCCCGTCGTCAAGCAGATTGGAAACCAAGTAGCACATGTAACACAATACATACGATAAATACGGGGTTCAACAAGAAGCACAGCCGGCGAAGAAATAAGCATGTTTCAGGTTTTTCTGGTATAGGCAAGAGCAGTATTCGATATGAGGTATGAATGTTATCGTCTGAAGAACTTACAGTTTCGCTCACAGTATTTTCTGTGGCTCACAACGTATGATAAATGATAAAGGATAGCCCATCTAACAAAGACATTCTGACTGAACATGTACCATACAGAATCGGGTTCTACCCAATACTGAACATTAAAATAGCTACAAATAACAACGAAACTAAAACAAATGTATCGACCAATGTAACTATCAGTTAAGTCCACACATAGTTTCTAAGAACATTTTCTAAGATTTTACTTACCAGCTGTATTGAGTTCTGAATGATATTTTTGTGAGTTTGAAACAAGCGCCAATCCGAAAGACTGCAACAGTCACCGAAGATCAAGCATTGTCGCTGCGTAACAACGTGCAGTTACTTCAACTATGCAGGGGACTTTATTAATATCTGTTAAACGTTGCCTTTGCAGATTGAAATTAACAGACATATTGCTCAAGTCAATATATCGCTGGTTTAAACTAGGAATATCTATGGAATCAGTAGATAACTCAGATGGGCGGAACAGGATTTTTATCGTCAACATAATGTATTATCATCCAGGTCACATGACTCTGAGATACGTGGGAAAAATAATGGTACCACTTTCACGTATTTCTATTTGCATCCGTATCATTAATAATTATTCGTTTCTGGTGTTGGTAATATGGAATATGTATACTGGTTAAATCCTAGAGCAAAAAGTAAACAACATCATTATACTGAAGTAACCTCACAGATCCGGTCCAATGTCGGTGACGTGTGCTATGATCACAATAGATGTATGTTCTCTGTTGTTTTCCCCACAGGTATGATGTAACTAGTTTTGACTCGCTGGATGAAATGTAACTACAGCGATTACAGCTTCTTTTAGGTTATTTTTAATAGATATCAGGTACAAGAGTCCCAGTCTAATGCTATTAACGGCCAGTTTATCCAACACGAGTATAGTCCTCAGCACGAAAAGACAGTTTAAGAGAAAGATAACAATAAGATAGAGTCAAATATATGGTTGTCCAAAAATTTGTCACCACTCATATAGAATTGACTTTTATTTTCTTTATTTTATTCTTTTCATTTTATTGATTGTTAATAATTCATTCTTACTTTACTGTATTTTATTTACTCCAATATAAAAACACACAGTGCTAGTATGTACACACGTCCAAATGAAACTAGTGCACTTCTTCGACCTACGTCCTTTGGTTCTCAATGCATGTGCAAAGTCTTTTCATCATACAAGCTACATCTCGTTCGAACAGTTTCGTAGGTATAGAGCGTACAACTTAGATTATGCGTTCTTTAAGGTCATTAATTTTCGTAGGTCCTGTAGTACACACGCGTTATTTCACCATTCCCCATCGTCAGAAATCATATGGAGTCAAATCGGATGGCCGTGGAGGCTACGCCAAAGATCCACTGCTCCCAATCCAGCGTCTACCAAATGTCTGTCGACCAGGTAAAGTCGAACCGTGGAGGAATAATGTGCTTGTGCAACATCTTGCTGGAAGTAACCTATGTTAAGACACGGAGGTCATCAACGACAAAATTCTGCAAAATAAGTAGGGGTGAACCTCACACTAATGTCTGATCATTAAAGAAATATGGGTCTAGTACTTCAAACTTCGAAATACCGCACCATACATACGTTAACGTTCGGTGACGATCGAATGTGATGTCCTAGTTCATGAGGGTTGTCTGTACTCCAATGACGTCACTATGCTTATTCACGTTGTCGATGATTAAATGTAACCCATCCCACATAAAGAACACAACATTAGGGTCTATGTGAATCATTTCTAATAACACTTCTGAAGCTCGTACACGAGCAATTTTATCAGCGTCAGATAGGGCCTGTATCATTTGAACATGGTACAGTTTCATTCCCGGATGGAGGTGGAGAATTCTTGAGATAATTGTTCCCGTGATTCTTTCCTGGTCTCCTAATAATTGCGTCTTGGACATTCATAATAATATTTTGCATTCCTATACTTTTTGGATGTCCACGGTTTCCTTAATAGTCTTTCATCACAGAGCCGGTGAGCACAAATTTGTCATGCAGTCGACGGACATTTAAATGGCTTTGGGGATCCCTATGAAACCACTGCTGAAACTTTTTAATTGCTATTAAGTGTGACCCAAACACTTTCATCGAAGTTGCTACTTTCCTTCTCTTCCAAAATAAGTCAGGTGACCATTTCTAATCTGCAACAAAAGAAAATTTAAAGTTAATTAGTGTAATGAGTGGTAATATCTTACTGGACAACCATGTCCTGAAGAAAATAAACAGTTACTGTAGTCAGAACACAAAGAACTAACCGGTAAAAAAAATCTACATGACATTATGAAATTATGTTTAAACCACAGCACACTCTGCTGCAGAGTGAAAATTCATACTAGGCTGCTAGCGATTGCTTTTTATTGTGTTCCTGGTGAAGAAGTATGCGCAATTTTCCATTTCATTTGAGACAAATTTGTTCCTATAACTGGGTTTTAGGCGCGCCGTAGGAAGAGACAAGTTCATCGTTTATAGCCTCTTTTAAAAAATAATTTTCCTCCCACTGTAAGAAATTTTTGAGAATCAAGTTGGAACATAACACCTCAGGCATCGACGTTTCTATTGATTTTCACAGTGCATGCCTCTCATGTATTTATATAAGCTAACATTTGTAAAGCTTTTAACACACGCAAAAAGAATTATCCGACTGAATCCAAATTTGGAAGATGGCTATCAACCGTAACAGATGATATACAGGCTATCCGTTGTAACGGATGACACACACAAAGCAGCAAGAAAAAAAAATTGGCTCTGAGTACTATGGGACTAAACATCTGTGGTCATCAGTCCCCTAGAACATAGAACTACTTAAACCTAACTAACCTAAGGACATCACACACATCCATGCCCGAGGCAGGATTCGGACCTGCGACCGTAGTGGCCACGCGGTTCCAGACTGAAGCGCCTAGAACCGCACGACCAAAAGCAGCACCAGAAAGTTAAGTGTTACACTAAGCTTATTCTATGAAGTACTGTCCATCGAAGTGGAATCACGTAGCCAAGAGCCAGTAATCATCGACGAGGTCAGACGGAGCGATATTAATGCACGACGTAATCCAGATATGGAAAATAACAAGTCCAGCAAATGAGTTCCTCAGACTGATACTTCTAACCGTCCGGGAATGCTTCTACGATATTAGCAACAATGTAACAGTGCTTACAAACATAAGGCAGGTAAGGCAAACAGCTTACATCGATCAGTTGGTGAGATGCTGGGAAACTACAGCTTGTTTACGAAAGAGATAGCTTGAACGCTTGTGAGACCGACACTGAAATTTTCTTTATGTGCTTGGTTTCTATACAAGGTCAAATGAATTAATAAAGGACACTGAGAATGAACGGATAAGCAAGGCGAATATTTATAAATCTCACTAGTAGATTCCCGGTGAAAGATGTCATATATCTCATGAAAACCATGTTAGATAATTTATAAAACCAGGATTCAGAGAGGAATCTTTGAATATTGTTTTGCCCATCGCCTATAGTATCGACAGAGTGTGTGAAGATAAATTTAGGCTAAAATAGCTCATCCAGAAGTCAACAGGCAATCCTTCATCCCATACCCTATTCGTGAATGGGACGAGCGAAATCCTAAACATATGGTACAATATAATGTAGCCTCTGAAGAAGATTTTATAATGATTCGTAGAATATCGATGTAGAAGCAGACAGTAGCGTATTTGAGAAGCCTTAATTCAAGAGTGTTGCAAATAGGAACGAACAAGTGCTGTACCATGCAATGGTACTACAGGACGAATCGACTACCATCTTGTTTCTATGGACGTAACAGGCTGTACAGCTCTGGTCACTGTTTTGCCACGACACTGGAGCACATCGTCAAATGCAGACTTGCCTGATCTAAGGTTCGATCTTACATCAACAGCGATGTGGGCTGGCGGTAAGCACCTCGCATTGGTTGTCATTGTCAAGAAAAGACAAGATATCCATGGGAACACGAACGTTGTGGCGTTGGCGGGCAGAGTGGCAAAATGTGATGCTGCTCCTATAAAGAAGGCTACGTAAGCATACCGGAAAAAAGTTAGTGACCCCCGAGACTTCATGTTACTAATGTGTCATATCACCGCTGGCTTTGACAATGGCCTCAAGGTGAAGAAGAGACTCCACAAGATTCTTCAGGTTTGTCTTATCCAGCTGAAGCCGTTTACTGATAATTAAAACCCGCTTAGCTACCAGTGTGCAGGAATCCCGGCTGCTGCGTTTCACCCGATGGACCGAAGAGTCCCAGCCATTTTCTAAGGAATTCAGATTGGGTGATTTGGCGGGTCAGACGAGGACCAGCAGGCTGCTTGAAGTTTGCCTAATCAGGAACGTATGAGTACTGTCCTGTGAACATGGTAGGTGCCATCTTGAAAGACAGGAGTGACCTCAATATACTAATCGTGAATATGTAGAAGGAAAGGCAACACTTGGTCGCCACACAAGTTGAACCAAAAATCCTGCTTCAAGTACACGGTAACATGAATCAGTGGACCCAAGTCATGATATGAGCAATATCTTCATAACGCCACAGAACTACTTCTGGCCTGAATTACAACCTCCGCACACTGCAGTTTAAAGATCTCACTGGGCCGTTAGTGACTCGACTCCTTACATCTTTTGAAAAGAGGCGAAATCGCAACTCGTCGAACAACTCTACACAAATCCAGTCAATTGCTGTCCAGTTTCTGTATTGTTTCGTCCGTAGAAGGATGTAGCTTTCTTTGCCGCAGTGACCCAGATACATGTCAATGGAACGCAGCCCCCTTTGCGAAACCGAGCGAGGTGGCGCAGTGGTTAGCACACTGGACTCGCATTCGGGAGGACGACGGTTCAATCCCGTCTCCAGCCATCCTGATTTAGGTTTTCCGTGATTTCCCTAAATCGTTTCAGGCAAACGCCGGGATGGTTCCTTTGAAAGGGCACGGCCGATTTCCTTCCCAATCCTTCCCTAACCCGAGCTTGCGCTCCGTCTCTAATGACCTCGTTGTCGACGGGACGTTAAACACTACCCACCACCACCAACCCTTTGCGAAGTTCGCTCGAAAACTGGTTGAGATGGACCTGCATTCACTGTCAGCATCATTTACTGACGGGTTTGAATCTATTGTCATTGATAAACTGTGATACACGTTTCTCGTCCCTGTTATCTGCGCGACTGAGTGTGGCATGGCGTTCCTTGTAGACGCGTTGGACATGCGTTGATAAACTAACGAACCAGCCAACTTCACTCAAAACATAAGCATGGAGATGTCCAAACATGATAACTTCTTTGTGCCACCGCATGCTACTCTGGTGATTCCGTATTACCGACTGCACATACGACATGAGCTAAGTCAGCAGTGGAGAGTTACATGACAGCCTGATACCAGTTCTTACCCTCTACAGGGCCCCAAAACGACACTCGTGCTCTTATAAGCTGGCAGCATAAGGACCCTTAACACCCTTAGGTTTCGCACAGTCCTGAATCAGTAGTCCGAGAGGGCAGAGTATTTCCTGGCCATGACCAAATTAAATGAATTTGCTTGTAAGATATTTATTCTGTCTAAGGCTATATTTCTTAAGATATAAACAGTCCACCATGGTAGAGGCGCGGTCAGCGCGTGGGGGATTGCAAAGCGAAAGGACCCGGGACCGATCCTCGCCGGGTCGAAGATTTTCTTCGCTGGGGGATTGGCTGTTGTATTGCCGTTACTTTCGTACTGTCATAACTGACATTCCGTTGTTGAGCTAGCTGACTGGGCACCTGCCGAGAGTCCACAAACTCCAAAATCAGATTTATAAATAGAAATGATCAGTATGGAGAAGATAGACAAAAGAGTGGCTTCTAAATCTTTCAACGCTTTCGCATGTTACTCTTTTGAAGGAAATATTGAAAAAGAGGACTAGTTTAACGAACTAGGACGAATAGCGAATATTTGTGTAGTTACCGTATATTGCACTGCATCAGGAGAAACGAGAAAATAAGTTTCACAAATTGTGACACGGTTGCGGATTCAAACAGTGATCCAGGATGTGTAGAATGAATTTCTTTTGTTTCCAGCTATGATCACAAAGCTTTTGATCAGAAATGACCATCTTCAGAACTGCAGATAAACATGGAAAAAGGAATACAACTAGTGAACAGCTAACGCCTTAGAACAATAGCATATGCCATAACGAAAAATTGTTGCGTTCACGGATATGAAAATAAGCGCTTAAAATACGATGAGGCATACCGGTTCTATACCAAGACCTAAAATAATAAAGCCATTGGGGGATCGTCGCAAAATCAGCATAGCATCGTCGCAAATATGATATAAACTAGGCCACAGTTCTGGCGAAGTCATACTGTCTCTGTCACTACTGGTCATAACAAACTGCAAAACAGTAGTCACAAAATATGTTTGCGTCGTAAGCTCAGTCGACACATATTCGTCAATTATAAAAATTGTACAGAATGCAATAAGTGAAGAGTCAATAGGTAAACTCTATAGTGGACGTTCCAAATATGTAAGTCATCACAATGAAGAAGTGTAACAATTAAAACCACAAATAAAGTTAAATTAACGATTGATAAAAGGAAATGGTTAAATGATACTATATGATTTTGAGACTCTCTTAGATAAAAATAATGACATACAAAAGAACAAGTTTATGGAGCTAATTAAATAACATAAAGTTGATAGGATAACTAAGGAAAGAAGCAAAAGGTATGGAAACAAAAGAATAAAGTAAGTAACCAGCGACACCTCTTGGCGTAACCGGCGGAATGCAGCAGAGGCTGGAAGTCGGAGGAACTCAACTGCCACAGCTCCTCACGTACCCTGCGACACGCCAAGGCAAGATACACATACGGGAGGCATCCAGTTACTAAGCTACAGCGACAAGAAAACGCTGATTACTGTAAGCGTTACGTCGGCGATATTTTATTACTGTTGGAAGTTGACACCAATCAGGTTGACTCATAGGCAGCAAGTTCCCAAAAACAAATTTTACCATGGGACAGAAGTCCAACAAGTAAATAGACCTTACTAATAAGAAAGTTTACAACAGACATAAATTTTCCATTTTCCATATCACCAATGCCAGTTCATGCCATCAACTACGACATAAACAAGTCTTCTGTACCCCAAAGATTCACCAACACTTTCTCTTACCTTTGAACAACTACGAAATACATCAAGAACTCTGTATGCCAGACAGTCGCACTCAGCAGGGCACAGTCCACCAGTTTTCTCCGAATCAAGAGCACAATGCAGTCAGTCGGTGCCAGGAATCTTCGTTCCGGACGCGCCGGAGCAGTAAACACATAAGCTGCACCGACACTCAGATGTCTCGCAAGTCGTTCTGCCCTGCATGCAATAGGGAAAACTCGACCGACGTCAGTCGTTCCGTCAGATGCTTAAGCCTATTGTACGAACCCCTCAGAATTCAGCGAAGTGCAGCCCCTAACCGGAAACGCAGTTTGCCGCGTCCTCTGATGCTCCTTGCACAGGCCACCCAAGGAAGTAAAACAACATGTTTAGGAATCAAGTGAAAAGTATTTTTTGAGCTCTCAGTACAAATACTCTCAAAACAGTAACCTTGTTCGCTCTGTTACTACCATGCAATGACATAGAACATTAATAAAACTGATGAAAATGAGAGGCGACATGCAAAAGAGGGCATGGAACCTCTCGAGCCTGGTACTACTTTTGTGACATCATCAATTTGCGTGTGTGTGTGAAATAGCTACTGAGCCCGCCTTATATCCACTACTCGACGATAATGTGACCAGAAATTATGTTTTAACTTTCGCAGTATTTTTTAACTTCAGTAGTATTTCTGAATCGATTCCCTGTCAGGTGTTTGCTTTTGGAGGAAGGCGTCTCTTGTGCACGCTGGTGTTCAACATGTTAGTTCATGCATACATTCCACTTGAGATGGTGAGGAATGCCAACAGGATTTGTGCTTTTGTTCCAAGGGTTAGCGCGATACTTAACGGAGCTGTGGGGGCAGCCACCAGCTGGCAACAGTGGGGCTGTTGTATTTATCATATAAATATTGATATTTGTTATTTAGACTCTGGTTGGTTATTCTTAAGTTTTTTTATTAATTTCTTTAAGGTCTTTTTACACTCTTTACGAGAATAAGAATTTTTTTCTGTTTCTATTTTTTTCACTGCTGTTATGGAGCATAATTCTTTTTTTATACAATTTATAGTTACAGGTATTTTCTCTGTTTTATTCAAGTAACTTTATTATATATATATATATATATATATATATATATATATATATATATATATATATATATATATATATATATATAAAATATTATAATATAATAATATTGTTAATTGAGAACATAATTATTTTAATCTTAGTAAAAATTTTCTCTAATTAAATGGATACTCTACTCGAGAAACTCAACAATGCTAGCAATCTTAATTTTATTTAAAAAGTTAGTGAGGTACAAGTAAATGTTTTTAATAACTTTACTTTCTGTGAATATTTGCATAGTACATCTCGGTGAGAAGACTTGTAAGGAACTCAATAATGGTTTTAAATTTATTTTGCCAGACAAATACTATAAATTAATTAATGGCTATGATTTTCAATTTTTTTGAAGATGAAAATGTTGAACTAAGACATCAATGAATAAAGAAAAATAACAATAATGAACTTCAAGATCTAGAATTTCCAGTTTTATTCACATTTTATAATATTATCGGCGTGTTTTGGTTGCCGCTGCTCTGCTACCACCGCTCTGTTTTAACTATTGAGCTTTGCTTACTGCCGCCGCTTGTGCCCGCTTGTGTTGGGTCTGTCGGCATGTTGTGCAACACACAAGTACTCAAAAGTGCCTTCAGATATGCATCTGTCGCGATCAGGAACAACACTGTGCAACACGCAGCACGTTTTTAGAATATCTTCATCAAATACTGGAGATACATTCGAAGGTCGAGCAAAAATTCTACATTCTTTAGTCAACGTCACTTCTAGCAGTACAAGGATTGTATATCAATATGCTATGAAAACAAATTGTCTCCCTATTAACGTATCTAGAAAGATGACAAACCGAAACTTTAATCACCAACAATTACCAGAGGAAGGTAATCACATCCTTCATACGACTGTCTGTGTAATTTCATTGTCAACTAGCTTCTTACGAAGCAATCAATTCCTAAACACAGATCTGTCTGGCGATCTATTTGCTCCAACCCCAATGACAGTGAGTATGTGGTGGGAATCACACGTCGCAAGCAACAATAGCCAGAAAATGTTTTTCGTGTTGTAATAAAGCGACCAATAATCAATAGCCTTGATGACACATTTGTGTTTACCATTTGTAGCCGCCACTCAGTTGGTAAATTGGCTGCCTTTTCAGTGAAGCTTTCACTACCCCTCCTTCGAGTAATAGCGCCACCCAGGGTTTACATTTAAATTACTTCTTTTTGATTTTCTTATTCAGCAAGAGATGAAAAGAGAGACATCCTGCTCATCAGACTCAATGACGGAACCAATACACGGTGGTGCACTGTGGGCCAACTTGCTTCGAAACTTGGACATCGCAGAAGAATGGATATAAATCCCTACGAAACTGTGTTCCTTTAAAATTTGGGTTACTGTTAAGGAACCGGGTGTCAGAATTACAAAAATCAAAATTGCAGATCCAATTTGGCTGATCAAAAATTACAAATTTAGTGATTTTGAATAAAACTTCGGGTATTAAGTATTGTGAGGTCGCTAATAATGAGTTAGAGGTCAAAATTTCCGTATTGAAATGTTTTATTCGATATTTTACATTTTTCAATCGAAATCATAGTCACATTCGTCGCTTGTGTCATTTTTGTTTTCAGAAGTATCACTGTTGTTTTGTCCACTGGGAGATAGCTCGAAAAGCACACCTTTTATCTCAGATAGCATCTCTATCAGATAGCCGACCAATTGGCAATGCAGCAGCTCTGTGTATGGCATATCCGTGCATCAGTACTATGTGGACTGATGTCGGCATCGGACATTATTGCAGAATATTGTGAGCCGTTAGAGTAGGCACTAGACTTCCGAGAAATATACATTTTTTCACAGTTATTGATAGATATGTTTTACTTCTAAAGTTCTGTGAACAAAATTTGAATAGTTCTGCAGCACTGCGGGAAAAAAATCAGTATTACTAGGGAAATTCTTGTCTTGTAAAAAGAATTATTTGCCACTTCGCGAAGAAAATTATGATCACAATTCCAAAAAGATTATCAGGAATTATATAGGAAACCATAATGACATTTTTTGAACAGATAAAAGTTTGTGAGATACTTGCAACAGCGAGGGACCTATTTTTACCATGTCGCACTGCCTCACGGTAGAAAAATGACTATCCACTAGAAACGTGCAAATATATGCACGCAAATATATTTTAATTCCTTAATTATACTATTAAGGTTGTAGGAGAGCTGTTAACAAAAGCGGAGCCACCGCAGAGGAAGTTTTGTAGCCAAAGACTTTGGATAAGATCGGCAGTATTTTGGTTTTAAGTCGATATACGTCATGTTGTTGTTGTTGCGTCTTCAGTCCTGAGGCTGGTTTGATGCAGCTATCCATGCTACTCTATCCTGTGCAAGCTGCTTCATCTCCCAGTACCTACTGCAACCTACATCCTTCTGAATCTGCTTAGTGTATTCATCTCTTGGTCTCCCTCTACGATTTTTTCCCTCCACGCTGCCCTCCAATACCAAATTGGTGATCCCTTGATGCCTCAGAACATGTCCTACCAACCGATCCCTTCTTCTGGTCAAGTTGTGCCACAAACTTCTCCCCAATCCTATTCAATACTTCCTCATTATTTATGTGATCTACCCATCTAATCTTCAGCATTCTTCTGTAGCATCACATTTCGAAAGCTTCTATTCTCTTCTTGTCCAAACTAGTTATCGTCCATGTTTCACTTCCATACATGGCTACACTCCATACAAATACTTTCAGAAATGTCTTCCTGACACTTAAATCTACACTCGATGTTAACAAATTTCTCTTCTTCAGAAACGCTTTCCTTGCCATTGCCAGTCTACACTTTATATCCTCTCTACTTCGACCATCATCAGCTATTTTGCTCCCCAAATAGCAAAACTCCTTTACTACTTTAAGTGTTTCATTTCCTAATCTAATTCCCTCAGATCACTCGACTTAATTCGACTACATTCCATTATCCTCGTTTTGCTTTTGTTGATGTTCATCTTATATCTTCCTTTCAAGACACTGTCCATTCCATTCAACTGCTCTTCCAAGTCCTTTGCTGTCTCTGACAGGATTACAATGTCATCGGCAAACCTCAGAGTTTTTATTTCTTCTCCGTGGATTTTAATATCTACTCCAAATTTTTCTTTTGTTTCCTTTACTGCTTGCGCAATATACAGATTGAATAACATCGGGGAGAGGCTGCAGCCCTGTCTTACTCCCTTCCCAACGACTGCTTCCCTTTCATGCCTCTCGACTCTAATAACTGCCATCTGGTTTCTGTACAAATTGTAATTAGCCTTTTCTCCCTGTATTTTACCCCTGCCACCTTTAGAATTTGAAAGAGAGTATTCCAGTCAACATTGTCAAAAGCTTACTCTGAGTCTACAAATGCTAGAAACGTAGGTTTGCCTTTCGTAATCTTTCTTCTAAGATAAGTCGTAGGGTCAGTATTGCCTCACGTGTTCCAGTGTTTCTACGGAATCCAAACTGATCTTCCCCGAGGTCGGCTTCTACTAGTTTTTCCATTCGTCTGTAAAGAATTCGTGTTAGTATTTTGCAGCTGTTGTCTACTCCGGGGGCCTTGTTTGGACTCAGGTCTTTCAGTGCTCTGTCAAACTCTTCACGCAATATCACATCTCCCATTTCATCTTCATTTACATCCTCTTCCATTTCCATAATATTGTCCTCAAGTGCATCACCCTTGTATAGACCCTCTATATACTCCTTCCACCTTTCTGCTTTCCCTTCTTTGCTTAGAACTGGGTTTCCATCTGAGCTATTGATGTTCATACAAGTGGTTCTCTTATCTCCAAAGGTCTCTTTAATATTCCTGTAGGCAGTATCTATCTTACCCCTAGTGAGATAAGCCTCTACATCCTTACATTTGTCCTGTAGCCATCCCTGCTTAGCCATTTTGCATTTCCTGTCGATCTCATTTTTGAGACGTTTGTATTCCTTTTTGTCTGCTTCATTTACTGCATTTTTATATTTTCTCCTTTCATCAATTAAATTCAATATTTCTTCTGTTACCCAAGGATTCCTACTAGCCCTTGTTTTTTTACCTACTTGATCCTCTGCTGCCTTCACTACTTCATCCCTCAAAGCTACCCATTCTTCTTCTACTGTATTTGTTTCCCCCATTCCTCTCAATTGTTCCCTTATGCTCTCCCTGAAACTCTGTACAACCTCTGGTTCTTTCAGTTTATCCAGGTCCCATCTCCTTAATTTTCCACATTTTTGCAGTTTCTTCAGTTTTAATCTACAGGTCATAACCAATAGATTGTGGTCAGAGTCCACATCTGCCCCTGGGAATGTCTTACAATTTAAAACCTGGTTCCTAAATCTCTGTCTTACCATTATATAATCTATCTGATACCTTTTAGTATCTCCAGGGTTCTTACATGTATACAACCTTCTTTCATGATTCTTAAACCAAGTGTCATTATATCCGTAAAAATGTCATAAACATACCTTCTGGAGTGCTGCCCATCTTATTTTATCCTGACAACTAGGCAGTATCGCTGTCATGTATTAAACAGGCCACGCAGACAATATTTGAATATGGTGCCTGTCCTTGCGGACGTATCGGAAAGAATAGACACCATTAATGATCTGCAGCTGTCTAGACAGGTGAAAATTTGTGATCCGACCGGGACTCGAACCTGGGATCTGCTTACATGGCCGACACTCTATCCATCTGATAGTGCGACTGCATGGACTATCTCCCCCACGCCTCCCGCGAGACCCACTTTCTCACCTTATATGTCCACACACTACATTCGTAGTGTCCCTACCCAACACAGACATGTTCTTTCGGAGATGTCCAAAAGAACAGACACCATATCCATATAAGTCTATAGTTCTGGCAATACCGACCACGACCTTCTTCTCCTGTGCAGATGCACACATATTACCCGAACTCTTACGGAATTTGGTAAGAATATCTTCCAGGAGTAATGAATGGTTTGGGCAGGGACACTGCGAATGTAGTGTGTGGACATATAAGGTGAGAATGTGGGTCTGGCGGGAGGCGTGCGCGAGATAGTCCCTGCAGTCGCACTATCCTCTGTGCCATCGGTGGCTCTGATGAATAGAGCGTCGGCCATGTTCCGCAGATCCCGGGTTCGAGTCCCGGTCGGGGCACACATTTTCACCTGTCCCCGTTGATATATATCAACGCCCTTAAGCAGCTGAAGGTTTTAATATATAATTCTAAAATTTGAAAAACGTGTCGTTATCCGATTTCCTGTTTGCCGTCAACAGTCACGACACGTTAAAATATGGAGTTGAGACTGGAACGACACCGCAGGGTTGATCAAGTATGCAGCAGTGCAATCTACACAAGATTTAGTGGAATGAAAGCCAGATCGCGCACACTTTTTTCTTTTTTTTACATTCTGTCAATATTTTGGAGCGAATTGGCCCACTGTGCAGCAGATGAGAGCGGAGAAGCGTGACGACACAGGAGCATGTAAAGTGCCCTTCAGATTTTGCCCGGTGAGCTTACGTGCTGGTCGGGACCGTGGTGATGACAAGCTGGCAGGCTACATTGTCGAACGGCATGTACATCAAACGCAACATAGGACGCTAGGCAATTTGAAAAGCAGTTGCTATGCTAAGGAGGATAAAAATCTCATTTACATCCCCTTGTTCGCGCTACTGTGCACACCATATTCAAACGACACTACGCGATGGTTGCATGAGGTGAGAACATATGAGCCTTTCTTGAAGAAGACACGACTCACTGACTTCAGTTTCCTCT
Organism: Schistocerca gregaria; assembly: GCF_023897955.1. Taxonomy (NCBI): domain Eukaryota; kingdom Metazoa; phylum Arthropoda; class Insecta; order Orthoptera; family Acrididae; genus Schistocerca; species Schistocerca gregaria. The sequence goes on along the minus strand of NC_064921.1, from coordinate 524,390,428 downwards.
TTTCATTTGTTCTAATGGGTGCCCGCGTAATTTTAGACAGATTTTATTTCTCGGGTATGATCACGTTAAGCTTTTTGTGGCGTGCCCCATACAACGCTACTGAAAAGTGCGTGAGATAACGTCAGACTACATACGTACGTCTTCAACGCACGAAGGCTAGAGGTCAAGACACAAGAGAGAGTTGGCCCTAAGCATCCACGATGTACTGCTACGCTTCGGACGGCCTATTGTTAGCGCCAACGACCATTCTTGCTCAGGCCCTGCGACAGCATAATAAGCATTATTATGCGAGCTACTCTAACATCAGTCGAGGACGGAATTTAGACGAACGTCACGAGTACGAACCTGAAGCTGTCTCGGCCACATTTTCTAATTTTCTTCAGCTTCTAGAACATATCCTATTTTGAACGGTTACTGACAGCGAGAAGGGGATTGAAGATCGCTTCATCCTTAAACACTTTCAGTTCATTCATCTACAGTAAGTACTGTGTCGTTGTTGCTTTATATTATACACAATCGAATGTGCTGTTCCACTATTGCATACGATTATGAAAAGAACGCTAGGAAGATCACGGCTTAACGTCTATCGACAAATCGGTCATTAGAGACGCAACGGTTATCATATCTTCAAACAAGTACAAGTCAGACTACACTAAGATGGACTTGCCACTTATATTCAACATACTATATACTCATATCTGAAAGTGCAGTTCGTGAAGTGTTCAAGGGTTCAGGTACTACAGTCTGCTCATGCTGCCACAGATATTAACATTACTTTATGTATTCCTCCGAATTTCTTGTGAAGTTACCGCATTGTCCTCCCCGCTGAACATTGCCCAATCCTGTCGAGTACATTCGCTTACGATTATAGCAGTTGAATAACAAACCTTCAAATACCACGCATGTGTAACTCCTATAAACCTGATCTCAAACAACAAAAGTTAGAAAGTAATTTTGTATAAGTCTAAAAAAGTTGAATTATTATTTAGTAAATTTCTGGTAAAAAGCTTTACAAGGGACCAGGCGGAATGTGTGCGTTAATTAAGAAGTGACAACCCCCCCCCCCCCCCCCCCCCACTTTCGATCCGCACCGGCCCTCTAGACCGATGCATAGCGAGAAAACTTCATACACTTCAGGGGGCGCTTCCCCTTAGGTCCCTCTCTGACGTTTAATCTGCGTTTTGATGCTTTGGTGGTGCTTCTCGAATCATGACTGGGACCTGCTCAACCAGTTCACCGTGAACATGACGTACGGGTACGGTGTTCATGTCAACAGTATTTCAGTGACCAACTGCCAACTGTTTCCCTTCTTTCTACATTTGCATGACAAGTACGCCTTCTTCCAAGATGATAACTGCGTTGTACGTGTACATTACTGGTTTGACGAACACTCAAGCATCCTGTGGTGCCTCGAGTAGCCTTCTTTATGTTAAACCCCTAGAAAATGCATCGGCCTATTAGGAAAAGAAGGAAAATTTACTACTTACCTTCCACACAATTTTATACCTCTACGGAATCTAATAACCCGTGAGTGGCTTCAGCTGGATGCGGAATACCTCAAGAGTTTTGTAGAGTCTCTTCCAAGCCTCTTTAAGGAAACTCTCAAGGCTAGAGTCGGTGTCACAAGTTATGAGCATGATTTGTCCTAGGAATGAGCTTAGTTTTAATAGTCAAAGCGCCCAGTGACATCTTCCAAAACGCTAAAATTAAATGTCAGCGAAGATTGTTATACAGTTCGTGAAGTGTTCAAGGGTTCAGATACTACAGTTTTTTCACGGTTTTGCGACCGTCTTGGCTGCAGATTCCTTGACTTGCGCCATAGGGTGGTGGGGTTTCGGGTTCCGCTGAATAGGTCAGGAGTTCACTACACTCAGCTGACGGCTACACGGGTAGCGGAGGCTATGTGGCATGGACTGGGCGATGTTTTAGGTTAGAAGGCCTCGGGAAAGTACAGGATAGGCTGCAGTCTCAAAGGGTGTATGGCAAATACAGCTTCAAATGCTAATAGAAAGCACAGAAGATGAAATCGTTATAGGTACAGAAAGCTGGCTAAAGCCTGAAATAAGTTCTTCAGAAATTTTTACGAAGTCTCAGACGGTGTTCAGGAAAGATAGATTAGGCAGAATTGGTGGTGGAGTGTTTGTGTCTGTCAGTAGTGGTTTATCTTGTAGTGAAGTCGAAGTAGATACTCCGTGCGAAATGGTATGGGTGGAGGTTATACTTACCAGCCGAACTAAGTTAATAATTGGCTCCTTCTACCGACCCCCAGGCTCCGAAGATATAGTTACTGAACAGTTCAGAGAAAATTTGAGTCTCGTAACCAATAAATACCTCTCTCATACGGTTATAGTTGGTGGGGACTTCAACCTTCCCTCGATATGTTGGCAAAAATACTTGTTCAAAACCGGTGGTAGGCAAAAAATATCTTCCGAGATTGTCCCAAATCCTTTCTCCGAAAATTATTTCGAGCAGTTAGTCCACGAACCCACGCGAATTGTAAATGGTTTCGAAAACACACTTGATCTCTTAGCCACAAACAATCCAGAGCTGATAGAGAGCATCAGAGCATCATGACTGATACAGGGATTAGTGATCACAAGGTCGTTGTAGCTAGGCTCAATACCTTTTCTTCCAAACCCACCAGAAACAAATGCAAAGTAATTTTATTTAAAAAAGCGGATAAAGTGTCACTAGAAGCCTTCCTAAGAGACAATCTCCATTCTTTCCGAATTGACTATGCAAATGTAGACGAGATATGGCTCAAATTCAAAGATATACACTCCTGGAAATGGAAAAAAGAACACATTGACACCCACCATACTTGCTCCGGACACTGCGAGAGGGCTGTACAAGCAATGATCACACGCACGGCACAGCGGGCACACCAGGAACCGCGGTGTTGGCCGTCGAATGGCGCTAGCTGCGCAGCATTTGTGCACCGCCGCCGTCAGTGTCAGCCAGTTTGCCGTGGCATACGGAGCTCCATCGCAGTCTTTAACACTGGTAGCATGCCGCGACAGCGTGGACGTGAACCGTATTTGCAGTTGACGGACTTTGAGCGAGGGCGTATAGTGGGCATGCGGGAGGCCGGGTGGACGTACCGCCGAATTGCTCAACACGTGGGGCGTGAGGTCTCCACAGTACATCGATGTTGTCGCCAGTGGTCGGCGGAAGGTGCACGTGCCCGTCGACCTGGGACCGGACCGCAGCGACGCACGGATGCACGCCAAGACCGTGGGATCCTACGCAGTGCCGTAGGGGACCACACCGCCACTTCCCAGCAAATTAGGGACACTGTTGCTCCTGGGGTATCGGCGAGGACCATTCGCAACCGACTCCATGAAGCTGTGCTACGGTCCCGCACACCGTTAGGCCGTCTTCCGCTCACGCCCCAACATCGTGCAGCCCGCCTCCAGTGGTTTCGCGACAGGCGTGAATGGAGGGACGAATGGAGACGTGTCGTCTCCAGCGATGAGAGTCGCTTCTGCCTTGGTGCCAATGATGGTCGTATGCGTGTTTGGCGCCGTGCAGATGAGCGCCACAATCAGGACTGCATACGACCGAGGCACACAGGGCCAACACCCGGCATCATGGTGTGGGGAGCGATCTCCTACACTGGCCGTACACCTCTGGTGATCGTCGAGGGGACACTGAATAGTGCACGGTACATCCAAACCGTCATCGAACCCATCGTTCTACCATTCCTAGACCGGCAAGGGAACTTGCTGTTCCAACAGGACAATGCACGTCCGCATGTGTCCCGTGCCACCCAACGTGCTCTAGAAGGTGTAAGTCAACTACCCTGGCCAGCAAGATCTCCGGATCTGTCCCCCATTGAGCATGTTTGGGACTTGATGAAGCGTCGTCTCACGCGTTCTGCACGTCCAGCACGAACGCTGGTCCAACTGAGGCGCCAGGTGGAAATGGCATGGCAAGCCGTTCCACAGGACTACATCCAGCATCTCTACGATCGTCTCCATGGGAGAATAGCAGCCTGCATTGCTGCGAAAGGTGGATATACACTGTACTAGTGCCGACATTGTGCATGCTCTGTTGCCTGTGTCTATGTGCCTGTGGTTCTGTCAGTGTGATCATGTGATGTATCTGACCCCAGGAATGTGTCAATAAAGTTTTGCAGATTTGCACGTCAGTCTGGTGATTCGACCTGTTGTGCTGTTATTCATAAACAGAATTCCAGGGGCTGTTTTACAACAAGATAACTCTCCTCCACATTCCTTGTTGTAACTCAATACGCTGTACAGAGAGTCGATATGATCTCTTGGCGCCAGCCGAAGTGGCCGAGCGGTTCTAGGCGCTACAGTCTGGAACCGCGCGACCGCCACGATCGCAGGTTCGAATCTTGCCTGGGGCATGGATGTGTGTGATGTCCTTATGTTAGTTAGGTTTAAGTAGTTCTAAGTTATAGAGGACTGATGAACTCAGCAGCTAACAAGGGAAAGGCCTAAAAAATGGTTCAAATGGCTCTGAGCACTATGGGACTCAACATCTTAGGTCATAAGTCCCCTAGAACTTAGAACTACTTAAACCTAACTAACCTAAGGACATCACACACACCCATGCCCAAGGCAGGATTCGAACCTGCCACCGTAGCAGCCCCGCGGTTCCGGACTGCAGCACCAGAACCGCACTGCCACCGCGGCCGGCGGAAAGGACCCAGACACGCCCAACCGATTCGGCTCAAATTTTCCAGGTCGCTTGTGTACAACCTAAAACGAAGGAATCTAAGACATTTTGGGTCAACACACCCGAAATTTTGAGAAAATCGCCCCTAAGTTATGACGAGCAATCGACTCAAAATTGGAGGAATCGATGGATAATTGTAAAGAGAACATTTTTCATCATCAGGAATGGGGTCCGCAAGAACAAACGTTTCCAGAAATCGAGGAAAGAAACTTTTACAGCTTCTGTACCCTCATGGTAAACGCTTTTCACCGACAGTGGCGATAGCTCAACGGCCAAGGTAAATCACACAGTCGGCTGGCAGCCGTGCTAGCGTGCCGAGCTGCTCCGCGCGCCGTCCGACGCTCCGCTCTCGGCGGTGTTTACTTCGGCGTCGCGGTGTTTGTGTCAATCGAGTCCAGTACTAACGTACACCATGGCGCACTCTTACCGCCGTGCAACCATCAAAGTAACGTTTCAGGCCGACCATCCACGATCCAGAGCTTTCGAAATCGAACAGTTCATACACGAGGATCTAAGTTTGAACTACCAGGACGTAATCGGCATACATTTCTCCATCACTGGAAGTGTTGTCTGCATCAAGATGTCGACGGAGGAAATTTGCAATAACATAATTCACCGTCATGCCACCGGACTGAAATTTAAACACTCTGATGGGCATATTGGTGCTATAACAGCCGCCCATGCTGGATTCGGTCTCCGGACATTGCGGGTGTTTGAGCTCCCGTTCGAGGTGCCTCAGGATGTGGCCATTGCCGCTTTCCAACCATATGGCACCGTCTTGGGTCACGTCGCGGATAAGTGGCAAACATTTACGACCTACCCCGTATTAAATGGCGTCCGGCAAATAAAAACAGAGCTCACGAAACATGTCCCATCGTACCTGCTGATTGGCGGTGTGAGGGCCATCGTCATGTACGATGGACAGCCACGAACGTGCACAGGATGTGGCCAGGATGTGGCCGAATGTTTACAACGCTGTTTAATACAGGCGCCGTTAAGTGAAGAAACCCAGGCTTCGACGGCCACGTCCTTACCCATCACCTACGCCAAGGTTGCACAGGACCCCGTCGTACCAATCTCGATTGTGCCAGCAGCATCGTCAACGCCACCAGCCGCAGCACAACGCGCCGACGACACCAGCACGGCGTCGCCTCCAGTGCTCGCTTCAGGACCGTCCGGGTTGCAGACCGAAACCGCTGTTCCTGTTGGAACCATGGACGTCGACCTCGGTGTCGTGCCGACGTCTGCCTTTGTCCAGACGGGTTCGGCGTCAGACGACGGGCGACCACATTCTGATTCAGAAGGCCACATCAGAAAACAGCGGTCGCCTCGCAAACACAGGAAACGACGACGAACGCCTTCCGATGACGCCCTTTCTCAGACGGCTGCGCGAGATGTCGACCTGATGTCTGACGGTGATCTCCCACATTGCGTCCAGTCACGCGATGTGGCAGCAACAGGCGCCCCTCCTACTCTCCCAGCCAGGGACATGTCCTCGCCGTTGTCAACGAATGATGACGGCGGTCTCCCTGCCACTCATGTTGCGGAATCCACAACACCCTTTCCGGAAGTACGTGACCGTCACATGTCCACGTCGTCAGCTTCCTGGGCCGATGACGTCGAAGAAGAAGTGGAACAGACTGCCAGCGTGTCTGCACAGGAGTCCACCTCGGCGACTCTGGGGCTGGCCCCCCGCCAGTAATTATCACCACTGCGGGACCACCGGTGGGTCTCCACCTGCCGGCTACTTCTACCGCACGTTCTGCATATACTGAGGATGGCCGTACACAGCAATATCGTATCGCCACGATGAATCTTGCCCCCCGTAAACTGGCCATGTTCAGAGACACTATTTACTCTGCGGATGTGGATATAGCACTCTTACAAGAGGTGTTTGTGGCTGACTTCCTAGTTCCCACCGGATACAACGCCCATGTTTCCCCCGCATCCGACACCGGTAGTGGCGTCGCCATCCTGCTACGCGACGGACTCCCTGCAGAGGACGTCATCTACCTCCCCACTGCGCGAGGTATGGCCTTCACACTGTTCGGCGTCCGTATTATTAATATCTACGCTCCGTCCGGCACTGGCCGCCGTCATGACCGACAAACTTTTTTTGCCGAAAGCGTCACACCCCTCTTCACCGGTCCGCAGGATGATTTGGTACTCGGTGGGGATTTTAACTCCACACAAGAGCCCGCGGACCAACTCCCGCGACATTCCTCTTGTGCATCTCTCTCAGTGGCCATCGACCGTCTACAACTTGTTAACACATGGAAGAAGCTCCACGGAATTCAATCGGGCTTTGCATTCTACACCTCTCACTCGTCAAGCCGCATAGATCGCATCTACGTTACCCGCTCCTTTGCTGATGGCACACGTGATGCGGAAGTCCGGCCCTTGGCCTTTTCAGACCATGATGCGTACCTCTGTGACGTCACTATCGCCCGACAGCAAGTGTGGCATAGACGTGGTCTGTGGAAACTCAATGTAGCTCACCTGACCTCCTCAGACTGTCGCCGTATGGTCGAAGAAGCGTGTGCACGCTGCCACCATCGTCGAGAAGCCTATGACTCCACCTTATCATGGTGGCTCTCCTGTGCAAAGCCGAACCTCAGGAAGACTCTGATGAGTTATGGGAAGGAATTAAAGGCGTGGCAAACTAATACCCTGCACTTCTACTACACCATTCTACGTGACTGTACGACGATGCCTTTCTCGCCAGCCCGGCAGTCGATGGTCCATCGCACGAAGGCGCAGATCTCCTTGATCATGCGGCGTAACTTGGAAGGCACTGTAGTCCGTTCTCGAGTTTCTGATCGAATCCCTCAAGAACGTCCGTCGATGTACCACCTCCTTCAGGAAAGACAAGACGACGACGAGCTCTGATCCAAGTCCTCACTGATGTGGATGGGCGCCGGCACGACACCCAGCAAAGCATCGGTCGTGCTCTCCATGCTCATTTTGCCAGGCTATACGCAGCCGTACCGCATTCTGCAGCACTGATCACAGAAGTCTCTCAGCTTACTACGAACACTCTTCCGGAGGATGTAGTGCATGACCTCGAAGACGGCGTAACCACAGATGAAGTGGTAGATGCTATTAAGGCGGGTTCCGATAACAGATCTCCTGGACCTGACGGTATACCCATCGAATTTTATAAAAGTTTTCACTATTTGTTGGCTTCCACGTGGACTGCAATCGCACAAGAGCTGATGTCACCGATGACAGTGGTCCCGAGCGCCTTTCTAGAAGGGTTATCGAGGGTCCAGGACTATCGACCAATTACTTTGCTCAACAGCGACATGAAAATATTCACACGGCTACTGGCATCGCGACTCAAGAAGGTCGCACGTTACGTCACATCCTGCGACCAGACTTCCCTAGGAGGCGACAACAACGTCTGTACGGCCCTTTGCCGTTACAGAGACATGATAGCATTAGCGCATTATCAGCGTCTCCCTGACGCCTTGGCTTCACTGGACTTTAGCCAGGCTTTCGAACGCGTTCACCATTTCTATTTACGGACAGTTCATCAGCATATGGGTTTTCCTGGTGGTATTGTCACAGTGGTTATGCGCCTGTTGAGTAGTGCAACCTCTAAAATCATGTACCATGGTCGCCTTACACCGTCCGTGGTCATCGCACGATCTGTACGACAAGGCTGCCCTCTTTCCACGATTTTGCATGCTTTCGCCTTGGAACCCTTGCTCCAGGGCATGCGCCAACGTTTGGAAGGCATGGCTGTGCAAGGCCACCGTTTTTGTTGTACAGCCTACGCAGACGACATAGTACTATATCTGCGCAGTGAAGATGAAGTACGAGCAGCACTGACATGGGTGGCGACTTACGGCGAAGCGTCGGGGAGCTGCCTCAACGTGTCAAAATCCAAGGTCCTGCTCACTGGTGAGGGCTTGCCGGAGAGATGCGCTGCCCTCCATAGTGTCGCCGCCACCATACGGTGTCTTGGACTTGATTTCACAGCAGACCTGCGCCGCTCAGCGACTATCAACGATAGACGCTTGCTACAGACAATCAGAGCAAATCTCGCAGATCACCTGCTACGAGCTCTCGACGTTATCCAACGCGCGCAATACGTGAACATGTATCATGCTTCCCGTATACCACACGTGGCTCAAGTACTACCAGTCCCAAATCTGCTGGCGGGACGACTGTTGATGGCTCTCGGTTCCTTCGTCAGCTCGGGGATGTTATTCAAGGCGCAGTATGAATCCCTTGCACTGCCACGATATCGTGGCGGGGTGGGACTCATCCACGTGCCGACTCGTGTCAAGGCACTACACGTCAGCTCCCAACTAAAACCTTGGCACCGTTCCCCTCAGAGCCTTACTAGCCTCCTGCTTCACAACTTTGCACCGGCCTCCTTGTCCGCCACAGTACTGGTATCGACCATTCCAACCCCCTTTTATTACACCCAACGATTTTTCCTGGAGTACAGTTATGTCTACCGGTCCTTACCACTTACACGTTTGTACCTCACGAAAACAGTCTCCGAATTGTTACAATAGTGCCGCCCGTCCAACCCCATCGAACGTAAGTATCCACAGTACGTATGGCGACACATATGGAAGGCGATCCATGCGCGTTTTCTTGAATCAGCGTGGTACATCACCGTGAATGGCAAACAAGTTAACCGAGATCGTCTGCACCGCATCCATCTCGCCGATTCATCCCTCTGCACCCACTGTGGAGTGGATGACACGGATGTCCACCGGTTCCACTGTGGCACAGCGTTCGACGTCTGGACACTTGCGCAGCGAATTTTGGCGTTTCTTACTCGCCAGACACCGACTCAGATCGACGTCCACATGCTTTTGTACCCCGATAAGGCTTTCTACCCCTCCGCCAAAACTCACTATGCGAACTGGATCTGTGGCCACACTATCCGCTATCTTTCTACTTCTGGCGACAAGTCTACGCTAGGATATTGGACTTATCTCAACGAACGACACTGCGTCCTGATACGCAACCCACGCTATAAAGAATATTTTTCCAATTTCTTACGGAGCACTTTCGATGACTCACCTAGTAGCTGGAACGTCCAAACCCTGAGAAGCTAAAAACTGTATAAACCGAGCCGAACTGAATAGATATGCTACCCAGAACCCACGCCTACGCCATGAGAAGACACGTTTGGACGAGCTGGTATGCTGTAGGCGGATACACTTCAGGAGTTCCTGTAAGAACTGGAGTTTAACTACAAGTCGCACGACGACTTTACGTTAAAAAAAATAACTTTTCCTTATTTATTCCTCATAATTTGTTCTTAAAGGAAAAGGAAATTTGAGTTTGGCTTTGAAAAAATAAAGGAAAAAGAAAAAAAGAAAAAAAACATTTTTGTTCCAAAAGATTGCTTCTTCACCGACACGACGAAGGAGACTCATTTTTTTTCACTGGAAGGAGAAACCTGTATATTGGAGTCTTTGTTTTCTTTTGGAAAAAAAAACTTTTCCTTATTTATTCCTCATAATTTCTTCTTAAAGGAAAAAGAAATTTGAGTTTGGCTTTGAAGAAAAAAGATAGCTGAGTGGTCAGCGTGACAAAAAAAAAAAAAAAAAATTCGCAACGGCCAAGGTAACTGGCTGGGAATCGGAGATCCCGGGTTCGAATCTGATCTGGAAGAAACGTAACGGATGTTATTCGTTTCAAAAAAAAGGTAACAGACTGGGAATCGGAAAACACGTGTTCGAATCTCGAAGAAACCTCGCGGATGTTATTCTTTTCGTTTGTATTTTTCCATATCTCAATTGATATGGATAGGAGGGTTAATAAGGTAAGTAAATCAATAAGGAATGATAATAATAAGGTAGGCAAACTAATTTCCCAAAAGCCGTGGGTTAGTAAAGTATGAAACTTTTAAGCCTTGTCACATGAAAACAGCTCCGAGTAAGAGTGTTGCGAATTTCTCACGAGGGAGCCCAGATGGCCAACTGCGCGACGCTTGCTTACAACGAGGCACGGGACGGAATGCACGGGACGGAATGCACGCGGGGAGAGTTATGTTGTCCCGGTTGCCTCTTTGGCATATCATAGTTGTGAACCTTGAAGAGTGAAGGTGTCCAGCACGAGTCTTATAGAAGTCAATCGGAAAGAGTTGTTTTCCGTCATTAGGCTGCCGCGAACCTCGTGGATAGATGTAGCGATTTTTCCATCGATAATGCGCCGAATGAAATACGTTTTCTGAATGAATACAGTGTTCTTCCGTAAGTAACATATGACGAGTACTGTATGTAGTTTGTAGTAATTAGCTCGTTTGTTTATGCCGTAGTAACTAGTTATTGTTTGTTGTGTCATATCTTTCAGGTGCATAATCTGAATAATGGAGTGTGTACACCCTTCGACTAGCGCTGTAATATGTAGTTGGGAGCCTGTCACAGACGATGGCAAGCGGGAAGTTACTGAGCCTGTGTTTTGGTTTGTAAAAGTGTTGCAAGACATGAATTATCAATGCACTACTGGATGTAGGCAGTTCTGTTTCTCGGCGTTCCAGATTGATAGGAGCGGCTATCGTCGAGCGATTATTGGAGCTGACGAACGAAATGACTTTTCTTGATACTGAAGTACTATACTATGAAGCAGAAGGTGATTCAGTGGAAGATATAATTACTAGTGAATCGCAAAATGGTCATAACACTTTGGAAATCTCCACGTCACTGGGAACATGTGCTTCATCTGTTCCCGATGAGTATTACGAACCGGTTACTAAACTGTTGAACTACGGCGCTATACTCCTTGAAGTAAAAGTAAAGGCGGTAGCGCTAGCAAGGAATCATCCAAATTGGAACTTACAAACACTGCAAAAGAATGGAGCAACAACAGCCCTGAAAAGGAAGGAGGACTTGAAATTGTGGGAAAGTGATATCGTTAAAGGAGGGACAAGATACGATAAATACCAGGCGATAAATAAGTGGACATACGACAGATTTGTCGTACCCCGTCGTCGTAACGAGAATGTAACAACGAGGATACTTCAGGAGTGGGCTGCAGGTGCAGCGCTTCAATATACGGCCAATAAGGATTTTACGCTTGCTGCATCAAAATCTTGGCCAAGAAATTTTAAATCGGAGAATAAAATTCGTTAACGGTAAGTCACTAAATACGTCTCTCATAAGGAGGTACAAAATATAGTAGATATGCAGAAAGTAGCGTCCCTTTTCAGCGCGCAAACGGAGTCACTTATGACCGGTATTAATCGTGATTTCGTGATCAATACCGATCAAACAGGATGCGAGTATCGGGTGAACATTCGACGCACGTTATCGCATAAGGGAGAAAAACAAACCCTTGTCTCAGTTGGTAGTAAAAACAAACTAACACATTCGTGCACGGCGCAATATGCCATCACAGCTTCTGGAAAAGTGTTGCCTAAGGTTTTCCTGTGTTTACAAGAAATGAACGCTACATTTGGTCATCGGGTTATGGAAGAGATCAATCGTTTAACCGACTCGTTGAAAAATGTTTACATTACCTGCTCCAAATCCGGGAAACTGACGAATGCGATTTACAGAACATTTCTAGAGAGTGTTTTAAAACCATACGTTTCTGATACCAAGTTTTGTCTAATATTCGTTTCCTGGAGTGGACAAATTAATACTACAATATAACACAATGTTTATAGATGGCGAGGGTCATCCGACGTGCACAGTAAAAGTAATACCGCCAAACTGCACACCTATATGCCAACCGTGTGATGTTTATTTCTATCGCCAGGTTAAAAACTTTATTTCCTGGCTTGAGAATTGCAGTGTGCTTCTGGAAACCCAGCGGCAATTGCACAACAGCACGGATGCAATAACTATTCACAGCATAATTCATAACCAACTTTCAGCACCGACTTTTCAGGCAGTAATATCGTATGCGTGGTACGCATCAAAATTAATTACCGAACAAGACGTATTTTTAAATGTAAATCAAGTCTGTTTTCCGCCAACACTTAGGAAGAGACAGTGTACCAGTCGAAAGATTGCATTTATTAGATGTTCTTGGTGCCGTGAGTATATTTGTTTCGAATGCTTATATGAAGAAAAGTGAGGACACGTAACAGTGACTGGACGAGCCATTGTAAAGTGACTTGGAGTATCATTTTAGATGTTTACTATCCCAAGAGGTTTGAGAAATTTATTGCCTACGTTATTATTATCATTCCTTATTGATTTACTTACCTTATTAACCCTCCTACCCCTATCACTTGAGATTTGGAAAAATACAAACGAAAAGAGAAACACCCACTAGGTTTCTTCAAGATTCGAACCCGGGTTCTCCGATTCCCATGTAGTTACCTTGGCCGTTGCGCTATTTTTTTTCTTTATTGGTCATAACATTCCACAGTAGTACATAATTTTCAACTGACATTTCAAAGTAATAAAACAATCGGTGCTGTCGGCGAAAAAGAGTTTACCATGAGGGTACAGAAGCGGCAGTTGTAAAGGTTTCTCACTTCCATTTCTGGAAAAGTATGCGTTTTCGGACCCCATACCTGATGATGAAACATGCTCTATTTACAATTATCTATCGATCCCGCCAATTTTGAGTCAGTTGCTCATCATAGCTTTTAGGGTGATTTTCTCAAAAACGCGGGGTGTTGACCAAAAATATCTTAGATTCCTTCGTTTTAGGTTGTACACAAGGGACCTTCTAAATCGGTTGGCCGTGTCTGAAGCCTTCCGCTTGTGAGTCCCATAGTGCTCAGAGCCATTTTTTTATCTTTGACCTACTTGATTACCAGGTCTGTCTACAATAGAGCACATTTTGGGTATCATCGGTTGACATCTCCAGTGTCATCCGCAAGCAGTGTTAACCGTACCTTTATTGACCAACCAAGGGCAACAAGCATGGAACTCTACCCCACAATCTGACATCTGACACCTGTAGAATACGATGTATGCACGTTTGCATGCATACACCGGTTATTAGTGTACCAGCATTTCACATTTGCAATGGTGTGTCTCCCTCTTAATGTAAACTCTCATCTTGCAGATGTTAATTACTTAAATATGTTACCTAAACAAATCTATTCCCGAAATGTCTTCATTACTTACTTTTGGGTTTAACTAAAGCAAATAACAAGTCAATTGCCAGCTGCGGTGATCGAGCGGTTGTAGGCGGTTCAGTCCGGAATCGCGCAACTGCTACGGCCTGAGGTTCGAATCCTGCCTCGGGCATGGATGTGTGCGATGTCCTTAGGTTAGTTAGGTTTAGGTAGTTCTAAGTCCTAGGGGACTGATGACCTCCGATGTTAAGTCCCATAGTGCAAAGAGCCATTAGAACCATTTCAGCAAGTCAAGTAAAACGTTGAAATCACACACCTGAAGAGACCGGAAAAGCGAGGTGGGTGGTGGACAAGGACTGTGTAGGCTGAGAGGAGTTCCGTGAAGTGTGCCAGCAGCTCGGGCCGCGACGTCTGCACCTGAGCTGACCCCACGTTATCACGGCAGGTTTTCACCAGCAGGTCGCGGCGCGGGCCTGCCGGCGCCCGTATGCCCTGCGGCAGGCTGTGCTGATGGGCTGAGTCGGCGGCCACGCTGCAGCCCCACAAATGAGGCTAGGCACAGCGTCAGCTAAAGAGACTGTTAATAAAGACGTGGCTCATCCCAACTGTATGGAATACGTGCAATGGAACTGAAGTTCTAAGATCATCGAGTAATAAATGTAAGGGGTAAAAGGTCTGTTCACCATGACAACAATAGAGTAGTACGATGGAACTCAGGAAGAGTTAATTGAAATATTAAAGTGCCGGCGGTGCACTGTATGCCTTGCCTCGATGAAAAGACGAAATTTGCGAATCGTCTGACCACACTACAAACCTCCAACCAGCTACTGTCCAATTATTGTGTTGTTTGTAGGTTCGAATCCTGCCTCGCGCATGGATGTGTGTGATGTCCTTAGGTTAGCTAGGTTTAAGTAGTTCTAAGTTCTAGGGGACTGATGACCACAGATGCTAAGTCCCATAGTGCTCAGAGCCATTTGAACCATTTGAAACGTCCCCTTAGAAAAATTTATACATAACTGCTTAAACTGACACACAATATTTTTAGCGCAACGCAATCTGACTTTCAATCCCTACAAAAGAATGGTCCTGACTAACATTAACCTATATGTTTCACAAATCACTTACCTCGCAAAAATCTTCGTTACTCGAACTACTGCAATACAGCGAGCGCCACTACTGCCAACTAACTAAAAGATTCAAACTACGGAAGTCACTAACTACTGATAGGCACAGTTAGCAAATGAAAGATTTTAATAGAGGACAAACAATGTATTTACCTTAATAGTCATAATATATATATCAGTTCATGACATCAATTCTTACAAATTTCAAAACTCCGCCATCTCTCTCCCCACATCCACCACTGCTGGCGGCTCACTTCCAACTGCGCAACGCTACGCGCTGTTAACATCCAGCCGCCCAACGCTACAATGGCAGACAACAATGCAAACCAGCCACAGACTGCACACGGCACAGCCAGTGATTTTCATACAGAGCGCTACGTGGCGGCGACGTTACCAATAAAAAAACCTAAACAGGCTACTTACACATTTTTTGTTGTTTGTAGGAGACGCTCGTCGTAATGTACCGCTGTGACAATGGCGTTTTGAGAGGTACCCGATTCCAGATTACCTCTGCATATAGTTCTGTTCGCAAAGTTCTCTCACAAAAATGGTTGAGAAGGACCTGCACTCACTGAAAGCAACATTCCTAGAGAAAGCTCCGAAACATTCAGCGAGGAATGGAACGTTTATCGAAAGGAAATAGGAAATCATTCATTGCTTGCGACAAAAACATTGTGTCTATCTAAGTCGAAAATGAGTCTGACTCTGAAGTCATTTGGACGCTACGTGAACTGAAGTAAATTGTTGGATGTTTTTGTAGGCCATCCGAGTCAGTCGTGATAGTTGTTGAATCACTGAAAGACAGTCTACGCTCAGTAGCCTGAAAGTGCCCACATCATGAAATATTAATTGCAGGCTTTAACCTACCAGTATAGACTGCGATGTCTACAGTTCCAGTGCACAGACATGGTAGTAAAGTACTCTCAACACACTTTCCGAAAATTGTTCGACACAGGTTGTTTGACAGTCCAAACGTAATGGAAATATTTTAGATCTTGTAGCTTCAGACGTATCTGACATTATCCACGGCGTCAGTATAGAGACAGTGGTTAGTGGTCGGTGATGTCATCGTAGCGACGATGGTTACTAGAGTTAATATATGAAGAAGGCTAGGAGAGTATTTATGTGAGGAAGAATAGATAAGTAGTTGTTAGCATCCCACTTAGACACCCAATGGAGATCATATACAGATATCAAAAAAAGTTTTACATCACCCCGGTTCCCAGAACTCCTCAAGATAGACGTTAACTATGGATATTATATCACAGATACAGTCCCTTTGACTGTTCAGAGATGTCACTAAACCCGCCCAAAGATGTAAACAACCATGCATGAGTGGCGCCTATTAGACGGAGGGGGTCCGTCAGCCGATCAGTTCCAGTCATTTTACCGGGAAGGTGGTACACGGCTCGTGTTGACTAGACGGTCAGTACCGCGGTGCGATCGCGTCCGCATTGATCATTTTGTGCCAGGAAGGATTCTCAACAAGTGAAGTGGCCAGACGTCTCGGACTGAACCAAAGCGATGTTGTTCGGACATGGAGGAGATAGAGAGACAGAAACTGTCGATGACATGCCTCGCTCAGGCCGCCAAAGGCTACTGCTGCAGTGGATGACAGCTACCTACGGATTATGGCTCGGAGAAACCTTGACAGCTACGCCACCATGCTGAATGATGCTTTCCGTGCACCCACAGGACGTCGTGTTACGACTCAAACTGTGCTCAATAGGCTGCATGATGCGCAACTTCATGGCGATGTCCATCTTTGTAACCACGACACCATGCAGCGCGGTCCAGATGGGCCCAACAACATGCCGAATGGACCGCTCAGAAATGGCATCGGTTTCTCTTCACTGATGAGTGTCCCATATGCCCTCTACCACACAAACGTCGGAGACGTGTTTGGGGGCAACCCGGTCAGGCTGCACGCCTTAGACGCACTGTCCAGCGAATGCAGCAAGGTGGAGGTTCCCTGCTGTTTTGGGGTGGCATCATGTGTGGCCGACGTACCCTTTCTGCTGGTCATAGACGGCCCCGTAACGGCTGTGTAATACGTGAATGCCATCCTCTGACCGATAGTGCAACCATATCGGCAGAAGATTGGCGAGGCATTCGTCTTCATGGACGACAATTCGCGCCCCCATCGTGCACATCTTGTGAATGACTTCCTTCAAGATAACGACATCGCTCGACTAGAGTGTCCAGAATATTCTCCAGACATGAACCGTATTGAACATGCTTGTGATGGATTGAAAAGGGATGTTTATGGAGGCCGTGACCCACCAACCACTCTGAGGGATCAACGCCGAATCGCCGTTGGGAAGTGGGACAATCTGGACCAACTGTGCCTTGATGAACTTTTGGATAATATGCCACGACGAATACAGGCAAGCATCAGTGGAAGAGAACGTGCAACTGGGTATTACAGGTACTGGCGTGTACAGCAATGTGGACCACCACCTCTGAAGGTCTCGCTGTATGGTGGTATAACAAGCAATGTGTGGTTTTCATGAGCACTGAAGAGGGCTGAAATGATGTTTGTGTTGATCTCTATTCCAATTTTCTGTGCAGGTTCCGGAATGCACGGAATCGAGGTGATACAAAACGTTTTTTGATGTGTGTAGTTCCAATATGATGGACATAGAGGAATTATGGCTCAAGTTTAAACTGGATAAGTACGTTCCGTGAAAATGTATTAAGGACGGAAAAGACCAGCCGCAGTTTAATAATAAAATTCGGAAAGTGCTGACGGCGCAGAAATTGTTGCAATTTCGGTTAAGAAAAGAACGCACAAATTTCGACACGAAAAAGTTCGCAGAACTTCGTGCGTCTGTCAGAACATTGATGCACATGGCATACGACTTCCAACGTCATGCCTTAACAAACGATCTTGCCGAGACCCGAGAAAATTCTAGTTCTACGTTAAATCGCTAAGCGGGCTGAAGACTTCTATCATGCCACTCGTCGACTGCTCTAATGTGGCAGTAGAAGACAGCAAAGGAAAAGGTGAAGTTCTAAATTCCGCGTTTAAGAAATTATTAACGCTTGAGGATCATACACACATATCGTCATTTGACCGTCGCACGATCTCTCGCATGGAGGACATAGTAAAAGGCATCCCTGGAGTAGTGAAGCTACTGAAAGAGTTGAAAACAAAAAATTCGGCAGGTCCGATTGGAATATCACTTCGGTTTTACAGTGAGTACGCTACGGCATTGGCTCTTTACTTACCTTGCATTAATCGCCAATCTCTTGCCCAGCGGAAAATCAGAGGCGACTGGAAAAAAAGGCAAGTAACTTCCGTATGTAAGAAGGGGCGTCTCCAGACATGTCTACAGCCTGGAATCTTATTTACTGGAATATATCAGTCTTCAGTGATGAGCCAGGCGGTGGTTTCGCGGTTCTAGGCGCGCAGTCCGGAACCGCGCGACTGCTACGGTCGCAGGTATGAATCCTGCCTCGGGCATGGATGTGTGTGATGTCCTTAGGTTAGTTAGGTTTAAGTAGTTCTAAGTTTTAGGGGACTGATGACCACAGATGTTAAGTCCCATAGTGCTCAGAGCCATTTTTTGATGAGCCAGGCTTCGAAGTGAGCCCCGATGTCCAGCGAATAAATTTCTGGAGACGCCCTGGACATCGGTGGGATACGAAACTGACAGTCACCAGTCATACGGTTCGATAGCCAGGAGTGTTGGTACGGGGTGCCATTTCATTTCATAGTAGGACTTTTCCGGTTGTCATCCGTGGCGGCCTTACATAACAGCGGTACGTCGACGATATTCTACGCCCCGTTTTGTTGCCCTTCATGGCAAGCCATCCTAGGCTAACATTTCAGCAAGAAACGTCCACCAGCACAAGGTGAGAGTTCCTACTGCTTGTCTTTGTGGTTGCCAAACCCTACCTTGACCATCAAAGTTGCAAGATGTCTCCCCAAGCGAGAACGTTTTGAGCATTAAAGTTAGGGCCTCCCAACCAACTCAAGATTTTGACGATTTAACGCGCCAACTGGACAGAATTTAGCACGATATCCCTCAGGAAGACATCTAACAATGCTATCAATCAATTCCAAGTCGAATAACAACTGTCATAGTGGCCATAAGTGAACGAAAAATTTATTGACTTGCACAATTTGTGAAGCTATTTTTTTGAAACTGTATACATTTGCTTATCTGTGCATATACATCGCATCCACAGATTTCCACTCCTTTCGGATAATTCGTTCGTGGTGCAAAAACTATAAAGCACACACGAATCTGTCAAAATGTTGGCGCCGATTTGCCGTTAACTCATCGTACCCTGAAGGGCTCCTGTCGCTCGTGCTTTAGGACTTCCGTGGCTTCGCGCGAAGATTAACTCGCGTCCGCGGCCAGAACCACCAGCAGATGCTGCCAGAAGCCACGCCCTCTTGGCGGTGTGCGGCGCAGCAGGGGAATTACGTGACGCTTTCCTTTGCAGATGTAATCGTATGTGATTAATATTTTGCGCAGTTACACTTGTTAAATGCGTCTCAGTAAGGTCGACGGCCTCGTTTTGACTTGTGTAACAGGTCTGTCATTACTCCTATAACATTAACAGTAGCATTCCAAATACTTTGAAAAGACCCTGAGATACGACTACTAGACTGGAAAACCAACACTGAAAATGGTCAATACGACGTTTCCAAAGCGATTCTCACAGATTATCACAAATGAAACAGAATAACAATTTAAAGCTAATAGGGAAAAGCTACAAAAAAATATTGCACTTAAATCTCCACGAAAAACAAAGAAATTTATTGGTTACGAGTTCTCTTACTACAGAGCACTTTCGCCTTCTTTAAACCGCAACACTTGCCTAGAAAAACCGAAAAATAACATGTCCGTGAATTGGGGCGCACTTTACTTTCTTATAATCTTTCGGTACTTGAAAAGCAACTTAGATGAGCACAAAGGATCACTTACTCCCGACTTCCGGTGTGATTACCACACTGAAACATAAATTCTGTCTCCAGCAGGACACATAACTTCCCTCCTCCATCGCACGAGGGCTGGGGCTACTTTCGAGAGCTCCCAGCAGCTACACGAAATTGTTATAACATTCAGACCCTTCTGCCGATCAGCTTCAGGAGCTTAACATGGGCATTTTGTTTGGTTTGTTTGGTCATTTCTTTCTCCCGTTCGCACTTCGACAAAGAGCTGCTTGCTGACAGAGCTTTTCAGAATATATTTCCAACAAAAGTTGCGAAACACGGGCCACCCTCAGCAACTAACTCATCCTTAATTCAGCATGGTAGGTCCAGCCAAAATCTCATTTAGAGGGATTGCACAGTTGCGTCAACACTCCTCCACACAAACTTCACAAGCCACCGGCACATGGGAAAGCCAGTTACATGTGAAAACCTGCTGCTAGGGCTGGAATATTGTTGACACAGTATGGTGCAAGGGCCAGGCCCTCTGCAGTGGCGGGCAGAATTACCTCATGCTATGACCCAACATTGGATCCCCTTGGGCCACTATCAGATCAAAAGTGGCGCACTGCCATAACAGAACTTTAGTTAAAGCCTTCAGTGAAAAAAAAATACTTTCCCCTGTATGTGTGCGCACTGTACCGCTATGGATTTAAACGTCATGCTGCGGAAGTGTCGTTACAACTTTTTTAAACAACCTATAGCTGCTCTTTGTGGTGTAGGTGGGTAGAGAGAGTTGGGACTTGGATGCACGCTCTTCAGTTTGCATGCAGACTACGAGGAATTCCACCTCAGAGTGAGACTGTCTTTCATGTCGCCTCATCACATCCATGTCATTAACGTAAGATTTCTTATTGATTGTAGCATTCGCTACATGGTCAGTTTCAGACTGTTACTTGGGAGTCATTGAGCATAGTGCCACACACACAATTATAATCTGATTTAAAATAGTTTGCACCTAACGTTTGAGATCCAAAGTTGCAGTGTTGTCGCATTAAGTCAGGCACCTGCCACAGCACATTACTCTCTGTGACAGTAGAAAATTGCTTTCCGGCTTCTATCTCCAACAAAATTCAAGTAAATCATCTCAAATCTCCGTACGATACGCCTCTCTACAGTGCCTTCCAGCATGTCAAAAATTTATGAAGCAGGTGCACCTCGTTCCACCACTTTATCCAAAGGAGCGAAAGACGTTCCAGCATCCCTCCCTCTCTCTCTCTCTCTCTCTCTCTCTCAAAATGTTCCCTCAAGGTACCTCAAGGAGTACACGAATTCAATTGTCTGCGTATAATCCTAGTAACGTGCAGCCTCTGTCTGCCCCTCTTCCGACTACTTCCATCACATGTCGTAAGGCACTCGAAGCTAAAACTAACCTGAATCTCTTACTAAAAAGTCACATTGAAGACTGTCTGGCTTAGTGCTCCACGTAGCACAGCGCAGCGGATGTGGCAACACAGTGAGAGGTGATGCTGTCAGGCTCCCATATTGCTGGCGGGCGCAGTCCAGCCCGCTGCCTTTCAAGTGACAGCTAGTTTAAGACAACCCATAACAGTGAAAACCGACGCGGATTAAAGTATGCTATGATATAAGCAAAAACTTAAAAGTTAACACGAGTCCACAAACGAGTCGTTTGCGAGAATGTGTTTGTATGACCCGCCACTGACTTACGTATCAAACACTCCTCTACCCTGAGGAGCCTAATATCGTGTAGGGCACCCAAGAGCACGCAGAAGTGCCGCAACACGACGTAGCACGGACTCGACTAATATCTGAAGTAGCGCTGGAGGAAATTGACACCATGAATCCTGCCGGGCTGTCCATAAACACGTAAGAGTACGAGGGGTGGAGATCTCTTCTGAACAGCACGTTGCAAGGCATACCGGATATGCTCAGTAATGTTCATGTCTGGGGAGTTTGGTGGCCAGAGGAAGTGTTTATACTCAGAAGAATGTCCCTGGAGACACTCGGTAGCAATTCTGGACGTGTGGGGTGTCGCGCTGTCCAGATGGACTTGCCCACATCCGTCGGGATGCACAATAGACATGATTGGATACAGGTGATCTGACAAGAAGATTACATACGTATCACCTGTCAGTGTCGTATCTAGACGTATCAGGGGTCCCTACACCATTGCAGAGCCTCCACCATCTTGCACAGTCACCTGCTGATATGCGGGATCCATGGATTCATGAGGTTGTCCCCATACCCGTAGACGTCCATCCGCTCGATACAATTTGATACGAGACTCGTCAGACCAGGCAACATGTTTCCAGTCATTATCCGTCCAATGTTGGTGTTGACGGGCCAGGCGAGGAGTAAAACTTTGTGTCGAGCAGTCATCAAGGGTACACGAGTGGTCCTTCGGCTCCGAAAGCGGAAGGGTTGCATTTCTGTCACGTTGAACGACTCTCTTCAGTCGTCGTTGGTCCCGTTCTTGCAGGATTTTTTTCTGACCGCAATGATGACAGAGATTTGATGTTTTACCGAATTCCTTATATTCACGGTACAATCTTGAAATCTGGTCGCACGGGAAAATCCTCACTTTATCGCTACCTCGGAGATGCTGTGTCCCATTGTTCGTGTGCCGACTATAACACCACGTTCAAACTCACTTGAATCTTGATAACCTATCACTGTTGCAGCAGTAACCGATCTAACAACTGCGCCAAACGCTTTTTGTCTTATATAGGCATTCCCGACAGCATCTCCGGATTCTGCCAGTTTACATATCTCTGTATATGAATAGGCGAGCCTATGCCAGTTTCGTTGGCGCTTCAGTGTATTACCGGGTATGGGTTCCACCTTTTTGCAAACACACTTTTTTATTTTTACTCAAACATGTTTCAGTACCTCTGTGCCATCATCAGTGTATTTTTGTTTATTGAAAACTGTGAAAAGTGAAAATGTTTTAGGTTATAACTGGTTTCACGAAGTGAGACATAGAGGAAGTGTTTGTTCGTTTTGCTTCTTACCGTGAGTTTGCATTATGAGGTTTTGCAGGACCACCTGCATGGTATCCTGCACTGATAGCTCGTCATCTGCAAACCAAACAATGTAAACGTAAATTTTATCCGTGAGTTAACACATGGCTTGATTTTTGAAAATCTTGAGTTTGGAGTGTAAAAATGTTTTGCGTATATATTTGTTACTGCTCATGCTTTGTTGTGACTGATCCTTCTTCTTTTGGTTCCTAACATTTTCACTTTTTACAGTTTTCAATAAATAAAAACGCACTGACTACTACACATAGGTGTTGAAGCATGTTTGGGTAAAAAGGAAAAACAGTGTATTTGCAAAAAGGCGGAACCCATATCCTATAATTTAACTGCAAATGCGGAAAGAAAGGACAAGAACTGCAGATTCAAAAGATGAATTACACTGTTCTAGTTGGACACATAACGCATAAAACAATTATGAGGCCTAACGGTCATGTTCTGCACTTAAAAAGAAATTATTGTTTTGACCACAAAATATTCACTTAATTTTTTCCTTCCGCTGTCCGACCCTCACATATGCCATGTTGAACCTGAGCAACTGAATTGTGTCCCTAACACTTTAAACCCTGGCGTGCTGCCGCGATTATGCCAGCAATTCCTACTTTCTCTCCATCTCCTAAAACTCAACATCACTTCCCAGGGTAACTTTAATCGCCTTTCGCTTCCAGACCGAGAAATTATCAGTGGAATCATCCCTTACAGCCAACCGTAACCCCTCTTACCAGATGTTGGCTCCCTCCTTCCCTCCTGCCCCACTACAATTCGTCCACCTTCCGACACCCATGTTCCACCTATTAGATCCCATACGCATTCCAAGTCCTTTCATATAACTTCCTAGTCAGTCCAGTTGTAAGTAGGCTGTTTAGGTTTTCTTATTGGTAACGCCGCTTAGCGCTCGGTATGAAAAATCACTGGCTGTGCTGTGCGCAGTGTGTGTTTAGTTTGCATTGTTGTCTGCCATTGTAGTGTTGAGCAGAGGCAGCTGGATGCTAACAGCGCGTAGCGTTGCGCAGTTGGAGGTGAGCCGCCAGCAGTGGTGGACGTGGGGAGAGAGATGGCGGAGTTTTGAAATTTGTAAGAATTGGTGTCATGAACTGATACATATATTATGACTATTAAGGTAAATACATTGTTTGTATATTAAAATCTTTCATTCGCTAACTATGCCTATCAGTAGTTAGTGCCTTCAGTAGTTTGAATCTTTTATTTAGCTGGCAGTAGTGGTGCTCGCTGTATTGCAGTAGTTCGTGTAACGATGATTTTTTGTGAGGTAAGTGATTTGTGAAAGGTATAGGTTAATGTTAGTCAGGGCCATTCTTTTGTAGGGATTATTGAAAGTCAGATTGCGTTGCGCTAAAAACTATTGTGTGTCAGTTTAAGCACAGTCGTGTACAACTTTTAAAAGGGGACGTTTCACAGTAACCGTACAAATACCCAACATACAGTTACGAAGACCTCTCACCGCAAGCCTACTCATCGTTTACAAAAACAACCAACAACCCACATCACCACTCGTATTGATAAACATTACAACACCACATTATACCACGTAAATGTCCATGTAGCTGTGTAAATTTCTATTTCCACGATTGTAGAGCAGGTGTAATATCGGTGACATCCCAAACCTCCATAGATGGGACAATCCATAAATTAAGCTTCCTTCGGGTCGTGAACACAAACTGAATTTAACTGGAAGATTTATCGATGCAGATACAGGGAGAACTGAGATATTTCTCAACATATTCGCCACCGCATTTCAGACATTTGTCTTACCGTGGGATCAACTTTTGTATCCACTTGTCACAATAGTCTGGCGCCTGGGATTGGGACCACTGTGTGCTAACCATCTCGGCCTCTGTGCCAGTGTGAAAACGCTGATACCGACCAGACAGGAATTTCTTAAGGTTCCGTAACAGATGAAAATCACCGGGAGCGAGATCGGGGCTGCAGGGTGGATAATCGAATACCTCCCTGCCGGACGTTTGCAGGAACTCCGTTGTCTGTCCACTCTTATGTAGCTGAGCGTTATCGTGCAGAAAGTCTGGCGCTAAGCACAGTGTGCTGTTTGTTCTGAACGACACGTCGCAATTTGCGCACTGTTTCACAGTAAAGCTCGGCATTCGCCGTCTCACCTCTGTCCATCCCAGGACATTGAACAATTTTCCGCGCCGACACAGTCTGCTCGAATTTCGTCTTGGGGGGAGATCCACTGTGACGCTAATGCACTAACTGCCGCTAGGTATGTGTGGCACGGTGTACAAAATGTGTCTCATCACCTGTGATGATCCGCTCCAGAAACTCGTCGCCGTCACCTTGGTGCCTCTGCAGAAAAGTGAAAGCTGCCTCCAAGCGCTTTGCTTTGTGTTCTGGAGTCGGTTGCTTCGGTACCGGTTGCGGAACAACAGGGCTCCGTGACAATTTCACACAACAAGGAGCACCACATCAATGGGAACTGACTGCTGCGTTCTTTGATTCTGAAGCGACAGTTCTCAGAAATGCATTCCCGCGCGAGCCCCACAAGGTGGCGTGTAATGTTGGATGGCCTCCCGCTGCTCTCTTCGTGAACATCTTAGCGATCTGGTGCAAAGTCTCTGCACCAGAAACGCACCATCTCGTTGCTCTTGCCATTAGGCCCATGGACCTGCCACAGCTGATGAATTTCAATCGGTGCTATGTTTTGTGCATTCAACAACTTTATCACTGGCAGCACTTCACACGCTGCAGGAGCCCTTTTCAATGGCTACTGTAAGACCTCGGGAAGTTCCGTCAGCGCACGCGCCATGCTACTTCATTGCTGTGCCACGTATACGCAGTCGCTTCACACAACATGTTTTCCTAGCAGTCGGAAGGGCGGAGAACTTACTTCATGGACACGCCTCGTAAATCAAAGAAATCAAATGACATTCTTTTGAATGATGATTATATTTAAACGGTGATTATATCTCACAAACAGCGATATGGTAGCAAATTGAACTGTGACCCTCAAACAGAATAAATTTCCTTTACTTCATGTCTATGATCACAATTTTTTACTTCATCAGACACGCGGTTTCAAAATGGTTCAAATGGCTCTGAGCACTAAGGGACTTAACATCCGAGGTCATCAGTCCCCTAGAACTTCAAACTACTAAAACCTAACTAGCCTAAGAACATCACACACATCCATACCCGAGACGGGATTCGAACCTGCGACCGTAGCGGTCGCGCGGTTCCAGACTGAAGCGCCTAGGACCGCTCGGTCACAACGGTCGGCCAACCGGTTTTGGCCCATAATGACCATCTTCAGATCAGTTTTATGAAAACATGTCCTAATATGGTGGAGCCATCGAGGCATCGTCAGATGGTAAACACAAAATCAGCGCAACATCGCCGAACATATATAAATAATAGTGAACACAAAGGTCATCTTGTCAGCAGTGCTATTGTTTTGTTTTGAACAGTAATACTACGGACGACATAACCCTTGTCCTCGCTATCATGTATATATCTTCGACGATGCTGGCGCTGATTGCCATTTGAATATATGTTTTTATAAAACAGATCTGAAGATGGTCATTATGGACCGAAACCGGTAGTCTGATGATATAAAAATTTGTGACCATAGACGTGAAGTAAAGGAAACTTATGATGATTATGTTTTACAAAGAAACACTCTTTTTCTATCTCCGTTCCTTGACGTTACCCAATGAAGTGTAAAATGGTCATGAAATCTCCTGAACTGAATGGCAACGTTATCAACGTTAGATAATAATTCCGATCTCTCTGCTACAGATACGACGAGAAACAAAGTACCAGGCGGTACCATAAGGGGATTACGTCCTCAGTAATATACGACACAGTCACGGTGTTCCTTAATCCATTATGGGAAAAATGTATCGTTATGTTCAAGTATGAAAGTTAAGCACAAAGAGAACCGACGATAGTGTCGATGAATTATTCAATAGGAGATATTCGGCAACATTCCTTCCCCTCCCGCCTCTCAAAAAGAGTGTCTAGCTGGAGACAGTTTCCACAGGTGTCCCTGGGGCGGCTGATGTCCGGCGTCCAGCGGCTGGAGAAAGTGGGGTCAGCCGGCGGCCTTGGCGGCCTCGCCTCGCCTCGGCTGGACGGGACAGGACAGGACAGGGCAGGGCAGGAGAGGACAGGGCAGGAGGAGCCGACAAGACCCGAAGCCCCTCCAACCAGGCAAGTCGCTGCCAGGGAAAGCATTTCATCCGTGCTTCCTCGTCGCTGGTTGTTTCTTCTGGGGCTGGACGGCATGTCTCATTCACTTGGGCTACGTTAACCGTGGATTGGATACGATCAGCCCCGGATCTACGAAATTTCCGAACTGGGTCAAAAACTTGATAGTGGCACCTCGCCCCCCCCCCTCCCTCCACCCTTTGAGCGTTTCAGATGAGACCTCAAAAATAAAAAAAGCGATTATGCAAAAATATGTTTATTTTGTAGCGCATATATTCTGAAAAGTTTGTTAAATAAAACACAAATGTTTGAGGAAATGTAAGTCATGTTATTCGGTCTTAATTAAGTCAAAGTGCAGTGTCACGCCTCTTCACACAGCATTCTTCTAACGCACGTCACTGTATTTCGCTTTATGGAATTCAAACGTGT
This sequence comes from Schistocerca gregaria, assembly GCF_023897955.1. NCBI lineage: Eukaryota > Metazoa > Arthropoda > Insecta > Orthoptera > Acrididae > Schistocerca > Schistocerca gregaria. The sequence goes on along the minus strand of NC_064921.1, from coordinate 524,363,038 downwards.
ATATTTTGTAATGAGAGCCATCAAACCTGTATTCAGGACAGTGGAAAATAGCCTATGATGCCTCTCCTGGTTCCGGTTGGCCGGTTTGACACCCTAGCCCCTATAAAAAAACAATTAATGCTGGGTGGTATTATTTGTGACCGGGGGAATAGGAACTCTTCACAAAATTTGCACTAATTATTGCCTATTAGCTAATAACTTTCCCTTTTGTCTGACGTAAAATAAAATATATGAAACATAAAACCAGTAAAGACAAGCGACAAGCAAGACAGTACACATTTCTGCAATCATTAAGTCTCAGCATTTTTTTCTCTCTGATCTTGCTACAACTTTACAAGGCGTGATATCCTTTTTGCGAAATAATCTATTACTTCAAAGTTCGTCAAACGTTTTGCTACACGAGAAATCAAAATGTCGTTGTCTAATAGTGAAAAAGCTGTTAATACGAATAATAACTAAGACTCATGTGGTTTTTCGATTTGATTACGTATATTTTGTCATTGTCTACTAGATAAAAAGAAATAGGCCTTTCTAATATTGCAGCAATTGTAACACACGCCAAATAAGCGAGAGGCACAAATGGACATTTTTATGCATCTCATTTACATACATGACACTACAGAACATAATTCACGAAATACCGATGTGAAACACCTATTAGGCCTACTACAAGTAAAAAGTTTTACGTTAGGAAACAGTTTCACGTGTCGTTCATACACTCCAGTTTCTCAAGAATGAGATCGAAAAGTAGTAGTACGAAATTATTATACAAATTTAGAATCGGCGTTTTCTTCCATATAATTTCTTCTCCTTCCTCGCTCGACCAAACAATCTTGTCCTCATTAATTCTGTAACTGTTCCTGCCATTGTCAAAACTTATTCTCCAGTGAACTACACTAACCCTGCCAGAATCACAGGTTCAGTTATCCAGCGTTTATTATCCGGTTAGGCGTTATTACCTGTTCGTACAACGCGTTTTCCGCGCTGTTTTAGAGTAGAACTTAAAGTGGCTGCTAACCGTTGACTGTACATCTGGTAGTGTAACGATCTGGCAAAAATTTCCTGTCAATATTTCTCAACTGTTATTCCTGTTAGTTGTTTATTTCCTCTCCGGTAATCTGAATCTATGTATTCCGCTAATAATTGTAACAACGCTGATCATTCACTCACCCAATCAGGCACATAAACAAACAGCAACTATCATTCACCCTTTCCGGTTTATTCAGCTCAGCTCGTCTACCTCTGTCCTCTTTTGTCTGCGGGAAAGATTTTTATTTCTACATTCGAGGGGGATTCCCCTAAGAGAAAATCCAGTACACTATGCACGCCTCCAAAAATCAGCTTATGATTCGTTCAGAAATCAACTTAGAACGTATTCAAAAAAGTTTAAAAACCAAATGGCTTGCGTGCCACAATCATATGAATAATCAATAGAAAAATGTGCGCTGCATGCTACGCGCTTTGTGAAACAAGGATTTTTTTTTTCTTCAAGAATATGAATTTGGCGTCCCCCGACATTGCCGCCCGGGACAGATACAACGGTTGCCCCCCCCCCCCCCCCCCCGCGCGGCCCTCCTCCCTCCACCCGACAGATGCGGGTCTGGATACGATATTATCAGACAAGGTGCTTCATAGGTCGACATAGTGCTCCAAGTAAACTAGCAGCTCGCCAGGCGTCAGTATCGTCGTGGCTTGTATTTCTGGTCCGCCCTCGAAACTTCTGTGGCGTCGCACGACGTCCCATTCACTGCCGCGGCCAGAACCTGCACACTGTGCGGGGCGCGAGACATTTGGCGACGAACCAATCCGCCGGTTTATTCGGAAACGTTTACTGGCAGGCCCGTTTTAATTCTTTGCATTGCTGGACATGTACACAGTCCGGTGAAAAATATCAGGACATTCCTGTGTAGTGCAGAATTGACAACTAGGTGTCACGATAGAAGGACACACAAGCATAGAAGGAGGCGGGGGGGGGGGGGGGTATTTATTGTCTTTTCAATAGAGAAGCCGTATCAGGAGAATGAGTCGGCCAGGTGAGCTCAGTGACTTCGAACGCGCATTTGTCATCGAATGTTACCTGAATAACAAACCCATCAGGGACATTTGAGCCTTCAGGCTGACCACGCCGATTATTGGGAACGTGGTTGTGAAGAGGTAACGCGAAAGAACAGCCATAAGTGGCGCTTTAGGCTGTGTAAAGAGCGGCGCCACTGCATGTTGGGACGTGTGGTCTTAGGCGCCTTGTCACGGTTCGCAAGGCTTCCCCCCCCCCCCCCCCCCCCCCCTCCCGTCGGGGCGGCTCGAGTCCTCCTTCGGCGGGCACAGGTGTGTGTGTGGTCCTTAGCGTAAGTTAGATTAACTAGTGTGTAAGCTTAGGGACCGATGGCCTCAGCACTTTGGTCCCATAAGACCTTACCACAAATTTTCCACTGGGCGCTGTATTACTGAAAACGAGTGTTTTGAGAGTGATGAATTGCACTGTGCCTTGTGGCAATCGTATGGAAGGGGTTGGGTTTGAAAATGCCTGGGGAACGTTGCCAACAGTGAAGTACGTAGGACGTGGTGTTCCAGTGTGGGGGTGTATTTCCTGATTAGCGTGTGGTCCCTTATTGCGCTTAATAAAACGCTAAATGAGGGAAGATATGAACATATTTTAGAACATTGTGCATTGCGTGCAGTAGAGGAGCAGCTCGGAGGCGGGTCTAGCCTGCCTTAAGTTCCAACATGAAACCGTGGAAAACCTTTGGGACGAGTTAGAACCTCGATTTCGCTCCAAACCCCAGTATTCAATATCACTGCCTTCTATGCTTTCGGCTGTAGAGGAAGAATGGGCTGCCATTCCTTGGCGTACATTCAGACACCTCACTGAAAGTGTCTCCAGCAGAGTTCAAGCCATCATAAACGTGAAGGGTGCACACACATGGCATTAACGTCCGCAAATGGCCAAATGGCCAATTATCAAATAAGGTTCGCAAGACTCACTTTGATGCCAGAGATAGTATTACGTGTTTCACTACCTCAAACTCAATTGTTGAAACCCTGTATCTATCTAACTACTTTCAAAGCATTGTGACGTCTGACCAATGGACTAGAAAATCTATACCACTCACAGTTCATACACTGCCTCCAGCTGACTCCTAGCAATTTCGGCCGGCAGACAAAATAGGGCTCCAGTTCCAGTGCAGTCGGTAAAAAGACAGAAAAACACCAGTTCAAAATTTCAGGGAAGCAAATGGAATTTATTGCCATTAGTTAGGCCTCGTAAAGTCCGTCTCGTTCAACAGACACCAGCTCCAGTTAGATAACGACTTCATCCTCTGTTACTGAGTACGCGATTGTGGTCCAAGAGATTGCTACACTGAGTTGTTATGGTTAAGTTAAAAGTTTCTCTTATTCTGGAAGTGCAGTTAGTTAAAAAAATGAATGTTTATTTTGTATCATGGTAGGTATTACTAGAGAGTCAATCAGTGATGGAAACACTACACTATCATGAAGCGTATTGTCATCTCAGGGCAGAAAAGTTGTGTTGTACAAAGCCATAAAATTTATTTGCAAAGTAAAAAACGAAACAACAGACGTATGTTACAGTTGTAACATTACAGGACATATTGGGACATATTGAAGTATTCGATACTGTAGACTTTTAGGGGATGTCGATACAGATATGCAAAATGTAAAGGGAAACTTTGGTGATGTTTAAATATTGTACTGTGTCAATATTAGGACATTTTGCACAGAAAGAACAAAAATAGAATTAATGTAAATATATATTAGTGTTAATAACCTATTTTCATTCAATTTTGTAATTATATTTCATTTTGTAAAAGAAAGACTCACTGTTTGCTGTAGCTCTGATTAATTGTATAAATTATCAGTTTTGAGCTAAATTATTTCGTATAATATGGACAAGATACTTTTAAAAACTCACCAGCTAAAGAGAAAGTCTGTAAATGAACGTTTAATGCACACTTCTGGAACTTTCTATGGAGAAATTCTATATTATGATCGCAAAAATACGAAAACTTGTGAAAACTGTTTCATAACCTAATTTCGAAAGACGATTTGTATCAAGAAATATTGCTAAAAAGATTTATTTACGTTTTGAAACACGATTTAAATCATTTTACATATAAATAGTTGTTCTAAATCACTCAAGAAATATCCAGAATCAAATGTCAAGATATTTCTGGAAACATCGGTACAAATCTGGTGAAGGTTATCCAGAAGCTGGTAGAAAAATGTTATAAAATCTATTTGGAAATTATGCTTGTAAGAATTTATATGTACTGATCCTTTTACTTACTTTAATCTGTACTAAAATTCTGTAATGTCTAATTTAATTTTAAGTCGTGAATTGCTATCGTATTGTAAACAAAACATTGTCAAAGACTCTCATTGTTTGGAAAGATATTAATACACCTAGGAGTTGTCAGTTGCCAGTTCAGTTGGGATATGCAGTGCGGTTAGCTCTGAGAGTCAGTTGTTGAGTCTGTGAAGTCTGTCAGTTCTGTTTGTAAATAAACGTCTGTAATGAAGAATTACTTGTTGTCGTCAATATGAACTCAAGACCTTTTGCACGAAGCAGACACCTCCTAATGCAACGTTTTAATTTGGTTGAGGAAGCTGGGATGTTATAATTTGGTGGAGGAGCTAAAATGTCATAATTTGGTGGAGGAGCTGGGATGTTATAATTTGGTGGAGGAAGCAGAGGATATGACGACCACCCAGTGACTCTTCAAAATAAAATACGTCTCTTCTGGGATCACAAGAAGAAAATACGTCTGTTTTGGGACCACAAGAAGAGGATATACGACGGACCAGTCATTCTTCAGAAGTAAATACGTCGATTCTGGGGTCTCAAGAAGAGGAGTGAATCAACCGAGCGAAACCATCCTGGAATTGAAGAAATTTCGCAAAACACGGACACCAACGACCGCCGACGGACACTAAGATAAGTACCTGCTTCCTAAAATAATGGAAAAAGACGCAGATTTCAGTATTGACAGCGGTGTAGCGAGTACACCTATTAGGGAAAGTGCTTCTGACAGTGTAGGAATGTTGGAAATGTTAAAACAAATGTTTTCAGAGTTAAACTCGAAGTTGGATAACATAAACTCGAAGATGGACGATTCTTGTGCCGAATTACGTCAACAAATTGAACAGACACAACAACAGATGGACAGGTCGATTTCGAAGGCTGTGTGTGATTTAAAATCAGAAATAAATTCAAATACAGAACAGATTGCTCACACTAATCAGGTTCTCGAAGAATGGCGAATTACTTTTGAGTCAAACCAAAAAGAACTTAGTTGTCGTGTGGACACGGTTGAGAGCAAAATTTCTGTCCTTGAAACTGATTTAAGTAACGAAATTTCAAATAACCAGTCAAAACTTAAAAAAGTTGTTGATTTTGTAAATGAGGAAAATTCTCAATTGAGAAATGAATTTGACCAGACAAAACGATTTTTTGAAAGTGAAATTGAATCTTTAAAATCTGATTCTGACAAAAAGGTCACAGAAATTTGTAGTAGAGTAGGTAATGTCGAAAAAACTGTAGACAGAAAATTTGTAGAAATACAAGAAACTATGTTGCAAAAAGGTTTTAGTAATAGTTTTAATGGGGTATGGCGAAATTTTCCCATTAAAACTTATCCCGGTGACAAGAATATACACCCAAAAGACTTCATGCAATTCTGCAAGGAGCAGTTCACGTCCATAATGACAGATAGTGTTAAGATAAAATTTGTAAAGAAATTACTTGATGGTGAGGCGCTTTCGTGGGCCAATCAGAATTGTTCCGCGGAAATGTCCTTCGAAGATTTCGAAAATTGTTTTCTAACCAAATTTTGGTCTGAAACTGAGCAAGCTCGAATCAAAAGTGAATTCTTGAATGGTCCTAGTTACAGAGAATCTGATGGGTCAATGAAAGCCTATTGTGAGAAACAGTTGCAAAAATTAGTGCATCTGGATAAGCCATTTGATGAGCTAACTCAAATTGATGCACTAAAACGGAGACTTCCGAAAAGAGTACAATGGGTTTTAGTATATGGTCCAGATGAGTCCATAGAACAATTCTTGAAATATGTGGATAAACTTGATAGAGCCTTTGAACAAAACAACAGATTTAACGACTTTGTAGGTTCATCACACAGAGGGTGGGAACCGAACCGTGGAAATAATAACAATAATAGTGAACGAAGAAACTTTAACAACAACAGGGATAACTATAATAGCAATGACAGAAGAAATTTTGGTAAGAATGATCAGCACTTTAATTCAAACAGAGAAAGGGAAAATCGAAACAGGTCCTGGGGTAATGACATGAGAGAAGGTAACCCGAGGCAGGGAAACGACAGACATAGGCCTTTAAACGACTAAATGCTCCACTGGGAGTCTGTCAGTTTGGGGCAAGGAATTTTCAAAATCAGGCTAATTTCACCCGGAACAGACAGCACTATAATCAGAGACCTAACCAGTATAGACAGTATGCTTATGATCGATCTGTAGATAGAGGTAATGAAAAAATTAAATTTGACAGGAAATTTTGGAATGTCATCAGAGAAAATACTAGAAACAACTGTAATAGGAACCAGGCTACCTTTGATGAAGTAGGCTTAGAAGATGATATAATTGAAAATTTATATAATCAAGAAGAAGCACCTAATGCTGAAATGAAAGGTAAGGACAACTTTGATAATTTTGGATTGTACAAACTTATGTGTGGTGATGTTTTAGATGTAAGTTGTCATAATGATGTTCGTACTGAAGTTTCTGGAAAGTCTGATATTCATGTGGATGTGGTTGGTGAAGATGGTGTTGTGAGTAATGTTGGTGATACTAGTAGTGTTTGTAGTGTGAGCTCAGGCAATGATGATGATAATGTTGATGTACTAGAAGATTTTGATGGTGAATTGGATGGAATAGTTTATGTTGAAGTTAAGGAGGATGTTATAAGTAATAGTGTTGAGAATAGTTGTGCCAGGAACTCTAACTACATTCCACATGAGAATCAGATTGTGCCAGTTCAGCTTAGTAATACATCAGGAGACAGGGGGGTTGATTGTGCTGATGCATCTGAGATTATTTTGAAATCTGTTTGGGACAAATTTAAAGATTACAGTGATGACAATGATGTTAAGGTCAAATTAAGGAAAATTTGTGAACCAGTTTTTGCTTTTAAGCCTAATGAAATCATCAAATGGGGTACTAGTCAGGATGTGTGTGAGGTAAATAGTAATCCAGACATTCCAGTAGACCTAGAAGTTTGAAGAAAGTATTGCCTAATAAAGAAAACCTAAATATGGAACAGAGGTATGATGAGATAGCAGAAGATCTTTTGTATGAAGAACAGGAAGAAAGGGAAAACACCACTATTGGTAGTCCATACATAAAAATTAAAGCTGCAGGCTGGGAAGGGTATTGTTTGATTGACACAGGGAGTCCAATTAGTGCCATTTCAAGCAAATTAAGAGATATAATTAAGCATGATCCTGACTTTGTTGAATTACCAGTTGTTGGAATAAAAATTAGAGGCATTACCGGCAAACTGAGCAAAATTGTTAATAGACAGGTGTTGTTGTCCTTCAGTATAAATGATGTACAGTTTACTCAAGGATGTCTTGTAATAAGTGACCTAAATGAGAATGTACTGTTGGGTATGGACTGGATATTAAAAGCTAATGCAGCATTTGATTGGGAAAAGAGTTTGTTTACCTGTATTGATCCTAAGACGAGAGTATGTTCCAGTACTGACATGTCGGTTCAAAACTGTGCTGATAAGGGAATTGAAATTAGGGACGTTACATTTTCTAAAGACAGTGGTTATTGTGTAGAGAAAATTACTGAGGATTGTGATGATGGAGAATATGGAGATATAGTTCAAGAAAAATTACGGGAATCAGATAATTTGAACCAAGAACAGAAGGTAGAGTTAGAAAGATTATTGTGGAATTACTGTGATGTTTTTGATGATAGACCTGGCAGAGTAAAGAATTATCAATATAAACTCAGATTAAAACCACATGAGCCATTCTTTATAAAACCTTATAGTGTACCCATTGCAAAGAGAAAAGATGTAGAAAAGGAACTTCAAAAGGTGGAAGAGTGGGGCATCATTGAGAGAAGTAAGAGCCAATACAATAATTCTTTGGTAGTGGTTGCAAAACGTGATGGCAGTGTCAGGCTTGTACTAGATTCAAGACACCTAAATAAGTACCTGGAAAGAGAGACCGATCATCCCGAGAATATAGACGAATTACTTCATAAATTTGAAAGAATGAAATACATGACCAGTTTAGATCTCACATCAGGATTTCACCAAGTAGAATTATAAAATGATTCCAGAAAGTATACTGCCTTTTTGTATGGGGGAAGATGTTACCAGTATTGTGTGGTACCATTTGGTCTGAATGTCTCAGTAACCGAATTCATTAGAGCACTTGACTTTGTTTTGGGAAAAGATCTTTTATCAAAATTAACTGTGTATGTAGATGACATTTTGATCACTGGAGAAACTTGGGAAGAACATGTTAATACTTTGAGGGAGGTTTGCAATAGATTAAGGAAAGGGGGAATGTCACTTAAATTATCTAAATGTAAGTTTGGTATGAAAAAATTGAAGTTTCTGGGGCACAGTATTTCTGAGGAAGGTATTTTGTCAGATCCTGAAAAACTCGAGGCAATTGCAAAATTCCCAATTCCAAAAACCAAGAAACAACTAAAGTCATTTTTCGGGATGTGCGGTTACTACAGAAAGTTCATTAGTACCCAAGCTCTAAATGCTCCAAGTCTTAGCAGATTGCTGAAGAAAAACGCAATGTGGGTTTGGGATCAGGAATGTGAAGCTGCTTTTGAAGAAATAAAAACACAGTTATGTAACAGGCAAATTTTGTACCGTCCTGATTTAAGTTTACCTTTTTGCATTATGGCAGATAGTAGTGATTATGGCCTAGGTGCTCACCTTTTCCAAGAAGTAAATATAAATGGGAAAATAGAACACAGGTCTATTGCTTTTGCTAGTCGAACCTTGAAAAAACGAGAGGCAATACACTGTTACCGAGAAAGAGCTTTTGGCCATTTACTGGGCATTTTCTAAATTCAGAAATTATTTATTGGGAAACCAGGTAGTTGTCTACACAGACCATAAGGCATTGATTTATATTCAAGAATGTAGGTTGCATCATGGAAGGATTACCAGGTGGGCACTCTTGTTACAACAATTTAATTACTCAATAAAATATCTTAGAGGACCCGATAATGTAGTTGCTGATGCTTTATCTAGACTACCTGTGGGAGGTGACTTTGAAGATGACAGTGGGGAATGTGAAAAAGAATTCAAAATTATGCATTTAAGAGGGGTGGACAATGAACAAGAAATCAGAGACATTTGTAATGACATCCGACGGAATCAGAACCACGATGAGAACTGTAAACTGGTCAAAAGTTATTTAGGGAAAAAGGGACATGAAAAAGTGGGAGATTATTACAAAATCTACAAGGGGATTCTATTCAAGAGAAACAGTGTAGATAGCGATGTATGGAAATTATGTTGGCCTGAACAGTACATCAATGTACTCATCAAGTACATTCATGAAAGTTTTGGTCATTGTGGGATTCAAAAGTGTATCCAGAATATCCAAGGAAATATGTACTTTAACAACATAGCCAGGAGGGTTAGAAAAATTTTGACGGGTTGTGACAGGTGCCAAAGAGTAAAAGTATCCAACCAAACTTGTCGAGGATTGATGCAAAACATCTTACCAAAAGAACAAGACGAGTTAGTCGCTGTCGACTTATATGGACCATTACCGAAGACCAGAGGAGGCTATTGCTACATTTTTGCTATGGTTGATGTTTTTTCAAAATTTGTTAAGTTATACCCTCTTCGCAAGGCAAACAGTAAGAGCAGGGTTGGAAAACCTCAGAAAATCTTATCAGACAATGGCACTCAATTTACTTCTGGAGTATGGAAAGCTTTTGTTGAAGACGAAAATATAAGTCACATTCATATTTCAGCTTATCATCCGTCAGGAAACCCTTCGGAGAGACACATGAGGGAAATTGGGCGATTCTTTAGAACCTACTGCAATACTGATCATGCTAGTTGGATTGACTATGTTGAGAAATTCGAAGATGTTGTGAACAGCCTATAGCATTCCTCAACAGGGTTTTCGCTTTATGAAATACAGTATAATAGCAAACCACCACATCCAATTAGTGATTTCATTGATTTTCCAGTCTGCAAACCATTAAGTACTTAGGAGAGAGAGGAAATAGTGAGAAAGACCATGAAATCTCAAGGTGATAAGAGGAAATGTAGACATGACAAAAGATTGAAGCCTACTCAATTTAAAATTGAAGACTTGGTCCTTGTTAAAACACAAGAGAAGTCTAAAGCCATCAGTGGTGAATTAAAAAAGTTTTTTGACATATACATTGGACCTTTCAAGATTCAGGACAATCCTCATCCGAATGCTTACCGCCTAGTCTACCCAAATTCTGGCAGACTGTTTGGCCTACGAAACGTGACCGAACTGAAATTGTATAAAAAAATGTAAAAAAGTATTTTAGATAATAGATGTTTATAGACTTTTATATGTAATCTTACCAGGATATTTTTGTATACTTTGTTATGTTGTATTTATGTGATTCCTCAGGGGAGCATACATTCTTTGTGTGCTAAGTGTTTGGCAAGCACTAGGTCCCCTAGCTATGCAATTGTCATATTTCATTTTCGTATTCTGGCATTGCATCTTACACTTATTCTGTGATCCTGTATAATCAATTTTCTCCATCTGTCAGTCTATCCTCTCTTAGCTTTAAGAAATTATTTAGAGTAAATTTTCTTGAGTAATTAGACTTTAGAGAATTCAAATTTCTGTGTCCTTAAAAACCGGTCCACCGACTATTAAATGCTTTTGCTAATGTTTAACTGGGTTAGACCACTGTATGCTGTATATTCATAGCGGACTGTGCTATTGCAGCCTGTGATGGCCTGCAGTGTATATGGAAACCATACGGACTGTGAAGATGAGACTGAAATACAGTGTGTGGCATTGAGGTATACCGACCTTTAAGGAAGAAGATCACCGACCTTCAAGAAAGAAGATCACCGGTCTTCAAGAAAGAAGACACCAAAGATATGTGTAAAACTTTTCTGTTTTGTAATGTAAGGACATCAACCCTTCCGTGTTTCACGTGGAAGTACTGATGGGGGGGGGGGGGTTGTGTAACATTACAGGACATATTGGGACATATTGAAGTATTCGATACTGTAGACTTTTAGGGGATGTCGATACAGATATTCAAAATGTAAAGGGAAACTTTGGTGATGTTTAAATATTGTACTGTGTCAATATTAGGACATTTTGCACAGAAAGAACAAAAATAGAATTAATGTAAATATATATTAGTGTTAATAACCTATTTTCATTCAATTTTGTAATTATATTTCATTTTGTAAAAGAAAGACTCACTGTCTGCTGTAGCTCTGATTAATTGTATAAATTATCAGTTTTGAGCTAAATTATTTCGTATAATATGGACAAGATACTTTTAAAAACTCACCAGCTAAAGAGAAAGTCTGTAAATGAACGTTTAATGCACACTTCTGGAACTTTCTATGGAGAAATTCTATATTATGATCGCAAAAATACGAAAACTTGTGAAAACTGTTTCATAACCTAATTTCGAAAGACGATTTGTATCAAGAAATATTGCTAAAAAGATTTATTTACGTTTTGAAACACGATTTAAATCATTTTACATATAAATAGTTGTTCTAAATCACTCAAGAAATATCCAGAATCAAATGTCAAGATATTTCTGGAAACATCGGTACAAATCTGGTGAAGGTTATCCAGAAGCTGGTAGAAAAATGTTATAAAATCTATTTGGAAATTATGCTTGTAAGAATTTATATGTACTGATCCTTTTACTTACTTTAATCTGTACTAAAATTCTGTAATGTCTAATTTAATTTTAAGTCGTGAATTGCTATCGTATTGTAAACAAAACATTGTCAAAGACTCTCATTGTTTGGAAAGATATTAATACACCTAGGAGTTGTCAGTTGCCAGTTCAGTTGGGATATGCAGTGCGGTTAGCTCTGAGAGTCGGTTGTTGAGTCTGTGAAGTCTGTCAGCTCTGTTTGTAAATAAACGTCTGTAATGAAGAATTACTTGTTGTCGTCAATATGAACTCAAGACCTTTTGCACGAAGCAGACACCTCCTAATGCAACGTTTTAATTTGGTTGAGGAAGCTGGGATGTTATAATTTGGTGGAGGAGCTGAAATGTCATACAGTGAATATGAGAAATTGGTAGGTACTATACGTTTTTCTATTCTGAAAATAAAATTCTCAGCAAAAACTGAAATCAAAGAAAAGAACGCCCAAAAGATGATATTTAGACAAAGTAACACAGTAGTTGTCCCGAGTAGACAGAATGAACATAGAATTGCTATATCATCGATATTTATTTCTGAATTCTATACTGTCAAATGAATTTCCATATGAGTTGGAGAAGCATAGTCATGGTAAAGGTCAACGGTCAAATATTTATTTTAAAAATCGAACTTAAAATATTATCCTATGCGAATTTAAGCAGGAAGTACTAGGGGAATTGCATTAGGAAAAGAGACGCTGAAAGTAAAAGATGAGATTTTCTGTTTTAGCAGCAAAATAACTGGCGACGGTACAAGTAAAGTGGATATAAAATGCTACCTGGTAGGAGACAGAAATATCTTTCCAAAAAAAGAATAATATAGTAACATCACAAACAAATTTAAGTACTAGGAAGTATTCCCTGGAACGGTATCTCTGAACTGTAGCTTTATGCGAATGGTAAACAGTACAGTTAACAAGAGAACAGGAGCTTCTAATGAAAATGAAGAGATACTGAATCGAATCTGGGGAGAAAAGAGCTTTATGGCACAATTTGTCAAAAAGAAGAGATGTGTTGACAGACCACAGCATAAGCACTGTTAACATTTTTGTAAACAGACGAAGAATCAGCAAGCAGATTCAATTGGATGTAGGTCGGAATATCTATACAAAGTTCAAAAAGGTTTCTACAGGACTAGAGAGAGCTGTATCTAGTCTTCAGGCTGAAGACTACAACATTAACTTTCTTGCAACGAAACTATAACATTGTGTCAATTATTACACAGGGAAAAAGATATATGAGTTTCCACATCAGAATGAGCACATATCCTTACTTCTTGCACACGTTCTGCTGGGCACCTCGAGAACTCCAGCAAGTTAATGCTATTATTTTTCACGAAGAGTCCTTCCAGTTGATGAAAATGGTGTAATCGTCAGGTGTCATACTTAAAACAAAAATACTAAAATTTAAAAAATCTTGTGTTTGAATAAGATTTTTATATTTTCACTCAAGATTTATCACGTTAAAAAAAGGGGAATCAGCCAACAAATTACTACTTCATAAACAGAAAACCTTTCTAATCTTAAGATACGTGTTGGTACATTTTGTGTGTTAAGTTTTTTAGTAGACATTGTCAATTATTTAAATTTATTTGTTGCACACAATCCATCTCGCGCTCCCCTAGGGTTGGGAAAGCAGTGGCCGTATATCACAGAGACTTTTATAAAAATAAGAACAATGCGTTTTATCTCGAAGAAATGGTATTATGTGTGATGAAAGATGAGCTTGAGGCATTGTTGGCCGGGAGGCTCCATCCGGGGAAGTTCGGCAGCCAAGTGCAAATCTTATTTCAGTCAAAGCCAGACTGGGCTACTTGCGTGCTGGTGACGAGGATGCAATGATGATGACGACAACACAACACCCAGTCAACGAACGGAAAAAATGTCCAACCCGACTAGAAATCGAACCCGGGTCCGCTGGGTGGGAGGCAATCACGTAACCACTCAGATAACCAGGCGGACATTATGTGTGATGTTGAAACCTTTAAGAGGAATGGTGCTGTGGGCTCCTGGTATAGTTTCCTAGGTGAGTGCAGGAGATTTTGTATCGATAATACAAAACAATAGCAATAAATTTCATCATCGCTTTTGCATGATGAATAGTATGTGGGAGCATGTGAACATACGCAATGATGTGGCGTCTCACAAAAATCACCAAGCCTGGGTTAAACTTTGACGCACAGATAACACGCAACCCCGCAGATTGCAAAAGAAAAACATTTACTTTTCCAGAGTGCAGTGTGAAAAGTAGAAGTGAGATACTGGCGCAAATAAAAGTGTGAGTTGTTTGTCTTACCTGAACAGCTCAGTCGATAAGACCATTGATTCCGGTTTCATACAATTTTAATGTGCCAGGAAGTTTCAATAATGTGTATTTGACAGATGGCAGCAAGCTTTGAGTTGGTTCCGGCTAGAGGCTAAACCACTGATCCGCCACGTCACCTTAGATGATCTGTGAAACAAAGCCGCATTCATTTAACCCTTTGGGTCCCAACGATGAAAATATAATTAATTTCAATTTCATTTACAAAATCGAGTTTTACCATCACAGTAAGCAACGAACGAAAGAAGAAATTAGCAAAAACTTCACAATATATTTTAAGGAGGTACTTTCACTTAGGAATATAATTCTAAAATTTTTGACAAAGTTAGATTCAGTATCGTAGTAAGCAACGGATAAAAGGAGAAATTGGCAAAAAATGTGTGGTTTTGCTTATGACGCACTGGGATGTACAGTTTTCATTTCATTTCATTTCATTTCATTTCATGAAATATATTTGAAATCATTTCGCATTTTTCCTAGATATAATCTAACACCTGGAACTCCTAATGCCTAAAACAAATTGCAGTCTTCAACAGCAAGCAAAAATAGTCCCGAATTTAACAAATTCATATCGAAAGTACATACTGCTGCAGTGGTTTCATTTCGAAAGAGCAGTAGTATAAACTCAAATTTACCTTACAGTAGCTTTAGATGTACTTACTTTCAGGGCGAGTGATCACTTCAGTATCGCCACTACTCTAAAGAAAAAGAGAATAACAATAAAAGAAAGCCACCCTCATGTCACGGTCTTCTACAATCACTTAATATAATCTCTGCGCCGACTGATGCTTTGAACACTGTGAGAACTACAAAACACTACTTTCGTTGGAGTACCTCAGTGTACCAATATATATGTCTCTCTCTTGCAATAACATCGGCGGTTTAATGCGAAAGGCTTTGGTACTTCAAAAGAAAATTAATAAAATGGTAGGTTAAAGCAGAAACCACTGGTACTCAAAGAGTCGAGAAGGCTAAAGAAAACGTCTTGGCTACAGTACGAAATGAATGACTGTCATGTAGAAGCAACATTTTGCGATTTGAAGGTTTTCTTTTTCTACTGGATTCACAATTTTGAAGGACCAGGGACCGTCCTTCCCTTTATCCTAAGGAACCCAAATTTCACACAGTTCATATTTACATGGAGTGAAAGCAAACTGAAGAGTAGATCTAGAGTAGTGAACGAAACTTTAAAGAAGCGACATACAGTAACCAATGTAATATGTTACTGTTTCTTGTGTATCAGTATTGGTCTAGGAGTATCAGTAGAGGTCTACTTTCCAAGATGTACAATCCTCTCCTCTCCACTTATACTTAGCTTATACAGAAAACTGATGTAAGCTCCCTTTGTTATAGTTCAGAGTCTCATCGTGCTTCCCTGACATTGATTTATAGTCATTTTCTTGCCTCAAGTCATTCTAATGCTTCGAAGGTTACTTTAATAAGGTGTCGATTTTCCATGTTATTGTCCAGTCAGAGCTAGTGCTCTGTCCCTAATTACTTCATCGTTGCCCATACGCAGAACTTTTATATTCCGTCAACTTTTTACTATCTTTACTTTGCTCTTCGAATTCCTCATCCTTAACTGGATTGTCATTTTTCAATCACAAAAATCAGTGTATGTTACACTCTTCGCGAGGCATCTTCTGCGGTGCTAACATCCTGTATGACTTTGCCGAATGGCCACTGGTTCCTCCCGGTACCTGATCGAACTGGAAAGGCACGTTGATGAAAGAATTGAATGAGAGAGGGGAAGTTTACTGCTTCTCCTCCATGCCGAGAGTAGAAATATTTCATTTTGATCTGCTGTTACATTTATATTGTAATTTCATGTACTGACACCTTCCACGACGTTGCAAATTTGTTCCGCAATTTGGTCCTACGGAACTGAACGTGTAAATAATTAAATAAATAACAGAGCTCTCTTCGCTGTCTGCACCCTTCCGAAAGGGGCAAAGACATTTACTACAAATCCTTTCGTTTCTTTACATGCACTTTGATATGTTAAATATAGTTTTCTCTAAATAATATTCGATTATATTCTATTAATCAATATATTTCTTTATACGCTTATATGAAATTCGCAGCGACGATACATTTCATGTAAACTGAAGGTAGAAGGGGGAGAAAGGAAAGAAAAGGAAATGAAATTGAACTAAATACATCAGCTGCATCGGGACTTACTGTGTAATCAGCGGCGACGAGTGAAAAATGTGTGCTGGACTGGGACCCGAAACCGGAATCTCCTGCTTGCCACTGCGCCACCTGGACACAGTGTTAATCGCAATTGCGTGGAGCAGCTCAGCACATTCCATGAGCGCCTCACATTCCCACTTAAAGCCGCCCATCTCACTCTCTGACCATGTCCTACATGGAAGCTGATTTTAGATTCCCACTAGATGTCGACTCAAATGTGCATCCATACTGAAGGTTGTAGATTCATTGTCTATCAGGGTGAATAGATTATATGAATGAGTGGTGTCTGTTCTTTCGGACGTGTAAAGTGAAGATGGATGGGGGGATAAGGGAAGAACTAATGACATCAGTTGCACCAGAACTTTAACTGGAATTAACAGCGACGAGTGAAAACGATTACCAGACAGTGACCCGAACCCGGAACCTCCAGCTTATTAGTCAGTAGCATTAAGCATTGCGCCACCTAGACATTGTTTATCGCAACTGCGCGGACTGTCTCGGCACGCTCCCACTCGACTCACATTCTCACCTAGCGCTGTCCATGACCATGTCCTCCATACTCGCTAATTTTAGATTCCTGCTGAAGGTCTAACGTAAATCTGCATCCACAATGGAGGCTGGATGACTGGTTCTTTTTTGGGGGGAGGGGGAGGGGGGAGGGGGAGAGGACGAAACATCAAAGTCATCGGTCCCATCGGATTAGGGAAAGATGGGTGAGGATGTCGGCCGCGCACGTTCAAAGGAACTATCGTGGCATTTGCCTGAAGCAATTTAGGAAATTCAAGAAAAACCTAAATCACGATGCCTGGACGTGAGGTTGAACCGCTGTCCTCCTGAATGCGAGAATGAAGGCTGAGGAATCATCGAGCGAATCGAAAGCAAGAGATCCCGGGTGGAGATCGCTGTTTGAGACACATTTTCCTTCTTCACAGCTGATTCCACATAAAGTCCCGATTCACCCTACCCTTCCCTCTACTTTCTCTCCACCGTCACTTACATAATATATTTCTATCTCCCCAGTTATTGTGTATCGTGTACCAGGCAAGAGACACACAACAAATTCCAAGAGGGACCTCCATTGCACAGACACCACCACTCGCCTGGCATCCCTATTGGCAAGAATTTCGAATTTTGGAGGGAATTTCTTTGTCCAAGGCTGTGCTGCCTTCCCACCTCACCCCCACCCGTTAATTGGCGGGAAATTAAAAATGACGGTGCCCTTTCTGGGACTTGAACCCTAATCCTCCTGGATGGAACGCCCAAGTGCACCCACCAACACATGGAAACAGCCCATATGCAGGAGAGGAAGCTTAGGTTAGTGTATTTTATTTATTTTGGTTGGAAAAATTAAGTAAACGTGGCCCTAATTACGTAATTAGTGATAAAGATTGGGCCTAATTACAAATGGCAATACAGCTCAAAAATTAACGACTCCATAAGGGTGCTGTTATCCTGTTGGGAAAAAAATTTCACAACCCGACTCGGAACTAGTGGCAGACACACTCAGACTCTACCCTACACTTAAAAGCTGGCATGAAAAAGGCTTTTTGTGGGAAAGATTTTCATCTGACGAGATACTAGTGTACAGTTGAGGACTGTATCTATTACTGTGTGACACCAGAGTTCGCCACACATGCCTACTAGACAATTACCTTGCAGCCCAGGTTTGAAGCTAATACACGCTGCTGCAACTCATGGAAAAAATGCATCACTTTTCTAATTACATTTCGAAATTGTCGTGAAAAAACCAGCACTTGTAATGAACAGGTCATAATGCAACACATATACTGGAGAAAATTGTCGTCCCAACAGACTGCAGAGGGGGCGGTACTTGAACGTGCGATCTCCTCAAAGGATGCTCATGAACTAACCAACATGGAGACAGTCTTAAACCCCCCTCTCCCTCCATCCCTCCCTCCCCCCCTCCCTCTCCACACTGTAGGTAGGAACAGCGGCCTGTTCTGTCTTGCTGTTGGTGGTCCACAAAGAGATCCTTCTGGTGGCACTGATATTCGGTCTCCTGTCTTTGGGAATCGGTCACAGATAGACCAAAGGCAAGAAGAGAACGCTTCTTGCAATCTATTAAACGTATTTCTCAGAAATACTGGACCCTCCCCCCTCCCCATGGAACAATGGAACAACAACGACTTGGAAAACAGGAAGCCCTCCACATAAAATGACCACACATGACGCCAAATCTGGGAGCACAGTATTTGTCAGCTGCGGCCGGAGCATCCTGCAAGGCATGGTACAAACTCACATGTGGTCGCTGACCACCTTGAGGCAACGGTCCTTTGCCAACACAAAAGCACGAATAGTCAACTAAACAGTGGGAGATAAATGGAGGGCCACACCAAGTGAACTTGTTCGACTAAAATATAGCGACACAGCCCTGCTCCAACCCCCTCCCATGCCGCCAGCCAAGTCGTGTGCAGCTGTGCCAGTAATCTCACACACACTGAACTGTCCTTCACACCGCCCCACCATAAGCGATCACAGTTCTGCGATGGAGAACAATTGTATTTAACGTCAATACATCTCTTATAATGAAGCATCTTTTAAAAAGGAAAACACAATCGAAAAAACCGTTATAGTTTTTACGTTCGACTGCAGGACACATGTATCATTATTCTGTGACATCCACTGAAGTGCACCACTACTGATTACAAATTATTTAGCTATACGCCCCCTATACACGTTAAACATTATGTGAAAACGAGAAAAAAATGCCTCCCTTATTTTGCTGCGAAAACTACCGATCGCTGCAAAATGTCATAATTATTACGAAACCATCATAGGAGTAAAGAAAAAGCGACAATTTAATCTTTGAAGAAAAAACATCTATCTTAAGCAATTTCTTTCAGCTTGATACACAGATTACATCACCTGAGAGCGTCTCTCGCGTTCAAATCAGTGTTTGCAAATAAACTGTCATGCACATGTGTATTACAAACATTTCAGACATGCAAAATAACATTAGAGAATACAATCTTTCATGCCGTTGGCCCACATGTCGAAAAAAAATAATCATTTTACATTCGACAACAATATACTATAATTCAAGATGTTGCTATTTTGTATACTATGGCAAGTTATGATTTCCCAATGCAAAGCTATATCACACCTGCATTTATGAAACAAATCGCGAAAGCCTGTCTTGTAATAGAACCTTCTATAAGAGTGTACTGCATATCTCTCTCTTCCCTTACATCGAAACCAGTTACCGTCTGCATACTTACATTTTACATTTTTGTTCCATAATTCCGCTCTATCGACATATGTGCAAAGTTTCTAATCATACAGCAGATTCTTGTGCTCTAATTTTGTAAGCAATTTGATCAATACAGCCTGTTTCATGTAATCTACTCCCATGTTTGGGAAGAAAAAACACTATCATTTCTAGGTTCGACAACAAACCATAATTCGTGTCTACTTTATAATTAGAGGTTATGAAGTATGAAATAACGTAGGACTTATTGTAACATGTAATCATGACGATAACAATAAAAACAGTTGTGATTCCACAAAAATAGATACAGCTGATTTCTATTAGCTTTATGAGCAAAATCAGTGTACTTTTGAGAGGACTATCTGTATCTAAACTTTAACAAATTATACCACTCCTTATAACAGAACCAGCTATAAGATTTTACCACATCTCTCTCTTCCAATATACCGAAAAAACGAACACCGTCTGCTTGTTGACATCAAGCATATTATATATACATATATCACTCCATTGGAGCAGGTGGCCAATGCTCAAAGCCTTACACAGACCTGCGTAAAATTTTGTTGAGCATGTTGGAGGAAGACCATATCCAGCAGACTATCAATCACAGAGAGGGTTCCTGTATTGGTACTTCCTAAGCAGTTTACTACATTTTCTTTCTTTTTTTTTGCGTAACATATCCAAGCAGTGTACAACTACAACTCTGTCCACTGCCCTACTGCTTGGACCCAGGTGCGGCCTGAGAAAAACACATGGCGTCATCCAGGGGTAGGGGCAGGAGAGGGTAATTAATTCATCAATGTAACTAATTTGTGTATCAATTTCATACCAGTTTGATATCAAAATTGCACCAGCACTATCACTGCCCTACTATTACGCTATGCTGCTACTGATGTATATCATAGTTGAAGCAATTTCATTTTTCGTTTTTTAAAATAATTGAGGCAAGAAACATGTCGTGTACTCCACAATTTTTTCTTACATCTTGCATCATGTAGTCATGTCATTTTACGTCCTTTCTGCAATTTTGGTATAATAATAAGATTAATTAAGCTAAGGTATTTCTAAGAAATGGTATCAATATTTTGTACTGATAGTACGTAAAACCTTTGGCTATGTTTCGGCATTTCAATAACGTTGGGAAGCGGCTCGTTTGGCGACGTGTCGATTACCCGCCATCTGCTCGCCATGATGTGCGCATTTGCATTCTTTGTAAGTCGAAATTTGCAATATAATTTTCTTGTCATTAAGTCCGATTACTGCTTTTATGTGATGCAGAACCTCTTTTACACTACACATCATATTATCAGAGTTTGCCATTACAAAGGTTCTCCGCACCCCAATGAAGCCATTTCTACTGATTCCAATAAAAATTATAATAGCAGGTAACAGAGGTGTTTTGGTAACATATGAGGTCTTGATATTAATGAACATTGATATTCTAACGATACATATTCCTTTACTGTACTTATATTGTGATAATTGTGATGTATCCCGACTCGGGATAGTTAACTCTTGGAGAACTGAATTTCAATCATTTTCTTTCGCGAGAGATGCATTACACGACAATCCTTCTGCCAGCAGGTACCAAAACACGACGTGCCACAGACACTCAGACAGTTGCAAACCGATACCATCTTGTAACACACTATTAATAAATGTTATTTCTTATTGTGTTGCCTTATTTCTGTTACACTGCTGCCTTAACAAACGAGTACGTGAACAATCGACCATCTTTAAGAAATTACGTTGATGAGTCAAAACATTGTACCACCTGCTTAATTACTTGTTTGTCAGTCTTTGAAACGAAATACATCCCTTATTCTGCGTATCAGCGATCCGACAACTTGTTGATAGATTTGTGGAGGTATGTGGTATTAGATTTCTAGGCAGAGGTCACCTCATTCGTGTAAATGTCGGACCGCTGATCTGCGTATGCGGTTGTAGCTCTCGATAGCATGGATTCCATAGGATTTTACCTGAGGCGAATTTGGTCGCCGAGACATCGACGTGAGTCCACTATAATGATCCTGAAAACACTACAGCACGGTTCGGGTGCCGAGACATGGATAATTATATTGCTGAAAGATGACATCGCCGTCGGGGAAGACATCAAGAACGAAGAGATGCAGGTGATTCGCAGTTGTCACTGCGTCTTCGATTACCACCCATGCAAGCGCAGAAGAATGTCTCCCGCAGCATAATACTGCATCCACCAGGCTGCGTCCGTGGCGCGCTGTGGGTTTAGAGCGGCCTTTCACCTCGATGACAGCATTTGTGGTGACGCCTGTCGGCCTAGTGTGGTAAAAGTGTGATTCGCCCGAAGACCTGACACGATTCCATTGATCGACGGTCGAATCCCGATGGTCCCTAGCTCACTGCAGTCGTAACAGACGATCTAGTTGGGTCAATATGTAAACAGGTGGGGATGGAGTGCTGCGGGGCTGCATATTCCACAATTTACGATGAATGGTGTGCACCGAAACACTTGTGCGTACACCAGCATTGTGGTCTTTCGGCAGAGATGTCACAGATCACCATCTATCCTACTTTACAGATCGTCCAAGCCTCCGAAACCCATGTTCTGTGAATAGTCGTTGACGCCCAACCTTTTTGCGCCTAGTGGTAGTTTCACTGTCCCACCTCTTTCCGTAGATGTTCACGACAGCAGCACGTGAACATTTTACCAGCTTCCCGTTTTCGAGATACTCGTTCACAAGCTCTGCGCAATAATAATTTGCTCTTCGTCAAAGTCGCTTATCTTAGTGAATTTCCCCATTTGCAGTCCATATCCTTGCTAGGGCCATCCCCCGACAGTATTTGCTCCGCTTACATGCTTTTGTTATTGCGTGCCACGTGCCCGCAACGCCACCAGGTGGCATGCAACATCGCGGTGGGACGTGATCGTAATTTTTGGCTTATCGGTGCAGGGTGTTTGGCCTAAATTAATACTAGGATTCACTTATTAGATTCACAACTATAAAAATTTGCATTATTCTGGGGTTCAAGCAGTACCAAAATCTAAACTGCGGCAAGAACCCATCGCGAAACTGTCCTAGAATTCCCCAGTACTACAGACTTTCTCACAAAAAAATTAACTAGTAAATAAAATTTACAATGATGCAATTTTGAAAGGACTTCCCAATACAGTAATACTGTCTGACACGATCTATATGAGGTGCCAAGAGCCGGCCGGTGTGACCGAGCGGTTCTAGGCGCTTCAGTCTGGAACCGCGCGACCGCTAAGGTCGCAGATCCTAATCCTGCCTCGGGCACGTATGGGTGTGATGTCCTTAGGTTAGTTAGGTTTAAGTAGTTCTAACTAGGGGACTGATGACCTCAGATGTTAAGTCCTATAGTGCTCAGAGCCATTTGAAGCATTTGAAAGATGAAGTGCCATGCCTTTAATCGCACTGACCCACACATACCGTTGGTACACCAAATCAAAAATTAACTCTCTCACACTGAGAATACCTCTTTAGCTGACACATGCCACAAAAGAAATAAAGATGTCATACGAAACTAACTAGAAAAAAGGAAAACTACCATCGTTGTGCCGGCCGCGGTGGTCTCGCGGTTCTAGGCGCGCAGTCCGGAACCATGCAACTGCTACGGTCGCAGCTTCGAATCCTGCCTCGGGCATGGATGTGTGTGATGTCCTTAGGTTAGTTAAGTTTAAGTAGTTCTAAGTTCTAGGGAACTGATGACCACAGCAGTTTAGTCCCATAGTGCTCAGAGCCATTTGAACCATCGATGTGTTATGTCGTAGTCAATTGTGACCCCTTCGCACCGCTAGTTCCCTGGAATATTCGTGGCTGAGAGCACCATTTCCTGCAGGAGACACTGTCTTGCTATTTCGCTCAATAACGCCCGAGCGCTACAGTCGAACCTCTTTATGCGAGATGAAGACAGTTGTTTAGCCTTTGCGTGTAACGGTCATATGCATCGAGTCGCATAAAGAATCAAAGAAAAAAAATGAACAGGTTGCAAATGTTTATCAAACATGAGTCTGGAAGTTTTCAGTCCAATGCCCAACAGTAATTGACTAATCGATTTTTTGACGGAGGATGCGCTTAATTACACACGATATCAGTGGACAAATCACTGTAGTAATTCTTATTTGGTAGCACCCGTTGGTGGATATGTTATTACTTGCACATTTATTAAGGCTACCGAGAACTCAACACACCGTGGAAGTTTAATTAGGACAACAAATATAGCAACGCCAAACTTTAATGTGAGAACGGAACTAAAT
The DNA here is from genome assembly GCF_023897955.1 of Schistocerca gregaria. NCBI lineage: Eukaryota > Metazoa > Arthropoda > Insecta > Orthoptera > Acrididae > Schistocerca > Schistocerca gregaria. Next base: position 524,339,097 of record NC_064921.1, on the reverse strand, counting down.
TTAACCGAAAATATGACCATGGTTGAGCTTAACCGTTGTTTGGAGTGCGTTACTTACGAACTCTACAAACGAAATAAAGGGTGTCAACTGTTATTCGTTCAAACCAACATTTTCACTTGAATTGAAGATATGATGAGTTTAATATTCGTAAAAAAAGCACTTTTTCGTTTTAGACAACACGGGCAGGTTAAGCACGAAGCGTGGTCTCTCTGCCAACCATCCCTTACCTGTTTCCATTCGCCCAAAAGAAAACTTTTTCAGTTAAGAATCACCGAAATCTAGCGGGACGAACAAATAAATAAAATCGACGCAAATCCCTACTTTAATGCACGGAGAGCAGACTGAGCACAAAATTAAGTCGGTATGAGACGCGCCCATCAACTATCAAACTTGAAAATGTTTCCATCAACCTCGCGGCCAGTAGCGAATCAGAATAAACATTTTCATTGGTCTTCGTTGATCCATTATGGATCGTGGGACGACGGCTGGCATGAACTCCTTGATGCAATAATTTACCAACAGCCGTATGATTTGTAGAAGTTTATTTTATTTTATGAACTTCCATGTGCTGACGATTGATTCACGGATCCAATTACAGGGCTTCTTCCGCGTATAGCAATTTTACGACTATGACGATTGGGCCTGAAGATGGCATCAATGTAGTGCCGAAACTGGTAGCACATAGAAGTTCATAAACTAAAATAAACTTCTACTAATCATACGGCCGTTGGTAAATTATTGCATCAAGAAGCTTTTATTAGTCGTCGTCAGCTCTTTCTGTTGCGGACTACATATGCGTCTATTTCAAATTTTATAAAAATTATGAACTTCAAAACATTTTGAGGAGTGCACAGAAATGTTATTAATGAAGAGGTGCACCACCAGTAAATTAGGGTAACATATTGCAGAATTGGAAACAAAAATGTCATGTAGGGACAATTCCCTACTATCATATTGGAGTTATGGTATCCTCAATGGGCTCTTTTCTTTTATTTTCCTCAAATATATACACGAAGTAGGGAAGAAATTGTTAAAATAATTGTTAAAATTGTACAAAGTGCATATGTAATATAAATAGCAACAAAATCTGATGTATCATATTCCCAAACTTAAACACAATTCATAGGTATGTCTTCCAGGGAAATAAAAGGAAAAACCCTACTTAGGATGCCACGACTGTGATGAAACATGTTTGGGTGATAAAATAATAATTCGTGCACTTGCAATAAGTCAGACCCATCCTTAATTCATTATTATTGAGTTCTCTGCTATTTATATGACAATTCACACTACGGTGTAATTGGTTAATACCTTATTTGCACATTGCTGCCAAGAGTACCATAGTTTACTTTGAAAACTTAAAGTCTTAATTCTTTAGCAGCAGTTAGTACCAAAATTTCTGTAATGCTCCTGTTAATGACGTTTATACTTCACGCGTAGGTTTAGCATTCACCGTTTTAGCAACATAAAATAGTTATCTGCTATTTAAATATCACCTTCGATACTTCTCTTGATGTATTTGTTAACGAAAACACAGTGTTTGATCAGATAAACTAACCAGCCAGTCATTTAAAATTACGAATCAGGAACGGAAAAGTGATTCAAAGTGAGCGACAACTGCTTTAGCGCAACCAAAAGTATCTGGAAAGGCCTATTAACGATATCTTTGTAACTATGGCGACCAATATTTACAGAAAATGAGAGACTGCTTGTCTGCCTACAAGTTCGTCTTGCGAGGCACTGGTGAACCAATAGTTTTCTACGTAGTTGCTAGATTCCGCCGAGTGCGTACGACCGCCTGGTGTGAAAGTAAAATTACATTCTCTTTACAGCACTGCTAACAGTTCCTGTTTATTTGCTTGATCCCTTCAGACAAATTAACAAGGGAATCTTCTGATCTTGGAACATATACCGTTTTATGCCACCGGTGTCAGAAGTAGTAATCTCACACAGTATTTTACCACCTGTCTATGCACTTTATAAACAGGACTGTTTCAATCTCTTGAAATGTAAAAAAACACGCACTCACTCGTGCCATTAGGCGATCTATTTTGATTTATGGGCCTTTGGGTCCTAAATACAACACTTAACCGACCTGGATAAATTGTGTATCTTTCAAGTGCCGCAGCGCAGAGTGCCCGTGCGGTTTGAGGCGCCATATCACGGACTGCGCGGCCCCTCCCGCCGGAGTTTCGAGACCTCCCTCGGGCATGGGTGTGTGTGTTGTTCTTAGCATAAGTTAGTTTAAGTAGCGTGTAATTCAAGGGGCCGATGGCCTCAGCAGTTTGGTCCCTTAGGAATTCACACATTTGAACATTTTCATGTGCCTCACACCAGCTATCCTCCAACTCCCCCTCGCCGTCCGACTTCCTTTCAATCTTAATTGAGTTTCACAGGCCCTCATCGCAAAGAATTTTGTCAAAATATCAGTTATTCTCTTCAGCGTGTTAAATCTTTAGAAACTTCTTAGTAGCTTGATACGAATAAAATATTACATCGTAACACAACTTCTGGAACGGAAATGTATTACGTATTTTATTTCACAACGTCTGTGTTTTACAATGTGTGTTATTATATAATGTCAATTCACAACTATATTGGGCAGTGGGTAGTGGACACTGTGGCATAAGGATATTTAGATCGGTCTGGGGAGAGTGCACGGATAGCAGAAGTGATTAAGGCAATCGCTCGCGATAAGCGAAAAATCAGAGTTCGAGTCCTGTACCGGCACAGATTTTCAGTAGAGTAAACAGTGTAGCTGACATAGAACTGAATTCGCAATTTGCAAATCAATTTCGAAATAGAAAAATATTGCACTGACTAATGCCACAGGGGCCGTTCACACCCCATCTCATCAAAAAGTTTCAAGACTACATAAATAAAGATTGTTTTTGTAACATAGTCGTAAAATTGCCACATATGTTTGGCAATAAGAATCTTTGAACAGATAGAAGTTGTCGTGTGTATTGTCTACATAGTCTTAAGTTGACTGAGGATGGCCTAGAAACCCGAAAGCCGGTTCATGAAGAAAATGAAACAAGAACCGTGGAACGCTACTACCGCATATTTCAATGTTTAATATGTCTCTGTTCCCCCAGGTTCCTTCGGAATATTCCATAAATACCAACACCTAATAAACTGTCGAGTTCACGTATGCGAAAGGAGAGGGAAGAATGAGAAATGAACTGAAGAATGTACACACTATTCTCCAAAATTAGGGGCGGTCTATGTCAAAACAAGTCCAGGAACGGTGCACTTCATGACGGGGCATGGCGCCTTTCCCACGTGTTTACAGCGATTGAAGCTCATCCTGAGAATATGCTCTCGTGGAGAAGAAGCAACTCCCGAACGTGTAATTCTGAACTGTGACGTATGCAGCAGGGAGGGACAAACAGGTGTCTTATATTCAAGGATCTAACACTTCCCTCGGAGATTAAAGCAAGGTAAAAATCCATACGTTGTGAATAGGATCTCCAACAGGGTAATAAAGGATAAATTAATCAAAAACTATGTGTGAGCGATGAGGTTCAAATGGTTCAAATGGCTCTGAGCACTATGGGACTCAACTGCTTTGGTCATTAGTCCCCTAGAACTTAGAACTACTTAAACCTAACTAACCTAAGGACATCACACACATCCATGCCCGAGGCAGGATTCGAGCCTGCGACCGTAGCAGTCGCACGGTTCCGGACTGCGCGCCTAGAACCGCGAGACCACCGCGGCCGGCGAGCGATGAGGTTGAAGGTCATTGAAGAAGTGAGAACATTGGCCTATCAAGCATGCTAGAAGTTAATGGATGCACTACAAGCAATTTGGAAATATTCTAATACGTGTTGTTATTTGACATTGTCAAATAGGAAGAAAGACAGCCTCTTATGCTAAAATAGTTGATAAAAATCCAAAGTCGAGATCTCAAAAATTCTTTTATTTATCTAAAACAGGAAAATTTCTTATAAGAGGTGAACAATAGCGAAACACATTTAATATTTAACCTGCCATTATACGATACATACTGTGGTGTCATAAGACACCTCATGTCCGCTGCTTGTCAAAAGCTCTCCAGCGTGAACGTCAGTATCTGCGGACCTTGAGAGGTGGCGCGAGCGTGGCAGTGTACGCAAACCAGTAGCCGCACCTCCACTCTCTGGGAAGACTACACGACACCAGCGCCTGGCATAAAGGACGCCGACGACAGCGCTCGGGGGCCTCTGCAGCGCGAGTAGCGAACACCAGCAGCAAAAGAAGCAAGAAGCCAAAATCAGTGACACCAAGAAGGAAATCCGAGAAGAAAAGAAACAAAGGCTGCTCAACGTACGTCCGCAGCTCGTGGTCGTGAGGTAGCGTTCTCGCTTCCCACACCCGGGTTTCCCGGGTTCGATTTCCGGCGGGGTCAGGGATTTTGTCTGCCTCGTGATGACTGGGTGCTGTGTGCTGTCCTTAGGTTAGTTAGGTTTGAGTAGTTCTAAGTTCTACGGGACTGCCGGCACGGTAGCTCAGCGTGTTCGGTCAGAGGGTTAGCAGCTCTCTGTAATAAAAAAACTGAGTTAACCGATCAACAACGAACATCAACGGATATCTTACGACGTCCGCCCCGAGCAGAAGCAACGAACGAAAGTGAACAAAATGAGATTTTTTTAAAAATAAAAGAAGAAGAAGAAGAAGGGGGAGGGGGGGGGGGGGACTGATGGCCTGAGATGTTAAGTCCCATAGTGCTCAAAGCCATTTGAACCACTTTTTTGCTCAACCTACGACACACCGAGGCAAGAAACCTTATGAAGTCACGACGGCCTAGGGGGCCAGTTCGTCAGCGCAGATCATATCCTCAGTTCGACATCTCAACTCCACGGGACAGCGGCTGGCGACGTCACAGAACCAGCGGAGCCTGAAAAATAGTTTAGTGTTGAATTAACAAAAGACTTTTATTCCGACATTGGGAATGCTTGTTGTATTCTACATGACTACTTTTCAGAAGATATGAAAATGTGTTTCGTTATTCAATTATAGCACTGTCTACTAATATTCTGTAGTGTGCCCAGCTACCACGGTCTGTCTACTGCTTCCTAGTCTACGAATAATTGATGTTATCACTCGAAATACAACACTTGCTAATAAAAATTATTACTTAATTCATTGTGTATCAGCCACCAGGCGTTACACATCGTTATAATCTGTTGAGCTGAATCACTCTTGTTGTCATCTACATACTGAAAAATATAGTAAGTAGCGACAAAAATAAAGACATACAAAAGTATATTTTATAACTGCTACAAAGCTATGATCTCATCTGAAGTATAAGGTCGTCATGGTTACATAATTTACAACGTCAGCCAAATGTCATTTACGAGTGCAGTGCTCATATTGCCACACATATTGCCACACATTTTTAATTTACTTTATTGGCCTTCGGTACGTGTCCCTACCGTCATCTCGACAGTGGAACGTCAATCACGATAAGTCAAACGTAAGGAGAACACAACACCCAGTTCTAAAGCGGAGAAAATCTCTGACCCGGCAGGGAATCGAACCCCCGCCTCTTCGGTTAGCAACAATGCCACACTTGTGATTTAATACAAGGCGTTTGACAGGGGTAACAGTTACATGGTCCATGTTTGGATGTAAACAAGGTGTTTCACTCGCAACGCTAGCTACAGGAACGAGGAAATACGAGTACGTGTATTACGGCTGGCAGAGAACTGGCTACTGTGTAGCGTAATAGGTACACGAAAACCGTTAACTGCCAGATGCTGAAACTAGCTAACGAATTTTTATAAAGCCATGACTCTATGATAAGATAAAGAATTGGAACGTAACGAACTATCTACTAGATTTACATTATGTGACATGGAAAGAATTGCGTTGAATTTCTACAAATCTGTAGTGACCATATCTCGAACACAAGCTGTTCGATAAGTAACACAAATCCAGGACATACTAAAAGAAAAGAAAATTAATAAATATATTATTACGACTGAAAGCAGTACAACATTTTAAAATATAGGAAAAAATGTACAGTGCCATTTATCGAAAATTATGAATCCATAATATTAAATAATAAAGTGAATTAATACTGTAACTCAAGGTCTAGGTGTCAGTTACAATCAGCTTTATGGGTGGCTTTAATTACAAACCAGTGTGTAGATGGTTGACACCTAAGTGGTACAACTCAGGCATTAGATGTTACATTAATGATAGTTACAAAGCTCGAGCTTCATAGTACCTTATGCCTAGGTATTTGGTACAGAATATATCATCAAACAATAACACAAACGATACTTGGCAAAAGCAAGTTAACTGACGAGCAGTAAGAATTATTTTTGTTTATTTTGTATTACATGTTTGTGAAGTCAATCACATTCAAATATCAATATCCAGAAGTCATAGACATAATATATAATCCAAATGTTATAGTACCCTTATGCATAAGTAGCCTTATGTTTATGGACGATACAGAGCAAGGTATGAACTGATTGTATGGGTATAGGCATAAATTGACTGAAATATATTCAGATACCAAGGTCTGAGACAGGAGATACAGAGAACAGATAGAATTCAAATGTAACTCAAGATCTAGGTAGCAAACACAATGATTCATCGAGTAATGACGGCTCACAGTGTTTCATATAAGTGAAGTCCTTATTAAAATTAAAGATAAATTACATATGCATAAAATATAATAAAGCAATCAACCATATGAAATAGAAATAACGGGAGTATCAAACAGTGCAGCAATATCCATATGTATAAAATAAACAGTAGGAAGCCTTAAGTCTCTAAAACAAGGCATCAAGAGGCATTAACCATGGCTACATCTGAAACCAGAAAGGAATATAATCCAAATCTAGAATAATGCCGTGTTGTTATATACACAATGACATACCAAAGTGCTTCCCCTTATATATATACTCGTATAAGCAGAGTACGTGTATTATGTATATCAGGCATCTCCTCTCAAACCCCCATGTCAATTTCAACGAAATGTGGCACAGGAACAGCAAGACCCATGACTATCACCACTATGGTGTTTATAGCCTCCAGGCTGACCTGCAGGACAGGCAAGTTGTATAGGAAGAGTATCAGCCTATCAAATCAATTTTATTCGCAGGCTAGTCTATATGGCAAGGGAAAGAAACAATTTTCTGGACCTCAGCATGTAGGCTGCACTGCACAACGAATGTATTGTGTTGGAATAGAGTCAGCGTGCTTTATCGACCTGCTTTGCATGACGGTCTGTATGTCAGTGTCAAGCAAATGATTTTTAAGCCCCTGATGTGTAGCCTGCCTTACATGATAGGTATGTTGTGGGAGTAGTATCTACCAGCTTTACTGAACTGCACTACAGGAATTACACATGCCGATGAGCATGGTTGGAGACAGGTTGAGATGGATGGAAGAGGAGATGGGCACAGTGAGGGGCAAGAGGAAATGGACAGTGATATGGGAGGAGAGGAAGATGCATGAGGCAACTGGAAGGTGTAGAGGAGCAGTGGGCAGATGGAAAAGGCAGAGGGGGGTATGTAGAGATGGAAAGAGAGAGTGGGATACTGTCATAGGGAGGGTGGAGGAAGATACGGTCAGAGGTGGGGGATGAAAGAAATGAACAAAGAGAAGGGAAGAGTAAATGAAGAGACAGAGAGAGTGGAGAGGAGGAGATAGAGGTGGGTGGGTTAGGTGATTGGTTGGTTGATTTTTGGAAAGGGGCCATGCAGTGAGGTCATTGGTCCCATCGGATAAGGGAAGGATAGGGAAGAAAGTTGGCCGTGCCCTTCCAAAGGAACCATCGCGGCATTTGCCTGAAACGATTTAGGGAAATCACGGAAAACCTAAATCAGTATGGCTGGAGACGGGATTGAACCGTCGTCCTCCCGAATGCGAGTCCAGTGTGCTAACCACTGCGCCACATCGCTCGGTAGAGGCAGGAAGAGGTGGTCGGAGAGAGGGGGAGGAGGAAGCGTGTTCAGTATGTATGTCAAATGCATACGTGCACAAAACCACAGAGAAAAGATAGTATGAAATAAGCGAAAAGCAGAAAGTTCCATGATGTTGTAACCTGAGGTCTATGCAGCTTTATATGTGCCGCTGTTGACACCAGCAATAGTAGAAAAAATATGTAAGTGGCATATTAAAGCCATTAGATATTAATTACAATCATAAGTAGTCTTGTGGTTATGTATTCGAAACAGAATAAAATACAGGTTGATCGTATGTACAAGAGTAAAAATTGACTGTTATATGTTCCTTGCTTCAAATATATCCCGAGGTCCAGGAGAAAAGCTTCCGTACTCCAGAAACGTAATACAAGGAAAGATCAGTGGAATGCAACAGTGGCTGCTGCAAATACGATCAAGGGTATAACACAGATGTTGCAACGGATGTGAAAATCATGGTGAAGAAGGACAGAGCTGTGTTCCAAATACAATGATAAACACTTTAAAAGCAGCTCCTGTAGACTCTTTGAACGTTCTGTTATTGGTATAAAGAATAAAATACCTTTACGACTGTCTCGTTCTGTTTCTAAGCGAACCCGGCAACAAGTTGTAGTAACGACACTTTAGTATGAATATTCTAGATTAAAACTGTGTGTCAGACTGAAACTCGAACTTGGGACCTTTGCCTTTCGCGAGCAAGCACAATTGTGCTACCCATGCATGACTCACGACCCGTCCTCACGGGTTTACTTCAGCCATTTCCACATCTCCTGCAAAAGCTGTGAGATCAGATCGTGTTTGTGTAGCTCAGCTGGTGATGCACTTGCCCGCAAAAGGCAAAAGTTCCAGTCTCAGACCAGCACAGAGTATTAATCTGCCAGGAAGTTTCATAACAGCGTACACTCCTTTGCAGGGTGAAAATTCATTTAGGAAGCCTTTTGTTACCTTTGAGTGTAGATTCGACGGGTAATGTTTAGAGAAACAATTACTTATCAAACTGCAGACCGCGAAACACTCTGGCTCTGAGCACTATGGGACTTAACATCTCAGGTCATCAGTCCCCTAGAACTTAGAACTACTTAAACCTAACTAACCTAAGAACATCACACACATCCCTGCCTGACGCAGGATTCGAACCTGCGACCGTAGCGATCGCGCGGTTCCAGACTGAAGCGCCTAGAACCGATCGGCCACCAGCGGCCGGCGTGAAACTCTCTACTCACTTTAGCCAACAGATGGTAGTTCAATTTAGAAATAGATATCTAGAGTCAGTTGAATGTAAGTGTGGCACAATCATCCCATATGTATTATAAATGCGAAAGTATGTGTGTGAATATGTTTGTTTATGTTTCACACAGAAAGAGCCGAACGGATTTGGAAGAAATTTGTAATAGAATTTGCTTATACCCTGAATTAACACACAGGCTATTTCGGAAAGTGTGTCGTACAAGATATTTACTGATTTGAAGAACATAACGAGTTATGTGGAACAACAATAACTCTTAGAAAGAAGCTATTTATTTTTAACTTTTGGTCTGCATAGTAGTTGTGAAGATGCTTCTGTTGTTTAATATGTTCTACGTAATACGGGTCAACGTAATGATTACAGTTCTTGTACAGTCCTCAAAGTGTTTCATCCTTAGGTCCATACAAGCCCACTGCATTTTAGCGGCTGGCGTCTGGCATATCTTAGAGCTTCTGAGACGCTTGAATACTCTCAGCGACGGTGTCATTTAAATGCTTCACGGCAGGGACACGTCGTGCCTTTGAATGTGGAACGTGGCAGGCTTTTAGTGAGGCGGGATCTGATTGTGATGTGCGAGCGTTTCTGCTAGTACCAGGCACACACGTGTGGACCGCTGATGTTGTTGCACATGCAAATATAAATGGTTCAAATGGCTCTGAGCACTATGGGACTTAACATCAGAGGTCATCAGTCCCCAAGAACTTTGAACTACTTAAACCTAACTAACCGAAGGATGTCACACACATCCACACCCGAGACAGGATTCAAACCTGCGACCGTACCAGTCACGCGGTTCCTGACTGAAGCGTCTAGAACCGCTCGGCCACCGCGGCCGGCTTTGCACTGACTTCGCTATGTTAACTACTGGAGTGCATGGAGTGTCAGAAACCTGTACACATGCGCAGAGAACAAGAAGTCTCGGAACGTTGTTTACAGAAACGTATTACAGCAGCTTCTCACACACACACAAAGACAGTTATGATCTTTTCTGTGCTGGGCGTGTCGCAAACAGTCGTGAAATTAATTACTCACTTCCTGGCCACATTGTGTAATTCAGTACTCAGTGGGGTAATAAACTTTTCCTTAAGTAAATGAGTAAGTTGTGAGCAATATGTGTTCTGTCAATCTCTACAACTACATCTACTTCTACAATTACACTCCGCAAGCCACCCAACTGTGTGTGGCGGAGGGCACTTTAAGTGCCTCAGTCATTACCTCCCTTTCCTGTTCCATTCGCGCATAGTTCGCGGGAAGAACGACTACCAGAAAGCCTCCGCGCGCCCTCGAATCTCTCTAATTTTACATTCGTGATCTACTCGGGAGTTAAAAGTAGGGGGAAACAATATATTCGATACCTCATCCAGAAACGCACCCTCTCGAAACCTGGACAGCAAGCTACACCGCGATGCAGAGCGCCTCTCATGCAGAGTCTGCCACTTGAGTTTGCTAAACATCTCCATAACGCTGTCACGTTTACCAAATAACCCTGTGACGAAACGCGGAGCTCTTCTTTGGATCTTCTCTATCTCCTCCGTCAACCCGACCTGGTACGGATCCCACACTGATGAGCAATACTCAAGTACAGGTCGAACGAGTGTTTTGTAAGCTACCTCCTTTGTTGATGGACTACATTTTCAAAGGACTCTCCCAATGAATCTCAACCTGGCACCCGCCTTACCAACAATTAATTTTATAATTTCATTCCACTTCAAATCGTTCCGTACGCATACTCCCAGATATTTTACAGAAGGAACTGCTAATAGTATTTGTTCCGCTATCATATAATCATACAATAAAGGATCCTTCTTTCTATGTATTCGCAGTACATTACATTTGTCTATGTTAAGGGTCAGTTGCCACTCCCTGCATCAAGTGCCTATCCGCTGCAGATCTTCCTGCATTTCGCTGCAATTTTCTTTTGCTGCAACCTCTCTGTATACTACAGCATCATCCGCAAAAAGCCGCATGGAACTTCCGACACTATCTACTAGGTCATTTATATATATTGTGAAAAGCAATGGTTCCATAACAGTCCCCTGTTGCACGCCAGAGGTTACTTTAAGGTCTGTAGGCGTCTCTCCATTGAGAACAACATGCTGTGTTCTGTTTGCTAAAAACTTTTCAATCCAGCCTGACAGCTGATCTGATATTCCGTAGGCTCTTACTTTGTTTATCAGGCGACAGTGCGGAAGTGTATAGAGCGCCTTCCGGAAGTCAAGGAAAATAGCATCTGTCTGGGAGCCTGTATCTAATATTTTCTGGGTCTCATGAACAAAAAAAGCGAATTGGGTCTCACACGATCGCTGTTTCCGGAATCCATGTCGATTCCTACAGAGTAAATTCTGGGTTTCCAAAAACGACATGATACTCGAGCAAAAACATGTTCTAAAATTCTACAACAGATCGACGTCAGAGATATAGGTCTATAGTTTTGCGCATGTGCACGACGACCCTTCTTGAAAACTGGGACTACCTGTGCTCTTTTCCAACCATTTGGAACCTTCCGTTCCTCTAGAGACTTGCGGTACACGGCTGTTGGAAGGGGGACAAGTTCTTTCGCGTACTCTGTGTAGCCGGCCGCGGTGGTCTCGCGGTTAAGGCTCTCAGTCCGGAACCGCGTGACTGCTACGGTCGCAGGTTCGAATCCTGCCTCGGGCATGGATGTGTGTGATGTCCTTAGGTTAGTTAGGTTTAAGTAGTTCTAAGTTCTAGGGGACTGATGACCATAGATGTTAAGTCCCATAGTGCTCAGAGCCATTTGAACTCTGTGTAGAATCGAACTGGTATCCCGTCAGCTCCAGTGGACTTTCCTCTGTTGAGTGATTCCAGTTCCTTTTCTATTCCTTGGACACTTATTTCGATGTCAGCCAGTTTTTCCTTTGTTCGAGGATTCAGAGAAGGAACTGCAGTGAGGTCTTCCTCTGTGAAACAGCTTTGGAAAAAGGTGTTTAGTATTTCAGCTTTACGCGTGTCATCCTCTGTTTCAATGCCATCATCATCCCGGAGTGTCTGGATATGCTGTTTCGAGCCACTTACTGATTTAACGTAAGACCAGAACTTCCTAGGATTTTCTCTCAAGTCGGTACATAGAAATTTATTTCCGAATTCACTGAACGCTTCACGCATAGCCCTCCTTACGCTAACTTTGACGTCGTTTAGCTTCTGTTTGTCTGAGAGGTTTTGGCTGCGTTTAAACTTCAAGTGAAGCTCTCTTTGCTTTCGCAGTAGTTTCCTAACTTTGTTATTGAACGACGGTGGGTTTTCCCGTCCCTCACAGTTTTACTCGGCACGTACCTGTCTAAAACGCATTTTACGATTGCCTTGAACTTTTTCCATAAACACTCAACATTGTCAGTGTCGGAAAAAAAATTCTTTTTGATCTGTTAGGTAGTCTGAAATCTGCCTTCTATAACTCTTGCTAAACAGATAAACCTTCCTCCCTTTTTTTATATTCCTATTTACTTCCACATTCAGGGGTGCTGCAACGGCCTTATGATCACTGATTCCCTGTTCTGCGCTTACAGAGTCGAAAAGTTCGCGTCTCTTTGTTATCAGGCACAATGTTACGCATCACCGGCGGAGACAAAGGAGCAATGGTACTGATACCATGAGTTCCTGTCATCCCAACAAACTTTTATTCCCATTTCAAACGTCTCCCGTTCCCTTTGAAAGTGACCTTCTCGATAACTATAAATAAGGATCAAGAACAAACGTTGAAAGTGGTCGGTATTTATCTGGGGGCACCATGTTTTTCGCACTGCTTGGCTATGTTGACTGCCCGCTTGCATCAAGAGTCAGAAATCTGTACACATACGCGGAGAACAAGAAGTCTCGGAACGTTGGTTACATAGCCGTATTACAGTAGATTTCTGGCTTCTCACACACAATAAGAGAATTATGATTTTCTGCGTGCTAGGCGTGTCCCAGACAGTCGTGAAATTATTTACTCACCTTATGGCACATTTTGTAATTCTGAACTCGGTCGGGTAAAAATTTTTTCCGTAAGTACAAGAGTAGGTTGTGAGCGACATGTATTCTGTCAAGCCGGCCAGGGTGGCCGAGCGGTTCTAGGCGCTTCAGTCTGGAACCGCGCGGCCGCTACGGTCGCAGGTTTGAATCCTGCGTCGGGCATGGATGTGTGTGATGTCCTTAGGTTAGCTAGATTTAAGTAGTTCTAAGCTGTAGGGGACTGATGACCTCAGAAGTTAAGTGCCATAGTGCTCAGAGCCATTTGAACCATATTCTGTCAATTTCTTCCATCGCCTCCAAATTTGGTGCTTGTTTTTGGATGTGGCGCGGTTTGCTGGGACGCGAGTGTCTCTCGCCTCAGTATCCCGCGCCTCCAAAAGATAATTTTTGTGATGGTTCATGCGCGTGGATAGTGAGTTTCGGCATTATTATTACTTTGGAAATAAATGTTTAACGGCTGGTATCATCGCGGGGTGCAACTAGTTCGTTATTAATAACCCACATGCACGGTCACTTGCCGTTTCAACTGTACGCTAAGGGTGGCACGTATCGGCGCATTTACGACGGGGAGTGCGCCGTGGGACGGAGGCCAGGGCCGAGGTTTGTTTACTGTGAGCGGCGCGCGCCGTGCAGTGGCGGCTGCGCGCGTCGCGTGCCGGCCTTGCCATGTGGGTCAAGAAACAAGGCCGGCGCAGCCGGAACTGCCGCCGCCGCCGCCGCCGCAGCCCCCACGGGCACAGCGCAGCGCCCAAAAGTCGGCCGCCGCGCCGGACTCGCTCACCTGAGCCACCGACACGTTCTGCATGCCCTCCACGGCCGCCAGCACAGCACACTAATGGTGCTGCCCTCACTGAGGCCCTGCAAACACAGAAAACAGCAGTGTTATTGGAGACCTGTAAGACCACGACGCCGAATTTTAAACCGTGGAATTGATGGCTTTACACACAAATGGTTTGAATCACACTCTACAAACAGAATGCAAAACGTTGCGCTGAATAATTCAGACGGTGTTGGAAAGGTAGTACAAATTAGTGACTGGAAAAAAATCACAAAGTGTGTCCTGCAGCGTTCAATTTTGGGTTGACTCCTGTTCATCTACATCTACGTCTATTTCTACATAGATACTCCGCAAGCCACCGTAAGGTGCTTGGCGGAGGGTACCCTGTACCACTTCTTGTCATTTCCCCTCCTATTCCACTCGCAAATGAGCGATGGAAAAACGACTCTCCACGTGCCTCCGTATGAGCCCTAATTTCTCGTGTATTGTCTTTGTAGTCCTTACGCGCGATGAATGGCGGCGGGAGTAGAATCGTTCGATAGTCAGCTTCAAATGCCGGTCTTCTAAATTTTCTTACAAGGGAACCTCCCCCTCGCACTGCCCTCAGATTTAGTTATACTTTGGCACAGTGGATAGACCTTGAAGAACTGAAACAGATCAATCGAGAAAACAGGAAGAAGTTGTGTGGAACTATGAAAAAAATAAGCGAATTATACAAACGGAGTAGTCCATGAGCAACACAGGCAACATCAAGGCTGATGTAAGCTCAGGAGCGCCGTGGTCGCGTGTTCAGCGTGAGTAGCTGCGGAACGGGAAGTCCGTAGTTCAAGTCTTCCCTCGACTGAAAAGTTCAATTTTTTATTTTCAGACAATTATCAAAGTTCAGGCACTCACATGCAATCAACTTCGGTCTCCAAAATTCCAAGACATGTTCAGATTTGCTTCGACATATGCAGGATTTGACGGTCTACACACGGAAAAATTTGAAAACGTTAAAAACATATGTTTTGACAGAGCACATTGAAAACTGTGCGACTGTGAAACTGTTGCATTCATTTGTTGCATTTTATGTGACAAACTCTCATGTTTTCATCACTTTTTTGGGAGTGATTATCACATCCACAAGAAAACCTAAATCGGGCAAGGTAGAACAACCTTTCTACCCATTCGCCAAGTATACAAGTTAGGTTGGTCGAAAACATATTCCTATCATGTGACGCACTGTCGTCACCAGTGTCGTGTAGAATGTATCAGACGTGTCTTCCTGTGGAGGAATCGGTTGACCTATGACCTTGCGATCAAATGTTTTCGGTTCCCATTGGAGAGACGCGTCCTTTCGTCTACTAACTGCACGGTTTTGCGGTGCGGTCGCAAAACACAGACACTAAACTTATTACAGTGAACAGAGACGTCAATAAACTAATGGATAGATCATAACTTTGCGAAAATAAGGAAATTAAACTTTTCACTCGAGGGAAGACTTGAACCTTTTTTTTAGCTTATGTCGACTTTTATTTAGAAAATAACAATTTTCGTTTGACAAATACAGTTTGCATTTTACTTGTAAAGACGAGACAATCCATTTTTTGCTTTTATTTTTCTGTTACTGTCCAGGTAATTAATTCATTTGGTGCTTTTTTAAAATATTTTTCGAGAGTCTGTCAGTCTGAGTTCGTTAGTAGTTTCTTGCACTGTTTATTGTTGCAGTTTAGCTTTTTCTGAGTCTTTTTACACTACATTTGCACGTGTGGCATAAGGAAATTGGAATAAGCATTGATTGTACGATCTAGTTATTTACACAGAATAATTAATAAATAAAAGTTATTTTATGGAAATTTTACTTATTACTAGTTGTGTCATCAAGGGCCTCTGGTTCCGCAGCTGCTCATGCTAACCACGGGACCACGGCGATCCTGAGCTCACATTCTCCTTAATGTTGCCTATCTTTCGCATGGACTACTCAGTTTGTATATTTTGCTTATTTTTTCCACACAACTTCTTCCTGTTTTCTCGATTGGTCTGTGATCAGTTTTTCAAGGCCTATCTACTATGCCAACATATAACTAAATCTGAGGGGGGTGGCATGGGGAGGTCCCCTGTCACTAGCGTTTCCCGAAAAACAACGTCGCCTTCCCTCGAGGAATTCCCCTTTGAGTTCCCGAAACATCTCCGGAACCCTTAAGTTTGGTTCTAACCTACTGGTAACAAACCTAGCAGCCCTCCTCTGCATCGCCTCGATGTCTTCCTTCAATCCGACCTGGTACGGATCCCAAACACTCGAGCAGTACTCAGAATAGGTCGCACCAGCATCCTATATGCGGTCTTCTTTACAGGTGAACCACTCTTTATAAAATTCTTCCAGTAATCCGACGACGACCATTTGTCTTCCCTACCACAGTTTTCACAAGTTCGTTCCACCTCATATTGTTTTTCAGTGTTACGTCAAGACATTTAAACGACTTGACTATGTCAAGCTGGATGCTAGTAACACTGTATCCGAACGTTACAGATTTGTGCTTCCTGATCATCGGCTTTAATTTACATTTTTCCACATTTAGGGCTAGCTACCATTCATCACACCAACTGGAAATTCTGTCTAAGTCATCTTGTATCTTCTTACAGTCACTCAACTTCGATACCTTACCGCACACCATTGTATCATCAGCAAACAACCGCACATAGGTGCCCACCCTCTCTGCCAAATCATTTATGTGTATAGAGAACAACAGTGGTCCTATCACAGTTCCCTGGGGCACTCCTGAAGATATCCTTCTCTCTGACGAACACTGGTCGTCGAGGAAAACTTACTGGGTTCTATTACTTAAGAAGCGTTCGAGCCACACACAGATCTGTGAACATATTCCATATGCCCGTATCTTCGTTAACAGCCTGCAATGGGGCACCGTGTCAAATGCTTTCCGGAAATCCAGAAATATGGAATCTGCCTGTTGCCCTTCGCCTATAGTTCGCAGTATATCATGTGAGAAAATGGCAAGCTTAGTTTCGCACAAGCAATGCTTTCTAAACCCATGCTGATTCGTGAACATAAGGTGCTTAGCATCAAGAACATTTATTATATTCGAACTGAGATTCTTTTCAAGGATTCTGCAGCAAACATGACTTAGGAGTATTGGTCTGTAATTCTGCGGGTCCGTTCTTTTACCTTTCTTGTATACTGGAGTCACTTGCGCTTTTTTCTTTGTGCTGGGCGAGAGATTCACGATAAATGAAAGCTAGGTAAGGGGCCAATGCCGTAGAGCACTCTTTGTAAAATCTAACTGGGATTCCCTCCGGACCTGGTGATTTATTTGTTTTCAAATCTTTAAGTTGCATCTCTACGCCTGGTATTCTTATTTCTATGTCGTCCATACGGGAGTCTGTCCAACGGTCAAATGACGGTATGTTTGTACGATTCTCCTGAGTAAACGAATTCTTTAGGGTGAAATTTAAAACTTCGGCTTTCGTCTTGCTATCTGCAACTGCCACATCAAATTGGTCAACAAGGGACTGAATAGAAGTCTTAGACCCGCTTAGCTATTTTACGTACTACCAGAATTTTCTCGGGTTCTCTGCCAGATCTTTTGCTAAGTTGTTGTATGCTTCGCGCACATATCTTTTCACAGACGCACGGATCTCTACTAACCTTCGCTTGTCGTCGTCTGTGCGTCCCCTTTTGAACCTAGAGTGCAACAGCCTCTGCTTCCTCAGCATCTTTCACTATTCGTGTTTAACCATAGTGACTTTTCCATCCTTTATCCAGTTACTAGCCACGTAACTCTCTAGAGCGTGATTTCAATACGCCTAAATTTTCCAGATAATTCTTCTGCATCCATCTTACTGGTACTACGTGATACTAGTTCATTGTCTAAGTAAGATGTTAATAACTTCTTATCTGCTTTATCTAGCAGAAACACTCTCCTAGCCTTCATGACTGATTTATTAACTTAACGCAGGCCGGAGTGGCCGAGCGGTTCTAGGCGCTGCATTCTGAAACCGCGCGACCGCTACGGTCGCAGGTTCGAATCTTGCCTCGGGCATGGATGTGTGTGATGTCCTTAGGTTAGTTCTGAGCACTATGGGACTATGGTTAGTTCTGAGCACTATGGGACTTAACATCTGAGGTCATCAGTCCCCTAGAACTTAGAACTACTAAAACCTATCTAACATAAGGACATCACACACATCCATGCCCGAGACAGGATTGGAACCTGCGCCCGTAGCGGTCGCGCGGTTTCAGACTGAAGCGCCTAGAACCACTCTGCCACACCGACCGGCCCTGCCATGTCTTTCTGCAATATCGCAGAAGGAACACATGGCCCCTCGCAGTCCAATTACACGACAACGTGATGCATTTGTCGCCTTAAAGGTATCCTTGACTAACACCAGCTCACTACGTCCAATGTCAAAAGTAACTAACGTTCTCCACCGTTACAGCGCGTATTTAAGGCAAACCTGATTTCTATCCTCACTGCGGCGCTACTGGCCTTCTCTTACGTGACTGGCGCGAAATCCGAATACATCATCTGTCAGATGCAGAAACACGCCTACCAACATTCATTTACGCTGCACAACTCCTTCTTGGTTTTGCAATTTTTTTGCCGTCAGTGTAGAACAGTAATATCCATCTTCCGCATGTCGTCCAGCATTTCGCTACGCCTTCTGACTTTGCAACCTTCCGACAGTGAATAGCATCGTCTGCGAACTACCTCACAGAGCTACTGATATGCTAATAAACATAGGTCCAGAAACCAAGTTTCCCCGTGTGGCGTTTTATCTCTTTTCGTCCTGACCCACATCATCGTGCGGCTTTGGTTTTAAATTTGCCGCAACTCAAAAACATCACTTTTGTGCGTCACTCCAGACTGCAACGACTGGGCGGGCTTCGAACTTACGTTTGGTAGCTGTTTTAATTTATAATGCAGCCACCAGAGGGCAGCAGATGACTTCAAACTTCGACGAGAGGACAGAGCCATGCGTCCGCGAGGTAAAAACAAAGTATTTCCCTTCATTTTACTCAAATGGCTCTGAGCACTATGGGACTTAACATCTGTGGTCATCAGTCCCCTAGGACTTAGAACTACTTAAACCTAACTAACCTAAGGACATCACACACATCCATGCCCGAGGCAGGATTCGAACCTGTGACCGTAGCAGTCGCGTGGTTCCGGACTGAGCGCCTAGAACCGCTAGACAACCGCGGCCTTCGCCTCACTTTATTCATTTTAGGTAATGCTGCGGTATTTTTGCCAGAGAATGTTTCATTTAACGTATATAAGGTGTTTATGTTTTGCAGCAGTATGATCGTCCGTCTCATGTGTTACTGATGACAAACTTTGACGCTTATGTCACTTTCACATGCAGACAGTACAGTAAATATTTGCACTAAAATCTACAAACAAGTAGCACTGTTCTGATTTTTACACACAAAAAATATCCTTTTGTCTTTTGGTGTTGACAGATGAAGAAGTAATACTACTTATTTTGAAGGATTCCCATGTAAGTGATTTCTCCAGTAACGACAAAGTCGGCGGCTTTGAGCCAAAGCACGCTGCGACAAAGTGTGACCAATATTTGTGCATGTCCAAGGGAAAAAAACAGCTTCCGTTTGTGTGTGTATGTGTGTGTGTGTGTGTATGTGTGTGTGTGTGTGTGTGTGTGTGTGTGTGTGTGCGCGCGCGCGTGTGTGGGTGTGGGTATTTACGTGAGAGCAGGTTATTTAGCAACATATATACGTTTATATCACTTTGTCATACTATTGTATTCAAAGTCCTTGATAGAAAAATAAATAAAAGCCTTTCTTGAACAGCACAATACATATTATTTGCACTGGGATAGAACCTAATTAGCACGGTCGTGCTAGTGACGTTTTGAGAAAACCTATCACCATAAGGATTTTTTTAGTATTTTTCCTGATTCCGCAGTTCATAATGCATGAGAATAGACATATTTCAATAAAAGTTTAAAAAATAATTCCTCTCAGTGTGGAAGGGGTTATGACTATGTCCATGAACACTTTATATCGGAGATCCCAACGATCCAAAATGCTGTTATGTAACTGAGGACAAACATATCCACATGGCCATCCATCATATGGGGCAACAATTATCAAATTATATGGAAAGAAATGTAAATTAGTTACAAGAAATGGCGTACAATCCATTTTTTCGACATCTAAACGTCACTATAGATACTCAGATATAGGTTATGACCTGTTCGATTTGCCTACCATCATTGGCGACGACATGGCGCAGACAAATAGCAAAGTTCTGCATGACCCGCTGAAGTGTCGGAATATCTACGCTGTCGATGACCACCTGAATGGTTGTTTTCAGATCAGAAATGGTTTTGGTGTTATTTCTGTACGCCTTTTCTTTTATATAGCCTCACAAAAAGCAGTGTTCAGATCCGGAGAATATGGTGGCCAATCGAAACCCATGTCAGTGGCTTCTGGGTACCCCAGAGGCAGTATGCGGCCGCAAAAGTGCTTCTCCAGGATATCAAACACTCTCCTACTTCGATGGGGTCGAGTTCCGTCTTGTGTGAACCACATCGTGTCGAAATCAGGATCACTTTCCATAATGGGGATGAAATCATCCTCCAAAACCTTCACGCACCCTTCAGTAGTCACAGTACCATCAATGAATATCACACCATTTATTCGGTGACTGGACACTGGACACCATACAGTCACTCGAGGAGGGTGAAGAGACATCTCGATCGCCAAATGCGGATTCTCAGTCCCCCCAGAAATGCGCCAATTTTGCTTGTTGGCGAACCCATCGAAATGAAAGTGGGCGTCGTCGCTAAACCAAACCATACTTATTCCCAACCGTGCTGTTTTAACGTCTCAATGCAAACTGTTCATAAGTTATGACAATTTTATTTCATATATGTCCACCGTAGCTTTGTACGAAACGTCAGGGAGAGAAGAGTTCCATTGACCGCGGCCATACAACCCAGAAGGATTCTCGGCAGCTGAAACGTCCGGTCGTGAAAGCCTTCATTGTGCGATTATTTCATATAGTTCAATAATTGTCATACTGTATGAAGGCAAGGCTCAGCGCATCTCTTCCTCCGTGCCTGTACACGTTTAGATGTCCCAGCACGCACAGACAACCATCCACAATGCATACCCGGAATTCACATAAACTATCAGGTGGCTGGATTACACGAATGCTTTTAAATATCCTCATACAAAGAAAGCCAACGTGTTTAAGTCGGGGGACCTGGGGCACCATTGTACTGGCGTGTGACGGTGATATATGTGTCGTCGAAACGCTTTTGAACAGTACTTGTGTGTCCGGAATGATAATAAAATCAAACGGGGGCAGCTGATCACTTTGTTATTCGAAATAAACGTAGTCTTAAATAGTGTTGTAACATTGGCATTACACGTGTCGTACATATGTCGTATCGGGAAATCATTGTTCTTCGGACCTTATGTTTATTTGGATTACATACTTATTTGGCTGTCGTCCGTACACCACTTTCGTTTGTCCCTATAATAGTCAAGAACTTTTCATATTACAATGCAAAAAGTAACGGCCCTAAAGCACTCCCTTGGGATACTTTCAAAGTAGGCTTTACATCTGTCGATTTGACCCTCTTAAAAACATCATTTTGAGTTCTTCCGCTGTGAAGTTCTGGATCCAATCTCAAATTTGGTCCGATTTTTATCAAACACAGAGCGGAATAGTGTCGAGTGAATTTCGGAAGTCGGACGTATAGCTAGAAGAATCAGTGCTCATTGGACTCACCGAGTTAATTGCAGGATTCCAAGATAGAAGAAAAGAGCGAGAGGATGAACCAATGGAGCGTGACATCATACTTAAAAATATCCGAAGGACCTGAATTGTGCTCCGCCTGGTTTGTATGCAGGCTACATAACGTAACTGTCTTGCAGATCCTCTAATCTTTTCGGTGTAGTAGTTTGACTATACAAAGCAAAATGACTGCCACAGCACAATGCTATGCATTCAGTGACTCCTGACGCAAACAGATATCACCATAGTTCGCCATGGTATCTGCGGGCTAAAAGCGGCAGACTGCCAACCGAAGGGGTCCGGGATCGATTCCTGTCCGTTTCGAAGGTTTTCTCCGCTTGAGGTCCTTACGTTCATATCATCGTAACTGACAAGAAACTCGCCTTCAGTACGCTGTCGTGTCCACTTTGAAAATCAAAAATTTGTGTGAAATCTTATGGGACTTAACTGCTAAGGTCATCAGTCCCCAAGCTTGGATACTACTTAACCTACGTTATCCTAAGGACAAACACACACACACATGCCGGGACCAGCCACACAGTCCATGACTGCAGCGCCCTAGACCGCTCGGCTAATACCGCGCGGGTCCTTTTTCTATTACTGAGATGGTTCAATAGGTTTGAACCAAAAACCAATAAACTAAATTTAAAAAACGACCACATTACAAATATCTGGGAACACTTTATTGGAGTTGAGTCCTAAAAGCTTGGGTTCCAAAATAGTATTCTCATTAATACCTGAGACATTTATGCCCATAACTGAGCCATATAAATCATTCAGTAACCATCTTGAGGTTGAAGGTATTTTGTCTGTGTTTGCTTTAACAATACATATGTTTATGGGTTTGGTCTGCCTTTAGCGAAAACAGTTTTGTTTTTTGTCCCAGACATGTTTCACTGCAGTTGCAACATCATCAGTGGGTTTTTATTTCATGGCTGTTAAACATAAAGAAAACGTAAGTGAAACATAATGTAAATATATAGACACACACACACACACACACACACACACACACACACACACACATACACACACACACACACACAAACTTTCACATAAAATTAATGAATTTCAAGTAGAGCCATAACAGTCTAGAAATCGTAATTTTTGCGTAAATATTTTGTCTACATTAAGTTGTATATGGTTGCAGATGACAAATTGTAAAGAAAACTACACTCTGTAAAAACGTAATACAGCAGGAAAACCCCACCATGTTGTAAAAACTTATGATTACATAATTTCATGTGCTCTTCAAAAATCTGTAATACCGATTTAAAAACTAATATTTACATGCATATAAACAGTAAAGAACATTCCTTATGTTTAACAGCCATAAAATAAAAACAATCCACTGTGCTGCAACTGCAGTGAAACATGCCTGGGACAAAAAACATTGTTTTTTGCTGAAGACGGACCCCACCCAAAAACATATGCATTAAGTAAACTTTACTCAAAATGACTTTCATTTGGGAAACAGATTTTTCAAGAATCTCTGAATAAAAGTTCTGTTATACTTTGAATCCAACTTCCTCTCTAAAAGATTTTCAAACGCCTATTAACTGTCACTCGTTTGGCGAGTGTTTGTGCACAACCTGATTAATAATCTGACCAGTAATACTGTAAAAACAAGGAGTAACAGCGTCCAGCCCTCTATAATCAACACTGTGTCACCAGTTATTTCGCTGTACTCATGATTGTTCGTCTAGTTCGAAAGTCACCCATATTGCTTGTTATCTAACAAACAACATCATTAAAAATCTAAGCTATTCTTGAGAAGCAAGTTGTGCATGTGTTTGAACTTTAAAGGTCACGATGAACTGTTTTGTTCTGGATCTGGATTCAAAAGCAGCAACTAAGCAAAGCTTTTGTACCTTACCGAGAGTCCAACATGATTGCTGAACAGGCATAAACAGACGTGGGATACCTCATTTCTAACTAGTCTCAGCTTGAAATTACATGCCGAAAATCTTTATACTGGACTTGGACTCCTATCAAGCAAGCTTTTGTCACTGTTAATTATCCACTAAAGGCGTTCAGTATGGTTTCAGTCAGCAGTAACTAACTAGAAATGATGTCATGTCAAGTTGTGTGCCGGACCAGGATTCGAATCCAGACACGCGCCTAACGCGAAAGTCTTCAGGAGCTTGAAATCTTGACCAGACAACAGATTGATGGAACTGTACGAAGGGATCAAATCAGGGAATTAGAAGATCGGACTTCGATTCCCAGTCCAGAATCATTATATTCAACATTTCAAGCTGAAGTAAAAGATGAAATAAGTGCCTTGTGACCTAGCATGGTGATTGCTTCATTAGCTAAAATAAATTACTAGTGCAAGAAACCAGTGACAGACCCTCTACAGACACTTTCGCCTCTGTCATGGTCCAGCCTAACCTCCAATTAGCATTGAAGTGATATCATGTTTAAGATGAATGAAGAGGCACGGCACTGTAGTACGATCTTTACTAAGCGGAACAAGAGGTGAGCAGTATTTGTGTCTATTAAAAGGCATCGCCTGAAGTGGTAATCGTACACGGACCTTACGTATACCAGCTTAGCATGAATCCATCAAACTCCATATGAGCCAACCTCATGATTTTGTCATAACGCAAGTGTACCACAATGGGTGATACGTCTGAATCCGTGGACAGGTTTACAGGCTGTTCAATATATTCAGTTACTTGTTAGATCGAATCTCCATCAGGCAGCTGCCTTGACAACCCAGTAGGATTCGTTATGAATAGGATAGTAAGACAGAGAGTGTGTTACTACGAACAGTTCAGTGATCGGTTTCTTCTTTTCAGAATCGGCAGCAAACCAACACTGACAACGGTAGCTGAGGAATACATGCCGACGTCACTAGCTCAAGATGAAGAGATAAAGGAAGTTATGAGGATATTGAACAGGTAATTCAGGGATATGAAAATCTAATAGTCACGGGGGATTGGAATGCGGTTGTAGGAGAAGGAGTAGAAGAAGGGGTTACGGGAGAATATGGGCTTGATAGTAAGAAGGAGAGAGGAAAAAGACTGAGTTCTCAAATAAACTTCAAAATAGCGATTACTCTATTCAAGAATCACAAGAGAGAAGGTATACATGGAAAAGGCCGGGAGATGCGGAACGACCCTGGTTAGATTACATCATGTTCAGGCAGAGTTCCGAAATCAGATATTGGATTGTAAGGCGTACCCAGGAGTAGATATAGACTAAGAGTTCTCTGAGGCTCTAGATATTGCAATAATGAATAACTCGGTAGGCATTTCATTTGAAGAGGAATTGACATCTTAAAATAATAAAACAATCACACCTGCTCGAATGAAAAACATAGGTAAAAGGAAGGTAAGTAGGAGGAAACCTTGGGTAACAGAAGAACAGCTTCTGCTGATCGACGAATGAAGTAACTACAAAAATGTTCAAGGAAATTCAGGAATACAGAAACACGGGTTCACATAGGAATGAAATAAATAGGAAGGGCAGGGAAATTAAGGTGTAATAGCTGCATGAAAAATTTGAAGAAACTGAAAAAGAAATGACTGTCGGAAAGACTGACTCAAGATACTGGAAAGTCAAAATGAACTCCAGTGAAATTAAAATTTAAGGTATTAACATTAAGAGCACAATAAGAGTTCCACTGTTAAATACAGAAGAGAGAGAGACAGAGACAGAGAGAGCAGATAGGTAGAAACAGTACACTGAAGGACTGTATCAGGAGGACTTGTCTGAAGACATGATAGAAGAATAAACACAAGTCGATACAGAAGAAACAGTGGATCCAGTATTATAGTAAGAATTTAAATGAGCTTTGGCAGGCTTAAGATAAAGTAAAGCAGAAGGGATATATGACATTCCGTCTGTATTTTTAAATTCCTGAGGAAAGTCACAATAAAATGACTGTTCACGTTGGAGAGTAGAATGTATGTGACTGGCGAAATGCCATTAGACTTTCGGAAAAACATCATCAGCACAATTCCAAAAACACTGCGAGAATTATAGTTCAATCAGCTTAACTGCTGTTGCATACAAGTTGCTGACAAGAATAATACACATAAGAATGGAAGAGAAAATTTAGGATCTGTTAGACGACGATCAGTTTGGTTTTAGGAAAGGTAAAGCCACAGAGAAGCCATTTCTGACGTTGCGACTGATATTGGAAGCATACGTTCATAGGATCTGTCGACCTGGAAAAAGTGTTCGATGATGTAAAATGGAGCAAGACGTTCGAAATTCTGAGAAAAATAGGAGTAAGCTATGGGGAAAGACGGCTAATATAGAATATGTACAAGGACCAAGAGTGACTCATATGACTGGAAGATCAAGAACTATGTGCTTGGATTGAAAATATCGAAGAAACAATGACGGAAATAAAAGAAAGGTTCAAGATTATGAAAGGATATTATCTGATGAGATTGCTATCCTCAGCGAAAGTGAAGAAGAATTACAGGATCTGTTGGATGGAATGAACAGCTAAATGAGTACAGAATATGGACTGAGAGTAAATCGAAGAAAGATGAGAGTAATGAGGAGTAGCGGAAGTAAGAAAACTGAGAAACTTAACATCAGAATTAATTATCACCAAGTAGATGACGTTAAGGAATTCTGCTGTCTAGGCAACAAAAAACCCATGACGGACGGAACAAGGAGGAGGTCATAAAAAGCAGACTAGAACTGGAAAAAAGGACATTCCTGGCCAAGAGAAGTCTACTAGTATCAAATATAAGTTTCAATTTGAGGAAAAAGTTTCTGAGAATATACGTTTGAAAAATTTTAAATTTGTGGTAAGTTCCTATGGGACCAAACTGCCGAGGTCATCGCTCTCTAGGCTTGCACACTACTTAATCTAACTTGAAGTAACGTACGCTAAGGTCAACACACACACACTTATGCCCGAGGGAGGACTCGAACCTCCGACAGGTGCAGCCGCGCGAACCGTGGCAAGACTCCCGAGACCGAGCGGCTACCCCGCTTGACAATGTACGTTTGAAGCACAGCATTCAACAGTAGTGAAGCCTGGTATGTGGGAGGAACAGGACAGAAGTGAACTGAAGCCTTTTCGACGTGCTGCTACAGAAAAATGTTGAAAATTAGGTGGACTGATAAGGTAATGAATGAGGAGGCTCTGCGCAGAATAGGAGAGGAAAGGAATATGTGGAAAACACTGACAAGGACAAGGGACAGGATGGTAGGACATCTATTAAGACATCAGGGAATATCTTCAATTGTACTAGAGGAAGCTGTAGAGGGTAAAGCTTAGACGAAGACAGAGACTGCAATACATCCAGCAAATAATTGACGACGTAGGTTGCAAGTGCTACTCTCAGATGAAAAGGTTGGCACAGGAGAGAAATTCGTGACGGGCCGCATCAAACTAGTCAGAAGATCGATGACTCAAAAAAATAGAGGTGTAGATTGAGCTGTTGAGCATACCCTTAAATACCACAAGTCCGACCCGCAATGACCTAAAGGCATAGCTGGGCAACGTTCATCAAAAAGTTAACCTCGCGAATCCTTAATCCATTACTAAAAAAGTAATTCGTTAAATGTTAGGTCGTTACTTTGCAGGAGATTTATCGGAAGTTAATTGTCAATCTTTAACCTGTAATTAAACTTTAAGTTGTGGGTGTAGTAAAATGGGCTAGTGAAGCAAATGTATTATTGCTTATGTCTTGGTTGGGGAAGTTTAGGTAGGACACGGAAAATAAATAAAAGAACAGTTCAATTATTTCATCATTTATTTTTATAATAATTTAGTTGTCAATGTTATATAGCGAGAGGATCAAAGTACAGGAGAATCAGACAGTATCTGACATAAGGTCTTCATGAAGATCAACATGCTAAAGATTCCTTCCAATAGCGAGGCTCGTTTAGGAGACAAAATGGCTTTGCGCACAAAAAAAGTCGTTCGTTTGCAGCTTTCGAGGGTAGAGGAGTATTATATTTATTAAATGTATTTACTTAAGCCTGTACGCCTAGAAATATGGCATCGTTGGATGAGTATTTTGATTTCACGTCCAGCCTCATCTTGACTGGACTCTGGGCATTACTTTTTAGAGTCGTTTTACTACTGAGCTTCCCTTTAGATTAAGTGACAGACGTACAAAAAAATCTTCCTTTTCGTCTTCGCTGTTGCTGCTTGGGCCACCGCCGCTTAAAGTATCTCTGTCTTTTAGAACTTTTTGCGGCTTCGAGACTCAAAGCCTCTTCTACAACTTTTCCCATTCGTTTTCTTACTACTTCCACTCCACTGATGTCATACGTTTCCAGTAACATCAATCGGAACTTCGGATATGAAGCCGCAGCAAGCTGGAATTTTCCATCGTCTATTACAGATCCAAACATTGCACCTATGCCTCTTGATAAGGCATTCGTTACAGCTGTCCAATCCACAAGTACCCTAGCCTTTATACTCTTCAGTTTTAATACAGTTGCCTCAATTGTCGGCAAGAGTGACCCGAGATACGCTTGAGCTTCTCCGTGAATTTTATCCAGGGCCCCAGCGGCGACTGCCATAACATGCAAACAAGTTTAGTAATAAAATCATTTTTTAGAATTCATAGGTAAAAAAATGATGTACGTTTGTTTTATCAGACTTACCTTCGTGTACTCCTTCATTATGGTTACATCCTGATCACTGAAAGTTTTAAGCTTTAGCTGAATCATAACTCTATGAAAATCAGGCCTTTGTGTTTCTAATGTGGCATTAAGAGCAACAATACAGTCGTAAGTACAGTTCTACCTAGGTATACTTATATTCATTGCGCATACTATCCACTGCTACCATACGTCGCGACTGCTGATTCAAAGAGCACAAACTTTGTGTACCATTACCTCCTTTCTACGTAACTGTTGCGGTGTAGAATTAATTTTGTTATTTCATGTAAGTCAGTCCCGATTGCTACGTATGGTTTGAAATACGCACGCAGGCATCAGTCGCAACCTACGGCGATGATAATGTAACGTAGCAGTTTAAATGCTGAATATTGTTTTTAGAACGCCACGTATATTTTGACCGCGAGTAAATGTGTCTTAAATATACGTAGCGTGACTTAATCTCAATACGCAAGCAAAAAGTTATTTATTATTAATGGAAATGTTACGCTCTCTTTCAATGAATGACAACGTAACGTAACCTGCAACTAAACCAGCGGTAACACAGAGCATGAAATGACTTCTTTTCTCAGCAAATTCATCTAGTGTTAGACATAAAGAAAGAATGGTACAGACACCTGCGTATTATTGAAATAATTACAAAGTATTTCTTTAACTTATTCTCCTTAAGAAATGAGTTAACTTTTAATCCTTTGAATTAACTGAATGTATTTTAAATCAGAGGTGAAGCCTCACCTAATCCTTGCGATGTTAAATCTCTGAATAAGTTTCCTAATAAAAATATTTACTAACTTTAACATTGAAAACTGATTGTAAAAATCATAAAAGCACTTAGAAGTATTTTCATTTACGAGTGAAGCTCGCAGACACTGCAATATTCTTTAGTACACGTAGTGGCGGATCAGCGCCACCGAAACAGTCGAAGCCAGATGGGCGAGTGACAGAAATATTATTATTATCTTTAAATAAATTTCATGTTGAGGGAGAGCTTTTTTGAAAGGAAACATAAGATACTTTTAATTAAGTATAGGGGTTTTCCAGTATATTTGTCACCACCTACAATTAGCTGGCAACAATCGATATGGAAAGTCTGTGTTCTACTGACGTAAATTCTAACTCATCATCTTCAGAGAATTGATTTTAAAGGGTGGCAATAACATCATCAGATTTTTAGTCGACATCATGTGATGGCAAGTCTGGTAGTTTGTTGGTCTCCGTACCAAACTGCACAAATGCGTTTACAAAGTTACTGTCATTGTCGATGGCAGTTCTCCGTGGAAAAAAAGATTGAATTGAATTTTAGGCGTAATAAAAATAACAAGAGGAAATAAGTAAAGTCATTTTTTTAGAATTTTCCAAGGACGTAAAAACATCAAAATAAAAAAAGGACATATACAATGTAATATTAACATAACATTCACTTGTTTTGAACTATAAAATGAGACAGTAATCGTGTGCTATAATGCATTTTAGTAAGCCGACAGCAAAAGACATTACTTTTTACGAACATCAGTCATGTTTGTTTACATAATGTGAATAGTCTGAACATGTATACTTTACGTATTTTTTATGAAATATAAAAACACGAATAACTCAATTTTTATATATATTATTATATTAATTTCAAATTTCGTTATATTGTTTAAGGTAATCAGGTACATGGAATTATATATGTTGTTAACTAATCTCGTATCTTTTTTTGTCTACATCAGACTCCTGGATATCAATCATTGCCTGTCCCAGTACATCACATGAACCGTACGCAAGTGAGCACTGCACCCATTCCGGCTCTTGTGTCAGGATATAGCCACTGAACAGTCACGCCCAAATAACTTTTGTTGTGAGTTGAATAGCAGTCAGACGTAGTTGCCAGACAGCCGATTTTGCCAAATAAAATGAAATAATTTAAGATTCATTAGAGCACCTTGTGATCATGAGAGCCGTAAAGGAGTCGAGACGTCGAGATGAAACAAATATTACACTTTATATTCCGTGTAACTATCCCAAGAAAATCTAAAATTATTTAATTTTACGCATTCAATGTAGTCACCTAATAATC
Source organism: Schistocerca gregaria (assembly GCF_023897955.1). Lineage (NCBI taxonomy): Eukaryota > Metazoa > Arthropoda > Insecta > Orthoptera > Acrididae > Schistocerca > Schistocerca gregaria. The sequence goes on along the minus strand of NC_064921.1, from coordinate 524,308,751 downwards.
ATAATCTCTGTACCGAGAAAATAATGCCTGTGTGTGCATTAGGTTTTAAAGGCCCTGTATAAGGAAGACTACACCACCGTTCGTAAAAATAAAAGATGACATTATCTTTGCAGTCAAAAGGATTTTTTTAAAGTAATGACTCGTACTCGCCAGATACTCGTAGACGGGTTACTTTGTATTTCAATGAAAAAGTATCGTCTTACTTTATAATACGTTGCTTTAACCGAATGTGCTCACCAACAATGCGTCTGCTCAATGTCTCCTCGAAATAGAACTTTTGCTGGGGGTTTAAAGTTTTTATCAGCTTCTCAGACGGCTTCTATTCGACGACATATAAAGTAATCATGTTCATAACAAAAAAGTTAATCCTTTACTCGAAAAGTTAATTTCGTTAGTTAACCATCAACAGGTTAACGATTTTGTGCCCAGCTAGTACAGGAAGAGGAAGCTCCCAATACGACCGTGCAAATATAAATTAAATAATGTTGTGCAATAAATAAAGTCTTATCAAGGTACAATTACTAGGGGTTGCCCAGTTAAGCATAGAAGTGTGGCTACCACCACCCACATCGATATATTTCCAGCTACGAAGGGAAATGAGCGGTCACTATAACAATTTGTCTTATTGCCATAAGACATCAATTAAAATGATTTTCCCAATGATTCAAGGATATAAACAATTAATAAACGGACAGAATGTTGCAATTACAAACTGTAGGCTTGGCACAGGTGGGTGGTCACATGAAAGCATATAATAAAACTATACTGCAGATATGGCCAATGATTGCAAAAATCGCTAGTGATTTGAGGATGACCTCTGGAAAAGCAAGAACGAGCACCAATATTCACAAAAGCACTTGATAGGTGCATCTAGCTGGCTGCATGTTAAAAATGCACAATTGAATTAACTGCCGTCGCGTCCCCCTCACTTAGGTGACTGTATCGATGGCCATTCACCCCGCTGTTAAATGGTGCGAGTGTGGAAGACAGCTGCATTAGCGGCTGGACAGTCTGAGTCCACCTCTACCTCTGTACCCTGCTCTAAATCGGAGACATTCTCGATGGTGCCCATGAAGCAAGTGCAGTCTTCGATGTCCCCGCAGCAAGCGTGTTCTGGCTTGATTTCCGAAACTTTGCTGCTTCTGCCAGCATAGGAATCTCGTTGGTCATAGGCAGCGGACTTTGTGACATACGCCAAACAATAGTTTTGTAAACAACTTTTACAAATTCCAGCTCTCACAGATTTTGTTGTGGTTAACCTATAATAGTGTGCCATGGGAAAGAAGGCATGTAATCTCTCCCACTATATGACAGATTTCCAACACCAGCCAGCCAAAAGCCTTGCACATATAAACGAATGAGAAAATAGCCATTTACCGAAATAATTACTGTGGGCCAATAACAGGCCTTCTTACTCGAATTTAAGCAAACATTCCTGCGGCTGGTATAACTGCCTCAAGCTCTATTTCATCTGGTTTTCGGATCTTATCTCACAAAAAAGGATCCCTTCTAGAGTCTTGCACAATGTAGCTGTTATGGAACATAGGCCACCCTCCCGCATACATGCTGTGCAGACATAGGAAACTGCGACTTCCGTGTTCTACACTTGTTTTGGGATGGCTTTCAATCCTGAATGATTTTATGACTCACTGGTCCTTCTAAATTAACTTCTCCATCACGAGCCAGCTACAGAAAGCGCCCAAAATGGCAGACTACGGTGGCCGGCATCCATTTGCGCAAGGAAAGGAAAAGAAGTAACTGGCAGGGAAATCATTAGCAATAGTAAATATAGTCTGCAGTTTTCCTACAGTGCTGAAGCATTGACTGTCCTGACTGGTAAGCTATACGTATTCCTTTACAACTGTAGGTTACGTGACAGTTTGGGTATGAACTGCCACGATAACACACTTCAGTATTTCTACCCACACACTAAGTAATACAGGGTGATAATTATTGAACTACATGAAAAAAGCGTAAATTAGCTACAAAATACGGCGTGCACACATATACATGTCTCTACAGATATTCGTATTTAGGCTGTGACATGTTCGATATGCCTAGCATCATTGGCTACGATGTGGCGCAAACGAAATGCGAAATTCTGCATGACCCGCGGAAGTGAAGGAACTTCGATGCTGTCGATGACATCCTAAATAGCTGTATTCAGCTCAGCAGTGGTTTTGGGATTGTTGCTGTAGACCTTGTCTTTAATACAGTGCCAGAAAAAGGAGTCGCATGTGTTCAGGTCCGGAGAGTATGGCGGCCAGTCGAGGCCCATGCCAGTGGGTCTGGGTACGTCAGAGCCAGAATGCGGCCCCCAAAGCGATCACCCGCTGAGTGTGAAGAGACTTCTCGACAGCGAAATGCCGATTCTCAGTCCCCCAAATGCGCCAGTTTTGTTTATTGGCGACCCATCCAAATGAAAGTGGACTTCGCCGGTAAACCAAACCATGCATGCGCATACTAATTCCCATGAAGGCCAACCGTGCAGTTTGCGCGTCCTAACGCAATCCGTTCAGAAGTTATGACGATTTTATTTCGTATAGTTCAATAATTGTCACCCTGTACGCATGTGTTGGTTCGAAACGATTTAGGCGTTAGAGGAGGGCGCTGTGGTTGCTGGTCCTACGCTCCCATGTATTTATTTAATGCGGGCGTGACGTCCTCTGCATTACTGTGTGTTTTTATAATTATTTAGTGACAACTGAAGATGAAGTGTTAAGCGAATTTCTTATCCTATAAACAATTTGTTAAAATTGCTCCAAATATTGCTGATTTACGCTTCAGTTGCATCCCGTTTCCGTCTCTACCTCTATGGGATGTAGATGGTTCTTAGCCCGACAGTGCTTGTTCCTAGATACTAACCAACAGACCACGATTCTTTGAAGAATCGAACTCTTCTGATCTAAAACAGCCTCAAACCTCTGATTACTTCACAAATGAGTTAATGTTTTGAATATGTGTCACTGAGTGTTTAAAGTTTGCAAAAGATTTGAAATTATGTTTAAAGTTTGTTGGAAGCCGCTAAGTGCTCCCCTTACCAAACACTGTAGGAGTATAGCCTGGGTAAAAACCTAGTTTTTCACTCATCCTCGTGTTTATGACATCGTATTCTCTGAACTACGTCTGTATAATGGTATAATTTTGCGGGAACATTTAGTGGTGTAGGTGGATACTGTCTGCAAAATGTGTTGCGAACAGAGTTAATAGTAAAGAAGTAATTAGTTAAAACGTCATTCCTGATACTGTAGTTTTACTGCGTGCACAGCTAAAGTGTAGTAACTGGTAAACTTTTTTTCTTTCATCATTCTATGGCTGGTGTGAGCGAGAAAAAGGCTGCGAAAGGTTTGAAATTATGTATAGTGTGTTGCAAGTCGCTAAGAGCTCTCATACTCAAATATTGGTTGAATATAGTCTGGTGTTTGCGTATGGCGCGTTACGCTTGTTTTTCCACCCTATCCCCACCATTTTGAGGGGTGGGTGGTTTCTACTCCCCATAGCGCCTCTTTTGAGACAGCATGTGATATGTGTACCAAGTTTAGGAGATGATGTTAAACTTATAAATGTACATTTTTATAAGATACAGAGGTTATAGAGGCTTTGTATTTCCTAAGAGTAAATAAGAGAATATGTAACTTGGTCATTTCACTTCCTACCTTTGATTGAAATTGCTTTAATCGGTGCAGAATTATTTCACTGCTCATGTAAGTTTACATAAAAGCAACTCTTCAGAGACATTCATTCATAGTCTTCCAACTTCTTTCTCGCAAATTTCAAAAATTTCAAACGCTTGTCGTCGATAATAAAAATCTTGTGAATTAACTTCACTATCTTTTGCTTTTATAGTTCTGCGCTTCTCAGTTGCGTCTAATATTATTTTGACAACTATCACTTTAGGTCCGTCTAATTAGAACTGAATGAAATAAATTTTTCATTCCACACGTAATTCTGCTTTATTATTTGGCAGGCATCATAGGCGGAAAATTTCGTAGATTCTGCTCCGCATGCGTTCTTGTTCTGGTTTTAGAGCTGCTCTACCTTCTGCCATTCGAAACCTCATTTACACAGCATTGGGAAAAGAACATTTAGCCATTTACGAAAATTCGTTTTATTCAGTTGTAATTATGCATGATGTGTTAGAGTGATCCTATGAAACCCTTACTGTGATGGAGATCTAGCGTGCTAGCCAAAGGTAAGCGTATTTCAGTCCCTTTCTAAGCTACGTTCTCTTCGCTCAGAGAACCACTAGAGGCAATCAATCCCTGAGCCTGCTGGAACATCTGTAGATGTCATAACTGACCGTGGAGCACGAGAATCAAAGGTGCGTTATCAGAAAGACAGGGCGGCGCGGTACAGACGCATGAGCGACCAGGAGTGGTTGCGTGTCTGCCGCACTTGGCACCTTCTGCCTGTCGTATTTCATCGTTAGCGATTTTTTTCCCATGGAAACTCGTCATACACGATTATTTGTTGTCGGTTAGTCCAGAAATCTGGCTTTTCGCTTCTTAAGAGTATCACCAACACGAACAAACCTCGAAAATTGAGAAAATACATTTGATAGACTTTTGAAGAAAAGCATGTTTATAGCCATCAGTTGTACATGTTCAACATTATTCTTTACCGGTTACTGCTTTTACAACTATCATTACTGGAAGAAAAGCAGTACATCAGATATATCAAAACCGCATATTACTCATAAATGCGTCAATAGCATACCAAATACAACAATGGTCAACAGTAGTATGTCAAATACAATAATATGGCTAATGTCCCAAATCACACAATTAGGCTAGACTCCAAAACATACTAATTTGCGTAAAGACTGCTGACATTTAAAATACTTTGTGTGTGCTATAGCATTTCTGCGTTTCTGACATGCTTCTGCTGCTTGCTACACCGACCCGTCGTACTATCTCTGCCGTCCTAGCACCAGGTAAATAGGGGCTTATTTAGACTCCATTGCGTCCGGCCCACTGTTTTTGGTTCAAATGGTTCTAAGCACTATGAGACTTAACATCTGAGGTCATCAGTCCCCTACTTAAACATAACTTAAACATAACTAACCTAAGGACAGCACACACATCCATGCCCGAGGCAGGATTCGAACCTGCGACCGTAGTAATCGTGTGCTTCCAGACTGAAGCGCCTAGAGCCGCTCGGCCACAGCAGCCGGCCGCACACAGTTTTTAACACAGCTTCCCTCATGCAGGCGGCCTGCGACTAGGGATGGTGGTTATCGCTGAAAAACCGGTTTTCGGTTATGTCGGTTTACTTCCACGCCAGTTTAATCTGATAAAGCTGTTCGGTTTTCATTCCTAAAATTTCCTGTAGTAAAACAAGAAATTAGAAATATTCAGAAAACTTTGACTCGCTCAGTTTTTAGACATACAGAACCAAAATATTAAATTAAATAGACAAATTAAACAAAACGTAGGCTGTCCACCACTCGCTGCGTTTCTCAAAAAGTGGTAAGTGTTTGAATACTGCAAAAAAGATACCAGTATTCTTATATTTTTTCTATTTTTTTTTAAACTCTGCTCAAAAATCACGTTATAATCGGGGACCATGCTACTATTTAGGTATTGCGAATAGTCAGCGCTAAAGGATGAAAACTGAGGTTGAACGACCTTATTTTTCCTGTTATTCGTCTTTAAGGGCTACAAGCAGATAAATTAATACTATGCAGACTAAGGCAGCGAATCAGCTACTTTCTATTTTTATAGTATGAGTGAACTGTTGTTAAGTTTCAAATTTACTACTGACACCTTAATTTTCTTCCTCTTTTATTTTTTCATAGAAATGTCAGACAAATCTTTCCTCTTTCAAAGCAAATGAAGCATTGTGTTTCATTGCTAGAACGCATCGTAAAAATATTTCCAGATTAGGGTTGGTGCCCTTCTACGATACAACGGGTATCCGGCGACGACAGCATGAAACTTCCGTGTAGACCAACTGGGGGTCCAAGTCTTGCACATTTCACGTACACGTGTACCTTAAGCCACGACGCACGGAAACAGGGACGTTATTGTCTCAGCAAAGCTGTACCAATTCTTACGCCATGTGTTTGTACTCTTTCCTGTCAGCATTGTTACTGAAATGGAACTGATCGCTTTTCTCATTTTCTATTTTAATGCAATATTTCAGACTACTACGAATAAAAATTACTTACTTTTTAAAAAAAGGTTTATTTGAAAACGAAAAATGTTGCCACTCTTGATATTGCCAATTGATATTTGAGTTTTTCTATTAGGTTGTCGTTAAAAATGAAAAACACCTGTTATAAACGAAACCAAACAAATACCGAAAAATACCTATTACCCAGAACTAAAATACCGGTATCGCTTTTAACAGATCGGTTTCTCCCATTCCTGCCATCCACCCGACTGACACTGTGTGCGTGGCGCCGCTGTGCGGCAGGCGTATACTAGCACCGTGGTCAGTCAGCATTTCAAGACAGTGGCAGCTCGCGTGGGTATACGCGTTCGTCCGCTTCGCGTAAGCCTCTTACATATCATACTTTAAACCAAATGATTTCGATTTAGAGTTAAAATGACTACATCTACTTTTGACGCTGACTCTAAATTATGTAGGCAGAAGACGATAGAATCCTTGGCGATGAGTGTTACAGAAAAATGGTAAAAATTATATGAGTAGATCGGGTAACTGATGAAGAGTTATCGGATCGAATGACGAATAAAAAGAAATTTGTGACTCAAGTTTAGTAAAAAACGGTTAGGAGGATAAGATACATCCTGAGACATAAAGGAGTCGTTATGAAAAGAATCGCAAGAGATAGACTAGCATGTACAACTACATTAAACCACCATTTCGACTGAAGACTACCACAACAACAACAACGACGATTACCTCATTCCTTAAGTGATATACAGTAAGTAGTCGAATTAGCGACCCTTAATTTTTTGATAATTGTGAAACTGTAATTTTTTCACAGGATATCGAATTCAGTAAAACTAATTGACTACCGAGCGATATATGAGTGTGTTAAATCCAACGAGACGGCAAGTACTACCCGCCACTCCCCGGGAGAGCACACTGATGTTAACAGCTACTTGGTTTTGCGTGAATTTTAATAATAAATAGACAACTGCAAAAGGCGCTACTTTCAGCATAATGGACAAGATATAATTCCTGTTTCCACTTGTTTCCCGGTATGCTCTAACGCAACACGATTTTCGTAAAACCTGAAAACGCCATATCTGAAGAAAATAACATTTCCAATTTTGAGAACGTCATTTCTCTCTTGCGAGTAAAATATGGAATCTTTTGTTTCGTAGAAGTTAGATTTGTTAGGAAAATTAATAATTTTTATAAAATTTAAAGCGAAATATTAGTCGTATGCACGCAGCTCTTTTCCTCCGAAAAACGGGCGCCTTAAACGTCCGTGTTACAATTATTTAGCGAAGATGCCCACAAACATGAACATAAAAACAACGGATGCGGCAACTAACCAGCGCAATGGGTATAGTATCTGCATGCCCGTAAACGTCTCCTGGAATTTCAGGAAAAGACGTACTGTCTCCATCTGTGTTCTCCAATGGAGTCAGAGTAATTCTGCACAGAAAAAAATTGTATTTTTCAGGTACAAATTGTCGCTCGAAGTTTCTTCGTCTACTTCAGAACCACGGCCAAAGCATATAAATTCATGTAGTTCCATACAGAATGTATCACTGCTGAATAAAGGCATCCTCCTGATTTCTCCATGCAACTGTGTTGCTCTTCCCTGTTCTTTAACGTCGTCTATCCACATTCCATATTCCAGTAGATCTCTGTTTCGATGCTTTTTCTCTCTTTAAAGCACCAGGACCAAAAAAGACGAATAGTTTAAAACACACCCCGACAAACTTAAGAGAAACTATAGTATTAATTCTAAACTACAAGCAAATGAATTAATTACATTTTGCAACTGAGAACGGAAGCGTTTGCGCATTTTCGTAATAACTTCGGAACTGATGTACCCATTCAGAAGAGTAGGAAGCCCCTTTATGTAAGAATACATCTACTAAAAATAAAAGTAGATTCTTCATTGTACTCACGGAGCGCCTTTAGATTCTCGTGCTGTCACCAACATTGCGCTATTGCTAGGAGGGTTGCTCGCCTAGCAGGGGCTACCAATGCAAGACCAAATACATATCGTGTTAGGCTATTAATGGAAACAGGCACTGAGTTTTTGTCCTGTAAATCTCGTACTTCACCATCACCAAACATAAAGTAATCATACACTTTATTTTTACCTGCAGTTCAAAGGTTTTCCTTCGGCAGAAAATCAAATATACAGGGTGATTCATGAAGATACGCAAATACTTCAGTATGTTATTCTACAAGTAAAGCTAAAGACAAAAGTTCATAAAAACATAGGTCCGCAAATCTTTAGTTGCGGAGTTACGGCTAATAAAACGTTTTGCCTGGAATTTAGCAACATTGCTAATATGAAGCCATCGCAAAACTGTACGAGATTAAAGTAAAGAAATATTTCCATTTATTTTGTTGTTATTAGTCTGGTGAATCTAATAAAACATATCCCAGCCGTATATCTGCAGTAGTTTTCCAGAACATCCAGAGAAGCAAAGATCATTATACAAGTAAATTTGTTCACTTTCCATTAAGAATGTAGAAACGTTTATGTCATTGTTGGCAACCGTTAGTAAGTTGTCTCTGTCGTGTCCTAACCTTGAAACGAGTTAGTTTTCTGTATTGTTCAGTGAAAGAAGATGAGAACAAAAGAATATTTAAGTAAAACCACATAGTAACTGTTGCATTTTGTAGATTATTTATGAATTAGGGATGTCTTTCAAATTTACGACAGAAGAATACGCCGATATGGTGTTCATTTATGGCAAATATGATGGTGATGCTAGGCTGTAGTTAATGAATATCGCGTACGTTATCCAACTCGGAGTATTCCGAATGCACGAACCATTAGTGGAGTATTTCGAATGTTACGGGGGACAGGTTCTCTACTTAAAGTTCATATTCAGTACGAGCGCTCGATACGTGAAGACTATGATGAGGATATTATGGATACTGCTCAACGTAGCCCGGGTACAAGTACATTAGGCATTTCACAACCTAAGGTATGGCGTACACTGAAGTACAATAATCTGTATCCTTACCATAACCAAAAAGTGTTTCATTTACATCCGGGAGATCCTGCCTTTCGCTTGGCATTGGGCAACTGGTTAAACACTAATCGGCAGTTACACAAATACATTTTATTTACTGATGAGGCCCAGTTTACTCCAGATGGTATAAACAATTTACATAATGAGCACATATGGTTTGAAGCAAACCCACATGCAACAGTGCAACGCAATTTCTAGCAGCAATATAGCATAAATGTGTGGTGTTGTGTAATAAACATACACTTTATTGGACCATTCATTTTCGCAGGACATCTGACTGGCGAGACGTATTTACAATTCCTTCAAAAAGAGATGCCCACTTGCTCGAAGATGTTCCACTTGCTATGCGATTGCAAATGCTACGGCTGCAGTTAACGAATATCGCACCTCCACATTTCACCAACGCCGTTACTTCACATTTAAATGAACATTTTCCCCAGAAATGGATTGGTCGTGGTGGTAGATGTCTGTGGCCACCCAGATCGCCCGATTCAACACCACTGGATTTTTGTGAATAGGGTGGATGAAAGACATAGTTTGTGAGGACCAAATCATTATATGTGATGCATTACTTGCTTGTATTATGAATGCAATAGACGAAATTAAGAACAATCCTGCCAAACTGAAACGAACAACAAAATCTGTTCATACAGATGCAGCTAAATGCATTGAACTCGGTGAAGACATTTTTGACACTTTTATTGTTAATGTATTGTGAAACTGTATGTACACTGTGCAACTTCCGTAATACTGAGCTTTGTTTTTTTCGGGTGCGAAACAATCATTAACGTTTATGTCTCCAGCCAAGGCAACTAGAAACAACTCGAGCTACTAACAAACAGAATGTAAATACTACCACTGCATTGATCTATGTTGGTTGTCGGTAATTAAAGTTCTGCATTAAAATTTTCTCTTCAATATTGCAATGAGATGCCACCGAAAAGTTTTGGGATAATATTAAGGGAATATGGAACTGAAATATAGTTTAGTGCACTATCTTTAGCGTTTCCCGTTTACGTACAAATTTATACACCTGATTTCTTCTTTTCTTCCGTCATTTGCATGCTTCGTCAAAAGACTGCTCTCGCCTTGCAAAACAATCCTCTGTGAAAATCAGCGTTTTGCATCGTGGCCCTAACTGTATAGTGTTTCATCCTGTGTGCCAGAAAACAATAACGCAGCTTTATCTTGCGTTCCCTCCCATTCTATCTACAGTAAACGTTTCTTCACAGATACGAGTGAATGGCAGTGCACACTGGCGAATTGTCTGCGAATGCCCTTTCGCTTGTGGTCGCTGACGTTCGCTTCGACGTAAACCAGTCTTAATAGTTCATCATATGTTTCTTAATAATAATCCATAGTCACCAATCAAAATGTTGTTTAATGCTGTTACACTTCAGACCATTATCCAATCAGTAATAAATGTCGACCTTAAAAACTCTGCAGAAGTAATGAAATTACATATTTCGGAGCCTGAGGTTATTTTTTTTAGAATTCTCCGCTCTTCATCAAAGCGATTTAAAAACTTTTGTAGTGAGAAATGTAAACAAAATTTGAGCTTGTTCTATTTTAAATTTAAAATCAAAGACGGGCAGTTAAAAAACGAAAACATATACATTTTAAGAACACAGCGCAGGAAGGTGAAATTCTTCACATAAAAACACCGAAGCACTGCACTTTCACTTGAACTTTGAAGGAACTACTCTAGGTGAGAGGTATTACCTGATGAATGAGTATCTTCGACAGGGTTGAGGGGTGTAGGTAGAAAGATAGGTGTCTTTTAGACAGGGAAAACTATGGTGATGAGAGGTAGGAGGTGAGATGGATAGTGAGAAATACAGTGGCGGAAATTACAGAGGATGAGGAGTAGTGTGTAGTGTGGTTAGGGCAGTGGTTGCAAGGGGAAAGGGGCGGGGATGGATGGAGAGGGAAGGGAGGGAGGAGTCCTGATCTGAAGTAGGATAGGTGTGGAAAGACCTGAAGTCTCGATGATGATTTTATATGTGAACCATTACCACCACACCCATGTAGGTGTTTAGTATACAGTGTATTCACAATTAAAGATACATGTTATGCAGGATGGTCAGAAACAGTTTGAAAAGCTTGTAAGGGTGTTGCAGAGTAGGTTGTGCTGAGAGATAATTTTTAAGAAAATTCAATACGTTGCGCCTCTTTCGAGTTAATTAGCCTTAAAGTTAGTCAGTCAGGCAGTTGCGCGCAGAAATTCAAGCAGCCCGCCATATAAAATTAGGTTCACTTCTTCTCATCGTGAAGATGCACGAGACTGTTCAGTCTTTGGGTAGATCTCGACCTGTAATTCCGTCCCATGTCCAATTTATGCATCGCCCTCAGCCGACCGCGGTGGTCGAGTGGTTCTAGGCGCTCCAGTCCGGAACCACGCTGCTGCTAAGGTTGCAGGTTCGAATCCTGCCTAGGGCATGGATGTGTGTGATGTCCTTAGGTGTAAGTAGTTCTAAGTCTACGGGACTGATGACGTCCGATGTTGAGTCCCATAGTGCTCAGAGCCATTTGAACCATTTTTTTGTATCACCCTCTTGTTCGGTTTTAGGAAAACAAACGAAGCACACGTTTGGCAACACCGTCCCTGGTGGACCGCTTGAATTTGGGAATACAACTGCCTGACTGGCTAACTTCAGTACTAATTAACTAGGAAAAGGCGCAACATATCGATTTTTTTCTTAATAATTATTTCTCAGCGCAGTCTACCCGCAAAATCCTTACAAGTTTTTCAGACTTTTTGTGGCCGCCCTGTATATGTATTCTTTCCGTGAGAACATTTCTCCACGTACATTACTGTTGAGATTACGGAAAGGAGAGGGGGCAATAAGAGGGTCTTGTATGGTAAAGTATATTACGGTTATTATCACGAGAACAGTTCCCCAGAATATCTGACACCTAGAGAGTACTAGAGGAATTTATTGTAACGAAAAACCAGCGAAATCGTAGATGTTACAGTCTTAAAACTAATATCTGGTCGCCAAACGGAACAGGACGTACTGACTGTGTAGTCACTATAATTTGAAGATAAGGAGCCAGTGTTCCTTGTTTTTGTTCTGTCACGAGAATGAGGAATTATTATCGTTACGTACTGAATATCTGCATTCAAGTATTCTGCCTATAGAATATCTCTGTTAAGACGCAATAACGGCGCATCAATTAAATTGCTTTATTTTCCTTATGGAGATAGTGTTCTGAATGTTTATTACGAGGGTAATCCCAAAAGTAAGGTCTATTTTTTATAAGTACATAGACCTGTTTATTTCTACAATGGTTTACATCAGTTTACAGCTTGAACATTTAGCTATTTTTCGACATAATCACCATTTCTGACGATGCATTTTTGCAGACGCTGTGGCAGTTTTTGTATGCCAATGTGATACCAGCTCGCCGCCATGCTGTTCAGAAAGTTATTAACCTCTTTTCTTTCACCTCGTCGTCGGAGCTGATTCGCTTTCCGGCCAAATGTTCTTTTAACCTAGGGAACAGGTGATAGTCAGGAATATAGGGTGGGTGGGTGATTATGTCCCACTGAAACTATTGCTGGAGAGCAACGGTTTGCCGAGCGATGTGTGGGAGAGCGTTGTCATGGAGAATGTGTACGTCCTTGCTCAACATTCCTCTTCTCCGATTCTGAATTGCCCGTTTGAGTTTTTTCAGTCTCACAGTACCTGTCAGCGTTGACTGTGGTTGCAGCGATTCAGCTCCGACGACGGGATAAAAGAAGAGGTTCATAACTTTTTGAACAGGATGGCGTCGAGATGATACGACATGGGCATACAAAAACTGCCACAGCGTCTACAAAAATGCATCGACAGAAATGGTGATTATGTCGAAAAATAACTAAATGCTCAAGCTGTAAACTGATGTAAACCATTGTAGAAATAAACAGGTCTGTGCACTTATAAAAAAAATAGGAGACCTTACTTTTGGGATTACCCTCGTATATTTAGAATTAGTAGTGGTATTAAACTCAACAGCTATTCAACAAGCTACACTCCAAGAACATTTTGTGTAGGAGTTGCGAATTACTCACCGCTTCCAACCGCCACTTTTCATAGTTGATGTACAATATATGTACATAAGTTACACAAACTATTCGTCCGAGATTCGTCTTCTATGTCATACAGCTTTTCCGTATTTACCTTGTGGTTTCAGTTATTTAAAAAGAACGTAGACAGACTAAGCTGCAGTTCAGTCTGTTACCACAAACTTTCTTTTGTATCCACATTCGTTGGTTCGCTAGTGCTTAACCAAGTTGTCACCTCCCATACTAACTTACACCTCGGGCTGCGGTACAGATGTCTGTCACCACAACGAGGAGCGGGTGGGAAGGAGGAGGGAATGGCTGACTTACACTGTATCGTTACACAGTGCCCTTGCCCCGTCCACTTACATTTTTCTCGATTGATCTACGATGCAGGTAGTTCATATGTAGCACGTTGAAGCAGCAGAGCCACAATATATATATATATATATATATATATATATATATATATATATATATATATATATATATATATATCCACAACATGTTGTAACAAAATTTCAGACCTGTTAAAAATCAAAAATACAGAAATATCTTCTGAACTGTAGCTGTCGTTTACAAAAATGGATTTTATTAAATATTTTGATGTAAATTTTAACAAAATATTAGTTTTCTTGCTTTAATTCCAATGAAGGCAATAGCAATTTTTCTCAATACCTAATGCCAAATCAATTCAGGTTATGTTACTACTAAATCTGGTGCATTTCGTAACTAGAATAATTTTTTGACATTTTAGCTAAACGAAACAAGACTACTGCTTTCATTGTCAGCATCTGCTGAATTTACATTCAAATTACCAAAAGTCGTTACAACTACAAGGGATACGGGTATTGTTTAGAGTATGCATATCAGTGAACAATATTCAACTGTTCTAGTGGTCACTGATTCGTCCGACACATTAATAAATACAGCAATTACGCTGCCTACTGACCTCCGGCCGCGTTTGGGCGTATCGGATCGACACCACCTAGGCGGAAAGGCCCAACAACTGCGACACTCGAAGTCGTCATGTCGGCGAAAAGCGCCAAAGTCAACAGCTGTTTTGTGTTGTGGCGGTTTAAGGCGCTGCGGTCATGGGCCGTGCGGCTGATCCCGGCGGAGGTTCGGGTCCTCCCTCGGGCATGGGTGTGTGTTTGTCCTTAGGATAATATAGGTTAAGTAGTGTGTAAGCTTACGGACTGATGACCTTAGCAGTTAGGTTCCATAAGATTTCACACACATTTGAACATTTTTCTTGTGTTCTAATAACAATGTGTTGGGTATAAAAATCTCGTTGCGCTATGTGATCGTTACAAGATTGTTATTTAAGTGCACTTAAATCACACTGTATGTTACTGAGTTGTGTTTGTGTGTTTAATGCATTTCGTCTTCACTACGATTGTGAAGTGTTTCGTGCCAAAAGGTAACGGCAAGCTCGCATCTCGTGGTCGTGCGGTAGCGTTCTCGCTTCCCACGCCCGGGTTCCCGGGTTCGATTCCCGACGGGGTCAGGGATTTTCTCTGCCTCGTGATGGCTGGGTGTTGTGTGTTGTCCTTAGGTTACTTAGGTTTAAGTAGTTCTAAGTTCTAGGGGACTGATGACCATAGATGTTAAGTCCCATAGTGCTCAGAGCCATTTGAACCATTTTTTTGGTAACGGCAATCACGGTGCACGAAACAAGTGTCACGTGTTCAAGCTTCCTGAGATGCTTGCTGGATAACTTGGCTTGAATATATTACGATTGATGTACTTTGCTGCTCATATTTTCAAGTGTGTCACAAGCGTTTCAGAGCTAGTTTCATTATCTGGGTAGTATCTGCCACAGACGGAAAACGTGTAATTGGTTCAAATGGTTCAAATGGCTCTGAGCACTATGGGACTTAACATCTATGGTCATCAGTCCCCTAGAACTTAGAACTACTTAAACCTAACTAACCTAAGGACATCACACAACACCCAGCCATCACGAGGCAGAGAAAATCCCTGACCCTGCCGGGAATCGAACCCGGGAACCCGGGCGTGGGAAGCGAGAACGCTACCGCACAACCACGAGATGCGGGCACGTGTAATTGTTCCTCCACTTTAAAAACCATAACTTGATTCAAACGCCATGCCATGCATTTCTCCGGGCTATCCAGCCTACCTATCTCCAGCTACAGGACCGTCCAGAGAGTGATCAGAAGAAAACAGGAACCCGTTGAAGGCAGCAGCGTTGCAGGAAAGCATCAAGATTAGTGTAGCCAGCCATAATGAATATTTAAAAAGAAGCAACTGGAAGATAAAGTTAATATAATACTTTCATAGAATAACTGAGTGAAAATACTGAAAGAAGAGTATATTATTTTTGCCTTTATCCACCTAGCAGTGCAGTCGCATTATGTTATTGGTAACCGTTTAAAAGTAGTGGTCTATTCAAAAGCAGTGTCATTAACAAAAATGCTAGTCACTGAATTTGTACTTGAAATTTTACTGGTAACAGAAAATACAAATGTCTTTGTTGTACATGTGTCAGTGTTTTTGTACAAAAATATTATTTGGAAATGTTTGAACGTTTTACTAAACAACTACTGTACATTTACAAATGCCGCAGATGTTCCTCACAGTTAATACACACGAAAATAACACGTTTTTACAGACTTCAGCAGATTTGATTAGAAATGTGCTACTCATGTCGTATATACTATGCATGAAATTAGTCGCAGTTACGCGTTCTTAATTGTTTTTGTCATATTTTGGCATACGCTTTTTCTCTGTTACTTAACCTCAGACAAGTATCAACTCAAAAATAATTAGTTTCACTAGCCACACAATCCTTTCAGTGTTGGCTGCTTTATATTACGATCGCCGCTTGGCGATACGGTTAAAAAATGGTTCAAATGGCTCTTAGCACTATGGGACTTAACTTCTGAGGTCATCAGTCCCCTAGAACTTAGAACTACTTAAACCTAACTAACCTAAGGACACCACACACATCCATGTCCGAGGCAGGATTCGATCCTGCGACCGTAGCGGTCGCGCGGTTCCAGACTGTAGCGCCTAGAACCGCTCTCCCACCCCGGCCGGCTCGCGATACGGTTGTTTCGCTTTTTCTCTAAGTGGTGTTGGTCACATCCTGATTAAATAAAATCACAGATTTGTTGATGGCGTAAAATACGAGGCAGCAGGTTGTGGACCTATCTCCACTAAACGCACGGTCAGTGGGCTTAGACTTATAAATTTCAAGCGCTAATGCGCATCGTTTTCCCTTAGAGCACAATTGCATTGTTTATCTCAAATTTGGTAACATTTTGTTCAGAGTTACAGCACTCCGTCTTCAGGCCACAAGTGGCC
Organism: Schistocerca gregaria; assembly: GCF_023897955.1. NCBI lineage: Eukaryota > Metazoa > Arthropoda > Insecta > Orthoptera > Acrididae > Schistocerca > Schistocerca gregaria. The sequence goes on along the minus strand of NC_064921.1, from coordinate 524,292,236 downwards.
CACCGGGACCATCCGACCGCCGTGTCATCCTCAGATGAGGATGCGGATAGGTAGTGCGTGAGGTCAGCACACCGCTCTCCCGGTCGTTATGATGGTTTTCTTTGACCGGAACCGCTACTATTCGGTCGAGTAGCTCCTCAATTGGCATCACGAGGCTGAGTGCACCCCGAACAATGGCAACAGCGCATGGCGGCCTGCATGGTCACCCCTCCACGTGCCGGCCACGCCCGACAGCGCTTAACTTCGGTGATCTCACGGGAACCGGTGTATCCACTGTGGCAAGGCCGTTGCCTTATTCAGAGTTGGCAGTCACAAAATTGTTTAACATTGTTACACTTTATGTTATAATTTCAGTGTTGGTAAATTTTCGCGTAGTTTCTAATGCTCAAGACATCAGATTACGCAATATTCAATCAGTACGAAATATAAACCTTCTAAAGTTTGTAGATATCTCATGCTTTCGTGAGAAGATACCGCTCGTTTCGGATCCGAGAACCACCTTTAAGAAACTCGTATCTCGCCACGCGGGAGCAGAGGAAAAGGAGATGAGATGAGATTGTAAGAAGACGGAGAACAGCATCGCAGAGATTTCGTACCCATCTCTTTGTTAACATATCGTCGTGATTCGAGATGACAACTGCCACTGTGTACTGTAGTGACATCACTGTTTACCAAGACATTATGGCTCAAATGGCTCTGAGCACTATGGGACTCAACTGCTGCGGTCATCAGTCCCCTAGAACTTAGAACTACTTAAACCTAACTAACCTAAGGACATCGCACACATCCATGCCCGAGGCAGGATTCGAACCTGCGACCGTAGCAGCAGCGCGGCTCCGGACTCGAGCGCCTAGAACCGCACGACCACCGCGGCCGGCAAGACATTATGCTTATCAGTTTTAATGTCCTCCATTTCTTTGTACGGTAGGTTATTTTCCTTCTTTTTTGTGCTTGTTAACATGGACTTAAATTTGGCTCATTGATTTTAATTTACGCTGAGTAAATCAGCGATCTGTTCTTCGATGTTAAAACCTCTTATTATTTCCTTATATGCCGTGTGGGACAGAGCCCCCTACAACCTTTCAACACTGTATACCATCTTGCTAACTGGGAATAGATTTTGAGGCAACACAATCTCGCCATGAAAATAACGTGGTCTACACTGTTGCAGGCAATGACTGTTATGTTTTTACCTACCGAGAATAGTGGTCATCATGACATCTTCCACCTCTTTCGCATCAATGTTTATTTCAGGGGGAAAATTCGAGATTTATCTATATTGTTCTCGAGCGTTTACGAATGTTCCTGAATGATCTAAAATGAAGGGCCAGGGGAAAGAACCAGGTAACTCAACTTTAATGAGACTCGAGAAAAAGCAATTTTAACGTTTGAACTGTGATTTCATCAATAAATTAGAGCATACAATACTTTTACTTACATCCTGAGTGCATCGAATGTGGAAATAGCGTTATTGGCATCCGGAGTTTTTCCAGAGACAAGTAATTTCCCAAAATGCAATCAAACGTCGCTCTGTGAGGAGAAAGAAACAGGTTAAGCCAAGCGAAACATATGCAATAATTCTATAATAATCACGACTAAACCAATTTCTGGTTGTGATAATACGGCGACAGTACTCATATCACGTATATTTAGCTGTGCGGGAGCTGACTGACGAACATAATAGCACCAGGACGAAAAAAATCTTTATCAGGCTTTGGAAATCTGTGTGTGTTAGTCTGTAAATTAGGAGGATATCTAGAATAAAGAACGGAATTGGTCGAGTTAGATTACAGAAAACATATTATAACTACAAAGCTACAATGCACTGCACAAGTAAGGAATTCTGAAGTTAAACATACAATTGTAAGCAAGTGTGGCGGTTCAAACAACCTCTCCGTTGGTTGACAATGTAATGGCGTTTTTATGATTTCAGTTTCCGTTCCTCGGTGATAAATCGTTTGATATTTTAGCATACGGCAGTGGCTGCATTCAGATGATGCCTGAGTTTTGGAAAGCTATTTGGCAGCGTGAATTCAACAGTATTTTCCATTTCTTGATTAACACTGACAACCATCAAGGGAGATGGCTTACATTTGGCTGCTTCAGTCATTTCCTTGAAATCTTCTGGTGATTCCATCGGATTTTCAGTTCGAACGACCATACACAGAGAATTTGATTGAGGGTTACATAATGAATGAATGGGAAGACGGTGAAGTTTTTATTTTGACCACCAACACAATCAAAAATATAGAGGGTGTTCCAGGAGGACTGGTCAGTATTCGTGGATATGACACGATCGATCATTATAAGCGAAGAAGTTCTAGTAAACATAGGCTCTAAAGTGCATACCTAAACAACTATGAGCACTTGCTCATCTTCGCTTCTGTAAGAAGCATCTCTTCTACTGCAATTTTTTCTTGTTTTCGTCCATACAGCCTCCTCCTAAAATATAGAAAACTTGAAGCAGAACAAACTTGTTTCATATTATGGAAGGTGAAGAAGTGCCCATAGCTTGTAAGGTAACGGTTTGCATTTTAGACGTCATCTTTGCCAGACTTTTTTGCTTTGAATGGTCGTTCCTGTCATATCCCTGAATACTGTCCATTCCTCCTGGCACACCACGTATACGTCCTCATCCAAGGCATGCGTGATGAAGTGAAGAAGGAATGACGTCACTTAATCTGCGCCTTTTCTCGAGATGCATTAAGGATAAACACTAAAAAAAGATTCACCTGTTGCAATAACTGGATATTGTAGGAATACTGCCCATAAAAGTAGACGCCATTGGTGCTTTATTTGGCAGTGGTACATATTGTGCTAAGTTTATGCAGATAGCCAGCTTATGTTTGTTTTCTTTGCGTCTAGTATACTGGTGGATGACGAGATTGCGTAAGAATTCTGCTTGTTCTGCCTTCACGTGTCCGCTTCTTTCCTCTGAAAAAACTGACTTACCCCTCCTTTAACCTTAGAGCAAAAACTTGAATGCTAATATCTGCGGACTCGCATTTTTACTTTTTGTTTATTTTATTTTATTTTATTTTTCTTCTCCCGTTTTAGCCTCTCAACAGATGCGTATGATCAGCAGCAATTTCGAATAAAAAGTAACTTATCTGGTGCTTCAAACATTTTCGAAACTTCTGGAATACTCCATGGCGTTCTTCAGCGGCTTCTTTTGCGTTCTCGAACATTTATGAATGTTTTGGAATGTTCTCGGTGTTTAATAAAGAAATTAAAAGGTTCAAATGGCTCTAAGCACTATAGGACTAAACATCTGAGGTCATCAGTCCCCTCGACTTAGAACTACTTAAACCTAACTAACCTGAGGACATCACACACATCCATGCCCGAGGCAGGATTCGAACTTGCGACCACAGCAGTTGCGCGGTTCCGGACTGAAGCGCCTAGAACAGCTCGGCTACATCGAATTAAGAAATGAGTGACGGGATATTTTATTTCAGTTTAGAGCATTGATGAATACTTAAGTGGATTTGGGAAAAACTATTAATATTTAATGTACTTTTTAGCGTTCGAGAGTATTGTTAGTGTGAAATACTAACATTTTTAAGATACGTTTGAATGTCTTTCAGCTAGTACGCTATAAATGTAAAGATCAGCTGTGCAGTTATCCCATTTCAATAGCAACAATGGTGTCAGGTATAGCGAAAAATTGTTACGCCGACGCTGGTTTATGGGAGCAACATTAACGCCATTTCCTACTCATACGTAGAGCATCAGTAATATTAATAGAGTAGATAATCCGCAAATATTTCACTACTTTATCACGCAAGCATCAAAATTATTTATTTGTGTAACGACTGGAAACCTTTTTCTATTCGCAGTGGACCGGTGTCCCCAACATGCAATGCGCTGTTTGACAGTCAAGAATTATCACGTATGTTGTCGTTTGAAAGTAAGAACCGTCTTTCGTGGAAATTGTACAGTGAGAAGTAAGTCTCTACATTAATTCTTGGAAGATAATGAATGCAGTTAATCGAAATTAACCAAAATGTAAATAAAATGGTATGGCAAAAATCCATCCATATCGAACAAAATTACTACGCCAAAATTTGTATAGTAGGAGAGAATGAGGTTAAAAGGAATGCGCTTTAGAAACCACCATATGCAGCTTCCGGCATTTTCGAAAGTTTATGTTGTTATGAGACATCTGGGTGTGTTGCGTGCAGCGTTGCAAAATTGCGAGTTTTATGTATTCAATTGCTGTATAATATATTAAAGCCATTTGGAGGACATTACCAATTCTTCAGCTAGAGAGATTTGTGGCTTGTACAACTCTGTATGTTTTTAAAACTATTTATATAAGCGTGGAGAGTTAAACCGTACCTCTTTGGTCATGCACCAGCTTGTACCTTGAAACAGAACGTATGTTATTTGCAAATGAATTGAGTTTTTTTAATGTCATAACAACTCTCCCTCTCATGAAAATGGGAATTTGTGTTGTCTGCCAATAGTTTATATCTCAAAATGTTTGTAACTTGTAACTAGTTGTTGACAATGTTTCTTCTTAATTTGCATTTCCCTTTCTGTTTATTGGTTGGTAGTAGAGTAATAATGTAACACACAAGCTTTTAACTATAAGATTTTCTCTACTGCAACACTTTCAAATTTGCATAGAATATTTGTTCGTAGGTACATGGTCATGTGATACCTTGGAACAGTTATTCACATTTGGGAAAACCTTATTTTTCTGGAGTAATTTTTGTAGTTTTAGAAAAAGACTGCAGCGCACATAAAGCGAATGCTAACATTTCGAAATGAAATAAGAAAATATGTTTAAATTCGTTACAGGGCTGGTTAGTGGTGAAAGTCGGGGAAGTGTTCGAAGCAACAACGCTCGCCCCTAAGAGCGCCATTCATTGCGTCTCCAGGCTGGAAACACAGCTTCAGTCTGCTCCGAGACAAGAGTTTCGCAACGACCAAACGGCTCCATCAAGAAATACTAATCCGTATCGAGGCGCTTGAATTCGTATCAATTGCGGCAAAAGTTGACCGGCCTCATCCCAAAAACTCGGAACGAATGCGGACGTCAGCACAATGAACGGGCCGTTCTCCACGAACTTTCACTGTTCTTTGCTTCGTGCGTCGTGCACCAGTCAATTTTCGGCTATTGCGGGCCACCTTTTTTTTTAATGCCAGCAGATTTCGCCAACAGATGGGGAACCTTCTCGGTGCGTGACCCATTGGGCCTGGTGCTTTTCAATCACCAAGAGCTACAGATGGCTGATTTCTGACCGTGCTACGAATACAAAGCCACAGGAAAAAGGATATACCTACCGAATTTCTGTACATCACGTAACGCGAATTAGACTCATAGATCTCTATGTGGGAAATTTTCCCTTTCGTAACTCTGCTGAGGCCAGAGCGCTAACATCTACATCTGGGATGTAAAAACAGCAGGCCAACGCAAGTGTCAGTGCTGTCCAAGAAGGGAGCATCTGTCACATGATCGGTAAAAAAGAATTCCATAACACTCCGTTTATGTAAAGTCACGATAAAATGAATATTTTCAATTTGAAACTCCCGCCACATGGTGCTATGCTCTCATTGGCTCATCCTTGGTTATTACTTTTTTTGCTCGGTGATTATTGTTAGTGTTAAGCAAATATTAAATTATTGTTAGTGTTAAGCAAATATTCATCTACTTCCATTGTGGTCCAGGTAAGCTATAAGATTGGAAATCCCCGATCTACGGCATAAAATGGTCATATACACTTGTTGGAAAGGTTACTTTTCCCCTCTGAAGCCGGCCGCGGCGGCCGAGCGGTTCTAGGCGCTTCAGTCCGGAACCGCGTGACTGTTACGGTTGCAGGTTCGAATTCTGCCTCGGGCATGGATGTATGTGATGTCCTTAGGTTAGTTAGGTTTAAGTAGTTCTAAGTTCTAGGGGACTGATGACCTGAGAGTCTCATAGTGCTCAGAGCCCTCTGAACCATCATCCCCTCTGAAGCAGCACACATTATGTGTACGACCAGAACGTCTCTGAAGTACCACTGCGGTAACTGAAATGAAGTCTTATAACAGAACTTGTCAAAATTTTGCGGAACAGCAAGTTAGTAATACCTTTCATAGACTACAAGGAGGCGTTTCAGTGGCTCAAGGCTAAGGGGGGGAGGGGGGGGGGTGGCAAAGTACAAGACTACAGATTCGAATGCTCTGGGTGTAACTCCCGATCCGTTTTAGGGTTGTTACATGTCACTTTTCTCTTGTTTCACGTCTGTAAATGTTAATGTGAAAAATACCGAGTTGCACTGTGGTTCAGAACCCATTTCAACTTCAAGTCCCCCTACTGCTGGCTAGGGATGCCCATTCAAAGGTCGAAAGAATACAACAGTGTACCTCCTCTGGCGTGCAAACCAACCTTCAGATTGATGACAGCTTTACCTTTAATTCGAGAAAAAATTTATGATACAGGAGGCGTTATCATTGCTGCATGATAGGTAGCGAAGGTAAAGTTTTAGGATTCCAAAAATGAGTAATAAGAATTGTTCATGGTGTGAACCCAAGAACATCCTGCAAAGGCCTGCTTATGATACTGCCTACTGGTTCCCAATATCTTCATTCCTTAATGAAATTTCTCATTAAAAATTTATCCCTTTTTCAAATTAAAAGCATGTTTCTTTCGCAAACCAACAGTTGCATTCCTGGAATCAATGCTAGTAATAAGAACAATCTTCACTAACTTTGGTCCAGAAGGGTATCCACTACCCAAGAAAATATTTTCACTAAATTTTGAACAGCCATATAAAATATTTAATTTGTAATAAAGTTCAGTTTAAGAGAAGCCTAATGGATTTATTGGTGGGCAACTCTTTCTACCACACTGATGAATTTCTTAGTAGAACCAACTGATATGTGCATCTTACAATAATACCAAATTCAGGTTCCTCACCATTATGTTGAAATCATGCTCGGTAATTTCAGCGCCCAACTGAGTATGATAAAGACATATAGCACAGTAGTGTGAGACTACCAGGCACATATCAGAACTGTTAAAACTGAAGAAATATTTACCACCTTCTGCAGACAGTTCAATCTGCAGCTAATGCCTACATACTTCAAAGCCGTCCCATGAAAGAATAAAATGTACTCTTCAAAGTCCTACTGAGAAGATCTGAAGAACACACTGATCACCTTATTGGAACTAAGCTGGTTTCCAAAAAGGCAGGTCATGCCTGGAACAGATGTTCAACCTCAAGAGCATTCTGAGAACTAGAGTAGTAAGAAGCCAGAGCACAACAGTAATTTTCGTCAACTTCAAAAATATATATGACTAAATTGACAGTCAAACTTTATTTAGTGTGTGTGAATTCATAAGGGACCAAACTACTGAGATCATCGATCCCTACTTTATTGTTTTGGAGGAATTCAGAATGAAAAAAAATGAAGGAAAACATAAAATGAAACCTGACAAATACCAACTCAAAAGTCATGTACTTTGGAGAAATCTCTGATCCCTTTGGAATAAAGACAGGGATCAAGCTATCAGACAGATTAACCCCAGCTCTCTTTAATATCATCCTGAAGAAAATAATAAAAACCTGGGAAAAAGTTCTGGAGCTGGAAAAAAATGACTTGGCAATCAGGTGTATAGAGCTTCTGACCTTGCCCTTTTAGCTGGAAATTGGAAAGATGTGCAAAGAACCCTAGATATCTTACATGAAATTGCTGGAAAAATGTATATCAAAGTCACACATGAAAAAGACAGAATATACACTCCTGGAAATTGAAATAAGAACACCGTAAATTCATTGTCCCAGGAAGGGGAAACTTTATTGACACATTCCTGGGGTGAGATACATCACATGATCACACTGACAGAACCACAGGCACATAGACACAGGCAACAGAGCATGCACAATGTCGGCACTAGTACAGTGTATATCCACCTTTCGCAGCAATGCAGGCTGCTATTCTCCCATGGAGACGATCGTAGAGATGCTGGATGTAGTCCTGTGGAACGGCTTGCCATGCCATTTCCACCTGGCGCCTCAGTTGGACCAGCGTTCGTGCTGGACGTGCAGACCGCGTGAGACGACGCTTCATCCAGTCCCAAACATACTCAATGGGGGACAGATCCGGAGATCTTGCTGGCCAGGGTAGTTGACTTACACCTTCTAGAGCACGTTGGGTGGCACGGGATACATGCGGACGTGCATTGTCCTGTTGGAACAGCAAGTTCCCTTGCCGGTCTAGGAATGGTAAAACGATGGGTTCGATGACGGTTTGGATGTACCGTGCACTATTCAGTGTCCCCTCGACGATCACCAGAGGTGTACGGCCAGTGTAGGAGATCGCTCCCCACACCATGATGCCGGGTGTTGGCCCTGTGTGCCTTGGTCGTATGCAGTCCTGATTGTGGCGCTCACCTGCACGGCGCCAAACACGCTTACGACCATCATTGGCACCAAGGCAGAAGCGACTCTCATCACTGAAGACGACACGTCTCCATTCGTCCCTCCATTCACGCCTGTCGCGACACCACTGGAGGCGGGCTGCACGATGTTGGGGCGTGAGCGGAAGACGGCCTAACGGTGTGCGGACCGTAGCCCAGCTTCATGGAGACGGTTGCGAATGGTCCTCGCCGATACTCCAGGAGCAACAGTGTCCATAATTTGCTGGGAAGTGACGGTGCGGTCCCCTACGGCACTGCGTAGGATCCTACGGTCTTGGCGTGCATCCGTGCGTCGCTGCGGTCCGGTCCCAGGTCGACGGGCACGTGCACCTTCCGCCGACCACTGGCGACAACATCGATGTACTGTGGAGACCTCACGCCCCACGTGTTGAGCAATTCGGCGGTACGTCCACCCGGCCTCCCGCATGCCCACTATACGCCCTCGCTCAAAGTCCGTCAACTGCACATACGGTTCACGTCCACGCTGTCGCGGCATGCTACCAGTGTTAAAGACTGCGATGGAGCTCCGTATACCACGGCAAACTGGCTGACACTGACGGCGGCGGTGCACAAATGCTGCGCAGCTAGCGCCATTCGACGGCGAACACCGCGGTTCCTGGTGTGTCCGCTGTGCCATGCGTGTGATCATTGCTTGTACAGCCCTCTCGCAGTGTCCGGAGCAAGTATGGTGGGTCTGACACACCGGTGTCAATGTCTTCTTTTTTCCATTTCCAGGAGTGTATGTAATAAAGACACCAAGGAGAAAAATATATGGAGAAATATAGAGTTTTACAAGTACACCAAAAAATTAGCAGACTCAATGAGGAAACAATGGTTGAAATTTTAAGTGGTCTAGCAAGAATGGGCAAACACCGACTGAGCAAAAAGATTTTCAGTTACAATACATCATTAAAGGCCAACCTCTAAGTGGGTAGAAGATGTCAAAAGAGATGCACCTGAAACTGGTATTGCACTACATCTACATCTACATTCATACTCCGCAAGCCACCCAACTGTGTGTGACGGAGGGTACTTTACGTGCCAATGTCATTACCTCCTTTTTCTGTTCCAGTCGCGTATGGTTCGCGGGAAGAACAACTGTCTGAAAGCCTCCGTGCGCGCTCGAATCTCTCTAAATTTACATTCGTGATCTCCACGGGAGGTATAAGTAGTGGGAAGCAGTATATTCGATACCTCATCCAGAAACGCACCCTCTCGAAACCTGGCGAGCAAGCTACATCGCGATGCAGAGCGCCTCTCTTGCAGAGTCTGCCACTTGAGTTTGCTAAACATCTCCGTAACGCTGTCACGTTTACCAAATAACCCTGTGACGAAACGCGGAGCTCTTCTTTGGATCTTCTCTATCTCCTCCGTCAACCCGACCTGGTACGGATCCCACACTGATGAGCAATACTCAAGTACAGGTCGAACGAGTGTTTTGTAAGCTATCTCCTTTGTTGATGGACTACATTTTCAAAGGACTCTCCCAATGAATCTCAACCTGGCACCCACCTTACCAACAATTAATTTTATATTTTCATTCCACTTCAAATCGTTCCGTACGCATACTCCCAGATATTTTACAGAAGTAACTGCTACCAGTGTTTGTTCCGCTATCATATAATCATACAATAAAGGATCCTTCTTTCTATGTATTCGCAATACATTACATTTGTCTATGTTAAGGGTCAGTTGTCACTCCCTACACCAAGTGCCTATCCGCTGCAGATCATCCTGCATTTCGCTACAATTTTCTAATGCTGCAACTTCTCTGTATACTACAACATCATCCGCGAAAAGCCGCATGGAACTTCCGACACTATCTACTAGGTCATTTATATATATTGTGAAAAGCAATGGTCCCATAACACTCCCCTGTGGCACGCCAGAGGTTACTTTAACGTCTGTAGACGTCTCTCCATTGATAACAACATGCTGTGTTCTGTTTGCTAAAAACTCTTCAATCCAGCCACACAGCTGGTCTGATATTCCGTAGGCTCTTACTTTGTTTATCAGGCGACAGTGCGGAACTTATCGAACGCCTTCCGGAAATCTAGGAAAATAGCATCTACCTGGGAGCCTGTATCTAATAATTTCTGGGTCTCATGAACAAATAAAGCCAGTTGGGTCTCACACGATCGCTGTTTCCGGAATCCATGTTGATTCATACAGAGTAGATTCTGGGTTTCCAAAAACGACATGATACCCGAGCTAAAAACATGTTCTAAAATTCTACAACAGATCGACGTCAGAGGTATAGGTCTATAGTTTTGCGCATCTGCCCTACGACTCTTTTTGAAGACTGGGACTACCTGTGCTCTTTTCCAATCGTTTGGAACCTTCCGTTCCTCTAGAGACTTGCGGTACACGACTATTAGAAGGGGGGGCAAGTTCTTTCGCGTACTCTGTGTAGAATCGAATTGGTATTCCGTCAGGTCCAGTGGACTTTCCTCTGTTGAGTGATTTCAGTTGCTTTTCTATTCCTTGGACACTTATTTCGATGTCAGCCATTTTTTCATTTGTGCGAGGATTTAGAGAAGGAACTGCAGTGCGGTCTTCCTCTGTGAAACAGCTTTGGAAAAAGGTATTTAGTATTTCAGCTTTACGCGTGTCATCCTCTGTTTCAAAGCCATCCTCATCCCGGTGTGTCTGGATATGCTGTTTCGAGCCACTTACTGATTTAACATAAGACCAGAACTTCCTAGGATTTTCTGTCAAGTCGGTACATAGAATTTTACTTTCGAATTCACTGAACGCTTCACGCATAGCCCTCTTTACGCTAACTTTGTCATCGTTTAGGTTCTGTTTGTCTGAGAGGTTTTGGCTGCGTTTAAACTTGGAGTGAAGCTCTCTTTGCTTCCGCAGTAGTTTCCTAACTTTGTTGTTGAACCACGGTGGGTTTTTCCCGTCCCTCACAGTTTTACTCGGCACGTGCCTGTCTAAAACGCATTTTACAGTTGCCTTGAATTTTTTCCATAAACACTCAACATTGTCAGTGTCGGAACAGAAATTTTCGTTTTGATCTGTTAGGTAGTCTGAAATCTGCCTTCTATTACTCTTGCTAAACAGATAAACCTTCCTCCCTTTTTTTTATATTCCTATTAACTTCCATATTCACGGATGCTGCAACGGCCTTATGATCACTGATTCCCTGTTCTGCACTTACAGAGTCGAAAAGTTCGGGTCTGTTTGTTATGAGTAGGTCCAAGATGTTATCTCCACGAGTCGGTTCTCTGTTTAATTGCATGAGGTAATTTTCGGATAGTACACTCAGTATAATGTCACTCGATGCTCTGTCCCTACCACCAGTCCTAAACATCTGAGAAAATTTATGTGAAATGTATTCCAAATTTTCTCGCAGCTGTTCTGCCACTAATGCTGCTGAGTCGGGAGGTCGGTAAAAGGAGCCAATTATTAACCTAGCTCGGTTGTTGAGTGTAACCTCCACCCATAATATTTCGCAGGAACTATCCACTTCTACTTCACTACAGGATAATCTACTACTAACAGCGACAAACACGCCACCACCGGTTGCATGCAATCTATACTTTCTAAACACCGTCTGTGCCTTTGTACAAATTTCGGCTGAATTTATCTCTGGCTTCAGCCAGCTTTCTGAACCTATAACGATTTCAGCTTCGGTGCTTTCTATCAGCGCTTGAAGTTCCGGTACTTTACCAATGCAGCTTCGACAGTTTACAATTACAATACCGATTGCTGCTTGGTCCCCGCATGTCCTGACTTTGCCCGGCACCCTTTGAAGCGGTTGCCCTTTCTGTACTTGCCCGAGGCTATCTAACCTAAAAAACCGCCCAGTCCACGCCACACAGCCCCTGCTACCCGTGTAGCCGCTTGCTGCGTGTAGTGGACTCCTGACCTATCCAGCGGAACCCGAAACCCCACCATCCTACGGCGCAAGTCGAGGAATCTGCAGCCCACACGGTCGCAGAACTGTCTCAGCCTCTGATTCAGACCCTCCACTCGGCTCTGTACCAAAGGTCCGCAGACAGTCTTGTCGACGATGCTGCAGATGGTGAGCTCTGCTTTCATCCCGCTAGCGAGACTGGCAGTCTTCACCAAATAAGATAGCCGCCAGAAGCCTAAGAGGATTTCCTCCGATCCATAGCGACGCACATCATTGGTGCCGACCACCTGCAGATGGGTGCACCCTGTACCCTTCATGGCATCTGGAAGGACCCTTTCCACATCTGGAATGACTCCCCCCGGTATGCACATTTGTTTTCTTCCCCTCTCTTGCTGCCATATCCCTAAGGGACCCCATTACGTGCCTGACATTGGAGCTCCCATCTACCAGTGAGCACACCCTCTGCGACTGCCCGCATCTTGCAGACTGAGGGGCAACCTCTGGATTAGGACAAGCAGACATCTCCGGCTGAACATCAGTATCAGCCAGAGACAGCCTGAAACCGGTTCGTCAGACAAACTGGAGAGGCCTTCCGTTCAGCCCTCCGGACCCTATCCATGCTAAAAACTGTTGTGCAAAGAACGTCTGAATTAATCTATAGAGAGCACAAACAATTCGACACAAAATTTAAATGGTTATTAAAATACAAGAGTGCCTAGTAAATGCCGTAATGCTGCTACTAGAAATGATCCACAACAGAAAAGTATTCAGAAGTGAAGTAAATGGTTTAAAATCATTTGAAGAGAAACAGCTAACAAGTAGGTTCACACATTACATTTCTGAGGAGGAGAGAAAGGAAAGAAGTGAAGGAATGCAGAGGTTCTCAGAAGAGAGAAAAAGAAAGGCCAAAAAGCCTTAAGCTCTATGTGGACCATAGTTGACCAAATTCTGAAGGAACAAAATCAAATAACACAAACATAGGGGATAGTCAGATTTAAAAAGGATAGACAGGAAAAAGTAAGAAAACTGTTCTTTATTTCAAAAGTAGTCACCACAACTATCAATAGATTTGCTCCACTGTGAGACAAGAAAATGCCTTCACGCAAAAAGGTTTGCAATTGTACCCACATGCGCACCTCTTCATCTAAAGCAAACTGATGGCCACAAATGACTTTCTTCAGCCCACATATTGCCAAGGTTGTTTCGACTGTGCTGCAGGAGCACATTCTTCATCACAGTCCCAATCTTTTCCCATGCAATTTTTGGAGCCCTGAAGAAAGACATTTGCAGCAGTTGATTTGCTTCAGACGAAGGGGGGAGGGGGAGTACAACAACACACATTATTCCATGAAGGTCTCATCTCACAGTGAGATAAAGGTATTCAGAGTTACGGTGATTACTTTTAAAATAAAGAACAGTTTACTTATTTTTCACCATCTGTCATTTTTTTAAATTTGACTGTTCCTTGTACCTGCATTATTTGATATTGTTTATCTTCCAGATTTGGCCAACTGTCTTCCCAGAATCTCCTCATTCTTTCACTTCAGATCTTTCTCTTATCCTTCAAAATGTGTGGACCTCCTCACAGGTTGCTTCCCTTCAAATGATTTTGTAGTGTTGACTTTGCTTCTGAATTCTTCTCTGTTTTGGATTGCCTCTTGTGCAATACCAGTCTCAATCTCTCCCCATGTGACTTCCATATTTTTTGAGCCATGAAGAAAGACATTCATGGCCACCAGTTTGCTTTGGATAAAAATATGCACGCCTGGGTACAATCATCTTTGTGTAGGCAACTGCAAACCTTTTTCCATGAAGGCATTAAGCAGCTGGTCTCACAGTAGGATAAGTGTGTTAGCAGTTATGGTGATTACTTTTGAAATAATAAACAGTTTACTTACTTTTCTCCATCCGTCTCATTTCTATTTGTCTGCCCCTTATATTACTTACAATATGACTTCAGTACACATTGAGTGTAGTAATGCAATCATTGTAAATAAGTGTTGTAAAATGACTTTTCTGTTTGATGATGCATGTCTGCAATAGTCTAAGGATTATCACTCGTAATTTAGTGTATATGACATTTACATATTTTGAAATAAGTTCATGGTTAGTTTTTAAAAAATATATGTTTAAGGTTTTTTGACTTATTAAAGTTCCTTGAGGATCAGTTCACTTGGTATCTGTGGAAGATACATAGTGTATCTGGTTTTCTTTGTACATAATTATTTACATTCTTGGTTTTGGACATGTAAGTGCATCCTGTAGGATCTGCTCACTATGAATTTACTGGAACAGAAAATACTTCTTATGTAACCTACTACTTCATTAGAATTTATGTATGGTCCTGCACAGGTGATTCAACCATACTCATATAACTCATGCCTCAGGCCCCACATTGTCAAGAACTCCACAGCATCTCTGTCCTATTGTTCAGGGGAAAATTAAGCTTAGGAATTTATAATCGAAAATAATAATAGAGTTAATTGTAATGTACACAGGGTTGTGCAATATTTTTAATGTACAGTAAGTAATACATCAATGACATGAACTTGTGTGTATTAATTTTTTGAAATTGTGAAGAAAATGTTCAGCATAATTCTATTTTATTGGGCCATGTCACAAGAATTAAGACTAATGATACTCTCATTCACTTAGTGCCGTTGTTTTCTTCCAGTTTTATTTTTATTTCATGATTTTGAGTTCAGCCACAGTGACGGTCTTTACAGTACATTAATCTAGCATATTTGAATGTGCTTCTGTAAAGTTTAACACATATTTTAATAAGAAAGAAACACTCAAATACGATTGTGTTTTCATTTTGTCTTGCTCAATGTTGCAGTGTTAGGTTTCCAGTTTCTCTATGAGTTGTCAGGATTTCTGTCATGACATTTTACTGTGTGGCATAGTCCCACAGAGTGTGTCATGAATTTTGTTCTGTCCTGAGGTCTAATCCCATAAGTTTAAAACACAACACATTTTCCTATTTAACGCAAACTGTAGTAATTTATAATCAACTGTGAAACAGTCTGTACAAGTCAGTACATGTAACAGAGGGAAACATGTCAGTTATGCTTGCCAGT
This sequence comes from Schistocerca gregaria, assembly GCF_023897955.1. Lineage (NCBI taxonomy): Eukaryota > Metazoa > Arthropoda > Insecta > Orthoptera > Acrididae > Schistocerca > Schistocerca gregaria. Next base: position 524,276,881 of record NC_064921.1, on the reverse strand, counting down.
AATTTGAAGGATACGAATAAAATAGTTTCAGCATCAGTCACTTGTTTATTTTGCCACTAAGCATTTCGATGTTTCAGACCATCATCTTCAGGTGGAGAATTGTTTATTTACATGGATGGTGTTGGTGAAGAGTACATCTTTACACAGTTGCAGACCAAGAGCAGTATAAGTTACTTTTGTGTCTTTTGCTAATGATAAAAATTGTTGATTTAGAAAAGGCACTTTAGAGGTTAAAAATCATGAATTTCTGACAGTGAATTTTACTTACAGCTGTGTATTTAAATGGTAAATTATGAGAATGCTTTAATTACTTTGTCAAAGCTTTTGAAAAAGTCAGTTGAGCCTGTTTCACTACTTTCATTGAGCAGATGTTCCCCAAGTTTTTTCTGTGTATGTAGATTTCTAGTTCCCCATATCTGTGTACTTTGTTCAGTGTATGCAGTATTTCAAGGTTGCTTTTGATATTGTCAGATGGATGTCCTGCATCTATTATATGGGAGGCTATTGCAGATTTCTGTAGTATGGTGTACTGGAAGGCACTGATGTGTTCTTTGAGTCTGGTGTGGAAGCTATGGCCTGTTTGACCTATGTGCTGAACTCGGCATTTACTACATATGATTTTATATATGCCAGAGGATGAAAATTTATCTTGACTGCTTTTTAAATTATGAGGAAGTTTTTGGCATATTTTATTGTTTATTTGGATTGCAATTCTTATTTTGTGCCACTTGAAAATATTGGCAATTTTTTGGGAGATGTTACTGAGAAAGGGGATGCGTGTTGATAGTTTTTTTTTCCCTTTTTTGTTGTTATTAGTTCATTCTGTGTCTTCCAAATTTGCAGGAGTTTTTTTCCATTTTTGTGGTTATTTGTTCTTTCTGTGTCTTCCAAATTTGCAGGAAACCACCCACCATAGACATAAACATACATGCTTCCTCCTGCCACCCAAATGCGCATAAACTAGCAGCTTACCGCTCAATAATCCACAGAGCTCTAAAAATCCAATTGAGTGATGAGAGTCTCCAGAATCAAATAAAAATCATGAAACAAATAACTGTAGCTAATGGATATAAACCCACAGTAATAGACAATTCGATTAACAAAATAAAAAAATGAATAAAATAACCATCAAAATTCAAGGAAGTACATTAACAACATGTATCCCCTTCCTCAGTAACATCGCCCAAAAAATTGCCAATATTTTCAAGTGGCACAAAATAAGAATTGCATTCCAAATAAACAATAAAATATGCCAAAAACTTCCTCATAATTTAAAAAGCTGTCAAGATAAATTTTCATCCTCTGGCATACATAAAATCATATGTAGTAAATGTCGAGCTCAGCACATAGGTCAAACTGGACATAACTTCCACACCAGATTCACAGAACAAATCAGTGCCTTCTGATACAACAAACCACACAAATCAGCAATAGCCTCCCATATAAAAGATACATGACATCCATTTGACAATGTTGAAAGAAATCTTGAAATACTACATCAACTGAACAAAGGTCACAGATTCTCTCTAGAATTTCACTAGAAATCTATACACACAGGATAAAAACTTGGGGAACATCTACTCAGTGACAATAGTGAAACAGGCTCAACCAACTTTTTCAAAAGCTTTGGTAAAGTACTTAAAGCATTCTCATAATTTATAGTTTAAATGTACAGCAATTAATGTAATCACTCCTATTCATCTCTCAATAAGTTCAACTTGCAAAACATATGTATGATCTGTTGTCATCTTTTATATATAAGAAATTAATATAATAATTGAAGTGTGCATACATCTGTATTAAAGGGAGCCCATTAACATGTTCTAAAACAAAAGGAAAACATATTTAAGTATATAACTATTTAATCATTATTTTTGTATCCAATGCAGTACATTCACATTTTAGAAAATACATACAAGGGTTGGAACTTAAATAGTGGCATTGATTTATTTACAACCAATACAAAAGAGTTACATGTTTGCACCTGTTATTGTCCTTCAAAGTAGCCATCAGCATTGTGTAGAACCCATTGCCAGCAATGTGGAAGGCATAGTATGCTGTTAGCAGAGCCTGTTCTGTTATGGTATGGATGGAGTGGTCTACTGCCTGTCCAATCTCTGGAACAGTTCTGAACTGAATTCCACTAAGTGGTTGCTTCATCTACGGAATCAAATCAAAGTCACAAGGACTTAAGTCTGGGGAGTATGGTGGATAGCACAGTACTTCCCAGTCCCTTCGACCAAACAGATCAGCCACAGCTTGCACTGTATGTGCCCACGCATTGTTGTGCAAAATGATGGGTGGGTTAAGCAGAAAATGTTGCCACTTCTTTCGCAAAGCTGGTCACAGGTGATGCTCCAAAAACAAACAGTAATACTGTGCACTGACATTCTCCTGTAGAGGAACGTAATGTGTTAGGATGACACCATCACAGTCGTACACGAGAATCACCATAACTTTAGACCGCTCCATTCGCACCATCAATAGAACAGGCTCTGCTAACAGTATACTACACCTTACACACCACTGGCAGTGGGTTCTATACAATGCTGGTGACTACTTTAAAGGACAGTAACAGGTGCAAACATGTAACTCTTTTGCATCAGTTGTGAATAAATAGTTGCCGCTATTTAAGTTCCAATCTTCGTATGTAGCTACCTGACATGACAAGAGAGTTGTGTGCATATCAGTATTATGGTGAGGAAAGGAAAACTTATCTTTGTAGAAACTATCTAATCTTGCATCTCTGTATCTGTTATAAGCAAATATCTGTAACATGTACAACTTCTTTGCAATGACAGTGTAAATGTAATTTGTAGTGGAGAAGACATATAGCAGGCAACAGTATGCAGAGCTTTTACAACTCTGCCATCCCTGTAAGCATAGTCTGTTAGAAATTTGTTTTTTAACCTCTAAATTGCCTTTTCTATGTGAACTATTTTTATCATTAGCAAAAGCTGCAAAATAATTTACACTGCCCTCGGTCTGCAACTGTGGAAAGATGTACTCTTCACCAACACCAGCCGTGTAAATAAACAATTCTCCACTTGGAGATGATGGTCTGGACCATCAAAATGCTTTGTGGCTGATGTAGAAACTGTTTTATTTGTATTGATAAACAGTTGCAGCCCACATAATGCTGTCCCTTATGGACAAAATACTCAATTTGAAGGATGATAAAAGCAATTACCTTAGTCTCCGATTTAGTGAAAGCAGCAGCAAGAGAAGCCTGTCTATTTCTGCAGTTTTGGTGTGTAAATAGTCCAAGAATTTAGTAGGCTGAAATTTTATTTCAACTTTATGAGAGACTTACTATTCGAAAGAGGTGAGATATTCATCTGTTCACACTTGGTGACAATGTTAATCCAGCTATAAGCAACATGAGTGCAAATTGTCGCCCTCTCCAGCATTTAGAACAACATGACATATACAGTGCTGAGCCTTTGCCATGTGACAACATGTGACCATTTCTTATGTAAATGTTGTTCTGTTCACTTTTTAAGACACAATGTACACTACTTTAACCAGCAGGTGAGGTCAGTGCACTGAAATCTGTTTATATACTATATTAACATCCTAATGCAGACATGTTTTTTTTTCATATTTTGCCTGTTAACAGACAGGGGAAACTTCTATCCAGCCTACCAGCATGTAAATGAGAATAAGGAACTGCACAGAAACCACTCAGAAGCTGACCATCAGAACTGACTCAGAATGATCCGAAGCCAAATCTGTCACATTTAACACATTACTGTGTAGCCACTTCAGGGGGTTAACAACTTTCTTACTGGGAAATGAAGAAAACATTAGGTGGTTTTTAACTATTGGCATGTCCAAACAGTAGTGTTTTTTCTTTTTTTGCTATGTTAAAGGAGATAATAAAAATCAACTGCAGTGGAAAGTTTTAGTGTTTTGTGTGTTTATTATATTGGTCAGACAATGGTTCACAACTGGAAGTCAATAGTGTCTGTTAGTGCACAGCTAACTTAAATAAAATATGAAAAGTTTGTTAAATATGAAAAGGTTGTTCTGAGGCCACTATCATTAGAAAATGTTTGTTATAAATATGCATATTCTATGATGAGGCTTTCTCATGGTTTCATGGTCCTTCAACCACTTTCCATAGAAACTCATGAAGTAGCATGTGAACAACCAACCACATTGGCTGTTTCTGAGATGCACATTTGCAGGAGCCAGGCCATAACAATCTACCATCTTTCAAAGTCTGTTATGTCAGTAGATGTCCTCATCTGCAATCTGTACTCAGCTCTACATTGCTTCTGCACTTTCCGTACTGCGTCATGTGTGTGCAGCACCAGCAGGCACCTTTAAACTCGCCGTAGGCAGATATAATGTTTTGGTGCATCAGTGTATTTTTCTAAATCAGGAATAGAAAAGTTATCTCAGGTTCACAATGTTGCAAAATAGACTAACCAATTTATCTTTAATTGGTACTGTACATGACATCTATGTTGAAATTAGTGGTGTCAAAGATTTTGCAAAAACTATTGCTCAGAAAGTAGATTTTCTGTAAATATATTAATTCGTTTTAAAACTGAATAACATTCTTTGTTTTAGTGTTGTGTCTATGCAACTAAACAAATACTCTAAAATTGTATTTTTGTGTAAATCCTAAAACAAAATTAATATCCTGACAAATTTTTGAATATTGGAGCTGGGTTAGGTAGTCAACCAAACTTTGACATGAGCTGGGAATGTCAACCTAGTGTTCATGCCCCAGTGACAGATGGTGATGTAGCTAGGCTGTTTGGCAACCAATGCACTGTTTTATCATGTCATCCCCATCAACCCCACAAATACTTTAAATAATATGTTTTCCAGAAGAAATTCTTTTGATGTGAATAGTTAAGCAATCAAAGTATAATCTTAATTATTTTATAAACAGTTTTTACAGATGTAAGTAACACAGTTTAAGTGATTAATTAATGAAGCAGTATGAATAACCAAAGATCTTCTGTGGCTTAGTATCTCTTTCTTCTAATTTTTTCTGCAGCAAATTTTGAAATTGTATCATCAAAATCAGCCCGTGCCTGTAGCCACACTACTTTCCACTGACAAACTAGAGACTCATGCTTGACTCATAGTGGACTTAATACAATTCTTAATTACAATGCCTGACAAAAAGTGTGAAGCACTCAGAGGACATAGTTTGATGTCAATGAAACTTCGTATATGTACACACCAATGGCAGGTACATCAATAACAGCTGCAATTCTCTCTGGCAGGTGGAATGGACACCAGAGTCCATTAGTGTTGTTATATTTAGTGTTGTCAACAGGCCTGTTGGTGCATGTAAGAGGTGTGAACAGTGTAAGATGTTAAGAGATCACTGTCAAGGATCAGCAGATGCTGCACACTTGAGTTAGACAGAAATGTCAGCACCTGTCAGTGTTTGAGAGTCCTCAGTGTGGATTTTCATTTGACTGGCTGGCAAAATCATGGAATATCCAGATCTGCAGGGAATCTCGATGGGATGGTGTCCCAATGTTGGACTGCATGGGGATGTGCACACAGATATACTAGTCATCAAGGCTCCAGTTGACAACGTTTGACCGCTATAAGGGAGTAATCACCATATTGTGCCCCAAGCATGTCATAAAACCTTCACATCTGTGTCTGCCATCTGAGAACAAGTAAAGGACTCCCTGAAAAATTCTGTATCATCTCATACCAATGGTCAGAAACTAGCAGCAGCCAGACTAGGAGACTAGGGAATTATCGTTCCAGGTATAGGCTGCAATTAAACCCATAACACAAATGCTGCATCTGAAGTGGTGGTATGACTTGGAAGCATGGACTGCTGGTGAATAACACCACATTGTGTTCAGTGAGGAATCATGGTTCTGCACTCTCTCAGCTGAAAATCATTGGCCAGTTTGGCAGCGACAAGGGGAGAGGTTCCATTCTTCAAATGTTTCAGAGAGTCACAGCAGTGTTACTCTTGGTGTCATGGTATGGCGTGCCATCAGGTATGACTTCAGATCATGGCTGCTAATGATTTAAAGGACTCTGGCAGCACGATGGTATGTCATGTACATCTTGCCTCTTCATGTGTTACCTCTCATGCTGCAGAATTGTGGTGCCATTTTTCAACAGCACAATGATTGCCCACATGTGGTATACATCCCTATGAGCTGTCTGTGTGATGCTGCCTGATTTCAAGCAAGAGTGAGTGCAGTGTCATACTAATAAGTGGGCTCATACTGTGAAGTTCTTTGCAAATTTGGTTTAGTTTTGTAATCACTGAATAACATCACACAGCCTCTCAACGCATGAAGTTTCATTTCATTTCCTACTCCACTTCTCAGTGCTTCACTTTTTTGTCAGACAGAGTAGTCTGAGTTTTAAGAACCTCTTACATGATGCTACCAAAAAACACAAAGTTAATAAAAAAAATCTAAATCTCATCATAATCCTCAACTAAACTTTTTACAGTTGTGTGACTATTTCTGAGTCTTAATCAGAGTGCTGGGGTGTAAAACAGCAAACAACCTGATATGCTTTCCATGGTTTTGCAACTTCTATAAATTTCTGGTAGAAACATTCTCAAAGCTGAGTAAAGCTCCAAAAAAGTCACACAAAATAAACCTGTTGTAAAAGCGTGTAATCTGCACAGACTGAGAGAGTAGTTCAGACACAGTGTATGACAGAGTCTTAGGATTAAGTTCATACATTCTTGCTTCAACACCTGAAAACATTCCAGCCATTACAGAAACACTGCCTTAACCTTGTCCTCAGCATATTGTTATATCCAGGCCATCCTATTCGGTAGCATGTAAAATATTTTTTCTTCTGTTAATAGCTTCTTTTTCCAATTCGATAAAAATATTAATGGTTCCAGTTCTTTTACATAAGGAAGCAGTATTCAAAATTTTATGACAACTGTGATTATAGTGTAAATGAATAGCTGCAGTAAACTTGCAGCAAATAAGTGTATTGCTTTACTATTGTCAGTAGTATTTGTAACCGTTTAATGTTAATGAATATTTTGAGCAAAAGTATTAGAAATCAGATTTTATTTATATGTAAATGTCAGCTATTTATTCTGTATAAAATAGCATTCCATTCACTTTTGTTAGTCATCAGAGCTGTATATGTAATTTTGAATGCGATATCATGCAGCATACTTTGCCCCTTGTGTTGTATGGGATACTCTACACCCTTGTGTTTTTTATGCTATATATTTTGTGTCAAAACTCACACAATGTGCATTGTATCTGGATGAATGAGCTATTAGTAATGTTTTTCTACTTTTTAGTTTTCTATGTGAGTGCAATAATTCTTTCACTGATGTGATGTAAGAGCAAGATATCCAGCTTGTTGTCATAGTATACAGGGTGTTTTTTTTTTTTTTTTTTTTTTAAATTACAAACTGACATGGCACATCTGGCATACAACAGGGACCTGTAATCACATAGGAATCAGGGGTCACAGAGACCATCCAGCACTACTAAATGGTGTTGCAGTTATTTAGTCACATGATACAAATGGATGCCCACTACACAAGATGCTCCAAGTTTTGACCACATGAATTGAGACATGCCTGAAATCGACACTGCATTGAATGGTGCATCCTCTAAAAAGTACGTGATGCATCTCAAAGACACCTTGCTGCCACAGTAATTCTACCCTCCAGGTCTTTCAGGGATGTAACAGAATCCAGGAAGTTTTGTCAACCCCACAGAGCTGGTCATTGGATTTAGATTGTATCCCCCTGCCCCCTCTTACCTGCACTGCCCCCTAACTACATTAGTGGGTTAATGCCATCTGTGGGGAAATCCATAAGGTATGATCATTTTCAATGCTACAGACAGACTCTAGATCATCCACACGTGTCCTACACATGATAGTCAGACGCAGGAACTGCAGTGCAATTTTCGTTAATGGAGTAAATCAAAATTCAGAACTTGAGTTTCAGTTTTACTGTCATCTGTTTCAATACTAATTTGGCCAATAACCAAACTCATTAACTCCGTTGTTTATCTTCATATGCAGTCAAATCTTCTTGTCTTTATCTGATGGTCTGTAAATAGATGGTTCAAATGGATCTGAGCACTATGGGACTTAACTTCTGAGGTCATCAGTCCCCTATAACTTAGAACTACTTAAACCTAACTAACCTAATGACATCACACACATCCATGCCCGAGGTAGGATTCGAACCTGCGACCGTAGCTGTCGCTCGGCTCCAGACTGTATCGCCTAGAACCACAAGGCCACTCCGTCCAGCCAGTAAATAGAATTTTACTTAAATATTCATTCCTTCTTACAGCTCTTTTCACTTCACTAGACCGTTGCTTGTTTGAAATTATAGAGAGCCTTTTGAAAATGTTGCCTGACAGCCTATGTTCCTTTGACAGTTTCCTGAGCTCAGCATTAAAATGCAGTCAACCTTGGCAGTACAAACACATTCAACAGTTCAGGAACATGACAATCATTTGCAGCCTAATGAACTCATTGGTTAGCTGCTAAATGAATGATGAATTCAGAGTAGGCCACACCAGTAGTAGCTGACACCTTGAGGAAGACTAAATGAATGAAGGAAAGTGGTATGAATTTAACACCAGCTGACATAAATTTCATTGGAGATAGAGGCAGATGGTCAAGGCTGTGGAAGAAAACTGATCATCATCTTATTGCAGAAACCTTCCCAGATGCCATTACAAATGATTTAGGAACATTGTGAGTGTTGTTTTAGTAAGTCGCTGTTTATTGCTTGAAATCTAGTCTTGTTTAGCCCCAAAATTAAATTAGAACTGAAACCTTATGTGGCATAGATCCATCAAGAATTTACACTACTTCCAAGGATTTTTTTTGGGAGGGGGAAGGTGGGTGGGGGCGAACTGTTGACCACACACCAACAACATTATCTGACAAGAAAACTAAGCAATGTGTCATGAACATGTCTATCACAAATCATCAAGAAGTGTATGAGAGGACCAAGGGTGAAATTCAAAAATGACAAGCATCAATATTCAATATTTTGACAATCTGAAAATGTGTGTCAATTAGAAACTCATCTCCCAACAGTGAACTAGAAGCACAGTGGTTTGATGTTAAATGTCTGACATATCTGCGAGAAATCATTGGCATTGATGAAATGTGGATGTGAAAGCTTAAAACAGGATTCAAATCTCAGTCAACAGAGACCCAAAAATTCTTTTAACAGCTCTAATGCAGAAGTGGAATTTGCATATCTTAATAATGCAAATACCGTGTGATCCATATAACACTAACAAGGGATAGTGGACATATACAAAGTGGACAAAATGTCCTCTGGGTTGGATGATGTACCTGTATCAATAATTAAGAAAATTGCTCCATGTGTTGTCAAACCTATAGTGCACATAGCAAACTTGTCCCTTAGTGAAGGAATATTTCTGAATAAACTTAAAATCTCTAAAGTGATACCTCTAAACAAAAATGGTGACAGGCATAAGATAGAAAATTACCGACCTATATCTCTCCTCCCAGCCTTCTCCAAAAAACTTGAGGAATTAATGAAAATCAGGGATACAAAATATCTAGAAAAACATAATCTAATAAATAACAGTCAACATGGCTTTTGAGCAGGGCACAGTACAAAAACAGCCATATTGGACTACACAACAGAAATAGTAAGAAATTTGAAGTCAAATAAACAGGTTGTTTGAATTAATCTAGATTTATCCAAAGCCTTCGATACTGTGAACCATGTAATATTACCAGAGAAACTTGAAGCAATAGGCATCAGGGGTACTGTTAAAAAATGGTTTGAATCTTATCCGCATAACAGGTCATAAGTTGTTGAGCTGAGGTCATCCAACAATCTTCACAATTTTAAACTCATATCTGAACCAAAACAAATTGAAATAGGTGTTCCACAGGGCAGCATTCTGGGCTCATTGTTATTTCTAAGTTATATCAATGATATACAGGCTCCAGACAGCTCAGCCAAAATTCTACTATTTGCAGATGAAATGAGTATCATAATTAGTGATATAAAAGAATCATTGTGCACTACAGCAGAAAAGATGCTCTCATACATACAATCATGGTTTTATTCAAATAAGCTGACATTAAATACAAAGAAAACAAAGTTCATACAGTATGGAAGCAAGTGTCAAGGGGAAAATATGTGCCTTATGCTGGATAGCAAACAAATAGAAAAAGTGTGCACCACAAAGTTTCTGGGAATGCGAATTGACCAAGATTTAAACTGGAAAGAACACAGTGTATATCTTACTCAGAAACTTAGCTCAGCATGTTTTGTCTTAAGAATAATATCCAATGTATGTAGCAAAGAATGTATTAGAGTGGTGTACTTTAGTTATTTCCAATCAGTTGCAAGCTATGGCATAAGTTTTTGGGGAAAAACCAGGTCAAGACTAAATAACATTTTTATTATGCAAAAAAGAGCTATTCATATCATGAGACACAGTCCACCACAAACTCACTGTAGACCCTTATTCAAACAACTAAAGATACAATACCATCAATATATATTTTTAAATGCCTGGAAATGATCAGTAAAAATAACTGCGATCTCCAAGCCAACTCAAGCTACCATGATCACAATACAAGGCATTGTAAAGATTTCCACATTCCCTGTGTAGCAAAAACTAGAAGTCAGAAACATGTCAGCTACTTAGGAATAAAGCTTTTAAATGCACTTCCATCTCAAATTAAAGAATTGAAAGGCAAAAATAATTTCAAGTGTGAAGTAAAAAAATACTTGATGGAAAAATGCTACTTCAGTGTAAAAGAATATCTGTCTCAAACTAATTTAATTATGTTTACAACTTCGTAATTATGGTACTTAGGAAAAATCTGTTAAATATCCATAATACGTGTTGTGTATAAGGTGTAGTTCATAATCTATAATTGTTTATCATGAGCACATACTTTTGTTTTTGTGTAATAAGTTCTTGTACACTACTTATGTACTATGTGTATGTAATTTGCTTGCTGTTTGTATATATTTGTCAATTTATTATGTGTATGTGTTGTTATGTGTTATGTGTAATCAAATGACAAATCCTATATCACATGTGTGATCTATTGGATGGTAAATAAATAAATACCATATTACTTCAACTTCCTGCACAATTTGCATGTCAAATGCATAAAAATGTTCCTGAATGGTTGCAAACTGGACTACTATTTTTGGATAAAAGTGTATATTCTCACTGGGACACATTTGGAGTCAGTTTGTTGCAGGACCCTCAGTGAACATGCTCACCAGCAAACAATTTGGACCTGCATCTGTAGATTTGGATCTGTTTCTGAAGATGAATACTTATTTGTTTCCCTGTAAGAGCATCCACACTCTGAACCAAACTGAGTCATAAACATAAACAGTACATACTGCACAATGTGGGGAAATCATTATACATAAGGAAGGGAACTATGTTGAATACCTGTAAAGCCACAATGCCTACAGGAATTTACACTGATGGAGAATGGTGTACTGTGCAATATTTCTGAAATATTTAAACTTGAAGTAATTATATAATATCTTTACCAGAACTGAATTTATGGCAATCATTAGAAATTCAGTGTTTTCAATACCAGACCCTTGGGCCCATCAAAGGTCTTGTGTCCACTAATCCACATTTCCATGCCAGGTGCATTAAATCAGACAGAAGAGTTGTCTCCCAGGATCTCACAAACCTCCACATCACGTACATTGTCTAGCTAAATTTTTAAGATAATTTTCTAATAATACACTCATCTATATTTCATATAATTATTTATCCCAACTCATTACAGTAAACATGTGCCTCCAAATATGTCACACTAAAATTAGTCATATTATTGTTGCATTTACAGGAAACTTGCATGCAAAATTCTCAAGAAGTGTATGAAAGTGGTCCATACTGTAATGCAATGAAGCAAGAGGTTTACAAACACTTTTTGACACAATTTTCATCCATTTCTTGATGTGTTACAAATACAAATACCATTAAAAATGTTTTATTCCAACGTTGAGCATATTTACATGCAATTGGTGTCATCAATATTTACATAATAGTAATAACAATAATAATAATATAAATTTCAACATGACAAATGTTATTAACTACAATATAATAATCCAGGATGGATGCAATTCATATTTGTGCAAACAGACCCTTTCTGTTGCTCGTATGTTATCCTGGATGCTCAAAAATTTAGAAGTAACATCATCTATTCTTGTGCTATTGTATTTTAAACCAGAATGAAATTACTTGTTCTATTTGATGAGAAAACTGCCCAAACTTATCAATCAGCCTTTACTTGTAGGAATACATCATCTCAAAAATGGGACTGCCACAGATATTCTCAGATTTTGATCATACCAAGCACATGTGGAATAGATTTGGCCTATTTCTTTAGCTCTGAGCTTGCTCCTTGAATTCAAATTAGAGTGTGTTCTCCAATCAAAATGCGTTCTCTTACTTGTTAACATGAAATAACATTATACAGATTTAATTTGTAATTGATTGAAGAAAGATGTAAAATTGACTCTTTTGTGGTAAGGACAGAATACAATTTTGAAACAGTTGTTTTTATTAAACTTCAGAAAATTATTTCAGTGCATCATCAGTAGACTATGTAGGGGAGAATGTTGTACCTTAGAACATTTTTGAAACTACCATCTCCAACCAGCCCTATAATACAAATTTAATATATTTCTTATTCCCTTTTGAAATGATAGCTAAAGAGAAGTAAGGTTTTTCTAAAATGTGAAAAACTGTGCTATGGTACAGTCATATATTGAGAAACAAATATTCTGTTCAAATTTTCAAAGTGTTGTAATCAGGAAAATCTTGTCAATACTGTATCTGTTAGTCTATGAGTTACATTATTACTCTGCTACACATCAATAGCCAGTAAGTGGAATCAAATTAAGAATACATATTATCAAAGGTCAGATACAAGTTAAAAACATTTTTTGAAGTATAAATCACTGCCAACTAACATGAATTTCCATTTTCAAGACAGGAAACATCACTGAGACATAAAGAAACTCAGTTAATTTGCAAATATCATGTCTTCAATGGTAGAATACCTTCTTCCATTTCAAGGTATAAGATGGTACACAGCTGATGAAGTATGGTTTAACTGTTCATATGTTATGTAAATAGTTTTAAAAATATACAGAATTTTACTCATGATAAAACTCTGTTACCGAATTAACAATATCCACAAAATATATTACACAGCAAGTAAACAGATAGAGCTCTATAATCTATAAACCAATGTGAAGTAAATGAAAGAGACCAGCTCCAACCAAAAGCATTAACTTTATTGGAGTCAGAAGAAAAATTATCTCAAGAAAACTAAGAAATTTTTATGAGACGTAATTGCTGTCCAGTACATACCTTCTACTGTCAATAGAATCCTACCTTTCAGAACTAAGAGTTCCTTCCTTGAGGAGGAGAACTTGAAGGAGGTGAGGAAAGAAACAAAAGCAATGCTTGAAAAATCTAGCATATGGCTCAACAATAACAAGCTTATACTAAACACTAGGAAGACTGAAACTATGCACTTCTCCCTGCACACGGTAAATGAAAAAGAAAAGTAAGTCAGCATGACTCTGTTAAACTCACTGAAATCCACCTGGATCCCAAACTGACTTGGAACAGCCACACCAAACAATTATGCACCTATTATTATTATTATTATTATTATTATTATTATTATTATCATAAAACTGTAGGGTACCTCCCTTGATGCTGAAACAGTGGTCCTGTGGCAGAAGAAAGCTGTAAGAGTAATTACAGGAATTACAAGCCAACAATCATGTCAAAAACATATTTAAAAACCTAAACATCTTCCCTTTATATTAAAATGTGTCTTCTTTATATAAAAAACTTTACCTCAGAGAAATGCTGTCTATTCCCATGAAAATAGAAATAAACTATGGATAGAGTTTACAAGACTGTTCGAGATCCAAAATAGTTTTAAACACAACAGAATTGAGCCATATAACAAGCTACCACCATCAGTGGGAGATTTACCAAATGATACTTCCGAGAAGCGTCTTCATAGATTTTTGTTTTTGAGTCATCACTCTTCTGACTGGTTTGATGCAGCCTGCCATCAGAGTAGCACTTGTAACCTACTTTCTCAATTATTTGCTGGATGTATTCCAGTCTCTGTATTCCTCTTCAATTTTTGCCCTCTACAGCTCCCTCTAGTACCATGGTATTCATTCACTGATGTCTTTAACAGATATCCTATCATCCTGTCCCTTCTCCTTGTCAGTGTTTTTCACATTTTCCTTTCCTCTCAGATTCTGCACAGAACCTCCTCATTTCTTACCTTATCAGTCCACTAAATTTTCAAGCATCTCAAATGCTTCGATTCTCTTCTGTTCTGGCTTTCCCACAGTCCACTACCATCCAATGCTGTGCTCCAAGGGTACATTGTCAGAAATTTGTTTGATACTAGTAGACTTCTCTTGGGCAGGAATGCCCTTTTTGCCGGTGATAGTCTGCTTTCGATGTCCTCCTTGCTCCATCCATCATTGGTTATTTTGGTGCCTAGGTAGCAGAATTCCTTAATTGCATCTACTTCATGATCATCAGTCATGACAGTCCTGATGTTAAGTGTCTCGCTGCTCTCATTTGTGCTACTTCTCATTACTTTTGTATTTCTTTGATTTTCTCTCAATCCATAATCTGTACTCATTGTATTGTCCATTCCATTCAGCAGATCATGTAATTCTTCTTCACTTTCACCTAGGATTGCAATGTCATCATTTCATTGATATCCTTTCACCTTGAATTTAAATTCCACTTTAGAAACTATCTTTTATTTCTATCATGTCTTCTTCGATGTACAGATTGAACAGCAGAGGTGAAAGACTACATCCCATTCTTACACCCTTTTTAATCTGAGCACTTAGTTCTTGGTCATCTACTCTTATTATTCTCTCTTGGCTCTCATACATACTGCATACTACCCATCTCTCCCTATAACTTACCCCTATTTTTTCAGAATTTCTAACATCTTGCACCATTTTACCTTGTTGAATGCTCTTTTCAAGTTGACAAATCCTATGAAAGTGTCTTGATTTTTCTTGGCTTGCTTTCATTATCACCTGTAATGTCAGAATTGCCTCTATGCTGCCTTTACTTTTTCTAAAGCCAAAGTGGTCAACATCTGACACATCCTCAATTTTCTTTTCCATTCTACTATGTATCATTCTTGTCAGCGATGTGGATGCATAGGCTGTTAAGCTGATCATTATATTATTCTTGGACTTGTCAACTTTTGCACTCTTCGGAGTTGTGTGGATGATATTTTTTCCGGAAGTCAAATGGTATGTCACGAGTCTCAAACAATCAGCATGCAAACATTAATAGTAGTTTTATTTGCACTACCCCCCAATGATTTCAGAAACTGTGGTGGAATGTTATCTATCCCTTCTGCCTTATTTCATCTAAAGTCCTCCAAAGGTCTCTTAAATTCTGATTCTAATATTGGATCCCCTATCTCTTCTAAATTGACTCCTGTCTCTTTTTCCATCACATCGGACAAATCTTCCCCCTCATAGAGGCCTTCAATGCACTTTTTCCATCTATCCACTCTCTCCTCTGCATTTAACAATGCAATTCCCCTTGCACTCTTAATGTTATCACCCTTGCTTTTAATTTCACAGAAGGTTGTTTTTGCTCTCCTATATGCTGAGTCAGTCCTTCTGACAATCATTTCTTTTTTGATTTCTTCACATTTTTCATGCAGCCATTTCATCTTAGTTGCCCTGCACTTGCTATTAGTTTCATTCCTCAGCAACTTGTAATTCTGTATACCTAAATTTCCCTGAAGATTTTTGTACTTACTTCCTCCATTGATCACCTGAAGTATTTCTTTAGTTACCCATAGCTTCTTCACTCTTACCTTCTTTGTACCTATGTTTTTTCTTTCCAACACCTATGATTGCCCTTTTTAGAGATGTCCATTCCTCTTCAACTGTACTCTGTATTGAGCTTTCCTTATTGCTGTATCTATAGCCTTAGAGAACTTCAAGCATATCTCATGATTCCTTAGTACTCCTGTAACCTGCTTCTGTGTGTGTTGATTATTCCTGACTAATCTCTTGAACTTCAGCCTATCTTCATCACTACTGCATTGTGATCTGAGCCTATATCTGCTCCTGGGCGTGCCTTACAATCCATTATCTGATTTTGGAGTCTCTGTCTGATCAATATGTAACCTAACTGAAATCTTCCTGTATCACCTGGCCTTTTCCAAGTATACCTCCTCCTCTTGTGAGTCATGAACAAAGTTTTCACTATTACTAGCTGAATTTTATTACAGAACTCAATTAGTCTTTACACTCTCTCCTTCCTTGTCCCAAGCCCATATTCTCCTGTAACTCTTTCTTTTACTGCTTCTCCCACAATTGTATTCCAGTCCCCTATGCCTATTACATTTTCGCCTCCATTTCCTTACTGTATTATCCTTTAAGTATTCTCATATGCTTTCTCTATCTTTTCATCTTCAGTTTGCGGCATCACCATGTATACAGGAACTATCGTTGTTGGTGTTAGTTTGCTGTCAATTCTGATAAGAACAACCCTCTCACTAAATTATTATCAGTTACACACTCTCTGCCCTACCTTCCTATTCATAATGAATCCTACTCCAGTTATGCCAGTTGCTGCTGCTGTTGATATTACCCTATATTCATCTGACCAGAAATACTTGTCTTCTTTCCATTTCACTTCAATGACCCCAGCTACATCTAGACTGAGCCTTCACATTTCCCTTCCTAGATTTTCTAGCTTCCCAACCATGTTCAAGCTCCTAACTTCCTCATAAATTGTTAGTTGGCAAATGCTTCTATAGTGTTAAGGAATCTTAATGTACACAGTAAATCTCCTCATCCCCATGTATTGTTCAAACCCATCACTACTCCTGAAACTTTTAAAGTTCATACAAACTACTACAGAATAGTATAACAGACTGTTTATAGTCTTTCTTACCATTTCCAAGTGCACCACAACAACTGACAATACTACACAAATTTCTAGCAATAAAATGGTAAAACATTAAAATTAATGTGATGTAATACTTGAAATACAAAATTGTCTATTTCAACATACATTGGCTAATGACCAAGTAAATAAACAAAGTGGTAAGGTGGGAAGGTTTAGAAGAAGGAGCAGGTCACTCAGTCTTCAGGATGAGAGGGATCTACCTATTGTAGAGGCAAGGAAGACAAATACCTTTGTTTGAGAACAGATAAAATTTCAATTCTGTCTGGATAAAAATTCAGGCCATCGTTGTCTTATTTAACTGATCACTGCGCATGATCAGTTGAAAGCACATGGTTGTGTAGTAGGCTCCTGTATTGTTTTCCAATGAAATATGACAGCAGTTATAACAGAGGCCCAACTCCACCCTGTATAAATGTACCCTGTATGAGACTACCACGAGCCAACAATAGTGAACAACACTATCAGTGTTTTAACAGAAAATCAATAAGAACCTTGTTTTCACCTGTAGATGTTGAAGGCTGCTGATCTGCAAAAGGGCTTTCCTTTTTTTTTGCTGTTTACTTGTAAAGCAGAAAGACTTCAGTTAAATCTAATTCATGCAGAGTGCAACTTCGTGCTTGCAAGAATGTAAAATGTAAGCAGGGTTTACAAAACACAGCATTGCTACCAACTGAATGATATGACAATGTTGCTAACTGTAAATATTACACTGAAGTACCCACTGTTGCAAAACATTCATGCTGCATATACACATATTAATCTTCAAAAATTAGATAATACATGGTTTTCTCCCAACACCATGGTGAGATAAAGTCTGCCGCCCTCTCAACTAAATATATTTCGCCTACTCCCAACTGAAAAATTGTGCTCTCATTCATTCATCATACAGTGTACCAGTGCTGTCCTTCCATTAACCTGTGGATGCAACAGATTGTTCTTAGCTTGTAAATACATAACAAGTAACACAACTGTTTCATCAGTTCCAACACAAAGTTGTGGTTCATTTAATACTTTTTCCTGTAGCACAGCAGGCACTGTCACATGAGGCTCAAGTCTTGTTGTCCTATACAGTACCCTATTGTGAATGGTGAACCATGGCTACATTGTGAGTAGCCTGTGCTCTGCGTCAGGAGCCTGCACTCCCTGGCAGTCTGCAAGGTGTCCACAAAATACCAATTTTCCTGCTAAGCCCATCCACTTCACCATGCCTCTTGCCAAGCTTATGAAATACTTCAGAGACAAATTGATTCAGTTTTAATATACATCTTGTAAGCATACTTGGTGGGTACCTCAACCTCAGCAACCATGTTGCTTCATGATCTGTCTGTACCCTAAATTATTTTCCATATAAATAGCACCGAAAGAACATTACACTATATAATAAAATTGATATATCTTCCCTGAAGGTAGAAATTTTTCCAGCTTTGTTCAGTTTCTGTCATGCATAAGCAATAGATGTTATTTACTCCGGCCGTGGTGACTTAAAACACAACCCACAATATGGCTGCTAGCATGACGTGATAAAATCAGTTTATTTTCTAAATCTGGAAAGATCAACACAAGACTAGTTGCTACTACTTCTTCTAATTTTTCAAACGTGTTTTTGCATTCTGTTATCCATTCGAACTTTATGCCCTTTTATAACAAATGCATGAGTGGTCTTGCTATATCTGCAAATCCCATTACAAATTTCCTGTAGTAATTGAGCAGTCCCAAAAATGATGGTAATTCCTTATTCACCCAAAGCAGTGAAAAGCTTTGTACAGTGTTCATCCTAGGATCTATTGTTATTCCATCCCACTTAATTAAATGTCACACATAATTACCTTCCTTCTGTGGAAAGTGTCACTGCCCTTTGGTAAGTATCAGGGCTGAACATAACCTTTTAAAAATATCTCTCAACTTTTTCACATGCTCCTTCATAGCCTTTGCAAACATGATTGTAACATCAAGATGCACCATATACTGTTTCAGTTTTAACCCTCTCATAACTCCACCCAACTACCACTGAATATGATGATGATGATAAGGAACCGTAAATGCAGTTATCAGTTGGACTCTAGCACTATTTCCAATCAGATATTCCCCAATTGTTAGATCTCTCATCAAAAAATATGTACATGGTCCCAAGTTTCCAGGGTTTCCACAATATTCAGTATTGGATATGTGTCTGTAATTGTACATACACTGATATATCTGTAATTGCAACATAATCAATACTTCTTTGTCCCATCTGAAGATTTTTGCTGAACGTGATGACAGGTGCAACCCACAAGCTAGTATTTTTCATAATGGTGCCATCACACAATTCATGGTTAATGAATTCTTCCACTACCTGTAATTGTAGATGACAGGACACCCTACATGGCTTCCAGTATGCAAGTTACTGATTCCCAGTTGGAATCCTGCACTGTCACCGGGGTTGCTAGTAATGGGCCACAAGGATTGAGTAGGTCCTCGAATTCTAACAGTAATTCCTCCATTGCTACTTTTTCTACTCTTTCTAAATGTTCCATCCTTGCACACAATGCAGTTATACTGGTACCTTGCTTATGGCTAGGTTCCAAACATGTCCTGTCTGGATCATTCCAACTTAGAACATCTAAACTGGTGCAAAATAATCAATTCGATACACTTACATTGTCGATAGCAAAATTATCCATACCGATGGGCACTAACTGTTCACCGACTATTTCGTGTACATGTACAATACTTCTGCAAACAAAATGTCATGGTTTATCTAATTCATAATTTTCTTTCAGTGTTTCTACAATACATTTAAAGGTAGTTCCATTCCCACATGTACCAAAAGTAATTTCCCTGTATCGTGCAGTACTGTAGCATGCAAATTGAGCCTTAGTCGGTTTGCACAAAATTTAACTGGTCTGTCCTTTGTGACAAATGAAACTTGTCACAGTAAGTTACTGGCAATGGTTCCCCAGATGCAATGACATTCCCCTGAGTTCTAACGTGATGGCCTAGGTCAACTTTAGCATGAAGCTTATACAGGAAATCTAACCATAGGATGACACAGTACTCTTCACCCACAAAGGGTAAAAATTCCATACTTTCCCAGAATCACTTTACTCCAACATGAAAACTTAACACTGTCAAACCTAGAAATTGTATATCATTGTCCCCAACACTATATAATGTATAACATGAAAGGTTTAACTGTCACTTCCCCAAAAGGGAAGACACCACAGACAACCATGTGTAATAAATATTTACGTTCCTACCATCTACTACATCACTCAAGAAACATTCTACCTCTGAACATTTCTGTAGCATTAAAGTTTAGTGGGAGCACTGTTTGGCAGGCCTGGGGCTGCATTTATGGTTTATGTTGATTATTTATAGTTTTACTTTTTCCATTTAGCCCCTTACTTCCATAGTCTCACTTCCGATGTCCTACTTTCCCACATTTTTTATGCTGTGGCTGATGACACTCTCTTCTCGTGTGATCTGAACATGCACAATGATAGCACTTCACTTCAAGCAAGACGTATGGTGACTCAAAAGTAGCCATAAAAGAGTTCCAGGTCTAAACCTGTTAAAACCTGAGTCATACCAACTTTTAAATCATTTTCTTCAAAGGAAAAACACCTGACTACACTTTTTTTTCCTTTGGCTGATATCTGGGAGGGGAGAGGTTGCCCCTGGGTATGGTTGTCTTGATTTCACATCTGTAAAGAAGACATTTCTTTTATACTAGATTTTCATCATCAAATCTACACTCCTCGAAATGGAAAAAAGAACACATTGACACCGGTGTGTCAGACCCACCATACTTGCTCCGGACACTGCGAGAGGGCTGTACAAGCAATGATCACACGCACGGCACAGCGGACACACCAGGAACCACGGTGTTGGCTGTCGAATGGTGCTAGCTGCGCATCATTTGTGCACTGCCGCCGTCAGTGTCAGCCAGTTTGCCGTGGCATACGGAGCTTCATCGCAGTCTTTAACACTGGTAGAATGCCGCGACAGCGTGGACGTGAACCGTATGTGCCGTTGACGGACTTTCAGCGCCGGCGTATAGTGGGCATGCGGGAGGCCGGGTGGACGTACCGCCGAATTGCTCAACACGTGGGGCGTGAGGACTCCACAGTACATCGATGTTGTTGCCAGTAGTCGGCGGAAGGTGCACGTGCCCGTCGACCTGGGACCGGACCGCAGCGACGCACGGATGCACGCCAAAACAGTAGGATCCTACGCAGTGCTGTAGGGGACCGCACCACCATTTCCCAGCAAATTAGGGTCACTGTTGCTCCTGGGGTATCGGCGAGGACCATTCGCAACCGTCTCCATGAAGCTGGGCTACGGTCCCGCACACCGTTAGGCCGTCTTCCACTCACGCCCCAACATCGTGCAGCCCGCCTCCAGTGGTGTCGCGACAGGCATGAATGGAGGGACGAATGGAGACGTGTCGTCTTCAGCGATGAGAGTCGCTTCTGCCTTGGTGCCAATGATGGTCGTATGCGTGTTTGGCGCCGTGCAGGTGAGTGCCACAATCAGGACTGCATACGACCGAGGCACACAGGGCCAACACCCGGCATCATGGTGTGGGGAGCGATCTCCTACACTGGCCGTACTCCTCTGGTGATCGTCGAGGGGACACTGAATAGTGCACGGTACATCCAAACCGTCATCGAACCCATCGTTCTACCATTCCTAGACCGGCAAGGGAACTTGCTGTTCCAACAGGACAATGCACGTCCGCATGTATCCCGTGCCACCCAACGTGCTCTAGAAGGTGTAAGTCAACTACCCTGGCCAGCAAGATCTCCGGATCTGTCCCCCATTGAGGATGTTTGGGACTGGATGAAGCGTCGTCTCACACGGTCTGCACGTCCAGCACGAACGCTGGTCCAACTGAGGCGCCAGGTGGAAATGGCATGGCAAGCCGTTCCACAGGACTACATCCAGCATCTCTACGATCGTCTCCATGGGAGAATAGCAGCCTGCATTGCTGCGAAAAGTGGATATACACTGTACTAGTGCCGACATTGTGCATGCTCTGTTGCCTGTGTCTATGTGCCTGTGGTTCTGTCAGTATGATCATGTGATGTATCTGACCCCAGGAATGTGTCAATAAAGTTTCCCCTTCCTGGGACAATGAATTCACGGTGTTCTTATTTCAATTTCCAGGAGTGTATATCCTTCCAGTGCCTTGGCTACACTAATAGTGGCAGCCAGTTTCTTCAGAATTCTGCACACACATTTCTTGACACATTAGTTGGCAGTCCCCTTAAGAATGCATCTAATGCCCTATATTCCAGTTCCTGCAGAACAATTCTGTTTGGTTTGTCACTGTCCTTCAATTGAGGGGTAATCACACTGGCCCTCTGTAAGTCAGCTATTAAATTCTCAACAGGCTAACGTTGCTTTTTTGTTTTAATTGTTTGCAAGAGAATCTGCTGCTATTCTGAATGTTTGAACATTTCTTAGGATCTAATGGTACACAACATATATGTTTTTGCTCCTCCTGTCAAGTGCAGCTTGGCCACCTGCAACTATTGGTTGTTTGTCCAAAATCTCAGATTCACAGTTGTTGATAGGTTATCTATACATGCTGGTACATCCTCCCCTTTCTTATATGAAAAAAAAATAACTGATCCAATGGCAGCTGAATTTATGTGGGAGCAAGCAAACTGTATGAATCCTTGTCCTCTCTCACAGCATTTAACAGCTTATGCAGTTCGTGGTTATCCTCCCTCAAAGCATCTAATTGCTTATGCAGGCCTGAGTTATCCACTCTGAACTGAGCTACCTGTAACTACCATTAATTCAATCACTTCCTCAGCAGTAAGCACTTGTGTTTTTGACCTTGGTATTATGTGACCTTTATCTAATAGGAAAGAAAACAACAAGAGAAACAAAAAATCAGATAATGAGAAGGACGCTGAAATGTAACATATCATAACATTTCTTGCTATAATTCCATTTCTCTGCCTGAATGGTTGCTAATGAATGACACTTAATTCTTCTCAAAATAAACTATATGTGGTGAGAGTTTTGGGTGCATACAATGTCTGAAAAAAAGAAGGCTAAAATTAATAAACTATTCATTGGTAAACGACATTCAAAACCTATTCAGAAGTTAAAGTTTGCAGATCATATAACTAATCTTTTAGACTTAAAAACAACCAGTGTAGAACTCAGTGTACTTGGAAAAAGTTTCAAATATGCTCCACCACAAAAAGTTTCTGAAAAACAAGTGGAAATTATAAAATAGACCTAGATGTGCATTAAGTGAGGACGTCTCCACTAAACATCTCACAGCCCATGAACTGGAAATATCTAACCTCATTTCTAGTGCTGACGATGGTATAACAACTGAAAACCAGTTCATGTAGTAAATAAAAAAAATTGTACAATATTACACCAGTGTTGCGTGTCTTTCATTCATAATATGTGGTGAGTGAACCATGCACCTTGGACTGCATGAGTTACACTGCTCATACCAACTGGGTACAAACTGACTTACATTGCAACCAAAATTTATTCTAAACATCCTGAAATTGTCATCTGAGTTTCCTGCAAATGAATTGAAGATCTGTGCCATTGCACAAGCAGTAAAAGCACATATGAAGGATTCTTGTATCACCTTGTGGCAATTTTTTTTTTCTACAAAGCTTGCCATGGGTTTTCATGTGGCAAAGATGCTGAACTCAGCACACAGCCTTCATTGACATGGCCAGCTCACAGTGGTAAGTAGGCCATAAAAGGCGGAGTCCTGCTATCAGTAGTACAGTGGTGAGGAAGCATGGCGTCGAGTTCCAGACTTGTGAGCAACATGCTGCTATGTCAGACTTTGCAGTCGGTCACGTTGGCAGGTGTGGCTGCATGACTCCATGTGGAAAGCACTCAAGCACACAGAGTTGAAGAAGGATCCTTGGTAGCATCAGGCAACAGTAGCCTGCAGTAATAGATTGTACTTGCACAAGGCAAGCCAGCAGCAGCAGCAGCAGTGTGTGCCCACACAAAGTGAGCAGTGACTTGGCAGCTAGGTATGTCTTCCCGGTATGAAACACAGACCTCCAGGTAGACACTCTTAAGTCAGCAGAAGGCAGCCAGCAGATGCCCCCTCCTCCTCCCAGCTGAAAAGTACCAGTTTGACGCCAGCAGCACTGGACATAGGGGCAGCCAGTAGTTCCATAGATAGCAAAGGGGGCATTTAATGGTAGCAGTTAGATGACCATTTCAGGACAACAAAGGGAGTGGGGTTCTCTGGTAGCTGGTTGCAGGTGTTGAAAGACATCACGTATCTGAAATAGGCAGTATTTATGGTGGTTCGGTCCATCACTGTTTTGCCAAGCCATTAGTCCTCATCAGAAGGGGCAAGTAAGAGCCTGGTTCTGGGTCATATAGAAATCCAGCTTGTAGTGGGTACAGTCTGCTTGCATATTTCTGTGATGTCAATGGTGTTACAGCAATTATTGTTGTGCTGGTAGTCTGCTTGTAGCTCCTTGAGAAAGTACACCTTTCATCCTTCCACCTACTACTCTCCCATAAGGCTTCTTGTGTCAGCCTGTGGCAACATTTTTCTGCTGACCTTGCTATGGTTTTTGATCATCAGGTAACAGAAGCCATGGTGCAATAATACATTTATTCATGTTTTCTTTGAAATATTCTCATTTAGTCTTTCTGGTTCAGTAAAATCATTTCTGTTAAGTGACAGTAATGTCTATCATACTTGATCTATAAATCACACAGATGGTTTCTCACCACACTCGAATTATTCATATTAATGTGTCAGTAATATTTTTCTATACTTATTATTCAGTGTATAGATTTTTGATTGCTGATGATTAGAGTAAATCTGGTTTTTAAGGTAACCCTTTTTTAATGAAATATTTTAAATTTAAGATTCCCTAAAACTACATACTATGTAATTCATATTCACCAACAGCTGTTTGTTTTAGTTTGACCTATCTTGTTTAAAAGCACTAATTTCCATCATACCAATAAACGACTTACCTTATCCTAAAACTTCACATTTCAGAACTTATTCATATTTTAAATTACCATATTCTGAAATGTTCAAACCTTAAATTGTAATACTGTCAAAATTCCACCATTACAACTTTTTAGCCCCAATTTCCTTTTTACAAAAATGTATAACTTTCTTAGAATTATTTGTTACTTTGTGAAAAACTCAACTATAAAATTTTATCTTTTCAGAAAATTCTTAACAGCCTTTTGTAGCTTCAAGTAAGCTCCAAAATTGGGGTGTGAGGGGAAATGGCACAGGAGATTTGTTTGTGAACTAGCTCTGGGGGATAGCACCTGTCTGAATGTTGTGGTAAGACCCTCAGCATACTGAGCAAGGGAGTTTCTGTCACTACAGATATGCCACCCTTGTGTGGCCTGGCTGTATCGGAGGGACTTTTTCGTGTTAAAGGGATGACAGCTGTCAAAACGCAGGTACTGTTGGTGGTCGGTGGGTTTAAAGTGGACAGAGGTGCGGATGGAGCCATTTCCCCTCACACCCCCAACCCTCCCACCACTCCCAGGAACCAGCCACGAACGAGTCTCATTCATCACCCAGTACCCCCTGGACTGGAACAACTGAACCACATTCTTCACCAGGGTTTTGATTACCTATCATCATGCCCTGAAACGAGGGACATCCTATCTGAGATACTCCCCACCCCTTCTAAAGTGGTGTTCTGTCACCCACTCAACCTCCACAACATCCTAGTCCATCTCTATGCCACTCCCAATCCCAACTCCTTGCCACACCAATCATATCCCGGTAGAAGAGCCCAGGTGCAAAAACTGCCCAATTCACCCAGTCAGCACTTCCTACTCCAGTCCTGTCACAGAGTTACCCTTCTCCATCACAGGCTGGGCCACCTGTGAAAGCAGTCATGTCATTTACCAGCTCTGCAGCAACCACTGCACAGTCTTTTTTTTTATTTTGGTACAACTACCCAACCAGCTGTCCACCAGGATAAACGGCCATTGTCAAATTGTGGCCAAATGCAAAGTAGACCATCTTGTGGCACAACATGCAGTTGAACCTAACATGCTTGACTTTAATCGCTGGTTCAGTACGCAAGCCATCTAGAGCCTTCCCTCCACTACCAGTTACTCTGAAACTGTGCAGGTGGAAGTTATCCTTACAATACAGCCTCCGCTCCCATAATCATCCTGGCCTCAACCTAATGTAATATACTGCCACAGCCTCCATCCAGTAGTTTCCATCCTTCCCCTCTCCACCCCCACCCCCCATCCTATCATCTCTTCCCCATTTTCATCTCCCACCCTGTTTACTTGTAGCCCTCTGTCAACATATCTAACCATATTTCCCCGCTCCTTGCCTTTTTCTCCACCTACCTGCCCCACACCCTCCTGGCTCCGTGCCTGTTGGCAGTCTAGTCCCTGCATACTCCACCAGACAGTGTTTGTCTCTCTCCTCACCCATGCACTACTACCCCTTCCCCTTCCCCC
This sequence comes from Schistocerca gregaria, assembly GCF_023897955.1. NCBI lineage: Eukaryota > Metazoa > Arthropoda > Insecta > Orthoptera > Acrididae > Schistocerca > Schistocerca gregaria. The sequence goes on along the minus strand of NC_064921.1, from coordinate 524,250,428 downwards.
TCCAGATTGCTGCTTGCATCCTAGCACTTTGGTCCGAGATGCTTGAGTTAGCGGTTGTGTGTGCGTGAGATGTGCCTGCTTGTATTTCTCTCTCTTTTCCTGAAGAAGGCTGTGGCCAAAAGCTTCATGTAAGTGTCTTTTAATTTTGCCTGTCTGTAACATGATGTGTCTTCTTTACAGTAAGTAGAAATCTGTCTTTTTCTACATTGTTGATATTCCTACCTGGAGTTTCCATTGCTTAATTATTAAATAACCTTCATAACATGTCCCTTTGCTGCCTTTCATGTAAAAACGAAGTGAACCACTTACACATTGTGACTCAGAAGCCATGAATTTTAAATTTCTCCAAAATGATGCTGCAATTTTTACAATAAAATGACTATACACCGTATAGGATGTAATGGTCCTAAACCATTTGGAAATTTCAAGTGATCACAGACTTGTAATATACAACTGGTTATGTTTTGAGACTAGTTCTGTAACATGCCAACAGATGACAGCACAAGGCTGTACACAGAGGCACAATAAGCATCAATCTTGAGAAGTCAGTGTGCTGAGCGATATCGTTTTCTTTACATTGAGAGCTGTGAAGGTAGGCTATTCTTACCATATTTGTTACCACCCACAATTTTCCAGCAAGTTAGAACAAATTCTGTGCGAAATCAGAAAAATCCACCCCACAGGTGCTTGACAGGATCTGCAAAGTGTACAGCACTGCTACAAGGAGTTGCGTGAGGTGTTTTAAGTGGCACGCATATTTCAAGAGCAAAAGAATGTCACTGGAAGACAATGAAAGATCAGGATGATGTTCCATAAGGAAAAAACCAAAAAATGTCAAAATCATTGGGCAACTTGTGCTTAAGGATAATGAGAGAACAGTCTACAACATTGCTGCCATTGTTGGAGTGTCATACACAACAAAGCAGACAATCCTCACATGTGATTTCAATTTGCAGTATGTTGCTGCCAGGTTTATCCCCAGGCTACTGGCACAGAAGCTGAAGCAACACCACACTGATGTCTGCCAAGGACTCTGTTGGCATGGCATTGGGACCCACCCTTCATGTCAAGGATCATTACAGCTGACAAAATGTGGGTGTGTGGATACAACCCGAGACAAAGCAATAGTCTTCACAGTGCAAGAGCTATCATCTTCATGACTCAAAAAGTTGAGGCAGTCCACAGCATGACCAAATGCATGCTCATTGTATTTTCCAACATTCATGGCATTTTTGCGTGATTAATTTGTTCTCAAGGGACAGACCATCAGTAGTGGCTTCTATTTTCAGGTTTTTGGGTATCTGAGAAAGTTCATTCAGCAAAAGGGACTGGTGACTGGATCTGTGGTGGACAAAAATGGGTTGCTCCATGACAACAATGCACCTTGTTTCCATACTCTCTTCATATGCGAGTTTCTCACAAGAAACAAGAATATTACACTTCTGTATCGACCATACTAACTAGATTTGCCTCCTGCAGACTTCACCATTTTCTGGAGCTGAAGATAAAGTTTAAAGGTCACCGTTTTCATCACAATCATAGAAATCCAGCACAAACTGCATAAGGTGCTTGACACACTTTGAAAAGAAGATTATCAGGACACATTTAAGAAGTGGCAGAAATGCTGGAAGTACTGTATTGCTGTACAAGGTGACTGTTTTGAAGGTGACAATGTGTTAACATAGACTTCTAAGCAAAGTACTTTCTAATAAACTGAGTTGGTCTTGGACTTTTTTAGACTCCTCAGACGGAGCGAAAATACCTATCAAGGTATTTACAAAAGAGCTAACTTGTCAATGAAAAAGCCTGAAACAAATTTTATGAGAATTTACTTAGAATAAGGAGTTAGATGATATTAAATTAAGGAACAGGTTCTAGATTTTAGTAAATGAAGGTTATACAGACATCAACAAAATGATCATTTATGTAATAAAGGTAACAATCTGGGATGTTGCAGATATGAAGACAGCACAAGGAAAGGAAAGAAAATCTCAAATGGAATCAAATAGTTATTAAAAAGAGTATGAGAATTTTAAGGAAACAATAATAGGGACATGACAGAATGTATTGATATAACAAAACTATATGTAAATGTCTGCTGGAACATGTGAGAAGCTACACTGACAATATCATAAGAGAAAGAATTAAAAACAATAAGAATTTGAATAAGACTAAAGAGAAAATTATGTTTTGTATTCATATTTTTTTGTCCGTTAAGACAGTTCACTAACTAATAACACAGAGAAAATTGTACAATAATTTGAAGATTTCTTTAAGTATTTGTATAAGTCAAAAGATGAATCAGGACCATGCACTGGATGGAAGTGTACCCAGTAGGACAATCCATAATAATGACGGGCCGGGGAGGGGGGAGCCTCCATGGTATACAGTTACTGTAAAGAAACTTATAAAGAAACAGAGATTACTGCATAATTTATGTAAAACAAAGTGTGTAGGGCTATAGATAGAGAGATGCTGAATGCAATGTATTCGGGTGTCAAGAGCCCAATGTGTGATGCCTTCTGTGATTACTGAAGGAAAATATTGTCACATGATCTCTCATAGAACCTAAAGAAATCTGGTCATATGTAAGGACTGTGTGGCAGCAAAGTTAGTGTCCAGTCCTTAGCAAATGAGATGGGAAATGAAATTGAGGGCACCAAAGCAAAAGCTGAAACGCTTAACTCCATTTTCAAATGTTTGTTTACAAAGGAAAGAGAATTGCCCCAATTTAATCCTTGTAACACTGAAAAGGTAATGAAATAAGTATTAATGTCAGTGGTATTAAGAAACAGTTGAAATCATTAAAAGTGAACAATGCTCCAGGGCCTGGTGGAATTCCTTTCAGATTCTATAGTGGATTTGTGGCTGAGTTAGCCCTCTTCTAACTATAATCTACTGTACACTATACTACCATTTCCAGTACTTGGAAAAAAAATCACAGGTCACACACATATACAGAAAAGGTAGTAGAAGTAATCCACAAAACTACCATCCAATATCCCAATATTCTTGACATCAACTTGTTGTAGAACCTTAGAACGTACCCTGATCTCAAACATAATGAGGTATATTGAACAGAGTGACCTCCTCAATACCAACCAGTGTGGTGGATTAAGAAAATATTTATCATATGAAATCCAACTCTCACTTTTCTCACATGACATACTGAAAGATTTGGATTGAGGCAGTCAGGTATATATAGTACTCCTTGATTCACAAAAAGCATTTGACTCAGTACCACACCTACACTTATTGTCAAAAGTATGATTATATGGGCTAGCAAGTGAAATTTGTGGCTGGATTGAGGACTTTTTATAGGGAGGATGCAGCATGATATCTTGGGTGGAGAGTTACCCCAGGGAGAGTGTTAGGACCCTTGCTGTTCATGTTATATATTAACGACCTTGCAGGCAATAGTAATAGCAACATCAGGCTTTTTGCAGATGATGCAGTTATCTATAATGAAGTGCTATGTGAAGAAAAATTTTTTAACGAAATAATGTATATTTCTGAAGTAGCAATGGCAAGTTATGGTCTCTACTTGGTGAATTTTGTCACGTGAATATGGCATATTGTTCCTTACCCATTCTGTCAACGTGTGATGCAGCAAGGTGAATGGTTCCATTTGCTATAATTCCACCCATTAAATGTTTTTCATTCTGTTGGCCATTATATACATAATACATATACCATGATTTCACAAAATTGTTAATTCTTATTAATGCTGTATTTCAATAAACTTTCTTATTCAAAGGATAGTTTTCAGACTACTAACCATAGTGGTGTATTTAGTTTATTTGGAAACATTTTATGTACAGAAAAATTTACAATTTTGTCATGTAACCACAGGTCCTCAAAATTTGCCACCTCTAATAACTGTTGGGTTTCTGATTCATGTGCCTTATCTAATAGCTCTCATTATACACTTTTTAATAAAAATTTTACTTTTCTGGAAACATTTGTGCATTCTAGATTACTCAAATGTTAAAATGTACTTCTTTCTGAATCCCACATTATTGTTTTGTAGACCCAATTTTCCTCTTTCCAAAAGTATATAACTTTCCTACAATAATACGCTAGTCAACAAAATATTCTAATTAGAAAATTCAGCTTTTCAGAAAATTCTTGGTAGATTTTGGAAATCCCTGTGCACTTTAAAATTTCCATTTCATAAAATAGTAACTATACTTCTCAATTTTTTGTTTGTTTTGCTTTTGAATGTATAGCTTATACTTAAACAAGAAACCTTCACTGCCTATTGTGTCTTTGTATCTTTATGTTACTACCTAGAATGAAATATCTTTGTATTTTAAAATTTTGTAATGGACATCTTTATATAGGTAGGAAGTCAGCATTTGGGAATGATCCTTGTCAGTTATTCATTGTGCATCACATATCACACAAACTTTCTCATCAATTAGTCGGTATGTAAGTCAGTCATTGACCATCATTCAGTACACAGACTACTACATTGATATCATCTTACTTGGGGTGAAAGCTCCTGTTGAGGTTTTTTTTCCATGATTGCAAGTTTTTCCTTTTCTTCTCCTCTTCTTCCTTTTTTTTTTTAAAAAAAGTAACATGACTAAGTTTTAGTATCAATAAATTAGAAGAGAATGAAAAAGTAAATTTGACAGTGTTATGTAATTTTATTTAACTGCTTACATCATCAAATAGTTACAGGGAAAATAAATGTGCAACTGATCATCAAGAAGAATTAAGAGCCACAAAAACAGATCAGTAACATTACAAACATGAACCAGGCAATTCAAGGCTGCATACACATGTGCCCAGCCATTTCAAGCACAAGTCATTTCCAAAGCTCATTCCTATGAACAGCAAACTTTGACTAAACTATTGGCCAAACAAAAAGAAAAGAAAAGGGATTTTCATCTGCATTTAATCTGTACTTTCTGCAAGTGATGCTGCCATATGCATTGGATAGTCATCCTGTATGTGATAATGCTGGAGCTTTCATTACATTTCCCCAAAATAGGGAAAATATTTAGAGCTGAGAGAGCAGTCAAGCAAGAAAATTGCATTTCGCCAAAACTATTCTCAGAAATCATATAGGAAGTCTACAGATCCTTGCACTGGGAAAAAGAAGAATGAATACATACAATGAAACATACCTGATCCTCCTCTATTTTGCTTCTGACATTATGCTGTATGTTACTAGAGCAGAAAAAGTAATGAATGGAAGTACTTAATAGGTCAAGTTTGAAAGTAGCTTCACAAACCAATTACCGCAAAACTAAAATAATTTTTAGACAACATCAAACGGAAAATATAACAAATTAACAATGAACACACACAACTAGTTATATAGTTTTTATATTTCTGCCAGCTGAAGACAATGTCCTGCATGGACATCAAAAGGAATGAACAGTGCAGTAGTAGTAGTAGTGGTGTGATATTCTGCCTTACAGCAGGTCTTGTCATTGGTTAAGCCTCTTCCGCTTTTGTCTGTCCATAGCCAGTCTTTTCATTTCTGAATATTTGTCTCCTTTGGTATTGTCCAGCATCTGATATCTTCTTTTTCCTCTTCCCCTTTTTCCCTCCACTATTCCTTCTATTCCTTCCTTCAATAAACAGTTCCTCCTCAAACAATGTATAATCCAGTTCCATTTTCTCTTTTTAGTGACTTTCAGCATGTTTATTTCTTCTCCAACTCTTCTTAATACTTCTTCATTCCTTACTTGGTCTTTCCATTTCACTTTTTCCATTTTTCTCTGTATCCACACCTCTAGTGCCTCCAGTCTTGTTTCATCTTCCTTCCACAATGTCCAGGTCTCTGCACCATACAGTGCAATGCTCCAGATGTAACATTTGGCAAGTCTTTTTCTCAGATCATTGTTTAGTGGTCCACAAAGTAATTTCTGTTTCCTCTTGAATCCTTCTTTTGCCATTGCAATTCTTCTCCTAATATCTGTTGAGCAATACATATAATCGATTATTACACTTCTCAAGTAATTGAAGTTACTCACTTGCTCTATTTCCTCTTTCCCTATTTTCATACGGCATTTTCTCCACTTTAATCCAATTGCCATGCTTTCCATTTGCTTCTTGTTAATCTTCATTCCATATTCTTCTAATTTTGCGTTTATATCATCTAAATAAAATAGACTAAAGTGCTATTGTTGAGCTAAATAGGATTTTACTAACCAAGCATCTACTGTATCTGAAAACATAACTTAACAATCACAATCAGCACGTTACCAATTTTGACCTATGAGAGTAATCATGGACTTCAAAAGTGAAAACAATTCAAAGACTAAGAGTTGCTCTGCAAGTAACAGAGAAGCAGGGAAACAAGCACACGAATCAAACAACAGGCTGTAGTGAAGGAGATAATTATGACTGTAATGAAAATTAAATGGAGATAGGAAGGACTGCTGAATAGGTGGAAGATGTACTAAGCGACTTCTTTGCAGTGGGTTGCATGAGATAAGGAAAGACTGTGATGAAGACCTACATGAAGCTGGGCGGATGACAGAAAATATACAGAGGCAGAAGGCTCTAATGCATATAAAAAGCCTAGAGAAAGGCTATATCCAGCAGTAGAAGTCAAGTGGCTGATGGTGATCTCTAACAGAATTTCAAGTTGGAGCAAATTAAAGTATGGTATTATTCTTTAAGTTTCTTTTGCTTAATGTATTCACCTAAATTTAATACTGATCAGTCATCAGTCCTAAAGTAACTTTGTGTAGTGTAGTGTAGTGAGCATAGCATCCGGACTGAAATAAAATGTGTTAAAGACCGTGATCCAAGTGCTGCATGTCTGTAGATACAAACTGGCTTTGAGCTGATTCTTGAGGCATGCTCAGGTGAATAATGTGGTAGAGGGTTTCTATTATAAGGCAATGACATGGAAGTAGAAACCTATTCAGCCAACAGTTCTAAGTCACAGGAAGATTTATTTGAATGCAAACTTTGACGCAGAGAGAGATTTTGATTCCAAAACATTCTGTATGCTGCAACTAATCTATTATTCATCACATCCCATTCCTCATCTTCAGTAGCTATAGTCCTTTGAATATTGTGAATAAATCACTCAAACAAACCCAGAAAGTTTGGAGCAGCATGACAGAATAGTGTAAATGATCCAAGCCAGTGCTAGAAAGGAAATGGCTGAGAAGATAAAGAAGACCTTATAGGTAGCTTGTAACCATTGGTGGGGTGTATCAAAACTGATACAGATCTTTTTCGTTGATTATTATCCTGTAAGCAGTATTTTTCAACAAAGTACAGTGCTCAACAATACCACCTGTGATTTACACCCTTTGGGGAATGATATTGTGTAACTGTATTAGTCAAAGACATAAGTGCTTGAACCATAACCTCACTCACACAACTGAGGATGGTATCAGTCAAATCACTGAAAATGTGGGCTCAGACTAGTGTGAAGATTATGTCACTCTTTGAGCCACATGCCAAACCTTGGATGAAGTGTTCTGTATTAAGTGCTAATGCAGAACTTGGACATTCAGGGCAGGAGACAGTTCCACAACATTCAGGGCAGGAGCCAGTTCCACACTGGTGTAATTTATACATCGCCCCTCACACGATGGCATCATTTTTAGTATAGTCTCAACCTGAATCCTTCTGGTGAGAGATAAATATTGCTAAGATGTAGCATTCCCATTAAAAAAAATTAAAGTCAGTGAGAAGACAAACAAATGGGTAACACAAGGAATTAAAAAATCAGCAACCACTCTTAGAAACCTAAGCAAACGTGCTAAAATAAATACAACAATAACACCATACAACAGGAAATATAAAAGGGTCTATAGGAAAGTTTTACAGGCAGCAAAAAGGCTAAGCAGTGATTCATACATTAATAATGGAAGCAATAAATCAAAATCGATTTGGAAGGTTATAAATAATAGCAGAGGAAAATGTAAAACCAAGACCCATAATTTCACAATTAAAGGTGAGGGTAAAGTGATAGAAGATGCTCAACAGGTAGCCAATATATTCAATGAACATTATGTGAACATAGCACCAAACCTAATTAAAAGTCTGTGCAATTCAAACAACAAAAACATAAAAGTACCAACTTGTGAAACGACAATGTTTCTGTACCCAGTAACAGAATGTGAAGTTACAAATGCTATTAATAAACTAAAAAATAAAATGTCTTGTGGTATTGATGGAATTCCATACAAGGTAATCAAACATAGTTCTACCAGTATAGACACTCACCTAACTGACATTATCAATACTTCTTTCAGGACAGGGGTTTTCCCATCAAAACTAAAACTCTCCATAATAAAGCCACTTCACAAAAAGGATAGTACAGCTAACATAAATAATTATAGCCCAGAGTCATTATTGTCAGGTAATTGAAAGAGTGATGTATGAAAGGCTAGCTGACTTTGTGAATAAAAATAAAATACTGACAAATGCTCAAAATGGGTTTAGAAAGAACAAATTCACAGAAACGGCAGTCTTCCAATTCATGAAAATGGTTCTAAATGCCTTGAACAAGAACGAATTAAGCTGTGGGATATTCTTAGATTTATCTAAAAAAAAACACCCTAGCTATGGAGTGCCCCAGGGTTCCGTGTCGGGCCCTCTGTTGTTCTTGGTGTACATAAATTATTTACCAAACCATCTGACAGTTGCAGAAACGGTGATGTTCGCTGATGACACTAGCATTTTTGTAGAAGAATACACTGAAGATAATCTACAGCAGAGTGTCTCTAGGACAATAAATAAGACAGGAAAATGGTTTAGTGATAATGCTTTGATCATAAATAAGGATAAAACAGTATTGATGAATTTCAGTAATATTAAAAGTAAAGTTAGAAGAAGAGTAAAAGATGAGTTAGGGAACTATGTTATTGCACAAGCTCCATACACAAAGTTCCTCAATATATGGATGGATGAGCACTTGAGAAGGGAAAAGCATCTAGAAGTTTTGAGTAAAAAATTAAGTAAATTCTGCTATGTGCTAAGAATGCTTCAGGAATGCCGCAACACTGAATCATTGCTGTGTGCCTATTATGCTTACATGAACAGTTTACTTAGATATGGTGTGATCTTCTGGGGAAATACAGGTACAGCAAAACAAGCTTTCAAACTTCAAAAAAGGGCTATTAGAACAATGAAAGGGGTTCCCTGCAGAGTGACGTGCAGGGAAATATTTAAAGAATTTAAAATAATGACTCTTCCTAGCTTGTACATCTATGAATGTGTATGCTTTCTGAAAACTCACCAGGAATTTTCAAAATTAAATAATCAGGTTCATAACCATGGAACAAGGAACAGGGATGATTTTCACAGAGACGCCCACAAAGGAGCACTCTACCAAAAACTGTAAACTACCAGCTCAAAATACTTTTTAGTGCATTGCCTTCTACAATGAAGAAAATGAGAGAATTTCATAAATTCAAGGTAGATCTTAAACAATTTTTACTAACACATAGTTTTTATAGCATTGAAGAATATCTGAATATGGAAAAGTAATATTATTTATATATACTGATATAAAATATTTGTATTTACTATCCAAGTTTTTTAAACAAATTCAAGATAAGAAACTATATTGTAATTGACTACATCCATACAATGTATATTGTTAACAAATAGATAAAGAGATTGATTGATTGATTTCTTCCATGGCTAGTTGTGAACAGCAGTCATTCTGTCCAAAACAGTATTTGCTCTGTTTCAGTGATTTCCAGTGGGACCTTATTTTAATTTCTCTAATAGAGTTGCATAGTAAATATAGTTACACTTGAATCAGCTATGAACAAAGACTGCAGCTTGAAAAAGTAATAATCACATTTTGCACAAGTGTCAGTCTTTGGTTTGTGGAAGCTAAGATTGGAATAGGACGCAAAAACTCTTCGATAACATGCTTCACTTCTTGGCTTCACACCTTTGGTTTGGCAAAATTCTTGATAGAGCCAGTACATTGCAGAAATATTCAAGTCTGGAGATAAATACTTTTTAGAAGAATGAGATTGAGAATAATGGCTTTTGTAGGAAGAAAACATGTTAATGCGTTGCTTTATTAAATCAATGTCGTCAGATGGAACTTTCGGATGATTAGAATGTTTACCACATCCATCTTCAGAACACACTCCTCCTTTTCTCCACAGTTATTCTCACATTCTTTTGTGTTAAAGAAAATGTACTAAAGAACATATTCTGACTACTTCTATCTTAGTCTGCAAAGAAGGACTGTAAAGAAGGTACTTCCTGGAATATTTTCACCTGCTAGCAGTTCCTTCAGGTTTGTTCCTTGTACACTCCACATGTTTCTTTTCCTCAGACACGTGAATAACTTTGCACTGATTTTGAGTTTCTGGGGACAATTTGTAATATTCTATGAACATTTTCTCTCTCTCTTGTTGTCATTTACTTTTCCTCCACAATTTTTCCTGCTCTTGAATGATGATTTCAGAACTTTAGCAGGTGTAACTTTTCCTTTCAACATTACATATTCCTTTCATACAGTTTTCAGTTCTTCCCTCCGAATTTTCTCCCATAATTTTTCGTTTCACTTTATTTTTCTGGATGAATCTTTTGGATAACATTTCTTCCTCCCGTTTCCACTGATATTTGTTGTTTCATTGCCAGGCTGCTGTTGAATTAGATCAATTTCTTCAATTCTTGAAGATCTTTTAACTGTCTTTCATACAGCTATATTCCCTCCATCATTGCTTTCATCACCACTTGGAACATATTCATCAGAATCTTCAAATACATCTTCATCAAAACTTCAAATCATGTCTGTCAATAATGACAAACATGCATTTCCTTCTGTGCTGGTGCTGGGATGACCTTAAAGAAAAGAAAAATGAAATAAATTTAATAGGTGGTTGATAGTACTTTAGATTGGTATTAATTAGAGATACCAGTCAATGTATGGTCTTGTGTTGGAAAAAGTAGGGATAAATGCTCCTGATACCTGTGTATTTTAAACTTACCTTCTAGGCAAAGTTAAAACTTCAGTGGTGATATTTCAGGTGCAGTTTGTTCCTCAAGATCTTCCTTATCACCTCTTGAAACATGATGTTTGTGCCCACTAAGACTGTCTAGACTCCTCACTAATAATGTGCCAAATGGTTAGTGGAATTGTTAAAGGAACTGCTCTTACTATTGTGTATTCTCGCCAGATTTAAGTCCAATGTCACAGCACTATTTGAATTGTTGAAACCATGTCAGCAAAAAAGACCAATGTTGACATTGGCCCATCTTACAACAAATTTAAAATAAGAGGGAGGGCTAATGCCAAGTCTGACCCTTTTATGGTGATTGGAAACTTGATAAAACACTTTGGGGCTTACATCTTAAAACCCCAGTATCTCCCATCCTATGTGGTTTAGATGTTGGCCGTTTTAACATTATGAAGAGCACGTGAAACTATATGATGCACACCAATAAAACCAGTTTTGACAAATATTGACATTTGCTCTTTTAGAACCAAGCCACAGATATACTTAGCCATCATAAATTATAAAAAAAAACACTATAAATCATGAACAATATACACAAAATGACATTTTAGAAAATATGAATGGCAAACTATATACTTATGCTGACAGTCACATGATGAGGTAAACACTGCAGGGCAATGACCAGCCCAACCAAATGACCTCTGCAAGTGACACCCATGTACTGACAAAACAACAGTTCGCATGGGTCGGGGGTTTACAAAACCTAGCTACTGAGCTTATGAGAACCCTGAAGGCATTACTGACAAAATGCAGAGTCTTTTACAATTTTTGTGAGTGAAATGCTCATAGTGTGAGTGCTTGTGTATGAAAATGGTTGTTAGTTTAAAAGTTCCTTCAAGCAGACTGACTCAGTGGGCGTTGACTTTGGAGCAATCTACAAACTGTGTAAAAAGCATTGTAACATCAATGGACTGAGCAGAAAGATTGGCGTTGCATGGCTACTTGGTTGTGGCCTCACAGAGAGGCAGAAGGCATACTCTGTTGATGCAGACTGCAAGCTGTTTAAAATGCACACACAGTTTACCATTCACAGTATTTATTATGTAGGACACTGAGCCTTGGTCAGCGTATTGTGGTGCTGGCTGCACTCTGAGAAACATGACCACATGCCATCTGGAAACAGAGAATATAGAACAATGGATCATAGAGTAACTGAATGTTACTATGAAGAATTTTTTGCCATATGCCCAATGTGCAAATATGAGTCATCAACAAGTACCACTAAGAGGTTACTGGAGGAAACCAAAGCCTTCAAGGTGGTTGGGATGGACATATTAGGTCCTTTTAGCCAGACACCAACGAGTAATCACTACATTATGACTATCATAGATCATTTTCTTCAATTCATCACAATGACTTCAAACACTGTCATTGTCCCTCATCCAGTGCAGGTACATACCACAGTCGTCAGCCATGCCAAAGGCTGCACTTTCACCGTGCCTACCCTGGTGTCCCATCCACTGAGCTGCAGAAACAAGCCAGCAGCAAGAGCCGCTTTCTGCTGTCTACCAACAGCTGCTGCCCCATGGTCAGAGCCTCTGCTACTATGCAGCAGCTCACCAGCCACCATCACCACCTGTGAGCATCCACAGTGTGCCACCCTCCCAGCAGACTACCATTGACTCGGGCATGAAGTACCAGCAGCAGCCACTTATATCATGGATGCCACTGTCAGCAAGAAAGATCACCACCTGACACCCACCAACACTCTACTTTAGCCATGACGGGAAGTGAAAACCTTCGTCTTCCATCACAGCAGTCACTCACCCTGGTCACTATGATGGATAACCGTGACAATGAAAAGTCCTAAATGAAATAGAAATAATGGAAGATGTAAATGTAACAACTCACCATTTAGTTGAAGTTAAAGAAGATTAAAAATATTGCTAAGCTTTTGGGCACATTCTTTCAGGGGCAAAACTAAAACAACATGGCATAATTTTCACCAGGGCTTTGACTGCCTACTGTCATTCCCAGAAATGAGGAACATCCTACTCACAATCCATGCCACTTCTGCCAAAAGGATTTTACACCATCTGCCCAATCTACAAAATATCCTAGTTCTTCCTAATTTCATGCCTACTCCTCTTGCCACATGTGTCATACGAGGCGTGTTTTTTTAAGTAAGTACCGTTTTGAAATTAAAAAAAGATGTGCTAAGATATCTCAATAATTTTATTTTTACATGAAAGTCTGAACCTTAATCTATGCACTGACGCCCTTACAGTCTGATTCTTTCTTGTATACATTGTGTACTGAGTGTTTAAGAGGCCTCCGATAATTGTGAGTCCCGCCAACCGTGAAGTACAGGCTGTTATAAGATTTCTTAGTGCTAAAGGCCTAAAAGCGATCGATATTCATAGTGAGATCTGTGCAGTTTATGGACAAAATATTATGAGTGAAGGAATGGTAAGAAACTAGGTGAGAGCATTTAAAGATGGCTGCACAAATGTGCACGGTGAACAACGGAGTGGGCGTCCTTCGGTTATTAATGAAAGTTTGGTGCAGCAAGTGGACAATAAGGTGAGAGAAAACAGACGCTTTATGATTTCCTCCTGTGGGATGACTTTCCTAATGTTTCTTGTAGTGTTTTGTGTGGAATTGTGACCAAGCACTTGAATTAATGAAAATTGTGTGCACGTTGGATACTGAAAATGTTGACGGATGTGCACAAAACCAAATGTTTAGACAGTCCATTGACTTTCCTTGAGCAGTACCACAACGACGGTGATGATTTCTTATGCCAAATTGTTACGCGTGATGAAACATGGGTGGCCTATGTCACACCAGAATCAAAGAAACAGTCCATGGAAGTTGAGCAAGGGCATTGTTTTGCTGCAAGACAATGCCCGTCCGCATGTGGCAAATCAGACCAAAGATCTCATCAGATATTTTTGATGGGTAACTCTAGATCATCCACCGTACAGTTCCAATCTTGCACCCAGTGACTACCATCTGTTCCTGCACGTGAAGAAACACCTGGGCTGTCAGCGTCTTCAAGATGATGAAAAAGTCAAAACAGTGGTGATGCAGTGGTTAACAAGTCAGGCAGCAGACTTCTATGAGGAGGGTATTCAAAAACTGGTACAACTCTATGACAAGGGCCTCAATATTGATGGAAATTATGTAGAAAAATAGATTAAGGTACAGGCTTTTGTGTAAAAATAAAATTGTTAAGATATCTTAGCACATCTTTTTTTAATTTCAAAACGGTACTTACTTAAAAATGCATGCCTCATATCTTTGTGGAACACCCAGAGAAGCTTAACAGATCTTGGTCACCAACAAAATCAGTAATCTTGTATAGCAGCTTTTCCATAACTTTAAGCACAGACTTATATTTGGTAATGATCACCTACCAACTATCCATCCTAAAGTATGACTACTGTCATTATGTGGCCAAGAACAGAGTTGACAACACATTTGCACAACACATTGCAGAGAATTCATTCATTCACACACTGTGTTCTGCAAATCTCATCATGGAGAAGAGTATCAAGGATGGGGAATGAATCAACTTATACATAAGCTAGTGATCTGCCTTGGCTTTGCACATTATGGTAGCACTAAGCATTTACAGCTGAACAGCTTGTCTGGCATAGCGGCAATTTTGTTTGCTGGGCACTGCATAGAGTTATGATTAAAGATCAGAGAACTATGTTAGGTAACTGAATATAATCAGTTTCATATAAATTAAACAATTTAAACAGCACAGGTCACTTGCTGGTATAATGCAATGTTTAGGGCTTGATCGGACCACCTAACTACATCCTACTAAATTAGAATTATATTAATACCTTCAGCTGCTAATGGGTGTTGATGTATATCAATGGGAACAGGTGAAAATATGTGCCCCGACTGAGACTTGAACCCAAGATCTCCTGCTTACATGGCAGATGCTTTATCCATCTGACCCACCAAGGGCACAGAGGATAGTGCAACTGCAGGGACTATATCACACACGCCTCCCGCGAGACCCACATTCTCATCTTGTATGTCCACACACTACATTCATAGTGTCCCATCCCAACACACTCATTACTCGTGGAAGACATTCTTACCAAGTCCTGTAAGAGTTCGGGGAATATGTGTGCATCCGCACAGAAGAAGAAGGTCATGGCCAGTGTTGTCAGAACTATATACTTATATGGATATGGTGTCTGTTCTTTCGGACACGTCTGAAAGAACAGACACCATATCCATGTAAGTACAACCTACTAGAGATGCAAGCCATGCATCGAAGGTCTGCATGGCCATTTATTTGACAGTGAGGTGGCTGCACCATTCCCTACTCCAGTTCCTGAGATTAGCCTTTATATATAGGCAGAGACAGGCAGTATGGAAATTTAATTTATAACATCTATAGAAAGGGAATGTTTGTGTATATGTATAGATTCTGGTAATAATAATTTTGTGTAACTCAGTATCCTGGTGCAAGTCTTTAATTGGATGTCACTTTAGTGACTTTTGTCTCCCTCACCAGTTATCCAACCATGATAAGGGGACCTACAGTTTAACATAGAATCTGACACACATTTCATTTTTGACATATCTCCACATCATTGAGAGTTGATTGCTAGGTTAAAAAACATAGCTAAAAATCTAGGTCCAGCCAGGGTTCAAACAGGCAACTTTTTGATAACTGAGCCTGCACTTTACTGCTGGCCCATGAAACCTGACTCCAATTCATCTTGAGGAAAATGAGACCTATACTCATTGGAACTACGTTTCACTTCTGGTAAATGTCCACACCATTGAGAGGCGACTGTTAGGTAATGAAAAATCCATTGTCCGACTGGGATTCGATCCCACAACTTTTTGATTTTCTGGCACATGCTAGACCACTAGGCCCAACTCTGGTTCTGTTCGAGCTTCACAGCTCACTGGAGTTACAGTAGCTATACATCTAGATGGCAATGCCTTCATTTCCACAGTGGCAGTGGACTTCATCCATTATACACTCCTGGAAATTGAAATAAGAACACCGTGAATTCATTGTCCCAGGAAGGGGAAACTTTCTTGACACATTCCTGGGGTCAGATACATCACATGATCACACTGACAGAACCACAGGCACATAGGCACAGGCAACAGAGCACGCACAATGTCAGCACTAGTACAGTGTATATCCACCTTTTGCAGCAATGCAGGCTGCTATTCTCCCATGGAGACGATCGTAGAGATGCTGGATGTAGTCCTGTGGAACGGCTTGCCATGCCATTTCCACCTGGCGCCTCAGCTGGACCAGCGTTCGTGCTGGACGTGCAGACCGCATGAGACGACGCTTCATCCAGTCCCAAACATGCTCAATGGGGGACAGATCCGGAGATCTTGCTGGCCAGGGTAGTTGACTTACACCTTCTAGAGCACGTTGGATGACACGGGATACATGCGGACGTGCATTGTCCTGTTGGAACAGCAAGTTCCCTTGCCGGTCTAGGAATGGTAGAACGATGGGTTTGATGACGGTTTGGATGTACCGTGCACTATTCAGTGTCCCCTCGACGATCACCAGAGGTGTATGGCCAGTGTAGGAGATCGCTCCCCACACCATGATGCCGGGTGTTGGCCCTGTATGCCTCGGTCGTATGCAGTCCTGATTGTGGCGCTCACCTGCACGGCGCCAAACATGCATACGACCATCATTGGCACCAAGGCAGAAGCGACTCTCATCACTGAAGACGACATGTCTCCATTCGTCCCTCCATTCACGCCTGTCGCGACACCACTGGAGGCGGGCTGCACGATGTTGGGGCGTTAGCGGAAGATAGCCTAACGGTGTGCGGGACCGTAGCCCAGCTTCATGGAGACGGTTGCGAATGGTCCTCGCCGATACCCCAGGAGCAACAGTGTCCCTAATTTGCTGGGAAGTGGCGGTGCGGTCCCCTACGGCACTGCGTAGGATCCTACGGTCTTTGCGTGCATCCGTGCGTCGCTGCGGTCCGGTCCCAGGTCGACGGGCACGTGCACCTTCCGCCGACCACTGGCGACAACATCGATGTACTGTGGAGACCTCACGCCCCACGTGTTGAGCAATTTGGCGGTACGTCTACCCGGCCTCCCGTATGCCCACTATACGCCCTCGCTCAAAGTCCGTCAACTGCACATACGGTTCACGTCCACGCTGTCGCGGCATGCTACCAGTGTTAAAGACTGCGATGGAGCTCCGTATGCCACAGCAAACTGGCTGACACTGACGGTGGCGATGCACAAAGGCTGCGCAGTTAGCGCCATTCGACGGCCAACACCGCGGTTCCTGGTGTGTCCGCTGTGCCATGCATGTGATCATTGCTTGTACAACCCTCTCGCAGTGTCCAGAGCAAGTATGGTGGGTCTGACACATCGGTGTCAATGTGTTCTTTTTTCCATTTCCAGGAGTGTAGTTCAACAAATTTCAGCAAAATATTTATAAATTATTGGGTTGGTGCATACATTCATAGCGTTTTTCCATAAGTGATTTTGGCTTAGACCATGTAGTACCCTTACACTTGATTTTTGAACCTTCCCCATTGCTTGCAAAAGTCACGTGATGGTGGAATGATCACAATTCCTCACATCTGCCAGTTCTCTGATAAACCGATGTGGATCCTTGTGGATTAATGTGTTCAAACGATCTTCATCCACCTCCAAAATTCTTTCTGGATGTGGAGTTATTAATGTCAATAAAGTCCTCCTTAAAATGAGAAAATTATTTTCTTGCCATGCTCTCTCCAATGGCATTATCCCCACACACAGCACAAATGTGATGAATAAGCTCATAGCAAACAGAATACCAACATCAAAATTCTTACAGTAGTTCCTGAGATTGGCCCATTAATACAAACAGAAGCAAGCAGGGAACTTTCAGTTTGTATTCATATGTACAGAGAAGAGAAGAGGAGTGAGAAGTGAGGAAGAGGAGAGAAAAGGAACAAAACAGGAGTTAGGCATAGGCAGCTCTGCAACCTACTTCTGTAAAGCATACTGAAAATAAATTATGACTATTGCTAATATATTAATTTTGATAATCATCAGTCATTTTGGAAAAAAAGGTCTACTGCTGCTCCTCTTATAGTACTCAGATTCTGTTTTTATCTAATATTTGAAACAAAGGATTCATGTAACTTCACAAACGGCCACTATTAGAAGTCTGTATACTGGTAAAGTCAAGATTTGTTTAATAGAAAATTAGCATTATGGTGAATTGACATCCCTCAGCTCAGATATTCTAAGTTGTAGGAGAGGCTAATGAGGTATTCTTTTATTTTGTTTCGGAATATCCATTACTTTGTTTCCTGCCTGATGGCTACATCTACATACATAGTTACCAATACACAGCACACTGTATGGCAGAGGGTACATCATAACAATTTTCTTATTTTCTGTCTCATTTGCCTACTGAGCAAGGAAAATATGAATTTTTATGTCTCTTTATGCACCCTATCTCTTTCATGTTATTCTCATGATTCCTACACAAGATATTGTGGCAGCAGAAAGGCCACATAGTCCTCCTAAGGTACAGGTTCTCTAAATTTATCTAATAGTGTTTCACGAGAATTATGTTGTCTTGTTTTCAAGGATTTTCATTTAAGTTCCCTGAGCATTTCTGTTACACTTTCATACAAACTACACCAGGACTGGACAAGAGCAAGAAATTCATTTAGTAATACCACAGAGAAGACAATTAAAAGGTCAGATGAATTACTGCTAGGGGTCTGGCCAAGCAAGGTGTGCATGAGAGCCTTCATGAAGTTTGGAAAATAAGTGAGAGACACGGGGCAGAGTTAAGCTTTTATTTAATCCAAGAGTTCTTTACAAATGTTAAAGCAGGCCTGAGTACGGTTATGATGCTTTTTAATCTGTCAGCATGAATAAAATCGATATTCCTTGAATGTTCTGTTTTAATAAAAATTTTATACCATTTCTAAAACTGGATTACTGAAATATTGCTTTTTCTTAAATATATGGCTGTATAAATGTAATGTTAATGTTTAATATATTTTTAAAATTTTGTTGAGGCTATCAAATTACATGAGTCATTAGCTTATTGCATACAGCATGTCATGTAACACTAAACTAAATTCCATCCGAACAGGCGTTGGAAGACCCAGTGTTACTGACCAAAGCTGTACCATCCTCAGCTGATACGCATCACTGGATGTGGACATGGAGGGGCATGTAGTCAGCACTCTGTTTTCTTGGCCGTTGTCAGTTTTCATGACTTGAGCCACTGCTTACCAATCAAGTAGCTCCCCCACTGGTCTCACAAGGACTCAGTGCACACCATTTTCCAACATTGCTTGGCAGATCCAGATAGTCCCCCATTTAAGTGGTAACCAGGCCTGACAGTGCTTAACTTTGGTGGTGATCTGAGGGGAATCAGTGTTATCACTGTGGCAAGATAATTGGAAATCATATAATACTTCTTCCTCTTTAAACAGCATCGCAATTTCCATACATTGGCACATTTTGTGATATTTTCCCTCTTCATTAAAAAAATAATCTATGAGGACAAAAATAACATACATCATTTCTCAAGTTAACTCTAAACACTGTGATAAACAGTAAATCAAGTATAGCTTTTGAAAGACTTGTAAATGATTTTTTATGGACATTAGCAAATAGTTTCTATGCAATTCGCTATCATTAAACTTTGTAAAAACTCATCTATAGAAAGCCCACAACCTACAAGAGGTTTTCACCCAGCAGTATGTATAAAGTATGACAACACAGATGAAGTTGACAATGTCAAATTATTGAGATAATTACTTGATAATACATTAGGATGGGAGGAGCACTCCACATAAATTCTGAAATGACTGAATACATCTTCCTTTACCATGCACATGGTTTCAGACATAAGTGCCATAAAAAGAAAAATAGACATATGTTGCCTACTTTCATTCCATAGTGACATAATTTTAATATATTTTTTATTCTGGGTAATTCATCAAGTCAACTGCACATATTCCTAATCCAAAACTTAGTAATATGGATTATTTGTCTTGTTAATTCAAGATTTTTCTCTACAAATCTGCTCAAAGAACAGGGTGTGTACTAACTACTGATTCTCTGTATGTTGACTCCTCAAAAAAAATTAACACCAATGGTAAAGAAAAGATCCCAGAAGAAAAACTAGAAGAAAATTTGACCCAACCATTTTAACAAAAAATGAGGAATACACTAGGAAATCAGGTGAAGGATCTACAACTATAATATGCTAGAAGAATTAACCACCAAATTAAAATCCATAGCAGAAGAGATGGCTCCAATAAATCCCAGAAAGAAACAAGAGTGGTGGAATGAAGAATGTGACAGGCATTAGAAAGAAAACACCAAGCTTGGATAAAACATCACACCCAAAAGTCGGAAGAATCACATCTAGAACTAATTAAGCAAAGGAAGTCAACCCATAAAATCATCAGGCAGACAAAATGAAAACATCTTAAAAATACCCTAGAAAAGATAGAAGAGAACTTCCAGAAGAAACAGTCAAGAGTTTATTACAAAACCTTTGGGAGATATCTTAAAAAGTATGCGTCCCCAACACTGATGCTGAGAGATACGTCAGGAAAGCAGAAATCAAGAAAATGCAGAGATCCTTGCAGAGACTTTCAACAAACTTTTAAATTGTAATGGACCACTGGAAGCATTTCAAGTAGACACTGAAGCACCTATTTTAACCACCCCAGACCTAAGAGATCCTCCAACTATCAGTGAGGTAGAGCCCAAAATTCAGGAAATAAAAAATTACAAGGCATACGGTGAAGACCACGTAATTGCAGAAATCTGGAAGAATGCTGCAAAAATTCCACAGCACTGGACCTCAGGAATAATCCATCCATTATTTAAAAAAGGAGATAGAATCAACCCAAATTATTACAGAGGAATAACCGTTCTGGACTGCACATACAAAACTATCTCTTGCATAATTTACAATAGGATCAAAAACATTCTGGAACCACAACTTGGAGAATATCAAGGAGGATTTTGACCATACAGAAGCTGCTCAGACCAACTTCTTAGCCTAAAACTAATAATGGAGTATTACAAATATAGAAACAAAAAAAGCATATGATAGTGTTCATAGACCCACACTTCTAAAAATCCTTAGAGCATTTGGCTTCCATCCCATACTGGTAAGACTCATTCAGCTAACTTTAACTAAAGCCAATTCAAAGATCAAGTTTAGAGGAGAACTGGTAAAAGCTTTCACAATAAAAACATGACTCAGACAAGGTCATGGACTGTCCCCTTTGATTTTCAATGTGGCCATTGATTACATGATGACAATCCAGCAAAAAGAAAATTCATGTAAAATCAAAATTGGAGGAAAACCAGCAATAAGAACAAACTGCCTTGTGTTTGCTGTTGATTTAGCTCTCTTAGCCATGGACATGGAAGAAGTTCGTGTTCAGATCACAAGTCTCCAGAAAGTTGCTCCAAAACTGGGATTACAAATATCCTTTTAGAAAACGGAAATCATGCCCATTAAACCTCTTTGCATAGACAAAATCTTGATAAATGATCAAGCAATTAAAATAGTTCTACAATTTAAATATCTTGGAGAAATTATTTTGCACAACTTGGGTGAGAAAGCAACATGGATAAATACAACCAACAAGATGAAAAAAAAAAACACAATTTCTAACCTGGTCAACATATAATAAGAAATGCCTGTCAATATACACTAAGATCCAACATTACAAAACTGTAACTCTCCTGGAAGCAACTTATGCTTGTGAAACTCTGTTCCAAATTAAAAATGAAAGAAGAGATTGACCCAATCACCAGCACAATGAAGAAGAAAAGAATCTCGCATTTCTTTCATGTCTCATGACCGCATAACAACAGGATTTTAAAACAACGAGTGATGAGAAGTTTCAGAATGAAGACAGGAGGACAGTGGGTCAAAGAAATTCAGCAAGATCTTGAAGCAGTTGGACTTATGCAGAGAACAAAAACAAAATTAAAACACTCCTTATGAAACATAAATTTTCAGCAGAAATGACACACAGAAGACCAGTAGAGATTTCACACGAGTTAAGAAAATTGCATCTGGAATGAATGAAAAAGTATTGAGCTGAGTGCAAGAAAGAAGTAGTCCCATCTTCAAAGAGAAAGTGAACATGGAATGACTCAAGTGGTCCAATGTGGGCAAACAAGTTTAAAAAAAAATCTTTCATAAAAAATGTATCTCTCTTTCAAACCAAAATCTCTGTTCATGGAATTGAGACTAATACTAAGAATGATCTCCACACAGACTTATAATCATTTTCTTTCATTCAGAAGGATTTCTACTATTCAGGAAGACATATTTTGAATAAATTGCCAGGAACCATTTCAGTGCAGTAATATACTTTGTGAAATTAAGTGTTCTAACATTTTTAAGTACATGGAAAAGAGTTTCTCCCATTGTATCAGTTATTAGGGTGTCTTCCAGCTGCATTTACATACGGAGTGTGGGAAGAATGAGTGTTTGAATACCTGAGTGCAAACTGTAATTAGTCTAACCACGTCCTCTTGATCTCTACAGGAGCAACACAGAGGGGATTGAAGTATATCCCTACATTAATAATTTAAAGCTGATTTTTGAAAATATATAAGTGGGCTTTCACAGAATAGTTTGTCTCAATCATCAAGTATCTGCAAGTTCAGTTTCTTTGGCATCTCTGTGACACTCTCCCTTGAGCCAAACAAACATGTGACCGCTCGTGTTGCGTTTCTTTGTTCAATATCCCGTTAGTCCTTTAGCAATTTCCAAGTAATCTCCTTCCTAAACTAATTGCATTTCATTAGCACTCTACCAACAGAACAAAGTTTGCCATCTACTTACATTTAAATGCTTGTGATAAGTGTTGCATTAGTATGTAAATGAAAATATGTTTAAAAATTTAGATGTATTCCACATCCCCCAAAACTAGTTCACCAGGGTGTACAGAAGAAATATTAGCATACTCATTATCTTGTACACAGGTATTGTGCAGTTTTATTTTTCTGCCATGTTACACATTCTCAAGATATCCTCACTGCAGATCTTTGAAACAGACAATGTACTTTATCCTCAAATCTAATCTAGACTGTCCTCATATTCTGTGGCAGTCTTAGTAAAATTCAAGTATCAGCTCACCATTTATCATTTACTATATACTTCTTCATCATTTTGATGTGCAGCTCCTTGCATTGGCCGTGTTTGCAGTTAAAAATATTTTGGATTTGAGGTCCGCCAGTTATGCAAAAAAAAACGGTGTTTTGCATAACTGGCGGACCTCAAATCCAAAATATTTTTATATACTTCTTGTTAGCATGTTTTACTTTCTGCATGAGACCCCATTGTTTCATAGGCAGTTAAAGTTTCCATGTCTCATTTACATTACCACTCTTCACTTTCCTGATACACAGTGTGAATGAATATTATGAACTACATACCAATGTAATTGTCTATAATAATTAGGAATGAAGTATAAATGCTCATATGAGCAACATAGCCCACTGAAAGTATCTATAATAACTACAAATGTAGTAGCACTATTAATAGTAAGGCATAAGACATACTGACTAATTAGTTACATAGTTTATGCACTGACTCTGTCGTTCAGTAATTCATTGTGTTTCATTCATCCCACCAAGAAGGAGAACTTTCAGGGCTGTGAAATGAATCAAAAAGCAAATCACAAAAGACAAACAAATGAAAGAAACTAAATCAGTATATTGTATTAACAACAATCACTACATTGCCTAGTACTCTCCTTACTTATAAAACTAATCAGGTAAATCAGAAACAAAGCTGCTACTTCTGAAAAAAAATCTGCTTTTACTTCAGTTATACTAAATAGCTGCCTTTTATCTCCTACTGGTAGCTAACTATTTATTACATTACATTGGTATTTTTCAAAGAAAATAATTACTTACCTACAAAAATACTGAGTCCTGTTTACAGCACATTACAACTTTGTATGCAGAATTAAGCCAAACTCTGCAGCTAACAGAACTTTTAAATCCTTAAATCTAGACATTCAGATGATTTGTAGCAAGAGAAGCTTCTGACCTTCCTGGGATTCCTGATTTCTTCGTTTATGTTGGATGGAAGCTTATTTGGCAAATTTTCACCAAAGTTCAAACCCCACTTGAAACCTAGGCTAGGAAACAAAATATATTTATTTTTCTTCTTTGCTTCAAGTATAAGGAAAATTCCTGTTATGGTACCCCATCTAATAAAATATGCATGAAAATTATTTTTGTATCTTCTGTTGTGATTTTGTGGAGTACAGTTCAGTTGAAAATTATTTTTTAATTTCAGCAATAAAACTTTTGGGGAGTAAATGTTTTGGGGAATGAGTAAAAATTCCAAGGTCTTTCTAAACATCTGCAAACTGTGCATTATGTATTTACACAATATTCTTACTGCTCTCTTCTGCGGAATAAATGTTTTGTTTCCTTCATGTGCACTGTCCCAGAAGATATTTCCATAAGACAACCAGAAGTAAAAATATGCAAAATAAGCCAATATTCACATCTTTTAGCTAACACAATGTGACATTGTTCTATGGGCACAACATTGTGAACTACGCTTCTCGATTAGTTTATCTGTGTTGAATCTGTCTTAACTTCTTTTTCAGCTGAATTCCAAAGATACTGCAAATTGTGTTTCATTTATTGTACTACTGTTAACATCTGCTTCTATTGCTATTTGGTAATATTTTTTTGTTGTTGTAAATGTGGTCATATGGGTGTTTGTATGATTAAGATTGTAAGTAATTACTGTGAGCTAGTTGTATGTGTGTTCGGCTATCAACTGAATTATTAGGCAAGTTTCACAGAAGAGCTTCTGTGAAGTTTGGAAGGTAGGAGACGAGGTACTGGCAGAATTGAAGCTGTGGAGACGGGTCGTGAGCCGTTCTTGGGTAGCTCAGTCGGTAGAGTACTTGCCCGCGAAAGGCAAAGATTCTGAGTTCGAGTCTCAGTCTGGCACACAGTTTTAATCTGTCAGGAAGTTTCATATCAACACACACTCCACTGCAGAGTGAAAAAATCATTCTGGAAACATCCCCCAGGCTGTGGCTAAGCCATGTCTCCGCAATATCCTTTCTTCAAAGAGTGCTAGTTCTGCAAGGTTTGCAGAAGAGCTTCTGTGAAATTTGGAAGGTAGGAGATGAGGTACTGCCATTTTTGTTTCTGTCATGGTAAATAATATTCTTGGAATGTTTACTTTTTGAACATAGCACATGTGTTTTGATTTTCTTAATAACAGACTACAGGATTTACAGTATTGTTGCTAACGGAATATAAATTCTTCACTATAGGATATATTCTTTGTTTGGCACTGTTCTGTCTTCCTACAACATGATACTTTAATCTCACCTTATACTTGCTTCTTCCATGATTTCTCTCTAAATACAATGACAGTTCTCTTCAAACACCATGATACCATTATTGTTTATGATTGTCTAATATAATGCCATTCTTATATAATCTGTACCCGATTGGTCAGTATATTCTTTGTTAACATTTGACCAACATGCTCAGTTAAACCACTGACTATTGGTGTGGCTTATTTAGTTGGCGATGGTTTTTACAGCAAGTTATTTCAATACACTTTAAAGGTTCACACTGCCTCTAATATCTCTCATTAAAAGTTTAATATTGCTATCCTTTTCCATCAGTTCCCACTGCCTGAATGGTAAAAAATTGAAAAAGAAATGATTGTTGGTAAGGCTGATTCAGCATGCAAAAAAGTCAAAGCAACTTTCAATGAGATCAATAGCAACGACATTAACATCAGGAGTGTAACGGGAATTCCAGTGTTAAATACAGAGGAGAAAGCAGGTAAATAGAAAGAGTATGCCAAATGCCTCATAAGGGGAGGGAGTGTGTGATGACATAATAGAAGAAGAAGTCAAGATGGACGACGCAGGAGATGCAGTCTTAGTCAGTTCTAGAAGAATTGCAGTCAAATAAAGTGGAAGGGATAAATAATATTACCTTGGAATTCCTAAAATCATTGAGTGGGCAGGTGGGGAGTAGCAATCAAACAAGTTGGTGTGTACAGTCTCCGAGTAAGGGTACATACCATCAGACTGCAGAAAAAGTCATCTGCACAGTCCCAAAGATGGCAAGGGTAAGAACTATTGTAAAGTCAGCTCAATGTCTTAATTGTGGGGCTGTCAGATGATGATCGACTTAGCTTTTGGAAAGGTAAAGACACCAGAAAGGCAGTTCTGATATTGAACTTGATAATGGAGTGACACTTAAGAAAAACAAAGACATGTTCATTGGATTTGTAATGTAATTTGGTACAACATGTACAAAATTCTAAGAAAAATAGGAGAAGGCTATATAGAAATGTGGGTAATATGTAATATGAACAAGAACCGAGAGGGAACAATACAAATGGAAGGTTAGGAATGAAGTGCTTGTAAATGCCACCTTGAATTCTCTCTCCTATGCAGAAGACAATTTCAGAAGAAGGAGAAATAAATATGTTTCCAAGTGTAGGATAGATTGTTTTCATCAGTTATCACATGTGTGAAAATCATGTTGCACATGACTTTTCAATGAAGTAAACAATAACAAAATAGGCAAATGTCACTTAAGCGATAATTTCAGGGCAGAAACAACACACAAAAATAAGAAAAGGTGTATCTACAGCTCTCTCTCTCTCTCTCTCTCTCTCTCTCTCTCTCTCTCTCTCTCTCTCTCTCTCTCTCTCTGTGTGTGTGTGTGTGTGTGTGTGTGTGTGTGTCACACTGATACTAGAGAAAAGAATTACTGTGATTTTTATGATGAATTATGAACACATTTATCTTGCACTTCCTAATTTTTGGTTGTTATCAAAAACAAAATAAATCCACATAGTTAAGAAGGTTTCACTATATGGCAGCTAACCCTGTATGATATTTATGAGAAAAATGTAAAGAAAATGGACAGGAAACTATAACCTGTTCATAAATTATTTAGAAGCTCTATTGGCCTATTTAACAATTAAAATAATGCAATTTTAACATATATTTTCTAAAAACTCTTCCAGTAAACAGTTATTACAGTCAGTAACATACTATTCAATCTAATTGTGGCAGTAAACTTTCCAACTAGGACAGCTAAATAGTACATCATTAATATTATATTTACTGGTAAATCAAAGCAACAAAATTGTATCACAAAACTGATAAACAGGCTATAAAACCATAACATGAAGTTCCTTGCCCCAGGTAAATACTGAGCATGTTAAAAATTCTAATATGGAGTATTTTAGAGAACTGCTTAAAGGTATGAATGGGAAGATGTTTACAGTGATCACGATGCGAATGAAAAGTCCATGTTCATTAACAGTAATTATGTTGCTAGAAAACAGTAATTCAGATTAAACAGAAGCCAACAATAAAACCATGCTTTACTCAAGGAATAAAGATATACATCTACCATCTATGTGATTACTCTGCTATTCACAATAAAGTGCCTGGCAGAGCGTTCAATGAACCACCTTCAAGCTGTCTCCCTACCGTTCCACTCTCGACTGGCACACGGGAAAAATGGGCACTTATATTTTTCTGTGCGAGCCCTGGTTTCTCTTATTTTATTGTGATGATCATTTCTCCCTATGTAGGTGGGTGCCAACAGAATGTTTTTGCAATTGGTGGAGAAAACTGGTGATTGAAATTTCATGAAAAGATCCAATTGCAATGAAAAACGACTTTGTTTTAATGATTACCACTCCAATTTACGTATTATGTCTGTGACACTCTCTCACCTACTTCATGATAATACAAAATGGGCTGCCCTTTTTTGTACTTTTTCGATGTCATCCATCAGTCCCATGTCTTGTGGATCCCACACCGCACAGCAATACTCCAGAATAGGGTGGAGTAGCGTGGTGTAAGCAGTCTCTTTAGTAGACCTGTTGCATCCTCTACATGTTCTGCCGATGAATCACCGTTTTTGGTTTGCTATACCCACAATATTATCTATGTGATCGTTCCAATTTAGGTTATTTGTAATTGTAATACCTAAATATTTAGTTGAATTTACAACCTTCAGATTTGTGTGACTTATCGTGTAATCGAAATTTAGCTGATTTCTTTTAGTACTCATATGAAACACTTCACACTTTTCCTTATTCAGGGTCAATTGCTATGTTTCGCACCATACAGATATCTTATCTAAATTATTTTGCAAGTCGTTCTGATCATCTGATGACTTTACAAGACAGTAAATGACAGCATCATCTGCAAACAATCTAAGACGGTTACTCACATTGTCTCCTATGTCGTTAATATGGATCAGGAACAATAGAGGGTCTATAACACTTCCTTGGGGAATGCCAGATATTACTTTTGTTTTACTCAATGACTTTCCATCTATTACTACGAATTGTGACCTTTCTGACAGGAAATCAAAAATCCAGTCGCACAACTGTATGACAAGAAGGAAACTGTACGTGTCAGCTAGGAACAGCTCCAATACTGATGACTTAGCTTACTGCAAGGAATACTACAGAATGTTAAGGAAAGTAATATAGAGATGTAAGCAAATAAGCTATGGGAAAAGGCACCAACATCAGACAAAAAAATAATAACAATATGTGATATATGTGATAGAAAAAGAGTAGACAGCAGAACCAGAAAGAAACAGGGGCACATAGCTTTTGAATTGGTATACATTGGCAACAAATGGGTATAGTGTGACAAATCTATCTAAAGAGTACTTTATACCTTTTACTGACAGAATAGGATTATCAGTGCCAGTAACTAATACCCTAGAATACGTACACTAGCCATTAGAAATAATTTCAATTACGTGAATATAGCATTGATGTCACAAAGAGAAATAAGATAAATAATATCTTTAAAATCATTAGCAAATATCAACAAAGATAATTAAAGAGTGTTCTAGTGAGGTTAGTAAAACCTTAAGTTACTTGTGCAACCAGACTTTTATCACTGAAACATTGGCTGAAATGTGCTGACATTAAACCTCTGTTTAAGTAAGGGCACAAAGAAATGCCACCAAACTACAAACCAGACAGTATTGCTTTTCCTGGTGCACCTTAACAAACTCTATTCAGTTACATTGTCAGATGCAGGGTTTGTTTTCGTTTGCAGATGGTACAAGTATGACGATAAATAGTAAGCTGAGAATAGTTTTAGAAAGGGCTGCTAATGATATTTTCATAGATGTTAATAAATGTTTTATAGCCAAATCAGTCATTAATATTTGTAAAAGATTCACTATATGCATTTCAGAACATGTACAATGTTTATAACCCACGCATAATGTATGAAGAATTGCAGACAGAACACACTGACACTGTTAAATTCCTATGTTTAGAGCTTAATGATAAGTTCAGTTGGGAGGCACATACAACAAATTGCTGAAACAACAAAACAAATCTTTATTTGCAACGCACACACTGTAAGTTGCAACATAAAAATAAAGAAACTGGTATACTTTGGTCACTTTTATTCTGTAAGGTCATATGGTACCACGTTTTAGGGTAACCTTCCATATCAAACAAAAATTTTCAGAGGCCATAAGCATGTAATACATATTATTTTTGGTGTGGATTCTCTAACATCCTGTAACAGGCTGTTCAATGAACTAGGTCATCTAATCTGTTGATATCCAAGGCAGTGCGGTCCACGTCCAACTCCCTGATAGTCTTGAAATTTACTCACATTATCTGACAGTAAAACAGCTGTAGTAAGCTCAGCAGGATTAACATGCATATGTAATGTATACCATTAGTAAAGGTCACTGTGGTCTAAGAACTGCATCTTTGATCCCAACCATTGCTCTGATTTGTAATAAATATCATTAGCAATTGCAGCTGAAAACTTCTGGTATAAGGAATAACCCTAATCTCTTCAAAAAGGGCTGCAAAGCAGATAGAAGCTTCAGGGTACCCTCTTGCTATTGCTATGGAAAACTGCCCCTAAGAGGGGGAAGAATCGGTAGTAATGGCATGAGGATGCAGAATGTAATGGAAGCCATTGCATTCACACATTGACTGCCACATGCATGGTTGATGGGTGTTTCACTACCACAAAAGGCTAGGCCACAACATCAGGTGAGGTTCTGTTATGGCCAGCAGAAGCCTCGTGGCAATCAACATGTTAAAGGCACACCATGTGTATCCATGGGATTAACAGCCTGTAATTGTAAAAGTACCATAATGACATCATCATTGGCAAATGATTCTGGATTAGTATTCCTTTCAGGTCTTGTGGGGAAGGGGGGAGGATGATTGCCAACACAAAGATAACAGTGAGATAAAGATCGAAAAACTAATGAAAGAATCCATTTTACAACTTGTAATGTGGAATGTAGGAAGATTAAGTTACTGTGGACAGTTCGGTGACAGGGTTATCCTCATAAGAATTGAAAGCAAACCAATGCCAGTGACAACAGTTCCAGTATATATATCACTATAAACAAAAAATGAAGAGACAGAGTGAGTATATGAGGCCAATGAATGGATAACTCACTATGAAAAACGGACATGAAATACTAATAATCATGGTGGATTGGATTTGTAGTAGAGAAAAGAATAGAAGACAGAGTTATGGGAGAATATGGGCCAATTAGTAGGAATGAGAGAAGAGAAAGAATGCTAGAATTCTGCAATACATTTCAGCTTGTAATTGCAAATACACTCTTCCAGAATCACAAGAGGAGGGAAGAATACTTGCAAAAGGGTAGGAGACAGAATAAGATACCACATGGATTACACCATAGTGAGACAAAGATTTTGAAATCAGGTACAGGATTGTAAGTCACACCCATGAGCAACCACAGACACACATCACAATTTAATACTGATGAAAGGTAGACTGAAGTTTAAGAGGGTCGCCAGGTAGAATAAGTATGTAACAAAGTGGGGTATTAAATACTGAGGAATGATGATGTGATCCAGTCCTACGTCCAAGGCTGTTTGTGAGTTTGGCAGTAATTTTATAATCCCCTGGCTGCATTACAAGTAATGTGCAGGTTAAGTCACATGATGGGGCTGCCACCTCTAGGTGTAAGAAATACAACTTTAAAATTTCTGGTAACAAAACAAAAATAATGGCATTCCAAGGAAAATATCCAGTCAGATCAAAAATTGCTTTGGATAATTCAGTTTTCGAACAAGTGTCTCAAATCACTTATTTAAGCTGTGCTATACGGATTGATTTGGACTCTGATATTAAAAATAAAATACCCAGTTCCAAGCTGTCAGTGGTACCATTAGAACAACACCAGGCCATAATGTACAAACACAAACCATCATGAAATTCTATAAAGTAATGGTGGTTCCAGTACTGTCCTACTGAAGTGAAAGCTGGGTAGGAGAGATATGATAAGAAACAAAGATATTAGAACAGAATTAAATATTTTCAGCATGAATGAAAAAATTCAAAAATACTGTGAAGATTGGAAACACCACCTCATGAGAATGCCAGGTCACAGAATTCCTCAGAAGATCCTGAACTACAAGCCAAATGGATAAAAGGTATTAAAAGCAGCATTCGAAGGTCTAGAAAAAGATTAGAATGGTTTTGTTTTTGAGTTCGAAACATGCAACAGCCTAATCTGAGGAAGGATGATGATGATGTGCCTGCAGTAGACATCATGATAATAAATACCACAGTAGGCAGTTCAGTTGGGGTGGTATGAACACCATTAACAAGAGCAGTCATAGAATTTGTGATAGACAAATGTAGGGATAACGAAGGCAACTGAGAAGAAACTGTCGGTAACAGAAGTAAAACTTCCAATAAACCAGTGGGAGACCGTAATATAAAGATGTCGCGGAAAATAAAGAAAGTCGCATAGGAATGAAAAAAACTGGAGTGCTAGGAAACTAATGAGAAATGGTTGCAGGAAAAATGTGAATAAATTGAAAACAAAATGTCCATCAAAAAAGAAAACTCAGCATATAGAAAACTAGTAATAACTTTTGGTGAACTTCAAAGTTAAGGGCTTCAACATAAAGAGAGCAAAATGAATTCCACTATCAAATGCAGAGGAGAGAGGAACTAGGTGGAAAGAGTGCAACGTAAGAGGGAAGGAACTGTCTGTTGATGTGACAGAAGAAAAAATGGGTGTTGATTTGTAAGATATATGGAACCGAGTATTAGTCAAAGTATGTCACGGGTTCGAAAAGCTTGCAATGAAACAGGGCAGAAAGGATACATAACATTTCTTCACAATATTTAAAATCATACATTTGGACTTTCAGAAGAATGTAATCCACACAGTTCCGAAGACAGCAGGGGTAGATAAAGACGAAAAATATCATAATCTGCTTATGCATCTAAGTTGCTGACAAGAATAATACACTCTAAAACAAAAAAGGTGATGCTATGTGAAGGAATTATATGAATAGGATGGATATCAGTGGAAGATACCTACATGTACAGACAAGCAAATGATTACAATTTAAGAAAAATTGGATGATTTATTCAAATGAAAGAGTCAATAACACATTGGTCCACCTATGACCCTTATGCGCACAGCTATTTGGCTTGGTACTGACTGACAGAGCTGTTGGATGTCCTCTTGAGAATTATCATGCCATATTGTGTCCAATTGGAGCTTTAGATCATCAAAATACCGAACTGGTTGCAGAGCCCTGCCCATAATGCTCCAAATGTTCTTAGCTGGGGATAGATCTGGCGATCACATTAGTCACAGTAGGGTTTGCTAGGCACGAAGACAAGTAATAGAAACTCTCAACGTGCACAGGTGGGCTCTTCCTGAAATGTATGCCCAGGATGGCTTGCCATGAACAGCAACAAAAAATATTATTTATTATGAATAAATAATGCCATTAATGATTCTGAACCAACAGTTTCATCATCATTGGTTGCTCATGTTTGAAATTACATTTAGCTTATGCTGAACATGTGGTGCTGACTATTTTTCATTGTGGTGAAAGATAAGTGGGGCATAGCTGTCCTACAGTAAAAAAGGTGTAAAAAAGCACAGATTTATTGTAACTGGACATAACAGTGGCCCAAGAGATCATTACTTCTTAAGATAATTTTGTGTTACATGCAATGATCACTTATTTTTATGGTGTTTATGAAAAGTAATCCTTTTTTGCTGTAAGGCACCGATATCTCAATGAACTTTCACCACAAAAACACCCACCATTGTATAAGCTAGATGTAATTTTAAATGGGAATAGCCATTTGACAATGATCCTATTAGGTGTGAACTGGTAAAGGTGCCGTTTGTTCTTAGGAAATAACACTGTTAACAGCGGATTGTTACTGTTTTCATTTTTTGAAAGAATTAACTTGTATTTTTGAACAGCCACAATCTCAGCAACTAAATTTTGTGACATAATGGCATTACTGTTCATGTTATAAATTAATGAGGTTCTAGACAGAACCATACACTTTCATGGCCGGAAATTTCACTTTCATTAAAATATTCTGGTCTGTTATGCCATAGTCACAAATTTCTTGTTGAAGCCCAATATATTATCCCCTTTCACTTCAGACAGGGATAACACCACAGGTTTCAACAAGAAATTCATCCTAAATATTTTTAAAACTGTGAAAGTTGTGAAGTCCACGAAACACTGAAGTGCGGTAGCCTTTAGCTGGAGGATCAATGCATTACAACTAATTAGTGCTATGATACAAATACCTGAGCGTACGCATGTGTAGAGACATGACTATTTGTAGCAGCTGGGAGGATATTGGAGGGGAGGATACTGGAGAGCTCCAATCTCTATACAAGACATATTTCTTAAAAAATTTGTCTACAGCCTATGCTTGAAAGCTGTTCAAGTGTATAGGGCAAGCTGTTCCAACAGTGCTCCAGGGAGGAGCAGCACTCGATCTGCCCAGGCCACATTAAGCCACAACTAATGCAACAATCCGTGTTCAGTGGCAGCTACAGTTAGTCACAGAAGTCTGTACCACAATTGGAGGATACATTTCTATTTATTGGGAGGAATGAACATCCGCAGTGCCTTGCATGTCATAAAGTATTTAATTCTACACGTAAGTATAACGTATAATGTCATTATACATGTCTTAAGGCAGTGTGTTACAAACAGATAGAAGGTTAAAAAATAATTCTGAGGACAGAAGTTACACAAATATGCAGCATAATTCATGTACTGGAATTTGTTTGTACTTTTCTGGTGAATGACAGTGAAGAAAATAGAAGAAGCAACAGTTTGAGCAAGCTAGGAAGTTGCTCTCATTATGGTGATGAGTGGCAAGCAGTTTTCTGTGGGACGTTTTGTAAAATTATGCATGGTTGCGGGCGCAGAATGTTTGTTTCTAAGCAAGCTGCAGGCAGTTGAAGGGGTTTGCCATTTGAAGGAATGATGGTCGCCTCGAATCCTGGACATCACAGCAAATTTACAGATGTTACTCAGGAGATAAGCCGAGAGCTTTGTTGCAGTTTCATTAGCACTTCACAAACACTCAGATGTATGTGACTCTGCTCACCTTTCAATATTTGTACACAGTGTAGATGTGGAGCTGCAAGTAACTGAGGAACTCTTGGAGGTGGTACCATTCAATTACACAGCAGTAGGACTTGATATTTTTGAAGCTGTTTGTGAATCAGTGGATACTAGGAATTTGTCTCGGGATAAGCTCAATTCTTTAGTCCCAGACAGTGCGCCACAAATGATTGGGCATCATCAAGGTTCTGCTTCTTGTTTAAGAATGAATTTCGGTAAGAGATTTTGAATGTTCACTGTTTCATTCACCAAGAGGCACTGCATGCTGAAACAGTAGAACTAGATGATGTGATGAAAGTCATGGTCAAGTATATGAATTTTGTGTGGCATCACAGTGTAAATCATGGCCAACTCAAAGGATTCCTGCAAGATATGCAAGCGGAATATGGGGACATACCTTACTACACCACAGTTCTTGGCCTAGTCAGGGAAAAGTCCTTGACGTTTCCTTTGCCGTTCACAAGAAAATATCTATTTCTCAAAAGAAATGGGAAATAAACATCTTGTGTGAAAGATTTAAAACGGACACCAGACATAACATTCTTAGCTGACATAAAATGCATTTTAATAATTTAAAGCTGTCATTGTAGGGCAAAGAGCAACTAGTAGTTGACACACATGATCAGATCAGAGCATTCATGGAAAAGTTACACTTGTTTGAGAGCCAGATGGGTGACAGAATTTGAACAATGTTCAGTCATCTGGCTTCTTTAAAACTACCTGAAGGTACCACTTTTGGCGATCATCAAGCAAAAATAAAGCAGCTCATCACATCTTTTGAAACAAGATTCCAAGAGCATTCTCGGTTTCACCCAATGAAATGCCATCACCACTCCAGTTGGCAGTTACTGATTTGCAAAATTCAGCTTTGCTGGAAGACAGATACTACAACACACTTAATTTGTCACAGTGGTGTTGTTCATTAGAGCATTTCCCACACTCCACCAAAATGCTGCACAGATCTTGTGCATGCTTGGATCTACACATACTTGTGAGCAGCTTTTCTCGTCAATGAAAAGAATAAAAATGAAGGAATGCTCTTTTCTTCAGGATGCAACACTGAAGGCCATCCTTCACATTAATGCTGCGAAATTTGATGCCAGATATTTCTACTCTTTATATGAGAAAACTGTCTAATGGCAGATGCCTGATGAATATATGTAATTACTTTTAAAACAGTTATTTGTTATTTATTTTCTTAACTTCCTATTTCCCTGAGACAACATGTGGCTACGTCAAAGCTGCTAAGAACATGATGATAGCAGTCATGTAAAGTGATGCAAGCGGACCAAAATGATTGCCGTGTCATGTACCGCTGGTCCATCTGATTGTTCACAACAAGGAATAATGTTCCACAGAGCAGGGAGGGCTCCACAACTCAGCATGGAGCTCATGACCTGGAACAGCCTGTTATAGGGTAACACTGAATCTATATAAATAAGGGTGGTAAGAATGGTCACACACTTGTTTAACTTATGAGAGAATGCAACAAAAATTTTGTTAACTTTCAAGTAGTAGGTATTTCAGTAAGATGTACCCAAGCATTTACTTGCAAAGCTAGAAAAACTGGTTTTCAGGCTGGTATATACAGTGAACAGTTCAGTAGAGGTATGTTCTTATCAGAATTGATAGCAAACCAACATCAACAAAAATAGTTCAGGTATACATTCCGACATTGCAAGCTGAAGAGATAAAGTATATGAGGATATTGAAAGGGTAATGCAGTACATAAAGGGAGATGAAAATTTAACAGATATGGGGGACTGGAATGCAAATGTAGGGGAAGGAGTAGAAGAAAAGGTTACAGGAGAATATGGGCTTTGGGCTAGGAATGAGACAGGGGAAAGACTAATTGAGTTCGGTAATAGTGAACACTCTGTTCAAGAATAACAAGAGGAGACAGTATACTTGGAAAAGACCAGGTGATAACAGAAAGATTTCACCTAGATTACATCATGGTCACACAGAGATTCAAAAATCAAATACTGGATTGTAAGGTATACCCAGGGGCAGAAATAGATTCATATCACAATTTAGTAGTAATGAAGAGTAGGCTGAAGTTCAAGAGATTAGTAAAAAGAATCAATACGCAAAGAAGTGGAACTCGGCCAAGTACTAAGGGATGATGTGACACTCTTGAAGTTCACTAAGGCTATAGATACAGCAATAAGCAGTAGCTCAATAGGCAGTACACTTGAAGAGGAATGGACATCTCTAAAAAGGGCAATCACAGAAGTTGGAAACAAAAACATAAGTAGAAAAAGGGTAACTGCGAAGAAGCCATAGGTAACAGAAGAAGTACTTCAGTTGATCGATGAAAGAAGGAAGTAAAAAAATGTTTGGGGAAACTCAGGAATACAGAAACACAAGTTGCTGAGGAATGAAATAAATATGAAGTGTAGGGAAGCTGACATGAAATGGCTGCACGAAAAATGTGAAGAAATCGAAAAAGAAATGATTGTTGGAAGGACTGACTTGGCATATATGAAAATCAAAACAACTTTTGGTTACATTCAAAGCAAGGGTGATAGGATAAAGAGGGTAATGGGAGTTCGGTTGTTAAATGCAGAGGAAGCAGCAGATAGGTGGGGACAGTACATTGAAGGCCTCTATGAGGAAGAAGATTTATCTGATGTGATAGAAGAAGCGATAGGAGCCGATTTAGAAGAGATAGGAGATCCAGTATTAGAATCAGAATTTAAGAGAGATTTAGAGGACTTGGATCAAATAAGATAGATAACATTTCATCAGAATTTCTAAAGTTATTGAGAGAAGAGGCAACAACATGACTCTTCACATTGGTGTGTAGAATGTATGAGTCTGGCAACATACAATCTGACTTTCGGAAAAATATCATCCACACAATTCCAAAGACTGCAAGGGCTGACAAGTGCGAGAATTATTGCACAATGTGCAAGTTGCTAACAAGTATAATATACAGAAGAATGGAAAAGAAAATTGAGGATGTGCTAAACGAAAATCAGTTTGGCTTTAGGAAAGGTAAAATCAAGACACGTTCACAGGATTTGTCGACCTGGAAAAAGCATCCGACAACCAAGAACAAAGCTCTTGCACTAAAAAGGGTGTAAGACAGGGATGTAGTCTTTCCCCCTGCTGTTCAATCTGTACATCGAAGAAGCAATAATGGAAATAAAAGAAAGGTTCAGGAGTGGAATCAAAATTCATGGTGAAAGGATATCAATGATATGATTTGTTGATGGCATTGCTATTCTGAGTGGAAGTGAAGAAGAATTACATTATATATTGAATGGAATGAACAATCTACTGGGAACAAAATATGGATTGAGAGCAAATTGAAGAATGAAGAAAGTAATGAGAAGTGTTAGAAATGAGAACAGCAAAAAACCTTACAACAGGATTGATGGTCACAAAGTAGGCAGAAAAATAACCAATGACGGACGGAGCAAAGAGGACATCAAAAGCAGACTAGCACTGGCAAAAAGGGCCAAGAGAAGTATACTAGTATTAAACATAGGTCTAACTTGAGGAAGAAATTTCTGAGAATGTACGTCTGGAGCACAGCATTGTATAGTAGTGAAACATGGACTGTGGGAAAACCGGAACAGAAGAGAATCAAAGCATTTGAGATGTGGCGCTTAAGATGAATTCTGAAAATTAGATGACTGTTAAGTTAAGGAATGAGGAGTTTCTGCACAGAATAGGAGAAGGGACAAGATGATAGGGCATCTATTAAGACACCAGTGAATGACTTCCATGGTACTAGAGGAAGACAGAGACTGGAATACATTCACCTTTAGAGAGAATGAAGATAAAATTAAGGTTGTAAATGCCCACACAGAGGCATAAAAGCAGCCATTCTTTCCACACTACATCCATACAAGGGAAGAAATGAAACCTTTCCCAACACGTGGAAAGGCAATCAACTGTGATGCTGAGAACCATAAAGGCCTAAAACACATCATCAACAATTGTGGGATTGTACATTTATTTATGCTTTTTACATGTGTTGATGTTATGTTGAGTCAGCTTTGCCTGTGCTGGAGGATAACATTGTACATATGAACATTCACAAAAAGCTGTCTCAGTGGTTTCCCTGATATTCACTCAGTTGTGGCTCTGACAGAGTTAGGTTTTAGGTCCTCATGGATCTCAGTGTCAGTTTATCTGCTTTAAAAATAATAAAATGAAAAATAATATCTTTACACAGAAGTTCAGTATTTCAAGGAATCACAGTTCTACTCTACGGAAAAGCGCTCCCAGAAAATTATTGCTTCAATTCTCTTCTCATGTGGCAGTACCAACACTGTGAAAGAGACTTTCAATGACATTTTATGATAGCAACAGCCCCTTCGGTTCTAGAATAACTTATAGCCTCAGGACAGTGCTCCCTTGGAGTGGTCATTCCACTTGAGAAAACTTAATTTTTTTATGTTAGCAGGCTATGCATACCATAATAGCCACAGATTCTGGGCATTACTGACCAACCTTACAACCTGTAGCCAAAAAAGTTATTCATGAGATATAATGCTTGGATCAGAAAACCTAAAATCTTTGACAAACTAGAGAAAGATTTATGTTAAGTGGTTTTCCCCAAATGTCACCTTACCCTGTTACAAACAACCCTTGTAATGGTCTTTCTTCCCCAACATTGGAGATCTGCAACAGTAGTTGTGTTTATGATCAGATGTAAATATAGGCCTAGTGGTAGTTCTTGCTCAAGAATTAACATTATTACACGGTTGCAATTATTCTAATCTCCTTATCAACCTAAACTACAGAGCATATTCCACAGGTTCTATTTGTACCATTAAGAATTATTTACAAAGTTTATCCAGGGAGTGGAGGAGGACAGCAACACTTTAAAACGGACATTTTTATTTTTGATATAACTGAATTGCTCAGTTTCAAGAAGCCATAGTCTTGTCTCACTGCAATCAACCACATAATGCTACAACTGGCTAAACAAGAAATTCAATGGAATCTCACAAAATCACTTCTAGAAGTGTATTGGAACTCTATAATGAATAAAGACTCTGACCTTCCAGATGAGACTGAGGGTGAGGTTGGGTGGGAGAGAGCAGTCAAAAGCTCTGCTTCATTGTGCAAACTACAAAAAACAGTATGTAAAGAAACCAAAGGCACCTAAAAATCCTCCATACTTTTTTAACTGCTTTGTTCACATATTTTGTTGTCTTTACTCCCTTTCTGTACAGTTATTCTATTACAAAGGTGTACTATGGATGTGTCTATAATCACAATAAAACATATGTTCACTCTCTTCTTTTTCATATAATTCTGAAGATTGCCAAACAAATTCACCAATATACTTGATGGACAGAAAAGAAACTATACTGACACATATATCTGAGAGGAACCTGTAATGCAATTTATTTGCATATGTTTCAGAAACATATATGAAAGCAGTTCTTACAGAGCACTAATATTACATCAATCAAGTCAAGCTGCAAAAGTTTCTTTTAATGACAGAAAATACAAGATATAATATCTCAGTACAGTCATATGAGCTTTACAGAAAAAATGTGTCCAGCTCACATAGGAGCATTATTTATACAATGAGTCCTTCACTTAAGAGTCAGGCTCATTGTCATAACGCATAGGAATACCACTTCTTCCTTTTGAGGCATGCTCCACTTTAGTTTGCCCTAAATTCTGTTCCAGACCCCTCCAGCTTCTATTAGCTAAGAAATGGCTTCCCAATGCACCATGCAAAGAAAGTGCAGTATTACCCTTTAGTGACACAGTACTGGTACCAGAAACTTCGTTCACTGCTTCTTCTTCATATTTTTCCATAGTTTGTAAGTGACCTCCTGTAAGAGATACATTTGAAAGATCGTACTGTAATCCATCAACTGATGTGTTAATGTCACTGTCATCACACAAAAAATCTTGAAAATTTGTGAGATAAATGTTACTCCATGGCCTGTTAGGATTACATGCAAGCTCAAAATCATATGCTGTAACCAATGGCTTAAAAAATCTTTCATTTGTGAAAGAATTCTCTGGGCAAGCCAAAAGCACAAAGACATCAATCTCTGGGAAATTTGCTAATTTTGGAACATTAGGTTTTCCTACTACTACTATGTAACATTTCTTTCCTCTTTCCTTTGCAATATTCTTAATTCTGTCGATAGCTGTAAGGTACTTTGAAATACCTAAGGTGCCTACTAAAATACCAATTATCCTGGCATCTTTCACTTTCTCGATTAGAAACATCCGTTTCATAAGAAATTTATTGTTGCTGACATTATGTGCCCGCAAGACACTGGCATCAAATGGATCAAAAATAAAAACTTTTGCACCAGATAGTTCTAAAACTAGATTTTGAAACGTCCTTTCATTCCTCCCCAAAAATACAACAGTGTAATCACTAATTACTGTTTCTCTTGGAACACTGAAACACCTGCCACATATAACATTGGATTCTTCTACGTGCACACCGATGTTTAGTGAAGGAATAAGCAAATTACTGTAGTCAAAACACAGTCTCTCTCTTATTCTGCTAATACAATGCTCATATGCAACGTCATATAAAAGTATTAAGTTTTCATGTTTCTGAAAATTATTTGTGAATTCACAAACTAACTGATCAATATCTAATGAATATTTCTCGAAAATATGCAATACTGGGATGCGATCTGTGAGGCTTAAACATGCGTGGCCGAAATGAATGATTGCGTCTGCATTAACATGTTGTGCAGTAACTTCATCAACACAACAGCTACCATAGGATGTATCTCCCAATATGAACACCTGATTATGAGCCAACAACTTTTGGAGTTTTAAA
This sequence comes from Schistocerca gregaria, assembly GCF_023897955.1. Lineage (NCBI taxonomy): Eukaryota > Metazoa > Arthropoda > Insecta > Orthoptera > Acrididae > Schistocerca > Schistocerca gregaria. The sequence continues at coordinate 524,209,222 of NC_064921.1, read as the reverse complement.
GAGACATCAACGGAATCTGGCAACAATTTATCTGGAAACTGGAGGCAGATCGTCTTCGCACCAATTTCTCTTATCCAATCCGCACATCTTTCAATTTCGTAAACAGTGTTCACTTCAGATGCAGGAGTTCTTTCACGTAAGACGTCAACCTCAACAGTCCTCTCTATTGCAGTTTTTCCGTCACTACTAAACTGTGTCATGTTTGAAGGATGTTTGGCATTGCGTGTCAGAATACGGCTCCGCTCATGTAGGTGCAAACACACGTTATCCTCTGCTGAAAAGCTTTCACAAACTACTAAGTATACCACGCCACCCACAAACACATAATCGTAAACACACGTGCTCCAAAGTTTACATTGTGTGAGTAAAGTCAAAGTTATTCTTCAATGTGATCGATATTTTTTGAGCAACTCTCAAAACAGGCTTTGGTATTTTAACAAAGGAAAAAATGAACTTTTTACTTTAAAATTAGGAACGGAAAAAGTTGATATGAAAATTATCAGGTATCTTCCGTCAGCAGTCGTAAAAAACTTTAATATCCAATTCTTCTAGCAATTCACATTTGACGGAACGCCACTGTCACGTCAAAAGATTACCCTTTGCAGTTCAAATGGCGGCATTCACACACACCGTCAACAGAACTTTATCGTCACGTCTCGTCACGTCAAGATTTCTCGGGAAGATTGTTTCGACGGTCCATTCCGCAGCCTACTTGGTGGCAAGTGTTACACTAAGTACACAACGTGAACTAATACGAAAGTATACCCCACTGACAGCTATTGAGGAAAGATCTTAATATATACTGAAGGACAATACTAAGTTAAAGTATTTTATTTTAGACACTGAAGGAATACATTGAAAATAAAGTTCAATGTGCTCGACTCATGATTTTTCCAGTGGAACAGCGAAAGAAAAAACCGGGAGTAAAGCTGAAGCAGCACACAGAAGTTTAAAATAAGATTCGTAATAAATTAATGAGGAACAGCAGGTAGCAGAAATATACGGAAACGTAGTTCAAGTGCACTAAAACGGTCCATCTAGATATACCATAGGCAAACCATCAGCTTCTGTCAAGGTAATACTGGACGTCTAAATCTTGAATTTCTCTTCGTAATTTTTATTTGTATTTTGCTTAACAGGTAAAAAACTGTTTTCTAGATATTCTGAAATATTTATAGAACGATGACTCCTCCTCTTCCATCCCTTATAAGGAGTGTGGAACTCTCCTTCACAATCTCAATTTTCTAACAATTTTGCAACCCAGACTGTTTTTGCTCTCTGTCCCTCGTCATCAAGTGTAACAGCAGTCATAGCAAAGTACTTTAAACTGGATTTCGGCATTTTATGACCCTCTACCATGAACTACGAAATTGCGCCTCTGCTGAGCTGTAACGTCACGGCGTTCTTTCGACGTTGAAGTGTCGTGTAGTGTAAATACTCAGGAAATTCTCTGGCCGTCGATCTTAAATAACGTGACAGTGACCTTCTGGCAAGTGTGAATCCACCTTGAGTCTTACAAATGCAACGTATTTGAGCAGGCAGGACTGGTGAACTTCGCTACGAATGAGACTTTGACTATACATACAAAGAACTGCTACAATATAGTACATAAAGTAACTGAAATAAATATGCAGTGAGACGAGCAGAAAACACTCGTTTATTGAAAGATAATAATTATACTGAAGTCACTGAACTCCATGATGGTCCCCTGGGCGTTACTAAGAGTGAGACATTGTTCATAATAGTGTGTGTGATCCCCAGGGATGGCAATGTATGATTTGCAATGTATTCCCATGCTGGCCACAAAGTTGGTAAGCAATTCCTGTAGCAGAGAATTTCATCTTCAACCAGCGCAATTGAGAACTGCTGGATGGTCATTTGTGCATGTTGACAAGCTACAATATGTTTCTGAAACGTGTCCCACACCTCCTTGATGGGTTTTAATTTAGGGGAACAGGCATGACAGTCCATTAACAGGCATGACAGTCCATTTGCCGAATATTCACTGATTGCAAGACGTTCTCCTGGTGCGCAGTTCGATGCGGTCGCACAATGTCATCCATAAAAATAAAGTCTGGGTCGAACGCACCACTGAAAAGACACACAGGGGAAAGGGGTACAATGTCACAATAACGTTGGCTGGTGAATAGATTGTGTTCAAGGATGGTGAATGTATTGTGTTCAAAGATTTGAAGGTCAGTGTGTCACATCATAACACTTAGACCACCAAACTGGTCCTATTCGACAATGTTCCTGAATGCACTATGAATCCTCATATGGCGAGAGGTAGTAGTCTGTACTGCATCTAAAAAGACAAGTTATGTTCGTTTTGTTTCGTACTTATTATTATAACAGGAGAGGCAGATATTTTTGTGATTTTTTAGAGGAATAAAGTAATTATTTATTGTCCATCGTGTTTTTAGTCTCCCCATCAGCAGACATATGTGTGGATGCAGATAAGCTGGCATCGATCTTGTGGCAGAGTTGTACAGAAAGCTGTTACAGATGGCGTTCATATAGCATTATATGGGCAGGTCCCACTGACCCAGGTTTTTACTTGCTGACGATGATAGGCTGGGCCAGTCAGTTTCTAAACTGAAATCAGTAAACACGTATCTAGCTTTCGCACATTTGTAGTGGCAGAACAGTATTATGGCATTCTCGTTCCTGTGCAGACACAAAAGTGGCGACGGTGGACGTTCTTATGCATGTGACGCATTTACTTCCCTTTTAATTGTACTATTTATGGCCACCATGGACCCAGAATTTTTGCAGTGCTGGAAGGAAAAGTTCTAAATGCAGAAGCAATGGCACCAGCTGTAGCAGGAGCAGATGCAGGAGCTGTTCAAACAGAATACAGAATTAATCAGGCCTCATGCCACATTCGAATATGGCCAGGAACCTGCAGAGAAGCCCTCTCTCCACTGACCCCAGTATCATTAGCCGGTTTCGATAAGCCTGTGGAAAGGTGGGAGAATTAACTGCCCCTTTCTTGCTCCACTGCCAGATAAGTCGAATCATAAATCCAGCTGATAAGGCCACTATACTATTGTCCAACAGTATTGGGTGAACAAAACCATGCAAAATTTAAAGAACTCTACTGACTCTGTAACACTTAACTTTGAGAAGCTCTGTCCATTGCTAGTCCAGCATTTTGGATATCAAACCCATGTGATGGCGGCAAAGTTGCAATTACATCAACATCACAAGCACCCCAGGCAGTCATATGTGGTCTGGACAGTCACATTGCAAAGTTTGTCATGCAAGTGTCAGTTTGAGAGTCCCCAATGTGCTACCTTGTAAGCAGTCTCACTAATTAGGGATGTGATTGTCAGATTAGCACTCCATCCTGAGGTCCAAACCAGGGTATTGATCTTGGCTTGGGTTGGGTTGATTTGGTAGAAGAAGACAAACAGCGAGGTCATCAGTCTTGTAAGTAGCCAGTTTATATATTTTTAAGTTGGCAGCACTATACAATGTATTAATATCAATGACAGCACTCTGCACCACCATTAAGAGACTCTGTCATTGGACAGACTTCCGGTTAGCAGATAGCGAGACGATGGCTTGGACGTATGTCCTTCATGGATACTCAGTGTTGGTAGGACATGCATTGTAAAGTGAAGATGGATGTAGTTGGTAAGGTCTGGGTAGTGGAATTACTTATGTGTCTTCCTTTCCATGCTGTGTGGTTCTTCAGTCGATAAGGGAGTGGGAAACATATGCCATTGATGCACGGAGAATTCAGATATTAACTTATTCTACTTATAATGTCAAATGCTAAAAATAATACATAAATTTGTTGTTATATCTAAAGCCTCAGTTCCAAACAGTAGATTTGAATGTAGAAATTATAAATCTGTCACTCATCAAAAGTGTGTCATTTCAGAAGATAACAAACCCTGGCGACTATGATCGTCTGTAAACGTTACTCAACTAACAAACTCAGAAAATTGGGTCAGTGCATGAATGTTTGAACTTAGGTGGAGCTCTGGAGAAAGGGGATGCTTACATCACATTTGCACAAGCATAATCGTTTATGCAAGCGCCCTTGTTCCAAGCTGGTGGCTACAGGAAAAGTGGTTGGATAACTGGCGGTGCTCCTATTTGAAAGTGCAATCGATTGTATAACAGCCGATACCACAGCCTTTCCTGCCCAACTTGAAAGATATGGGGGGAGATGTGTGCTATGGATGGTGATGAGGTTGACTGTTTGTCTGGAGGCAGAGCAGACCAACTTGTGTCTTGACGCTGAGTATTGCGAGTGCCAGGTGCAAGATGCAACCAATGGAACAGGTAGATGCATGGAGGGTGGCGCTGAGGGACCCAACAACTAGACAACAGTGACAGCTTTGATGTCCATAGGACAGGCTGCCTGTGGGGTTGGCAGCAGTGGAGATGCAGGTGGGCAGGTAAAGAGTTCATTGGTGAGGTGGCCGTGGAGGGAGGCATTGCCCAGAGCTGTTTAGGAGGCTCCATTGGAATGGATTGATGTGGCTGCGTCATATAGAAGAAATTTTGAATTGCCTAGCAATAGGACAGTTCTTCTCAAAAAGTCATCTTGCAGAAACCTATTTCCATTTGCCATTGGACAAGAGACAAAGAAATCTTTAGTTGTGAATGCTGAAGTTGGCTTGTTTCAACACAAATGTCCACATTTTCAAAGTGCTTATGTGCCTTTGTTGTTTCAAAAATTTCTTTAACAAGTAAATCAAGTTGCCTTCTCATTTTAAGTATCTTGATGGCGTAATTGTCTCCGGACAAACACCGAAACAATACTTTAAAAATTTGGTCTGTTTCATTTTTTTTTTCAAGTTTTAACTGAGGTAGGCCTCAGTTTCTTTTTTGAACACAATGATTGAATACTTAGGACTTACCATCGATGTCAATGGCGCTCGTCCTTAGACGAAACATTTGTAGGCAATTCAACAACTGGCATCTCCTAAGAATTTACGTGCACTGCAAGCTGTTCTTGGAAAACTGACTTATCATATATTACGGACTATAAGACGCGCTTTTTTCTTCGATAAATTGTTTCCAAAATTCAGGTACGCCTTATACTCGAAATTAATATGAAAATGCCTAGAGTTTGATTTAAATTGCCCGTCCATCTTAAAAATGGTCATATATTCTATGCTGCGGCAAACCAGTCTCTGTCTGCCAACATTGGATTTAACTGACAGGAGCAGTGCACCAATGCAACAAACATGAGTTGCAGGGATTTATAAGCGCGCTAACAGTTTCTCCCTCCCTTCCTACCATCACAAACCCAGAACACTATCTAGCCTATGACGTGTCATTGGTGTGTACGGTGCCAATGAACTTGAACTGGAAGTGATTAATGCTATCGGTGACAGTACAATATGTTTGTTAGCAGCTAGTTTCATAATAGGAAAAAAGACACTCTTATGATCAGGCTGTAAACGGAAAGTAATAGCATATGCACAAGAGCATGGAAACAGAGCAGCTGAGCGGCATTTCGGACCTCCACCAACAGAAAAAAAACATTCATGTTTAGTGGGCTAGTAAAGAAGAAGTAAAAACTGTGAGGAAGAGCAAATGTGCAAATAGAGGAAATGCAAAATGTCCAAAACAAGAAGAAGATTGTTGAAATGAATTCAAGAACACCATCAAAATGACATTGTAATTATTACAAAGACGATTCCAAACATGCATTAACATTTTACATATCTTGGTTTGGATAAGCAAATAGGATCTGTGATGGCACAATGTCGCTCTTGCGTGGACAATCAGGCTGCTCTGTGCCAGGAAATTTTCTCCTCACCACATTCTAATACGCCAAGGCAATGCCTCCATATAGAGTTTCTTGGCTGCTGTTGACTAATACATTGGTTGATTATCGTTGGTGCATTCAGAAAATACCCTTTTGTTACCCCAATGAATTTGACGAATGCTGCCAGCATTATCAAGGCGCTCGCTTCTGTATTTTGTCTCGAATGCATGCCAGAAACAATTGCTTCTGACAATGGATCTCCTTTTCCTTCCATGGAATTTGCACAATTTTGGAAACAATGTAATACAGCATGCCAGGACAGCACCATTCTCGCCACAGTCTAATGACAAGGCTACATATTTCGTTCAATCGTTCAAGATGCAAATGTTAAAAACTTCGAGCTTAACTTTCACGAGAAGATGACTCACTGAGATTTTTGAGTTCATATTGTAATTTACTTGCTCCTCACATTTCACCATCAGAACATTTGCATGGGTGACGCCACCGGACTTTTCTGTATTTGCTTCATCCTTATCACTCATCTGCATCTTCAAACTTCACCACAACGTTTCACCCTAACATTAGAGTTCAATATAGAGAGTACAAAAAGCCACATTTTTGGGGATCTGGTGTTGTTCTCAGGTCAGGTGGTAGAATGGAATGTACTATTGCAGCAGCACAGCATGCATCAGCGCCACTAAAATCAGCTACGGCTCCATGAATTCAGAGATCCTGCCAAAGACCAAACTGTTTCGGATTTCTTCACTGCACAACGTCCAGGCGCCGTGACGCAGCCACATCCATCCATTCCAATGGAGCCTCCTAAACAGCTCTGGGCAGTGCCTCCCTCCACAGCCATCTCACCAATGAACTCTTTACCTGCCCACCTGCATCTCCACTGCTGCCAACCCCACAGGTAGCCTCTCCTATGGACATCAAAGCTGTCACTGTTATCTAGTTGCTGGCACCCTCTGCGGCACCTTCCATGCACTTACCTGTGCCATTGCTTGCATCTTGCACCTGGCTTTCTGGGGCAGTTTCCCTGGCACTCGCAATACCCAGTGTCAGGACACAGGTTCGTCTGATTTGGCTCCAGCCAAAGAGTCAACCTCACCACCATCCATGGCACACACCTACCCCCATATCTGTCAAGTTGGGAAGGGATGGTTGTGGTATCGGCTGTTACACTATCTATTGCACTTTCAAATTGGAGCACCGCCAGTGATACAACCACTTTTCCTATAGCCACCAGTGTGGTACAAGGGCGCTGCCACAAACGATTACGCTGATGCCAATGCGATGTAAGCATCCCTTCTCTCTGGAGCTCCAGTGGTGGGTGTTCAAACATTCATGCACTGACCCAATTTTGTGCGTTTGTTAGTTTAATAACATTTACAGACAATCATAGTCGCCAGGGCTTGTTATCTTCTGAAATGACACTGTATTGATGAGTGACAGATTTATGATTTCTAAATTCAAATCTACTGTTTGAACTAATACTTTAGCTATAACAACAAATTTATATATTATTTTTATTATTTGAAATCTTATGTAAAATAAATTAATACCTTAATTCTCTGTGAATGAATGGCATCTGTTTCCCACTCCTGTATCCACTAAAGAACCACACAGCATGGGAAGGAAGACATAAGACATAAAACCAAAGGTAAACCTCTCTCTGCTCCTTCCTCAAAACACACGTCAGGCAGAATGGGTGTAGAATAAACAGAGCTTATATTCTGTCTCAATGCTTCTGCATTGACGAAGTGCAGTGACGAGCACAGCTTAGTAAAATGACACGAGTTGTATGTCCACACACCCACTGTCATTGCGACTGCATAGATATCGCTTTGCTGTTTCCCTCCTGTCAGCGGCACCGATCTCAAAACTGTGTGTATATATTGTCCTGGCTAGTTAATAGCCATTCCCTGCCATATGGGTCGAGCATAAAACACCTCTGAATCACGTCGTGAATTTAGTTGTGTGAACTAGCAATTGAAAATTGATCGCATTTTTCCAGAGATACTTCATACACTTTCAACCACGATGGATCAAAAGACAATTTTGTTTTTTGCCATTTTTGTTACTCTGGAGTAAGTTACCAATTGAGTTCCATTCTATTTTTGCTAATTTGTCTCCCTGAGTAATTTGATTTAATTACTTTAGCCTCCTGTGTGCATCCGTTGAATCTTATTAAATCTGTTTGTAAAAAGGTTTATCAGCTTCCTTCAATAACCCTGTAATGTTCACAGATATTATTGTCTATGTACTAGCTGATTATGGAATTTAGTAAACACTCAGAATGTCTTGTATATTTCTGTTTTATGGACAATTAAGTTTTTAAATTTATGAGAGATGGCACCGGGGGATCAATGAAAGGAAAGTTGATCCTAGTGTGTATTGTTTCGGTATGATAACAGTCAGTCAGTACTACATTCCTTGGTGTACCTATCACCAAAGATATGCTTTCTCATGAAACTGTCCTTTGCCATTAATGTCCAATAAATTATAAATATGTCTCTGGGCCCTACAATGTCTAAGCATCTTAATTCTCACGACACGATATTAATTATAAGTTCGAATCCTTTCAATGTCTGTTCAGCAGAAGTTTAATCCTTTAACGGGCACTATTTTTCGCTTCTCGTTTACTAGCTGAATCAACTTGACAACGAGCGGCAAAGTTACTAGTGTAATAAGGTTCAAACTATTTTCAGTCCCAATACTCTTTAATAATTCGCATACAGCGAATAAAATCCTAATCGAAGATAAAAATTTCCATATCGTCAATAAATCTCTTCACAATCGTAAGTATACGACTGTAGCGTTTCGTTTAACAAGAACAATCACCATTCACTAGAATATCAATTTTTGTACTCCCAGTCACCTCTAATTGACTCCGTCTCTGAATTTATTCCAAAATAATCTATTCCCCACCACTCCAATGTCTAATGCAGTTCAAAGAATGCAATTTAATTAGGCTTCTAATCCCAAAATTCCGACTACCACGGAAGAACTGCGAACGCACTCGCCACTGGTGAAAACAAAAACTCAAGAGACCTTACAATGGTGTGCATTGGTTTATATATTACATTCAAAACAAAATGCAGCTCTGTTATGTCATCCTTGGATTTCCTTTGTACTACTTTGCTTTACTCTATTTCGAATACCTACTCTTTGTAAAATTTTAAATAACTATTACTTCGAAATACTACTAGCGTTGTTTGGCTCTTAGGTCATTTCGTATTACAGAATTTAATCTAATACTCGTTTCTGTGTTATCACTCCCTAAAAAGCGGTTACAGTTGTCATCTTTGTATCAAAGAATTTGTAAGTACTGCAGCGTTGTGTATCTGGTTGTGTATTATATTGTCTTTCTCGTAATGTAAAAATTTATCACTGCAGCAAAACTAGTACCTCTTCTCCTCAACACTATACATAACCAGTAGTACAGTTCATAAAAGAAAATATGTATATGCACTCATCAAAAAATTTTGCATCACCCCAGTTCCCAGACGTTCACTGTGGATATTGCATCACAGACACAGTCCCTCTGACTGTTCAGAGATGTCACTACACCCGCCAAAAGATGTAAACAACCATGCATGAGCAGCGTGTATTAGATTGAGGGGTCCTACAGCCGATCAGTCCCAGTCATTCCACCAGGAAGGAGTTACGCAGCTCATGTTGTCTGTAGTTCAACCACGCCTAGACGGTCAATACCGCGGTTCGATCGCTTCCACATTGTTACTTTGTGCCAGGAAGGTCTATCAACAGGGGAAGTGTCCAGGTGTCTCGGAGTGTACCAAAGCGGTGTTGTTTGGACATGGAGGAGACACAGAGAGACAGGAACTGTCGATGACGTGCCTCGCTCAGGCCGCCCGAGGGCTACTGCTGCAGTGGATGGCCGCTACCTACAGATTATGGTTCGGAGGAACCCTGACAGCTACGCCACCATGTTGAAGAATGCTTTTCGTGCAGGCACAGGACTTCGTGTTATGATTCAAACTGTGTGCACTAGGCCGCATGATGCGCAACTTCACTCCTGACGTGCATTGCGAGGTCCACCTTTGCTACTACGGCACCGTGCAGCGCGGTACAGATGGGCCCAACAACAAGCCGAATAGTCCGTTCAGGATTGCCATCACTTTCTCTTCACCGATGAGTGTAGCATATGCCTTCAACTAGACAATTGTCGGAGACGTGTTTGGAGGCAACCGGTCAGGCTGAACGCATTAGACACACTGTCCAGCAAGTGCAGCAAGGTGGAGGTTCCCTGCTGTATTGGGGTGGCATTATGTGGGACGGACGTAAGCTGCTGATGGTCATGAAAGGTGTCGTAACGGCTGTACGATGCATGAATTCCATCTTCCAACCAATAGTGCAACCATATCGGCAGCATATTCGTGAGGCATTCGACTTCATGGAAGATAATTCGCGCCCCCGTCGTGCACATCTTGTGAATTCCTTCCTTCAGGATAACGACATTGCTCGACTAGAGTGGCCAGCATTTTATCCAGACATGAACCCTATCGAACATGCCTGGGATAGATTGAAAATGGCTGGTTATGGATGACGTGACCCACCAACCACTCTGAGGGATCTACGCCGAATCGCCGTTGAGGAGTGAGACAATCTGGACCAACAGTGCCTTGATGAACTTGTGGATAGTACGCCACAACGAATACAGGCAAGTATTAATGCAAGAGAACGTGCTACTAGGTATTAGATGTACCAGTGTGTACAGCAATCTGGACCACCACCTCTGAAGGTCGCGATGTGTGTACAAGATGCAATGTGAGGTTTTCTTGATCAATAAAAAGAGGGGAAATGATGTTTATGTTGATCTCTATTCCAATTTTCTGTATAGATTATGTAACTCTCAGAACCAAGGTGATGCAAAACATTTTTTTATGTGTGTCTATTGTTTCTGGTAGTAGATCGAGTCATCAAAGTTACTAACAGGCGCAGAGTATGTAATCATAAGAATTGTGCGAAAATGAATATATCAGTTTATGATTCTTATTTTTTCATGATGAAACAAATAACAGACAAAATATAACCCCAGTGTGTCATATATGTTTATAGCATAAATTGCAAATTACAAAACGATAGCATATCCTGCACTCAAAGAGTGTAGAAATCAGATATTGTGTAGGCAGACCGTACTGTAAGACCTACACTTTCTTTCTAGACAAGTGGAATGTACAACAATATGCAATCTGGTGCAATTTAGACTAGGCAAAATGTCAGCATGAGCAGTGTTGTATCACTATCCATTATTAAGTCAGGTACAATTTTGACTCGCTAAATGATTTCTTGAATAGTTAAATTCCAGTTTCTCTATCACATAACAGTACATATCTCAAAACAGTAAAAAACCATAACTCTCATTTTAAAAACAAACTGCAAAGCACCTTCTATTCAGAACTTATCATCAATCTTCATCTGTAAACGTATCCACTCATCATATGTTCCATGTGTTTGCCATAACATGGCAAAATTATTCATGGTACAAATATTATAACAGCAGTATATGTGTGTGTGGAAAACCAAGTACATCTTCATAACCAAAGTTTCATATTCTGCCAAGCACATGCATATCCAAACATCACAGTTTTCAAACCAAACAAGCATATGAACATAAGTGTGCAAGTCAAAGATAAAGGATACTTTAACAAATTATGTGAGATCTGAAATGAGTTACTGTAGAAGCAAATGTCACATGGCTGGGGTCCTACATTCGACACACATGTCATGCAGTAGTATGTGTACATCCTCCTGAGAGAATGCAAAATATAGTATAACTGAAATTTGAAGTATACAAAATAGTGTATATCAGTCATCAGTTCAGTTTTTGTGTCTGTATAATTTCAGCTGTGTTTCATTCCTAAGTCCATAAACTGTTCTACATTTTGGATATATAAGTCTGGAGCATTACAATGTGGATTTTATAAAATTTCAAATGATACAATGTGAATGTCAGAAAACTTCTTAATCTCTCTGCTTATAAACTTTGACTTGGCATAACTCTTAGTTATCATAAGGTCTCCAGTCTTAAACTGTGTAGGTTGCACTTTGTTGTCATGTCTCTATTTTCTTTTACTATAGGGTTGTTCTGTGCCCTTCCTATGTCTTCTCTCTCAGTTGCAGAAATAGTCTTACATGATGGAAATTCAACAAATTCATCAATAACATAAGCAGGTTTCTTATCACATAAAATCTCATTTGGAGAAATACTAGTTGTGGTGTCTTATAAATTGTTTAATACATCTTCAAAGCAACAAATTTAATTTATCCAGTATCAGTGACCTTTGCTGCAGTAAGTTCCGCTCAGACAGCCAATCTTCTTTACACATCTCATGTTAGGACTACATGATAGTGAACAAACAGAAATATTTTTTTATGCTATAATCTTCCCCAAAATCCTTCCACGTTTATTATTTAAATTGACTTCCATTTTCAGAAAGAGTACCATTCCGAATATCAACAGTATGAAAACAGTCTTGTATAATTTTGGTTATAACAAAGGATACAGTTCATTGAATTTAGAATATAAGTCTATGACAAATATATAACAAAATTCTCCTTTTGCCTTAGGCAACAGGCCAAATAAATCAATATCAACTAGGTTTATCTGTTTGTTAGGAATTACGATTTGCAAATAATCTCTGAATATTTGGTTGTTGACTTTGGCTCCCTGACATCTATCACAAGTATCAAGACATTTCCTGACTCTCCCAGGAATATTATGAAAGTAAAAACTTACTTGAATTTTCAGTATGCATACCAATGACCAAAGTGACAAAAGTTCTTGTGTGTGTACTTAATGAGTAAATCAGTGTACCACCCACAGCAACTAACTTTCCATCTGCCACTATCTGGTCTGTGACTTTAGAATAATGTGTCTGTGTAAACTTGGATATGTAGCTCTACCTTTTCATACACTTGCATCCCCAAGTAATTTAACTAACTTCCAATGATCATCAAAATTTTGGATTCTCTTCCTCCTGATATCTTTCTCACCTTACATTCTCTCCATATACATAATTTTGAAAGTTCTCTCTTGATGCCCATTTCTATGTTCATCATCGACCCCCCTCTTAAAAGAAATCTAGATAATCTAGATCAGGGCCGCACAATCACGGAAAACAGCACTCGTGCAAAGCGAGGTGCAGCGAGTTCCTCCACAGTGCATCGGTTCAACTCGGCATACTTCGCCTCAACTCGGCTTGCTAGGTGAAACCGACGCTGTGCGCTGCCGAATGCGCTTCCTGACGGCTTAGTCAACATTGGAATACGTAAGCGCAAGACAATTACCGGAATAATGTAACCATCTGCTCCAAAAAAAGGGAAAATTACGTAAAGTCAATTTAAACCGGAATGGGAACTCTCCTAGTTTTTTGTGCATTGTGACGATAAAGCCAAATGTCTAACCTGCGGTACACTAATTACGTGTGTCAGAAGATCATCTATTGAAAGGCACTACAGCAAATTGCATTCAGAAATGTATAGTGATATAACAAGGGATGGCAGAGAGGAAGAATTACGGAACTTGCAAACTCTTGCCGAAGAGAATTCTGTATCTACAAACGAGCTTTTTTGCAAGTACTTTAGCATGTATATTTTGGTTAAAGGTCATGCAAAACGAAATAGCATTTGTTTAGATTCCTTAGTTTTCATTTTCGCATAAATTATTTGTAACATATCTTTTTTTCTCTACTTTAGGGTGAAGAAGATGAGGGGTGTTACGAAAGGACTCTCAGAGCTAGTTACAAAGTTTCTCTACGTTTAGCAAGAGCTGGGAGGCCATTTATGAACGGGCCATTAATAAAAAACATTTAGTTGGACGTAGTAGAGACAATGAATCCCACATTAGCTCCCGCGTACAGCAGAATACCACTTTCCAGAATGACAATACATCGGAGAATCAACGACATTGCTGAGAATTTGTATAAACAACTGGCAGTCAAAATTAAAAACTTCCTAGCGTACTCCACTGCACTTGATGAGTCCAAGGATATTAACGACATGGCCCAGTTAGCAATATTTTTGCGTGGCGTGGACGACGACCTACATGTAACGGAAGAGCCCCTAGATATGATTTCGTTGAAGGACACTGTTACAGGGGCGGATATTTTAGTAGCTGTTGAAATGGCAGCTGAAGTAATAGGACTCCCTTGGGAAAAGCTGTTTTCCGTAACCACAGACGGGGCACCAGCAATGTGCGGTGAAGCAGAAGGGTTTATTGGCCTATTGCGGAAAAAACTTAACATGCCGAATTTACCTTCCATTCATTGTTTTGCACACCAAGTGGCTCTTTGTGCGAAAGTTATTGGTCTTCAAGATGTGATGAAGGTAGTGGTGCGTATCGTGAACTACATTCGTTCTCATGGACTCACTCAACGTCAATTCAAAGAATTTTTGATTTCCTTTGAAGAGGAGTATCCAGATATTCCCTACCACGCTGGGGTGCGCTGGCTGAGTAAAGGGAAAGTGATTTCCCGAATTTATCGACTACGCCACACTGTGGCTCAGTTTTTGGAGAGCAAAGAACGTCTGGAGCCATTTTTTCATGACCCTGAATGGGTGGCTGATTTAGGATTTTTTGCAGACATTATGGCTCTCCTAAATTATTTAAGTCTGAAACTCCGAAAAGAAAGCAATCCCATCAACGATATGATCACCAAAATAGACGCTTTCCAGTATAAACTGAAGCTCCTCAAAAACAACCTTTCAGAGAAAAATACGCAACACTTTCCTGAACTAGGTAAGCAAGATATAAATTGTACCTTTATTAAAACAGCCTGATTTTTATAACCGCTCTAATCAAAACGGTACTATGTTTTTGTTTGACAGCATCTGTGCAGGGAGGAGCGAGCTTTGCAAAATACATTGAGGTGCTACCATCCCTTGAAAATATGTTTAACGACCGATTCCAGGTAATGTGCCGGTATATGACATACAGCTAAATAAAGGAGGTTACGTTACATATGCAAGTTTAACATTACATTAAAACCAATAGCACACATTACATGTTTATTAAAATCTATCGCATTTTAGTACTTCGAAACAACAAGTTACATTACTTTCATTTATTTACAGTGGCTTTGTTAATGTTTCAGGAAACTACCTACCTGCAGCCAATTCTCGATGTTTTTGTGAAACTTTTTCGATGGACATTGAAAGTGCGCCTTCAGATTTACATTTCGAACTAATTTATTTGCAAAACGATGTTCACCGAAAGGATGTGTTATACAGTAAAAAAGGTTTGCTCCAATTTTACCAGAATTTGCCGAAGGAAGAATTTCCCAAGTTACACAGAGAAGCAGCGAAGATTATTTCTATGTTTGGTTCCACTTGTGTATGTGAAAGGTTTTTTTCTGTTTTGTCTTGTACAAAAACTAGATTGTGTGCGATTATTTCTAATTGTAGTTTAAAAAATTCTCTCAGAATTGCTGTCAGCCAGTCTCTTGTTCCAGACCTTAGTAGCATACTTGCAAATAAAATAAAGAGCACATAGGAAGATACATTTGTGTTGAAACCAAATATAAAATTGTTACCACTACAGTTATTATATAAATCTCTTTTGTACCGGTACACCAAACTAAGCTCTCCACCTAGTGTACATTAGTATTTGGCAATGACGAAGACAACAGGGTAAAAGCTTTGAAACAGGTCGAGACAGGTGGCACGAGCGACACAAGCTAAGGAAGTGAGAGGCAGCGCTGTTGCGCAAAGCCGAAGAGTGGAGGGGTCTGCACCGTCGTCAACATAGCGCAGCCGTCTTCTGCACTCTGCACTGTGCGATGCATGGTGCGTGCACCTTGTGCGGCCCTGATCTACATAAAGCATCAGCAATAACATTCACTTTTCCTTCAATGTACTCTACTGTTTCATCAAACTGTTGTAAATAAACTGTCCACCTGGCGATCCTCCCATGATAAAATTTGCATTCCTGAATATTAAATAAGGGATTATGATCTCAATAAACTTTAACTGTCTGAAAAAGTAAATAGTTCCCGAATTTCGTGAAACCCTAAACTATTACGAAAAGCTTCTTTTCTGTGATGTAATTCTTCTCATGTTTCTGTTAATTTCTGATGGCAAATGCAACTGAATCATGTTCTGGAACCCCATTAACCACCTGTTACTGAAACAAGTGGACACCCAAGCCTGAATCGCTGCTATTAGTGATTAAATAGAATGGCACAGGAAAGTATGGTCTCTGTAAAATTTTACTGTTACTAAGTTGTTCTTTTATCTCATCACAGGCAACTTGACATGCCTGACTCCATTCCCACACAGTATTCATCTACAATCTACATGAATACGCTGCAAATCACACTTAAATGCCTGGCAGGAGATTCATTGAACAACCTTCACAATAATTCTCTGTTATTCCACCCTCTAACATCATGTGGAAAAGACGAACATCAATATCTTCCCGTGAGAGGTCTCATTTCTCTTATTTTATAGTGATGATCGTTTCTCCATATCTAAGTCGGTATAAGCAAAATGTTTTCGCTTTCTCAGGATAAAGTTGGTGATCGAAATTTGGCTGCAAGATCCTGCTGCATCGAGAAACGTCTTTGTTTTAATGATATCTACCCCAAATCCTGTATCATGTCAGTGATACTCTCTCATCTGTTTCTCAATAGTACAAAAATGCTACTCTTCTTTGAACTTTCTCGATGCAATCCTTTAAACCTATCTGGTAAGGATTCCACACCACACAGCAATACTCCAAAAGAGGACAGACAAGCTTAGTGTAGGCACTGTCTTTAGCAGATGAGTTGCATGTTCTAAGTGTTCTGGCAGTAAATAGCAGTCTTTGGTTCGCCTTCCATACTATGTCTTCTTTCCAATTTAAGTTGTTTGTAATTGTAATTCCTAGGTATTTAGTTGAATTGACTGCCTTTAGATTTGATTGATTTATCGTGTATCTGAAGTTTAACGGATTCCTTTTAGCACTCATGTGGATGACCTCACACGTTTCGTTATTTAGGATCAACTGCCAACTTTTGCACCATAAAGACATCTGTTCTAAATCGATTTGTAATTTGTTTTGATCTTCTGATGACTTTACTTCACAATAAACGACAGCATCATCTGCAAACAACCTAAGACAGCTGCTCAGGCTGTCTCTTAAATAGTTTAGATAGACAAGAAGCAGCAGAGGGTCTATAACACTTAATTCAGGAACACCACAAATCACTTTTGATTTACGGGTTGCTTTACATCAATTTATACGAACTATGACCTCTCTGACAGGAAATCACGAATTGAGTCGGATAACTAAGATGACAGTCCACAAGCATGCAATTTGATTAAAAGCTGCTTGTGAGGTACAATGTCTGATTCTTCCAGAAATTTAAAAATACGGAATCAATTTGAAATCCCTTGTCAACAGCACTCGATACCTTATGTAAGTTAAGAGCTAGTTGTGTTTCACAATAACGATGTTTTCTAAATCTTTATTGACTGTGTGTCAATAGACCATTTTCTTTCAGGTGATTCATAATGTCTGCACACAATATATCTTCCAAAATCCTGCTGTATATAAATGTTAATGATATGGACCTATAATTTAGTTGATTAGTACTACTCTACCTTTCTCGAATATTGGTGTGACTTGTACAACTTGCCAGTGTTTACGTATGGTCTTTTGTCGAATGAACCATTTCATATGATTGTTAAGTATGGAACTATTGTACCAGCATACTCTGAAAGAAATCTAATTGGTATACAATCTGGACTGGAAGACTTGCTTTTATTAATTAATTTAAGTTGCTGCACTACTCTGAGGATATCTACTAAGTTATTCATGTTGGCAGCTGTTCTTGATTCGAATTGCGGAGTATTTGCTTCACCTTCTTAGGTGAAAGAAATGCGGAAGCTGTGTTTAGTAACACTGCCTTCAATAATACTGCCATTCTTATCGCTCAGAAAGGCATTGATTGTGTCTTGCCGCTAAAAAATTTTCATATGACCAGAAGCTCTTTGGATTTTGTGCCAGGTTTCGAGACATAGTTTTGCTGCTAGCTTCTGCAAAAGATCGCCCATCTTGGGCATTTTGAGTTTTCACTGTTAATAAGGAATGAGTGGAGATTGTCTTTCAGGAAGGCGCCAAGCGAATTTTTATCTGCTTTTTGAAGAGAATATTTTTCGTTAATTTTTGGAGGGGGTGGGAGTTATGGAATTCAGTGTCGCTACAACAATCCTGTGCTCACTAATCCCTGTATCTATTCTTTCAACAGTTGTTTGAGTATGAGTATTTAAGCTTGAGTGCTGAAAATCTTTCAACAAAAACCTACAAAACCAAATAAAGATTTTAGCTCCTTCTTACAGTTAGACTTAGGACATTTTGCAGTGGCTTGTATTTTCTTGTTGTCAGCAAAATTCCATTCTCTGTATTTGTAATTTCAAGAAAATTAACTGTTGCAAAGCAAATTTGCATTTCTCTAATTTCTAAGACATATCTCCTGTCACAAGAGCGACAGGATACAAATTGCAGAATATCTCAGTAGTGAGCATCAAATATTCTGTGCTGAGGACGAATTTGTAGAACGCAAATGAAGAAAAATTCAAAAACATCGCTCAATATTCGTTAGACAAGTATGTTCTAGTCAAAGTCAGAAGAGACCCACTGTGGTTTAATTTGTAGAACGCAAATGAAGAAAAATTCAAAAACGTCACTCAATATTCGTTAGACAAGTATGTTATAGTCAAAGTCAGAAGAGACCCACTGTGGTTTAACAGCCATTATAGAAACGACTCTGTAAACAAAGAGAGCTTTATCACACAGAAGATCCAAGAGAAGTCAAAACCTAGTGAAACGTCCCCTTAGAAAAATTTGCATTTCTCTAATTTCTAAGACATATCTCCTGCCACAAGAGCGACAGGATACAAATTGCAGAATTATTGAATTACTGTGCTGGTAAACCCCTTATGTTATTTGATTCTCAAACAGCTGAGCACAACTGAACGTATTCAGATATTTTGCTCTTTACCTATTCTGATCAACACTAAACGGATACAAAATATTTTTAGCGCAACACAATCTGACTTCAAAAAATCCCTACAAAAGAATGGCCCTGACTAACGATAACCTATACCTTTCATGAATCACTTACCTCACCAAAATCTTCATTACACCAACTACAGCGCCACTACTGCCAGCTAAATAAAAGATTCTAACTACTGAAGAGACTAACTACTGATAGGCATAGTTAGCAAATGAAAGATTTTGATAAAGAACAAACAATGTATTTACCTTAATAGTGTTTAAAAGTCATAACATATATATCAGTTCATGACATCCAGTATTACAAATTTACTGTCTCTGATGGAAACAGCCGTATGGAATTAGCGAAGCGATCTAGGGCGCTGCAGTCATGGACTGTGTGGCTTGTCCCGGCGGAGGTTCGAATCCTCCCTCGGGTATGGGTGTGTGTGTTTGTCCTTAGGGTAATTTAGGTTAAGTAGTGTGTAAGCTTAGGGACTGATGACCTTAGCAGTTAAGTCCCATAAGATTTCACACATATTTGAACATTTTTTTGATGGACACACATCCAGATTATCCGCTCTCAAAACTCTGCCATCATTCAACTGCGCAACGCTACACGCTGTTAACAGCCAACTGCCCGACACTACAATAGCAAATTCCAACAATGCAAACCAGCCACAGACTGCACACAGCACAGACAGTGATTTTCATACAGAGTGCTACATGGCGTTACCAACATAAAAACCTAAACAGCCTACTTACATAACCCCCATGCTCCCCACAAAAAATTTTACAAATTGTTTTGGCAGTGGCCAATACAGATTTGAAAAAAAAAATCATAATTACAATAACAAAGATATCAAATGCACACACTTATCGATACAATGTCGGTCAAAAGCTAATGTTCTCACAGTCCATAAAGACAGACCTGATCATTCATCACAGTATTAATTAAAATTTTATGCATCAAGTGTGGTCAGTAAAATATAATGCACATGGAAGTAGTGGGTTTTCTTGCTGCCTTGAAGAAGTAGTGTTGTCCTTCCAACGGAAAGACAGTGCTGACTCTTGACATGCAGACAGGTAATGGGCCACTGCAGAGCAAACCCACAGCAGAGTCAGTCCAAGTTGAAGAATATTGGTAGGTAGGTCATCACAGAGCAGACCCACTGTTGTCCTGGTAGAGATTACGGTATTGGTGGGCCACCAGAGGTGCAGACCCATTGCAGTCCTTGTAGAAATAATGGTATTGGTGGGTCATCAAAGGTGCAGGCCCACTTCAGTCCTTGTAGAGACGGCCAGCAGCCATCTGTTGCGACTGTGCATGTGCACCATTACCGTCGAAGAGTCTTGCACTATATAGCAAGTCCATAAACCACCACTTGAGCACTCACAAACTTTTTGGTGTGTCCTTAGAACCAGCAATGCTGTTAACCAGTCCCTTGTTAAATTATCAACACATTTGCGAACACTAACAGTCCCTTTTTTGCATATATTGTGCATATACTATGAGCAACAGAAACGTGTATAGTGAAATGTAACTTAATTTGATGAACTGGTATCAATTACAATTTTATAACATGAGAATACAATTACAAAGGTGTAAGGTGGCAGGCAAATCCAACACCTTACATGAAAACCCTGACATGATAAGCAAATCCAGTAGTATGTCACATAGCTCGGAATAAATCGTGACAGTAAATTAACCAAAGTAATACGAGTAACGAGTGAGCAAATGGAATACCACAGACTAACACAAGAATGCCTAAATGCATGTCGTACCTTCCCACCGTGAGGCAGACGCAGTTCCGAGGGGAGAAACGAGGACAGAAGCCGAGAGCAGAACCGTGTTAAGCTAGATAAGGGAGGGGCTGGGCACCTACCTGTACGACTATACAACCCGCACGTTTTAGCGTGAGGCTTTTTCGCGTCTCAGGTATGTCAAGGACCACCCCCAGCCCATGTTAAAAGCTAGAGACTTCCAGAAAAGCAGTATAGATCTTACGATAACACAAAAAGGGCCACTACCACCCGCAAGCTTTAGCGTGAGACTTTTTAGCGTCTCTGTTACGTTGCAAACTTTAAAAACATTGCCCCACCACGAAAAGTATAACGTTTCTCATTGGGTAGACAGAATTTTTGTAGGCGGAGCTTAAGGTTAACATTGAGACCCTGATTGGTCAAATGAAAACATAGCCAGATAGTTTTTTTAAACTAACTTCGGTAAATTGTAGTAAGGAGAAGTTAGAGGTGAGTTAGTTCCGAGACGGCGGGGTGGATGGCTTTTGCGCCGGCCGCTGCCGCCCTGACGCTGCTTAGACACCGACAAGGTAATGAACGCTCGCGATGCCGCATTTTTGAGCGCATAAGGCTTCACTCAGAACTGCAGAAGTCTCATCTGTTACACCCCCTTTTTGCGTGATACTAGTGTCGATCGTTAATTAAAACTCATGGTGTTCACATTTGCCACTTGAAGAACAGATCTGAAACGCGATGATTTTTCTTTTATATAGTTATTGAGAAGCCACATCAGCCACTGTAATTTACGACAAGTTAAATAAGTAATTAAAGATAATTGAGGGTCACTGTAGACTATTTTGATAGTTTTCTCTTTTGTGAAACTTAAATTAAACCGAGATTATAGATGTGATATGGCATAGGTCATCCTTCGATCGATTGTAGAACTTGGAAACCCATTCAGGGAATATTCGTTCACATTTTTGTTGAACGTAGTTGGTTTTTACTATCCTGTATTAAAACATTTCCTTTTATCAATAGTGCAATTTATAAACGATGTTTTGTGAATAGAATAAAATTTCCAATGGTAAACTTAACTGCTTTTTCGACGTTATTTTACCAGCTAACTAAAAATAGGAAAGCCTTGAACCCTTTCCACTAAATTTAGTTAGTCTTAAGATTCTTTTACAGGGAGTGCAGTGGAGCTGACGCTGAGATCATTTAGTATTTGGTTATATCATCGCTAGTCTCACTGAACTCTTCTGAATTCTACATGTCATGTGTGGTCTGGCGTCTCCTTACCAGCAACATGTCCCAGGTTCAAACTAGTTAATTCCCTAAAAAACACGCTCAGAGCGTCGTTGCGCGAAAGTGGTAGGGAGACACGATATAGAACAATCAGACACCACCATGAATGTTTAGAAAATGGCGACCCTGCCAGGATGGTAAAATACCATGATTGAAGGTCGACCAAATGCCTAACTAGGTCAGAAAAATATCTTTTTTAAAAATTTTTGTAAAAAATTTTTTTTTTCCCTCCTAAAGTTATAAATAGTCGAAAACAGTAGCTGCAGCGATACATAGCAAAAGTATTCAAGAGAGACATTCTAGCAGTGACAATAGCATAATTAAGTTATGAGTTTTGAAAATTGTTAGAATTAAGTTTTCTCTCCAGTGCAAGCGCACAGGTGGCGGATACATCGTTGACAAGTTGGTTCTGACCCAACAAGTAAGTGAATGGATTGTCAGTCTTTTTAGTGTCAAGTCGTGTGAACAAAAAATTTATGAAATTCGTGAGATCGTATGAGCGGCTTGTGAACAAAAAGTTTATGAAACGCGTGAGATCGTATGAGTGGATGTTGACGCGAAGTAGGGCGTGTGAATTGCTTTTAAAACATAAAATAAGGGATTCGGAAAGATTAGCAATGGCAGATCGAGACCTTGACCGAATTGAGGTAGAGACCCAGCATGAAATTGGACAGAGAATAGAGGACAGTACAACAGACGATGCAGTATCGCGGGAAGTAGGACAGATAACGAACCATAACGAGCATAATGTACGCCAAGGCACAGAAAACCTAGGTCAGCATACGACAGAGGAGCAGGAAAGTAGAGAGACAGGCGATGAGGATTCTAACTTGCGTCTTGAATACGTAGAACCCATAGTACAAGTAATCAGAGCTCCCTCAGCACAGAGTACAAGGAATGCGAGCAGAAACGTGTCACAGCACAGTTCAATGCAATCGGTTGCGAACCAATACTTGGGCGAAAACACAGAGCGTAGGACGTCGGAAGAAAAGGCAATAGGACCCACCAATCTGGCAGAATGATTACAACAAATTACGGAAACCATGACAAGGCAAAATAAAGACATTGCGAACCAAATTCAAATTCAGAATGCAGAAACCACGAGACAAATGCGTGAGATTAAAGAAGAAAACAAAAAAATTCAGTTACACTTAAGTCATATTGAAGACGAGGCAAAAGAATCTCGAGAAGTGATAGGAAACTTAATAAAAGGTCATAATCAATTGAGAACAGACATTGACAAGGTACAAGTGGACGTACAAACATTGCGTAATGACATTCAGGACGAGATCAAAACATTACGTAACAACACCCAGGGAGAAGTCAAGAAACTAAGCAAACAGATAAACGTAATTACTAGACAAGCAGCAGGTACAGCGCGTGAAATTGTCGAAAACAGTGTGTTACACAAACGTATCACAAAAGCAGCGCTGAAAAGATATGATAACCGCATAGTCAAAATAGAAGCGCAAACGAAGCGACAATTTCAGAAATTGCGAACAGAGTTGTTGCAAACCATTGAAGAGCGTAGTGAACAAGATCGAACAAGCGCTGAGTCTGGAACCACATCCGTATCTGTAACAGCACCGGAAAAACAAGTAATTACGGAAGACTTTACGCATTTGCGATTCCAATCACAGGCGGAAAGTAACATACGTGAAATCAGACAGCCTGCACCGCGGGTACGCGAAAGTTACAGTGGACAATATCCAATGGATCTACCACAACAGGAGAGAACGACGAGAGAAATGATCAGAAACAAAAGTGGCGAAGAATCGCGAGTTTCATATGGAACTATGACGAAGTACGACAATGAACATTTCCTCACAGTCAGAAACTTTCAACACTTTCGAGAAGGAAACTCATTACATCCACGAACTTTTATTGATCAATTCCGAGTAGGATTACCAGAACACTGGACGTTAGCACACAAATTAGACTTTATATATGCACACATGTCAGGAACAGTCGCAGAAACCATGCAAAATGTTGCAGCGACATGCCGATCGTACGAAGATTTCAGAGAGAAGTTTCTCTCACGATATTGGTCCAGCGAAGCACAGAACAGAGTGAAGTACGAATTATTACAGAAACCATATTTTGAAAATTCAGGAGAGAAGAGTCCCGTGAAATTTTTCGAAGTAATGGCAAACAAAAATCAATTCTTAGATGTACCATACAGTGACGGAGAGTTGATTAAATTATGCGAGATGAAGCTACCATTGAAATACCAGCAATCATTAGTAGGTCGCGGAGACAATGACGTCGAAGCATTTAAAGGTATTCTAAGGGAACTAGTGTTCATATTTTCGGAAGATGACGCAAGAAAAAGACGAAGCGTACGTGAAATCGAAAGCAAAAAGCAGTGGAATCCACAAGACACAGTACGAAGAAACAATAATTACGAACCACGTGATAACTTCGCACCAAGAAACGACAATAGATTTCAACAAAGAACCGGTTATGGATCTAGAAGAGAATATGGCAATAACTATAATTCACCCAGGAACGGAAACAACTATTACAGAAGGAATAACGACAACCGGAACGGGTACTGGAGAACCAATAGACCGACAAATTATCAACAAAGAAACCACTATCAACAAGCTGAACGAGAAAAGCGAATACAGATAGAAGAGTTGGAGGTAAAACCACCAAACCCCGATAAACGTTCGAATTGACAGCTAAGTGCCCATGCCAAAGAGAATGACGCACCGACCCAGGACAATTGCAGCACCTTGAACAGAGAAGTAAAAATCTTATCACGAGAAGAGAAGAAGGAAGAAACAAATCTGCAGGGACCAGATGAAAACGAAGACAAGAAAATAACAATATCGTGTTGGGACGAAATTAATTGGGAGAATACTGACGAGGAGGATGAATTACAAGAGGCATGCACAACGAATGTAGGAGGAAAGGACGAAGTAATGAGTATTGCAGAGCTATTTGAGATGGAAACCAGGGAAAGCGAATTCAATGAGGATAATGTGCAGTCGACAGAAGTTGAAAATAAGTTACGAGTGGGCACACAACCCAACGTATATAATGCAGGAAGTTATGAAGCGATAATTAGAGCATTTAGATGCGATTATGTGGAAGTAGCGACGAAGAAGGAGAAGATAGACGAGGATGAGAAAAAAGTAGAGGATGTAGAAGAAAGCGTAAATGGAGGAAGAAATAGAGAAGAGGAAATAAAAGAGAGAGAGGTAGCAGTCGAAGCTTATCATACAGAAAGTTCGAATTCACAAGGGAAATTCCTAAAGAGACTCACGTATGATTCAGTGGAGGATTCGTTGATGCAAGAAAAAGAAGAACAGAACCAACCCTTTCAAATTCAACCAATTGTGAAGGCCATGGTAAAGAATATCCGAGTCAATATTGTAATTGATAGCGGAAGTGAACTGACTGCGATCTCAGATAATTTATTCATGCAGTGTAATGCCAATGAGGAATTGCCAGTTCTGAAAACACGTAAGATTAAAGTAAGAGGTCCTATTAGAAACAATGCTGCGGAAGTTACGAGACAAACAAGGTTAACTCTTTCGTGCCAAGGTCAAAAGATCGAAGCCAACTTCGTGATTATACATATACTAACTGCAGATTTGATTATAGGTGCAGATTTTTTAAATGAGAGACGAGCGATAATAGATATGGGGAAAGGTAGCGTAACATTCGGGAATGTCACACTTCTCTTTGAGCAAAAGCTAAAATTAGAAGAAGTACCAGTTATAAACAAACAATTAAGAATGATGCGAGATAAAGAGGATGAAGAATTAGAATGGTATGCACAAAAGGAGGAATCGCCTCAACTCATGTTAGAAGTCCATAAAGAAATCGACGAAAAATTGCAAGAAGTTCAAGGTATTTCGGAACACAGTAAAAGAGAATTAGAGGGTATTTTACGAGATAAAGCAGAGGTATTTTTACCTAAGGCTGACAGTATTAAACACCTTCAGTACAAGTTTTAAGATTAATTTTATTACTGATAAATAATCAGCACAATATTTCAAGATTATGTTGCAGATAAGATCGTCAGGAGGAAGAAGAATGAAGAGAGAGGAAGGTGGGAAAAAGAAAGTAGTTTCAATAATAACACCAATAGTACCATAGATTAAGGTGAAGGGATAAAGCGTAGATAGTCTAACAGCATGAAATACTAAAATGCTATACACCACGACACTACACAAAAATAAAAAACGAATTTGAGGATTCTTGAGTAGACGTTAAGACTCCGAATATCTTAGAATTGTAACATGGAAAGGGCGCCGAAATTTGTAAAGCTTTTTAAGAAGGCGTAAAACAAGTAGATACTAGATATATGTTAGACGATTATAAGTAAAACTTTTTGTAAGAACCATTGTAAAAAACTCCAGCAAGGAAGAGATGCAACGACCCACAATTTGCAACGCGAGATGTATCAAGAAAGAAAAGGACGTAATTAGCAAGACACGATTCCTACATATCGGGAGCGTCGAGAGAAGGGAAAGGCGAAACTAACAGACGGCCCTTGTAGCGAAAGTGGGCAGTAAATGTGCCCGCTAGGAGGAATCCTGCTGGGATGGAACGCCTAGCCGCACAGTGACAGACCCCTGCTGAGACGCTGCGGGACGGCGATGGGACGGGCGAACGCCGGAAGGGTCTCCGAGCCCCGAATGAACGGAGCGAGCAAAAAACGGCCGGACGAGAAGACCGCTTGGGCAAGCCACCGCTGGCAAAAAATATGCATAAAAGTCACACTACTGCTATTGAACAGCACACTGACGCACGAAACTGAAGAAGAACTTCCACAAAGTAAAAATGACGCGCCCAAACAATTTATCAAACTGTTACTAGGAGGAGAACTTCAAAGCGACTAGTTATCAATAAATATTTCCATATCCTGCCCAGAGAAGAACCAAGAAGCAAGTAAGAATTAGAGAAAAGGCAGGAAGAACAGAAGTTGAAGATTCGCAAGATTGAGACCAAGAAAGAAGATGGGTGAAGAATAGACGACATACCTTCCCAAATCCCTATCCTATTGTAAACTAGTCGTCTGCGAAGTATTACAACGAAAAACGACCGCATTCAGCGACACATAACGATGACTTTCACGCATACAAAGCCAGTAAACCACGAGATTCTGCACTCACAGCTCCATTCCATTATGGGACCTCCACAACAGCAACACACACTTGCAAAGCCAACAAGGAACGACGAACGAAGCTGTACATCAAATACTTGCCCAGAGCCATCCCGCTCAAGTCCATCACCTTCGTGCAAAAACATTCGCCAACCTCATGCTTGAACATTCATAGGATTGTGTGAATGCGTGAAATCAAATTATGTGATGTAGGAATTGTGCAAAAGAAACGTGTGAAAAACTAAATAAGTAAAGCACACCAGACAGCTAAGAAACTAAAAAAAAAATAACAGTCTTTGACTATGGACTTAAATAAAAAAATAGACTATCGATAAAAATAAGTCATTAGTTCTGAAATGGACAGTATATAAAGAAACAATATGCCACTTATTTTCTCCTCATAAAAATAAAAGAATAACTATATTTTACTTATTTTCTCCTTATAAAAACAAAGAATAAAAAAGTATCTTGTTGGATGTTTTTCCTTTTTTTAAACATTTGTACCATTTGTTAGGATAATATCTAAATACTTGTGTATGTATATTTCTTTGTCAAAGCAATTCTTGGAAATAATTCTTATTTGTTAGTGTAACAATATTGAAATGAGTGTCTAGAAACAAAAACATTTTTACTTGGACATGATGTTTAGAAATTGTGTTAGGAACAGATTTTACTTAATTACTACATTTATAAAAACAATGTATCTAAGGAAATCGATGTGAAAGACTCCTCATTTTCGATAACAAACTTCTTAAAAAACAAACTTCACACTTAAATAAAGAAAGAAAATAATTAAAAACTAATAATAGTATAAAAATATTCTTCTCTTGTCATTTTAGTTATAATGTGGAAGAATATAAAAATATAAATTAGTAATACCCAGCATAGAACAGAATAACGTGGCTGAACAGTAGGCAACAAAATTTAGACACCGGAATAATTTTTGACTGATTTAGACAACGATTCAATCATTGCCTAACTTCAGTGCAAAAATTAAGTTCGAAGGGTGGTGATATGTAAGGTGTCAGGCAAATCCAACACCTTACATGAAAACCCTGACATGATAAGCAAATCCAGTAGTATGTCACATAGCTCGGAATAAATCGTGACATTAAATTAACCAAAGTAATACGAGTAACGAGTGAGCAAATGGAATACCACAGACTAACACAAGAATGCCTAAATGCATGTCGTACCTTCCCACCGTGAGGCAGACGCAGTTCTGAGGGGAGAAACGAGGACAGAAGCCGAGAGCAGAACCGTGTTAAGCTAGATAAGGGAGGGGCTGGGCACCTACCTGTACGACTATACAACCCGCACGTTTTAGCGTGAGGCTTTTTCGCGTCTCAGGTATGTCAAGGACCACCCCCAGCCCATGTTAAAAGCTAGAGCCCTCCAGAAAAGCAGTATAGATCTTACGATAACACAAAAAGGGCCACTACCACCCGCAAGCTTTAGCGTGAGACTTTTTAGCGTCTCTGTTACGTTGCAAACTTTAAAAACATTGCCCCACCACGAAAAGTATAACGTTTCTCATTGGATAGACAGAATTTTTGTAGGCGGAGCTTAAGGTTAACATTGAGACCCTGACTGGTCAAATGAAAACATAGCCAGATAGTTTTTTTAAACTAACTTCGGTCAATTGTAGTAAGGAGAAGTTAGAGGTGAGTTAGTTCCGAGACGGCGGGCTGGATGGCTTTTGCGCCGGCCGCTGCCGCCCTGACGCTGCTTAGACACCGACAAGGTAATGAACGCACGCGAAGCCGCATTTTTGAGCGCATAAGGCTTCACTCAGAACTGCAGAAGTCTCATCTGTTACACCCCCTTTTTGCGTAATACTAGTGTCGATCGTTAATTGAAACTTATGGTGTTCACATTTGCCACTTGAAGAACAGATCTGAAACGCGATGATTTTTCTTTTATATAGTTATTGAGAAGCCACATCAGCCACTGTAATTTACGACAAGTTAAATAAGTAATTAAAGATAATTGAGGGTCACTGTAGACCATTTTGATAGTTTTCTCTTTTGTGAAACTTAAATTAAACCGAGATTATAGATGTGATATGGCATAGGTCATCCTTCGATCGATTGTAGAACTTGGAAACCCATTCAGGGAATATTCGTTCACATTTTTGTTGAACGTAGTTGGTTTTTACTATCCTGTATTAAAACATTTCCTTTTATCAATAGTGCAATTTATAAACGATGTTTTGTGAATAGAATAAAATTTCCAATGGTAAACTTAACTGCTTTTTCGACGTTATTTTACCAGCTAACTAAAAATAGGAAAGCCTTGAACCCTTTCCACTAAATTTAGTTAGTCTTAAGATTCTTTTACAGGGAGTGCAGTGGAGCTGACGCTGAGATCATTTAGTATTTGGGTATATCATCGCTAGTCTCACTGAACTCTTCTGAATTCTACATGTCATGTGTGGTCTGGCGTCTCCTTACCAGCAACATGTCCCAGGTTCAAACTAGTTAATTCCCTAAAAAACACACTCAGAGCGTCGTTGCGCGAAAGTGGTAGGGAGACACGATATAGAACAATCAGACACCACCATGAATGTTTAGAAAGGTACAGAAAACATCATTA
This sequence comes from Schistocerca gregaria, assembly GCF_023897955.1. Taxonomy (NCBI): domain Eukaryota; kingdom Metazoa; phylum Arthropoda; class Insecta; order Orthoptera; family Acrididae; genus Schistocerca; species Schistocerca gregaria. The sequence continues at coordinate 524,179,723 of NC_064921.1, read as the reverse complement.
AAAACATAATAATACAGATAACATTTGTAGTAATACAGACATTGCAAAAGAATAGAAATAAACATGTACACCAGTGTTACAGGAATTATGACATAAATAAATAAAATAATGAGAATAGTTTTTGAAACATTAGTTTCACACATGAGCATTGAAACAGAACTGAATAAATGATGTCTAAACATCTTTACAAAGAAAATAACATATTATTAGAAAAATTCTACAACACAACTCTTATCAGATAAACACATAAAGACAAATACACAAGGGTACACAAAAACATAGTGGAATAACAAAAAAGGAAAGAACAAGGTTTGTTTTCAGTGTAACATTTGGTATTGCAGTTAAACCCAAAACTTCATTCCATAGCTCTTTCCTCTTATTTCAACATTTGCTTCCACCAAAAAAATCCTATCCAAGCATGTATTCTATTCATATCCTCTGTCAAAATAGTGATTCTCCTCTGTACACTACTTTTTTTTGGCCAAACCATTTTCTTATAGCTTCTCAATGCATTTCTTCCAATTCATCACAGTTAGCTTCTTATATAGTCTACCCCTCTTAAGTTAGCTTAAATCTATTGAGCTCAGATATATGTACTAAGGGACAAGGCAATGTAGCAGCACAAAACAATTAACACAAACAGCAATGACAAAAAATGCAAATTGGCAAAGCAAGCAGCAGTATATGTAAATTAGCAAAGCACATCCAACATTATAACTAATATGAGCCAATGTCCTGCAACAAGAAAAACAAATCAGTAGTAAAACTGGCTTAATAGAGTAATACCAAGTGAAATTGAGTAGCACTATGCGTGGCAAACAGCAGCAGCAAATGCAATAACTTATACCTAAATACGACATAGCTCAAGCAGAAAAAATAGTAAACTAAAGACAACAATGCAGATAAGGGAAACGTCTATTCATATCTTAGTGTCTATGTCATTAAAGTGCACTACAACTTATTCTACAAAAAGAAATTACCAAGTACTTGAAAAGAAAATTATGTATGCAGTTACTGTTATTAGTCCCTTCTTATTGTTCTTTGCTTTCTAAGTGCTCCTTTTTCAAAGAATGTAGATCATAAAATTATTATTTAATAGATCTGTTGGCAGAAAGTGTTCACATTAGCAAATGCATTTTATTTTATTTTATAAAACCAATGCTGCAACACAACTGGAAACCAGATATCAAATGAAATAAGCAACTATTAAAAGCAAAGCATAAAAATATCATTCAATAGTTATGTGACAATTCATAAATTAGTAGAAATTCTCTCAACTCTCGTAGAAAGGCACTTGTCATAATCAGGCGTGCAGATGTAAGAATATTTCCCACCAATTTATAAGCATTTCAGTAAGTAGCACAAAGTACGACATGTTTCCAAGTAATGAGCGTGTCGTATTTGCAATACCTTCTACAAATGAATGTGAATAGCGAGGTTAATGGCCTCTTTTTTTTCACCTAATGGCTTTTTCTCCAGGTAGGTGGCACAGCTGGGCACCCACGACGCATTACGTGAAGGTCACTTAACTTTCTTACCGAAATATTTATGACAGCAGTAACAGTCTCACATTAAAAAAATTCACAGGTTGAGAATTTGCGTTACAAATATGTAGAAACAAAATCCTATAAATACAACACTGTTCAAAAAATTTTCGCCGGAATTGTGATACATTCACACATATACACACATTTCATAACTCTTAAAGCACGATTCTTGGTTTCCAACATCCTTTTTCACAAATCAGAGTCGCTAACCACTACTCATTATTTTTTACTTTATTACACATATAAATATTCGTCGACACTTCTTCAATAATTTATCATAATTTCAAAACCTAAAAGAAATTCTCTGCTCATTTCAACAGTGTCCCCTACCTGAAACGTTCTTTAAAATCATGATCCTATACCAAACACGTCATTCAAAGCTCTCATAGTATCACAATGGTTCCAAAAAAATATGAACAGTTCACACAGTACAGACATAATACAATTTCATAAGTGTGAAGTTACCCAACTGTGTAATTACGTAAACATGTGTCACTGATGTAGTAAAAAAAAATGTTTGTCTCTCTCAGTTAAATGATCAGATAGCTGTGTAATTTATGTGTTAGAGAAATATGGCAGCGATGTGTAAAGTTGTATAAGCAACTACCATATTAACTAGGGATTCTTGTGCTTGTCAAAGACATGGTACACAATGCAGGCGTTTACCCCTGAGGATTAATATAGTTATACCCTCAGGTGTTACAGATTACAGCAATCGAATGAAATCTATCACGGAAAACCTTTGTATCATTGTAATTCAAAACTATTTAAAAATAAATGTTTTAAGTACAAATTTAATCACTCAAATACGTGTCCTTTAGCGCTAAATGTGTGTTTTGCTGTAAGATAATTCTGTGAAAGTGTCGTAGTTATCATCCTCTGAAAGCTAAGTTCTACAGAAGTCAATGTACTTACCTCATCATAAGTAAAGGTGAAATGCTATGAGTATGGATAGCGTAGTTATTAGGTACATTACCGTGATCAAGAAAGTACTATACTGTAACGTGTTGTTGTGCTACGAAAAAGGCTGTCTCATTGTAGCTATACCACAAAAGTTACTACTAAAGCATGTTTTACTTTCCAGAAGAATTCAGAAAAACTGTGCAGATCTAAAACAGATACAGCACAAAAGCAACAATGTAAATTGTGTCACACATTAGTAGCGTCGTGATATAATCGTGTAGCTGTCAAAGAAACCAAATACTAAGTCACTTTAATCTCACAGAAAGTACTTCAAATAAAGAATGTCTTTTCAAGTAAACCAAATTGTTGCATTAAAATCTTGTTAGCAGTATATGTTCTAAGTATGTAATCCTTATAGTCGTTACGTAAAAGTGCAAATAACAAGCAAGAACGTGCACACACAGTAACAGTGTGTGCTCTGTTCACTATAACAATGCATTTGTAATTACTTAGTTAACTTCAAAACATTGTTGCATGTTAACAGTTTCTAGGTGTGACAAAGTATACTAGTAACGTGAAGTAGAAGATTTTATGGCAAAGACTAAGTTCAAAAGCAGATTATCTCTCAATAAATGGTTTTACATGTGAAATGTAGTGTAAATGTTTACTCTTCCTAGAACTCAGAGTTTCAACTTGAGCGCAGTTATCATGCAGTATACGTCGGTAAAGAATAATGGAATATTTCTCAAGGTTAGCGTCTATGTTATTTTTCTCAAGCCCAGCCAACGCACGTGGCTGCCTGTGGTGTGAGTCATTGTCTCATTACTGTCTCTTTGTTATCGCGCGTCGTTGTTAGGATTAGGAGACCTAACTTCTACAAATTCACTTTGCGGAGAGTGCCCTGCTCTGTTTGAATCCCGCCAGTTCTGATTGAATTCTGGTCTGTCGTTACGATCATATCGTTTGTCGTCATGTCGGTAGTTTCTGTAATTTTTTTCCTGTGGATTACGTGGTGGAGAATTTCTCCATGAGTTGTAACTGTGCGGTGGACCATTGTGTCTGAAGTTATTCTGTATCCCTTGATAATAATTATTTTGGTTACCATATTGTCTGTTTCTCTAACTGTCTCCGTGACAGTCTTTACCGCGGAGAGGTGATCTTTCCCTGTAATTTTTACTACTCTGCCAACGGTTGTCATACGGGTGGTGTCTGTTTTGGTCACGATTTACATCGTAAGAATAGCCTTGTCGTGTCCAGTTATTATTCCTGTCATCGCGGACGGATGTGACCTGTAGTTGTTGTGCTCCTGTTATCGAGTTTCGCGATTGTCAGTGTCAATTTACAATTCTTGTAACAGTCCCTGAAAAGCTTCAATGTCGTCTTTGCAACGTCCCGCCAAAATAATATGTCGTAAATGTTCAGGCAATTTGATTAAGCAAATACGGATGAGTTCGGAGGGGTTGTATGGGTTTGAAAGATATTGATTCTTATGTAAGATCTCTTCGAAATATTTGACAAGACTGGAAAATTCAGATTGTTCGATGCTACGTTTTACTCGGTCTTGTGTAGCTTGAGACCAATATGCTGAGAAGAAGGCATGATAAAATTCCCCTTCACTGTGACAATCGTGAATGACCGATCGCATTCTTACAGCTGGTTCATTCTATAATTAGCCACACATAAATTCTAACCTTTGTTCCAATTACCAGTTGGGAGGAAAACAATGAGAGAATTGATCGAGCCATGCTTGTGGATGAATGTCGTTGCCAGAATTCTTAAATGTTTTGAATTTACGTGTAGTAATGAACAGCTTATAATAAAAATCATAATGTAGGCGAGTCGCTTATCGGTCATTGTTACTTTGTTTCGGCGGTTCCATCTCAAAATTCGGTGTACCTTGCCAATTTATTTCATAATTTCCGAAGTGCCCTGAGTTATTATTTTGTCGTTGTTCCGTATTTCTATGTCCCTCTGAAAATGTAATTCTTGTATTATTTGTGCCAACTGGTCTTGTACTTCCCGGATTTCTCTTTTGTGTTGCGTATTAATTTGATTCTGATTTTGTTTGAATTTCCTAATTTGTTCGCATTCTTTAGTGTCATTGAAGGCTACGGGTCTTGTGTCATTCAGATCATCATCTCTCTTTGTAGATAAGTTAGTGAAATGATCCGAAAGTTCGGCTACTTTCTCTCCGTTAGTGAACACATTTCCTCAGTGTGTATTTCTGAACAAAGTTTCAGAGTGTCCATTTGTGTTGAAATCGTATCTACTGTGTCCTTCAAGTTTTCCTTAGTTTTTGAAGGTTGCGTAACCGAATCAGTAGATGCAACTGAGTTAATTTTAGCTTGCAAGGTGTCGTGATTTTCATGAAAAATAGTTTGCAGTTCTTTTGTGGCTGCTTTGTGATTCTGTAATGCATTTTCATGACGCGAAAAAGCATGTTGAAAATGCTCGCAAATTTGTGTTTTTACGTCATTACAGACTTTTTGACACTTTGACATTTTAGCAGTTAAACCTTCATGTGTTTGTTCAAGCGTGGTGTCTTACTTTTGAAGCAGTTGCTGTGACTGTTTGTGATTTTGTTCCATTGCGTCTAACTTTTGAAGATTTTGTTCTATTGTGTCTACCTTTTGCTGTATTTGTCTCTGATTTTGTTCCATTGTGTCTAATTTTTGAAGATTTTGTTCCATTGTGTCTAACTTTTGAAGCTTTTGTCCTATTTGTTGCATTAATTGTAATAACAATGCACTGGTGTCTGAAACATGTTCCCCAGTGCTATTCGGCAGTGCATTTGAACCGGTAATATTCGCAGTTTGAAAAGCAGCAAATGTGTCTTGACTTATTTGAGAAAATGGTGAGGACGCAAAACCTGAATCTACAGTATTTGCAAGATTGTGTCCTGTCATTTCGGAATCCTGAGGTGAGCTGTTGCCGACCGATCGATCTGTAATGCTTCCCTGTCCACTGTCTACGCCATTATTTGCCGCCCGCTCCATTTCCCTATGCACAGTTACCAAATTACTACTTTGAATGTCTGTTAATTCATTACAGAGTGGTGCTGATAAGCTTCGCTCGTCGTCACTATTATTTCTCAGTTTACTTTGGAGCCTAGTGTTACGTTTTCCACACGCCATTATTGTCATAATATTTCACACGATAACACAGTAAAGCACAATTTGAAGAGCAAAAAGCAGGTCGTGGTGGTCTCGCGGTTCTAGGCGCGCAGTCCGGAACCGTGCGACTGCTACGGTCGCAGGTTCGAATCCTGACTCGGGCATGGATGTGTGTGCTGTCCTTAGGTTAGTTAGGTTTAAGTAGTTCTAAGTTCTAGGGGACTGATGACCACAGCTGTTAAGTCCTATAATGCTCAGAGCCATTTGAACCATTTTTTTTGAAGAGCAAAATAAGAAAACACATTAACATAGCACTGAAAATAATATCTAGTTAATTGTAAGCGCAGCTGCGAAATACTTGGTGCAAATCTACATGTATGCCACAACTGTTTCACTGTACAACAATGAAAAACTACAACTACAAAGGAAATTCTGTCTATAATTACGCGGTAGCAATAAACAATAGCTACACTAATTACACAAACTACAAGAAAAAATCAGAAGATTCCTGGGAGGTATCATCGGCTAATGGCCGACATATTACACGCCCCCTTAGAAAAATTATTGAATTACTGTGCTGGTAAACCCCTTATGTTATTTGGTTTTAAAACAGCTGAGCAGAACTGAACGTACTCAGATATTTCGCTCTTTACTTATTCTGATCGACACTAAACAGACACACAATATATTTAGCGAAACGCAATCGGACTTTCAAAAATCCCTACAAAAGAATGGCCCTGACTAACAATAACCTATACCTTTCATGAATCACATACCTCACAAAAATCTTTGTTACTCGAACTACTGCAATACAGCGAGCGCCACTTCTGCCAGCTAAACAAAAGGTTCTAACTACTGAAGAGACTAACTACTGATAGGCATAGTTAGCAAATGAAAGATTTTAATACAGAACAAACAATGTATTTACCTTAATAGTGTTCAAAAGTCATTATATATACACTCCTGGAAATGGAAAAAAGAACACATTGACACCGGTGTGTCAGACCCACCATACTTGCTCCGGACACTGCGAGAGGGCTGTACAAGCAATGATCACACGCACGGCACAGCGGACACACCAGGAACCGCGGTGTTGGCCGTCGAATGGCGCTAGCTGCGCAGCATTTGTGCACCGCCGCCGTCAGTGTCAGCCAGTTTGCCGTGGCATACGGAGCTCCATCGCAGTCTTTAACACTGGTAGCATGCCGAGACAGCGTCGACGTGAACCGTATGTGCAGTTGACGGATTTGAGCGAGGGCGTATAGTGGGCATGCGGGAGGCCGGGTGGATGTACCGCCGAATTGCTCAACACGTGGGGCGTGACGTCTCCACAGTACATCGATGTTGTCGCCAGTGGTCGGCGGAAGGTGCACGTGCCCGTCGACCTGGGACCGGACCGCAGCGACGCACGGATGCACGCCAAGACCGTAGGATCCTACGCAGTGCCGTAGGGGACCGCACCGCCACTTCCCAGCAAATTAGGGACACTGTTGCTCCTGGGGTATCGGCGAGGACCATTCGCAACCGTCTCCATGAAGCTGGGCTACGGTCCCGCACACCGTTAGGCCGTCTTCCGCTCACGCCCCAACATCGTGCAGCTCGCCTCCAGTGGTGTCGCGACAGGCGTGAATGGAGCGACGAATGGAGACGTGTCGTCTTCAGCGATGAGAGTCGCTTCTGCCTTGGTACCAATGATGGTCGTATGCGTGTTTGGCCCCGTGCAGGTGAGCGCCACAATCAGGACTGCATACGACTGAGGCACACAGGGCCAACACCCGGCATCATGGTGTGGGGAGCGATCTCCTACACTGGCCGTACACCTCTGGTGATCGTTGAGGGGACACTGAATAGCGCACGGTACATCCAAACCGTCATCGAACCCATCGTTCTACCATTCCTAGACCGGCAAGGGAACTTGCTGTTCCAACAGGACAATGCACGTCCGCATGTATCCCGTGCCACCCAACGTGCTCTAGAAGGTGTAAGTCAACTACCCTGGCCAGCAAGAGCTCCGGATCTGTCCCCCATTGAGCATGCACGTCCAGCACGAACGCTGGTCCAACTGAGGCGCCAGGTGGAAATGGCATGGCAAGCCGTTCCACAGGACTACATCCAGCATCTCTACGATCGTCTCCATGGGAGAACAGCAGCCTGCATTGCTGCGAAAGGTGGATATACACTGTACTAGTGCCGATATTGTGCATGCTCTGTTGCTGTGTCTATGTGCCTGTGGTTCTGTCAGTGTGATCATGTGATGTGTCTGACCCCAGGAATGTGTCAATAAAGTTTCCCCTTCCTGGGACGATGAATTCACGGTGTTCTTATTTCAATTTCCAGGAGTATATATATATATATATATATATATATATATATATATATATATATATATATATATATATATATATCAGTTCATGACATCCAGTCTAACAAATTTACTGTCTCTGTTGGACACACGTCCAGATTATCCGCTCTCAAAACTCCGCCACCTCTCTCCCCACATCCGCTGGCGGCTCATCTCCGATTGCGCAACGCTACGCACTGTTAACAGCCAACTGCCCAACACTACAATAGCAAATTCCAAAAATGCAAACTAGCCACAGACTGCACACAGCACAGCCAGTGATTTTCACACAGAGTGCTACATGGCGTTACGAACATAAACACCTAAACAGCCTACTGACACTAGCTGACAAAGAAAAGTCAAACGAAGCGAAAATGAGCGTAACGAGAACAATAATAAACGCGTTCAATGACTTTGAAAGTAAAATTTTGTCAGCTGATCTGACTAAAAACTCTAAGTGGTTTCCATCTCAGGTAAAATCAGTAAGCGTTTCCAAATCACCTGTTAATTCACTCAGAGACTACACTGGTACCGAAACGGTAGATAATGGAGAGAAGGGCGAAGCACTAAATCGGTCTTTCATAATTCACCGTGGAAAATCTTAACACGATCCCTCTTTTCAATAATCTTACGAACGTCGAAATCGCAGATATTGAGATGACCAATCGCGGAATAAAAAAGCAACGGCAATCGCTTAGTAGTGGAAAGGCATCAGAGATACCTACAAGAATCTATAATGATTATGCGAGAGTACTTGCATCCCTTCTAACAGCAATTTACCGTAGATCGCTGGAGAAGGAAAGAGCACCCAGCGCACAAAAAAAAATGCGCAGGTCATTCCCGTTTTCAAGAAGGGTCGTAAGACAGATGCAGATAATTAGAGGCCTATACCTTTGAAATCAGTCCTTTGTAGAATTTGGAACATGTTTTATGCTCAGGAATTATGACGTTTTTTCGAGAATGAAAATCTTCTCTATAAAAATCAACATGGATTCCGCGAACAGACATCTTGCGAAACTCAGCACGCTCTGTTGCTCCTTGAGATCTATAGCGCAGTTGACAACGGCGCTCAGATTGATGCCGTGTTCTTTGACTTCAGAAAGGCATATACACCGTCCCGCATTGTCATTTAGTGGGAAAAATTACGAGCTTACCGAGTATCGGACCAGATTTTCGGCTGGATTCAAGACTTTCTTGCAGATAGAACTCAACACGTCGCTCTTCAGGGGAAAAAAAATCGACTGTTGAAAAGGTAATTTCCGGAGTACCGCAAGGAAGTGTTACAGGATCGAAACTGTTTACAATCCATATAAATGATCTAGTATCCTAGTAGAAAGCGCCGGAAGCTTTTGAAGTGTATTCTCAGAATACACTTTCTATAAGAAAGTAGCAACGTCAGAAAACAGTATCGATTTGTAGAATGGCTTGCAGAGGATTGATGAATGGTGCAGGCTCTGGCAGTTAACCCTGAACGGAAATAAATCTAACGTATTGTGCATACGGAGGAAAAGAAATCCGCTTGTGTACAACTACGTTATTAATGAGAAACTGCTGGAAACAATATTGTTGTTGTTGTTGTGGTGGTCTTCAGTCCAGAGACTGGTTTGATGCAGCTCTCGATGCTACTCTGTCCTGTGCAAGCTTCTTCATCTCCCAGTACCTACTGCAACCTACATCTGAACTGCTTAGCATACTCATCTCTTGGTCTCCTCCTACGATTTTTACCCTCCACGCTTCCCTCCAGTACTAAATTTGTGATCTCTTAGTGCCTCATAGCGTGTTCTACCAACCGATCCTCTCTTCTAGTCAAATTGTGCCACAAATTCCTCTTCTCCCCAGTTCTATTCAGTACCTCCTCACTAGTTACGTGATCTACCCATCTAAACTTCAGCATTCTTCTGTAGCACCACTTTTCGAAAGCTTATATTCTCTTCTTGTCTAAAGTGTTTATCGTCCATGTTTCACTTCCACATTCCATACATGGCTACACTCCATACAAATACTTCCATAGAAAACTTCCTGTCTATACCCGATGTTAAATAGCAAAACTCATTTACTACTTTAAGTATCTCATTTCCTAATCTAATACCTTCAGCATCACCCAACTCAATTCGACTACATTCCATTATCCTCGTTTTGCTTTTGTTGATGTTCATCTTATATCCTCCTTTCAACACACTGTCCATTCCGTTCAGCTGCTCTTCCAGGTCCTTTGCTATCTCTGAATAGAATTACAATGTCGTCGGCAAACCTCAAAGTTTTTATTTCTTCTCCATGGATTTTAATTCCTACTCCAAATTTTTCTTTTGTTTCATTTACTGCTTGCTGAGTATACAGATTGAATAACGTCGGGGATAGGCTACAACTCTGTCTCACTGCCGGCTGCTGTGGCCGTGCGGTTCTAGGCACTTCAGTCCGGAACCGCGTGACTGCTACGGTCGCAGGTTCGAATCCTGCCTCGGGTATGGATGTGTGTGATGTCCTTAGGTTAGTTAGGTTTAAGTAGTTCTAAGTTATAGGGGACTGATGACCTCAGATGTTGAGTCCCATAGCGCTCAGAGCCATTTGAACCATTTGAAGCATCTGTCTCACTCCCTTCACAGCCGCTGCTTCCGTTTCGTGCCCCTCGACTCTTATAACTGCCATCTGGTTTCTGGACAATTTATAAATAGCCTTTCGCTCCATGTATTTTGTCCCTGCCATCTTAAGGCTAACACCTGGAAACAATGTACAGTAAAATATGCAGGAGTAACTATCCAGAGCGATCTTAAATGTAATGACGACATAAAACAAATAGAAGATGAGCGACTGAGGTTGATATGAAGAATCTTAAGGAAATGTAACTCATGAGCGAAGGAAGTAGTTTAGAAGGCGCTTGTCCGACCAGTTCTTGAGAATTGTTCATAAATCTGGGACCCTTACCAGGTAGGACTGATGGAAGAGATAAAGAAGATTAGGGAATATTCAACTAAGATGGGCGCGTTTCGTCATCGGATCGTTGCGAGAGCATTACAGAGATGCTCAAAGCAGAGAGTCTCTAAGTGGCAGACGTTACAAAAGAGGCGTTGTGCATGAAGTAGGGTTTTATTATTGAAATTTCGAGAGAGTCCTACAACATATTACCTCCTCCCACATACATTTCACGAAATGACTACGACGAGGAAATTCGAAAAATTAAATACAGAGGCTTCCTGCAATCATTCTTCCCACGCCCCATTCGCTAGTGGAACAGCGAAGGGGAGATCAATTAGTGGTACCAGAAGTACCTCTCAGCATGGCGGCTTGCGCAGTATGATGTAAATGTAGGTGGAGTTTTCTCCATGCCCTATTCTGAGGTCTCTTTTTGTCGAAACTTCCACTGTAACTAATCCGTGACACTCACAGAGAAAAACCATAAGGTGCCTAAATAGAATTCGATGCCCGAACATGGGAACGCGTTTTCGAATGCTTTTCAGGTTTTCCGTAACCGAAAAGTAACTTGGTTTATCATGCAGGACGAATAACTTCTCAGATGCTAGGTCAGCGCCACTGGAGCTCCCGGCTGACCTCGCTTTGGCCACTCCTAACCGCTCCCCCACGTTACTCATCATCAGTGAGCGACAACGAGGAGCAGAAAGTAGGCGTTCTCATTGACCATTTCCTGGCCCTGCCTATAGCGTTTCTGTTAGGTGCCGCTTCCGGGCAGGACATTAAAAGCCCTTCCTGCAACAGATGTTGCAAACTTCACCATTTATGGAGGAATTAGTTTCCCTGTAAGCCCGCCTGGTAGACTCTGCCCCAGCTCATTTAGGAGGATTAGAGAAAGACCAGCCCATTAGCACCAGGATGAAGGGGACCTCCTTCCCTCAACAGGTGGACGCTGGTACAGCCGACTACAATACCGAATAGTGCTAGCACAAATGGACGGCTAGGAAATGATACGTTACAGAATGTTGAGTGTACGCGTGCGGGGTTATAGGCCGATCGTCACTGATCGTCACTAGTATGAGGGACCACTACTGTGCATTTTTACAAAATGGGACTTGAACTATTTCTCATTATAATTCCCACAATACTAAAACAATTGTCCCACGATTAACTAGCTTTTTTGTGTTCCTGACGCAAAGAAGTCTTTCCTTGTCTGAGCCACTTTCCCACAAATTCTTTGATCTCCTCGTTGTTGCTTAACATTTTTCCACGGAATGCCTTATTGAGTGAACCAAACAAAAGAATATTCGAGGGAGTCGAAACTCTAGAGTAGGGAGGATGAGACAGAATCTCCTAACACATTTTCAATGGTTTCTTGGGTCAACTGGGCGGTGTAAGAGTGAGTAAAATAAATGGCTCTGAGCCCTATGCGACTTAACTTCTGAGGTCATCAGTCGCCTAGAACTTAGAACTAATTAAACCTAACTAACCTAAGGACATCACACACATCCATGCCCGAGGCAAGATTCGAACCTGCGACTGGAGCGGTCGCTCGGCTCCAGACTGTAGCGCCCAGAACCGCACGGCTACTCCGCCCGGCCGAGAGCGAGTAGTGTCGTTTATCAATATCACAGCTTTTCTTTGAGATCTGCGACGTTTTTTCTCTCATTGTGTGCTTTATTTTATTCATCAGCATGTCTAAGCAGTAAGGACTGTTTATTGTACGCTAATCTTTCAAATGACCGAAAAAGCTACATCTTGGACATCCGAAAACATGGTTAACATGATTTCCGGTAGTTGATGCTTGTGTTTTGAATTTCTTTCGGGTAAGTGACCTGACGTGCTTCCATGCCATGTTTTGTCTTTTGGGCTCTGATTCAATATGGTGAACCGAAGTTTCATCGCACGTTAAAATCTTGTTTAGAAATATGTCACCTTACCCTTTATAGCTTTTTTTTTGTACACCCGTCGAGTCTTTATAATGATTTTTCATTTTGCAGCAGAGTGTGTACTGACATAATACTTCCTGGTAGATTAAAACTGTGTGCCGGACCGAGACTCGAAATAATGCCCTCTGCCCTTCGCGGCCAAGTGCTCTATCAGCTGAGACCACCCTTCCTCACAGCTATACTTCCGCCAATTTCTCATTCTTACTCTCCTGCAAGTTCTCCTGCAAAAGTTGAGTGATTAGCACTCCCCCGAGAAAGTGCAAGTCCCGCAAGCTTCGCGGAACAATTTATGTGAATTTTGGAAAGTAGGAACGAGGAAGTGGCAGAAGTACTGCTGTGATGAATAGTCGAGCGTCGTCGGTTGGTGTCTCAGTTGGTAGCGCACTTGACCCCGAAAGGCAAAGGTCCGGAGTTCGAGTCCCGGTGCGGCACACAGTTTTTATCTGCCAGGAAGTTTTGCTTTGAGTTTTGTCCCGTGATGCTGTTGCATTAAATCTTTCATGAATCACAAGTTTTGCTGTACTTGAGCTTGTCACTGACTATTGTTATTACAACTGCTTTTGCTATATCTTCTACTGTAACACGTTGGTCTTCAACACAGTCGTCAATTCGGGTTTTAAGCAAAGGAGTTGACGCTTCCTTAGGCCGGTCAGGATGTTGCTCGTCCGTCACTGAGGTCTGAGTGTTTTCGAACTGTTGTACCAACTTATTAAAAAAAAATCCGCAGTTCATGTAACTTTCGCCATACTTTAAAGTGAATCGGGATAATATTTTAGTCAGTTTTTCTCCTTCAGAAAAAACTGATAACTTAATGTAGTTCAACTAATGTGGAAACTTCGAGAAGATGCACCATCGTTAAATGCAGTATTTAGGTTCTAAAGAAAACAATTTTCATATTTCAGCTGTTCACCAGCTCATTCCAGTGATTCCAACCTCACGTCATAAAATTAAAAAACTCCTCCTACAAATTGTTTTATTTCTACATCAACTTTTCTCTACAATTACTGAATCTCCGTCGTATTAAGTTGCGCAGTAGTACGAAGGAAAGACTTCAGCGGCGATGGGTGCTTCGATTCCAGATCTAAAATTGTTTAAAATTCAAAGTAGAGTACTGACGTTTCGATCGTTTACCAGAGTGCAAAATCTGGCCACATATATAACTGTGCGCAAGTGGCAATAACAACATAAAGTCTTTGAAAAATTACTAGAATAAAATGAATTACATCATACAAACTGTTTAATTTCGGAGGTAAAATAATTAAACGGTATAAGTAGAGGTGCTTAGAGATTCTCAGGTGCACAGTCATTAATCTCTAATCCATCATGACCAATTGCAGTAAAGGCTACTGAAGTAATGTCGAATCAAGATAAAAGAAAAAAAGGGAGTTTAACACTCTTCCTATTCTGTTCCCAGATAGTGAGGCATAAATATAATTTATTGCTCGAAAAATTGCTCAGAAAACGGTAACAATATTGTAATGATGCGACTTTTTTATGTAGAACTTCATCCTCACACAAATAGACTCAGGTAATTGCATACATTTTCTACGTTTTCATTCATATTCACCGTGAGTAGTACCGATACTTCCATAGTCCCTTGAAGCATACCTAATGATATGTCTTGAGTAACAATTTCTGTTCACTGAGAGCCACGTATTGGGCACTGATTCACTAAAAAGACTCACCCTCAGCCTCCTATATATTCTCAATTTCTGCAAGTGCGTATTTTATTTGTTAAATGGTAGTGACAAACTTCGTTACTCCTGCTGTACAAGTGATGTGCAACAACAGACGCAAGATCACGATTTGTCGCACAGCTATGGATATTCTAGGTATTTATAAAATAACTTGCAACGAGACAACGCTTATTCCACAAGACTCACCTTTCCCCTTTATTAAGGTATTGTTTGCATACGCCAGTACCCTGACGATTTACCGGATCCTTCACCAATCGAAAAACTGTGAATCTAAATAAATGTGAGGTCCTTCGACAGCAAATTTCCCCATTTTGAAGTGTAAATGCATCAACAGTATGAAAACTGCTGTAAGCAATGGTCTTATGAATTCATTTAGGGGCGATAGTAACAACAGATACACTGTCATATTATTTTGACTATCTGTCGGAAGTCCGAATAACTTCCTTTTACAGCGAGACATGCAGCAAGAGAGTCAATGAGGTCTGGAAGAAGCCGACACCGATTTGGAGCCACGCCAACTCCGATAACATGGCCAGCTGCTCTAGGTTTCTCTCGGTTGAGGATTGGAGGCGCGAACAGCGCAGTCTACATCTACATTTATACTCCGCAAGCCATCCAACGGTGTGTGGCGGAGGGCACTCTACGTGCCACTGTCATTACCTCCCTTTCCTGTTCCAGTCGCGTGTGTTTCGCGGGAAGAACGACTGCCGGAAAGCCTCCGTGCGCGCTCGAATCTCTCCAATTTTACATTCGTGATCTCCTCGGGAGGTATAAGTAGGGGGAAGCAATATATTCGATACCTCATCCAGAAACGCACCCTCTCGAAACATGGACAGCAAGCTACACCGCGATGCAGAGCGCTACTCTTGCAGAGACTGCCACTTGAGTTTGATAAACATCTCCGTAACGCTATCACTCTTACCAAATAACCCTGTGACGAAACGCGCCGCTCTTCTTTGGATCTTGTCTATCTCCTCTGTCAACCGGACCTGGTACGGATCCCACACTGATGAGCAATACTCAAGTATAGGTCGAACGAGTGTTTTATAAGCCACCTCCTTTGTTGATGGACTACATTTACTAAGGACTCTCCCAATGAATCTCAACCTGGCACCCGCCTTACCAACAATTAATTTTATATGATCATTCCACTTCAAATCGTTCCGCACGCATACTCCCAGATATTTTACAGAAGTAACTGCTACCAGTGTTTGTTCCGCTATCATATAATCATACAATAATGGATCCTTCTTTGTATGTATTCGGAATGCATTACATTTGTCTATGTTAAGGGTCAGTTGCCACTCCCTGCACCAAGTGCCTATCCGCTGCAGATCTTCCTGCATTTCGTTACAATTTTCTAATGCTGCAACTTCTCTGTATACTACAGCATCATCCGCGAAATGCCGCATGGAACTTCCGATACTATCTACTAGGTCATTGACATATAGTGTGAAAAGCAATGGTCCCATAACACCCGTGTAGGACGCCAGAGGTGACTTTAACGTCTGTAGACGTCTCTACATCGAGAACAACATGCTGTGTTCTGTTTGCTAAAAACTCTTCAATCCAGCCACACAGCTGGTATGATATTCCGTAGGCTCTTATTTTGTTTATCAGGCGACAGTGCGGAACTGTATCGAACGCCTTCCGGAAGTCAAGGAAAATGGCATCTACCTGGGAGCCTGTATCTAATATTTTCTGGCTCTCATGAACAAATAAAGTGAGTTGGGTCTCACACGATTTCTGTTTCCGGAATCCATGTTGATTCCTACAGAGTAGTTTTGGGGTTCCAGAAATGACATGATACGAGAGCAAAAAACATGTTCTAAAATTCTACAGCAGATCGATGTCAGAGATATAGGCCTATAGTTTTGCGCATCTGCTAGACGATCCTTCTTGAAAACTGGAACCACCTGTGCTCTTTCCCAATCAATTGGAACATTCCGTTCCTCTAGAAACTTGCGGTACACGGCTGTTAGAAGGGGGGCAAGTTCTTTCGCTCCGTTTCTGTATAACAACCACTGCAATGTTTCCGCATAATCCCTCCTCTCCCCCTCCCCCCTGGAGAAGATTTATACGAGGGTCAGTCAAAAAGTAATGCCTCCTATTTTTTTTCTACGTTTAATTTTCAGGAAATTTAAATGCAATTACATAGGTTGAAAACCACAACATTGAGGATCATTTTGTCATTTTTCAATGTAATCTCCGCCCATCTCTACAGTTTAGGTCCATCTTTGAACAAGGGCATGTATCCCAGCACGGTAAAAATCACAGCTCTGCTTCCTAAGCCATTGACGCACGGATGTTTTGACGACCTCCTCATCTTCAAAATGAATCCCACGATGAGCTTCTTTTAGTGGCCCGAACAGATGGAAGTCTGATGTTGCCAGGTCAGGGCTGTATGGGGGATGAGGCAAAACTTCCCATCCAATTTTGACAATCTCGTCAGAGGTGTGACGACTGGTGTGTGGTCTTGCATTGTCATGCAAAAGAAGAACATCTGCCATTGATTTTGTTGGGCGAACTCGCTGAAGACGTGCTTTAAGTTTTTTGAGGGTTGTGACGTATTGAACAGAATTTATTGTGCATCCCTGCTCCAAAAAATCAACCAGAATCACACCCTCTGTATCCCAGAAAACTGTTGCCATAACTTTCCCTGCCGATCGCATAGTTTTGAATTTTTTCTTCCTCGGCGAGCTTGTGTGACGCCACTCCATTGACTGCCTCTTTGATTCGGGTTCAAAAAAATGCACCCATGTTTCGTCCCCGGTCACAATTTTTTTCAGAAACTCATCTCCCTCCAAACGGAAGCGTTGCAAGTGTTGGGAGGCTATTGTTTTCCTTGCCTCTTTATTCTGATCGGTTAACATTCTTGGAACCCACCGTGCACAAACTTTTGAGTACCCCAATTCTTTAATAATCGTGATCACACTGCCTTTACTAAGAGAAATAATGCGACACACTTCATCTGCAGTCACCTGAAGGTCACCACGAATGATGTCATCAACTTGCTGAATGTTGTGTGGAGTCACTGCACTCACCGGCCTGCCGCTCCGCTTTTCGTCAGTCAACGGTGTTTGCCCTTCAGCTTCCTTACAACGACGAACCCATCGTCTAAAAGTGCTGACATCCACTGTCACAACACCATACACCTTCTTCAGTCTTTCATGAATGCGTATGGGCGTTTCACCTTCTGCATTCAAGAATTCAATCACACAACGCTGTCTCAAACGAACATCGATGTCGGCCATCTTACAAACTTCTGCTGTGCTGCCACCTGTTGACACAGAAAGTTACTACTGCAGTGGATTGCAGAAGAAGGTTTGAGGAATGGCGCCAAATTCAAATTTTTCACTTAACTTAATTTTTTTAAGTAGAAAGAAAATGGGAGGCATTACTTTTTGACCGACCCTCGTATATCTCCTGTTGCTTGTGTTGCCATCCGCTGTGTGTAAATGGTTACTGCACGCTTATGTCGAACATAGTCGGCAGTCACATTAATGTTGTGTTTTCTGGCACCAAATGATAAATCTGTATTTTTTTATTTTTACTATAACATCCCGCTGTTTCAAGTTACAAATCAACTATTTTCGAATAAAACCTAAATTAAACATCGGCAATTTCAGGTTTGTTATAAATACTGTTTATTCTTAAGTAACAGTCAGGAGAGAAACTAAGCAGAACATAAATATTTCCTTTCACTCAGTTTCTAGACGGTTCACAGCTTCCGGTTGTTAGGGGAGTCTAGCAAGACACTGATCACATTCGTAAAGAAAGTGATATTTATGAGGTAATGCCCGAGAGGTATGCAACACACTTAACGTATAGGTAACGTGGGTGCGACCTTAACCGACCAAAGCTACCAGGAAGACTGTCGTAGTCTACGCTTACTTGTGGTAGTGTACCGTAACCTACGTTAGTTTTACATCTCTAAGAGGAACATAGATAAACGAAACCGGGAAGGCTGGGGGAGGATTCAAAATCCTCTCTTCACTAAGTGAATACACTGTGCTAGTAAAATAGTTCAAACGCCTGAATGTCACATGCAGGTGCTAAATCAGTGAAGCAGAGTGGATTATTAATTAACTTTGGTGTTGTCGTTAATGCGTGTGCTCTTTGCTAGAGATGCTGCAAAGAAAAACTGCAGTAAATTGTTGGCGAGTAACGGATAACGGTATCAACACGTTTGCGTCGAGAAAGCCGCTATGTGGGCGCGGATGTAAGCGAGCTATCAATATTCATGGACATGTCGCTACGGAATTACAGCGACGCCGTTGCTAATATTCAACGTGCGACCGCGCGTTGGCGTGTGAAGCGACCGTCACGGAGTGAGGGACGCTAGTCCGGCAGACACATCGGCTTTTATTATCCGAGAGTAGAAAGGATTCACCCGATCTGCAGCGCAGTCCCCGCTAGAATAAACCTTCGTAACACGTTCTATGTCTGTGCCGGCCTCGGGCTGGGTTTCTAACACCTGATGCCTGCCCTTCGCAGGTGGCGTTTTGTGTGTGTGTGTGTGTGTGTGTGTGAGTGTGTGTGTGGACACGGGAGACAAAGAAATAGATGCATACACATAAAAAGCGAGACATACACGCGATGTGTGATAATTAACAGCGAGCACTTACACGGGCGGAAATATACATCACCTAATTATGTGACACTTTGTATAGGCGTTTTACGAACATCTTAACAGTTTGATAACAGTAACTGAAGTTGGCTTAAAGAAGTGAAGTGCAATGGTATCGTGCTTTCTCGCCTCAGTACCATAGCTCAGATTTCACTTTATTTACATTTTTTTCGGTAACTGGATAAGAAGTAATATTCAACAATTTTTTTTACATTTTCTATTACTCTTATTGATATTGTCGAATATCTGTTCTAATTAATTTTCTTAGAAGGACACTGTACACTGCGCCGAAGAGTCACGAAAAACCAACGCATTTGGAACTATGAAATAATTACAGTAATTGCAGTAAGCGATTTGCACCAACTGCTTGTCTCTTATTATTTTCAATTTTGCTTTATTGACATACTGCTTTTTATAGACAAGTGAAATACCTATAACTTTTTTTTTAGATATCATCAGAAAAGTAAAACCGCACACCACGCAAAAAAAAAAAAATTACAAGATCAATGTTGAATATCGGAGAAATAAGAAAAGTGAAATCCAACAATAATTTTTTAGATTTCCTATTGCACTGATTAATATTGTCGAGTCTCCTCTAATTACTTTACAATGGCACTGTATAGAAAACTGTCTCGTCGTGGTCATTAAACGAGATGTACGTGGGAGGAGAGAATATGTTGTCCGACTGTTCCCGGAAAGCGCTCTCTCGAAATTTCAGTTGTAAACCATTCTGTAACGCACAACGCCTCCCTTGTAACGTCTGCCAATGTTGAGCATCTCTGTAACACTCTCGCGCCGAATAAATGATCCCGTGACGGAACGCACCTCTCTTCGTTGCATCTTCTCTCTCTCTCTCTCTCTCCCCTGTCAGTACTGTCTCAGTCTGACAACTGCTTCTCCTACTATTTGTTTTAAGTGATGTAGCAAGATCAAATAAAAAACGTAAATAAATTACAAAAAATGAGTAATAATGAAACGTTATTTAATTATATAAATGGCAGTGTACATCTATATTTAAATGCATTGAACTGGAAGTTATGATAAGTGTGGATACGGTCCTACAACACCATCATTTAGTTCCCAATCGCAGCGTGATTAAACCTGCTTCCCCAAGGGTACTTTTTTTTATACAGAACTTTTCACTATTCTTGTAAGTTTTGATAATCAGTTATGTCAGTTCCTTGTATCTCTCATTTTGTCGAAGAGGGGATGAAGAATGAATTTTTCGTCAGATCCTGTGCATAATTTCGGTTGCCGCACAGTTATATGGACTTCGTTTCCTTGTTGCAGAATTCTTTTTCTCTTTTGGAACACAATTTGAAATAATTTCTGCTACGTATTTTTCTCTTCTGTAGCTCACTTACTATTTCACTTCATGGATGTACTCACCTTCAACGTTAACTTCAGAACAGAACGCACAATTGCAGATATGCATAATACGAGGCGACATTGCCTCCTATCTCCATACTGTCCCACTGATAACTCACGACTGACAGTCCATGACGTCTGCCTGGACACAACCACAACAAGAAGAGCTCAGCTCAGAGATATACCTACCTGATTCAAAGGCTGATAGTAACTCTTTCTTAATCTCTGGCTTCCTCGAGCACAAGTTGACTGTATCTATACACTATTTCAGGTTATTTAATTTAATTATATTTTACTGAGAAATTAAAAGTAATTAAAAGAAGAATTGAGTAGATAATGTCTCCTTTGGATCCAGGTAATTATTTCTTGTCATTGCACCCTAAAGTCCCACTTCAGTGGTCACTCGACTTAAGGATGGTGTGGATACTTTACAGTAGATACTGTTTGCAGCAGTTCCTCATCAGTAGTTTAGTTTTACAGTAGTGGCTTTCTTTTCCTACGTATGCATAGTACGTTATATTTATTTACGTTTACATTTCAGTTGAGACAAGTGAACAAACTGCAGTGAGATGTGGTTGTGCAACTGAGGAAGGTACTCCAGCTTTTGCAACTACTTGTTTGCTTCGGAGGCGAGGCAGCTCTTCCAAACTTTTGAAGTGTAGAAATAGTAAGAGATAATGACAAGTGAGAGGTGCTCTGTGACGTGAGAAGTAAAGTCTCAAACAAAGCTCCATAAGCAAAGAGTAGCGTCAATGGCAAACTTATGAGTTATTGGAATGTCATAGTGGATCCCATTGATATGGACCAGTCACCCTCCATATGACGTTGCAAATTGCACGGACATATTGAGATTTAGTTGGAAGCTGGAATGCGGGATGCGGCACCTTTCTCTACGCAAATGGATAAAATTTGAGCCCATTTACTTGGGTAATAACTAAGACGATGTTTCATACTAAAGACAGTGGTGACTCGTACTTACACATTCGCAATTATCTTACCGACGCATCATTTGCAAACACATCCTTACGGGAACGATCGTATATAAATGTAAGTGTATATAAGTCGTAAGTACGAACTGTTTGTAAAGGAATTATATAATTTTTGTATGAATATATAGACACTAGTTCAACTACCAGAGATTAATGCGTAAAGCATTTGCTGAACAAAAGAAGCTTTACGCTCTTCGTTTATTGGTTTTAGAATAAGTTACCTTTCGCTGCTATCCTGTCCTCGTGTTGAGACGTGTTGTACCATTTCTTACTGATAAAATTGGGTTAAATAATGAAAGTGATTCTGAAGCAGAGCGATTTCGTCTTTTGTGATACCATGGGTCCCAGCTCCTGAAATTCTGGAAAATTATTACTATTATTTTCATCTTATGCAGAGAATTTAGATGGAGGCGTCGATCATCCCGGCGATGCTGCTCAACAATAGAGGTACGTGAATGTGTTCATCTTTTTCTTTTCGTGGCCGCTACCGTCAACTTCAATATATTTGCCGCGACATTCAGAACCTGCAGTCTTTCTTTTCATTTAATTTCGAAGTCCACGCATTTACGTTCTAAGATGAATAAATGCATTTAACTGTAATTCTTTTTATCCAGGCCAAGGGTGATGATAACACTCAGAATGTACGTACCTCTATCCCGTTCGTATGTTCGCATACATTTGAATGTGTACAAGCGTAACTATATTTAAGACTCATTTCCTACACAGTATTAACGCTTTTTTTTTTGACCACTCATTGGCCAATGTACGTGCCCTCTTATTTGATGTAGTCAATCGGTCGTATTCTTTAATAACAATATTTGTAATATTCAGTGGCTTAGTTTCCAAAATTGATCTTTGCCTGTGTCGCAGCAGCGTTTCACGCGAAATATTTATCACGCAGCATCCACAATAACTTTTATTTCAAAATTTCGACGGCCGACTGAATAAAGATTTTTCTAACAATAACAGTAGCAAAACATAATAATGTAAGAGGACACGTTACATGTTTTTCTATTTTAAAGCAATATTTTAAAGCAAATAACTTAATTACAGATGACTGATGATGCTTTACCTCAACAAAGCAAAACACGTCTGATGAAAGAAATCACGCATTTTTGTATCTGCAAAGATAGGACAAAAATACTCTCAAGTGGGTATGTAACGTTGATGGTGAGCCACTGAACCGATGGGAGCGTTAAGCTCGGCGAACCACTTTCTGCTATTCGAAAGGAGTTGGTTATGAGCCGGCATTGGGTTTGACCTACTTCCTTCTCTCAACATTTGAAACTTTTGTGTTATACTTAAACTCGAGCTACATGAAAATTTAATTTCGAACGAAAATAAAATGGAGCACTCGGTACTGCAGACCAGATGACTCAGATTAAAATGTTGGTTCTGAGTATTGCTAATCCATCTTAATCTTGTAAACAATCTCTGTACCAAAACTGCTATTGTAGTTACAGAGCAAATGAACATAAGAAAAGCAAATGAACATAAAAATTAACGAATCTAACTTCCTGGTAAAACTGCTTCAAAATTCGCAAGATGGGACGTTACTGAAAACCTACCACATCATATGTCATTATAAATAACACATCATGTCACCCAAATTAACACAAATTAGCATTTTTTAGATCAGAACTTTCATGGAACTGAGGTATTTAAGTGTTTGGGAGGTCTTCTTAATACCTGCTGTTATCCGTTTGTTTTTGTGAGATGTTGACACAGACATGCATACTTTTGGAAATGCCGTTTCAAAGTGCAATTTAAATTAAGTGGAGAATTTAGAGATTTTCATATTCACATTGGTTTCCTTATACACTTTATCCCGGCTTTTTTCTTTTTCTTTTGCTAGTTCCTTTGCAAAATCGCTTATTTTGATTTCTGATAGATGTCATTTGTAGGCTTGTAGTTTAGGGAATGATTTGATGCGTGACTTTACTTTTGTTATTTGACAGAGATGGTATGATAGTCTGAGATCTTTTACAGCTACATTACATTTTTCCCCTTTCCATATTTGTGGCCACATGATCAATTAGTAATGCAGTCATTGTAGTAACACTTGTTGCACTGTTGACCAATAGGGGCATGCCAAAACTTTGAAGGCTATGAGGGTGCTGCTGGATTCATTTATGATTTTAGTGTTGATGTTAATGACCCGCCCAGAATTATGTTGACCTTTGTACTTGAGACTTTATCTAGAACTTCTGTTAATTTCTATTAAAAAGTATCCACATTACCACTGGGAGACCTAGACACACTGTAATTATGTAATAGGCGTATTTAAACTGTTTTAGCATGTAATTATCTGAACTGTTTCTTATTTAAATTGTTTTGTTAATTAAATTGCATTGTGTATTATTGAGAAAGAGCGGGAAACCGCGCATAGATACATTTTGAGAAAGAGCGGGAAACAGCGCGCAGTAATACATCTGTAATGGTAGCAGGGATTGTCTGCACCAAAAACCATTGTTGGCGGCGAGACCGCACTTTTGTAGCATTGAGCGTTGGAAGCGAGCAGTTGCGAGTAAGATGTGAGACGAGGCAGTCGTAGCTAGCGAGACATGAGAGGAGGTCGCTGTAAGCGAGGTATGAATTAACACTTTGAAAGAAGCGGTGTGCTCGCCAGCCACTCGCTATATGTAGCGCAATGCTAGTTTTTAAGAATTTTTGTAAAGAACTATACCCCTTGTAATTGTTTGTCAAGATCGTTCTCAGAATATAGTTAACTTCTACCAGATTAAATGCATTAAGAATTTTCTATCCCAAAATCATTCACGTAAATGCTTTACGGAATTTATTGTTATCTTAAAAGAAAAGTCTAAACTGAGCTTCAGCTTTTATCAAATCTAAATTAACTTCAACTTAAAGAATTCCAGTCACAAAGTATTATGAAACTCCACCAGCAGCTTATAATTATGTTAAAGAGAAGTAAGTATACCACAGTTTGCTGTAGCAGTCAGATGGCGATCCAGTATAAATAATTAAAGGTAAGAATCAGTCTTAATAATTTCAGGTAACGACTGAGGGCCACGGCGACAACACATTTTATGTTTCGTCGTAATAATCAGCAGGTAGTCTTGACAGAGCAGCAGTTAAAAGATTTTAAGAGACGCAGCGTTCAGTCAGCAAGCAAACGTTCATCCAATATTAGACGGGAAGGTTTCACTTGGCGATATCCATTCAGTACGACATTTTAGTGAATCTACTGTGGATATGAATATACTGACTTTGATAATAGTGTGAATAAGTTACTGTTAAGTGGCGCAACGCATATACTAAAGTGTATAACTTTTATTCACAGGTCATCGGCAATTCTGTTTACTTTATTGATTCGGCGTTGAAAAGTGTTTGTTCAGTGTTGAATCCGCTTTGAACAGTGATATATTTTGTTGCGTGTGATGATTATAGACAATGTCCCGCAGAATAATTACTCGTTCTCAAACTGATAAAACTTTTTGTTGCGTGTGATGATTATAGACAATGTCCCGCAGAATAATTACTCGTTCTCAAACTGATAAAACTGTACAAAATACTGACGAGAGATTCTTTTCTGGAATAGGCAGTAATAATACGTGTGAAAACCCTGATTCTGAAACGTTAGGTGAACAGACATTTAATAACTGTAACAATATGGAAGCGTTTAACGAACAAGTAACTTCAGAAATGCCCACAGACAATGAAACGGTAGTGCAAAATAATTTGGCATTAAATGCTACAGACGGTACACAGTCACAAATTCCGCATAGTAGACATAACAGTTTCAGTAACGAAACCACTACAATGCAGTCAGACAGAGAGACTCCATTAAGCACTGATTTAGATTCAAACGGTACACAGCTACACAACCTGCGTAGCAGATACAACAGTTCTCATGACCAAAATTCCGAAATTACGGAAAACGTGACGCAGTCACAATCATCTGAGGATGTTCAAATGAACACAGATCTACAGCCTTTAACAACGAATACAAATACACACAGAAGTCAATCCGAAACGGATCCAATAATGGCATTTTTGCTACAAATGAGACAAGACATGAATCAAAACTTTAACAGAGGGTCACAAGAATTAGAAAAAAGGTCACAAGATCTAAAAAACGAAATTAAGGCAGAACACGCACACACAGATCAGAAATTAGACAACATGTACCAAAATCTAAAACACGAAATCAAAGTAGAAATTCAAACAGTCGCTGAAAAATGTTCACAATCAACACAAGAATTACGCGACAAAATTCAAGAAATATCCGATAACCAAGCAACATTTGCAGTTAGTATACGGGAAACAATGACAGAAAACTTTGCTAAACAAAACGCTCAGATTGATGAACGTTTTAACAATCACACAGAAAACTGTTTGATACGTCACCGTAAACTGGTGCGATCGCAGGATAAAGAACGAAAAGAATTACTACAAACAATCACTAAACAGCGTCAGGACGACAAAAAGAAAGTGTTTGCCCAGGGCAAAACATATGTAGACAATCACATACAGTCGATCTCGGAAGAAATCGAAACGGTCAAAGAAACAAATAATCAAATACAAGACAGGCTTACAGAAATCCAAACACAGACAATCGATGTGAAAACTTCTACAGACACTGAAATCCAGAATGTTAAAGATAAATTAACAGAGGACGTTCAGACACTAACTGACAAAATAGAACACATAGAAATTAACCATGACACAGAAAATTTAAAGGCAGATTTTAAGAAAGTCACCAAAAGCAACCGTAAATTACGAAACGAACTGACAGAAAAGATCAATGAACTCACTACAAGAATAGATCTTTTAGATACTAACAATGACGAGAGATCAGACGACACTGCACCAGTCCCAGTGCAACAGAACTCTAATAGTAATAACACGCCATTGACAAATATACAACAAACTATCACAGATCTAAAATCGCGTAACGATTCATTGCATCAGCAAATAAATTCTCTACAGCAAGAGATAGCGGACGCACAAGAAACCGCCGCACATAATCATTTGCAACAGAACACACACCGTTACGAAATGCCTCAGATCCATAATACATATAATGTTGGTAGACTTCAGAGAGTAAGAGATTTTACCCAGGAAGAAAGACACCCGAATCCATATTCAAGACAATACGACAACACTTACACACACAGACATGACAGTTTTGATCACAAACATTTTCTTTCAGTTAGAAAGTTTAAAACATTTAAAAACGACAGGGCGCAAATACATCCGTTGGATTTTATCCAATAGTTCAGGGGAGCACTTCCACCATCATGGCCAGTACAACATAAGTTAGAATTTATTGTCAGTTTTCTTGAAGGAGAACCAGCACGACGAATGCGACCAATTGCTAGACAATGTTTTTCCGTAGAAGCATTTGAGGAAGCATTTTTATCAGCATATTGGTCTGACACTACACAAAACAGCATCAAAGATCGGCTACTTAGTTTGCCAAACTTTGAAAATTCTACCTTTTCAACAATCACACAATTTTTCGAGTACATGGTGGAACAGAACCAGTACCTCAACGAGCCATACAGTCAATCGGCATTAATACAGCTTTGCATTTCAAAACTGCCCAGAGCTTTGAAAGTGTCATTACTGACAGGGCAACAAAAGGACAATGTATCCGCTTTTAGAGACATCTTACAACTATTAGAAGCACACCAGGCAGACTACGCATTTGTTAACAAAAATTTTTCACGACAGAACGGAAAACAAACAAACTCAGCTACTTTTGAACAAACACGATTTGGTAATAACAATCCGAGTAAACGCTTTCGCAGCGAAAATGACAACGAAAACAGGAGTAATGAAAAACATTATACTGACACGGTAAATTTATATTCAGGACAGCAACAGAATCCGAGACTTAACACGCAACCGAATAGGTCAAATTTCCATATGAATCATCGCTCAGATAATGCGCCCGGGGAAGGCCATTACGCGGGTCGACCGCAAAATGAACAAAAACAAACGTTTCTACGGGGTGCAGGTGGGCTGCCGTACAGTCACAGTTATAACGACAGGAGAAAAGAAAACGAACACAGACCGCCGAGGACGTTCCACAATGACAATTTTAACGAAAACTACAACAGGGCCCAACAGCTGCGTTACCGTATGAATGTACCAGACACCAGATTTCATCCACCAGACACTGCTAATAATCAAAACGGCAGAACTGTACAGTTGATAGAACACATACCAAACTCCCAAGCTGAAAATCACATATCGGAAGAATTATGACTAGAGAAAACCTGCAATGAATCTCTTAATGTCGATACTATGAAATCACACAGAGAAAACATAACGACCGAAAATGCCATTACATTTGACGACGTGAGAGAGACATTGTTACAGGAAAAACCAATCCTACAGAAAACAATATATCACCCAATAATAGAGATAAATTTACAGTCGCACAATATTTTAGCGATAATTGATTCAGGTTCACCTATGTGCGTAATTAACGAAGACACATTTAACAGATGCAATAGCAATAATGATTACCCAGTATTTCCTTTAAACAGAACGAAGGTCAAGGGAGCTTTTGCAGGAAAAGGCATTG
Organism: Schistocerca gregaria; assembly: GCF_023897955.1. Taxonomy (NCBI): domain Eukaryota; kingdom Metazoa; phylum Arthropoda; class Insecta; order Orthoptera; family Acrididae; genus Schistocerca; species Schistocerca gregaria. Next base: position 524,151,720 of record NC_064921.1, on the reverse strand, counting down.
AAGTTAAAAGACAGACACAGTTAACATTTGTTTTTGCAGGGGAAACGTTCCACAGTGATTGTTGGATAGTTCCGAATTTAACAACAGACATGATATTAGGAATAAATTTTCTTGTTCAGTACGATGCGAAGATTGACTTCAAATCGTCATACCTCACACTACAAAAGGAAAACAGGGAAGTGATCGTAAGATTTCAAAACACAGTATCCTCCGAAGAACAAAATATGCACAGGATCGAGATTATTACTGATTCTCAAGATAACGATTGTTATATCGCACTATACACGAACACACTTAATAATGACTTGGTAGAGGAACAGGAGTACAATATGTTCGAGACAATTACACGCAAGGTAGACAATAGTGTAGCAAAATGCGACGCAGAACGCACAGAACTTGAAAATATTCTGGTACAACACAAAGCAGTTTTTGCCAATGTTCCAGGAACAATGACAGGATTTATGTACGAATTTCAGGTGAAACCACACGAGACTTTCAAAGCAAAGCATTATCCAATCCCACACATACACACAGAAGCAGTTAAGAAAGAATTACGAGCAATGATCGATCAAGGAATAATAGAACCAGCAGCCAGCCAATATATAAATCCACTACACATTGTTGAAAAGAAGGATGGATCACTACGTTTAGTTTTAGATTCACGTCAAGTTAATAAAATAATCATTACAGAAACCGACCGACCACAGACGTTAGAAGAGTTACTGCAAAAATTTCATGGCACCTCCATTTATACTACACTCGACCTCAAATCAGGGTTTTGGCAAATCCAACTACACCCAAATTGCCGAAAATATACGGCATTCCTTTGCTTTGGGGAATGCTATCAATTTTGTAAACTTCCGTTTGGACTAACGATTTCGTCTGCCGTCTTTATACGAGGCATGAATACTATTCTACCACAAGATCTGAAAAACAAAATTACTACATATGTCGATGACATTTTAATTGCAGCAGAAAACTGGGAACAACACAATCATACTCTTCAACAATTACTGAATACATTCGAGCAGAATGGTATAACTATAAACTTGCGTAAATCTGAATTTGGTAAAGCGTCAATAAAATTTCTAGGGCACATTATCTCACAAACAGGTATCGCACCAGACCCTGACAAATTGCAAGCACTGAAAGACATCGACGTGCCAACAAACAAAAAGGAACTTCGGAGCTTTTTAGGTCTTATCAATTATTTTAGAAAATTTATCCACTACAAAGCATTAGACACGCCCTTGCTATACCAGCTTACAAGTAAAAACACACTATGGTCATGGAATGAAGACGTTGAAGCTGAATTCGAGAACTTGAAAGAAGCATTATTAAAAGCACCTTTGTTATCACACCCTGACCCAACACAAAACTTTTCCGTTGCAACAGATAGTTCAACCACAGCACTAGGAGTACATATTTTCCAAGAAATAAAGGAAGAAGATAAGACAGTCGTGAAACACATTGCTTTTGCAAGCAGGATACTTTCTCCAGCAGAGCGCAATTATTCTGTAACAGAATTAGAGACACTATGTGTAATTTACGCTTTTAAGCGATTCCGTCATTTTCTATATGGCCGACATACAACAATATATACCGATCACCGAGCAATCCAGTTTTTATTGTCAGCAAAACTTACGCACGATAGATTAATCCGCTGGAAATTATACTTACAAGAGTTTGATTTTACCATTATACACATTCCAGGCACGCAGAATACTGTTGCCGACGCATTGTCGAGGTCCATTCACAATAAACGCATGGAGAAAGAAAATACCTTTTGCTACAACAACCATAGTATTATGTATATTAAACAAGTAGCTTTCGAAAACTTTATATCAGCAGCATTACAGGATATAGAGAGAGAACAGCAGAAAGATGAAACACTGAAAGAGATTGTAACGCTTTGGAAAGACAGAAGTAACGCTAAAGTCAGACTTCATTACACTGTACATCAAAATATACTCTTTATTCGATCATACCGAGACGGTAATAATTGGCTTTTATGCATTCCGGAAGGGATCGTAAGTAAACTGATATGGTATACACATCTAAGTTATGGACACTACGGAGCGAGGAAATGCTTTCTGATTCTGCGACAAAATTGCCACTTTAATAACATGGAAAAACACATAAGAAAAGTAATAGCATCATGCAAGATATGTCAAAAAGCTAAATCATCAACAGTGTCACACATTCCACCATTGTATCCCATCATACCGGTTAAGTTAAGACACATGGCAGCAGTGGATCTTTTGGGTCCAATCCCCAGAACAAATAATGGTTATAGTTATATTTTTGTAGCTGTAGAACTAACATCCAAATTTGTAACATTTTCTCCACTAAGGAAAGCAACAGCAAGAACAGTATCAAGAGCGTTTGTAAGAGATTTTCTATCAGTAGTAGGAAGTGTACAGAAGGTTATTTCGGATAACGGTCCGCAGTTTAGGTCAGACGTATGGAAGAAAATGTTAGAAAGTAAGAACATAACACCTACTTACATATCAAGATATCACAGTTCTTCCAACCCATCAGAAAGAATAATGAAAGAGATCGGGAAGTTATGCAGAATTTATTGTCATAAAAGACATACAACATGGGATAAATATATTTTACAGTTTCAAGAAGTGATAAATGCAATACCCAATGAATCTACGATGCTATCACCAACCGTAATACTGACAAATAAAGACCCACCGAACAAAATTACCGAACTAATTACTTTTCCTAAGACGCGTAGGCTTCGACATTGTGAAATAATAGACACAGCATTAGCAAACACTAAAAGAGCTGCAGATCGGCGGAAGAAACAACAGAAGCAGGTAAGTCGACTACAGAAGTACGAGATTGGCGACAAAGTACTGATTCGCACTCATTTTCTTTCCAACAAAGGTAAGCACAGATGCCGTAAATTCGAACTTCTGTATGCAGGCCCTTACAGAGTTCGTAATATTCCACACGCTAATGTAGTGCATGTGGAAACGCTACGTAAGAAGAAATCATTAGGGAATCATCATGTATCCAACGTGAAACATTTCTTGACTTAAATTTTTGCATTTCAGCTGACGAAAGGACGGCGTGACACGTAAGTATGCAACAATGGTAGTTTCAGCGCGCTTCAGTAACAAACAAAGCCGCGACACGCAGCGGGCCGCTAATATTTCACCGTACCTTAAAGAACACAGCAGTACTTAATGATGCTACGCCAGCCGAGACAAATAAAAACACGAGAAACATTTCCTAACTTAAAGAGAACATGCAGACAACGACACGACGTATGAATTTGTGCACTGAGAGCTCATAAATGAAAGAAATTTTTTTTATAACGTGACATAATTACTTAAGAAAATGTCGATTTTTGCAATAGCTAAACTGATAATATAGATCGTTCATTAATCAATTATTTTAGTGGTAACATTAACATGTACTCTGTATTCCAGAATGCAGCATTGTTGTCACACGTCATCAAAATGAAACGTAGTTTTAGTTAGAATAAGGAGGTGAATCTTTAGGTCACGCAGATAGCTGACGCTAATTGTCATTACAGAAATTTTATAGGTCATGCCGGGAGCTGACGTGATTTTGCAGCAGTTAATATTATGATAAAGTGTTTTATAGGTCATGCCAGGAGCGGACGAGAAGTACCAGAAGATGTTTATTGAAGTCATGCCGTGCACTGACGATAATTAATACTGAATGTTTTATAATAAGTCATGCCGTGCGCTGACGTTAATTAATGCTGAATGTTTATAACAGGTTATGCTGAGAGTTGACACAGATGCAGAAGAAGAATGTGTATGTTATGTTAGTATATAAGAAATGTATAATGTTAAGAAATAATTTTGCTAGCATGTGACACATTGCAACACTATGGATGGGGACCACACATTACAATGTCTAACCAGAATAATGTTTACCTTAATTTTCAGCTGCAAAAGAATACTTTAAATAATTTTATGACAGTAATTTTATTGTATATTATGACCTGACATTTGACGACTCATAACTGACGACTACACCCCTGAATGGAAGATAAAATTTTAGGACAGTAAGTCAAGAAATGCATTGTCAACAAAATTTATAATTAATGATGTAAGAAACTAAGATATGTAAATACAGAATAAGTAATAATGTACTTGTCTATAACAAATCTGTATACTATCAAATACTGAATAAGTAGGAACTTTTATGTCTTTTATATATGGGAATAATTTTCTGGAAGAATTCTTAAATTAAAACTACATATTGTTACAAATTACGACACAACATATTTTGTCATAGGGAAAATTATTTGGTAGTCAAATTATGGTACCAACAATGTCCGTGAACCCATTGCCAAAAAAAATTTTACCCGTACCTTAATTCCTGTGCATCCCCATGGTTATTGAGCACAGAATCAGTGAATTGTGAAACACGTGACTTCAACCAATGATGTTCTCGACGAGGTGTTTACATACCTAGATGCACACCACAGCCCAATGTATGTCAATTGGTGCCTGCATACCTAGATACACACCACAGTATGATGTACGACAATAGGTGTTTGCATACCAAGATGCACACCACCAACCTTAATGGACCATTGGAGATGGAACTTAATCCTGATGTGGCTGCGGCAACTCAGGCTATTCGACGACGTACTTAGTGTTTGGGTACACTAAAACTATGGAGCAAGGCGATGATGGAACCACATGGCGAAACCTGGTGTTGTGCTATGTGAGGGAAAGGAACAGACTTTTGAGTGCATTCACAGACAGTTGCCAGTGCTTTGACCATGCTATCCAATTCCTTTTGTACCTTCCTTAATTGTGGTACTAAGAGATGCCAATTTGAATTAAATGTTTCATAATGTAAACTTTCAATTGCTTCATATGATCTGTATATTGATTTTCACATTTACTCTTATTCTTGTTGTTAAATTTAAGGGAACCAAATTTTACTTGATGTACAATTCCTACTAAAATCCTTTCTATTTACATATTCTCTTTATTAGAGATAGACAAATCATTTCGTATGACAGCATTTGTGTATACACTTTGTTCAAACTATTTTCTATAATCAAATTTTATACTTATGTTGAGTCCATATGACTCAACAACGTAGTAAAATTTTAAGAAAGCCGAGTAACGGCATATGTAATTATGTAATAGGCGTATTTAAACTGTTTTAGCATGTAATTATCTGAACTGTTTCTTATTTAAATTGTTTTGTTAATTAAATTGCATTGTGTATTATTGAGAAAGAGCGGGAAACCGCGCATAGATACATTTTGAGAAAGAGCGGGAAACAGCGCGCAGTAATACATCTGTAATGGTAGCAGGGATTGTCTGCACCAAAAACCATTGTTGGCGGCGAGACCGCACTTTTGTAGCATTGAGCGTTGGAAGCGAGCAGTTGCGAGTAAGATGTGAGACGAGGCAGTCGTAGCTAGCGAGACATGAGAGGAGGTCGCTGTAAGCGAGGTATGAATTAACACTTTGAAAGAAGCGGTGTGCTCGCCAGCCACTCGCTATATGTAGCGCAATGCTAGTTTTTAAGAATTTTTGTAAAGAACTATACCCCTTGTAATTGTTTGTCAAGATCGTTCTCAGAATATAGTTAACTTCTACCAGATTAAATGCATTAAGAAGTTTCTATCCCAAAATCATTCACGTAAATGCTTTACGGAATTTATTGTTATCTTAAAAGAAAAGTCTAAACTGAGCTTCAGCTTTTATCAAATCTAAATTAACTTCAACTTAAAGAATTCCAGTCACAAAGTATTATGAAACTCCACCAGCAGCTTATAATTATGTTAAAGAGAAGTAAGTATACCACAGTTTGCTGTAGCAGTCAGATGGCGATCCAGTATAAATAATTAAAGGTAAGAATCAGTCTTAATAATTTCAGGTAACGACTGAGGGCCACGGCGACAACACATTTTATGTTTCGTCGTAATAATCAGCAGGTAGTCTTGACAGAGCAGCAGTTAAAAGATTTTAAGAGACGCAGCGTTCAGTCAGCAAGCAAACGTTCATCCAATATTAGACGGGAAGGTTTCAACACATAAAACGATTAATTTCTTGGTGATATCAAGCCCTGTTAATTCAATAGCTGATATTTCAAAGTGTTTGTCTTCACTTGCTGTACTGATGTCATGTCTTGATTTGAACTGAGTTCCTTTTCTGATATAAATGTATGATCCTCCACAGCCTGAAGCAGTTCTGTGTAGGAAGGTTTTCCAGAAAAAGAAAAACAAAACATTATATTGCAAAAGTGTGATGCAAAATGACTGAAATATTTTATTACTATTTGTAATTGATTTTTGTTTCAGTTTTTACCAAGTTCAGTATATATCTTGTTCCACGACCATGGACACGTTGTTTATTTTGTAATGTGATCAGTTTTCTTAACTGTATTGTATTTGAATAAAACTACACTAAGGTGACAGAAATGATTGTATACCTCCTAATATTGTGTCGAACCTTCTTTTGCACTACTTACTGCAGTAACTCGGCTGGCATTAACTCAACAAGTTGTTGGAAGCCTCCTGCAGAAATAATGAGCCATGTTGCCTTTGTAGCTGCCCACAATTGCGGAAGTGTTGCAGTGCAGGATTTTGTGCACGAACTGACCTCTCGATTATGTCCCATAAATGTTTGACTGGGTTCATGTCGGGCGATCTTGGTGGCCAAATCAATTACTCGAATTGTCCAGAATGTTCTTTAATCCAACCGCAAAGAATTGTCCCCTGGTGACCTGCCTCATTGTCGTCCACAAAATTTCATCGTTGTTTGGGAACATTAAGTCCATAAATGGCTGCAAATGGTTCCAAGTAGCCGAACATAACCATTTCCAGTCAATGGTAGGTTCTACTGGACCAGAGAACGCAGTCCACTCAACGGAAACACAGCCCACATCATTATGGAGCCACCACCAGATTGCACATTTCCTTGTTGACAACTTGGCCCAACGACTTCACGGGCCTGCGACACACTCGAACCCTGCCATCAGCCCTTACCAACTAAAATAGGGACTCATCACTCATCTGACCAGGTCACTGTTTCCCATACGTCAACGGTCCAACCAATATGGTCAAGAGTCAGGAGAGGCGCTGCAGGCGATGTCGAGCTGTTAGCAAAGGCACTCGCGTCGGTCGTATGCTTCCATAGCCGATTAACGTCAAATTTCGCCTCATTCTCCTAAGGGATAAGTTTGTTGTACGTCCCACATTGATTTTTGCGGTTGTTTCACGCAGTGTTGCTTCGCTGTTGGCGCTAAAAACTCCACGCAAATGGCGCTGCTCTCGGTCGTTAAGTGAAGGCCGTCGGCCGTTGCGTTGTCCGTCGTGAGAGATAATGCATGAAATTTGGTGTTTTCGTCACAATCTTGACATTGTGGATCTCGGAATATTGAATTGCATAACGATTTTCGAAATGGAATGCGCCATGTGTGTAGCTTCCGCATTCAAACACTGGTCGTGCAGCCATAATCTCGTCGGCAACGTTTTTACACGAATCACCTGATTACAAATGACAGCTCCGTCAAAGCTCTGCCCTTTTATACCTCGCGTACGCGATACTATCGCCATCTGTATATCTACATATCGCTGTCCAATGACTGCTGTCATTTCAGTGCATTGCGCGGTCCTGTGGGGAATTCTAACAGTATTGCGAAGTCCCGCGCTATACAAGCTTAGTTTTAAAAGGCAACACGTCTGCGAGAGAACTCGCCAAACTTTGTATTCTAAATTTACTCACTGTAATGAAATTTTAAGAAGACGAGAATAAACCCTTTCAGACCCTCTCACTACAGTTGTGTATTAGCTGCAAGAGAAGTACTTTTTCTCAATGGAAACCTGATGTATGCATTTGTGAAATTTCAATATTTTCACAACGCGCGAGTGCTGTCAGTTGTTGGGCACAACTATAAAAACATTAATATGTGAATATAGCAGGACGCAACAGCTTGTGGCCGTCATAATACACGGAAGTGGTCAGTTTGATATATTTCACTGTATAGTTCAATATTATTATTGTTATTTTGCATGGTAGCTATTAAATGATCAGTTAATATTACAACAGCGAATATTTTAAAATTAATTTTTACAGTCCGTAGAAAGAAGGCAGGTGTACAATGTATGTTCTGAAAAATAATACATATACATGTGTATAAAATCTTGCATCTTAAGTCATTAAAAAAGTCACCTAAGACCATTAGCGCACAAAGAAAAAATTTCCTTCCTCCAGAAAAAAAAATCAGGTGAAAGGGTTAAGTAGACTCACTTCTGTCTAAGAACTGTAAGCAATGAGTCGATGTATCAGTATTTTCTTTTGTGTGTTTTAACATTTGTAGGCAGCCACCATTACAGAATATTTCATTTCATGTAGCGTTACAGTAACTGCGACGATTCACTTATCAAAGCAACTGCGTCGACATACAAGGAAAAGTGTACTGCTCGCTCAAGAATATACGCTCATGCTCATAAATTAAGGATAATTGCAGAATGTGGTGCCATACAACGTGACACTACCAAAACTGGCGCTAATAGCATAGGAACATAGGGAACACACACGACACAGATCTGTAAGTCCACAGTATTGGTGACAAGTTAAGAAAACCGTCCCGAAACACACGCGTTACAAAACGCCACTATTTCCTGCGCTTGTACCCCGACATCAATATGGGATATGATTACCACGCATACGTACACACGCCGTAAAACGGGTTGGCATACTCTGGATCAGGTTGTCGAGCAGCTGCTGGGGTATAGCCTCTCATTCTTGCACCAGTGCCTGTCGGAGCTCCTGAAGTGTCGTAAGGGTTTCAAAACGTGCAGCGATACGTCGACCGAGAGCATCTCAGACATGCTCGATGGGGTTTAGGTCTGGAGAACAGACAGGCCACGCCATTCAGCCTATATCTCCTGTTTGAAGGTACTCCTTCACGATGGCAGCTCGGTGGAGCCGTGCGTTATCATCCATCAGGAGGAAGGTGGGACCCGCTGCACTCCTGAAAAAGCGGACATACTGGTGCAAAATGACGTCCCGATACACCTGACCTGTAACAGTTCCTCTGTCAAAGACATGCAGGGGTGTACGCGCACCAATCATAGTCCCACCCCACACCATGAAACCATGATCTCCATACAGGTTCGTTTCAAGGACATTAAGGGGTTGATATCTGGTTCCTGGTTCACTCCAGGTGAAAACACGGCGAGAATCACTGTTCAGACTACACCTGGACTCGTCTGTGAACATAACATGGGACCACTGTTCCAATGACCATGTACTGTGTTCTTGACACCAGGCTTTACGGGCTCTCCTGTGACCAGGTGTCAGTGAAATGCACCATGCAGATCTCCGGGCGAATAAATCATGTCTGTGCAGTCGTCTGTAGACTGTCTGGAGACAACTGTTCCAGTGGCTGCGCTAAGTTCCCGAGCAAGGCTACCTGCAGTACTCCGTGGCCGTCTGCGGGCACTGATAGTGAGATATCGGTCTTGTTGTGGCATTGCAAACTGTGAACTGTGAAGGTTGTGTAGCGCCTGGACACGTTTCCTGTCTGCTGGAATCGTTGCCGTAATCTTGAGACCACACTTCGTGGCACACGGAGGGCCCGTGCTACGACCTGCTGTCTTTGACCAGCCTCCAGTCGCCTGAGTATTCTACCCCAATTAACGTCATCAATATGTGTTCTTTGAGCCATTTTCAGCACACAGTCACCATTAGCACGTCTGAAATAATGTCCGCACACTTACTTGCTGCACCGTTCTCTGACATGCACCAACAGACTTCTGCGTATGTGGACTGCTGCCAGTGCCACCGTGCCACGACCGCATGGTCATACCCCGAGGTGATTTAAACCCGCAAACCGCCCACTAGAGCGTAGTTTCACCATGTATCATTATTATCCTTAATTTATGAGCATGAGAACACTTTGCTCAATACTGAACCAGACACACTCGTGGTTACAACATGTATTCTTCGGCGACTCAACATCGTGTGGATATATGCTTGATGGATGCATAGCAAGAAAGTGCAGTAACAGTCATATTTCCTTCGGTAAATAATTTTATCTTTTACGGACTTTTTAAGTACAACCATCGGACGGCCATCATTCAGTTTTCATCGAACATACCGCTCTAGCACAATTACGAATTTCGGGCAGTCTATGGAGATCGAGGAGTGCATTCCTCTAACTTCCAGCTTCGGAACAAAGTTGCAGCACCGTCGCCGAGAGTACCAAGAGATTTCATCACAATAAATTAACGGCAACTCCAGAAAACTTAAAGTATACTTAATAATTAATTTTCTACGATCATAGAAAAAACAACGTTATCATTTTTCACATGTGCTCTAATAAAAGAAAAACCTCTCATCACTTATTAGTAGTCAAACTTTTTAGAATACTGAATTTCCAGACTTCCAATAGGGACATTTTAGACAGAGCTGTTTTGCGGTAATTATTAGCGTTATTTTTGATGAGCGTAAATGATTGGTAAATATACTCACATAATATTTAAATGAGGCGGGTTACTGTTTTTGGTTATTGCCTTTACGTGCTTTTTCTGTTGTTCGAAAACTGTGTTCATATGAAAACTAACTTTGATCAGTATTCAAATACAGTTCTGCTAGCTGTCACATGTTATATTTGCCTGGACAGATTACTATCAATGATTTTTATAGCTGTGTACATCAATATTTTCAGAACCAAAATTAAATTCAGTGCAGGGGACTAAACTTCATGCCATCTCCGAATATATTATTTATGTAATTTAGGGCGATATTTGACGTTAGATAATGTGACTGTGACAAAAGTTGTCAAATACTGTTTATTTGTCCTTATATGTCTAATTCTTGTACTGCCGTGTACACAACAGTAACCAGTTTCACAGGTTACGCCGAATCGTAAATCACACATTCTTCATAATTGTTAGTTTCGAACTCTTAAATGTGTTTTGATTAAGAAGCTGAAAATATTGATTGGGTACAAATTCTTTGTAGTCTTAAAAGAACCTTGGAAACGAAAACATATAATTGTTAATACTGGATATTAACTTTTGAGGTGTCTGTTGTATTGATTGTCACAGGAATTCAACTGGAATGATGTTTTCGTCTCTGGATAATTACGTCCTTTACTGATTAGTCGTAATTAAATTAAATTGTTCCTTTCTTTATTTCTTTTCCTGGACGAATTTCGACGGCTAAATTGTTTCAGTAACATATCAGAATTATTTCCTTATTCATTATAATATTCCATAGGCTGTTCCCCTCCTTTTTCTGTTTAAAATATGAGTAAAAAGCACAGCGTATCCAGCCACTCAACATTCAGTTTTGGAGACTTTGCTCTATCATCAAATGGCAGTTCCGGTGTTAAATACAAGAAAAAAAAAGTTTCAGTTGTTTGCAGCTTTGTTGTGTGCTTTCCTCAAGAGTACTGCATCTGAACTTTACATTTTAATTTATTTATTCCTAGATAATTACATACACTAGCTCATCAAACGTTTCTGGACACCTATTAGTGGGCATTAGTATGGGATGCGTCCACTCCAGTTCTTTATGATGGCTTGAACTCGGCTGAGGTACTTTCAATGAGGTACCTAAATGTCTATGGAGAAAGGTGGCACATCCTTCCTCAAGAACTGAAAACAGAAGTTAGAGACGCAGGGCACTGGTATCACATTTATGTGCACCGTCTCTTAGGATATGTGGAAGAAACATTAACATCTCATAATGTATGGATACTCTTCCTTTGTGAGACGCCCTACGTTGCTGAAAGTCCCAGACGGTCTCACAAGAACTCCCTTTCTTCTCATGACTTCAGTGGTATTGGTCATTTTTGAACACATTACACATTCTGAACAAGCAAAAGATAACTTACGTAATACGGTCAGAGACCCAGTACAGCGGGCAAATTTAAATAATCTAAGCAAAGCAGCCTCAAATATACTTTATAACGAGTGTACCGCCCACAAAGACTCTCGACCTTGTCCCAGTGAACAGCTTTGGGCTGGGTTAGAACGTGAAACAAGTAAAAAATCTGAGACCAAACTTGACACAAACAATGAAAAATCCAGGAGTATTTTCATAATTTAATTCTCGCATCACTGTAAAGATGAGTGAGTTAGATTAGTGATAGTGGCACTGAGAAACTTGAACTAAAGGGATCTTTATCAGTCTATATGAATTTGCTGCTGAATTAGACCCTCTTTTCACCGTAAGGTATTGTAGATCTGCCTCAAGACGGATGTTCACAGTCCAAGGATAAAGAATAAATGACTTCTGCAAGGTGGAATCTCTATTTTTTTTTTGTACCCTCCAAGTAGTTCTGAGAGTACATTCCGTCTGCTGCAAGATCTTATCTCACTTGTGCTCGATCATGAAGACCACACATTCTGTAACATTAAATAAGAAAGAAACATGTAGTCGTGAGTTGACAAACCAAATTTATTCATAGGCATGACAAACAGAATATCTGGATGGTAGCCGGATAAAACAGAAGAATGCTTACACTTTTAAACATGTCGAATTTCCGACTCTGCTCTCTCAACTCGCAACCGAACGCGCCACGATATTCTTGATTGGTAATCAACAGTTCAGCATCAGCTGAAAGTTTTCTAAGGGAGTTTTCCTGCTTTTACTGCCAGACCTCCTGCTGATTCAGTAGAGATATCTCATGTCGTACTTTCAATCAGGAGTTTCCTAAGCATATTCCCAGTTCGCCAGTTCTGCACAAAAACCAGGCATGAGGAAACAGATAAACCTAATAATTTGAGGAAGTTGTTTTTCTTTGAGAGACAGGAAACAGGCAGGTTGAGATTTGTTCCCACAGGTTTTTACTAGTGCCTTTCTCCCGACTGCGGACACCTCCAGCCTCTCTCTGTCTCTCTCTCTGTCTCTCGATACATAGGACGCGTTCTGGATTAAACTAGAAAGCCGGTTCAAATTAGTTTTTTTAAATATTAATATTTACTTGCTTTATCGCGAGAATGGTGAGGCTTAGTCAGAAAAAAAAATCTGGAGGGGATTTTCCCAAGGAATCTCTCTTGAATCAGAGACAGGATTCTAATAAAAAGAAATCTGGAGGTCATTCCCTGAACTTTATTGTGAACCAAAGCCTATGAATGCGCATTTTGTAAAAAGATAATAATTGCCTTCGACAGTTGCAAACCAGATGAAATCCGAGAGAGGAGATGACTGCATCACGAAAAAGAGCATATTTGAAAAAAAGTATTTTTGACAGTGATAGCAAGTGCTGTTGTACATGACAGGCATGGTGTGGGCTACGTTTGTCAGTTGTTCTCTGGCTACTGATAGAGTAAGAGGTTGGCAGAGCTCAGTTGCCTCATAATATTGGTTATACACACCATTACGGTAAACCCTACTTTTTACAGCATTTAGTTGTTGAGTGAAGCATTGCGTTGTGGGTAATGACATTGACCTCATCATTGCCCTAATAGTATCGATCTTGTATGCTATTCGAGTTTTTGAGAAAATAACGTTGCCACCCCGTCATTCATGATGCTGATGATTGCAGCAGTCTTCTGTATTTAAGAGACTTAACGTCAGCTACCTTTGTTAGTTGTGGTTTGGACATCGAGCAAGTAACTGTGCTAGTAAAGATCAGTTGTCTCATACTATTGATTCTACACTACATGTCGATAAGCATTGCTTTTTTACATCACAAAGTTTTGTTGATGAATGAAATCAGGCATTGTCCCTGTTTTATTAAAGTTTGAGATAGGTAGCAAATGGACCACTAAGGCAAAATTGGCTGTTACTGCAGGTTCATTTGTTACAAAAACAGCTGAGATATTAAAAATACCTGCTAATAGGTTACGAGACAGAATGAAAAATGGAAATGAATTAGACTCTAAGGCAAGTACTAAGCAGGTATGCTTTACTTTTGCATCACGTAGATGATGATAAAACTATGTGTTTTGTCATCCTATAGAAAAAAATAAATAAAATAAAAAAACATAGTTCTCCAAACGTTCTCAATTGGGGAGGGATTTGGCAAGCACGAAGACAAGGGGCAGAAATTCTCGCCATAGGCGTTATCTTATTGAAATGTAAGCCCAGGATGGCCTGCCATGAAGGACAGCGATATGGGGCGTAGAATATCGCCGACATACCACTGTGCTGTAAGGGTGCCACGGATAACAACCGAAGAGGTCCTGTTGTGAAATGAAATGACACCCCAGACAATCACTCTTGGTTGACGGGCCGTATGGCGGGCGACTGTCAGGTCCGTATCCCTGTCCGAGTCCTCTCCAAACACGTCTTCGTTGGTCATCGGGGAATAATTCGAAGCGGAACTTGTCACTGAAGACAATTCTACTTCAGTCAATGAGATTCCATGCAGAATGTGCCCAACACCACTGCAGGTGGGCTTGATGGTTTACAGGGGTCAATGGGAGTCAGTGCAAGGGGTGCCGTGAGCTCAGAGCCCTTTCTATGCAGCGCCTATTAATGGTCCTTATGGTCACCCAAGCACCAGTTGGACGTCAGATCGATGATAATGATGATTCCGGAGCTCTGCATGCCTCTCTGACGATTGTTCGTCCTCTCGTTCTGTCGCCTATCTAGATCGACCACTTCGTTCTAGACACTGTGTTCGCCCATGGTTCACCCATTTCTATCAACACTGGCGAATAGTGGCATCGCTCCTGTTCAAATGTAGAGCGATCGCTGATTACTCTAACCAGCTTCTTTGTGCCCAACTACAACTCCTCTCAAACGGTGACGTCTGCATATATTGCTCACTTGCCCGTCTACGATGCACAGTACTGTCAAATTGAGTACAAGGAAGCCCGCCTTGTTGACCGTGCGGTCTAACGCATGGTCTTTCCGGATTGGTCCCCGGCACGAATACGCCCGGCGGATTTGTGTCGACGTCTGGTGAGCCAGCGGTTTTCCTTCTGCCTCGGCGAATGCGTGTTGGTTCTCCTTATTCTGCCTCAGCTAGACTATGAGGTGATTGCTGCGCAAACAAGTTCTTCACCATTACTCTACCACGCGAACATACGTGTTTCGCTCGTCTGGTGTGAGACGTTCCCTGGAGGGGGTCCACCGGGCGCCGAACCGCACAATAACCCTGAAATAGTGGTTCGGTGTGGGGCGGCGGAGCGGTGAAGTGGACTGCGGTAGTCATCGTGGGGTTGTGGACCACTGCGGCTGCCGGCAGCTGTGGCCGAGCGGTTGTAGGCACTTCAGTCCGGAACCGCGCTGCTGCTGCGGTCGCAGGTTCGGATCCTGCCTTGGGTATGGATGTGTGTGATGTCCTTAGCTTAGTTAGGTTTAAGTAGTTCTAAGTCTAGGGGCCTGATGACCCCAGAGGTTAAGTCCCATAGTCCTTAGAGCCATTTGAACCATTTTTGAACCACTGCGGCTGCGGTGGGGACGGAGCCTCTCCATTGTTTCTAGGCCCCCGGCTCACATACAATACAAGTACGAGAAATGAAATTCGCAAAGACTTCATGTCCCGGTATCAACATGTCCCCTGCTTATTTTCCTTGCCAGCTGCGCAGTGGGAACTGTGCTGTGGCATCATACATTCGGCCGTCGGCCGCCCAAGTTCACAATTTAGCATTTTCTGTCGATACCCGTAAGAACATCAGTTTGTAATCGGTTTGCATAACTCCATTGTGGTGCGTCGTTTTTTGTCTTAGAGTGTATACATAACCAGCAATAAATAAACCAACAGCCGTATTTTCATCTCTGATTTATTCCACGGTCCACTGATTTCGGCATCCATAGATGGCCTGATGATAGCATAATGGAACGCTGAAACCGGCTACCTCTGGAATAAATCAGTGATGAAAATACAGCTGTTGGTTTATTTATTGCTGGTCATATATAAAGTGATTGGTGATCTAGAAGTTCTTGCAGAAGTCAATGAGCGAATAATACAAACGCTTTAGAGAGAGTGCATTACTGATTCTGAGAAAATTGTTGTTTTTGAAGTGTAATATGGCTACGAGTGTATTTACGACACAGTACTGTTCCTGTCCCAATATTAGAAGCTGGTAGATAGCTACATTAACGATATAATAGTCATAGTGTACACAAAATGCTATTCAGTGCCGTTTAGACTTCATTAAAAATGATTAACAGACAACACAACAAAAGTTGTATAAAAATACAGAGATAAATGTGTGAATGTGAATGATGAGTTAAGTTTTTGATTTTGGAATCATTTGTTAATATTATGCCACAGGTATGCTTATGTTCAGATCATCTTCGGCTTTCACAGAAATCATTCAACTTTACACCATCACAAATTTTCATAGAGATGGGTAATATGCTGGCAGTGATCACAGATAGTCAGCGATCACAGATTGTCAGTGATCACTGATGCTCAATTAAACATATGGTCAGCGATCATAAATGGTCAGTGATCAATAGTGGTCAGTGATAAATCATGGTCAGTGATCAATAATGGTTAGTGAGCGATTAGCATTTAGCATTAGGCATTTAATGTTCACCGTTACCATTTACTAGCAGGGAGTGTCGGGGGTAAATCACACAACTGACCTACCTCTATCAACTTGGATATTTAATACAGCACTGGAAAGTGGAGAAGGTTGGTATTATAATGCAAGCAATTTGTCTGTACGTAAATAAAGTAACTTGACGCGATTTTGTACTAAAAATGATAAATGTCTTTGCCTTTCAAGGACATAATGAGACTTCCAATTGGGTATATTTGACTTTCAAGGATATAATGAATATCAAAAAATGGCTCAGAGCACTATGGGACTTAACATCTGAGGTCATCAGTCCCCTGGAACTTATAACTACTTAAACCTAACTAACCTAAGGACATCACACACATCCATGCCCGAGGCAGGATTCGAACCTGCAACCGTAGCAGTCGCGCGGTTCCAGACTGAAGCGCCTAGAGCCGCTCGGTCACAGCGGACGGCTAATGAATATCTTTCACTTTTAGTTGGAGTTTACGTAATTTTTACTGCGTATCTGGCACATCATTTAAATGCTACGATCTTGCAGGTTGCGAAAAGGGGAGGGGCAGCATACAGTTGACTTATTTTCATCAAATTTTCTTTAATACTGCATTATGATTTGCTGGTGATAAGGGGGAGGGAGAGGGGGTGAGATTTGATGTGTATGCCGGAAATAAAGCAATTTGAAACCACTTTTGTACTACGCTCAGACTGGCTGGAGACAGAGGGGGAAATGGGCTATAAAACACACAATCGGCCTGATTCCATCATCTCGCTATGTTGTGATTGGTTGGAGATAAATAGGGGAGGGGAGGGGTGAGGGGGAGAAGTTTTTTTTAATGTCCTAGACCATTTTGTAATACTGGAATCTGAAGAGGAGAGTGAGGAGGAGGGTATAAAGCACACAATTATTCCCTGTTTACATATAAGGAGGTGGTAGTGTTTTCAAATTTTGCATTAAGATTGGCTGGAAATAAGGAGCACTGTGGTGTGATTGGTTGGAGATAGGGGGAGGAGGATATTGGTTTAATTTTTCATTAACGCAGTTGGGGTGTTTCCCCCATCCTGCATTTTTTAGTACCGCATTATGATTGTCTGGAGACAAGGAGGGAGAGGCGATATGGCAGCAGCGCGTGTCTTCAGGTCGATAAGGATGGTGATGTCCGTTATAACAGCGGTGATAAGACTGATACGGATGATGAGCTCACTGGGTGAATGACCTACGCCACAAATGTAGACAAAGTGGCCCAAATAGTACATACCTATACTACTTGAAGGCAAATGCAAATATTTTCCCATGAAGGCACTGAACGTCATGTGTCATAGGGGGATAAAAGTATTAACTGTTATGGTGATTACTTTTGAAATAATGAAGAGTTTACTTACTTTTTTCATCTGTCTCGTTTTCATTTGACTGCGCATTATAGATGTTGAAGAAACTTTCGATATTGCCCAGGGTAGTGTTTTGGGATCATTCCAGTTCATGCTGTATATTCATGATCTTGCTGACTAACCTCATACATTTAGGACGTCATTCGGTTATGTATAAAAAAATTCTGTAAAACATGAAATCAGTTTTGATTAGGTTTACAAAAAAAATGGTTCAAATGGCTCTGAGCACTATGCGACTTAACTTCCCAGGACATCAGTCCCTTAGAACTTAGAACTAATTAAACCTAACTAACCTAAGGACATCACACACATCCATGCCCGAGGCAGGATTCGAACCTGCGACTGTAGCGGTCGCTCGGTTCCAGACTGTAGCGCCTAGAACCGCACGGCCACTCCGGCCGGCTTAAGGTTTACAAGCGATGCAATTATTGGCAAATGAATCTCAATGTTCAGAATTGTAAGATGGTACAAAATGAAAAACGTTGTATTCTATGACTACATTGTCAATATTTCACAATTGAAATTGTTCACTTCAAGCAAATACTTGGAAGTAAAATTTGTAGAGATATGGAACGGAGCTATCTAAGGCGTAGGTAAACCAAGCGATAGTCATAGGTTCGTTGGAAGGATCCTAGGAAAATCGCGTCAGTGTACGAAGAACATTGCTTACAACACATTCGTGCGGCCAGTCTTAGAACATTGCTCAAGTGTGTGGTAGTCGTATCAAATAGGACTAACACGGGTTCTGAGGATATGCAAGGAAGATCGGCACGAGTTGGTGTATCTCATGTGAATGTGTTACGGACATGCTGATAAATCTGAATTGGCAGGCACCTGAAGATAGGGCCAAACTATCCTGTGACAGCTTACACACTAAGTTTCAATTACCGCTTTAAGTGAGAAATCTAGGAATAGACGTATCCTTCCTACAGGAACCGCGAAGACAAGATTACTAGTTGTAGAGAGCACAGTTGCGTTTTAAGCATTCATTCTTTCCGTACTTCATATGTGCAATGGAAAATATCCCCTGTCATGCACTCCACTATAGTCTGCAGAGTACAGATGCAGTTTTAGATGTACGTATACTGAAGAGAAAAGAATAATTTTTTGGCTATTGCTACCACGAGTCACAACAACAGTTGACAATAGTTATTTACATTGGTGATATCAGTGGGAGCGATCAAGAAGTTTCCGTTTGAGGGCATTGGTGCAGCGTGTATGCAACGTAGCGCGACTCCGATGCGAATATATAAGTACCAACATGTAGGCAAGGGATTAGGGCGGCATTCGTATCTTTCCGACGTGCGTGTGGTAAATGAGGAAAGGTGAACTATGGCGACGTTATTACCAAGCGCGTCCAAAAGGACGTGAAGTTATTCTTGGCGGCCGAAGGACAAAACAATAAGACATCCATCGGAGAACGGAAGATGTGTATAGGGCAGCATGTCTGCCGCTTAGCAACATTATGGAATGGTGCGCCAAGGGATGCTGCTGATCCTGATAACGCACGTCTCCATATGAGAAATGTCGTAGCGCGGAAGTTACGCCAACTCAAGTGGAGGAGAATCGAACACCCGCCCTGTAGTTCTGGTCTCTCACCATGCGATTATTACGCCTTCGGTCCTTTAGAAACGGCTTTGAAGGGCCAGCGGTTCCTGTCAGACGAGGATGTGCAGCGAGTAGTCACGAACTTCTTCACGCAGCAGGACACGGTGTTTTAACAAACGGGTGTGTCCAGCCTGCTGTGTCGGTGAGATGACTGCCTCAAAGCTCACGGTGATTATGGACTGGCGACCTTCGAACAGAAACTTCTCGATCGCCTCTTATCACATTAGTAGCACTTCGAAAACATAAAATTACATAATTGTGTTTTTGTTTGTTTGTAGGCACATGTTTGATAGTCCTGGTACACATGGAAATCCCCACGCCACAGCTACAGGGGCCAGAACAAAACGGCACACCTCAGTGATGAAGTTAAGTGCCGTGCGCTAATTCGTTTTCTGCATACGTAGGAGAACAACACTACAACAACCCATTCTGAGTTGGTTAAAGGGTACAACAACAATGCACCATCATATTACACTGTGTCATGTGCAGCAGAACCTTCAATTGTGCTCAAACAACGAAGAGGCTGACCATCTCTTTGTGAAGAACTGGGATTTGCAGGAGAACTGGAAGGCCTTCTGAGATAAATACTGCTGTTCACAATCGAGGCGACAGCGGGAAGAGTGAAAAACAGTCTCAGGTCAATTTGTAAGATCCTGCAGGATATTTTAACTTGATAAACGTCACCGTTCACTGCTCTCCCCCATGCAAACACCGGCAGCAGAAATACTGCAGCTGTGTCGGTCTAATACAAGTGATTTCCTTAGCCGCCTTATCACCGTGGGTGAGTGCTGGGCGTATCACTACTAGGTAGAAAGGAACTATGCAAACAGTGGAAACATGTGGATTCACCAACACCGAAAAAGTTGATGACGAAACCATCGTCGGGCATGGTGACGCTGAATGGCTATCAAATTTTATTAATATAAGGAGTGGCACAGCTGTAAGAAAAGGAGATAAACTTTATTGACACAACGCACGAGAGATGCTGTCCTGGACTGGGCCAGCGCTTCTTGTGAAGTCAGACCTGTTGACAGTCTGCTGAGGAAACGGCGGTGCTGTGATGTTTGCGAGGAGAGCACATTCGGGTGCCAAAGTGACTAGCAGACGCTGACACGTTCTAGGACATTCTAGAAGATTCTAGAAGCATCTTGGTCCTTAGGAAGACCTTCGGAAGAGCCAGGGCGAAATAAATGTATGGGAGAAACTTGCGGCTAGTGTTAGTGCAGAGGACCAAAGACAGTGAACCGTCAGCAGTGAACAGTGGCAGTCAGAAGCAGCTTGTACTACAGCCGAGTCGTTGAGAGCAGTCACTATAAAGTGACGCTTGGGTGTTGCAACAGGAAAGCTTTAGAAGTGTGTGAACATTCGAGGGAAGACAACCGAGGTCCCAATATCTAGCAACAGTTTTTATGTTTTTTCTGCCTGTTACAGAAAAACAAGCACTGTAGAGTTTGTCTCTAGTTGCAACGGATTGTAATTTATATTTTCTGTGCGCGTCAAAATGCAAAGAGGAACAAGCGCTGTCAAACACTTGTATGCTTGTGTGAATGAGGTCTCTGATTGTATGAATCACAACGAACAGTAGTTAATATTTTATGTTAGTCGGGATGCCTCGCACCAGTCTCCAACTGTGGTTAAGGTATTTGACTGTGTGAACTGTCTGAACAAGTTGCAAGCAGTACGCTCGTCCCTGAGAGCGGAAGGTAGAACTCAGGAACAGGGAGTTAAAAAAAAAAAAAGTGTGTAAAATCTTATGGGACTTAACTGCTAAGGTCATCAGTCCCTAAGCTTACACACTACTTAACCTAAATTATCCTGAGAACAAACACACACACACCCATGCCCGAGGGAGTGGTCGAACCTCCACCGGGACCAGCCGCACAGTCCACGACTGCAGCGCCCAAGACAGCTCGGCTAATCCCGCGGGAACCGGGACTCGCTGGAAAGCCTAACGTAGAGAGTGGTAGGGTGCACTCGTTTTCCGAGGTATACAACTAATGCAATATATCTCTCTAAATAAGACTGAACTATTGGGAGAATAAATTGTTAAGAGTTTCTCCTCCTCAAGCTTTTAAATTACAGTAAACCTCAGTCCACGCTGTCGTCAGTGAGCGGATTTCCCTACAGAGGCCACACCTTCATCCAAGCTGGTCACAGGACTTGTGCCGGAATGTGACACCTGAGTGCTTTTTGGACTGGCTTAGTGTGGTGCAAACATGTTATGTTCGTAAGGTGCAAATTGCCACAGGGTCGTTCTACGAAATCACCTTATGATGTCACAGGAGGCAGCCAAGACGAAGCGAACCTGTCCAAAGTAGCGTGTTTGCTCCAGGACAATATCCCAGCTCATTCTGAAAACGACGCAGTTACAAGTTATAACAATTTGGGATATTACATTTTGCGCCAATCCCTGTATTCTCCTGACGTGGTACCCAGTGACATGCTCCTGTTTCATCAGATGAAGGAACAACTGTATGGCAGGCATTTCTGTAATGGTGACGAGGCGATTTTACAGATGGGCCGTTTCCTGAATAGCCAAAATGCAGACTTCTACAACCAAGGATTTCACCAAGTCGTCATCGCTATGAAATAGTTTCGCATTGAATGAAGAGTGTATAGAGGAGGTCAAACTTCATAGCCGATTCCTTGGTAGCGTTTTTATAGTTTCGAGGTGATAAAACTCTATGACTTGTCCCTCGCACCCGAATTGGCTTCTTTAACATATTCGTCCATGGAACAGAAAGAGTTGGCCACCAATAAAATCTTTAGCTTTCTCCAAAACTGAACTTTAATAGTAGATGAAGTATTTTTAGCTGCTGGGAAGTTAATTAAAAGTATCTGTATCGGGCCATGAATTTCTGTGGCTTAGTCTGATTAAACGTAAAATTGTCAAACACCTAATCTCCTTCTCCCCCTTATCACTGTTCATCTCCTCCTCGCCCTCTAATTGTTCATTTCCTCCTTCCACTCTCTTTGTCCATCTTCCCCTTCTTCCCCTCTCTTTCTGTCATCACGTTCTCCCCCTTCACATCTTCTCTTGCCCTTTATCTCCTCCTACTCGTTGTATCTCCTCTTCTCTCTATCCATCACCTCCTCCCGCCTTTCTCAGTGCATCTTCTCCTCTCTCACCCCATCCTACTCCTCCGTCTCTCTATCTCCTACTTTCCGCTCTCAAACTCCATTTCCTCCCAACCATCTTTCCATCTTCTCTTCCATCCTCTCTCTGACGTGGAGCCTTGTTTACTGTTTTTGCAAATTCATATACTGTAACAAGAATGTTTAATAGAGTATTATGTAAAACTTGATGTAATTCTATCAGGAACTTCTCGAGATTTTTTCTAGTGACATTTCACTATCATACATTTATGAATTATGTACATAAAATATATAGATTAAATTCGTGCAAACGTTTAATAGAGTAACGTGTAAAAATTTGAAGTAAATGGGTCAAGCACTTCTTGACATTTTTGATAAAACGTTTCCCCTTTATATATTACATATATATTAATAAACTATGTGGCCTACAACGTTTGAATGTACGTTAGAGTACCGTGTAAAATTTTATGTAATTGTGTCAAGAAGGTTTCGATGTTATTTACATATTACGTATATTAAAAATATGTAGCCTATGTCCCTCCGAATGCTCGCGAGTTTTCGTTTAAAAATTTGAAGTAAATCGGTCGAGAACTTTTCGAGATTTTTGTAATAGACTTTCCCTTTTATATATAATACAGTTATTTATACATTGCATGTATTAAAAATGAATGTATAAAAACACACACGTGTGTAAATGCAACACTGTGGCAAAATTTCAAGTTAATCGACCGCCTACGTTTCGAATTTCGCGAACACAAACATATGTAAGTTGAATTTCTGTATACACTCCTGGAAATTGAAATAAGAACACCGTGAATTCATTGCCCCAGGAAGGGGAAACTTTATTGACACATTCCTGGGGTCAGATACATCACATGATCACACTGACAGAACCACAGGCACATAGACACAGGCAACAGAGCATGCACAATGTCGGCACTAGTACAGTGTATATCCACTTTTCGCAGCAATGCAGGCTCCTATTCTCCCATGGAGACGATCGTAGAGATGCTGGATGTAGTCCTGTGGAACGGCTTGCCATGCCATTTCCACCTGGCGCCTCAGTTGGACCAGCGTTCGTGCTGGACGTGCAGACCGCGTGAGACGACGCTTCATCCAGTCCCAAACATGATCAATGGGGGACAGATCCGGAGATCTTGCTGGCCAGGGTAGTTGACTTACACCTTCCAGAGCACGTTGGGCGGCACGGGATACATGCGGACGTGCATTGTCCTGTTGGAACAGCAAGTTCCCTTGCCGGTCTAGGAATGGTAGAAGGATGGGTTCGATGACGGTTGGGATGTACCGTGCACTATTCAGTGTCCCCTCGACGATCACCAGAGGTGTACGGCCAGTGTAGGAGATCGCTCCTCACACCATGATGCCGGGTGTTGGCCCTGTGTGCCTCGATCGTATGCAGTCCTGATTGTGGCGCTCACCTGCACGGCGCCAAACACGCATACGACCATCATTGGCACCAAGGCAGAAGCGACTCTCATCGCTGAAGACGACACGTCCCTCCATTCACGCCTGTCGCGACACCACTGGAGGCGGGCTGCACGATGTTGGGGCGTGAGCGGAAGACGGCTTAACGGTGTGCGGGATCGTAGCCCAGCTTCATGGAGACGGTTGCGAATGGTCCTCGCCGATACCCCAGGAGCAACAGTGTCCCTAATTTGCTGGGAAGTGGCGGTGCGGTCCCCTACGGCACTGCGTAGGATCCTACGGTCTTGGCGTGCATCCGACGGGCACGTGCACCTTCCGCCGACCACTGGCGACGACATCGATGTACTGTGGAGACCTCACGCCCCACGTGTTGAGCAATTCGGCGGTACGTCCACCCGGCCTCCCGCATGCCCACTATACGCACTCGCTCAAAGTCCGTCAACTGCACATACGGTTCACGTCCACGCTGTCGCGGCATGCTACCAGTGTTAAAGACTGCGATGGAGCTCCGTATGTCACGGCAAACTGGCTGACACTGACGGCGGCGGTGCACAAATGCTGCGCAGCTAGCGCCATTCGACGGCCAACACCGCGGTTCCTAGTGTGTCCGCTGTGCCGTGCGTGTGATCATTGCTTGTACAGACCTCTTGCAGTGTCCGGAGCAAGTATGGTGGGTCTGACACACCGGTGTCAAAGTGTTCTTTTTTCCATTTCCAGGAGTGTATAAAGAAGTACAGTCCTGAATTGTGGACGCCTTTCAAAGTCACAGTAATTGACTCTAAATGTTAGTATACATTATTGTTACTGAGTACTAATTGGATGAACTCAGCTGTTAGTTCGAAAAAGAGATATTTTATTTATGACACAAGTAGCTGAGTGCCCAGTATTGCATGGGTATGTATTTACTCCAATCTTCTATTAGTCCATCACCTCTTTCCCCATCTCTCTAATTACCTCCTGCGCCTTCCCCCCCCCTCCCCCCCACTCTCAGTCTCTCTTCCCTGCCCTCTCTTTGTCATTGTGTCCCTCCCCCACCCTCCATCTCCTTCTTCCACCTTTTTCCCATCTCCTCCTCCACCTCTAATTCTATCTCCTCCTCCCCCTCTCTTTATGAATCTTCTTCTCCCCCTCTCCCTGTTAATCTCCTCTCCTTTCCTTTCTGTGTCCATCTCTTCCTCTTTTCTCTCTCTGCCCATCTCCTCCTCTTCCCGTTTTCTGTCCATTTGCTTCCCTCCCCCTCACTCTGTTCATCTCCTCCTCTTCCTCCATCTCCCTGACTAACGTTTCCTCTTCCTGTCTCTGTCAATCTCGTCCTCTTTCCTATCTGTCTGTCTCCCCTCTCTCTGTCCATTTTTCATCACCTACATCTGCACATCTCCTCCTCTTCCTATCTGTGCTTATCTCCACCTCTCCCTTGCTGTTTGTCCGTCTCTTCATCCTAACTTCTTTCTCCACGTTATCAGACTCACCTCAACAGGAGTCTGGTGGTTCTTAGCCCTATAGTATTTCTTCCCAGACTGTAACCATTATATGTACCAAATTTGATTGAAAGCGTTCCAAATGTTTAGAACGAGCTTTTTACCTGTGGCTTTGTGGGAATACGGACATGGCAGCTATTTTTCTCACATATTTAACAAATTTTACTCGTGTTCGTACACATAGTTCACCTGTATGTCTAGCGAATTTTGCGTAGCAGTTTTATTTTTACGCAGCTCAGTGCTGTACAATGTTGTATTTTTATACGCACATTCAGCGGCACATGTGGATACCGTTAGCGAAATTTGTTGCTAATAGAGTTAGAAGTGAAGAAGTAATTAATTAAATCATGCTTTACGTGCCAGTTTTACAGTGTTAACAGTGAACATGTAAGCGATAAACCTTTTCATCACTTTATTGGGGTCATCAGCGAGAAAAAGTTTCGTAAATGTTAGAAATTATGTGTAATGTTTGTTCAAGTCTCTGAGTGTTCTCATTCTCAAATACCGGATGACTGGAGTATGTGTATTCTCATATTCTCACTTCGGAGGCTACACTGCTTTTTCAGTCCAACCCCAGTCCTAAGATAATCTATGTACATACATACACACATACGCCTATTTTTATAATTTGTATCGGTTAATTAAAGAATAAACAGACTGGGAAGCAGCAGCATGTACGCCCAGTTTCTTGAACACATCTCTGGAGAACGTTCTTGAGCTCACACCACCAAAGTGAAAAGCAGTCACCTACCGACTGTGACTCGTTTGTGATAAGTGACACCAAAGCAGCACTTATGAAGTATTATTTGATAGTAGATCAATGCAAACACCAATCCTTTACAGTTATATATCTAAACAAGGGGGCGAATGAAATGGTCTCTCATGAATCACTATACATGTCCGACGAACAGCAAAATTAAAGATGGTTCAAATGGCTCTAAGCACTATGGGACTAAACATCTGAGGTCATCAGTCCCCTAGACGTAGAACTACTTAAACCTAACTAACCTGACGACATCACACACATCCATGCCCGAGGCAGGATTCGAACCTGTGACCGTAGCAGCAGCGCGATTCCGCACTGAAGGGCCTAGAACCGCTCGACTACAGCGGCTGGTAATTAAAGATGACTTGCCTTAATTCGATGTTCCGGAAATTACTAAAACCAACTAGAAAAGCAATTTGATTTATTTTATTTCAGAAATACCGAAGTATCGATGTTGAAATTAACCGTTACAGCTCCTATTTGAGCTAGGAACATGGGATGAAAAATTTTGGTTCAGCCTGTGCCAGTGGCCATTTGTACGGCCATTCGAAAATTTGTCTTGCTGTAAGTGTGTTACGGTATATAAAGTGAGGTTTGAACGACGTACCAGAGCTGGTGCCCAAGCAGATTGGGTGAATCGATTAATTCTTTTTGCAAAAGATTTTAACTGTTGTATAATTAACGCTCAGCTAATGGCACCATTTGAATGTGCACTGTTCGGATTTTACGTGCAAAAACATGCGAAAAACATGTTTCTCTGAGAGGTTTTTGAAGCGTGCCATTTCTGTGCTTTAAACTTGTACAAATCGGTTCAAACTTCCACACGAAAGTACATAAGTGGATAAAGTAAAATCGAAATTTTTTATCTAATAATTTTTATCCGTTCTCGTGATACGATGGTTTAAATTCGAGCTAAATGTAGCAGATAAAATTCGATCTTACGTGAACTGAATGCGGGGAAATGGTTTAAAGTCAATCAAATAAATAAAAAATGCAATTATGATGAAATAGAAATTATCTAGCGTCACTGGACTTCACATTTAAATACACGTTTTCTGTTAGTTCCTTTACGAACGCCACTTCTATGTTTCATACTTTTGAAAACCGGTTCAAATTTTGCAAGAAGGTAGGCAAATAGACGCAATTCATGGTCTTCCTGTTGTTTTGTGAAATTTCGTTGCCACGAAATTGAACAGAAATCATTTCCAACTAGAGCGAATGCAAATGGAAAGACATTAATGAACTTCTATAGAAGGAGCCTCTTTGCAACATTTTGCTATCGGGAAACTGGTAAACTTTTAATTCGAAAGAATCCAAGAGCGCGAAAGTGCTAGCGGTCTTCAGGAGAAGTTAATTTTCTTCTCGGCGGAATCCAATATTTCTTAGGCGGTAGCCAGACTGAAGTTTCATCTACAGGAACTATCCCTTCCTTAAATTCGTAGAGCCCTAGGAAATGTAGCCGGCAGTAACAGATTGAATGTCTCCGCCGGTGCACCTTGACTGCTGACGCGGTGAAGCAGCCCCAGTCATCATGCGTTCTGTATGAGGATTATGGTTTTATCAGCAATTACCGGACGAAAATCCGCATTAGTCTTAATAGAGTAACTCAAAGCTGATTGCTCGCGAGCTTTATTTAGTAACAGCACATATGGAAACTCTCTTTTGTGACTGACTGTCCGTATTCCCAAAGTAACAGCGAATAACATTTAGTGAAGCGGCACCAGAGTGTTTGTAATATGAACAGCAGTTATTCATAAGTAGGAAACTAAAGAGACTGTGTTTCGTGAAGAAAATATCTCATGTAGTACTTCGAGTTGGTTGTTATAAAATATTTGTGGGTCTCATTTAAGTGTATTTTACTTAGAAATATTTCAAAAAGATTTCTGAGTTTTTGTCACACACGTATGTA
Source organism: Schistocerca gregaria (assembly GCF_023897955.1). NCBI lineage: Eukaryota > Metazoa > Arthropoda > Insecta > Orthoptera > Acrididae > Schistocerca > Schistocerca gregaria. The sequence goes on along the minus strand of NC_064921.1, from coordinate 524,123,572 downwards.
GCATTGAAATTTTTATTGGTAGACGAGTAAACACAAAGTAGCCCTTTTCATGGTAGCTTTTCTTGACAACTTGACACATTAAGACATATGGATGTTAAAACACAAATAGCGAGTTTTATTTGCCAATGTAATTGTCGAAACAAAACTCCAGTATAGAGTTCTTACCCTCGGTGGATTTTGAGTCGTCGATTGTCACTGAGGATCAATCTCTCTCTGTGCTATATTGTTCCTTCTCGGCGTCTATTTAAGTTAGCGCGTGTCCGTTTTAAGTCGCTTATCAGAAAGCGGCCATTTTCAACTCTTCGTACATGCATCTAACAACACTTTGTAGCTGTTTACCATTATAAGCTCGCTGCTAGTTACTAAGACGCAACATATGTGATCCAGGAATTTTATTTCATAATCCATACGTCCATACATATCGTAAATGTGTGTGTGTGTGTGTGTGTGTGTGTGTGTGTGTGTGTGTGTGTGTGTGTGTGTGTGTGTGTGTGCGCGCGCGTGTGTGCCACATCTCCTCCTAACTCACTATATCGATTTCAACCAAACTCGGTACACATATCACTTACTGTCAAGCAACAATATCCGTGAGGGTAAGAACCATTTGCCTATTATAATTCAGGAGATATGGCATCATAATCAACGAGATGCGTGAAAAACTGCCGCCTCATACCTGACTTTTATATTCATTTCTTGTGTGCTACTATTTGCAACATATTTTGCAGACATTCTCCACATACGCCGCTGAATGTTCCACCACAAATATAACCTTGTACGAGACGAAGTTCAAGAGATAAGACGTCATAAATCTGAGGTGCGTGAAAAAATGCCGAATCATTAACTTTTTATTAAGTTGCAATAAATTTATTCTCTACTACTAAGACACTCCTATAATCAACTTAAGGAAATCCATAATACATGGCAGCGCTTTTGGAAGCTTTCAACTGAGAAGCGAAAATAGCTATAGGCAAAACAATAGTCGACTATAGAGCTATGAAAAGACATTGCCATAGAGAAGATATAAAATCGTGTTGTAGAGACGCGCATATTTCTTTGTACGACTGCTTCATAATTTGAAACGTTTTGTCAGTAAAACATGGAAATAAAATTTTATCGATGTTACACTACAAACACAGTTCACTATTTGCGTTCGTTTCTGACAGAAAATTGGCAAAATTAATACCCGGACTATGTCGCCTTCGTCAGGTAGTATTTAATGTAGCAGAGAATGTTTCCTTTTTTTCTCCAAAGTTTACTCAACCCATAGTCAGTCCATACGATCCTTTGTATTTGTTGTTCATCTCAGATTTTAACCCTTTACTGCTTGTGACGTGTATGTACGGAAAAAATTGCAACACCAAAAAATAGTTTATGTAGAACAATTACATTTTGGGAATACATGGGGCTAAGTAACATATTTAAGTCATTAACATTGCAAGATCACAGGTTAATGTAAGCCCGAGATAAGGCATAGCCATTGTGAAATGATGGTACATTAATAGCAGGTCTAATGCCTAGAATGTTGAATACGAGAATGCAGACGTGCATGCATTGTGTTGTACACGTGCCGGATGTCAGTTCGTGGGATGGAGCTCCATGCCTGTTGCGCTTGATCAGTACGGGGACGGATAATGCTGGTTATGGATGACGCAGGAGTTGTCGGCCGATAGTGTCCCATATGTGCTCGACTAGAGACAGATCTGGTGATCGCGCAGGCCAAGACAGTATGTCGACACTCTGTATAGCATGATGGGTTGCCATATCGATATATAGGCGAGCGTTATCCTGTTGGAAACACCCTTTGGAATGCTTTTCACGAATGGTAGCACAACAGGTTGAATCATCAGACTGACGTACAAATTTGCCTTTCACATAATCGATCCACCTTATACCGCTTTGCAACGTTATGCCCAGATATTCAAACGACTTGACTGTGTCGAGCTGGATACTAGTAACACAGTATCCGAACATTACAGGTTTGCTCTTTCTACTCATCTACATTAACTTACATTTTTCCACATTTATGGCTACCTGCCATTCATCACACCTACTGGAAATTTTGTCTAAGTTGTCTTATATCTTCCTACGGTTACTCAATTTCGCCACCTTACCGAACGCCACGTCATCGTCAGCAAACAAACGCAAACTGCTGTCCAGCCTGTCCGCTCAATCATTTACGTATACAGAGAACAAAAGGGGTCCTATCACGCTAACGGGAGGCACTCCTGGCAGTACGCTTGTCTCTGATGAACTTATTCCATCTGCTCGTACCTTCGTTAACAGCCTGCAATGGGGCAACGTGTCAAACGCTTTCCGGAAATCTAGAAATATGGAATCTGCCTGCTGCCCTTCATCCACAGTTCTCAGTATATCACGTGATAAAAGGACAAGCTGGGTTTCACACAAGCGATGCTTTCTAAAACCACGCTTATTCGAGGACTTAATCTGCATAGCCTCAAGAAATATTATATTCGAACTGAGAATGTGTTCAAAGATTCTGCAGAAAACAGAAGGTAGGGATAATGCTCTGTTGTTTTGCGGGTCCGTTCTTTTACATTTCTTATGTAGTGGAGTCACCTGCGCTTTTTTCCTTTCGCTTGGGACGTTGTACTGGGAAAGAGATTCACGATAATGCAAGCTACAGCGACCGGACTGGGATTCCATCCAGACCTGAATATTTATTTGTTTTCAGATCTTTAAGTTGCTTCTCTTTGTCATTGTCACAGACTCTGTCTCTCATTATCACTGGCTCCCACCCAATTCCACCTTGTCCTTCACTTGCTCTTTATTCCTGTCCCACTCGTCCTGTCTCCTTCATTCTTTTCGTAGCACGGTTCTCTCACTGTCAACAAGGTCCAAGAAATGTGTCCATCTCTCTTTCTCACAAAGCCATTCTTACTTTAGCTCTTTCTATATCACAACCATTGTCTACTGTCTTCCAGTATTTATTGCTTTTCCGTCTCTTTCTCAGTGCACTCTCTACTTGTCTCCAGCATAAAATAGTGCGATTGTCTGTACGCCACAATTTATGGAAAAAAATTTCAAGTGGCTGAGGATAACGAAAGCGAGTGACCTGAGCATTTGTGATCCATGCACAAAAAATCCACTTTACCCTACAATCACTGCAAGTTCTGTACGTGGAATGTTGCAAGATAACCGTGCGAATATTTGTATCACACGACTGAAGTTACCTTTACGTTGCCTATTTACCACCAAGGCAGCGTAAACGGAAAGAGTTCATCCAAAATCTCCAACGATGCAGACCTCCGAACCGCCTCCCGCCGACTCTAGAACAAACAGTGCAAAATAGTTCCATACCCGATACAAACCTACACTGCCTCGTGCACCCGACAACAGCCTGCGTTTCTCATTGGCTGAAGGACAGCACGGCTCATCAAAGATGCAAACACGCTTCACTTGTGAGGCAAAGGGATAACTGAGAGTGTTCCCACGAATAATCGAAGACAACCACACGATTTCTTTGCAGAAAATTACAAAGATTATTTCACGACTTCAGAAAATAAAACAATTGCGGGAAAAGATGACAGTGCTATTTAACAAAGGATTTTCATGATAGAAAAGGATTCCACATTCAACCCAAAGGGCAGCTCTTTCCTCTATTTCTTATGTTGTCTGCCAGTCTAACTTCGACTAATTTCTTTAAGACACTGTCCCAATAGTGAGACCTAAGGGCAACTCTCTTATGTTTCATTATACATAATTCTTAGGCCCCCTGTTATCCAGAGCTACGCCACGGCAGATTTCTCAGATTGTACTGAACGTGTGTGACGATGGTGCTCAACACATGTGTCGTGAATTTTGCAAATTTTTTGGCCAATGTACGTTTTCCCACAATACATTTTGTAAACGCCTGACTTTCTCAATCCTAGATCATCCTTCATCGCGCCAACGAGCGCTGTAATCTTCTCTGGCGGATGAAACAAATTTTTGATATTATACAATGAAGCGCCAAAGAAACTGCTATAGGCATACGTACTCAAATACTGAGATATCTAAGCAGGCAAATTACGGCGCGTCGGTCAGCAACGCCTATGCAAGACAACAAGTGTCTACCGCAGTTATTAGATTGGTTACTGCTGCTACAATAGCAGGTTATCAAGATTTAAATGTGTTTGAACGTGGTGTCATAGTCGCCGCACGAGCGATGGCTCACAGCATCTCCGAGGTAGCGATGAATAGGGGAATTTACCACCACTTCACGAGTGTACCATGAGTATCAAGAATCCGGTAAAAAATCAAATCTCAGACATCGCTGCTGCCGAAAAAGGATCCTGCAAGAACGGGAGCAACGACGACTGAAGACAAACGTTCAACGTGATAGAAGTGGAACCCTTCCGTAAATTGCTGCAGTTTTCCGTGCTGGACCATCAACAAGTGTCCGCGTGCGAACCATTCAACGAAACATAATCGATATGGGCTTTTGGAGCCGAAGGCCCACTTGTGTACCCTTTATGACTGCACGACACAAAGCTTCACGCCTCCCTTGGGCCCGTCAACACTACCATTGGACTGTTGATGACTGGGAACATGTTCCCTGGTCGGACAAGTCTCGTTTCACACTGTACGAATCCATGAACCCTGCATGTCAGCGGGGAACTGTTAAAGCTGGTGGAGGCTCTCTAACGGTGAGTGTCGTGTACAGTTGGAGTGAAATGGGACCCTTGATACATCTATACACGACTCTGACAGATGACACGTACGTAAGCATTCTGTCTGCATCCATTCATGTCGATTCTGCATTCCGACGGACTTGGGCAACTCCAGCAGGACAATGCGACAGTCCACATGTCCAGAATTGCTACAGAGTGGCTCCAGGAACACTTTTATGAGTTTATTAAAGACCTCCGCTGGCCACCAAACTCCCCAGACATGAACATTATTGAGTTTATCTGGGATGCCTTGCACCGTGCTGTTCAGAAGAGATGTCCACGCCCATGTACTCTTACGAAATAAGGACAGCCCTACAGTATTCATGGTGTCAGTTCCCGCCAGCACTACTTCAGACATTAATCGAGTCCATGCCACATTGTGTTGCGGCACTTTTGACTGCTCGGGAGGGCCCTACGCGATATTAGATTGGTGTACCAGTTTATTTGTCTCTTCAGCGGATGTTCTTAAAATTCTTCCTAGCTTTGGAGGTGTGGCCTCACAAAACGGTAGGAAAGCAACCGATCTACATGCAGCTTCTACTGGTCCCGACGAAGATCCATACCCGAAGGTCCATACAGTTTGTCTGTCTAGCCAATCTACCTGAACAGAAGCTTAAGATATTCTACCTCTTGTGTCCAGATTACCACGTCCGGGGTGGCTCCGAGATGGCGTGAATCCTCCTCATCAACAGCCGCAGACTCACCGTGCATCGGTACGTGGAAGACAATCCATTGCATATCAAAGGTTGGTTTGATAAGTCTGGTAAATTTCGAAGAACGAATGGAACATTCTGTTGCAACTTCATGATTAGTAAGCTTGTAAGTAGGCTGTTTAGGTTTTTATATTGGTAACGCCACGCAGCGCTCTGTATGAAAATCACTGGCTGTGCTGTGTGCAGTCTGTGGCTAGTTTGCATTGTTGTCTGCCATTGTAGTGTTGGGCAGCTGGATGTTAACAGCGCGTAGCATTGCGCAGTTGGAGGTGAGCCGCCAGCAGTGGTGGGTGTGGGGAGAGAAATGGCGGAGTTTTGAAATTTGTAAGACTGCATGTCATGAACTGCTATATATTTATGACTTTCGAACACTATTAAAGTAAATACATTGTTTGTTCTCTATCAAAATGTTTCATTTGCTAACTATGCCAATCAGTAGTTAGTGCCTTCTTTAGTTTGAATCTTTTATTTAGCTGGCAGTAGTGGCGCTCGATGTACTGCAGTAGCTTGAGTAACGAAAATTTTTGTGAGGTAAGTGATTTGTGAAAGGTATAGGTTAATGTTAGTCAGGGCCATACGTTTGTAGGGATTTTTGATAGTCAGATTGCGTTGCGCTAAAAATATTGTATGTCAGTATGTATAATATTTCTAAAGGGACGTTTCATATGTCGACCCTTAGCCGAGGATACCTCACTGGAATCTTCTGATTTTTTCTTGTTTCTTGTAGTTTGTGCAGTTAGTGCAGCCTTAGTTTATTGCTAGCACGTAATTGTAGAGAGAATTTCCTTTGTAGTTGTAGTTTTTCATTTTTGTACAGTAAAACAGTTGTGGCATGCATGTAGATTTGCACCAAGTATTTCGCAGTTACGCTTGCAATTAACGGTATATTATTTTCAATATTATGTTAATGCGTTTTCTTGTTTTGCTCTTCAAATTATGTTTTTCTGTGTTGTCATGTGAAATATTGTGACAATAATGGCGTGTGAAAAACGTAGTACTAGGCTCCAAAGTAAACTGAGAAATGACAGTGAAGACGAAAGCAGTGTGTTAGCGCCGCCGAGTAATGAATTAACTAATGTTCAAAGTAGTAATTTGGTAATTGTGCGTAGGGAAATGGAGCGGGCTGCAAATAATGGTGTGGGCAGTGAAACAATTAGTGAACAGGGAAGCATTATCGATCGATCGGTCGGCAACAGCTTGCCTCAGGAATCCGAAATGACAGGACACAATCTTGCAAATACTGTAGATTCACATTTTGCGTCCTCGCCGTTTTCTCAAATAAGTCAAGACACATTTTCTGCTTTTCAAAATGCGAATATTGCCGGTTCAAATGCATTGCAGAATAGCTCTGAGGAACATGTTTCAGACACTAGTGCATTGTTATTACAATTAATGCAACAAATGAGACAAAAGCTTCAAAAGCTAGACACAATAGAACAAAATCTTCGGAAGTTAGACACCACACTTGAACAAACACGTGAAGATTTAACTACTGAGTTACATAACATTGAATCGAAATGTCAAAAAGTCTGTAATGACGTAAAACACAAATTTGTGAGCATTTTCAACCAATTTTTTCGCGGCATGAAAATGCATTACAGAATCACGAAGCAGCCATAAAAGAACTGCAAACTATTGTTAATGAAAATCACGACACCCTGAAGCTAAAATTGACTCAGTTGCATCTACCGATTCGGTTACACAACTTGCAAAAACTCAGGAAAACTTAAAGGACACAGCAGATTCGATTTCAACACAAATGGACACTCTGAAACTTGGTTCAGAAAAACACACTGAGGAAATGTGTTCACTATCGGAGAAAGTAGCCGCACTTTCGGATCAGTTCACTAACTTATCTACAAAGATACATGATGATCTGAATGACACAAGACCCGTAGCCTTCACTGACACAGAAGAGTATGAACAAATTAGAAAATTAAAAAAAAATCCAAATCAAGTCAATACACAGTACAAAAGAGAAATCCGGGAATTAAAGATCAGTTGACGCAGGGAATAAAAGAATTACATATTTCAGAGGACACTCGCGCTCCAATACGGGAAGAGGGACATAGAAATACGGAACAGCCACAAAATAATAACACGAGGCACTTCGGAAATTATGAAAGAAATTGGCAAGGTACACCGAATTTTGAGATGGAACCGCCGAAACGAAGTAACAATGACCGAATTGCGATTTGCCGACATGATGATTTTGACTATAAGCTGTTCATTAATACACGTAAATTCAAAACATTTAAAAATTTAGGCAATGATATTCATCCACAAGCATGGCTTCGTCAGTTCTCTCATTGTTTTCCTCCCAACTGGTCATTAGAGCACAGATTAGAATTTATGTGTGGCTATTTAGAGAATGAACCAGCTGTAACAATGCGATCGGTCATTCACGATTGTCACAGTGAAGGAGAATTTTATCATGCCTTCCTCTCAGCATATTGGTCTTAAGCTACACAAGACCGAGTAAAACATAGTATCATAATGATGAAACATTTCGAACAATCTGAATTTTCCAGTCTTGTGAAATATTTTGAAGACATGTTGCACAGGAATCAGTACCTGTCAAACCCATACAGCCCCTCAGAACTCATCCGCATTTGCTTAATCAAATTGCCTGAACATTTACGACATATTATTTTGGCAGGACGTTGCAAAGACGACATTGAAGCTTTTCAGGGACTCTTACAAGAATTGGAAATTGACACTGACAATCGCGGAACGCGAAAACAGGAACACAACAATTACAGGTCACATCCGTCACAATTCCGCGATGAAAGAAACAATAACTGGACACGACAAGGCTATTCTCACAACACAAATCGTGACCAAAACAGACACCACACGTATGACAACCGTTGGCAGAGTAGTAATAATTACAGGAAAATATCACCTCTCTGCGGTAGTGACTATCACAGAGACAAGCAGAGAAATGAACAATATGGGAACCAAAATAATTATTATCAAGGGAGACAGAATAACTTTAGACCCAACGTTCCAGCGCGCAGTTACGTTTCAGGGAGAAATTCTCCACCACGTGACCGACGAGAAAGAAACTATGGAATCTACTGAGATGACGACAGAAGATATGATCGTAACGACAGATCTGAATTGCATCAGAACTGGCGGGATGCAAACAGGGTGGGGCCCTCTTGACAAGGTGAATTTGTAGAAGTTAGGTCTTCAAATCCCAATAACGACGCGCGCCAACAAAGAGACAATAGGCAATGACTCATACCGCTGGCAGCTACAAAACGTACTTCGGACACTGCCGACGCAGCTGCCGTAGCTAGTAATTACGTAAAAATGAAAGACATTAGGGACATCTTACTCCAGGAATACGACGTAAAACATAACAACATTGCATATCCTGTGATTCACAATACAGTAAATGACGTAAAATTTACGGCAGTACTTGACTCTGGCAGTCCCATTTCAGTAATTAATGAAACAGCTTTTAGAAAATGCAGCAAATTGAACGATTGCCCCACACTTCCTTCACGAAAGATTAAATTACAAGGATCAATTTTTTGACAAAGTGTAGGTGTACGCGAACAAACCAACTTAGAATACTTTTGTCAAAGCCACAGCTTCTCTATGAACTTTCTTATTGTTCCATCATTGTCGACGGAAATTATATTGGGAGTAGACTTTTTCAACGAATACAAAGCAATCTTAAACTTTCACGATGCTGAAATAAGTTTAGTGAAAGAAGGTAAGTCAATAGCTTTGAAATTTGAAGATTGGCTCTCAAACCATGACGAGGAAATTAATCGGCTTTACCTTCTGTTAGACAACAGTTCGGAATTTTCTACGGAACTAGACACTAATAATCACTCTGCAAGTACTGACACGAATGATGTCGACGGCATATTTGATACTAATGAGTTAATTCAGAATTGTAATGACACTGATAGGCAGGACCTTTTTGAGATTTTACAAGCACATTCCACAGTTTTTACTCAGAAAACAGGAACAATCAAGGGATTTCAATACCAATTTCGTGTTCGTGAGCGTACTAAATTTTGTGTTAGACCATACGTAATTCCAGTACATTATAGTAACCGTGTTAGAACAGAAACACAATCTATGCTTGACGAGGGCATTATTGAGCCTGCAGTAAGCTCATACAACAATCCATTACATGTTTTTGAGAAGAAAAATGGATCTATCAGGCTTGTCTTAGATTCGAGACAAATCAATACTATCATCATTCCTGAAACAGATAGGCCGCAAACGATGGAAGAACTTCTTCAAAATTTTAATGGTGTAGAAGTCTTCTATTGATCTCAGATCCAGCTTTTAACAGATCTAACTTCATCCAGAATGTAGAAAATACACAGCTTTCCTTTGTTTCGGCGTTTGTTATCAGTTTCGGAAACTTCCTTTTGGTTTGAACATTTCTTCGGCACCATTCATTCGCGGGCTAAATTCCATACTACCTGAGTTCTTAAAACGTCACATCACCTTATATGTGGACGATATTCTGATAGCAGAAGCCTCATGGGAACAACACAATCGCATCCTCAACAGCCTGTTACATATTTTTGCAGAATCTGGAATTACAGTTAACTTGGAAAAAGTCTGAATTCGGTAGGACAAAGGTGAAGTTTTTGGGACATATTATTTCTTCTGAAGGCATTCAGCCGGATCCTGAAAAGTTAGAAGCAATCAGAGCCATTCCAGTTCCATCCACAAAAAAACAAGTCCGCAGTTTTCTACATCTCGTAAATTTTTACCGTCGTTTTCTGAGTATGCAAATTCTAGTTACACCAAAACTTTGTTCTCTCACTGGAGAAAATACTATTTGGAAATGAGACGAACAAGCACAGTTGGAATTCAATTCTTTGAAAGAATCGCTACTTAACAAGCCAATACTAGCTCATCCAGATCTGTCACAAGATTTCTGCCTTAGCACGGAATCTTCTAAAGTCGGTCTTGGTGCCCATTTATTTCAAGAAGCCACAGAAAATGACACTACTGTTCAGAAAACCATTGCTTTTGCCAGCCGAGTGCTAACAAAATCTGAAAAAAAAATATTCCTTAGTGAATTAGAAGCTTTAGCTATCGTTTGGGCATTTAACTAATTCCGTTTCTTTCTTTCTGGTAAGCACGTAAAAGTATACAGTGATCATCGTGCATTACAATTTCTTATGTCTTCAAAATTAAATCCTGACAGGTTAAAAGGTTGGGCATTGTTTCTGCAAGAATTCCAGTTCACAATAGCCTACATTCCCGGTAAGGAGAACATTGTTGCGGACGCACTGTCACGCGCACCGGCTGGGCTTGAAAAACGTAACACAGAAGGCAACCTCGAGAAAAATTTCAGTATTCTTTACATTCAGAAAGTCGCCTTTGAAAACTTCATCACCACATCTTTAAAGGACATTGCTCATGAACAAGATAAAAATCCGATTTGGAAAGACATCAAAAGTAAATGGCATGAAAAGCCGCACACTCAGATTCGGCATTATTATCTGGTTAGAAACAACATACTCTTCAAACGCTGCACTGTTGATGACAAGCTATGGGTACTTTGCATTCCTGACGATTTTGTTAATAAGCTCATTTGGTATATTCATTTCAGCTATGCACATTTTGGTCCACGAAAATGTTATCATATTCTTCGGACGACTTGTTATTTTAACAATATGGAAAAGAGAATTCGAAGAGTCTTGTCTATTCGTAAGCTTTGTCAAAAGGTGAAACCATCTACTATCTCACATCGTGCTCCGTTGTTTCCTATCATTCCTTCTAAATTAAAAGAATTTGCTGCTGCTGATCTCTTGGGACCCCTTGTCAGAACATCGAATGGATTTTCGTACGTTCTAGTCGCCGTTGAACTTACTTCAGAATTTGTTTCTTTCACTCCGTTACGTAAAGCCACTGGACGGTCTGTATCCAAATTCTTTGCTAAAGATTTCTTACGTGAAGTTGGACACGTTAGTAAAGTCATTTCAGATAACGGACCGCAATTCAGATCTGGTGTTTGGTCACGCACGCTTCGGAACCATAAATTCAAACCTGTTTTTATTTCATTGTACTCACCACATTGTAACCCGTCTGAACGGATTATGAAAGAAATCAATAAGCTTTGCAGACTTTATTGTCACAGAAAGCATCAGCATTGGGACAGATATTCACACTTATTTCAAAACGTGCTGAATGAAATGCCTCATGACTCCACTGCTTTACCACCTATTCTTGTACTGAAGAATGAAGAACCACCGAACAGAATCAGAGAGCTTGTACCTATTCCGAATTCATGTAAACTTCGACACAAAGACATAATTGATTTGGCTATTAAAAATATAAATTCTGCAGCAGACAAAAGGAGAAAACTACACGCTAAAGCAAATGCAAAGAAATTATACACTCCTGGAAATTGAAATAAGAACACCGTGAATTCATTGTCCCAGGAAGGGGAAACTTTATTGACACATTCCTGGGGTCAGATACATCACATGATCACACTGACAGAACCACAGGCACATAGACACAGGTAACAGAGCATGCACAATGTCGGCACTAGTACAGTGTATATCCACCTTTCGCAGCAATGCAGGCTGCTATTCTCCCATGGAGACGATCGTAGAGATGCTGCATGTAGTCCTGTGGAACGGCTTGCCATGCCATTTCCATCTGGCGCCTCAGTTGGACCAGCGTTCGTGCTGGACATGCAGACCGCGTGGGACGACGCTGCATCCAGCCCCAAACATGCTCAATGGGGGACAGATCCGGAGATCTTGCTGGCCAGGGTAGTTGACTTACACCTTCTAGAGCACGTTGGGTGGCACGGGATACATGCGGACGTGCATTGTCCTGTTGGAACAAGTTCCCTTGCCGGTCTAGGAATGGTAGAACGATGGGTTCGATGACGGTTTGGATGTACCGTGCACTATTCAGTGTCCCCTCGACGATCACCAGAGGTGTACGGCCAGTGTAGGAGATCGCTCCCCACACCATGGTGCCGGGTGTTGGCCCTGTGTGCCTCGGTCGTATGCAGTCCTGATTGTGGCGCTCACCTGCACGGCGCCAAACACGCATACGACCATCATTGGCACCAAGGCAGAAGCGACTCTCATCGCTGAAGACGACACGTCTCCATTCGTCCCTCCATTCACGCCTGTCGCGACACCACTGGAGGCGGGCTGCACGATGTTGGGGCGTGAGAGGAAGACGGCCTAACGGTGTGCGGGTCCGTAGCCCAGCTTCATGGAGACGGTTGCGAATGGTCCTCGCCGATGCCCCAGGAGCAACAGTGTCCCTAATTTGCTGGGAAGTGGCGGTGCGGTCCCCTACGGCACTGCGTAGGATCCTACGATCTTGGCGTTCATCCGTGCGTCGCTGCGGTCCGGTCCCAGGTCGACGGGCACGTGCACCTTCCGCCGACCACTGGTGACAACATCGATGTACTGTGGAGACCTCACGCCCCACGTGTTGAGCAATTCGGCGGTACGTCCACCCGGCCTCCCGCATGCCCACTATACGCCCTCGCTCAAAGTCCGTCAACTGCACATACGGTTCACGTCCACGCTGTCGCGGCATGCTACCAGTGTTAAAGACTGCGATGGAGCTCCGTATGCCACGGCAAACTGGCTGACACAGACGGCGGCAGTGCACAAATGCTGCGCAGCTAGCGCCGTTCGACGGCCAACACCGCGGTTCTTAGTGTGTCCGCTGTGCCGTGCGTGTGATCATTGCTTGTACAGACCTCTCGCAGTGTCCGGAGCAAGTATGGTGGGTCTGACACACCGGTGTCAATGTGTTCTTTTTTCCATTTCCAGGAGTGTATATTGGTCAGAAAGTTCTCATTAAAGCTCATTCATTGTCACATAAGAAGAAACACTTGAGTCACAAATTCTTTCTAGTTTACAATGGACCTTACAGAATCCGACGTATACCACATGATAATTACGTTGAAGTTGAAACTCTGCGTACTAGGAAGAGTAACGGTTTACACCACATTTCACATGTAAAACGGTTTATTGAGCGATAATCTGTTTTTTTAACTTAGTCTTTGCTATAAAATTTTTCATTTCACACTACTAGTACAATTTATCACACTGAGAAACTGTTATCATGCAACAATGTTTTGAAGTTAACTATCCAGTCTAGAACCTAGGGAACATATTTAGACGGTAATTACCATTGCATTTTTATAGTGAACAGACGACACAGTGTTATTGTGTGTATACATTCTTGCTTGTTAATTGTACGATTACGTAACGACTATAAGTCTTACATACTTAGAACATATACTGCTAATGAGATTTTAATGCAACATTTTGTTTTACTTGAAAAGCCATTCTTTATTTGAAGTACATTCTGTGGGATTAAATATGGCTTAGCATTTGGTTTCTTTGACAGCTACACGAAAATATCACGACGCTACAAATGTGTGACACAGTTTACATTGTTGCTTTGCAGTGTATCTGTTTTTCTGAATTCTTCTGGAAAGTAAAACATGTTTTAGTGGTAACTTTGTGGTATAGCTACAATAAGACAGCCTTTTCCATAGCACAACAATATGTTACAGCACAGTACTTTCTTCATCACGGTATTAAGCGTAATAACTAAGATTTCTATACGCAAAACATTTCACTTTTGTTTATCATGAGGTAAGTACATTGACTTCTGCAGAACTTAGCTTTCGGAGGACGATAACTACGACACTTCCACAGAAATTTTCTTACAGCAAGACGCACATTTAGCGCTACAGAACACGCATTTGAGTGCTTAATTTTGTACTTAAAACATTTATTTTTCAAGATTTTTGAATTACAAAGAAAGTTTCCATGATACATTTCATTCCATTGCTGTAATCTGTAACACCTGAGGGTATAATTACATTAATCCTCAGGGGGGTACACGCTTACTTTGTGTACCATGTGTTCGGCAAACACAAGGAGACCTAGTTAATATGGTATTTGCTTAGACAACTTTACACATCGGTACCATATTTCTCTAACGCATAAATTACACAACTACCTGATCATTTAAATGAGAGAGACAAACATTCATGTTTACTATGTCAGTGAAAGATGTTTACGCAATTACACAGTTGGATAACTCCACACTTATGAAATTGTATTTTGTCTGTACTGTGTGAACCCTTCACATTTTTCGGAACCATTGTGATACTATGAGAACATTCAATGATTTATTTGGTATGGGATCATTATTTTTAAAGTACGTTTGAGGTAGATGACACTATTGAAATGAGCAGAGAATTTTTTTTATGCTTTGAAATTATTGGAGGAAGCTACGACGATTTTGAGAATTGACTGAGATTTTATTATATTATTACGACGACGATGTGTATTATGCTGTTAAGATATGTTTATGATCAATAAGATGATGCTACCGTATATGAGGAATTTGATTATGCTACGTATTTCTTATGATGAAATATTGAAGAAGTGTCGACGAATACGTATATGTATAATAAGGTAAGGAATAATGAGTAGTGGTTAGGGACTCTGATTTGTGGAAAAGGGTGTTGGAAACCAAGAATCGTACTTTAAGAATTAGGAAATGTGTGTACATGCGTGAATGTATTACAATGCAGTCGAAAATTTTTTGGCCCCTGTTATATTTATAGGATTTCATTTTCTACACATTTGCAACGCAAATTCTCAACCTGTGAAAATGTTTTTAAATGAGACTGTTACGGTAGCAGTCTGTGGCTAGTTTGCATTGTTGTCTGCCATTGCAGTGTTGGGCAGCTGGATGTTATAACAGCGCGTAGCGTTGTGCAGTTGGCGGTGAGCCGCCAGCAGTGGTGGATGTGGGGAGAGAAATGGCGGAGTTTTGAAATTTGTAAGACTGGTTGTCATGAACTGCTATATATTTATGACTTTTGAACACTATTAAGGTAAATACATTGTTTGTTCTCTATCAAAATCTTTCATTTGCTAACTATGCCAATCAGTAGTTAGTGCCTTCAGTAGTTTGAATCTTTTATTTAGCTGGCAGTAGTGGCGCTCGCTGTATTGCAGTAGCTTGAGTAACGAAGATTTTTGTGAAGTAAGTGATTTGTGAAAGGTATAGGTTAATGTTAGTCAGGTTTAAACACAGTCATGTATAATATTTCTAAGGGGACGTTTCAAGCTTGATTATTCAAACGCTCGTACAAAGAATTTTAAGTTTACTGCATACAGTTCATTTTTGACAGCCGTCTGAATAGGTCAGTGTGTCGACTGCAATTGAAAATGGAAAAAAAACGAGTGTCTTGCTGTTGTTAAGCGTTTTCATTTGAAGAATTGGAGTGCCACACAAATCAAAGCTGAAATGGATGAAGTTCACTCGGACTCTAGCATCGTTGAAGACCATTTAATTTTGGATTAATGAATTTGAACGTGGTCGGACAAGCACCGAAGGCGAAGCGCGCTCTGGATGTCCAATTGAGGTCATCACAAAGGAAACCAATGACAAAATCTCCGATATGGTACTGCAAGACCGACGATTAAAAATCAGTGACATTCTGAGACTGCAGGAATCTCAGTTGAGTGGGTGAATAATATTCTCCACGGAGAATTGGCTGTGAGGAAGCAGAGAGCGAGATGGGGGCCCGCGATTGCTCACAGTCGACCAAAAGCGTATCCGGCAATAAATTTCTGCACAATGTCTGGCGATGTTTAAGCACAGCTCACAAGACTTTTTGATCCGATTTGTGATTGTTAACGAAACCTGAATCCTCTATTAGACACCACATTGAAAGCGGCAGTTAAAATAATAGACAAAAGCTGGTGAAAGAGCACCAAAGAAGACAAAGACCATTTTATCTGTGAGTAAGGTGATGGATGCTGTTTTTCGGAATTCCCAAGGAATAATCTTCATAGGCTACTTGGAAAAAGACGGTACCGTAACTGGAGCCTATTATGTTTCATCGCAGTTCGTTTGAAACTTCGCTTTGCTGAAGTACTGTTCCCATTATTGGTCTTCCGCGTCCTATAAAAGAGTCGCCGTTTTAGATATGAACCAGTTCCCATGAGATTAGCAAATAGCGTTCTCACCTGAAGATGGCGAGTAAATGGAGCACCGAAATATTGTGTCTACATGATTATATGGTCCTGCTGCAGAACCGATAAGAATGTCGCCAGGTGATCACCAGTGTAGGTGACTGTCATGAGGGCAGCAGGGACAGGCCTGAGACCTACTGCACCGCACACTACAGGAGTACTGTTTCCATCAACTCTTGTGCGATAACGTAAACACTAAGTCAAAACTTGTTTCATTTATCCATTTACTCCACTGTCATCAATTACATTGTAATTTTAAAAAAATTCCCTGGTTTTCTTTTACTCTTGTGAAAATTGAGTAAAATTCCTTTCTATTGTGGAAACTGTGGCTTTCAGTTATGGATGAATACGACAACTGGAAATTTGTCATAAGATCTTATGGGACCAAATTGCTGAGATCATCGGTCCCTAAGCTTACGCACTACTTAATTTAGCTTAAACCAACTTACGCTAAGGTCGACACACACACCCATGTCCGAGGGAGGACTCGAACCTCCGACGGGGGGAGCCGCGCGGACCGTGAGAAGGCGCCCCTGACCGCTCGGCTACTCCGCGCGGCTAATACGAGAATTATCACGGCTTCAGCGCACTAAAGCTGACTAAACCAGAGGTTGCACAGAGTTTCAGGGAACGACTGACAGGAATTGGGGAAAGAAATACAGTAGAAGACAAATGGGTAGCTCTGAGGGATGAAGCAGTGAAGGCAGCAGAGGATCAAGTAGGTAAAAAGACGAGGGCTAGTAGAAATCCTTGGGTAACAGAAGAAATATTGAATTTATTTGATGAAAGGAGAAAATATAAAGATGCAGTAAATGAAGCAGGCAAAAAGGAATGCAAACGTCTCAAAAATGAGATCGACAGGAAGTGCAAAATGGCTAAACAAGGATGGCTAGAGGACAAATGTAAGGATGTAGAGTCTTATCTCACTAGGGGTAAGATAGATACTGCCTACAGGAAAATTAAAGAGATCTTTGGAGATAAGAGAACCACTTGTATGAACATAAAGAGCTCAGATGGAAACCCAGTTCTAAGCAAAGAAGGGAAAGCAGAAAGGTGGAAGGAGTATATAGAGGGTCTATACAAGGGCGATATTATGAATATGGAAGAGGATGTAGATGAAGATGAAATGGGAGATACGATACTGCGTGAAGAGCTCGACATAGCACTGAAAGACCTGAGTCGAAACAAGGCCCCGGGAGTTGACAACATTCCATTAGAACTACTGACGGCCTTGGGAGAGCCAGTCCTGACAAAACTCTACCATCTGGTGAGCAAGATGTACGAGACAGGCGAAATACCCTCAGACTTCAAGAAGAATTTAATAATTCCAATCCCAAAGAAAGCAGGCGTTGACAGATGCGAAAATTACCGAACTATCAGTTTAATAAGTCACAGCTGCAAAATACTAACACGAATTATTTACAGACGAATGGAAAAACTGGTAGAAACTGGCCTTGGGGAAGATAAGTTTGGATTCCGTAGAAATGTTGGAACTCGTGAGGCAATACTGACCTTATGACTTATCTTAGAAGAAAGATTAAGGAAAGGCAAACTTACGTTTCTAGCATTTGTAGACTTAGAGAAAGCTTTTGACAATGTTGACTGGAACACTCTCTTTCAAATTCTAAAGGTGGCAGGGGTAAAATACAGGGAGCGAAAGGCTATTTACAATTTGTACAGATGTTATTCAATGTGTATATTGAGGAAGCAGTAAATGAAACAAAAGAAAAATTTGGAGTAGGTATTAAAATCCATGGAGACGAAATAAAAACTTTGAGGTACGCCGATGACATTCTGATTCTGTCAGAGGCAGCAAAGGACTTAGAAGAGCAGTTGAATGGAATGGACAGTGTCTTGAAAGGAGGATATAAAATGAACATCAACAAAAGCAAAACAAGGATAATGGAATGTAGTCGAATTAAGTCGGGTGATGCTGAGGGAATTAGTTTAGGAAATGAGACACTTAAAGTATAAAGGAGTTTTGCTATTTGGGGAGCAAAATAACTGATGATGGTCGAAGTAGAGAGGATATAAAATGTAGACTGGCAATGGCAAGGAAAGCGTTTCCGAAGAAGAGAAATTTGTTAACATCGAGTATAGATTTAAGTGTCAGGAAGTCGTTTCTGAAAGTATTTGTGTGGAGTGTAGCCATGTATGGAAGTGAAACATGAACAATAAATAGTTTGGACAAGAAGAGAATAGATTCTTTGGAAATGTGGTGTTACAGAAGAATGTTGAAAATTAGGTGGGTAGATCACGTAACTAATGAGGAGGTATGGAATAGAACTGGGGAGAAGAGAAGTTTGTGGCATCAAGGGATCACAAATTTAGCATTGGAGGGCAGCGTGGAGGGTAAAAATCGTAGAGGGAGACCAAGAGATGGATACACTAAGCAGATTCAGAAGGATGTAGGTTGCAGTAGGTACTGGGAGATGAAGGAGCATGCACAGGATATATTAGCATGGAGAGCTGCATCAAACCATTCTCAGGACTGAAGACCACACAACAACAACAGCGCAGTAAAGAGATACCCTCATATTCGAGGAATCAGCCCCACTACGAAGACGTGTTTCGTTTCCTCCTACAACCACATCTACATGCATACTCTGCAAATCACCGCGAAATGCATGACATAGGGTACGTCTCTTCGTACCAGCTTCTTTACGATTTCTTTCCGTTCCATCCAAATATGCAACACAGGAACAATGACCTTTTGAATGACTACGTGCGTGAATCTTGCCCTCACGATCCCTATGTGTGTGATACATAGTGTCTCTAAACATTCCTAGAGTTGTCATTTAGACAGTTCTTGAAAATTTGTTAGCCGACTTTCTCGTGACAGTTTACATCTATCGCCAAGAGTCTACCAGTTCAGTATCTTCAGAATAACTATAACACTCTCCCTCAAGTTGCAAAAAACTGTGACCATTCGTGCTGCCCTCCACTGTAAACGTCGATACCCTCTGTTAGTCCTATCCTGTACTGATCCCACAATATTCTAGAAAGAACCGCACGAGTAATTTGTAAGCAATCCCTTTTGCAAATTGCTTGAACTTGCCACTATGCTACCAATAAACCGAGGTCTACCGTCTGCTTTACCCGCAACTGAGCTTGTCTAATAATTCCATTTCATATACCTACAAAGTGTTACATCCAGATATTTGTATGAGTTGGCCCATACCAGTTATGACTCACTGATACTATAGGCATAGGATACTATGCTTTTTCGTACTGCGAAGAGCACAGTTTTACATTTCTGAACATTTCAAGCAAGTTGCAAATCTTTGTACTGCCGAAATCTTATCAAGATTTGAATGAATATTTATGCAGTTTCTTTCACACACTATTTCATTATAGATAACTGCATCGTCTGTAAAAAGTCTTAGGTTACTATCAATATTATCCGCAAGGCCATTAACATACAACATGAACAACAAGGGTCCCAGCACACATCCGTGGCCACACCTGAAGTTACTTCTACATCTGACAATGACTCTCCATTCAAGATAGCATGCTGTGTCCTCCCAACCAAAAAGTTTTCAATCTAATCACAAATTTCACTTGAGACCTGTATGATCGAACTGTTGAAAACATGCTTAGATGTGGTACTGAGTCAAATGCTTTTTGAAAATCAAAAAATATTGCATCTACGTGACTGCCTTTATCTAAAGGTTTCAGTATGTCATGCGAGAAAAGTGCGAGCTGGATTTCACATGATCGATGCTTTCGGAATCCGTGCTGGTTGTCATGGAGGAGGTCATTCTGTTCAAGAAATCTCATTATATTTGAGCTCAGAATAAGCCCTAGGATTCTACAACAAGTCGATATCAAGGATATTGGATGACCGTTTTGTGGATCTCTTATACTATCCTTGTAGACGGGTGTTACCTGTGCTTTCTTCCAACTACTCACCACGGTTTTTTTTTTCGGAGGATTTACGATAGGTCATAGTCAGAAGAGGTGCTAACTCAGCAGCAAATTCTATAAGGAATCATATAGGGATTCCGTCGGACCCTGGAGCTTCGTTCAATTTTAACGATTTCAACTGTTTCTCAACACCACTGACACTAACACTTATTTCACTCATCTTTTCAATGGTACCAGAATTAAATGGGGGTAGATTTTCCGGGTTTTACTTTGTAAGGGAACGCTGCTAACACAATTAAGCATACCATATTTCGCTTTGCTACCTTCAAATTCAGTTCCTGACTCATTCGCTAGGGGCTGGAAAATAACTTTGGTGACACTAATAGCTTTTATATAGACCAGAATTTCTTTGGGTTTTGTGAAAGATCATTTGATAATATTCTGCTACGGTAGGCACTGAAGGCTTCACGCATTACCCACTTGGCAGCCAAATGAGTTTCGCTCATCATTTCTCTATCTGTAGTTCTATGCGTTCTTTTAAACTCATTACGCAGTAGTCTCTGTTTCTTCCGAATTTTCGTTACAGTGACTGTATACCGTAAACTGTTCTACTGGATACGTATCTATCCGTCGCGTGATGGCCCGATCTCTTTCAGACTTGAGCCACAGTTCCTCTGCATACTCCTGCCCTGTGCTGAAAATTTCAGGTTTCTGATTGGGACATCATACTACTGATCTTTTACCTAGTTTATTGAACATATGTACATTTCTGCTCGTTTTAGTTGCCCTTTGTACCTTGGTAATCACCTTTGCCTCAACCTCATTGTGGTCACCGAAACCACTTTTGATGTAGACATCCTCAAAGAGGTCACGTCTATATGTTGCCATTAGATCCAATATATTTCCATCATTAGTAGTGTGCCGAATTATCTGTTCTTGGGAGTTTCAGAGAAGGCATTTAGTAAAGTTTCACAAGATGTCTTACCACGCACAACACTAACAAAACTGTAACTTTACCAATGAATTGTTGGATGATTAAAGTCTCCACTGATGAGTACAGTATGATAGGGGAATTTACGTACAAGTGAACTGACGTTTTTTCGAAGGTTTTCGGTTACATTAGGAGATGAGTCTGGTGGGCGATATAGGGATCCAGTTATCATATTATGTCCACCTTTGACACTGAGTCTTACCCAAACAATCCCACATGCAGCTTCAGTTTCTGTCTCGTTGGATTTGAATTTCTTCTACAGCGACAAAGACACCACCGCCATTTCCCATTTGCCTATCCTTCCGATATACACTTAAATTTTACTACACTTAAATTTTACCCAAAAATCTCACTGCTATCAGTTTCAGATTTCAATCAGTGTTTTGTGCCTAGTATTATGTGAGCTGTATTGCTCTTTGGAAGTTCTTCGAAATCTGGCACATGTTACGAATGCTTTGGCAGTTAACCACAAGGATTTTAATACACTCACCTGTGAGAGGCATTCCCTTTGATCTTACACCGGTACTTCTGGGTTTTCTATAGCTATTGTTATCTGGATTGTATTGGATCGACTAAACTAAAAATCCCTTGTATGCACTCCACACACTGACAGCTACCTGAGTACTAGCCTCTCACGTGTTGTGCACGCCTGACCCATTTAATGGCACCCAACAATTCTCAGACCTATCGCTTAAGTACAGGTAGTCGTGGCCCATCTTGTCACAGAACTTTCAAAGTCTCTGGTTCAGTCCTTCCACTCGACTGAGAACTAAAGGGCCACTACCACTTCTGGGAACAAAGCTACGAATTGTGAACTTCACTGAAACGTCATGCACAAGGCTGATCTTCTCAACCTTCTCTGGCAGGCGCTGGAATGATCCAAGTATAGCGTCGGAGCCCAGAGGACAGGCATCATTGGTTCCAATGTGCACCACAATATGTACTTGCTTGCACCCTGTTCCCTCAATGGCTGCAGCAATAGCCTCTTTAGTATGTTGAATGAGGCTCCCAGGCATACACACTGAGTGCACTTGGTATCATTTCTTGTCTTTTGCTGCCATTTCCCTGAGGGACACCATCAATTTCCGTACGTTTGAACTGCCGATGATTAATAGATATCTACCCTTACGTGTTTGCCTCTCTTACACTGGACAAAACAGGTTTCCCAAAACAGGTGAATTGAGTCCCACAGGGACGCGCGCGATTAGCCGAGCGGTCTAGGGCGCTGCTGTCATGGACTATGCGGCTGGTCCTGGCGGAGGTTCGAGTCCTCCCTTAGGCGTGGGTGTGTGTGTTTGGCCTTAGGATAATTTAGGTTAAGTAGTGTGTACGCTTAGGGACTGATGACCTTAGCAGTTAAGTTCTATAAGATTTCACACACATTTGAACATTTGAGTCCCACTGGCTCAGTTGTAGTTTCAGTGAAAGAGTACCCTCGAACTTGTTGCTCCCTGGTCCCCAGCCACCCTGTACAGCATACCTAGATCTATCACTGAAACGCCAAGTGGCTGAGTAATTACAGATCCCGTACTTTCTGCAGAGGAGACAGGATCAACAGGAGATGATAGTACTTGAGATACATTTGGTACTGGTACCACAGGATCTCCAGAGATCTTCAATTAAAAAAAAAAAAAAAAAAAAAAAAAAACCGGAAAGCAGTCAGGGCGATTTCCAGCTGCCTACGAACATCAACAAACGCATTCCGTGTTTGAGAACAGCATTAACAATGGGCCTGCATTTTGGCTGGTGCAGTGTGTTACAGGACAGTGAACAAATAACTTTAAACTAATCACATGAATGGGTGGTGGATGCACAGATGCGTTCGACCTTCTGCAAGAATCTCAAAGTGACAGGCATGGAGGATACGGACAGGAACTGCAGATAAATGGTTCTAGGTGGGAATGTCAATCGGTTGACATGTTTGCCAAGATAGTCCGCGTAATTTCGATAAACATTGTGTCCAGGTGGCGCAGTTTTTAACGCAACTGCCTATTAACCGGAAGATCCCAGGACTGAATCCTGGTCTGGCACACATTTTCACTCGTTGCCGCTGATTGCGCATGAAGTCCCGATGCAGCTGACATCGATAGTTCGTTCCCTTTTCTTTCCTTTCTCCTCACTCCATCTTTAATAGACCTAACTTTAAACAAAGCCTGCTGATTATATTCTATATCTGTTGCGCTAAAAAAAAATACAAATTCCCTATAAAAACTGAAGCAAATACACAAAACGAGTTTCTTTTGAGGCAACAGAAGAACCTGTGTTAAAAGTTACTAATTTCCTAAAACTTTTTGAAGTTAATTATAGTTATTAGCAGACTCTAAAGCAGAGTGTAATTGCAATAAATATAGATAATATGCACTCTCCTTTACGAGGAAACTAGGCGTAACAAAATATGTTACAATATATGCTACGATAACTAAATAAGAAATCCCATTTACTAGAAAGTAGATTATGCGCAGAGCAATGGTAACTTCCGAAATTCTCAAAAATGTACCTTTATTTGGTTGATGTACAACGAAATTCAGGTTGATCTATTCTTTGGCAATCACTGTGAATCACAAACACTGATTTTCTACGAAATAAGTTAGAAAAAAACACTTGTAGCGGTAACTTAGAAAATATAGTTTTGTAAACGACCGAAAATTCTCAAAAATAATGCATTTCTCATGCAGTTATACAATGACATTAGGGAACGATTGTTTTTAACGAGAATAGGCCTATTGTCCCCAATTGTTTTTTAAAAGAGCACAAATAAGTTGAAGACTACAATTGATGATGACAGTAGGAGTTAATTGCGGCAATCGCGATATTTCGAAATTCCGCAATACATCATAATGCAAATGGGCATTGATACAATCAGTGAAAGATAATGTAGAAACCATGCGAACAGTGTAATATACGAATCTAGAATTTCAAGTCGGCACGTAAACAGTGGTGGTGCAAACTAATCAAGAAGACTGTATATTTCCACACATTACCATGCCGTTAAACGTTTTGTTCTATAATAATTCATTCTTTAGAAATAACGATTCTATACAGTGCAAAAGTGAGCAGTTCCAGTAATATATAGTTCTAGTCTAATGCCATCTTGTGGGCTCATTTCATTCACTTCAGAAGATTAGATACATCTCCACCGTAGATACAGTTTTTAATAAAATTTATTATAAATAATTCATCAGGTTTCAAGGCAGTGGTAATGTTCCCAAATACTAGAGGAAAAACTCACCTTCGGTACTTTTCATTAAATCTGTCTGGAGCTCCAAATGCAGTTCATTACGTGACTGTACAATTATTAGGTCTTTTATCCAATAAGATAAATGTCTGTCTGACTGCAATCCAAATCGTAAAACTAAGCTGAAATATTTTCTTCCGGGTGACTCTGTCCATTTCGCAGTCTAATTTCTGACTGGAAACTAATGATATATGTAATGTGGGACACTAACAAGTTTAGTTTTGTTGCTGAATTTCAATGTATGGGACACTAGTTGTTCGTCCACTATAGCAAGCTAACAGGGTTAATGTCGTTATCGTATTTAAGGACGTATAAGTGGACAGCATATAGCCATTCATAGAAATAGCTGACTAACTGACTGAATTACCTGAAAATATCCAAATTCCACTTCATTACCACACAAATATTGTAAAATATCTATACAAGCAAGAATTACCTATGTAAAAAGTTCTCAAGAACTTCACAAAAAGTAAAAACTGAATTTGTTTATTTAGAAAATTAAAAACGCTGCCCAACCACATGGTTTCACTTCGTGAGGCGTGAAGGAATTCCGTCACTGCATTTGCAGTAAGTGCGGCGTTTCCTAGCGGGCCTAGTTCTCCGCCTCTAAAGCTCCTGACACGAACGAGATCTGAGGCTCTTAACTCTTCTCCTCTCCTCATCCGTCCTTAAAGTTTAGCTTGTTGCCGTCTCGTCTGTCACACAAAAGCAGGAACCTAGAATTGCCGGAGGGCACAGGTAGTGGATTGTACAATCACGATAACGAGCAAAGTTATTACTAGGAGTGAGAGATGTAACGGAAACTTTCCTTACTCCTTTTGTGCAGTTCCACATTAATTAAAGAGTGTTGGGGAAAAGCGACAGACGTGCACTGAAGGTCCCACTCAGTGAAAGACGAGGTGTAGGTAGGTGCTGCCCTTTGAGCTGTCGATATGCCACAAGTCTTACGCCTCTAATAAGAGTCAGGCGGGGAAGATGAGATGAACGGAACAGATGTTATCTTGACAAGAAGCTAAGAGATGACCGTCAAAAATAACATGTGGGCCGTATAGTATAGTCGAATTAAATCAGGATACGCTGGGGGAATCAGAAAAGAAAACAACACAACAAAAGTAGTAGAGGAGTTTTGCCTTTTGGACAGCAGACAACCGACGATGTCCGAAGTAGATAAGACAGAAATGCACACTATTAAAAGCAAAAAAAGCGTTTCGGAAAAAGGGAAATATATTAACAGCTCAAATTCGTGTTGGCTATTACGAATATCTAATACAAATTTAGGTTATGAAGCGTAGTCTTGTTTGTAAATGGCACGTAGACGATAAAGGGTACAGACAAGAAGAGAATTAAAGGTTCTGAAGTGTGGTATTAGGGAAGGCTTCTGAAAATTAGATGGATAGATCAGGTAGTAAGTGAAAATGTAGTGAATCGAATTGATGAAAACAGAAATTTTGGTTCCCAAATAGCACCTTCTCTAAAAGAAGGAACAGGCTGGAGGGACACCCTGAGGCGAGAAGGAATCATAAATTTGGTAATGAAGGTATGCATTCGGAAGTTAAAACTGTAGAGCAGACCCTGCAGTAAAAGAGTGGATGTAGGTCGCAGCAGTAATGCAGAGATGAAGAGCTTTCCATAGGATGGATTATCAAGGGGACCTGCATCAAACCAGTCAAACCAGTCGCCGGTTGAAAGTCACAACAGCAACAACAAATGTTACAGTACCATGGGATGGGCACACTGACCAAGAGCATTCAGAAATGCACCAGATGAACCACCACGCTTAATATCCAAATCCAATGGGCAGGTCCCCCTCACCGCCTGGTGTGTACTGCCTCATTTGAACATAAACGTGCGTGTTAATCAATACTGTCTGTCTACTTGTCTTTTAATACGTTTATCTCCAAAACTAGTTGTTGAATTTCCGTAGGATTTTCGCAGGTAACTTGGGCATAGTTCGGGGTGCAGAAGAGCCATTAGTTAAACAAAACTGGGTTACGAAGAAAAGATATCGTAATTTAAAGTTCTACTAAAATTTTCTGGTTTGCCTATCTGAATACAATAATCTCTAAAGTTACTAGACGGATTTTTATGGGGTTTTAGCTGGCAACCTCAGCGTGTCTACGGATGCCGTATAGGCTATATTTAATTGAAATCGGATCACGAAAAGTAAAGATGTTCATGCATATAACAAAAATGTGTGTATGTATATGTATTCGTCCCCCGTCTCCTATGAAACAATTAGACAGATTTTTACCAAACTGGATACACATATCACTTACTGTCTGAAAATAACCACTATGCGGATGAGAAGCACCTAGGTATCAAAGGGACGGGGGTGGGGGTCAAAGAGAAGTGTAGGACACGACGCGCGAATACCCAGTTTTTATTCATCCAGTATTTGATGACGAGAGCACTTAGTGACTTGCAGCAAACCTTACACATAATATCAAACCCTTACGAAACATTTTCTCGCTGATACTTGCCACATAATGATGAAAGGAAAGAAAGTTAATCTCTTACTACATTTTCGCTATTCTTTTTTCCATCAGGAATGACGTTGTAGTTTATAACTTCTTTACTATTAAATGTCTTCGCGATACATTTTGCAGACAGTTTTCAAATATACGACTGAATGTACCTCTTATTATTTATTTAACGTATGGCTAATACAGACATATCATGAAATTAAATTACATATACCTATGTACATATTGACACACAAGAAACTTAAGTTAGTCTTTACAACTGAATATCCAGTCCTTCAATCCAGCGCACTGCATCTGGAGTTGCTAGCAGGAAGTCCTCTTTGGCGCCGTGATAGGCTCGAATCCTGCATTCACTGACAATGAGGTGAACAGTCTGGTATGGAGCCCCGCAACCACAGGCTGTATCAGGCAGCTTCTTCCACTTAAAGAGAGCACCCCTGCATCAGCCATGGCCGGTACGGATTCTGTTGAGAGTGGTCCAGGCCCTGCGTGGTAAGTCGAATCCACTTGTAAGTTTAGCACCTGAGAAGATGTTATGCAGGTGCACATCTGTCACTGATTCCCATCGACATTTCCATTCTTCAAGAGGTTTGAAATCCTTAGCAACCATGTCAGCAGCATCGCACAGAGTTGGATGGCGTGATTTCAGTCTCTTATGATTTAAAAGTGGCAAATCGCTTCGCACGTGTAGGTTAGAATTCCTGCAGATCTTGTTGAATTCTCTCATAAGAGCAGTACATCTGCGTAGATCGGGAAGCATTATAATGTACCTCTAAAATTATATCTATGAACGATATATAGATAAGGCGATACGACGTCATAAACACTGAGATGCGTGAAAAAACTGTCGCATCATGCATGACGTTTAAATTTATTATTACACCCTTCTAACCGACTTAGATGACATTTGATAAGGAGATAGCTTGAACTTCGAGGAAGGACGTAGGATATTTTAGAAAATGTCTAAAATTATTTAGAATTTCTAAATTCTTCGTGTGCCATTCCTGTTTACGTAGATGTATCTGAATATTCATCTCTAACGTTGTGTAATCACACAACGGCTGTCTACTGTTTATTTTTCAAGAATGCACAACTTCAGCTGCGGGTGCCCACATTACAAAATACGTACCTAGTTTGTGCAATTTTTCTATTCAATTTTATATAAATAAATTAATAAAACATTTTCGATTCTCTAATTATTGTACCCATTTAGAATCTATTCCCAAGATATTCACGTAAAGTGGAAAAGTTGAGGAAAGCTGTAGCAGAAGAAAGTTTTTCATTATTCCGTGAATCATTGTCGAGGAGAGTAGAGCACTTTTAACGTCAGTGTATTATACACTGTAATATTATGTACAAAAATTCGTCTCTATTGGATAAGTACGGCCTAGAAGAAGTGGACGGTACGAGCTACGAACCACTGAACTCCTGATGTTGACCACTGCCGCCGATCACACCAGTACTGCACCTCTACGATACATTTGTCGAGCACTAAGCATACACACTCCTCAAACTGTATTTTTCGCGAACTGTTCTATTTTTCTAACGAGGTTCCTCTGTGTGTTTCTTCTTGCCTTACTGTGTTGTAGTTTAGACTTCGTGTCTCTAGTCTTGGGCTGTTGATGTGTTACCAGAATGAGATTTTCACTCTGCAGCGGAGTGTGCGCTGATATGAAACTTCCTGGCAGATTAAAACTGTGTGCCCGACCGAGACTCGAACTCGGGACCTTTGCCTTTCGCGGGCAAGTTTGGAAGGTAGGAGACGGATACTGGCAGAAGTGAAGCTGTGAGTACCGGACGTGAGTCGTGCTTCGGTAGCTCAATGGTAGAGCACTTGCCCGCGAAAGGCAAAGGTCCCGAGTTCGAGTCTCGGTCGGGCACACAGTGTTGATGTGTTAGCCTTAATAAATTGGACTGTCATTTCTTTTCGACTTCCTCTCTGTTTCTCTTCGCTCTCAGCTGTAGCAGCTGCCAGTAGGTTTGTCCAGAGTTTTGTCTGCAGTTAATATGCTCTCTGTCCCGAGGCACAAATTTTCAGGTTCAGCGAAAATCGAATCTTTTCGTAGAAGGTACGAGTGGTGGTCTGGAATTTCTGATTGAGCCGGTGAACTCTGCCAACCGGTGTATCTCCTTGAACGCGAAGTCTAGAGCCGATGTAGGGCAAGGTCATTCCGTGTTCTTGGATGCACTGAAGGCTTCCAATATGTGACTTGGCCGTATTCCAGTGCGGTTCGGAGTTGCGACTGGCACAGCATGACACACAGGTGTGTTGGTAGAACCGACGCTGGATGGAGCCCTCTTATGCGGTCTGCCGCTTTCTGCCGCAGATCGTCGACATGACCGCCCACCAGTGCTCATTCTCTCTCTCTCTGGTAACGTCCAATTGCATCCTAATGTATACTTAGTTCAATAACATCCCGGTTTTATGATGAAACTGGACGCCTACAACTAAGGTTTTGTACATTAACGCTTGTGAAAACTGCAGCACATGTGACTGAAATGAACTTTATATCACACAATTGATACCGCTACATGACAATGCATAGATGACTGACAGTCATAAACTGAACTGGCTTACAGGTAGAGGGCAACACGTATGTAGAACCGGTGCCAGTGGGACTCATGCACACGTCACTGTCGTAGAAGCATGTCCAACATGAGCGGGACTATCGTGAATGACAAACCTCGTGTTTGTAATTTATTTAATTTCTTTTTAATGCCTGAGCTCAGCATAACACTGAACTCTTTGGTTACACAAGAGTTGAAACTTGTCATTAGGCAAGCACATCGCATGTCTAAATCCTTAATCACTTATTCTGGTGCAGTCTTCGAGCTTCAGATCCAATGAGGGCACTGCCTTCGGATGCCATAATTTTCATTAACGTTAGTGTGAGTTTTCTTCTTTATTCCAGCCATATCTAAAACTTGAGCTCTCAAGTACTTACGATCTGGAACTTCCGATGGACCTGTAGACTTTGGAGTTGTCTCACTTTTGACACAGGTGCCTTTGCGGGAGAATTTACAGTCTGTTAGTAGCAAGTCGGTAGAGAAACGTGCTTCGGCTTTTTAGATATATATCTATTTTTTCATTTAAAAATCAATATTCTGACAGTGTGATTACGGGGAACTTTCTGTCGCCTGTAATTACGAAGACATCTGCGCCATTATGTCTATTGTGCATCTTAATCTCCTCCATCGTAAGATTTAATTCAGTTTGGTGGTGTAGAGATATATCCGTTCTGTTTATATAAGTGCATAGAAAAGAAGATGCATCGTTGGTCATTATGTTTTCTGACAGCGCACGCACCGATCTTTATCTTTAGAAAATTAGCTGTCATCATCGTCCTCAGCGTGGCATTCCGGGGACGCTTGTACACAATCCTGAGGCCACTTCAGGTCCAAAATATTTACAATATGGGCTCAGCCACCTACGGACCACTTTCCATGACGATGTACTGGATAAAAATCATCGGTAAGACTGGTCTTCTTGCCCTGGGTACACAGTCTTCAGTATTCCTAGAAATATCAAGACTGAATGTGCCTTCGCCCTTTCGCACCTTTTACGACACTTGAACGAATTAACCCACAATGATAGACGTCAGTGTACTCGAGAACTGACAGATGTGATGGAATGTAATCATTCCAACATATATTACTAGGTCTCTGTTATTTGTATCTGTTTTGTTTATTAAAGTAATTGGAGCACGGTATGAACTTACGCACCAACCCTATATATGCATAAAAATTTATAGCTATTGGTTGCATTATGTAACACGATTTTAACTGTAATTTTTAAAATGTGATCTACAACTGCTTTTTCATATTTACGCATGTTTTTTTTTAATTGTCAATGCAGGTATCGGAAATGTGGTTCGCTACTAAATTTAGTTCTTTGATGAAAATCGATTCATTCCTATACACGAGGGTAAGTCAGTAAGTATTTGCAATGTTGCTTTAGTTGTCTTTATGGTGGCTTTAGGCCTCAGTGAGTTCGCCAACCGCCGGGTGGCACTGTTGCCTTCGTTTATGGTAGGTTGTACCGTTATCAGAACTGTACGCTTTGTTGTTGTGACGTAAAGATGGTTGAGCCAGCCCCTGTTGGCACCATACAAGAAGTTCTGTAATCTGTTTTTTCTTTTTTTATGGTCTGAAGATTTACTGGGAGCAGCAATTAATTTGTGTCTTTCAGTACAGTTCTGGATCTATATTTCGTCACAGCGAAGTATTTAACGGTGGAGTGAACAATTCAAAAGTGGTCGAACGAGCGCGAAGAACGAGGAAAGATCGGGACGTAACCTACAGTCACAATTGGCGCCAATACTGGACAAGTCTGTCCGTTGATTCTAAATAAAAGACGAGTGACTGTTGATGATGGAGATTAGTCATGGTTTTGCATGTGAAATCATGCATAGTAGGCTTAAGCCTCCCAAGGTCTGTGAAAGATGAATTCCAAAACAACTAGGTGAAGAGCACAAGCGTAACCATGTGAAAACCTGTCAGCACCTATTGGACCCTCATGTTAAGGATTCTGAAACTGGAGATGGTCCACTTAAAGTTGTTTTAAGAGGCCGTAGATTCATCTCCGATCAGCAAGTAGAGGAAGCGGTGTATATGTGGCTTTCTGTGCAACAAAAAACCTGTCTTTAAGACGGTATCGGAAAGCTTGTGCAACGGAGCACAAGATGAATTGAAAAGTAATGTGACTACGCTGAAAATTATATCAATAAAAATTGTGTACTGTTGTACTGTTTTAAAAATTGATTGAATATATTTATTGACTTAACCTCGTAGATATAGACGTACATGTACGCACTTGTACTAGCTCCGCTGTATCTAGGTACCGCTTGAAAATGAATCATTGCTCGAAATCGTTAGAAATAAATAAATACATATTATAAAAATTTATGTGTGTGTGTGTGTGTGTGTGTATGCTCCACATCTCCTCCTAAACCATTGTACTGATTTCAGCCAAACTTGGTACACGTATCATCACTGTCCCACAACAATCGCTGTGGGAATAAGAACCACCCACCTATCATCGTTTAGGAGATATCATGTCGTAAACTATGAAATGCGTGAGAAACTGCCGCATCATGCGTGACGTTTAAATTTATTAATTTTGTGCTACTAACTCTATGCACAATAAATTTCGCAGCCTGTATACACATAGGCTGCTGACTGAGCCTGCAAGATTACTCCATGGTACCGCACATAGTTCAAAGCATATGACATCATAAACATTGACAAGCGCGAAAAACTGCCGATTTGTGCAAGACTTTTAAGTTTATTTCTTATTTGCTAATAATTCGATTCGGAACATATTTTACAGACAGTATCCACATATGCTGCTGAATGTACCTACAAAATTATATCTTTGTATGACACATAGGCAGGGAGATATGTCGTGATAAACACTGAGATGCGTGAAAAAATTTACCATCGTGGATAATTTTGTAGTACATTTATTTTTACTACTAAGATTCTCTTATAGTCGAGTCAGTTTAAGAAAATACCTGACACGTGGCAGCACTTTTGACAGCTTTCAACTACGAAGAGCAACGGTTCTCTATAGAGCTACGAAGAGACGTACTTATACATTTGTACATTATGCATATTTGTTTGTACTACTGTTTCATAATGTAAAGGTTGTTTTCCTGAGAGCATGGAAATGAATTTTATTCGATATTACGCTACAAACACAGATTATTTTTTTCCGTTTATAAAAGTAAATTGGCAAAACAAATACACAGGCAGCGCCCGTTTTGTCAGTTAGTAAATTATAAACATTACCGCAGGTACTGATTGACTCACCCTCGTAGACGTAGATATATGAACTTACAGTGGCTTGATGGTATCTAGATACCGCTTGAGAATGAGTCATTGCTCGAAACAGTTAGCAATAAATAAAAAGACAATAAAGTAGGTCTGGTTGGTTAATATTATAGCTGTATGCGTGTCGTACAATTTGTTGGGACTGCAGAATAACGTCCGCAATAAATAAATGTTGTTGTTGTTGTTGTGGTCTTCAGTCCAGAGACTGGTTTGATGCAGCTCTCCATGTTACTCTATCCTGTCCAAGCTTCTTCGGCTCCGAGTAACTGCTGCAACCTACATCATTCTGAAGCTGCTTAGTGTATTGATCTCTTGGTCTACCTCAACGACTTTATCCTCCACGATTCCCGCAGTACTAAATTGGTGATCCCCTGATGCCTCAGAACGTGTTCTACCATCCGGTCCCTTCTTTTAGTCAGGTTGTGCCACAATTTCCTCTTCTCTCTAATTTTATTCTGTATTTCCTCATTAGTTACGTGATCCACCCATCTAATCTTGAGCATTCTTTTGTAGCCTCACATTTCGAAAGCTTCTATTCTCTTCTTGTCTAAACTATTTATCGTCCATGTTTCACTTCCATACGTGGCTACACTCCATACAAATACTTTCAGAAATGACTTCCTGACACTTAAATCTATACTCGATGTTAACAAATTTCTCTTCAACTTAATTCGACTACATTCCATTATCCTCGTTTTGCTTTTTTTTATGTTCATCTTATATCCTTCTTTCAATACACTGTCCATTCCCTTCAACTGCTCTTCCAAGTCCTTTGCTGTCTCTGACAAAATTACAATGTCATTGACAAACCTCAAAGTTTTTATTTCTTCTCCATGGATTTTAATTCCTACTCTGAACTTTTCTTTTGTTTCCTTTACTGCTTGCTCAACATACAGATTGAATAGCATCGGGGAGAGGCTACAACCCTGTCTCACTCCCTTCCCAACCACTGCTTCCCTTTCATGTCCCTCTACTCTTATAACTGCCATCTGGTTTCTGCACAAATTGTAAATAGCCTTTCGCTCCCTGTATTTTACCCCTGCCACCTTCGGAATTTTAAAGAATATTTCAGTCAACATTCCTCCAAGTCTACAAATGCTAGTAACGTAGGTTTGCCTTTCCTTAATCTATCTTCTAAGATAAGTCGTAGGGTCAGTACTGCCTCATTTGTTCCAACATTTCTACGGAATCCAAACTGATCTTCATTGATTTCGGCTTCTACCACTTTTTCCATTCGTGTGTAAAGAATTCGTGTTATTATTTTGCAACCGTGACTTATTAACTGCTAGTTCGATAATTTTCGTGCTTGTCGATACCTAATTTCTTTGGATTGGAATATCCCTTGTGAGATATGCTTCTACCTCCTTCTATTTGTCCTCTAGCCATCCTTGCTTGGCCATTTTGCGCTTCTTGTCAATCTCACTTTTGATACGCTTGTATTCCTTTTCGTCTGCTTCATTTACTGCATTTTTGTATTTTCTCCTTTCATCAATTAAATTCAATATGTCTTCTGTTACCCAGGAATTTCTACTAGCCCTCGTCTTTTTATCTATTTGATCCTCTGCGGCCTCACTATTTCATCTCTTAAAGGTGCCCAATCTTCTTCTACGGTATTTCTTTCCCCTATATTTTTTAATCGTTATCTAAAGCTTCCTCTGAAACTCTCTACAACCTCTGGTTCTTTCAGTTTTAATCTAAAGTTCATAACCAATAGATTGTGGTCAGACTTCACGTTTGCCACTGGAAATATCTTAAAATTTAAAACCTAGTTTCTAAATCTCAGTCCTACCATTATATAATCTACCTGAAATCTTTCAGTGTCTCCAGGCCTCTTCCACGTATATAACATTCTTTCACGATTCCTAACGCAAGTGTTAGCGATGATTAAGTTATGCTCTACGCAAAATTCTACCAGGCGATTTTCTCTTTCATTCCTTATCCCCAGTCCATATTCGCCTACTACTTTTCCTTCTATTTCTTTCGCTACCATCGAATTACAGTCTCCCATAACTATTAAATTTTCGTCTCCCTACACTATCTGAATAATGTCTTGAATCTCTTCGTCATCTGCGGAGCTAGTTGGCATATAAACTTATACTACTGTGGTAGGGGTGTGGGCTTTGTGTCTATCGTGGCTACAACAAAGTGTTTATTATTGTTCTTAATACTGGTTAACAATCACACTTACATTCATCTTGATTACCTTCTAATACTGCTCTGATAATACAGCTACATGGGACCATGTTTTGGCAGATAATTTTCTACTGAATTCCTCACTTGGTCCAGTTGGAAATGCATGTCACAGTTTTTGATACCTTCCGACAAGTACCTCACCGATCACTTAATCAGTGACTAAAAAGCAGCAATATGAGGTATAGGATATTAGTTGGGCGCTACTATAACTCATTTATTGCCCAAAGATGAGTGCGCAGAACATTAGGAGTGGCGATCTTCTCAGATGAAATCTGGACCAACAGGTCTCTGGCGTGCTCTACATGAAAACCCTGAAGCGGAAGAGAACAAAACAAGAGCATGTTATACTTCCCATATACCGGCAACATCACGTCAAGGATTGGAAAATTGTGAGAAAGTACCAAGAGAAACAAGAACAGTCGACTCTCGATAATCTGACTCTCGATGATTTGAAACCCTCAGTAATCTAAAAAAAAAAATCTCAATCCTTTGAAAAATACTCCATAAATTGAAAATAATCGGTGTGTTTTGTTCCCCTCGGTAATTTGAAGTTGTAGCCGTGAGGCTATCTCGCCAATACTTTATAGTTATTTTATGTTTCTGAGCAACAGTCATACAACAATGTTTAAATGAATACACTGTCATTTGACAGTATTGTTCTTTATTTAATTACGACGTAGGTTACGGCCTTTTAAGCCATTTTCATGTGATTGGTTCAAATGACTTTGAGCACTATGGGACTTAACATCTGTGGTCATCAGTCCCCTAGAACATAGAACTACTTAAACCTAACTAACCTAAGGACATCACACACATCCATGCCCGAAGCAGGATTCGAACCTGCGACCGTAGCAGTCACGCGGTTCCGGACTGAAGCGCCTAGAACAGCTTGGCCACCGCGGCCGGCTCAAGTGATTGAGTTTATGTCAGTGACGTATTACATAAACTCAATCACTTGAAAATGGCATAAAAAGCCGGAACCTCTATCGTAATTAAATCAACTACAATACAGTCAAATGACAATTTGTTCTTTTAAAAAACTTTATAATTTAAAGTCACGATTCCCGCACGCTCAATACTTTGAAGTGCTCTATTCCTGTGATTCTCATTGAAGTTCCGTACTTCTGTGGCCGTTAATACAGGCTCAGACCACCTGTCGTTTGTTTCCCTCCCATTTTCAGTCTGCTTTCCTACTGTGCATCTGTCAGTCCATGTTTCTCGAAACTGTGGAACGCCATGAGTGCTGAACGGAACAAGTCTCTTTAGTAAATGATAAAAAGCTCTTTATTGAAACTTTGGAGAATATAATTTCAAAACAAATATTGTGAAACAGTTCCCTATTTTACAGTCTAAATGGTCGATGATTTTTAATAAATAAGAATCCTGTCGACGAATGTGACTCAGGCACAGGAAGAAAAGATCGCGTCAGGGCGAACTTCCCCGTCTTGAGGAGAGCTTGCTCAAGAGGATAAAGCAATATAGAGGACAAAATATTTCCGTGGGTTGTTTCAAGTCGAAGGTCTCTCAGGATTGATGGACTTGCGGCAAGTGAGAGATGGCTCTCAAATTTAAAAAAAAAACGTCACGCCATCGTTAAAAAACCTACGGAGAGAGTGCCAGCTTTGATAATTCCCTTTGTATTGAATGGATTGATGATCTGAGACAACTTCTGAATGGCTACAACCCACGCAAGATATTCATCACAGACGAAACTGGAGCCGGCTTCTGTGGCCGAGCGGTTCCAAGCGCTTCAGTCTGGAACCGCGCGATCATTCAAAGATGAAAAGTGTCCTGTAACATAGACGGATCTCAGAAAGTGAGTAACAAGAAATCTGCGAAACTACGCTATTTCGAGGGAATAAAATGGCTTCCTCCAACTCATCACTCAAACAAAAAGTCATAGATCCTGTCAGAATTGTTTCATGAATGAGTGACCTGTGTTGAAAGTGATATGAAAAAGTAGAAATGTCGAATTTTACTGTTTTTGGACAACTGCACCGTATACAACAAACCACCACCACTAGATCAAGTAAAATTATTTTTTTCCCACACAGCAAGACATCAAGATTGCAACCATTGGACCAGGACATAGTACAAAATTTTAAAACTCTCTGGCGGAGAAAAATTGTTTCACTTGTGCTGGATAGCACTGGAAAAGGTGAAAAGATGACCATAACAGTTTTGACCGCTATAACCAATATTGATAAGGATGTAAAAATGTCAACCCTACCACTGTTTAGAACTGTCTCTGACAATGAGGTTTTGTAACGCAAAGAGAAAGCGTGGAACAGCCGTCAGTGTCGCGAGAGTGAACGAATTCTGTCCCGCAAGTCTCACGGTGGACATTGCTCTCTCTCGAAAGAAAACTACCGACTATTTTCCAAAATGACGTGTAACGTATTCATTGATATGTTTTCACATACATGAAAAACACATACACTTATTTAATTTTGACACACACACACGCACAAAATGTGTGCGTCTGTGTGTATTATTTTCATATTATTAAAATAAGGACGGATGTACACATGTACGAAGTACATTTTACTGTCAATCAAACTCTCGTTACTCTTGGTAATTTAAACTTTTCCCCTGGTCCCTTGAGTTTAAAGTTATCAAGTGTCGACCGTATACATCTTTCGCCTACAAAATACATAGGTATTTGCTTCTTTCAGGTACGGCGCTCGCTTGCGAAAAGCTTTATAGGAATTGGTGAAATGTATTCGCTCATAAATAATCACACTAGGTATTGTTATCAGTTCAATGGAGGCGTAAATGGTGTAATCTTACGTCATCATCCAGACGTGAAGAGAAGAAAAATTACACAAAAGCTGGGAATATTCTAAATGAAAATTTCAACAGAATGGATGCTAGTTTGTTTAACTACACAGAAATCAGAAGGAAATTGTTATAAAATAAAAAATAAAAAATACGTTATTATTTACGTCGAATGATATGTCAAAGATATTCGTGTGAGCATAAAATATAGATGCAACCTTTGTCCAAATGCATGTCATCTTTGTACTGCTAGTTTAAGAGTATGCTTTCGAAAAAGATTGATTAGAATTCATCTTTTATGCTTTCATTTCATAAGTAATGTGATGCTTCTGTGATTTTCCGTCTCAACAGAAATTCAGTGAGTGGTAAGTACTCTAATAACTAGATAGTCAATTACATCCAAAATTTTCTCTTGCATAAAGAGACATGGTGTAGGGGTGTTAAGCAAACTGAAACTACACTTATAGTGCACGTTTACATCTCTGTTACCATAAGAATCAAAAAAGCCTTCGGAAAAGAATGCGAAATCTAGAATAGCTTCATTCCTCACATAGACTAAATTGTTGTTAGCATTATTTTTGGAAATCGTGGAAATCATTCGACGCGGTACAAGTACACCTACGGTGTCAACAATTTTTAAGTGAGTTGCTGCTCAGTAGTTAAAACTTCCGGGCTGAGAGGCCGTGGTCGAACAGTAGAACTTCTTCTCCCTGACGTTTCGTTGCCAGCTGCGGACAACATCTTCCGAGGCGAGTCTACGACTGGCTACCAAGCCGCGGAGGTCCTGTATATATAGAGCGGGTAGAGGGCACCACCACTCGTTCACCGGAACCATAGTAAACAAAGATACAACATCCGGTGAACGAAACTCTGGCTTACATATCTGACATATTTCCTACTGATATAGTAGCCTTGTTCCGGCACTGCCTATCTACGACTTATTTCCAGTATAATAATGAGTTCTATGAACAAATTGATGGAGTGGCTATGGGTAGCCCCCTAAGTCCAGTCGCTGCTAATATTTTTATGGAATTTTTTGAGCAACAGGCACTTCAGTCAGCCAGAAAAAGTCCTTTGAAGTGGTATCGGTATGTGGACGATACTTTTGTGATATGGAATCACGGAGAAGAGCAACTGAACGAATTTCTGAAGCATTTGAACAGCATTAATTCAAAAATTCAATTTACCATGGAGACAGAGAGTAATGGACAGATTAATTTTCTGGACGTTTCAGTAATTAAACGAGCAGATGGTACTCTTGGTCACAAAGTATACAGAAAAGATACGCATACCGACCGTTATCTTCATAAGAGTTCAAATCATCACCCCAGGCAGAAGAGAGGTGTCATCAAAACACTGGTGGACAGGGCCAATAGAATTTGTGAGCCAGCGTATTTACAAGAGGAACTAAATCATTTGCGGACAGTTTTTCGGAAAAATGTATATACTGATAAGGAGATAGATCGTGCACTCCACCCTAGAAAGAAAATGTCCGAAAACATGCAAAAACAACAACCTTCAGCAGGGAAAGTTTTTCTTCCTTACATCCATAATATTACGGACCGTATCGGAAAAGTGCTAGCCAAGTTTAGAATTGAAACAATCTACAGACCAACTAAGAAGATTAGTGAATGTTTAAGATCGGCGAAGGATGCACGACACCCTTTAGCTACTCCGGGTGTTTACAAAATTCCGTGCAGTTGTGGGAAAGTTTACATTGGAACAACTAGAAGAAGTATCAATACTCGCCTGACTGAACACAAGAGGAACTGCCGATTGGGACACACGGATAAGTCAGCTGTAGCAGAACATGTTTTCGAAGACGGAGACCATGAGATAAAATTTAGCGAGACAAGCGTGCTAGCTAAGACATCGCATTATCATGCACGTATGTATAGAGAGGCGATAGAGATTTTTAAACACCACAATAATTTTAACAAGAAAGAAGAAGGTTTGAAGTTAGATAAAATATGGCGATCAACCTTGCATCAAAGATGTGACAATCGATTACCTTCGATCGAGAGTAATGACGCCAGTCAGAGATAGTTTTACTGTTGACATCACGTGACGAGTGGTGGTACCCTCTACCCGCTCTATATATACAGGACCTCCGCGGCTTGGTAGCCAGTCGTAGACTCGCCTCGGAAGATGTTGTCCGCAGCTGGCAACGAAACGTCAGGGAGAAGAAGTTCTACTGTTCGACCACGGCCTCTCAGCCCGGAAGTTTTAACTACTGACGATGCCGGCCGTGAAAGCCTACACGCTATGATTAGTTGCTGCTGTTGGTAACAGGAAGTCAAGACGACAGAACATGAGTGGGATGTTGAGAGCAATGAGAGTGTCATTCTTCATGGTTTTTGCATCGTAAATAATGTTAGTTGATTTTTCTTTTTCTTGTAGTAATTTATGTTTTGATGTAATCAGTAAGCGGCGTAAAGAAAATGTCAAAAAGTGTACATGCTTGGAGGGAAGGGCCAAATATGTCCGAGAACTAATAAACTAATACGAGGAATCTAGATTCACTTATCACCTAATGGTACATTTGCAATGTGTGCGGCTTTTTCGCGGCATGACAATGTGCGACGTCGGAAGAGCACTTGTACGTAAATATCTGTGCTTTAAGGTTCCTACCTAAACCACGCATTCGCAAACCATGGCATATTCGTAAAAAACCAGCAAAGTATTTTTGACATGGAAGACTGTGAATATGATTTCTGCTCGTTTTAATCTCAGTAATTTGAATTAAGCTCTCAGGTTCCCGCCTAGCCACACCTTCGTAAATTATCTCATATTCGTAAAAAAAGCTAATATTTTTGCCAAGCAAGATTGTTCATTCAACATGTGCACGCAAAGCAACGTGGATATTAGCATGCCGCAAAAAAATACGCCGACACCGAATGTGCGCTTATACGAAATACGATCCTTTCACAATAATAGAGGAAAGGTAAAATGCGTTTAGAAATGTTCCGCAACGATATTTATAATGTTGGTTGTCAGAAACATTTAGCTGTAGTTCTTAGACATGTCATAATTAACGACGTTACACATACGACGCATACTAATAATATCAAATCTTAAATTTGTACGAGTGAATGAAAACATCATCTAACTTTTTTGACGAAGCGAAAGAAATGAATATCGACATTCTAATTAACTATCAACATCCGACTCATAATTGGTCGTGTGGATTTCCCGTGGTTCATCGCACCGTTACCAACAACTGGACGTCACGTAAAAACTGCCGACACCATAGTTGCACTTTAATCTCCGACGCAACATGAGCATGCATGTATGAACTACCTGACTCTCAAGCATGTCTCTTGAGAATAATAAAATAATTTTCGTACTTCGTCTCTGCAAAGACAGCAGACTGCTTTATAGGTAAAGATTATATTTCCTACGCAGTAGTTCCGAGCATCCGTAAAAACTATTATTTAGCAAAGTTAAAAAAAAAAAGAGTAGAACTTTTTGTTGGTGATGTTGCTAGTGATCAAAGCCAGCCTTACGTGTGTGATGGTTCTAGAAATCAATGTAGACTGTGTTCATGAATTTAGCGGTGAATAACTGACTGACTTGAATAAAAGAAAGAGAAATAAAGAGAAACGCCATGGAAAGGGAAAGATGGAAGAATATGTCCTGTCGGTGTAGAAATCTTTAGAAGCGGTGAAAAATCTCGGTTTCGACAAGAATTGGAAGCAAATCTGCACTGCTTTTGTTTAAACCGTTGAATCCATACTCGCTCTAACTGATTTCCGGGAATCAATAGTAGCTAAGACAGGATGCCGGAAGACTTGAACCTTTATCTTCCTTAATTTCTTCACATCAGCGCCGCGTCCCACACTGCACCTCTGCGAGCAAACTTGGGAGGATAAAAACCAGAGAAACATCTTATGTTGCGTACTCATCAAACGAAACACTACTTGTACCTACCGAGGAGTTTGCCAGCATGAAAAAGGTGTTGTACGGATCACAGGGGCACTTAGAGGCTCGCACAAACCAACCATATCTGGTTCTGCTATATGCAACTACCCATGCAATCACTGCGGGTATACCGCAGCGCTATCAGTATCTTGACCACCAATTTTGTAGTATATGTACGGCTACATGTACTTCGCTTCGGGTCGCATCTGGTGATGTGGAATTTACT
Organism: Schistocerca gregaria; assembly: GCF_023897955.1. Taxonomy (NCBI): domain Eukaryota; kingdom Metazoa; phylum Arthropoda; class Insecta; order Orthoptera; family Acrididae; genus Schistocerca; species Schistocerca gregaria. The sequence goes on along the minus strand of NC_064921.1, from coordinate 524,081,627 downwards.
CGTAATACTAAATGATGCCTTTTAAATTACCTGACTGATTACTTACCATTATGAGAATGTACCTAGATAACGTAACTGCAAGGGACGAGTTGAGAAATATAATACGCAGTAAAAACACTGGAAAGCTGGACTTTTCCAGTTGCGGAGCCGTTTGGTGAACATGTAGCGACATCAGCGATACGGGCGTTATGGAGGGAAGTGTTTGAAATGTGGTATGAGATGCTTCATTACGATTCCTCTCCGGATGATTATTCGTTGATTTTTTACGTTTACATTTTGCTGGATAAAGCTTTGCCATGTAGCCAGCTGATGAAAATCTGACGAATGTGGAACGATACCTCAACGAAAAATTTAACACATCTCTGAGAAACATAACAACCTACTCTCTTTTATATGATATTACGTTATTAAAAATGCAGGTACTTATTCACACTGTAATATTAATGAAGTACGCATAACACATCATAGTCTTGGTTGCTGTTTTTTGGAACAGTGAGAAACGAAACACTTCCCTTAGTGCCTTTGGTTTAGGATATTCATTGGCATAAGGAAGTAGTTTCAGAGCTCGTCATTTTAATTTATAATCCAGTTGTAACCAGTTTATTTGCGTGTTACCCATACCGAAGTTTGCTTTGATTAACATTCTTTCTACATAAAAGGAACTTGTCTTTGTAAGACAAATAAACTGCATTGAAATCAATACCAGTTTTTTCTAACAGCAGCAATATTGTCTTATCGTTAGAGTATTATATAGTATTTTCTGTTCAGCGCACATGCCTTGGGATGCCGTTAAAACTCCGTCAAATAACACGTGCCCCGCTCTACACAAATAAATGAACTACGTGCTTAAAGACAGGTAGTGCTTCAAAACTCAGTACTTCACAATAACTGAAACAACTCGCAGTGAAAATGTGTACTATTTGTATGATAGCTTGATATTGCCAAAGACAAACTCTGAGTTTTCAATAATTAGGATTGCTCTTATCCTTCAGGTTTTTTTTTTCTTTGTGGTACCTCCTAGTTTTGTTTCTTGTACAAAATAATTGGGCTCCAGAGGAAAAGGGGAAGCTGTACCCCTAAGCCTCTACATTTGAAATACAGAAATCGAAAAAATCACATAAAAAATAAAACTTTTTATCTAAAAAAATATTACACTGAATCATCTATCAACCAATTATTTCCAACTTGATTCTAAAATCAATCATATAAAAATATTTGTAAGGCAAATAAGATGAGAAAATTAAATTTTCTCTCTTAAATCCATATTCTTTGTTAGTCTTATTTTATGCCCTATAAACTCATGTCGATTCTTCGATACAACCTAAAGAGCATACTGTTTTTTTTATTACCCACTTTCAGTTTATTCATTATTTCTAGAGCGTTAATAAAATCATTATTTTGATGCAATTGCAAAGAATCTTTATTAAGGAACTCGACATTCAGGTTCAATCTGGATATGAAGTTGTATCACATAATGCAAAAGAGAGACCTTTAGGAGACAGGTGGCAGAAATTATGTTTATGTTGGTGTGTAGCCATAGGATAGGTATCATAATTGACAAACCGATATTTATAAAGCTTGGGAAGAATACTGAAATCCATAAACGCGGCTTTTGCTTCTGAAGTTGCATAGAACCATGCTTCTACTAACAAACTAAGAAGAAAAATGCAAATAACGCAGATATTGCTTCCTCTGCAGTGGTCATAAATTCATCACGGAACAGAAACATTTTCAACCAATAAATTGCTTTCACCGACCACCTTGCGTGATGGATCTGTGGAGACGGAATTTTTGAAACAGTGTTATTGGTTGATGTTCTTGGAGTTACCATTAAATCAAGAAACTTTGACTCAACACCACTGGAACTTCGATGACCAATTCGGCATTTTGGTCTGAGACTAAAATGATGAGAAAAATCTGAAAGATGGCATGTTAAACAAACGATATATGAGTAAAATTAACCATGCTGAATGAGTACTGGATTCTTCTTTTACTTTCTTTGTAAAGTGTTTGTGTATAAAATTTATATTATAAATTCATTAACAAATGATTTACCGAACTGCAGAATTTTATGCCTGCTTCCCTCTCGCCTCTTCCAAGCTACCTCTGCTCTGCTGCTGATCGATTCCACGCATTAACCTGGGTCGACCTTTCAACCGTTGGTTGATCAATGGTAACAATGATATTTAAATCATAAGCACATGCTATCTCAAAACGGTCATCAATTTGGTGGCCAAAGTCTGGTTCCTCTAGCTTATCGATGTCCGAAGATCTTCCAGCATGATTTTATAGTTGCCTTCATTGTTGATGCGAAACTTTAAATTTTGCTATGATACGCAGTTTCTCAGCTTCTGTGGCAAAATTCCTGATTTTTACCAATAAATCATCACTTCCTGCACAGTGCGCCATTTTGATCCACTGTTAATTTACATACCTGCAAATTGGAGAAAAAACCTTAAATATCCGTTTGACAGATGGCAGCTATCTTCCAACTGTTCCATGAAAGTAAAAAAAAAATTCTTGCATGGACGAAATGACGATGAAGCCACTTTCCTTGCTCCGACTCCTGCCTTTTCCCGTAAGTGAAAGGCTATTGGTATGGTCCGGGTTGGCTCGTAGAAGGGAATAGCTCTACGTGTCTTGGGGTCTCCGACCTGTCATATCATCAATGCGACGTGTGACATGAGAACGCATTCAGTCGACGCGGTTGAAGTAAATAAACTGCCTGCATGGGTAATGAATAGATTTGCCATGCAGAAGTAATATTTTACAAAGCTGATAGTTTTAGTTTTATGGTTTTTTTAAGTCCCGTATTCTACAACGCCGAAGTTTACATAGCTCATTTTGTATGAAATGGAGTAAGGAAGGTGCCTCCACGTGTGCATTTTACTTACATGCTACATAGAGGAAAGTAAAATGCCGGCGCTCCCCGGTAACGTTGCCCAATCGGACAACGGCCAAACCTTTCACCACCGGAAACCAATGCAATCAAAAGCCAAAAACAAAAACAGGTCCTCTTCAGGGCCAACCCTGACGATCGTCAGCCTGAACGTCGAGGGAATCACCAAGAATAAAGAGGATGTAATATCGCAACTATACCAATCAGAAAAGTGGGACGTACTGTGCCTGCAGGAAACGCATAGAGATGAAACAGCAAACAGGCCCAATATCAAAGGAATGCGCTTGGCAGTAGAAGCACCTCACGGAAGGTATGCGAGCGCAATATTTACCAGACCTGAGATGCTGCTCTCTTCCACGAGTAAGACAACCACCAACAACATTGAAGTGTTACCCATTGAGAGTGGATCATTTACAATATGCTCCGTATATAAATCCCCCGGTCAGAACTTACACATTTCAACGCCAGAAAGCTTCAACAACCAAAGGACACACTTCGTTGTGGGCGACTTTAACAGCCACAGCACCACCTGGGGCTGCGACTATAAAGACGCCAATGGTCAGCTGCTAGAACAATAACCTCTCACTTCTCCACGACCCCAAGCTTCCCTGCTCCTTCAACAGCAAAATTTGGAAGCGAGGTTACAATCCCGATCTTAGCTTCTTCAGCCGGAACATCTACGACACTTGCTGCAAAAGAGGATATGATGCAATCCCAAAGACACAACAACGACCTATTGGAATCCAAGTCTACTCAACAACCAAAATACCTTTCCGTGGGTGGGCAGAACATTCCCAAGCGCTGGATGAGGAATTATCCAGTCTGACCCCAACACCAAATAATTATCTTATCTTTATTGAGACTTTGCGAAAGGTATCTAGACGCTATATTCCTAGGGGCTCCTGACAACCCTATATCCCAGGGCTCTCAAATGCCTCAAGCACGCGAGAAGAAGTGGATAGCATCCCTAGAAAGAATGGATATGTCCCACAGTAGCAAAATAGCCTGGAACCTGATTAAGAAACTGGATGGTGACGCAAGGCTAAGCAAGGCCCCGGCCAACGTAACTCCAAACCATGTGGCCAACCAACTCCTTCTAAACGGCAAGTTCACCTCCAAACGTCAGAAAACTAAAATCACACGCCTACTGCCAACGGAAAACACCAACTTCCAGAAACCGTTTACCACGAGAGATTTGAACAATGGCATAAATACCATGAAGAATGGGAAAGCCGCTGGGTTTGATGATATTTGCGTGGAACGGATTAAAAACTTCGGCCTTGGCGCCAGGGACTGGATACTTGGACTTTTTAACGCGTGCTGTGAAACCTTTCAAATCTCGAAAGTGTGGAGGAAGTCAAAAGTGGTGGCTCTCCTTAAACCCTGGAAGAGCCCAGAATCTCCGAAGAGCTATAGACCCATAACCCTTCTCCGCCACCTGTTTAAGCTATATGAAAGATTGATCCTCAACAGAATAGAGAAGATCGTTGCCTCGAAGCTAATTCCACACCAAGCAGGTTTTAGACCTGGAAAGTCCTGTACCAGTCAAATTCTGGCATTGACGGAACATATCGAGGATGGGTTTGAGAATAAACTTATCACCGGGCTGGCACTAGCCGACCTATGTTCCGCCTATGATACAGTAGATCACCGGACACTACTGCATAAAACCTACTAGACCCTGAAAGACAACCACCTAGTCAAGATAATCAAATCCCTGCTCCAAAATAGCCAGTTCTTCGTAATGCTTGAGGGGAAAAAGAGTCGATGACGGAATCAGAAAAATGGGCTCGCCCAAGGGAGCGTGTTGGCACCAATCCTATTCAACATATATACAAATGACCAACCAACTCCAGACAAAACCAAAACTTTTGTATGTGAAGACCACCTGACAATAACAGTTCAAGGCAACAGGTTTGAAGCCATCGAGGAGAAACTAGAAACCGCCCTTTCTACAATGTCAACCTACCACAAAAAGAATTCTCTAAAACCCAATCCATCCAAAACTCAAGTGAGTGCATTCCATCTGAATTCGAGGCAGGCAAAGTACAGGCTCAATGTTACCTGGGATGGGACATTACTAGAACACACAGATACTCCCACCTACCTTGGCGTCGTGCTGGACAGAACATTGACATATAAATATCATTGCGAAAAAACACGCAAAAAAGTAGAAGCACGAAATTCCCTAATAAGAAAGCTGTCCAATAGCAAATGGGGTGCCAAACCTACCGTGGTCAGAACTTCAGCCCAAGCTTTGTGCTTCTCAACTGCTGAATATGCCTGCCCGGTATGGTGCAGATCCGCCCGCGCAAAAAAGGTAGAATGGCTCTGAGCACTATGGGACTTAACATCTATGGTCATCAGTCCCCTAGAACTTAGAACTACTTAAACCTAACTAACCTAAGGACATCACACAACACCCAGCCATCACGAGGCAGAGAAAATCCCTGACCCCGCCGGGAATCAAACCCGGGAACCCGGGCGTGGGAAGCGAGAACGCTACCGCACGACCACGAGATGCGGGCAAAAAAGGTAGATATTAGCTTGAATGAAACATGCAGGATAGTGACAGGCTGCACGAAACCAACCACCATAGAAAATCTTCACAGGGCCGCAGGTTTCACAAACCCTGACTCACGTAGGAAAGCCCATGAACATACCGAGAAGCTAAAACAAACCTTTGATGCCCGTCACTCAATATTTGGCCTAGAGTGTGGCCCCAGCAGACTCAAATCCAGACGTCGGTTCCTAAGTTGCGCCTTAGATGAGGCCCCCATCTACTATCCACTAAGAGGGCACCCACCAAGCGGCGTTTCTGGTGATTGGAAAACCTGGAGAATGATTAACCGCATCAGAACTGGGGTGGCTCCTGTGAAATTTAATCTGATTAAATGGGGTTTGTTGGACGAAAATGACGACAAATCCGACTGCGGCACTCGAGAGGACATGGAACATCTCCTAAAATGCCCTGCCTGCCCCCACAGATGCACCCTCGACTATCTATGGCTGGCTAAAGAAGAAGCATTGGACATTGCCCAATACAGGGCAAACAAATTGTAGTTCCCGGACACGAAGTAGAAGTAAGTGTATGAAATGGAACAGAACTCAAAGGTAGCTACAAAAAATTTATAAAAATTTAAAAAGTACAAAAAAATGTGAACTGTTCATTTTACATTATATATTTGGATGCATATTTAACACAAAGAACATTTTTTTAAATTACTGTTCAAAATAACGGGTCCGGAACGGCTAGACGTAATAAACCGTGATCTCCTCACGGTTGGTGGCTGTTTTATCTTGAGGGTTGATGACTGGCGCAGGATAGTGACAGGCTGCATGAAACCAACCAACATAGAATATCTTCACAGGGCCGCAGGTGGCGCAGAACGAAAACCGCATGAGTGAAGGGTCATCTCAACTCACCCATGTAGAATGAACACAAGTATCAATTATCAGACAGTAAAATGCAATACTAAAACAACAACAAAACTAAAACATCATGTCACCTCTTTGGAACACTTGCGAACTAATAATTTCTGCTATGGTCGCAAAACAGGAAGAGCTTGAGTGTCAGTGGGACTGCTTTCTTATACTAGAGGTGTTTCAGAATGATGTTAATTAGTTGACTGATAAGATAAGTGATGAAGAGGTTCTCTGCAGAATTGACGAGATAAGGAATATGTAGTAAACATTGACTATAATGATGATGGAACATTAGTGACTAACTTAAGAGTATGTGGTACGTAAGGGAGGGAAAAGGGGAGAAATAAACAGCACGGATGACAGCAACAATTAATTGATGACGTTGGATGTAAGCGTTATTGCGTTGTGAAGAGCTTGTAACAGGAGAGGGAGTAGTTGAAAATTACATCTAAACCATTAGAAGACTGATAATACCAAAGGAGGGAAGAGAGAAAGCAGAACGAATCACGTCAGTCCCAACGGGGACACGTTTCACTTTTTAATGGGTGAACGCTCTTACCTCGCTCACTAGCACACAATTTAAAGGCGACTAAATGGAGCGTATCATTGTATTTATTATTATTATTACTATTATTATTATTACTATTATTTCCTCCTTAAGGAGAGCACTAAAATACAGTTAATTTTCATGGCTTTTTTGTCTCTTTCTTCTTTATTCCCAAAAACCTCTCATATATTTACTGTGTTCCTTCTTCCTCTCTTCTGTCCACTTCTTTCCTAGTTTCTTCTCTTCAGATGCTCGCTGAAATTTCTGTTCTCTGACTTTTTTCAGTCTTTTTCCCTAACCCTCCCGTCTTCTGTAGAGATGTTTAGTTTCTTCAGGTCTTCCATAGGTTCCGTTACTCGGTTCCTTTTCAGTACAGCATGGTGTTAACAACCTTCTTGGTCGCTCCATTTTCGTTCTTCATATGTATGTGTCCGCAGAACTTTGCCCTTCTTTTCCTCGTTTGTTTGTAATCGTTTTTGTCTGTTCGTGCAGTTTTTTGTTGGTCTCTTTATCCAGATCCTCTCTTTCTGAACCTGCCCGTAGATCTTTCTCAATAGTTTCCTCTCTTGTTTTCCATTCTCTCCATTTTTGTTCTTCCTGTGATTACTGTTCTTGCTGAAGCATGAAAGGCCTCTGGTAGGACTACTGTAGTACAGTGTTTTATTTTGCACTGATGGAAATACTTTTTATTGTAAAGCTTCCATGTAAGTCTGTATGATTCTTGTAGTGTTGTGATCCTTTCTTCATTGGATGTCAAATTCAGTTTTGTTTTCTTTATAATCTCTCCAACGTATCTGAAACTTCTTACTTGTGTTATCTTTCCATATTTCGTTACTCGTATGTGTGTGCCATTGGAATTTGAATCCATATGCTGCGTTTTTTCGTTTGAGATTTGTAATTCTGTTTTGGTTGAGATTTCATGTAACGTCTTCTTTAGCTTCGTTTCTGTTGTTTTTTATGATGAGCTATATCATCAGCAAAGGCCAGGCATTTTATGTATACTGTTCTATCCTTCTGTCTCCCCATATTTATCCCACTGACTCATTTGTCCCATGTCCAGAGTATTTTCTCCAAAACCAGGACAGACCATCTCCCATTGTCACTCTTCTCGTTATTTGGAATGGCTCCGAGATTTCTCCCACAAACTTCACTTTGGATGTTATATTTGTTAATATTTCCTGGATTAGCTTTCTGGTCTTGCTGTCTGTGTTCATTTCCTCCGGCGTGTTCAAGAGTGTTTCTGTATATATGTAGTCGTAGGCCCTCTTGAAGTCGACGAATTCCAGTACTCTATTGTTGTCAGTATTATTCTTAGGATGAGATCTGTTCATTGCATGATCTTGCCTTTCTGAACCCTCTTTAGTATTGTCCTGTCAGTGGTTGTATTTGAGGCTATAGTCGATTTGACAGTTCTTTGGACAGACTTTTGTACGAGTATGTCACAGGCAGTAATGTAATCCCTCTGTAGTTATCAGCGTCTGTTTGTCTCGTTTCTTGTGCAGCAAGCGCTGACGTCTATCCTTCTGCTACCTTTTCTGTTTCCCAGATGTTTTTGATGACTCTATGTATTTTGGGTGTAATGTTCACACGGTCCAATTTCCATATTCCCGCAATCACTCCATCTTCTCCAGGTGTCCTATTATTTTACAAACCTTTTTCTTATTTTACCGTCTCTTCGTGTGTTGGCAGGTTGGAATCGAGGTTAGGTTACGTTAGGTTCTCGGATGTTCTATGACTTAAATTGTTGCGAGACTTGTATTTGTCTTCTATGGCTCTGTTACTTGTCATGTTCCATCCCCTGTGTTTCCTTTTTGTCGGTAGTTGCTCCAATTTTATCAGTTCTTTCATTTTTCTAACAGTTGTGTCCAATCGTTGCTGTATATTTTCTTAATTTTTTCTGTTACTTCTTCCTTGTGTAGTTTTAGCAACTCTGGGTGTGTTCTGAAAATTCTGTTGGTTCTATTGATTTGTGTATTCTCTATAATTTTCGCTTTAATTTGGAGTGGGTGGTGATCCATTTCCTTGCTCTTATTATTGATAATTTCTCTGGTGCTTTTCGTGGAATCGCCATGTGGTCTATCTGAAATTCTCCTAGGACTTTGTGGGAGGTTTTACAAGTTCGTCGTTACTTGTGTGGTTTCTGGAATTGCGTTGACATGACTTTGAGGCCGAAATTGCTGCAGAAGTTTATAAGTTTCTCTCCATTCTTGTTTTTCCTATTGTGGGCCGCGTGTTTTCCTGTTGTGTCTGAATTTTCTTTCCCTGCCTTATTGGGCATTAAAATTTTCTGGTGACACTTTCACGTGCTTCGTTGGATTGTTTGGTGGTTTCTAGCAGATCTTCCAGAAATGTTACATCATCTCCGGGTTTTCCCTGTTGTTGTTATTTGTGGGGCATGTGCACTGATTACTACGTAGACTTTGTTTCCATATCGTATATTAAGTGTTGGTACTTTTCTGATTTTGAACTGAAATCTATTACAGAGTCCAGCGTAGATTTGTATACTACAAATCCTGTTCCGAAGAGTTCGAGATTTCTTTCTGGAATAGTCATGGCTGGTTTCTCCTTATATGTGTTCTGTAGTTTTCGGAGTGAAAGTGGATGTCAACTGAGTGCCAGAATTTTGATATGGAATTTATCCATGGTGTTTGTCAGTTGTTTCAATTTACCTGCTTTCAGTAGTATGGTTGTGATGAATATTCCCGTGTAAAATATTCTCTTAGTCTTGAGGGTTTTTAAGAAGCTCCGATTTTTCTTTTCATGACACGCCTGATATCCTAGAATCCGATGATCAGGTCTATATCCAGTCTTACTGACCCGTTTCCAGGGTACTGGATTATAATGACTACTGGTTTGTGTTGAGATTTTGTTGGTGAAATTCCAAAGGATCTCACATAATTTCGATTGGAGCTCAGAAGATTGAATCATAGGCGAATTCACAGAGTCAACAGATGTTGACCAGAGCCTATTAATATAAAGAACAGAAGCTTCTAAACACGTACTCATTCACTGTATACAAAAAAAACTTCTGCAGAACAAACAGAGGCACACTGCAGTGTATACCAGTATATGAGAAAGGTTGTGCCTCACAACTGTTTATTTTTAAACAAATTAGGATAGCAAAATCTGAAACATGCGAAGCGCGTCCACTTGTGCAGTAATTCTCACCCACCCCTTTTTCCTCTCTGCTCTTAACAACGTACAAGTTCAAGTGACTATGAGACAGAAAGAAAGTTTCATGGCTGAAGCATTACTCATCACCATATACATCACACTAATGTAGGTGATCGGCGACCACGACCGTGGCCACCACTGCTAAACGCTACAGGAAAACAAAATCACGAAGCAATTATCTGTTCAAAATGGTTCAAATGGCTCTAAGCACTATGGGACTTAACATCTGAGGTCATCAGTCCCCTAGACTTAGAACTACTTAAACATAACTAACCTAAGGACATTACACACATCCATGCCCGAGGCAGGATTCGAACCTGCGACCGTAGCGGTCGCGAGGTTCCAGACTAAAGCGCTTAGAACCGCTCGGCCACTGCGGCCGGCAATTATCTGTATAGAACGGAAATCGGGAAATGTGATGTACAGGTACAGTCAAACAAGTGATTACATTGGTTACAATTTTCAGAAAAAACGGATGATTTGTTCAAAAGAAAGAGCTTAACAAATTGAGTAAGTCAAGAAAGCGTTGATCCATCTCCGATCTTTTTGAAAGCAGTTATTCGGTTTGGCGTTGGTTAACAGAGTTGTAGGATATCCTCATGAGGAATATAGTCCCAAATTCCGTCCAACTGGAGCGTCAAATCGTCAAAATCCGGCGCTGGTTGGAGGGTCCTACCCATAATGCTCCAAACTTCTAAACTGCAGAGAGATATGGCGACCTTGTTTGCCAAGGAAGGGTTTGAAAAGAACGAAGACAAGTATTAGAAACTCTCGCCGTGTGCAGGCTGACATTATCTTGCTAAAATGTAGGACCAGGATGGCTCGTCATGAGGGCAACAAAACGGGGAGTAGAGTATCGTCGACGCCCCGCTGTGTTGTCAATGCGCCTCGGATGACAACCAAAGGAATCCTGCAGTGAAAGAAAATTGCACGCAGATCATCACTTCAGGTTGTCAGACAGTAATAGTGGGCGCAATCAGGTTGGTGTCCCACAGTCGCCCAGGGCGCCTCCAGACACGTTTTCGGCCTGAAATCTCACTGAGTAAAATTGTCTTCGGTGATGAGTCCAGGTTCGCACTGAGCCTCGTCGCCTGTGAAGACATGTCTGGAGGTGCTGCAGGCGGGGGTGGGATACCAAGCTGGCTGTCGTCCTACATACAGCCCAGCAACCAGGACTCGTGGTCTGGGGTGCCATTTCTATTCGTAGGAGGACCCCTTTGGTTGCCGTCTACGGTACCCTTACACCCAGCGGTGCTTTGACGATATCATACGCTTCGTTTTGTTGCCCTTCACTGCAAGCCATCTTGGGCTTATATTTCAGCAAGATAATATCCGCACGTAGACGACAAGAGTTTCTGTTTGTCTTCGAGCTTTCTAAACCTAGCCTTGGCCAGCTAGGTCGCTAGATCTCTTCTCAGTTGAGAACTGCGGATCATTATGGTCAGGACCCTCCAACCAGCTCCTGATTTCGAGGATTTAAAGGGGCCAATTGGACAGTATTTGGCGATATATGCCTCATGAGGACATGCTACTATTCCGTCAACCGGTGCCAAGCCGAAAAACTGCTTTCATAAGGGTCAGAGATGGACCAAAGCGTTATTCACTTGCACAATTCGTGAAGTTCTTTCTTTTGTATAAATCATACAATTTTCCTGAAACTGTCATCATTTGTTTGTCTGTACATGACATCTACCGATTTCCATCCCATTCGAATAATTCCAACGTGGAGAGATTTTTTTGTGGCAAGAGGAACGCTCTAAGAATGCAAGCTTACAGTACTGTTTGGCACGAGAAACCAAGGCCTTCTTCTGGATAAACATGATCGGGTGAGATATTTCGTTGACTACCCGACTATTCGTCTTACTTTTCGTCCTTTAGCCCGTATCTGCACTGGGTCGGCATGTTAGTTTATAGATGTGACAATGTTAGTCGTGGACTGTGGCTGGATTCCATTCCTGTTGCTAACGAATGCTGCTAATTTCCTAAGGACGTGTGCACATACCAACGAGTTTTTTTGGATGAAGTTCTGAAAAGAATCATTTTTCACCACTTTTATTCTCTTAATCTGGGTTTTGTTTCAACAAATCATATTTCACATCCATCTTTGTCTACATCTGCCCCATCTGTATCTGTCAATTTACAAAGTAAAGATCATGGCTGTCAGTTTTACATGAGTGTCATGGGTTAACTTGCAGACCTCTCCACAACTTGTCATCTTTTGGGAGGCAGCGACGCTATTGATGTCGAACAGCGAGTCATATGCAGATGTTAATTTCGGCAGCTCACTTAGTTCTCATTGCGAGGTATAGAGTATATCTCGCAGTGAGTTTGGCTCCCTAATTTCTCTCTCATTATCACGAGAAATGCAAACGCGAGTACATCATTAATTCATCACCGTTACCGGCAACAAGCAGCTAAGTACGTGAGGGATTCCTCATGAAAGCCACTGAAATTGCGTCCACTAAAACGCTTTGTACAACACAGTGACCTAAACTTACCAAAGAAGGGTCAAAATGAGATTATATATTGCAAACGAGTATTAGTAATTTTGCTACAGAAGTATTGGCTTAGTAGTGTGGAGAGGACAGGATTCTTTCTCGTCCCTTTAACTTGTGGCCGCACTTTTTCATTTGGACAAGCTACAGAGTGCGCACCTACAGCGTTTTTGTATGGCTGCTAAGGTGTTTAATCCGAAGGCTAGCTGGTGCTGGCGACTTTTTTGCAATACGAGAACGCCAACAGGTGTGCGGCTGCTCCGGCCCTGGGACCTGACGAGGCGCCTATCGACCGAAGGCGCCACAGGCGTGCAGCGTCAGCCAGTGGAACTACTAGCGCTTCCCGTCTCCCTCCAAACGTTGCCGGTGCACTGATACACCAACAACACCCACTCTGCATTTTGCTTTTTTGGAAATACTGGCGTGGCATTGATAACAGGGTTTTATTTGATGAAAAATTGAAAAAATAGAGTATATTTTCTTGTTGACGTCGCGACAATTAATGGCAGAAAGCTAGCTCAATGAGTATCTTCAACGCCGACGGTCTTGTCTGAAGTACTATTGTAGAAAAACCACGCCTGAAGACACACTGGCTGCTACGGTACTGACCCCATGGCTGCATCACAGATTTTGTGATTTAAAATTTTACATTATCTATTGTAGTGAAAGTTAGGAGCTAAACTATTAATTTTGGAACTTGTTTTCTATTACACTTGCCTCCGTAGCCGAGTTAGGCAGTGGCGCTCGACTCGTAGGTACCCGTCTAGAATCCTTGTGATGCAAGAAATTTTCAGCGCAAGTACTTTTGTGTTTGTGTCCTGGACTAAATTCCAGACCTGTCAGCAGTGGCTCTTGGAGTAGGGTGTCGCGTCCCAAGCGTGAGTATTGCCTGAGACAGGGCGACAGGGTTTGTGAGAAGGGAATTAGCCGCTTGGCCTGTGCGAGGGGGAGTCTTGACCTGGGTATAACGTTAAATCCCTTATTACAAAAGGGTAGGGATTGGAAAGTGATTTAAAATGACCCCAATTCAAAGTGTTTTGCAAGCTTTTCAATTTATTCAGAAAACAGTTGCAACTCTTTCCTTGAAGAAGTGGTACCCACGAAGAGGGTAAGTCTTTGTACAGAGACAACAACGCTGCCACCATTCTGTCTGCTTTGAAACGAAACTGTCAGTATTAACTGGGCCTGCATCCACTATACGACACTTGGAGTTACCCAACTATCCGCCTACGATTTCATTAACAGGGCTCATATTACTGCATCTACTTCTGCCTAGCCCTGTCTGGCTTCTCTCCTGCTTCTCTCCGTGTCTCTGGCTCCCCTGACTTCATTATCTTCGCTTCTGACTTCCCTTACTTTTCTGCTTGGAGCGTTCTACCTCAGAATTTTGTTCGGTTTTCCCCTTAGCCCCGCCCCTCCCTGATATTACGTGACTTTGAAGACCTCTCGTCGCCTCATTGGTTCTAATTGTTCGCTGCTCTTCAATCTTTTTCCAAAGACTGGATGGAGCGAGAGAGGTGTGTCTCCCTATACGGTCACACACTGCGTTCTAGGCCTGCCACTGGCTTTTCATAACTTGAAACTTCCTGACAGATTAAAACTGTGTACCAGGCCGAGACTCGACCTCAGGACCTTTGCCTATCGCGGGCAAGTGCTCTACCATCTGAGCTAGCCAAGCACGACTCACGCCCCGTCCTCACAGCTTTACTTCTGTCAGTACCTCGTCTCCTACCTTCCAAACTTCACAGAAGCTCTCTTGCAAACCTTGCAGAACTACCACTCCTGAAAGAAAGCATATTGCGGCGACATGGCTTAGCCACAGCCTTGGGGGATGTTTCCAGAATGAGTTTTTCACTCTGCAGCGGAGTGTGCGCTGATATGGAACTTCTTGGCAGATTAAAGCTGTATGCCGGGCTGAGACTCGAACTCGGAACCTTAGGCTGTCGCAGGCAAGTGCTCTACCATCTGAGCTACCCAAGCACGACTCACGCCCCGTCCTCACAGCTTTACTTCTGCCAGTACCTCGTCTCCCACCTTCCAAACTTTACAGAAGCTCTCCTGCGAGTCTCGGTCCCGCACACAGTTTTAATCTGCCAGGAAGTTTGATATCAGCGCAAACTCCGCTGCAGAGAGGGAAAAAAATCTCATTCTGGGTTTTCATAACTTATCGGTGTCCCTGCCAAGGACCCTTTCCGTTTATCCTTGTCGTCCCACGTTCTCTGTCTAGCCGGGAAATGCTGGCTTCACTATTATTGCCGATATGTGTATTGTATACTCTTGGATATATTGCCTATCAATGGTATTCTGTAATGCCCTTGGATCACTCTGTGCTCACAGCTTATAGCGTTATCGCTATGCGTGGCCATCCGACATGCTGTCACCTGACTGACCTGCTGGCTACCTTGAGACTTTTCCTTGCCGCCCCCTCAGACTTCTAAGAGTTCCCGTTCTTCTCCATTTATTACTATTTTTCTAATAGAGTTGGCTGTTTAATCCGTATGACTTCTACCTGTGGGGCTATCTGAAAGATGTTGTGTTTAGTGTTCCGATTGCAAACTTAGCTGCATTGAAGGTACCCATTAAGCAAAACATTCTGAACATGACCCCGGAAACACTTCGATCAGTTGTGGAACACGCTGTTCCTCGATTTTAAATTGTTGCAAATAACGGTGGGCACCATATTGAACATGTTTTGCTCCAGTCAAAAGGAAATGAGTAATCCGATTTGATTTTGATTGAGGCTCCTTATCCCGTTTTTGGCCTCTGCGCAGTTAAAAACCGATGTGGTTGACGCTTTTTATGCGATTTTTGGCCTCAGGATAATAGAAACCGATTTTTCCCATCCTATGTGAGTGATATGACCTTTTCGTGGGCTTAGGTAACTAAGAGGATCACACCTGTACACCCATGCACACTGACTATTTCAGTTTGTTTAACGTCAAACGTACACCTGAGGCATTGCTGCATATTCATTTGTCATTTTTAGTCGACCACTATTAAATTACGGTGCTTACAGCGCCATCTATTGCTACATTTTTTAACTATTTTATTTTCTTATGCCATATGTTTTCGCCCTTCTCTGATAATATTCCGTTGCAATTTGACGTCATTCTGATCAGTGGTGTTATTTCTATAGCGGTTTGAAAGTTTAAGTTTAATTATAATCACCCTCTGTATACACACGCCCGGTTCCGGTAAAATTATGTTTCAACCTTCAGGGGTACAAATTTACTGCACCAAGAGAGGAAATCTAACATAAGTCCGTGTAGTACACATGGAATCGGTCGGCCGTTGTGGCCGAGCGGTTCTAGGCGCTTCAGCCTGGAACCGCGCGACCGCTACAGTCGCAGGTTCGAATCCTGCCTCGGGCATGGATGTGTGTGATGTCCTTAGGTTAGGTAAGTTTAACTAGTTCTAAATTCTAGTCGACTGATGACCTCAGATGTTAAGTCCCATAGTGCTCACAGCCATTTGAACCATGGAATTGTAAATAAGGAACTACCGACTCTAATTCACTTACGGGCATAACCGGAAATAAGCGATTAGGTTTACTTGTTTAGAAAAGATGGTACGCGGCAAGAGAAATCATTTATATGGTGGCCTGGAATCATGTGAGTGAAAAACCAAGTAGAATTTGAAATGAAACGAAATGTCGTGTGGCTGGGGCCTCCCATCGCACATACCGGTCGCCTGGTGAAAGTCTTTTGAGCTGACGCCACTTCTGCGATAGGAATGAGACGATGATGAGGACAACACAACACCTAGCCCCTGAGCGGAGAAAAATCTCCGACCCGGGCCCCTTGGCATGACAGTCCATCGCGCTGACCACATTTTGTTCTGTATTTTTCGTTGAATTTGTTCGGGGCGGACGCCCGATGACGCAGGTTGAGGTTCTTCGTTGATCCGTTTACTCAGTGTTTTTGTTACATAGGGTAGTCTACCCTCTGATCGAACACGCTGAGCTACCGTGCCGGCGACCACTCAGCTATCAGGGCGGACAATAGAAGTTGATAAAACTGGAACAGAGCAACAGAAAGAGGAACTCACGTAGTTAGCTGCGAGACTGTCGCGCGCTGTGGACGCGAGGCGAACACGACAGTGTGGTACGGAGTGGTGCGAACGGGCAGCGTGACGTAAGAAGTAAACTAGTCACCGATTTGGAAATTTGTGATGAGTTCCTATGGGACCAAACTGCTGAGGTCATCGGTCTCTAGGCTTACGCACTACTTAATCCAACTTAAACTAACTTACGCTAAGGACAAAACGCGAGGGATGACTCGAACCTCCTCCGGGAGGGGTGGGGGGACGGGGGGGGGGGAGGGCGGGGGGAGCCGCGCGTAGCCACCGATATGAGTCCGCGTAAAGAAGGACAATGAATGTGGCGGGAGAGGGAAGTGAAGAACTACAACAGCACGAACGCTCACAAATAGTTAGGACGAAAATTGGGTACAAATACAAAATATAAAAAAATAGTAACTCTGCAGTGCCATAATGAAGGGATTATTAGTACAAAAAGTAATAATAATGCTAAAATGGTAATAAATTAATAGTACTAATACCGTATGAGTACAAACACAATAATTCTTGGTGGAAAAATAGTCATAAAAAACGATATTAGGAAAGCATACATAGAAATTAGTGGCACTAATGCAGCTTGCGTGCAAGCGCGAGGATTCCTGGTGAATGAAACAATACTCGAAACTATTTAAAACGACATTACTAACATGGGTCAGTCGGTCTTCTTACATCTTAATTATTGTACATTAGTCCTATTATTTTTATATCCTCTAACTTTTATCTAACGCTGTATGCCCCCCCCCCCCCTCCCCCATCCCATTCCCTCCTGCTTCTTCCCTTTCTATTACGATTCGCCATTCCTCTACGCATTTCCCTTCGTCTCCGACACTATTTTTGTTTTCAGTTTCCTTTTTATTGTCGTTCATTCTACTGGATTACAATTGTACAGAATATTGTTATTAAAACGAAACTAGAAATAGCAGTATGCTGTCCCCACCTCTCCCTCCTTTTTCCCTTTGATTTTCATTTTTATTCTCTTTACTGCTCATCCTTTCTAACCAGTGTTATCAGTGTCGTTTCTAAAACACTTTTGCAAATATTGTTTCATTCAACCAGAGTCCTCACCTTTGTAAACACACTGCATTAGAACCTCTGATATTTGTATATCATTTCGTAATGTCTTTTCATACCCGTTTTAATAAATATTCTTTTCCCACCAGTCAATATTATGTTTATACTCACACGACATTGGTACTATTAATTTATTGTCATTTTAGCGTCATTAATTCGTTTTGTACTATCAGTCCTTTCATTATGGTACTATAGATTTACACACCGATGGAAAAAAAATTCCGCGCCAAGAAGGAATTGTGCGGGATAAACGAAAGTTGGTAGGCGTGTTTCAATATTTCAAAGATGACGTCTGTTCAAATTTCGCGCCAGTCGCATATGATTCGCCCTCTGAGGATGCAAATCAAACTTGCTTTTAGTACAAGCTCTAACGGTAGTGAGTGTTAATTACCTTTGAGACTGGACGAAGTGAGTTGATGTCAATCAAGGAATCCTTTAAGACGACGAAGGCACTAGCATCAGCACCTCACTGAGTTTGAACGAGGTTGTGCAATAGGGCTGCGAGAAGCTGCATGTTGCTTCTGCGATACTGCGGAAAGACTTGGCATAATGTAGCCACTGTACATGACTGCTCGTAGCAGTGGTCCAGAGACGATTAGCGGCCTCTGGACGGCCACGGTGTACTACTGAGGAACCATCGTATTCTGCGTATGGTTGTGGCGCGTCGTATTGCACCTGTAGCAGCAGTTCGCACCACACTGAAACAAAGAACTGTTAAAAACCGGTTCCTTCAAGTACAGCTTCAATCTAGACACCATCCATCTAACGTACAAACCACTGGCCCCAAACCACCACCGTTTGCGACTACAGTGGCGTCAAACGAGAGATCCTTGAAGGTCGAAGTGGAGATCTGTTGTGTTTTTTGATGAACTTCGGTTTTGCCTCGGTGCCAGTCATTGCCGTGTGTTTGTTAGAAGGAGGCGCGGTGGCCTAAGCACCCTGGACTTGAATCAAGAGTTATGGTCTGGGTTTCGTTTTCCTATGACAGCAGGAGAGCTTTCGGGGTTTGCCCACGCACACTGTCAGTCTGGTGATTCTATCTGTTATGGTGCTATTGATGAACAGCACAACAGGGGGTGTGTTTCAACAGGATAACGCTCGGCCGCTCAGGATTAGCCGAGCGGTCTATGGCGCTGCAGTCGTGGACTGTACGGCTGGTCCCGGCGGAGGTTCGAGTCCTCCCTCGGGCATGGGTGGGTGTGTTTATCCTTAGGATAATTTAGGTTCAGTAGTGTGTAAGCTTAGGGACTGATGACCTTAGCAGTTAAGTCCCATAAGATTTCACACATAACACTCGCCCACATACTGCTGTTGTAACTCATGTAACGTGTTCTACGGTGTCGACACGTTGCCCTGGCCTACTGGGTCACCTGATCTGTCTTCAAAAGATCCGCTATGGGACATCATCGAGCGACAACTCTAGCAACATCCACATCCAGTATTAACCAATACCTATACTGACCAACCAAGTGCAACAGGCACGGAATTCCATCTCACAATGTGATACTTGGTATCTGTACAACACAATGTATACACGTTTACATGTTTGCGTTTAACATTCTGGTGTTTACACCGGTTATTAATGTACCAGCATTTCACATTTGCAATGAATTTTCTCGTGCTTACATTACCTAGCGATCCTGCAGCATTAATAACTTAAATAGGTTACATAGACAAATGTATTCCCGAATTCAGCAGAATATGAAATCATTTCAACATATCTCGATGTCTTCAGTGTGGTACAAAGTATTAGCTGTAATAAATATACGTAATGTTATGTTTCAAACAAGAAAAACCGCATTAGATGTTGAAAGCGCGGATATTAAGAAGCTATTCGAAGAATTAAATAAGTTAAGAATTAGATGGGATACTATCTCCGCGGAAAGTAGCAAGGTAACAGAAAATATTGGAAAATCACCTGACTCTAATGTAACGATTCGCCGCACAGAGAAACGGAAAGGAAAAAAGAAATTTTTTTTGTAGATGAAACAGCAGAAGATTTAAACCTGAGCCCAAACACAATTTTAAACTAAAATTTTCAATGTCAGTCTAAAAATTTTAACAATAGGTTATATTGCCATAGACAACATGGATGGAGGCATTTGTGTTCTTATATAACTATATAAGCCTAAATGATTCTACATTGTCAGAGTGTGTAGGAAACATGCTATCTTTGTACAGAATAGAAGTTGATAAGCACGATTTGAAAGAAGAAATTTTGCAGTTAAAAAAGATTGATGCAACATATTCTGGGTCTGAACCACTTCCCTTTCTACACCATCTCAAATGGTTCAAATGGCTCTAAGTATTATGGGACTCAACATCTGACGTCATCAGTCTCGGACATCACACACACCCATGCCCGCGGCAGAATTCGAACCTGCGACCGTAGCGGTCGAGGTGTACCGGTGTTATGACTGGGTCCGCCTTAATGGAGCTTTAGGCGGTGGGGTGGACATGGCACTGACGGCAGACGACTTTGCCCACGTTGCTCTAGTACCAGTTGGGTCTATCGGTAGACTGGTTTCACTAGGCATGTGCTGAAAGTGACCTTTCCCCTCCTGTATAAGGAATTCAACATCGCGATGCACGTTCGTGGGTGCTGCTGTCAGGGTATTTGATTTCACGGTGAAATGTGGCAGCAGTTAGGCTAAGTGTGGGCCTCGTGTTTCAGTGCAGGGTCATTCCATGGATATGACGTAGCATTTGTACAATTTCCACTGATGAACGTTTCTCTTCACGGGAAATCCACAAATGTCATTCACTACCAATTATAAAATCCGCTACATGATTAAGATAGTCAAACCTGTACAAAAGTAACCGAAATTCTTAGAGAAAATCCGCTATACGTACATAAACTGTTAGTTTACAAAGGAGGTTTAAAATAGGTTTAAACATGTTAAAAGAATGCATCCCCGGTACGTGATATGCAAGAGTATATCCTTTTCAAACTCAGGACCGCCAGAAAGCCTCTCTCAGAGGAGGACCTACATAAAAGGATAGAAGTCCCCAATTATAAGAGCCAAAACGACAGTTAAATGGAATAAAATATATAAAGAATTGATGGCTCGACAATCCAAAGCCGCCACTGCAAAAATTACAACGGTCCAGGCTTAGGGGCGCGCCACACATGGATCCGCATGAAGATAAATGGGCGGTCTTTCGGACGCCGAAACGCCCAAAAAAGGGGTTGTATAGACTGTGCACGTGCAGGCATGTGTGGAAAGCAGTGTAACCCTCTGAGTGAAATTCGCGACTCACCAATGCTGCATAGACACCCGTCACACCAGTAAGAAGCACAGTCCTCAGTTGAAAAACGGGCGGGAGTCATCGTGTGCTCTTAACGTTAGCGAGGACTGCTTACGCCAGTTGACAGTCAAAATCTGAGTTAATGTAACCACCAGCAACAGGTCGAAGAAACTACCGACTGTCAATCACTCCAGTGAAAGCTATCTCCTCTCAAGTACCAGCGAGGCACTAATTACAAATTATCGCATCTGCGGGTAAATACATTTGCAAACCAACCATTAGCATAAAACCAAAGTAAACCGTCATGATTTCTGCGATGTCACTCAAGAATTCACATCACAGGCGTATAGAGCATAGTCTCAAATTTCTACTAATTTGTACACGTACATTTTCATTGGAGCATTTACATGAAAATAAAAAACAGAATTATATGAATATGGCACTGAGTACAGCGAAGGTTTGACGATATCAGCTCTACTGATTTGGCACTAAACAAAGGATCTGGAACTGTTATAGAACTAACAAAACCTTAACTTTTCATGGAAAGACCTCTAACGAGGCTTACTGTTCGTGGTGTTCGGTGCGACTTGTTTTTTGCAGTACTGTTTGATCCTGACGATGTATCGATATTCTGTGGGAGAGCGCGTGTTACTTGAAAAACGTACTGAATAATTGTTCCTTTAAGACAAGTCAGTGACTGATTTCAGAAAGTTTCGGTGGTCGACGCAAAGGATCTAAACGCTGCATTCAAGGCTTGGTGAAACAACTGGATACAAAAGGAACATTGTTATATCTGCATCGTGGGAGCGCCCGCAGTTACCGGAAGAAAGTGGACTACCGCGCAGCGCGTCTCAAAGAGTTTCTAAAAAAGCAGGACTGTATTCCTACAAGCTTACAGTTATTCACGAATTGATACAGACTGACCATTATAAACACCTAACATACTGCCATTGGTTTTAGCGATTTGTCGCTTCAAGGCCTGGAATACAGTTGTGCATCACCGATCCATTCATTTTTTTTAGGCTACTGACAACAGTGAAGTGTACTAGATATTATTTTATGAATTCTTGAACCAGTTGAGTGGTGAGGGACTGACACTTGGCTGGTACCGGCAAGATGGGGCAACAGTCACAACGTCTAAAGCGAAAATGGCTGCGGTGGAATCAGTTTTCCCTGACAGAGTGATTTCCAAATGATTATGGCCCCCAGGGTCACCTGGCTTGCTGCCTGCTAACTTTTTTCTGTGGCGTCACCTTAAAGGTAATGAGTACAACAACAAACTGCGAACCATCGACAAGTTACGTCAGAGCATCCGCGGGGAAATCCAGGCAGTCGCGCCCAGTACTACGGCAGCAATATTCACGAACATGCACCGCCGTGTTGAACTGTGCACACAGATGTGGGGAAATCATTTCCAGCATCTCTTCTAATGTATTTTTATTTATCAACCATAAAAGTATGTCACGTATAAATTTGGTTTCATATCCCTTTTTATTAAGATTTTTGTAACGCTTTTCGCGGGACCCCTTATAAGAGAGACACTCGTTACAATGACTGCATCAGTAATCAACCATGTGACCACAATGTGGACAGGGAAACTTGTAATGTAGCCGTAAAAGAGCTTGGACTATCAGACCATTTCTGTCAAATCATAACAGCAAAATCGGGTCTGGAAAATGCTCTAAAATGCAGGTTTGCAGAATGCATTTATCAAAAATCAAAATACATGATTTTTGAAAAGTTCTAACAATCCAAAGTTGGAATGAAAAGTGTAGAGAAACCAACGGAAATGCAAAATTCTCTGAATTCTCAACATTATTTGAGCTAAACTTTGAAAAAAAAAATCGAGAAGTACCCACATCATTATCAATGTCTCACAAAAACGAATGCATAACAGCAGATATTAGCAAGTCCTCCCACAGCCTTCAGAATTTCAGTTTCATGGAAAAGTGTCATAATCGGCCATAGTGCTATCATAGATGTAAAAATATTGATAGAAAGATGCTAATTGCTGCAAAAAATTCATTTAATAACAAAGCAAAGTACTATGTAGGGAATAATAACAAATCAATCTACTATGTAGCAGAGGTTTTGGAGATGGTAACAATTTAATGATGAAAATTATTCGGCAACTACTTAACAACCAGAGAGCAGGTACATGAATAAAAGCTGTGTATAGTTTATCTGAACAGGAGGGGTTCAGTTATGCACTGTTGCTTTGAGCCCTTATACATGTATAAACACAGATTCATTTGAAGCACATTAATTTAGATCAGGCAAGTTAGTGAATGAAATAAAAAGATTAAGAAAGGGATTGAGAGACTAAAAGGAAAAGCGTTAAGAGTATGAGCCCATAGGATCATAACGTGGGTTGCAACAATGAATTAATGTCAATTGTTAATTTATTCAAATAAGACACAAATTTATTCCTAATGGCGTTCTCACACAGGTTATTATTGGACACTATATGGAAACAGTAAATCAAAATGAATGACTTCGTAGAGCAAGCAGAACATTTGCACGCACTTATGAATATGAACTAAATACGTACTAGTGTTTACGCGTTAACAAAATTCACCTCTGCAGAAAAGTTCAGTCGCCCTACTATATGTCTATGCCAGCTAGCTCTCTTAGTTCCAAAATACTTCAAAGCCCCAAAATTGAGCAGTATTTCTGCATCGAATAAGTCTATAATATTTCTATATCCCAAGAAAAGCGTAAGCCCAAATAGCTCTCTGGGCGCACAGAACTCACCAAAATCAACTTTATCGACCAAGAGAGGAAGATCAAAGACAATGAGCCATGCCCTGCCCGCCTATTTATAAGCTTAGTCATGTGACCAACTACTCTACTCAGTGTAGTAATTTACAAGTTGAATCACATTCTTAAAATTACATATATTATATTTATGTATTACAAACATATGTGACACATACTTTTAATCAATTTGCAATATAATATTGCACTGTACAATTCTTCAGTCCCATTCTTAAGGTTGCACATATTACTTTTATGTATTTCAAAAATATATATCACATACTTCTAATTAATTTCTGGTCTAATATTGCACTGCACAGTTTTATACATAGCTAAATATTTAACACTATACACCACAAATGGAACTGCAGCACCCTGGTCAAATGAGCAACTTCACTCAGCTTAGCGCTGCACTCACATGTTGCTCAAATTACAATGTCACAAATATTATGTTTCAAAAATTCTTGCTAAACAATACCAGGATAACGGAATAAGGGGTTAAATCATTCATGCTGACGTTGCATATGGAAAAATCTTTGTTTTGACATTATTTTATGAGTTTTGTGAATTTAAACAATATCAATCTGCAGTTGACATCAAGCCCTATCCAATTTCGTGTCATAAGTCTGTATTGTGTGTTTGTCACTTGTTACTGATATTATACACAATTTTAACACGGATGTTACCAAAACATTAACTTTGTTAATAATGACTTTATATATATTGAAATAATTTTAGTGAGCTCGTCTTATTAACGCAAGTTAAATACTGTCTGCATTTTAATAGCATATATAGAAGTACTTTTAGTGTTTTTGATGAATATCCTAACTTTAAGTTTCAACATGGTCGGTCTCTGGCCACATGCTACACTTAATTTAAGCTCACAATACCTCCTGTCTACCACTTTGGGGCTTTCCAGGTCTCTAATCCGCAGCAGCTAGACCAGCTGCTCCAGCACCTCATTATGCTGCCTACAGTCAGCTAACTTATCTGACCACCAGCACACGGCATTTGCCGATCACGTATCACTTAACCACGAGTTATGCTCTGAAAACTCGCAGTGCATAATGTCACAATGTCATTGTACCTGTAAAGGAAACAAGGAGACAAACTAAGTCATAATACCATACTGGTAAAATAGAGGAGGATAAATTACTAAATGATCGACTCCACCTAGCATATTATGTGAATGAACATTTTTCAGGTTTTGCAGAGAAATTACAGAAAAATTCCCAAAAATGATATGTAAATAACTAAGCACTAACTATAATGATGTTTCTACCAACCATAGAGAATGTGGTCAGCGAAATTGTATAAACTCTAAACCATAAAAGATCATTTAGCTTAGGTACAGTAGTGTGTACTGAAAAATGCATACAGAGTATACAGGCCCCCCCTAACAAACATAGTGAGCCATTCATATCAGGGAAATTTTCAGTGTTTAAAATGGGCAAGAGTTATATGTGTACTAAAGAAAGGTAATGCAGAAGAAACAGAAAACTGCCAACCCATTTCTCTGCTGTCATCATTCTCAAAAAAAAAAAAATAAATTATAAAAGATTAAGGAACTACTTGAATAGTTTTGTTTCCTAAGTGACAGAAGTAGAGTATCAGCCGTAGCAGAATTCACAAGAATTGTAATTGATGCTCTTGGCAAAGATGACTGTATCTTAGGCATATTTTTATATCTTTCTAAGGCTTGTGATACTGTTGACCATAAGATTCCGCTAAATAAGCTAAAAGCAATAGGAACAAGAGGGGCAGGTAACGAATGATTCCAGTCATACATAGCAGATAAGGTACAAATAATGGAAATAACGCATGCATCAAATAAGTCTAAGGTTTTGCAGTTAGTGTAAGATTAATCAGAGCCAAAATAAACTAATATAGAATTTCCTCAGGACAGCATTTTAGGACCAATAATTTTCTTGATATACATCAATGACTTTTCCACTACTATTAGTCGTGGGGGAAAATATTCTCTTTGCTGATGACGGCAAATTCACTGAGAAAACAAGAGAGATCCCTGCAAAAAAAGCAAACTCTCAAGGGAGTTCACTGTTGATCAATATGCAACAAAATTGCAATGAGCATAAAATACTGTTCTTGATATGGTTTTTTAGTAAATGAACAAATACCATCTGGATCATAAAGTCTTATATTAATAGACTCTGATTTCAATCTATCAAGCAGATCATCTACAGCCCTGCTATCACAACGTGCACTTTGTTATTTTTATCACTATTGACAAACTGCACCTGAAATGTGGCAAATAACTAAGCAGACCTCCGTCAGTCAGTTCGAGGTTGATTTTGAAATTAGAGAGAGATAACGGTGCGGCTTTCTTGGGTAATGTTTTTATTAACGTATGACAGTGACTGGACATATTGCACTCTTTCTATGTTCATTTTCTTTCATTTAACGTGATGCTGGATGAATTTTGTGCTCTTGCGAAAGAACAGTGTGTTACATTTGAGACAGGTATGTCTGATAATGCTATGAAAAAGTGGTCCTTGGCATCAGTGCAGCCTGGAGCCTCAGGTTTCACTCTTTGAGAAAGTTGTGATGTTAGTGGCGAGCCAGAGGGTTGGTGGCTGGGCCATGCCTAGTCGCCGAATCGTTCGCTTTGCGAAAGAAACATAGTTTGCAGGAAATAATCACCTAACTCCATGAGCTGCTTTCCAGGTTCAGAGAACCTCTGATTCGAGGCTAGTGCTGGGCGCAAAAACGCGCCGTTGATAATTTAGTCAGTGACATCGCAGAGACCTAGCTGAGACATCTGTTTTTCACAAGTGGGAAGGTGTTTCGTCATGTGATTGGTATTGTAACATGTCACGTGGCCTCGGTGGGATTTTGTGTGCTAGAGGGATCCAAGCTATTTGACCAGCATGTAGCATTTTTCGGCGTTGACGCTCATAGAGTGCCGGGCGGCATATGGTAGCAGGGCACAGGAATCATTTAAAATTTGTAGAGTCGGTGGCTACAAGCATAGGAGAGCGGGTCGGAAGAGACTTGGAGCTGTGCACATATTGTGGGTATCAGCCTCATCAGTCTCTCATAATTTGTTAGATATGAAGATGTTTGTTGAATAAATTAATATGTTAGGCGAATTAAAACATTCTTTGTGTAAATCTCCACTTTGGGATCCACAGCTAGGACTCTAAAATCGCAGTATCTATTAAAGTGAGAATGAGGAAATCTACAGTAGGCTACCATAGGTATAAATGGTATTGGGTATATATACAGGGTGAGTCACCTAACGTTACCGCTGGATATATTTCGTAAACCACATCAAATACTGACGAACTGATTCCACAGACCGAACGTGAGGAGAGAGGCTAGTGTAATTGTTTAATACAAACCATACAAAAATGCGCGGAAGTATGTTTTTAACACAAACCTACGTTTTTTAAATGTAACCATGTTAGTTTTGTTAGCACATCTGAACATAAAAGCAAATATGTAATCAGTGCCGTTTGTTGCATTGCAAATGATAATTACATACGGAGATATTGTTACCTAAAGTTGACGCTTGAAACCTCCGACGTTCAGTTGCGTATTGTAACAAACACGGGCCACGGTCGGCGAGCAGCATCTGCAGGGACATGTTTACGATAACGACCGTGTTTACGAGTGTGGCTGTAATGCACTGTTGTGGTTTGGTCTAGCTGTCGCAGTGTCCGCATGTAGCGCTTGCTGCTATTGTTATTCTACATTCGTCTCCGCACGCAGACCAACTGTAGTACACCGTGTTACCAGACGTCTGTGATACTGTAGTGTTGTAGGAACTGTGACCATGGTGTATTCGAACTCTGAAAAGGCGGAGATGATACTCATCTATGGCGAGTGTCGACGAAATGCAGCTGGAGCCTGCAGGGTGTATGCACAACGGTACCCGGACAGAGAGCATCCAACATGCCGGCCGCACATTGCAAAACATCTACCGCCAACTGTATGCAACAGGTATGGTCGTAGCACGCAAACGGGTCCGTAACAGGCCCGTCACAGGAGAAGCGGGTGCAGTTGGTGTGTTAGCTTCTGTTGCCATGAACCCACACATGAGTACACGGGACATTGCGAGAGCCGGTGGACTGAGTCATAGTAGTGTCATGCACATACTGCATCGTCACCGCATTCACCCGTTTCATGTGTCGCTACATCAGCAATTACATGGTGATGACTTTACTCATAGAGTGCAATTCTGTCAATGGGCATTCACAGAGAATGCGTTGCAGTTCTACCTGTTTACCGATGAAGCGGGTTTCAAAGACCATGGGGCAGTGAATCTACGGAACATGCATTCCTGATCCGTGGACAATCCTCGCTGGCTCAGACAGGTAGAGCGACAGCGACCGTGGACTGTAAATGTATGGTGTGGAATCATTGGCGACCACCTCATTGGTCCTCACTTCATTGCAGGGGCCCAAACAGCTGCAACATACATCGCGTTTGTAGCGAATGATCTGCCAACGTTGCTCGAAAATGTCCCACTGGAAACGGGTCGACGTATGTGGTATCAGCATGATGGTGCACCTGCACATTCCGCAATTCACACTAGGCTGACCCTTGACAGGATGTTCGACGGGCGTTTCATAGGACGTGGAGGACGCATAAATTGGCCAGCCCGTTCTCCTGACCTTACACCTCTGGACTTCTTTCTGTGGGGTACGTTAAAGGAGAATGTGTACCGTGATGTTCCTACAACCCCAGAGGATATGAAACAACGTATTGTGGTAGCCTGCGGCGACATTACACCAGATGTACTGCGGCGTGTACGACATTCATTATGCCAGAGATTGCAACTGTGTGCAGCAAAGGATGGCCACCACATTGAACATCTATTGGCTTGAGATGTCGGGACACACACTATTCCACTCCGTAATTGAAAACGGAAACCACGTGTGTACGTGTACCTCACCCCTCATGGTAATGTACACGTGCGTCATTGAAAAAGACCAATAAAAAGATGTTAGCATGTGGACTTAATGTGCTGATCCAGTCTCTTCTGTACCTAAGGTCCATCACCGTTCCCTTTGGATCCCTATGTAGTTCGGTTCTCTCCGATACACACGATCGAACAGCGGAGGAATGGTACTCAAGCGTCAACTTTAGGTTACAATATCTCCGGATGTAATTAACATTTTACAATGCAACAAACGGCACTGATTACGTATTTGTTTATATGTTCAGATGTGCTAACAAAACTAACGGGGTTCCATTTAAAAAAAACGTAGGTTTGTGTTAAAAAACATACTTCCGGGCGTTTTTCTATGGCTTGTATTAACCAATTACACTAGCCCCTCTCCTCACGTTCGGTCTGTGGAATAGACTCGTCAGTGTTTGATGTGGTTTACGAAATATATCCAGCGGTAATGTTAGGTGACTCACCATGTCTGTGTGTGTGTGTGTGTGGTGTGTGTGTGTGTGTGTGTGTGTGTGAATTTGTGCTTTATGTTGTGGTGTTTAATCAAATTTGAATGTTAACACGAAGCAAAGTGTGAAGCGAATTATGTCAGATTAGTTGTAAAACAAACAGCATTACGAAGCAAGACAAAGCTATAGATTTGCATTATGAAGCAAGATAAAGCTATAGATTTGTTTGGCCCGGGAGAGAATCAAGTGGTATATCCCATAGAACAGTCAACAACAATATGTAGCAACCACGAAGACGGTATAGCGGAAACCACCCCATTAGAAAATGCAGACAGTTCAGCGAACAGCGGAACACACAAGGAAACAGAAGAGGTCACACCACAACCTGAGGAAGCGATGATGAAAATTTACAACCAAGAGGAAGAGGAGAGCAGGAAGTCACACCAGAAAATGAGAGATGCTACTCCAGTACGACTGGGTACGGCTTCACCTGACAGAACCAGTGAAATGTCAAATAAAGAGTTCAGTACCATAACGTTTTTGAAGGGAGTGAGGAAAGAAAATGACATGGGCGAGAAAATGGGGAAAGAAAGGACACGGTAGAAAAGATACAAGCAATGGCGAAAGAAAATAAGGACACAGCAGTAAATTAAGGTAAGAAAAAAACGACATGGGGGAAGAGTCTACAAAATAAAATTCAGGAAATCGAGGGAGTTACGAATAAAATTTGCCAACTTGGCAGAGGAAATAAAGGAAAATGATCAAGAGGCAAAGGATAAAGCCCAAAAAAGTATAAAAGATAGCAAGAGAAACGAAAGAAGAGAGTAGGTAAACGGATAAGAATAATCGTCAGACAACTTGGAAAATAGGGAAAGGAGTAAAAAATTTGGAGGCATAAAACGAAAACAGAGAAACGAACCGACGACAGATTGTAAGAGGCAACAAATCAATTAGCAACTGAAATCCAAGGTAAAATCGAAAGAGAACTCTTAAAATCCGATTTAATATACCCAGCATTGCTAACAGAAGCGGAAGTAGTTCAGGTTCTCTTCACACTCCAAAATCAGTATTAAGTTATGAACTCATGAATGGAGAAGAAGGTCAAAAAGGCGTTTAAGAGGTACGTGAAGCAGCAGTGGGAGGACAGGACTACACCTGGAAAGGACGCGGATGAATCACACAAGTGTGTGCTACTAGGTTCGAGTCACGATCGTGTTGGTAGTGAATTTAGCTTTGGCATTAATATAGTGGGAGCTCGCATGGGATACTGTCCCACAGAAATATGAAAAGAGGTGAAACGAGTGTCAGGATGAGGGTAGCAAAAGAAGTACTGTTCGATCATAAGCACTTCTTGCAGGTTAGGAACTACGAAACTTTTTTTTTTAAAAAAGTGACTGAAGTATGCAACATCCAAAAACTTGGATTTTGCAGTTTGATTTGTCCTGTCTTACATCTCGGGCACTCCCAACATGCTCGAATTTATTTGCGGTCACCTGTAGGGATCGGTTGCGGAGAAAGCTACAAGAATAGCAAATATGTGTTGCTCACTCAAAGAATTTAGAGATCGGTTCCTGGAGAACTACTGGCTGAAGGAAAGTCAGGAGAGAATCAAACATGAGTAGTTGTTAAGTTTGGACTGTTGTCTGACGTTTTGTAGTTTAGGCTCGAATAATAATAGTCACTTGGATACTTGGCATTGTCTGTCCGAAAATCACTCGTTGATAGCTCCTGGGCTATTACTGTGGCAACTGCGGATAACTGGAACTCGTCAGCAACAATAACTAGTCTACAGCTGGGCGAGTGAAGGTGTGCGGCCATTTTTACCTACGACTGCCAGATGAACGTCATTTGCACTCTATTTGGTGGATGTAGGATATAGTTCCTGGTTTAAGTGTCCTCTGTGGCGTCGAACGTAACTATCGACATATAGATAGGTATTTTCATGTCTTGCGGTGAAAGCATCATCTAGTTCCTGTTATGTATGCCATCTATATAGCGTCTGATCGGAACTATGCGGCATAAATCTGGAGAATACTTGTTTGGTGGTGTCCTCTGTGATTATAACTGTGTGCCATGTGTGTTGTTGTGCACAGTAATTATAATAGTTGGACCACAATTCCTGAAACATGTTGTCAATTACGACACTGTTTCGTTCCTGAGATTATTATCACTTTCCACTTACATGTGCATTATCTAATTGCACATTCCCATTATATTTACTTACAGTAGGTTGATTCTCCGTAAATTTCTTTTCTGTCAATAAATAACTCATACTAAACGCCTTTTATTTGGGCGAGAGGGAGGGACAGGGCAGGGCCGTCAACAGTATTCTGACTGGTGCGATGTGAATTTGTCAACTATGCTAATCTCTTTGTCTCAGAGTATCATTCACACCCAGAGTTCTGATTTAATCGTTGTATTCGTACTTGCTGATAACTCAATACTGTCTACTGTTTCCATGTTGATTTCCCATGTTATATGATAAGCTATTTAAAATTATACAAATTTAGATTGTAAAATTTCCTACTTCCTACGCCAAAGTTCCTGGACAATAGTTTTTCATATGAAAACCTACAACACAGACATTACTGATTATCTGACTAGTAAATGGGCCAAGAACATCAAATCTTAGCATTCAAATTCTACCAGCTAAAACTCATTTATCGTTAGTGCTCTGATTTTGGGGCTAATAAACTCTAAAATTATGATTTGGCCCTGCCTGACTACCCCATGAAGCAGATCCTAGGATTTCTTAATTTTCTTTAAGATATAAATGACAATCTAAACATAAATGAATGATGAAGGCAAATAATACTGCTAAATGATAAACGTTGTTGCTCAATGTATTTTACTAAAGATTAAAATCAACCCTTCAAGTACAATTGTGTATATTTCCTAACTAAAATTGCAGATCAATTGCCCACTCTGCCCCTTCTTATGGCCACACGATCTAACATAAATAACTCGAAATGACTGACATCATCTACATACCAAACACAGGAAGACACTATTTTCAAAATGACCTACAGTGGTGTGGAACCTCAGTTGCAATAAACTAACGTGATCACAGCTGTTTAGCCTTTATAGCCCCTAATAAGCCGAAGCAATTAGCGATATCACCGTATGTACTGCGTCTGCTGCGTCGGCGTGCTGATTCTCGTACACGTCTGCGTCGATGGAAAAACTCCAGCCACAAAATAAAATTCTTTCAAACACTAGGACGGCAGAAGGTGACCCTCTGACTAATATACTCTAATACTGTCTTCTCCTCTCTTTGTTCTACAGAAGAGAAACGCGAACTCCCAGCCATTAGGATGGAGTTCAGATAACGTCTCAACGTAAGTATAGGCAGAAGAAGTGCTCTCGATCACTGAACGCTGCGTACTCAACGACGACTTACAACCCGGAGGTGAAGTTCAGAATCGTATAGGTTCGCAACAGTACAGTGCCTAACTGTTCTAGCAGTAAACTCTCCCGAGAGCAATGACAGCAAGTCTGTCTGTATCAACAGAAGCTGATACCGAGCGATCGTCACACACAGGCGGTCAAGAACGGAAGACTTCGTATCTCTACCGCTGTCTTCTCAGCAAGGCTCGGCTCCCCACCCTCGTAATTCAGAAAACGAATCACATTCCCGCAACCACGGAATATTCTCCCTCTCTACAGATTCTTCCATATGCCGACCAACCATATTTTAGTCTTTCGTCGCCCAGCGCGGAAAGTTTGTTAAGAAATAACTATACTCGTACAATGGTACACTTCTGAGTAGAAATCCTTGGAAATAACTCAGCCTGCGTGTTTTCCGAAGTGACACTTCTTCGTTCCTCTCTGCTGCGTCCAAGATTTTCAGAGTTTCCGAAGTATTATCCGGCTATCCTTCCGGCCCTACTACACTACTGGCCATTAAAATTGCTACACCAAGAAGAAATGGAGATGACAAACGGGTATTCATTGGACAAATATATTATACTAGAACTGACATGTGATTACAATTTCATGCAATTTGGGCGCATATATCCTGAGAAATCAGTACCCAGAACAACCACCTCTGGCTGTAATAACGGCCTTGATACGCCTGGGCATTGAGTCAAACAGAACTCGGATGGCTTGTACACGTACAGCTGCCCATGCAGCTTCAACACGATACCACAGTTCATCAACAGTAGTGACTGGCGTATTGTGACGAGCTAGTTGCTCGGCCACCATTGACCAGAAGTTTTCAATTGGTGAGAGATCTGGAGCATGTGCTGGTCAGGGCAGCAGTCGAACATTTTCTGTATCCAGAAAGGCCGGTACAGAACCTGCAATATGCGGCCGTGCATTAGCCTGCTGAAATGTAGGGTTTCGCAGGGATCGAATGAAGGGTGCAGCCACGGGTCGTAACACATATGAAATGTAGCATCCACTGTTCAAAGTGCCGTCAATGCGAACAAGAGGTGACCGAGACGTGTAACCAATGGCACCCCATATCACCACGCCGGGTGATACGCCAGTGTGGCGATGACGAATACAATGTGCGTTCACCGCGATGTCGCCAAACACGGATGCGACCATCATGATGCTGTAAACAGAACCTGGGTTCATCCGAAAAAATGACGTTTCGCCATTCGTGCACCCAGGTTCGTCGTTGAGGACACCATCGCAGGCGCTCCTGTCTGTGGTGCAGCGTCAAGGGTAACCCCATCCATGGTTTCCGAGTTGATAGTCCATGCTGCTGCAAACGTCGTCGAACTGTTCGTGCAGATGGTTGTTCTCTTGCAAACGTCCCCATCTGTTGACTCAGGGATCGTGACGTGGCTACACGATCCGTTACAGCCATGCAGATAAGATTCCTGTCATCTCGACTGCTAGTGATACGAGGCCAATGGGATCCAGCACGGCGTTCCGCATTACCCTCCTGAAGTCACCGATTCCATAATCTGCTAACAGTCATTAGATCTCGACCAACGCGAGCAGCAATGTCGCGATACGATAAACCGCAATCGCGTTAGGCTACAATCCGACCTTTATCAAAGTCGGAAACGTGATGGTACGCATTTCTCCTCCTTACAAGAGGCATCACAACAACGTTTCACCAGGCAACGCCGGTCAACTGCTGCTTTTGGATGAGAAATCGATTGAAAACTTTCCTCATGCCAGCACGTTGTAAGTGTCGCCACTGGCGGCAACCTTGTGTGAATGCTCTGGAAAGCTAATCATTTGCATATGACAGCATCTTCTTCCTGTTGGTTAAATTTTGCGTCTGAAGTACGTCATCTTCGTAGTGTAGCAATTTTAATGGTCGATAGTGTACAATAGCGGCCGGCCGCCCCTGTATTGTGTCTTCGCGGTCAGGTGTTCAGACTGTCCGTCTTGGCACTTCCTGTGTGGAGCTGGACCACCACACCTGTGCGGTCCTTCTACCTTCAGGGCTTGAGTTCCGCCTGCCGTTTCATTTCCACTGTCGTTCTAACCTTTACTAGTGTAGGCAATCATTCATTACGCTGTTCTGATAACAGAGATACTCCATCACCTTTCATGAAGTAAGTGTTAACAGTTATTTACTAGGTGCACGTGATAATGTCATTCGCCTTTATATATTCATATATATGATGTCCAACCTATCACATGATACCTAATTGTGTTTGTATATCACAACAAAGTATGTGGATGAGTGCTTGTAAGGTGCGAAATTATAGCCACTTTACAGGGCAAATAGCTTAAAACTGGAATTGTGAGTCAGTCGTCTAATGCTTAACAATAAATTATAACAAAAAAAATGTAAATGGAAAATAAGAAGAAAAATAAATTAAGTGAACTACCATATTTTTATGTAACATCTGAGAAAATTGTGCACCCTTTATATAAAGCAAATAAAGATTATAAAAGGGTCACGTTAGTCCAAGTCTCAAGCACCTTATAGCAGGTCATGATAACATTGTGGAATGAGAGACACGGCGCTAGGTACAAAGAATCAGTTCCTGAGCCATTACAGATTAATAAAGGCAGTGAAAATAACAACATGATTTATGTAACAGAATTTGTACAGCTGACACTGAAACAGTGCCTGCTTGGTTCAGCATGGGGCAGCAGGAGATCGCCACTTGCACAGAGATTCCAGTCTGGACAGGTAGCTATAAAAGGAGTGAATTCAGCCTTTATTAGGTGCAAATCTGCATCAGGCCTGCAGACATCAGCCACACAGTATCAGCAAACAACTGTGTAAGCTGGACATGCCATTAGATCCAAATGCATCCACTGTACAGCTAACAGTGGACGTGGTGGGAGAGGCCCCAAGCACAGACACCAAACAAAGGGCCTCGGAAGATGTAGATGCCAGGCAGCACTAGCTCCCAATCTCAAGGCAATAGTTCATGTCCCGGCAGCATCAGTGCTAGACGCAGCGTGTAGACCTGTGGCTTGCAGAGGCAGCATCTGCTTGCTTTTGAGATGGGACACTCCACTTCAGGTCAATGGCTATCGTGGATTACTTCACCATGTAGGCAGTGTATAGTTGCGGTTGACATGGGGTGACTCATTTCTAGTTGATGGGTGGCGTGGATTACTACACCGTGTTGGCAGTGTCTAGTTGGAGTTGAGATTGAATGACCCATTCAAGTCGACAGCTAATGTGAATTATTTCATCATGTAGATAGTGTCTAAGTGCAGTTGAGATGGGTTGGCCTACTTTCAAGTTAATCACTTAATTTCTTCATTGTGTAGGTAGTATCCAGTAGTAGTTGAGACGGGATGTTCCACTTCATGTTGGTGGTTGGAGTGGGTTACTTCGCCACATAGGCAGTGTCCAGTTGTAGTTGTGTTGTTATGATCTCCTTCAGTTTGACTGCTGGCACGGGTTTCTTCACAAAGTAGGCAACATTTGCTTGTAGTTGAGACAGGATAACCCACTACGAATCAACATCTGGCATGGATTATTTCATCGAGTGGGCAGTGTATATTTCTAGTAGTGGTGGGATGACCTGCTCCATGTAAATCTCACAAGGATTACTTCCCTGTGTAGGCAGCGTCTAGTTGGAGCTATGGGATGACCTACTTCAAGTTGATGGATAGTATGCCTTATTCACTATGTAGGTAGCATCTAGTTGCAGTTGAGACGGGATGACCTGCTATAAGTCGATGGCTAACACGGATTGCTTTACTGTGTAGGCAGCGTCTACTTGTAATTGAGACGAGATGAAAAACTTCAAGTCGACAGCTGACATGAATTAGTTTACTGTCTAGGCAGCATCTAGATGCAGTTCAGGTAAGATGACCCACTTCAGGTCGAATGCAGGCATGGGTTACTTTACCACGCAGGCAGCTGCAGTTGAGATGGGACGACCCACTTCAAGTCAAAGGATGTTGTAGATTATTTCACCGTGTAGACAGCGTCTAGTTGTAGTTGAGATGAGATGGCTGACATGGCTTTTTGCACCATGTAGATGACCATAGCTACTGCATGGCTAAAGTGGCAGTATTTGTTGTCGCCTGACACGACTCTGTCATGACAGGGCGCCACCTTTGACCACTTAGACGACAGAATCGGTACAGTGCTAGGCTTAGGCAGCTCACTGAGGTGGCATGGCCCTCGTACTATGCCATATCGACCTTTTCCGTTCCTAGCAGCAGGCGGCAGTGACCGGTGTGCAGTAATAGAGATCGCTTCAGCACTGGAACAGAGGCTTTTGTCACATCAGCTATCTTTCTAGCATCTCCAGTCGTATGTGACAGCGAGCCTACTGCCACATCTGTCCGCAGGTTACAGATGCCAATTTTGAAAGGTAATGGCGTAATAAAATATTGCCTTTCAAACTAACCATTCACTGAGGAAGAACAAGTGAGAACAAATATTTACTATTGGGCAATTATAAAATTGCTTACATTGATTATAAACACCAGTATGTAAGACAAATTGGTGATGCGTTTGCTCAGTTCAGTGAGCACCCTTATAGACGTAACAGAACTGATTTATGTACACATTAATTTACGTAAAGTCACAAAGTTGGAGATATTGTCTGCAGTATAGAAATTTTGCACATTCCATCTAAGATCTACTTTTAGAATATATTTGAAGAGACAGAAATATTTTCTGCGAAAACGAAAGAACTAGATAGAGTACTTAATACACAGATTTACTTCTGCCATTGTGCATATTGAAACATTTATTGTGACTCCTTTCTGTGCATGATCTCAATATAATTTCTGCTAGTAGGTATTGAGAGCAATATCCACACAGCCACAGTGAAGCACAGTGCGACGTGCTATGTCCACACTGCACTGTAGTTGCTGCTGCTGAAATCCGGTGATTATTGTTTTTTGGGGGGTCACCTTTTGTTATAAGACAGATTTTAAAGTATATTGCCTATTTTAGTACTTTCACGTACATGTCCACATGTATTACCTCACATATACAGCGCAATTAGGTGCGGTGTTGCATAATGTAACTGTAAATTTTCAACCTTTGAACAAGATGACAAAACAGGCGTAATTTAGTTCTATTTTATGTTTTTAAATATTAGGAGTATGATATGATCCTTTCTAAATTAACGGCTATATTTTATGTAATGAATGTAAGACAAGGTGAGGGCGTTTTCGAGCTAATAGAAAGTTATGTAATTATCTTACGAAAGTTATGTAATTATCTTACGTTGTTCACAAACCTGCTTTAGTCTAACTCCACGAGATACATTGATCACAAGGTGTGTTAGCTCAATGAATATTGTAATTTTTGCAAGAGTCACATTTTAATGTAAAGGGTGATTTCAAGAGAAAAAAAAACAGATTTTAGTTGTTTATGACAGAGATAGAAACACATTGAGGATGTCATTGGATAGAGGAAGTTTCAAAGTTTGCCGTTGCTATATTTTCCATGCTACCAGAATGTCTTCTGGTTTTCTGCCAGATTTGGAGGCAGAGTTTCGTAGTGGAAACTATTAATGCAACTCGCACTGAAGTTTCTGCAAAATTTCGAACTTCTGTAGAACTCCGCCAATCAGGGAGGAAGGAGGGGAGGGGGGCCTTGTGTTCTTTTAAATTTCGAGTGATTTTCTGCAACAGTGTTACGACTTGTTTTGTATGTCATGGGGTATCAGTACCATCTCTTATTAATTTATTTATTATGTGTTTCTCTTCATCCGCCGATACTATATATAAGGATCTTGGATCCCAATCCACTACAATACAGCTTAAAAATGTAGGGTTTCAACTTTAAAATGATGAAGGAATATTAACACCTTTGCTCATTCGTTCATGTACTTCGACAAAAAAATCACAAAATCTAGAGAAACGTAACGGAGAAATATTTACAAATAAAAAGTTTCCATATCCAAACATCTCTAATTTTTTCCCAGTAAGCCGTTTTTAGCGTAATAAAAATACCGTGATACCACCAAGATAATTACAACGCCGTCTACAATGCAGCTCACAACAGCAACGACAATCAAACATGATGCGGAAAAAAGCTGCAATTAAATCACATTCACACGTCCAGAATCGTGTAATCTGTTTTATGACACAACCACACTCGAAATACCCACCCAGTACACGAAAGAAACATTTAACAAATGTGATCTCACAGTTCAATGGGACCTAGCTTTTTGCCACCTAGTATCTCATTCCCTGTGTTAAACACAATATTATTCAGTGCTTATACAGAGCTGCGAATGATATACCTTTGTTATTGTTAGTCAGTTATTACTGTAGTAGCATGCATAATCAAAACGACGAGGGAATAGTGACAGGTGAGTGATTTAGTTGGCAACAAATCTAAATAGAATTGAGCTTATATTTTTATATGGCGTGGTTTTTGTTAGCATGTAAAGCCATAAAATGTCTTTTCTGAAAATATTTTTCTGAAGTGTGGCCTGATATGGAAATGACACGTCGACGATTAACACGAAAGCTGAGAGGAGAACAGAAATTGTGGTGCTACGGCACGTGGACGATTAACACGAAAGCTGAGAGGAGAATGGAAATTGTGGTGCTACGGAAAAATGCTAAAGATTAAATGAGTATATCGGCTAATTAATGAATGGACTGAATCCTACGGGGGAGAAAAGAGCTTTACTGCACAGCCTGACTAAAAGTAGCGCCTGGTTGATATATAACTTGAAATATCAAGGAATATTTAGTTTGACAGTTTTAGAGAGATGAACAGACTTTCACAGGATATACTGCCGTGAAGAGGTGTTTCAAATCAGTCTTCGGACAGTAGACCGTAGCAACAACAACCACAACAGTTGTTTCCAAGTGATAGGAGTGTACGTTGTTACCGTTCTAACGGAAGCGGGCTTGGTCTGTGTTGTTTCAACTCTGCTGCAACGTGTAGATCGTGGCCAGACGTGTACTTCTCTCTAAAGGAATTGCTCTATAAATTCGTTCTCAATGAGTCCGGACTAGCCCCGTTGCGTTGTGTTAGTAAGCAGCCAAACAATTAGACCCGCTCCCTCGACATCTGGATTACTACAGTTGCTGTGTAGCGCTGTCCGATACCTGCAGGGTGACTCCGCACGTTTCTGCTGCATTGTGTGGCTTTTCTACTCAACAACACTGCCGACTGCATTCGAACAATACCCACATCTAACTGCCGCAAAATGTGTTTCACAGACCAATTGCTTCTTCTTTCCCTTGTGCCTGTTCCACGCATGGTCGCGATGTCGGCGTGGCTATTAACGGGTTTGGCATGGCTAATTTAAGAGGTGGCCTGATGCCCTTCCTGTCGCCATCCAGTTACCACCCGGGACGGAATACGTGTACCCCAAGTATCTGTGAGTAGCGTTATTAGTATTAAAGTGACCGAAAGTCACTGAAATAACAGAAATAAACATTCCACATGGTACACATTTTATATCACTAGACATCAAAATCTGCACTATAATATCCCTATTAAAGAAGGCATTGCAGTCGTAAAGAACGATTTACTAAAGCACCGAAAGTGTTCACAAGCTAAGGTTATCGAATTTATGGTTACTAGAACTAATCCTCAATTAAAATTACATAACATCCAATGGCAATTTTTGTCAACAACCAGATGGACCATCCAAGGGCACATCCATATCTGGCAC
Organism: Schistocerca gregaria; assembly: GCF_023897955.1. Taxonomy (NCBI): domain Eukaryota; kingdom Metazoa; phylum Arthropoda; class Insecta; order Orthoptera; family Acrididae; genus Schistocerca; species Schistocerca gregaria. The sequence continues at coordinate 524,041,517 of NC_064921.1, read as the reverse complement.
AATAGCACGAGTAGACATTATCGTGAACCACTGTAACAGAAAATATTCAGCAATCAAGAACACTGCTTTAAAAACATAGTTTGCTACAATAGATACGTAGATGATGTCTCAATTTTAGTCTTTGGTGACACCAACGACACCACTAAAATTACATGTTTGTTCAACAGTGCACATAAGAAAACAAATTACACAACTGAATATCATAAAAAACAGAAGTATTAATTTCCTAGATTTGTGTACGGAAAATCACAACAGGCATACTCAATATTTACACGAAAAAATAGCTTCCAGCACCATAATCCTGGCTACATCATGTCAGGCACATAGACACAAGAAAGCTGCATACAAAACGAGTGCACAGAGCAAACAACTCTCTTCGAACAAAGAGAACAAGAAAAAATTAAACATCACCAAGGAAACTGCATTGGCTAATATCTTCCCTAGTTCAATGATTGATAAAATTCAGAAACGAGCAGCAAAAAAGAAAGAGACTCCTGACTCTATGGAATGAACCAATAATGTAATCAAATGTGTACTCAGCACACCTTACGTAGGCAACATTAAAAACAAAAAGGAAAAAAATTGCAAATCTACTCAGGTCATATAAAGTGAAAGTAGTTTTCGTCACAAGTAACAAACAACTGAAATTAGTTATCGTCTTAAACGATAAAAAAGATACATTCTCAGTCAAAAATATACAAAAATACATATAAAACTTGCTCAAGCTGCTCTCTAGAACAAACCAGCACGGCTTTCACACTAGTTGAACACGCCAACTGTTACACACATAACCAATTCACAAGATCAGCCATAGCAACACGCATAAAATAACACTAGAAACACATTCACAAACATAGAAGAAGATCTGAAGATACTCCATCACTCCCAGAATCACAAGAATGGATTTAATGCAGAAGTTATAAATTTGGGTATGCCACACAAATCGAGGAGTAAAATTTTAAATGACAAACTGGATAGTCAATCGACTAGATTCTTTAAACTTTTCTCCTATATATAGCAATTATACAAAGTCCGTAAATATGTTCAATTCTTCATTCATTTCCACACAATATTTGTTACAAAATAGTACAGTATAGAATAGAATACGAAGCATAATCGATTATTTAAATAGTTAGTAGTGTTAAAAATAGAAGTTATAAGAGACAGATAATCTAAATCATTTAATCGACGAAAAATGAAACACCTCCAACCGGATACAAACTCTTTGGGACGCCATACTGTCGTAAGATATTTCTGTCATATTTTTATTTCAAATAAACAGTGTGAGTGATAGTTTGCGTTATATTTTCTGATTTTCCATTTGCTGTAAAACCACAAAAAGACGACAGCAGGGCGATACAGACAGATAAACCCACAGTCACAAATATCACATAAAATAGTAATGTAAATGTTTAACTTGATAATGGGAGTAAATTCTCGAAGCGTGCCGTCCTATGAATGAAAAATGAACTCAACTGGTGCAATGTTTCGTTACTAAAACTGTGACGCAGTTGTAGTTTTTCTAAAAAATATTAATTACAATTAATGAAAATGATTAAGGTAGTCTGCTTGTGACAATTTTCGATATGTATATTCAATGCGTATTTTTACGAACACATGAGTGTTATAAGTATCACAGACATTTTACTGGAACAGCCTTCAACGGTTTGTAACCTACTGATCCGTGAAATACGCCCAGATAGGCGCACGTGTTAAAAATGGTTCAAATGGCTCTGAGAACTATGGGACTTAACTTCTGAGGTCATCAGTCCCATAAAACTTAGAACTACTCAAACCTAAATAACCTAACGACATCACACACATCCATGCTCGAGGCAGGATTCGAACCTGCGACTGTAGCGGCCGCGTGGTTCCAGACTGTAGCGCCTAGAACCGCTCGGCCAACCCGGCCGGAGAGTAGGTGTTAAAGCGCCGCTTCTGGGACGGGGAGGTGCGCCAGTCCCAGATCGAATGTGCCCGCGACCAGTGGCTTAACGACGAGGGTCGATGTGTCGGCGAGCCCAGGTGTTGTTTTTAGGCGGTTTTCCACATCTCACAAGATGAATATCGCGCTCGTACCTAAGTCATGCCTCAGTTGAACGATTCACAAAATAGCGGGAATACCAAGTGGGCTGAGACGTGAATAGGAATTTGTACTGAGAAGGTAGATGTGTGTGTTCAAATGTGTGTGAAATCTTATGGGACTTAACTGCTAATGTCATCAGTCCCTAAGCTTATACACTCTGAACCTAAATTATCCTACGGACAAACACACACACAATGCTCGAGGGAGGACTCGAAACTCGGCCGGGACCAGCCGCACAGTCCATGGCTGCAGCGCCTCAGACCGATCAGCTAATCCCGCGCGGCAGGCAGGTGTGCTACAGTAGTCCCTGCAGTTGTGCAAAGCCACTTTGCCACGGTGATCTAGTGGGTAGTGCATCTCCATAGTGAACAGGAGACCTTGTTTCGAATCCGGGCCTTGGTACAAATCGTCATTCGTCGCTTCAGTCTCTATATATACATCATGGACTTACATCTGAGACTTGAAAAGGTCTCTGGAACCGGATAGTTTCAGTTGTAAATAGTTGTGTACTGCAGTATCGACGCTGTGTCTCTCTACCACACACTGCTCACTGTTCGCTGCACTCAGCTCCGCGGAATGCATTTCGTCTAAGGCCACCTGCAGGCTCAGCCCGAGCGGATTCGCTGTGTTTCTACTCGTGGCACTACGGACGCCACCAGAGCACGCCGTCTTCGCTTCCACTCACTGCACGCAAAAGTATTCGTCCTCTCTTCTTTTTAAAACGTCGCTCAGCCAGTGTCACTCGGAAGACTCGCAGTGAGAGTATGCAAACATTACACAACGTTGTAATTTTCAACTACAAAGTCGATTCTGTGGTTAATATTTCAGAGAGACTGCTACAACAAAGATTCGCAGTGATACAAAGTAATTTTCACATTTTTTATTCTGTAAATACAGGTATTTTAAATAAAAGTGTTTGTGTTTTGTTCATTTATTACATTTTTGGAGTGTTTATAATTTGCCCAGCTACCTCGTACCAACTACGGACACAACACGTACAGTTGAAAAACGGCGAGAACACATTCCCTAGACCTAGTGTAGAATGCGACTGGGTCGTTGTTGCTGCAAAAGTTGGCTGCAGTTGAAACAAAACTCAGGCAGGACACGCTCGTGCTCTACCAGCTTTGTGTCAGCCAGGAACTTTTCGTCACAAAAGATACAATAAATCAGGTTTCAAACGAACTGCTCTTTCGACACATAAAACTGCTTTGCTTATTTTCGCTTTGGAAACCGATAAACATCTTTCCGCTTGTGTGCCAATGCTGGTTGTCACAAGTCAAACTGTGCGAGCTGAAAAGCGTAAGTCGTCCTTTGTGAAGACAATAGCGTGTTTATTTCAGCAATCCCTTTGTAAGGCGTTTACTGCCGTCGTTATGCCAGAAGTATTTACGAACCTCTTCAGCAAAATTCCCCACACATTTAACCAGTTATACAACTATGCTATCTGTTTCTTTTTTTCTTTAGGAGTAACGGTATGTACGAGGGCGTGCTGAAAAGTTATGCTTCCGAATTTTTTATGTGAAAAAACTTTTAAATTACAAAAAATATACACATTATTAATATTCTACACCTTCATTCTCCATGTCTACGTATTTGCAGCTATCTGTTTCTAGAGAGCTCCGAATTGTAGCGTAACATGGCAGTGTGTTACGTAACTACGTCGGTGTAGGAAACAACGTTCTGTAATCGAGTTTAGAATATGAAGAGTTCGTCCACACATGGACATCCACGTAATATGCACATATTAGATATATGAAAGCGATGCTTCGAGAGAACAATGACCCAGAGAGAGTTCTACTGAACTTTCCGAATTAACTGACAACTCCCTCATAACTTTAAGCTCCAGGGCTTCCCACCATGCAAGGTAGATGGCGAAAGCTATTTAGTGATTGAAAACGTATATATTCTGCGATGAATTTCAACTGGCACCATAAGCATATAATACAATTTTTGGCGCTACTCGAACCTTTTTGGGGCAAATTGATTCATTTTCTCCTGCTAAAGCATAATTTCACCCACTATCATATTAATTTTTTTTAATTTCCCATCATCCACCATCTTGATGACGACATGCGTAGAAGGTGATTAAACTCGTATTATGACACCAGGGCTCCAGGTCATATATGATATTAAAAATGCCATTCCCAGGTCAGGGCTCCAGGCCATATATGATGTTAAAAATGTCATTCCCAGGTCATGAAGCCAGGACCTCTTAATCTTAAAGCAGGGCTGAGGGGTGTGCAGAAAGTGGAAAGCCAAATGCCAAAAGTTGAAAGGACTGGTGTAAACTGAGACATTTTCTTGTAATCTGTTCAGTTGTTACCGAGCATTGCAGTTGTCAAGATGTCTATCAATTCCATGGGATGAAAGATTAGTTTGAACTCATCTGTTGAAGTCTCGGCTAAATGTTTGCTGGAGGCTGGCACTGCTCGAAAAACTGCTAGTTGAAGTTATCTCTTTACTAGCAAATGTATTTAAACCCATTTCTCGACGCTACATAGAGTGAAGCAGCTATTCGAAAAGGAGAAGGCAGAAGAAGATGAAGATAAAAAAAGATCATGTTTATGAGAGCAGGAGATGAAGATATTGGAGGAGGAAAAAAATATGAGTATGAGGTAAAACATGATGCTGGTGATTATGATGATAACGATGATGATGACAAAGCCTGATATGAAAGATATTTATAGCGACAGGCGGTAAACTGGCAGCATCATTCTTTTGTTGAACCAGCAGACAAATCGTGTGATACGGCAGCAAATTTGAATCAATATCAAAAGAGTGGGTGAGTAATGATTCTTCGGTATATGCCAGTAGAGATGATTTAATAGCCCACAATGTAAAATACTGAGAACGATATAGTCTACTGTTTAAAATTAAACCTCCTAAAAACAGTTACTCAACATGAGATTTTAAAATTATGGTAAAATTTTAAAGATTGTGTATATTCATAGCTCCTGTTGTACTTTATTTTCTGTAGGAGAAATATCTTTGCTTGTAGAATAAGCAAAAATATCTCCCGTACAGAGAAGGAAATTCCAAAAGAGGCTATAAATATACATACATCATAAGGGCTGCATTAAATAAAATTGGTGGATCATTATTGAGAGATGATGACATACATATTGGCGTAGGAGAGAACACATTTTCAGACCCCACCCCATCTGTGCCTAATGTGGGATACAAAAAGCTCGACAGATTTATTTCAAGACAGATTTAATTCAAGAAACGTGCGTTTCAACTTCCCATCACATCCATTTTTCAGAGATTGGTGAAGCAATTCTGGAAGAAGACGGGAAGAAGAAGAAGAAGAAGAAGAAGAAGACAGTCCGTGGTTCAAGCTATAACATTAATTCGCAAAAAATGCACAAATTATTATTTCCATTTGTGCAAAATCCTGTTAGTAGAACATTTTACATATTGTACTATTGTTGTTGTTGTGGTCTTCAGTCCTGAGACTGGTAGACGCAGCTCTCCATGCTACTCTATCCTGTGCAAGCTTCTTCATCTCCCCGTACTTACTGCAACCTACATCCTTCTGAATCTGCTTAGTGTATTCATCTCTTGGTCTCCCTCTATGATTTTTACCCTCCACGCTGCCCTCCAATACTAAATTGGTGATCCCTTGATGCCTCAGAACATGTCCTACCAACCGATCCCTTCTTCTGGTCAAGTTGTGCCACAAACTTCTCTTCTCCCCAGTCCTATTCAATATTTCCTCATTAGTTATGTGAGCTACCCATCCAATCTTCAGTACTCTTCTGTAGCAGCACATTTCGAAAGCTTCTATTCTCTTCTTGTCCCAACTATTTATCGTCCACGTTTCACTTCCATACATGGCTACACTCCATACAAATACTTTCAGAAATGACTTCCTGACACTTAAATCTATACTCGATGTTAACAAATTTCTCTTCTTCAGAAACGCTTACCTTGCCATTGCCAGTCTACATTTCATATCCTCTCTACTTCGACTTTCATCAGTTATTTTGCTCCCCAAACAGCAAAACTCCTTTACTACTTGAAGTGTCTCATTTCCTAATCTAATTCCCTCAGCATCACCCGACTTAATTCGACTACATTCCATTATCCTCGTTTTGCTTTTGTTGATGTTCATTTTATATCCTCCTTTCAAGACACTATCCATTCCGTTCAACTGCTCTTCCAAGTCCTTTGCTGTCTCTGACAGAATTACGATGTCATCGGCGAACCTCAAAGTTTTTATTTCTTCTCCATGGATTTTAATACCTACTCCGAATTTTTCTTTTGTTTCCTTTACTGTACTATTAATGAGAGTTTTAAATGTGCAATATGTGTGTACTCAACTGAAGCTAACTGTAACCTGCTACAAAAGTGTTTTTTTTAATTAACTTTTACATGTATAGATCCATATATTTCATATATCAACACTATAGTAACCTGTCAGCATTAATTTGCGTATTTTCGATTATACTATATCATATCACATGAGTGTACGTTCGTTTTTATATGTACCCCACACAGTGACCATCTTTTCAAATTCAAAGTTATTGTGAAATGACTCTTCAATATTAATCATCAGAAATTTACTAACTCTTTGAACAGAAAGATGTTTTCTGATTTCCGTTTTTATATTGTTAATGCAACTGAACCCTCACTCACACTCAAGTGCGTCTAGGGGGATACTAGTGGCGTATTCTATAACTAACTCCATAACACGGAATTGTTCACTCATCTTATTAACATACATGAACTGTTCCAACTCTTTGAAATTCATTCCATTGCATCTACTATTCAACACCTTCTTAAACAATGCCAATACCAGTAACAAATCATTTAAATCTGTAGATGTGGCAGAATTTATTACGTATAAACTCTTACGCATTTTTACCCGCCAGGTTAGCCGAGAGCGCTAATGCGCTGCTTCCAGGACTCGGTAGGCGCGTCGGTCCCAGATCGAATTCGCGCGGTGGATTACCGACGAGGGCCAGAGTGCTGGCCAGCCTGCATGTTTTTTTAAGGCAGTTTTCCACATCCCACTAGGTGAATACCGGGCTGGTCCCCACGTCCCGCCTCAGTTACACGCCTCGTAGACATTTGAATACGTTCGCACTCTTCCATGGTTTACATTAGACGCAGACAGCCGGGGTACACTAATTCTGTCTGGGGGGTGGGGGGTGGGGGGGTGGGGGGTATGGTGGCATGAAAGGAATCTGGCCACCCCTTAAAAAACCAACCATACTAAATCCGATTTAACTGTGCCGACCCTGCGCAAAGATACGGGACAAAGGCGCTGGCAAAAGAAGAAACTCTTATACATTTTTGTGATTTGCTTATTGCCATACTCGTCATTATTTTTGTAGCTTTTAGGATGCAGTATATTAAATATTCCTATTGCTATAGCTAGCCGATGGGTCACAAAATGCATAGAACATTATTCATATGGAAGTGTTGCTACCCCAGATCGAACTGCTGTCGTGACAGATGCATCATTATTGGTGGTAGAGGATGATTTGCTCTTGTCCGTGCCACACTATCCAAAATTCTAACACCACATGGGTATTCACTGCTGGAAAAAATTTAGTACGCCCTTTCAGAGGTTTCCAATTAACTCAAGATTTATTCTTGAAACAGTGCATAAGGAGTACATGAAATGATTATATAATTAATTAGCATAAACGTTCTGAGGTACAAGGTAACGACCCATACTGAAACACCCATATTAGTACGAGGTGTAGCCTCCACAACTGGCAATGCAGGCTCTAACTCTAGCATCCAGTCGCTCATAAAAATAGCGAATTTTGTCACGGGATACGTACGTTACTCTATGCCCGTTCGATGTGCTCACATACTTCTGCAAGAAGGGGTACAAGTCACTTGTCGTCCTATCGCGTGCTACACGTGCTCGATAGGGGATAAGTCCGGAGATGGTGCTGGCTGGGGAAGTTGCTGCACGTCTTACAGAGCACGTTGAGTTTCATGGGTAGTGTGTGGGCGAGCATTATCCTGTTGGAACAACACATCACTTTCCTCTTGCAAAAGCAGCAAAACAACAGGCCTAACAACATATCCATCCTTTTGATTTGCAGCTCCCTGTATTGGCTGTGTTTGCAGTTAAAATTTTTGGATGTGAGGTACCCCAGGTATACAAAACACCGCTTTTCTCAGTTCCCAAACATGTTTCGGCACCAATGCGCCATCATCAGTGGGTTTCCGTTTTTATTTATTCTGTAATGTGAACATTTTTTACAGTCTTGAGCCGAGCGACCGCTTCGGTCGCAGGTTCGAATCCTGCCTCGGGCATGGATGTGTGTAGTGTCCTTAGGTTAGTTAGGTTTAATTATTTCTAAGCTCTAGGAGACTGATGACCTCAGAAGTTAAGTCGCATAGTGCTCAGAGCCATTTGAACATTTTTGTTAAATGATTATAACAAGATATCGTTTCTTTTTGTAAATACCTTTACATTTGGTGTGCATGAATTTTCTGGATCACTTTTGTGTTAATTACTACAGGTAGCTTGTCATCTGCAAGCAATCGATGATGATGAGAAAGTTTTTTGCTGTGAGTTAACCTTTCTTCTAGAATGTAATTTAGTTTTTCTCGATGTTTTCGCGCCTATTTTCGTATTTACTTACGTTTTCGTGTGATAAACACTTCCATTCTCCACATCATGCGGAGATGTTGTGATGCATACGTAACTATAACAAGTATTTTCCACAAATAACGTACTAAAACACTTCACTATTTGTTCACCAGAGTGTTCGAGGTCAAATTTGAAATTTTTTGGCACGTTATCTTCGTGTGTGTGTGTGTGTGAGTGAGAGAGAGAGAGAGAGAGAGAGAGAGAGTGCATGTCTATGTGTGTGTTTTCTGTGTGCTTCTTAGCTGTGTGTGTTGTCTTTGATATGGTATTCCTTTTGTGTGTAAATGGTGCTCGCACACACACACACACACACACACACACACACACACACACACACACACACACACACACGCGCGCGCGCGCGCACGAAAAATATATATACTAAAACCAGCAAAGACGCATCATTTACATACAAAAGGAACACCATATAAAAGACAACACACACAGCTAAGAAGCACACAGAAAAGACACACACACACACACACACACACACACAAAGATAAAATGCAAACAAATTTCAAATTTGGCGCCGAACAAATGAACACTGACTGGGCTGGGATACATAACAAACCACGATCACACTGCGTTCTGGTGTAGTGAAAAGGCAGGCCGGCGTGGTCTAGCAGTTCTAGGCGCTACAGTCTGGAATCGCATGATCGCTTTGGTCGCAGGTTTGAATCTTGCCTCGGGCATGAATGTGTGTGATGTCATTAGGTTAGTTATGTTTAAGTAGTTCTAAGTTCTTGGGGACTGATGACATGCGAAGTTAAGACCCATAGTGCTCAGAACCATTTGTAGTGAAAAATGCTTTACTACGTTATTTGTGCAAAATACTTGTTATAGTTACGTATGCATCACAACATCTCAGCATGATGCGGAGAATGGAAGTGCTTGTCGCACGAAAACGTAAGTAAATACGAAAAAAGGCGCGAAACAATCGCGAACAACTAAATTACATTCTAGAAGACATATTAACTCCCAGCAAAAAAACTTTCTAATCAACATCGTTTGGCTGCAGATGACAAGCTACCTGTAGTAATTAACACAAACGTGATCCAGCAAATTAATGCACACCAAATGCATAGGTATTTACAAAAAGAAACGATCTGTTGTTTGAACTAAAAATGCACATAATTCTGTAATCAATTAACAAAAAAATTCACATTGTAGAATACTCTCTTTCAAATTCAAATTCAAATTCTAAAGGTGGCAGAGGTAAAATACAGGGAGCGAAAGGCTATTTACAATTTGTACTGAAAGCAGATGACAGTTATAAGTGTCAAGGGCATGAAAGGGGAAGCAACGGTTGGGAAGGGAGTGAGATAGGGTTGTAGCCTGTCCCCGATGTTATTCAATCTGTATTTTGAGCTAGCAGTAAAGCAAACAAAAGAAAAATTCGGAGTAGGTATTTAAGTCCACGGAGAAGAAATAGAAATGTTAAGGTTCGCCGATGACATTGAAATTCTGTCAGAGACAGCAAAGGACTTGGAAGAGCAGTTGAACGGAATGGAGAGTGTCTTGAAAGGAGGGTATAAGATGAACATCAACAAAAGCAAAACGAGGATAATGGAATGTAGTCGAATTAAGTCGGGTGATGCTGAGGGAATTAGATTAGGAAATGAGACACTTAAAGTAGTAAAGGAGTTCTGCTATTTGGGTAGCAAAATAACTGATGATGGTCGAAGTAGAGAGGATATAAAATGTAGACTGGCAATGGGAAGGAAAGCGTTTCTGAAGAAGAGAAATTTGTTAACATTGAGTATTGATTTAAGTCTCAGGAAGTCATTTCTGAAAGTATTTGTATGGAGTGTAGCCATGTATAGAAGCGAAACATGGACGATAAATACACTCCTGGAAACTGAAATAAGAACACCGTGAATTCATTGTCCCAGGAAGGGGAAACTTTATTGACACATTCCTGGGGTCAGATACATCACATGATCACACTGACAGAACCACAGGCACATAGACACAGGCAACAGAGCATGCACAATGTCGGCACTAGTACAGTGTATATCCACCTTTCGCAGCAATGCAGGCTGCTATTCTCCCATGGAGACGATCGTACAGATGCTGGATGTAGTCAGGTGGAACGGCTTGCCATGCCATTTCCACCTGGCGCTGCAGTTAGACCAGCGTTCGTGCTGGACGTACAGACCGCGTGAGACGACGCTTCATCCAGTCCCAAACATGCCCAATGGGGGACAGATCCGGAGATCTTGCTGGCCACGGTAGTTGACTTACACCTTCTAGAGCACGTTGAGTGGCACGGGATACATGCGGACGTGCATTGTCCTGTTGGAACAGCAAGTTCCCTTGCCGGTCTAGGAATGGTAGAACGATGGGTTCGATGACGGTTTGGATGTACCGTGCACTATTCAGTGTCCCCTCGACGATCACCAGAGGTGTACGGCCAGTGTAGGAGATCGCTCCCCACACAATGATGCCGGGTGTTGGCCCTGTGTGCCTCGGTCGTATGCAGTCCTGATTGTGGCGCTCACCTGCACGGCGCCAAACACGCATACGACCATCATTGGCAACAAGGCAGAAGCGACTCTCATCGCTGAAGACGACACGTCTCCATTCGTCCCTCCATTCACGCCTGTCGCGACACCACTGGAGGCGGGCTGCACGATGTTGGGGCGTGAGCGGAAGACGGCCTAACGGTGTGCGGGACCGTAGCCCAGCTTCATGGAGACGGTTGCGAATGGTCCTCGCCGATACCCCAGGAGCAACAGTGTCCCTAATTTGCTGGGAAGTGGCGGTGCGGTCCCCTACGGCACTGCGTAGGATCCTACGGTCTTGGCGTACATCCGTGCGTCGCTACGGTCCGGTACCAGGTCGACTGGCACGTGCACCTTCCGCCGACCACTGGCGACAACATCGATGTACTGTGGAGACGTCACGCCCCACGTGCTGAGCAATTCGGCGGTACGTCCACCCGGCCTCCCGCATGCCCACTATACGCCCTCGCTCAAAGTCCGTCAACTGCACATACGGTTCACGTCCACGGTGTCGCGGCTTGCTACCAGTGTTAAAGACTGCGATGGAGCTCCGTATGCCACGGCAAACTGGCTGACACTGACGGCGGCGGTGCACAAATGCTGCGCAGGTAGCGCCATTCGACGGCCAACACCGCGGTTCCTGGTGTGTCCGCTGTGCCGTGCGTGTGATCATTGCTTGTACAGCCCTCTCGCAGTGTCCGGAGCAAGTATGGTGGGTCTGACACACCGGTGTCAATGTGTTGTTTTTTTCCATTTACAGGAGTGTAGTTTGGACAAGAAGAGAATAGAAACTTTCGAAATGTGGTGCTACAGAAGAATGCTGAAGATTAGATGGGTAGATCACGTAACTAATGAGTAGGTATTGAACAGAATTGGGGAGAAGAGGAGTTTGTGGCACAACTTGACAATAAGAAGGGACCGGTTGGTAGGACATGTTCTGAGGCATCAAGGGACGAGAAATTTAGCATTGGAGGGCAACGTGGAGGGTAAAAATCGTAGAGGGAGACCAAAGGGATGAATACAGTAAGCAGATGCAGAAGGATGTAGGTTGCAGTAAGTACGGGGAGATGAAGAAGCTTGCACAGGATGGAGTAGCATGGAGAGCTGCATCAAACCAGTCTCAGGACTGAAGACAACAGCAACAACAACAGAATAAATAGAAACGAAAACCCACTGATGATGGCACAGTGGTGCCGAAACATGTTTGGGTACTGAGAAAAACGGTGTTCTGCATAACTGGCTGATCTCACATCCAGAAATTTAGGCCTAACAACATTCTGCACGTAACAAGCGCTAGTTAGCGTCCCCTTCAGAAATATCAAAGGTGAACGACAGTCGCAGCTAATCGCACCCCAGACCATAAGGCTTGGGATGGGCCAGTGTGTCTTGGATGAATGCACTCCACGAGACAGTACTCACGAGGTTTATTTACATCGTATGCACAAACGACCATCACTTGCCTGCAGGCAGAATCTGCTTTCATATCTGAAGATCATGGCGTCATCCCGTCTTCCAAGTTAGCAACAGTTCGTGTTGACACGTCTGGACTCATAAGCCCTCTTATCTGTGCTGTACCTTTATGATCTTCCACTGCTGCCCTTGCAATACGACGATCCTGGAGGGCGTCTGTGCTGCGTGGACGTCTACGGGTGTAAGAATGTTCACGTGACCACTGACACCAGCATCGTTGCACAACTGACACAGCAAGTCCAAACTGTGTGGAAGTTCTCTGAATGGTCCACCTCGCCACTAGGGATTTCGCAATTTTACTCCTTTCTAACTCGCTCAGTTGGCTGTGGGAACCACGAGAGCGTCTCCGTGGCGTGGTTGCCTGCTTGCTGGCCACGTTTCTGCCACACGAACCTTCTGGCTGTTAGTATTTCAAATTAAAGGGTAGACAAAAATGGCGCTCTGGTAACTTTGCCACTACGCTGTCTGTTGGCGGATGACGTTGAAACCGTTAGTACACTTACTATCCCCCAGACGGCATATGCCGTCATCGAATGAAAGTCGACGTTATCTTTCCAGGTGTATTAATTTTTTTCAGCAGTGTGTATATCTCGCAGTACATCTTGCTAGCCGATATATTGTTAAGTAGAATGTGAACATTTTCCCCTTCCGTTCTGTTTTTACATATATACTCCTGGAAATGGAAAAAAGAACACATTGACACCGGTGTGTCAGACCCACCATACTTGCTCCGGACACTGCGAGAGGGCTGTACAAGCAATGATCACACGCACGGCACAGCGGACACACCAGGAACCGCGGTGTTGGCCGTCGAATGGCGCTACCTGCGCAGCATTTGTGCACCGCCGCCGTCAGTGTCAGCCAGTTTGCCGTGGCATACGGAGCTCCATCGCAGTCTTTAACACTGGTAGCATGCCGCGACAGCGTGGACGTGAACCGTATGTGCAGTTGACGAACTTTGAGCGAGGGCGTATAGTGGGCATGCGGGAGGCCGGGTGGATGTACCGCCGAATTGCTCAACACGTGGGGCGTGACGTCTCCACTGTACATCGATGTTGTCGCCAGTGGTCGGCGGAAGGTGCACGTGCCGTTCGACCTGGGACCGGACCGTAGCGACGCACGGATGCACGCCAAGACCGTAGGATCCTACGCAGTGCCGTAGGGGACCGCACCGCCACTTCCCAGCAAATTAGGGACACTGTTGCTCCTGGGGTATCGGCGAGGACCATTCGCAACCGTCTCCATGAAGCTGGGCTACGGTCCCGCACACCGTTAGGCCGTCTTCCGCTCACGCCCCAACATCGTGCAGCCCGCCTCCAGTGGTGTCGCGACAGGCGTGAATGGAGGGACGAATGGAGACGTGTCGTCTTCAGCGATGAGAGTCGCTTCTGCCTTGGTGCCAATGATGGTCGTATGCGTGTTTGGCGCCGTGCAGGTGAGCGCCACAATCAGGACTGCATACGACCGAGGCACACAGGGCCAACACCCGGCATCATTGTGTGGGGAGCGATCTCCTACACTGGCCGTACACCTCTGGTGATCGTCGAGGGGACACTGAATAGTGCACGGTACATCCAAACCGTCATCGAACCCATCGTTCTACCATTCCTAGACCGGCAAGGGAACTTGCTGTTCCAACAGGACAATGCACGTCCGCATGTATTCCGTGCCACCCAACGTGCTCTAGTAGGTGTAAGTCAACTACCGTGGCCAGCAAGATCTCCGGATCTGTCCCTCATTGAGCATGTTTGGGACTGGATGAAGCGTCGTCTCACGTGGTCTGCACGTCCAGCACGAACGCTGGTCCAACTGAGGCGCCAGGTGGAAATGGCATGGCAAGCCGTTCCACAGGACTACATCCAGCATCTGTACGATCGTCTCCATGGGAGAATAGCAGCCCGCATTGCTGCGAAAGGTGGATATACACTGTACTAGTGCCGACATTGTGCATGCTCTGTTGCCTGTGTCTATGTGCCTGTGGTTCTGTCAGTGTGATCATGTGATGTATCTGACCCCAGTAATGTGTCAATAAAGTTTCCCCTTCCTGGGACAATGAATTCACGGTGTTGTTATTTCAATTTCCAGGAGTGTATTATTAGAGTGTCTGTTTGCTTAACGTCAGTAGACTCGTCTACCATAACGCTGAATATCACCTGGCTGACTTTATTTTCAATAAAATATCGCCAGTAATTATTTTACACATTACATCCTTCATATCATGAATACTATCATAATTTTCATAATTTGCATTGTCACTGAAAGTTAATTTTGTCAACGAAAGATATCCAAAGTTTATACCCAGTTCTTTTGCTATGAAAAACATTCTTGTAGCAATACTGTGTAGATGATTTTCAACACGGCTACTACAGGACGTAGCCGAGGCTTTGACAAAATTTGTGCCTCTAACGACTCTCGAACTGAATTCTTATAGTCCGCCTGTTTTCATGCCTCCTTATCGTACTTACCGTATCGGCTTTAGCAACACGATATCCTGAATGTACAAGAAAAATAAAGAACCTTTAGTGGTCACAGATGTACTTGTATCCAGCTTAGAAGTTAGAATTAGAAGTGTGATCATCATCTGCGTAGCTGTTTATATTAAAAACATTTTGAAACGCGTAGGTTCTTTCGTTTGTCTTGACTGTTGATTAATGCTACAGCTTACCTGATTATGACACGAAACAGTTCTTCTTTTCCATGTTCTTGCATGAACTACACACAAATTATAGAATTTCTCCAGAATACTGCACCACTCATACATCACTTTCCACTAGCATTCTGGTACTGCCAGTACGTTTTTGAAGATGGTGCATATTCAGGTGGAGACGTTTGTGGAAATACTGTCCTGCCATTGGTTGGAAAAACGTTTCCCACCATCTTTATTTTTTTAAATTTATCGCTATCTTTAATTTTAGAATTTACCATACATTATAACCTATAATATTTAAATATTCCACCACCGCCATCTTTAATTTTTAAACGCTGTCATCATTAATATTTAAATTTATTGCTAATTTTCACAATCCCCATCAGTTTTTAAATTTCGCACCATCCATTATCTTGATGATTTCACCAAAAAAGCTTGTAATATCACAAGAATGGACTGACGTCAGGGATAGGGCACTGACCCGCTGACGTGACGTCACAAATGTGACCAAAGTGGTCTGGATGGGTGGTAACCATACTACTGGCGAGCTTGTGAGCTCCACGTTCTGTGATGAGAGTGGACGACCAACACTTTCCGCTTTCACTGTCGTTCTAAAACTTTCCATAGACACTTATGACAGTAGCACTCGAACAGCCGACCAGGTTCCCCGCTACCGAGATGCTCTCCCCAGGCACTAAAGCATAACAATGTGGCCTTTATCAAGGAGCTTATGTCGATGGGTTTCTCACTCTGTGGCCCGTATTGTTGTTACAGTCGTTCTCCATTAGCATGACAAGCCCATATGGACTTCACTGTGTCAAATACCTATCCAAGGTCACACCATGATATTTATCTATCTTGGACCATGGGATTGGGCCACCTGTGATTCTGTCAGGAAGCAGTGTTCTTCTAGTGAAGACTAGCACCTCACTTTCAGCATCACTAAAGTCGAGTCGCCATTTCGTGGACCATGAGCCAACGCGTCCCACCCGAGCTGGATACAGATTTACCATCTCAGTGTTCATGTTGCATAAATACAGTGCCGTATCATCAGCATACAGGGTCAGCTATACGCGTGCCACCTTGGGAACACAGGACGTGTACAGGAGTACAGCAGGGGAGACTAGCTGTGCTCTGAAAGCCACTGTGAAGTGTATGGAAGAGAGTTTGTACGTCCCACTGTACCAATTATTAGAGCTTTCTCCTGTTTCACTCACGTATCGATTACGGGAAAAATGATTGCTTAAATGAATCTGTGCGTACTGTCCCGTGCTCATATCGGTCGTTCCGCTGACTTCCCCTCATCTGCAGGGACTTGGAACGTTCTTCTGGAAAGGTGCAAACCGAAGCCAGAAGCAGGTATAGACTTAGACAACAATTAGTAATGCTAGAGAGCGAAGGGCAGACCGAAGTTTAAGAGAATCGTCCGAGAGAACAATGTTGAAAGATGTGGGCTACCGAAGTATGAGTACCAAAGAATCATGAGATGCAGATCCGTTGAAGTGGAATGCGCAGCACTAAAATATCCAGGCAAAAAAGTTGGACAGTCAGCTTTAGGCACAAGAAATGTATCTGTGAAGGAACGTTGAGTCACAGAAGACATAAACAGAGCGACGAAAAAACGAAGTATAAACATTGTCAGGGAAAGTCATATATGTCACTTAGGAATAAAGAGGAAATGCAGAGAAGTCAAGGCGAAATGGGTGCAGCAAAAACACGAAGAAATCGAAAAAATAATGGTTGTCATAAAGTCTGCCTCATTAATTAGGAAAATCAGAACGACCTTTGGTGAAATAAAAAGCAAAGGCGTTAACGTTAAGAGTGCTAGAGGAATTTCACTGTTAAATGGAGACGACAGAGCAGATTGGTGCAAAGAGTACACTGATGACCTCTGTGAGGCGTAGGAACTGTCCGATGTCGTGGTAGGCGAAGAAATGGAACTGGATATTAAAGACATAGGGATCGAATATTAGAGTTAGAGTTTCGCACACCACTGAAAAAAGTGCGATGAAATAACGCGGAAGAAACAGACAACATTGTTCTGGAATTTTTAAAATCATTGTGGCAAATGATAAAAAAGCGACTGCTCAAGCTGGTTTTGGAAGTCGGAGACACACTATCAGATTATTTTTTGAAAAATATCACCCATGCACTTCCGGAGATAACAAGGGATGACAGGTGCGAGAACTATCGCACAATTAGCTTCACAGTTCATGTATACATATTGTTGACAAGAATAAAATAGAGAAGAATAGGAAAAAACAGAGGATCAGTTAGGTGACGATCATTTTTGATTTGAGGAAGGGAAATCAACCACAGAGGAATTTTGATGTTACGATTGATAACATATGCTTGACAAGAAAACTCAAGATAGGTTCACAGGATTTGTCAGGATACAAAAATCTGAAATTCTTAGGATAACAGGTGTGAACTATATTTAAAGGCGGATAATAGACAATACGTACAAGAAAAAGGAGGAAAATATCGATAAAGACCAAGAAAGAAATGCTGGGACTGGAAAGAGTATTGTCTTATGTTTAGGTCTACACATGGAATAAGCAGTCATGGAAATAAAAATAATAAATGAAGGATCCAAGAGTGTGGAGAGGGTGAAGCGATGTCATTAATAAAATTCCATGATGATATTGCCATCTTCAGTGAAAGTGTCGAATGAACGGTCTAATGAGCTCACATTATGGATTGAGAGTAAACCGAATGAGCATGAAAGTAATGAGGGCTGCAGAAATGAGATAGCTATTGACTTAAGATGAAAATTTGGTGCAATGAAGCAGACGAAATAAAAAAAATTCTACTAACTCGGGGGAAAACAACGCTTGACGGTCAATGTGATGAGGACATAAAAAGCAGACTAACAGAGACAGTGAGGTCATTCCAATGCAAGGAGGACATAAAAGCAGACTAGCAGAGACAAAGTGGACATTCCAGGCCAAAAAAAGTCTACTGTAGTACAAAAATCTCGGTGTTAATTTGATGAAGAAATTTCTGTGAATGTTCATTTGGAACACAGTATTCTACGGAACTGATCTATGGACTGTGGGATGAGTAAAAAATAAGGGAATCGAAGTCTTTGGGATGCGGTACTATAGAAGGATGTTAAAAATTAGGTGGATTGATAAGATAATAAATGAGAAATGCAAGTAGATACAGTCACCTTGGGAACATGCGCCTTCGCCTGGTTACAATGTTTCCGATCAGGTTATAAGTATTTAAACCACTAGACATTATGTATATTGTTTCTCCGTACATATAATTTTAAACAAAAATTGTATACACAGCAATGTGCTATTTTGTTTTCTTTCTCGTCGTCGGTTTTAACAATAATTTTGTATATTAGAATCTGAATCGTCCGAAACTTTATAATGCAACGCCTTTTCAGGTTAAAATTAAGCGAGGTATTGTCATATAAATTGCTTTTTTATTGTATTTTGCCCCTTCACGAGCTCATAATTCAGGAAATCAGATCATACTACTGTTTCACGGTATTCAAGAAATTAATATTGTATTTTGTCAAGTTCTGTAATTGTAATGCGCACCAAAAAAAATTAAAATATCTTGAAAACAATTAAAACCAAGAACGAAAACAGTGGATTTTTTCAGTCATAGTCTGTATGATTTAATATAACTTCGAGTTAGCCAAAATTAGCTTACTCACACAGTTCGCAAGGCTTTCCAGTTAGGACTTAAACTATCTGATCAAAAGTATCCGGGCACCCCCAAAAAACACGGTTTTCATATTAGGTGCATTGTGCTCGAACCTACTGCCAGGTACTCCATATCAGCGATCTCAGTAGTCATTAGACATCGCGAGAGATCAGAATGGGGCACTCCGCGTAACTCACGGACTTCGAACGTGGTCAGGTGATTGGGTGTCATTCGTTTCAGACGTCTACACGCGAGATTTCCACACTCCTGAACATCCGTAGGTCCTCACAGGAATTCCAGACTGTGTCAGGAATCACTGCAAGTACCATGACATTTAGGCGGGTAGTAAGAAAGCTTGGATTTCATAGTCGAGCGGCTGCTCATAAGCCACACATCACGCCGGTAAATGTCAAGCAACTCTTCACTTGGACGATTGAACAGTGTAAAAACGTTGTGTGGAATGACTAATTACGGTACACAATGTAGCGATCCGATAACAGTGCGTGTGCATGGCAAACGCCCAGTGAACGTCATCTGCCAGTGTGTGTCGTGCCAACAGCAAAATTCGGAGGCGGTGGTGTTATGGTGTGGCCGTGTCTTTCATGGAGGGGGCTTGCACCCCTTGTTGTCTTGCGTAGCACTATCACAGCACAGGCCTACACTGATGTATTAAGCACCTTCTTGCTTCCCAGTGTTGAAGAGCAATTCGAGGATGGTGACTGCATCCTTCGACACGATCGAGCACCTGTTCACAATGCACGGCCTGTGGCGGAGTGGTTACATGACAATAACATCCCTTTAATGGCTGGCCTGCACTGAGTCCTGACCTGAATCCTACAGAACATATTTGG
This sequence comes from Schistocerca gregaria, assembly GCF_023897955.1. Taxonomy (NCBI): domain Eukaryota; kingdom Metazoa; phylum Arthropoda; class Insecta; order Orthoptera; family Acrididae; genus Schistocerca; species Schistocerca gregaria. Next base: position 524,021,677 of record NC_064921.1, on the reverse strand, counting down.
GGTGTTTTGGAACGCCGACTTCGTGCCACGCCTCACCGATCGACATCGATACCTCTCCTCAGTGCATCACTCCGTGAAGAATAGGGTGCCATTCTCCACGAAATCTTCCAGCACCTGGTTGAACGTATGCCTGTGAGAGTGGAAGCTGTCATCAAGGCTAAGGATGGGCCAACACCATATTGAATTCCAGCATTATCAAGGGAGGGCGCCACGAACTTGTAAGTCATTTTCAGACAGGTGTCTGCATACTTCTGATCATATACTGTATATACCATTCCCACACATATTACATTATCGGTTGCAGTAGTATAGACGCTTCTAATGAAACATGTTTTGACGGTGGAAGTCACGACCAGCCTCCCTCCCTCTACCCCCTCCCCCACCCCCACCCCCTGCCACACTCACTACTCTCCTCTTCCAGTTGAGTGTTCATATTATCTTGCGCAATCACTGTAGACGCTCACCAAAACAGAAGAAAGGAAACTTTGGCGATGGAGCTGGACTGAAGACGTGTTGGTGGGCCATTATGTGGAGCAAACGTACGGAAGAAGCCGGAAGTCGCGCTGTGTTTTCACGAGCGAATGCCGAGAGCGCGGCCGGGGTTTCCTTGGCGTCGGCTGGTGGTGTCGGCTGCCGCTGCCGCTGCCGCCGCTGGCCATATGAAGAGCTTCCTTCGCGACTATCGACCGCAGCTCTATTCTCGGCCGGACTCATTCAGCTCGCTGGCTGCCCGCGCCTCGGCTCGCCGCGCCGCGCCACCCACTGCCGGGTAGAATCTCGGTTTTAATCTCGGGCGCTGCGCTCTCTCCACTGATGGCATTAATTAAGCGCCCGAGACGGGAGGTGCAGGCCCGCGCCGGTGACGTGTGCGGTGGGGCAGGGTAGAGGGGGAGGGAGGGGGGTGCCAATCGGTAGCTCCTCGCTGACACTGCTACCGGCAGTCTCCCAGCTCAAACTCACGCACCGTTTGTAAGACTTGCTCACATGATATAGGGATGTTTCTTGCCTTTATAGAAGACTTGGACATGCTACAGCACGATTTAAATTTACACGTAAGAGCATCACGTGCAGCAATGAAACCTTCGAAAGCTATGTTCGTTTCCATATGACAAAGACACAAGGGGAATTCCGACGGCCTTGGTACGTACGAAGTGTGTTCAATAAATAATGCAATAATTTACACTAGTAGCCATTAAAATTGATACACCAAGTAGAAATGCAGATGATAAATAGGTATTTATTGGACAAGTATATTATACTAGAACTGACAAGTGATTACATTTTCAAGCAGTTTGAGTGTATAGATCCTGAGAAATGAGTACCCAGAACAACCACCTCTGACGTAATAACGGCCTTGATACGCCTGGGCATTGAGTCAAACAGAGTTTGGATGGCGTGTACAGGTACAGCTGCCCATGCAGCCTCGACACGATACCACATTTCATCAAGAGAAGTGACGCGTATTGTGACGAGCCAGTTGCTTGGCCACCATTCACCAGACGTTTTTAATTGGTGAGACATCTGGAGAATGTGCTAGCCTGGGCAGCAGTCAAACATTTTTTGTATCCATAAAGGCCCGTACAGGACCTGCAACATGCGGTCGTGCATTATCCTGCTGAAATGTAGGGTTTCGCAGGGATCGAATGAAGGGTAGAGCCACGAGTCGTAACACATATGAAATGTAACGTCCGCTGTTCAAAGTGCCGTCAATGCGAACAAGAGGTGACCGAGACGTGTAAACAATGGCACCCCATACCATCTCTCCGGGTGATACACCAGTATGGCGATGACGAATACACTCTTCCAATGTGCGTTCACCGTGATGTCGCCAAACACGGATACGACCATCATGATGCTGCAGACAGAACCTGGGTTCATCCGAAAAAATGACGTTTTGCCATTCGTGCACCCAGGTTGTCGTTGAGTACACCATCGCAGGCTCTCCTGTCTGTGATGCAGTGTCAAGGGTAACCGCAGCCATGGTCTCCGAGCTGATGGTCCATGCTGCTGCAAACGTCGTCGAACTGTTCGTGTAGATGGTTGTTGTCTTGTAAACGTCCCCATCTGTTGACTCAGGGATCGAGACGTGGCTGCACGATCCGTTATAGCAATGCGGATAAGATGCCTGTCATCTCGACTGCTAGTGATACGAGGCCGTTCAACATGGCGTTCCGTATTACCCTCCTGAAGCCACCGATTCCATATTCTGCTAACAGTCATTGGATCTCGACCAATACGAGCAGAAATGTCGCTATGCGATAAACCACAATCGCGATAGGCTACAATCTGACCTTTATGAAAGTCGGAAACGTGATGGTAAGCATTTCTCCTCCTTACACGAGGCATCATAACAACGTTTCACGAGGCAACTCCGGTTAACTGCTGTTTGTGTATGAGAAATCGTTTGTAAACTTTCCTCATGTCAACACGTTGTATGTGTCACCAATGGCGCCAACCTTGCGTGGATGCTCTGGAAAGTTAATCATTTGGATATCACAGCATCTTCTTCCTTTCGGTTAAATATGGCGTCTGTAGCAGGTCATCTTCGTGGTGTAGTAATTTTAATGGCCAATAGTGCATATTCTGAAAGGAGATTGGTTTTAATTAGGATTCGAATATAGCATATTGATATCATTCTTTCGGGTACAAAACCGTTTCTTTCAACATAATGTCCAATCAATGCGACAGCCTTACGTGACCTTACTGGGAGGACCTGTAAGCCTGCATAGCGCCACTCTAGTGGTCGACGTCTGAGCCAGCCTCTTGCTGAGTCAATAACGTCCCCATCATCCACGTACAGCCTCCCACAGAGTGCATCCTTCATTGGGCCAAACAGACAGAAATCGGAAGATGGAAATACAGGCTGTAGGATGAATGAGGAAGAACAACCCAAGTAAGTTTTGTGAGCTCCTCTCGGGGACGCAGACTTGTGTGAGGCCTTGTGTTGTCAGGTAATAGGAGATGTTATTTTACATTTTCGTGGCGACGAACACGCCGAAGACTTTTCTTCAGTTTCTTGAAAGTAATACAATACACTTCAGAGTTTATAGTTGCACCATGATGGAACTATCAAACAGAACAACACTTTCAGACTACCGGAAGACCGTCACCATGACTCTGAGGGTGCAACTTTGAAATTTTTCTTCGGAGGAGAGGTGGTGTGGCGCCGTTTTTTTAGATTTCCGTTTCGCTTCCGGCTCGAAGTGATAAACTTATTTTTCATCGTCTGTGACGATGTTAAACGGTAACCTCTGGGAATTAACACTAGAAGAAGCTTCACTGACAGCCTCAGCTGAACAAATGAGAGACTTATTCGCCATAATTCTAATAACATGTAGCCCATCGAATCGAAAAAAGCTATGGGACTCCTTCAAAGAGAGTGTTAATGATGACATACTGTACCAGATCCGACAAGCTCATCCTGAACCGACCATCGAATTCAACGACGACATTTTCAGCGAAACACTCATTCACCTAGAAGATAAATGTTTAGCTATAAACAACCGCCGGCCGCGGTGGTCTCGCGGTTCTAGGCGCGCAGTCCGGAGCCGTGCGACTGCTACGGTCGCAGGTTCGAATCCTGCCTCGGGCATGGATGTGTGTGATGTCCTTAGGTTAGTTAGGTTTAAGTAGTTCTAAGTTCTAGGGGACTGATAACCACAGCAGTTGAGTCCCATAGTGCTCAGAGCCATTTGAACCATAAACAACCAGACCTTAGTACGACTTGGGATGTAAGCACCACAAAAAGATGCTATCAGTGTGTTTAACATCGAAAATACAAAGGAAAAAAGCCACAACATTAATGAACTACTTCAATACATTGCTCACAACAAACCACCTCAATGACTATGAAAAGGGAATTATAACGTTGTCATGGACCGGATCGACAACAACATTGGCGGAATTATTGACTTGGACGCACCAGGCACCACTGGGAAAACGTTTATAATAAATCTGTTGTTGGCGGAAACACGTGCTAAACAACAATCGCACTTGCACTGGCGTCATCCGGCACTGCGGCCACACTTACGGAAGGAGGACGAACTGCCCATTCCGCCTTACAACTACCGTTGAATACAGCCGAAGAGTATCTGGACGGAATGAACTTTTGAAGCAAGCTAAAATGGCACATAAAAAATCGCTCTAAGTCACGGATAGAACATTACGAGACTTGCGAGGAGTGATTGGAAGAGCTCTACTCATACTCTCAGGACATTTTAGACAAACACTTCCAGTTACCCCCAAGTCAGCACCAGCAGACGAAATCAATGCACGCTTTAAAAAAAAAAGTCTATGCCACACATACAAATACTGCGACTATCGGTAGAAGAAACAACAGCACTTCTGCTCAACAACTTTTACCAAGAGGCGAAAGCACATATCCTACTGGCCAGATGACTGGCCTTATTGAACTCAACAGAGATTTCTGTAACATAAACACTACTGAAAACGAACTCATCGGCCAAATTTATCCAAACATTGTTCACAACTGTACCAGTTCGGGATGGCTATTTGAAAGGGCAATTTTGGCAACTAAAAATAATATTGTCTTTAAAATTCAAAAGAAAATTCCTGATGAAGAGAGGATACAGAAATCAATCGACAAACGTTGAAGAAAGTGTGAACATTCCTACAGAATTTCTAAGCTCTTTGCAAGTTCCAGGAAAGCCATTATACTGCCTTCGGTTTAAAATTGGATTTCTTATCATATTACTATTCCAGCTACCACACAGTTTCATATCAACTCCCTAAGCGAAGCCAGGTACCAAAGCTAGTAATAATATAAATAATAATAATAATAATAATAATAATAATAATAATAATAATACTGTGTACAGGTTTACATAGTACTGCTGTGTCGTGCCGTCGGTTAATCCATTGATCTGTTTAAAATAGAGTAATGAAGCAATTTCTGGATGACTGCACGTACTATCAACAACTTGGAGAAGACATTTTGTTGTTATATGTCTTACTTTTATCATCAGCAATGTATAGGACAAAACATAACATATGTAGTGGGTGGACTACCTGAGGAACATGTAGCCTCCACCACATTGATGTTAGTAACTGAGAAAAAGTAATTAAGTATTAGAGTCTTACAAAATTGTGATAATAGTAATTATCTTTTGAAAATAATTGAGTTTCTTGACTGAAAGAGAATCGAATCATTTAGGTTTTATCCCTCAGAAAATTTCATTTTATCCCTCAGGGGGTAATTACCCCAAGTTGTAAGACTGGTCTACGAGCTGTTCAATTTGAGGGCAGGGTGTCTGTGCCGTCACTCATACACAGTGCAAGTACCACTTTATCGGCTGTATACTGGGACCACCTCTCGGGTTGTCCTTTGTGTCGCTGTTGAGTCTACCGGCTGCATGCCACGTTGACAACTGAAAACAGGGGCATGAAGATTTCTGGGGCCGAGCCTGTGCGCAGCTTCACTCAGCGAGAGCCCTGAGGCTCCGACATACGTCCACAGTCACGCTGTGCTGCAGTAACGTGCCAGCCGCCCTGCCCTCCTGCGATGGGGCAGCAGCAATCACTTCAGACAACGCCAGGGTCCTGCGCCAGCATGTTGCCCGCCGGGAGAAGACGTGCTTCCCAGCACATTCGTGCAGTAAGGGGCGCAGCACGGCCTCCACCAGGCTGCACTGGGAAGGAGACAGAGTAATTGTAAAATTCCCGAAAATGAATTACTGTTAACTGAATGATGCCCCATTAGCGGCCTTGAGATCCACAGTCCGCTGGACTATCCTACATTCATGTGGGAGGCTGCACTACATTCACGTGGGTGGCCGCATCTATAGGACTCCTACGTATCTGAGAACAGTGAGGGGCAGAGAATTGCAGCTCGCTGGGCTTCGTTGGTACAGTCGCCAAATTCTGAATCTTACTACAGAGTGATACATTACATATCACACAGGAGGAATGTGGTTTTTTGGTCTAAGGATAGCCCCATTACACGAAAGATTGGAAGGAAACTCGCCTCATGTTATCATAAAAGACGCTTACAAAGTTCATTAAAGATTTCAAAAAATTGGTGCAGATGAATGCTCCGGAACAACATAAGAAATGATACAATATGTGAAAGATAAGCTCTCAAACTTTATTTTGCAATGCTTATAAATGTTCTACTGTCCACCCTTCGTCACGTGGCACATATATAATAGGTAGTTCAATTCTACCCATACTTGACCCATCATATTAGAAGTGATGGTAAGAGCAGTTACTATGATGCAGATTCGCAAGTCTTTGAGGTTCTCTGGTAGAGGTGGAACATATGCGCTATTCTTGAAGTAATGCAACGCTAAAAAGGGGCTAGACTCTCACCTACAACGACTGTGGTGACCACTCAAGTTGTGACAGGTCAGCAGCCCCAACATGGCCTATCCAGAGATGTGGAAAACAACACATTTAGGTAATCTCGTACATAACTGTGAAAATGTGGAGGAGTGCCACCTTCTCGAAAGATGAAATCTGTGCTGTCAGTTTCAAGATATCGCACTCTGTTACAACACGTCTCTAGCAGGCCCCAACAAAGGTTTTGTGCTTTGCACAAACAATCTTCCCCCTAGAATTGCTTGTAGCACTTAATTACGCTGTCTTGTGAAAGTTATTAGAGAAATATTTTTACGCACTCACTTAGCAGTGATCAAATTCTACTCCACAAAATGCGCTCTCTGCCTGATTAACAGCCATTTTCTGACACTGTGGTCGGTGATGCACCTGTCGGTTTGTGTTACAAACCAGCCTAAATCTACATCTACATCCACATCTACGTGATTACTTTGCTTTTAACAATAAAGTGCCTGGCAGAGGCTTCAATGAACCAACTTCAAGCTGTCTCTCTACCGTTCCACTCTCGAACGGTGCGCGGGAAGAACGAGCACTTAAATTTTTCTGTGCGAGCCCTGATTTCTCTTATTTAATCGTGATGACCATTTCTCTCTATGTAGGTGGGTGCCAACAGAATGTTTTTTCCATCGGAGGAAAAGACTAGTGATTGAAATTTCATGAGAAGATCCCGTCGCAACGAAAAACGCCTTTGTTTTAATGATTGCCACTCCAATTCACGTATCATGTCTGTGGCACTATCTCTCCTATTTCGCGATAATACAAAACGAGCTGCCCTTCCTTGAGCTTTTTCCGATGTAATCTGTCAGTCCCACCTGATGCGGACCCCATACCGCACAGCAATACTCCAGAACAAGGCGGACAATCTTAGTGTTAACTGTCTTTTTAGTAGGCCTCTTGCACCTTCTAAGTGTTCTGCCAATCAATCGCAGTCTTTGGTTTGCTCTAATTACAACAATTTCTATGCGATCGTTCCAATTTAGGTTATTTGTAACTGTAATCCCTAAGTATTCAGTTGAATTTACAGTCTTCAGATTTGCGTGATTTATCGCGTAATCAAAATTTTGCGGATTTCCTTTATAATTCATGTAAATAACTTCATACTTTTCTTTATTCAGCGCCAATTGCCACTTTTCGCACCATACAGATATTTTATTTAAATCATTTAATAATTCGCTTTGGTCATGCTGATACTACATAAAAAATATATGAAGATTCGTTACATTGTGTGTAACCATTTACCTACACCGATTTTTAAAAGAAATCTTTCATGGAGTTTATAGTCACCTCATATGAATCAGGATGTTATGACAATACCTGTTCAGCCAACATTTTTGAAAGGGTACGTAAATGGAAATGAAAATTCGTATTTGGATATGTTACAAACTTGGTTAATACCTTAGCTCGAAGAACAAGGGTACAGTAGATCTCTGGGTGATTAGAGGACAGTGCTGGAGCACGCTTCGTGCCATGTTGGTGGCCCTACGACTTTCCGCATGACAGTACGGCATCACGGGTTGCCTACGCCGCTAGCTGCAGGCGCCCCGTCAGCAAGCACCAGCACAGAAACAGAGCGGTCGAGGGGCCTGCAGACGGCAGCAGGTTCGCCACGAGAGATCGCCGCCCTCGCGAACCTACTTGCTTCTGCGGGGTCACGTGTGGGCAAAGAGGTCCGGCAGTATCCTGCTGCTTCCATGGTCTTTATGTCGGTATCCGGTGGTCCCAGACCACTTCTTCTGGACGAGGTGTCTGGGCCAAGCGCCGACCGCTACCGCAGTTCTTCAATTCAGAGACTCGCCTGGAATCGCGGTGTAATCGGATCACCGAGCCTACTTTTCGCTTCCGGGTCTCTTTCCTTCGTGGGGGAGCCAGCAGACGTCTTCGAGCTGCGCCAAGACTTGGCCTCTGCAGCGAGGACATTATGGACACTGGTATTTGGTCGTCGCCCTGACGCGTTATTAAACTTTCAATACCTAGTGAATCTAGAACTTAGACTTTTTGTTATTCAGTTTGTCCTTCCGCCAAGTAAGCGTAAATTGTGTATCTCTTTATTGAGAAGCAGACTAAATAGCTTTCAATCTTGCGGAGTAAATGAAACTCCAGGGAGGAGATTTGGGCTTATGTGTGTTTCAATTAACTGGCTATTCATTGTCTGCTTGGCCATTAATTTTTGGGGGCCTCCATCGCTGGGGCATACCACTTTGCTCTTGAGGTACGTCAATTTGTTGATGGACAGTTTTTACGCTGCTGGGTTGGGTGCGGTTCAGCAACATCTACATTCCCATTAAAAAGGTCAGTAGGATTGCGGGGCCTTACCACACCAGGCAACTCGTTATGGGGAATAATCAGGTCTTACGTTGCTGAAAGTTATTCCAGTAGTAATGTAGAACCATGAAAATCTTGAGGAAGCCTTTTCAAGCATAACTCTTGAGATGCTCCATTAGATCTCGAGGAGAACATGGAGAAGTACAAATCTTCATGTAAGTCACGGTGGTGTACATGCATATCTAATGGATGCGTAACTTTCATAGGTAATTATTCCAATACACAATATTGTGTTGTGACTTAGGGGTATGGTGACACCAACACATTTTAGATAGAGGACATACTATTAGATACAGCAGTTTAATACTATTGTCGTTGAAAAGCAGTTTCTATTCGAACACGTAATTAACGTTCCCAGCAAAAATATTATCATATAGTGCCCACAGAGCAATCCGTTTGTTCTTAGTTACAAGTTTACGTTTAATTACCTACCTGCGAAGCCGAGTACATTAGTGCACTCCTGTGTTGTGGCGATCGACTCTAAAGCAGCCCGTTCAAATCCCGTTGGTTGAAGTTTTCGGCGCCAGTATAAGGCCAGCAAGAAGAGGATAGGTGGTGGCATTAGCTTGATCACCAGGCTTTGCACCAATGTGCTGGATTAAAATCCAAAACTGTCCGCTGTGATTTACGGAGTGGGGACATGCCACACTGTTGATCGTGGACCCTCCAGTGTCTGGGGACGTAACAGTCGGTGACACCCTTGGCACTATTCCAGAGGAATAGACTATGTTCCAGTATCGGACTTCCTCACACCTCTCAGCATCAGACAACACTAATATTAGACCACACTATATATATATATATATATATATATATATATATATATATATATATATATAATCATTTACACTCAAAAGATTTGCAAGTCACATCTACGTCTACATCGATACTCTGAAAGTCAGTGTGTAGCGAAAGGTAGTTCGTGTAACACCCTCTCTTACCACTGATCTTGTACTAGTCGCGTATGGTTGGCGGGAATAACGATTGCTGGTACGCTTCCGTGGTTCGAAGCTCTGAAAATTTATCTTCGTAGCCTTTTCGCGCGACATATATATGATTTTGGATCTCCTCTGCTTCCTCTATCAATCCTGTTTGGTAAGGATTCCAAACTGACGAACAGTATTCAAGCATTAGTCAAACGAATGTTGCGCAAGTTTCTTCCTTTGTCCATGAACTACATTTCCTGAGAATTCTTCCAATGAATCTGTCTCGCGTCCACCTTACCTGCGATTAATAATACTTGGTCGTTCCACTTCAGATCACCCCGTAGGCACGCTCCTTGATATTTTATGGAAGTAGCTGCTTCCAATGATTTCCCTACAATCGTGTAATCATACAATAAAAAGTCTTCTTCTCTATGTATTCGCCGTACATTACACTTGTTTATCCTAAAGATCACTTGATACTACCTGCACAAAATCAGTCCACGAGAGGACGGAAGGAGGAGGAAAAGACGGGGCACTTGTCCCCTCCTGCAGTCTGGTTACAGGCCTTTTCTTTGCATTGCAAAATTATCTAGAATATCTGGCAGTCATTGTCTGGTGACTCCACTAAACTGCAGATTTAATATTGCTGACCCTGACGAGAAAGTCACTACATATTTAGAGTTTTCTTAGTTGTCGCTCTGTTCACGGGAAATGATGCTAATTCCTTGGTGCGGCTGTGTGTTTCGGCGCCGATCTGCAATCAAGACGGATACGAACCGTATGGAAATACAGTCTTCAATATTTTCTGTTGAGTCATCGTTCTAGCCTTACAGAGTTGGAGAATGGACCCGGTCCAACACCCAGGCACATGGATTCTATGGTAGATTCACGACACATAAAACTGGCAGCAGTGTAGGTGCCAGTCATCCATTCCCAGTTCCCGGAATCTAATGAATCGCAACAGCAGTTTACAATTTTTCTGTGAAAAAAGAAAACCCATTCCGCATTCAGTTTTATACGACAAAGCTGTTGTAATACACTCGGAAGAACACAGCCATACTTTATTGTAGAGGTGTACATCTTTTCTTATCACAATCATATCAGTTGAAAACAAAAAATACCTTTTTGTATGAGCAAGGAAAGAAGGCAAATGTATGAAATTTCAAGGTCGAAAAAACGTGCAACATCCCGTCACATGGAGTCACAGAACAAAGAATTTTGCATTCTAATTGGCATGCTGCACAGTAATGTGACGACCTGGAGAGATGAGAATTACCTGAGCTGCTAGAAGTTTTGCTACAGGCCAAGATAAAGATGGATTTGGGAGGCTTAAATGTAGCCTTCAAACCACACTTAGCTACACAGTTATGCCAGACGACTCTAAAAAACAACAGTGATGAAATTAATGCAATAAATACGTTAACGTAAACCGAGGTGAAGTTTTATAAGCAAAGAAAGTACTGCACATGATACCAAAGTTGAATGAGCCTTTTGTAAAGTTTGTTCCCTGTCCTCTACTTTGAGGACTATTAACGTGAGTGCTTTGCTCGAATCCAGCAGTATTTTATCAATCATTCAGACTTTTTTCTCCCACAACAGATTTTTAATTTTTAATTTGAACCTAACATGATGAGAACATGAACGAATTGCTACTTTTGTGAATATTTTCTAATTTTATTTCATAGCTCATTGGCTATCCTTAATTTCAACATATGAGGAAGTAATTTCAGATCGTGGCATCCTTATTCATATTAATAGCTTAAAGATGTACCTTCCTTATATTACTGAGACATAATTATCGTTTGGGTACGGAAGTAATCTACCTTAAAAATTCTAAGTAGATAACTGTCAGGTTTTTGAGATACACCAAGTTTTTGTACTATTTACCAAATTTAGTTCTCGGGGCACGACATACTTTCAAAGTCACTCAACTAATTATATAAAAATTCTGAATCTTACCACCACTTGGGAAAATTTATACGGACGCCCATGCCCGGCGCCGAGCGTCGATGCACTGCAGTCACAATTCACACATTGTGAGGAAAGGTACCACTGTGTGTAGAGGAAACTATGTGATGATGCAGTTAAAACCACTAATTGAGGTCCCTTAGTCAGCAGTACTATACGACTCTTTCTTTCGGATTAATTAAATCATTTTTTAGAGTAACCGAGCATTGTAGATACAATGAACAGTATGGCAAACATGTTTTAAGACAAAATAATAGCAGACTGAAACATTGTATAAAATCGGTTCATCATTCACGTCAAGTAACGCACTGGTAGTGCTTGTCATGAGCTGAAATGCGTCAGTATGACTCCTACTTTGACATGTGCTAGCTGCTGTTGATGCTCTAAGATATATTGTCAGATTTTCTATTTAAACAACAGGTACGTAATTATAACATTTTCTGCAGTCAGAAATATGTCTTGGTTATTACAGTTGGTTATTAACTTTCATACTAAACTCCATAGTCTTGAAAACAGAAATAATATTTGAATAAAACTCAGGAATATTTTCCCCCTTCAACTTAATGATTTGTATTCAGACGTCAAGCCTACCTAAACATCTTCAGCTGCCTTATACACCAGTACCAGTAACTTCTTTATATCTACATTTACTCCACAAACAAAAGTAAGGTGCATGGCGGTGTGTAACTTGTACCACGTAGTCATTTCCTTTCCTGTTACATTCGGAAAAGAGGGAAAACGATTATCAATATGCCCCCGTACGAGTCCTAATTTGTCTTATCTTCATGACCCTTACGCGAAATGTAAGTTGGCTGCAGTACAATCGTTCTGCACTCAGTTTCAAATGTCAGATCTCTAAATTCTCTCAATAGTGTTCCGCAAAAAGAACGTCGTCTTCCCTTCAGAGGTTATTCCAGTCTGAGTTCATGAAGCATCTCTAACATTCGCATGATAGTCGATTCTATCGGTAACAAATCTAGCTGTATTCCTTTAATGCGACCTGTTGGGGATCCCAAACAAACGATCATTAGCATACTATGAGCAGTCTCCTATACAGATGAAGCACACTTTCATAAAATTCGACCAATTCCAAAGCTATCAATACTCCCAGCGCAAACACTTCTATTGGATCTTCTCAAATTTCCGCAGTGTATACACTAGGCACACGCGGTCCCGAAGGCAACTCAACGCAAACTGAGTACTAGTTCACTATTCACCCCCCCCCCCCCCCCCCCAGGAGAAGCTACGAGCCAAATCGTAATAAGCCGGAAGCTTTCTCTGACTCTTTGAACTGGTGTACAAGGGATGGGCAAGCCCCATCTCGGAACAAAGGCGTCCACTGAGACGCTGTTTCCGGCCCCAATCTGCTTTCTTGCTGCTACGCTTTCTACGGCCATCTCCAGACTCACAAGAATATTGGGAATCAGGTACCTCTTTATTAGTGTAACTACAATTAAATAGGATTGCCGCTGCAGTCTGACATCGAGCAGTGTACTGGAAATGTCTCCTCTTCATGGCCATGTTTCTGCAACGAATCTCACTATCTATAGCGCACATAATTTTCTTCGTAAAAATATCTTTCATTCCCGCTACGGCTATCGATGTGTTGAATCTATAACTCCCTCACGATAGGACACGCAATAGCGACCACCAGATACTAGTACATATACCGCGAAGCCTGTTGTGTGTAAAGGCTTGATCGGTTCCCTTGGCAAAAAAAGGCGTTACTGTTTCTGGCCCCGAACTATTTGCTTGCTTGTTTTCTGAACCCATCTCCCGACTCTGGGCTTGAAGAACACATGTATTTTCACATTATTTGCCAGAATTTTATATCATTTACGCGATACTTCTCGATATCAAGCCCATAGCAGTATACTACCGATCGCTCGCGCAACATAATTCCGAAGATTTAAACGGGAAATTATTTCTCTAGAAACCCGAAACTTTAGCGAGGGGGATCGTGCCGTAAACCAATAAGTAACTAGAAACTAATCCCTTCTGCGAAGACCTTTACGTGAAAACTCGAAAAAAATTGAGGAAACTGATATTTCCATTCGCGAATACCTATGTCGGTGATGTAAAGATTTCAAATCATCCCTACAATTTACAGTCAACTAAGGTGTCTAGAGAACCAGCAATCGTGTACCCCCCCTCCCCCCCCCCCCCCCCCCGGCTTTCACTTGCTAGATGCACAAATCAAAATCGATGTTTTCTCAACTAAATAAAGGCGCAAAATATGCAGAAGCAGTCAACCGGACAATTTACATGGATGGTGATAATGGTGTAGCGCAAAAACGCGTCCATATTGAATCTTCTCAAATTTCCACGCGATCACGAAATCTGTCCGACACATATAAAGTATTAGGTTTCTATTTAACCGTCTAGAGGACGACACGGTTAAGTCAGCTACAGTCTTGCATCCCTACAGGGCTTTCCATTTGGACCGCTCCTGCCGTTAGCGGGGAAACGTGAATCATTATCACCATGCACCCTCAGACACATTTTATCACTGTACTAACAATTACATATTACGATCGCAGTCTCAATTGGACGACATTCGACAATGAGCGAAGTATCGGAAATACACCCTGCTGACGGCCGTGGCTCTGGAAATAAAAATATCTATACAATACTTATGACTTGACGTACTTTTCCCTTTGCTATGACAGTATTCCACGTCAAAACCACACCTTCCTTACTGCTGGACATAGTCATTTCCTTTGCACATGTCGGAACAGACACATATATGTTTTATAAACTTGATGCTCAAGGCGAACCTATCACGCACCCCCTTCTACTAAGTATAATACTTCGCTAATAACCGATTGACGGTGATGCGAAGTAATACAGCACGAAAATCAGCGATGGTTGAACATGTCTCATACGTTTCTCTTGTGAGTGATGCGTTTGCACTAGGTGTTGGCAGCTGTACTACAATTACAAGCAGTTTTAGAACACGTAACGAGAGGTTATGTCATTATCGCATGGATAGAATGGTGAAAAGTGATGGAAAATACGTATAAATTGAGAGAAAATACACTGAAATGCGGGGAAACTGAGGAAGTACTTGCTTGTCTTCTGGTTGGTGCAGAACAATTCTTGTACATTGGAACAAGTATGCGACAGCAAGTGGAATACAAGAAAACGTTGACATGGAAGCATCGGGAACCAGGGGAACAGTCACTTTTTTCTCCGTCGGGGCAGCATTCTACTGCATGTCTATTGAGGTAACAGTGATACACGCGAGTTAACTACTGTATTTGAAGCTTTTCAGTAAAACAGAGAACCATCTGCCTCTAAACTTACATGCATCTGCGTTAAAGGATAACAGAGAGTGGACAGGGTGATCGATTGAGATGGAGCTGCAACGAGATACGATTTAATGGCAGACTGATGATGCATTCTAGAGAGGAAGACGTTGCTGCAGGTCATATGACCATTTTTTTCCGCTGTTCTGTCAAGGTGAATCAGTCGCGTAACAGCCTGTGTTCAACTTGTACACAACCAGCATTTTGTATGTTGTGACTTAGAGCACTGTCTACTTGCGATCGATAACAGCAAACCTCTCCGTCATCTGAGAACTTCCATCTCATGTATGATTAAACGTGAGCATCCTGTTTCGACACAATTCTATAAACGAACAAAGATTTATGTGATGTACTCCATTCCCCTGTTGCATCTTTGGTATAAAATAGAGACTTCACTTTCATAACTAAGATGATTCTAAGTTAGCGACAGGTGTTTGTGAGACAATGCAATCCCCGTGTATACATCTGCTTCACAGATGTGCTGTTTACAGAGTTAGTGGCGGCATGACGTGTAATTTCACAAGTTGGACGCCACTGCTACGTGTCTATCTTTTTCCTTGTATTCTCCGTTACTGTCGATCATTTTATATAGGACTGATTCGGGCATAGTATAATTTCCGAACCGTGATTGGATGGAGCAGTGGACGCTATTTATCTCTGGAAAGCCATATTACGCACGTATCACACCGAGCCACTGTTTTAAGGAAGTAGTTTTTTTCATTTTACAGTTTGTTACCATAGTTTATCGTAGAGAAACCTGCAAGAAGGATGTATTCATACGCTGGAAATATATTCCATACGACTGGTAGGTCAGAAACTCAACCGATCTAACATTATAGCCTGTTTTAAGTGCAGAACCGTGTAGCCTTAGGGGGGCGTGTGTTTCTGTTCTCTCTTGCCCATACCCTTCTGGTACTGATCCCAGACACTAGAACAATACTTCAAAATTGATAGCGTAGCTGATTTACGTAAAATGCTTCAAACTCCATCAGTCTGGAGCTCCAGCATGTATAAAAACCACCCGTTTCTTGTTCTTCTTAATCGTCTGCTATTACAACACTTTCAAATGTGTTACTATACACCGATCAGGGGTGCTAACCTCGTCAACATGGCTGCATCTGGAGAAATCTTGTGTACTTGGGTTGGGCGATGACTTGGCTAGCTCCATTCATTCACAAGACGTGGAGTGTAGTGCCCTACTTCCGGTCGGTTGCAGATTACATCGGTAACGCTGCTGCAGGGCGGGTTGGTCAATGACAGTGTGAGGGGGGGGGGGGGTCTTTCAGTCTCTAATTTTACCCTAAGACTGTGAGAATGCTCTGTGTCCCCCATCAGCACAGAGATAGATCGTAAATTAAGCACTATGCTCGAGGTGTTAGAAATATGTAGAGCACTGTTTGGTATACTTTGATGATGTACGTGTTCGACAATTAACAATGAATGGACGTACTGCACAGTCATCTATCTACATTCGCAAAGATACTCGCAAAGTAGAGGCGGGGCAGTTTAGTTATGATACTGAAATTGGGAAAGATGCTGTCGCAGCATTGCTCAGAGTTGAAATTACTGTAAAATTGCTAAAACTGTTCGCAGTATCAACTGTGATGCTTATCATTAGAGTGTATTGATGGTGTCTTTTCCACCCCATCCGTCCACTGGTACGTTGTTGGTTACCACATAAAGATTAACTGACATCGCTTGTTTGAGTTGGAGAAAGAGTTTTGGTGGAGGGACAACACCGTCTGGGGATGGGAAGCACATTGCAATGTGAGGAATCAGTCGAAATGGAATGCAGACCCATCAGCTGTTCCGTCACTGTGACAGATGAGTTTCAATGCAGAGGTCGTCAATCACTTTCGGACACCAGTTTGGAAACACTCCACACCGCCACGGTTTGTAAGAAGAATACATCTCTCTTTCTAAGACAGAGTGGTACCAATCGCAAAAAAAACTTATAAGACATGTCCAACCATCGCTGATTTTCGATCAGTATTAGGGCCCATTTTGTATCGCCGGCAATCAGTTATTGGCGAAGTATTATACTTTGTAGTAGGGAGTGCATGATAGATTCGCCTTGAGCATCAGGCTTATAAAGTATATATGTGTATTCTGACATGCGCAAAGGAAACAACTATGTCCGGTCGTAAGGAAGGTAGGTTTTTGACGTGGAATACTGTGACAGCAAAGGGGAAAGTACGTCAAGTCATAAGTATTGTATAGATATTTTTATTTCCAGGGTCGCAGCCGTCAGCAAGGTATATTTCCGATTCTTCGCTCATTGTCGAATGTCGTCCAATTGAGAGCGCGATCATAATGTGTAATTGTTAGTATAGTGCTAAAATATATCCGGGGTGCATGGCAATAATGATTCACGTTTCCCGCTAATGGTTAACTATTTCTGTAGCACTTTACTATTTCCAAAAGGTAGACTTGGCTTTTATTTACTTAGACATGTGAGGTCAGTATCACATTTAGAACGTTTTAGCTGGACCTGCACTGGTGAGTCACTACGCAAACATCTCACGCTTGACAATTAGTCCTGCGGCAGGTACCCATGGTGACCTAGTAAACAAGTACGCGACTGGAGGCGTCTCACATGTCCTGTTAGGATTGCTAGGGAGAATGCACCCTGTGCCATTCTGGGAGGCATTGCAACACATTTCTGTAGTGGATCCAGAGGAAGACTTAGCTCTTATTTACATGCACCTGTGACATCAGTATAAGATGGAGAACCTTTTAGCTGCATCTGTGAGGGTGATCCGCTATGTGAACATCTCTCTCAGCGCTAGACCCACAGCTCTGCGTCATTACGCCGGCAACGGTCCCTAGGTGAACACGTATTTCGAAAGATATTTCTCAGGTGTCATGTATGAAAGGGGTGCCGCCGCCTCATCCTTGCAGGACCCGAACTGACACCTGCGCATGATAGAGTTGTATATTCCATACACTACCTTGAATCCCCTAAATTGTTTAAAATAAACAATCACTTGGCAGGGGCCACCGGTGCATCCCGACTCCTGGGAGCATGTGCGGTAGGGTCCTGTGCAGTCCAGTGGGCAGCGGACGACAGGCGGTGCGTGCTTCGCGGTCGAAAGATTTTCAACCGTGTAATTTGTGTGATGTGTGTTTCATGACAGTATTCCATCTGCAATAAAAAAAGAAATGCGACCCACGTAATTACTTCTCACAAGACCTGGATCTTTCTAAAGAGCAGAGAATGATGTGCAAGAGAAATGCAAGCCCCCCAAACTGATATTTTTAATGAAAAAACGATATACCCTTGAATTTTCCCTTCGTGAGATCCTTCCTCTCTATCGCAGAGCCGCTAATTTCCAGGTAGAGGTGGGAAGGGAGGAGGAGAGGGGGTGAGGGGGGCGGGAATGGGATGGAGGGGCTGCTTATCGATTTCCTGATAATTTCCTTAAATAAATAAATAAACTATATTCCATACACTATCTTGAATCCCTAAATTGTTTAAAATAAACAACATTTCACTCATTGTCTAAATTGTTTAAACAATATTCCTAAACTGAAATCGAATTCCCTCCAATTTCCTGTAGGGAGGGTGGGGGGCATGGGCGTTTACCAGAGGGGGGAAGAGGTCAGTTAATTGATCAATTTAATTAAGTAATCAATCAAGTTGATGAGAGGGGCTATGCCAGTAACTCAGACATGGAGGTGTACCTGTAGCAGTGAGGAGGAGGGGGTGGGTTGGAGGTTTCCTGAGGAGGGAGAGGGTGGGAGAAGAATAGGTTAGTGACCTGTCAGTCAAATGAGAACAATAGGTTTGCCCTGAGTGCATACCTGCCCCTGATGTAGGCATCCCACACTAACAAAACACTCTGGTGGGGGTGTGTTCCACTACTACCAAGGAGCTTTTGGGCTCCTTTGGTTGGGATGTTTTGAAGCACACTCCATATTCCCCTGGCTTGGCGCCTCCAGATTATCATGTTTTCACCTGCCTGAAGGAACAAATGTGTACAATTAAATTTTGAACTGGCTAACAGATGCAGAAAGAGATTCTGCAGTGGGGAAAGGAGAGCATAAAGAAGCTCGTACTACAGCTCGCCACATGCATTGAATGATATGGCAATTACGTGGAAAGATAGTCAACAGTGTATCAATATCCTGTAATTTTTCAAATATACCTTTTCTAAAAGTACATAATAAATCTAGCACACTTACTTTCTGAACATGCCTCCCAGTTTCGTAAAAGCGGGAGGGCTAGAGCAAACGAAGCACACTTTCATACAAAATAAAACTCAATAAAACTGAAAAACTGCCTTTATTAATCACACAGTATACACATGCTACCCCCTGCAGTCTTCTTATCTATGATTAGACGTGTTATTTTGATACCAGGCAGTTTCAAATATGTGCAAATACTTTCTAAATTTTCGTGTTTAATGAATCCATTGTCTAGTGAAATGAGAGAAAATACCACGAATTGAAGGTATAATGATTCGGGAAGCTTTCAGAATTCAGCCGCAAGCAGAATATTTAGTTTTGGCGAAACAGATTTTGATACTTCATAACAAATGACTCTGACGACACTTGTTACTAGTCGGTATTCGTTGACTGTGCTAGTTTTCTTCAAACTGAAACGTCTATCAATGTGTGGGGTGGGAAGTGAGTTCAGTACTAGAAGGTAATTTTATTTTTTTTAATTGCTGAAGCATTAACTTCCCCTACTTCTCGCTCGATAACCCCCTTCATAGTGTCGTTGGCCTGAGAACCAACGTTTTTTGTTGTTGCTGCAATGCTACTAGCAAACTCTTACCAAAATAACGAGAATCTGCATGGAATTGTCCGTTTATTGTAGCAGAGGGACAATATCAGGATCAGGCATCTCAAAGAGCTTCGAAAACAAAGAGTGATCTAACTGACACTTTCTTTGGCTACTGATGAGATTCCTTATACATTAATTATTTTACATGTTTATCCCCTGCACTTAACGTCCTCAGAGGATTAACCATTTTATCTCACCATGTGATGGAATCGGCAGTGCATGAATGTGTGGGGAGCTGGTGAGAAGTCGGGCTTCGACACATAATCTATGTTGAAGAAGTTTATACTCCACACAAACGACAAAGTGGACCCATTTTTCGAAGTTTGTGAGCTACAACACATTATGGAATTCAGATGGGTCATAATTTCAGCACCAGATTGGAACAATACACTAAGACTGGACTAATAGAGCAATAATTCCACGACGGCAACACATTTGAAAGAGACGTTCACATTATTTCAGATGCTGTAAAAGCTCTACAAGTACTATCTACAAACAAACAAGGAAGGAAGAGTTATGGATGTTATGAAAATAGCAGGTGTGCTAAACCATAGCGTGACAATATGTTGAAACAACATATAAAATTATGGAGCATAAGGACTTACAGAATTTCAACTGAGTACTGGATGTAACGGAGTGATATAAGTGTAACAAATAAGTACCCTAGTATTTTACGGTTGTGTATGTGTTATTACGTAACAGCTAACACCTTTTGAAAGTTTTTATATTTCAGTGTTTGAAAAATGTTTTAAGGTCATGACTCCAGTTTTGTAGAAAGACTTGTGTTTGCGAAGTAAAAGATATGATGTTACTGCTTCACTCAGAAACAAAATATAAGTAATACACTGAGAGAAATAAATTGCAACATCAAAAAATAATTAATGTAGAGCAAAGAAATTTTGGAAATATATTTGTCTAGGTAACTTATTTAAGTGATTAACATTGCAAGATTACAGGTTAATGTAAGTGCGAGACAGATCGTTGCAAATGTGAAATATTGGTATATTAATAACCGGTGTAACCACCAGAATGTTGAACACAAGCTTGCAGATGTATTGTACAGGTGTTGGATGTCAGTTTGTGGTATGGAGTTCCACGTCTGTTGCACTTGGTCGGTCAATACAGGAACGGTTAATGCTGGTTGTGGATCACGCTGGAGTTGTCGTATGACGATGTACTATATGTGCTCGATTGGAGACAGATCTGCTCTGTAGAGCATGTGGGTTACAGCAGCGGTATGTGGGCGAGCGATATCCTGTTGGAAAACAGACTCTGGAGTGCCTTTTATGAATGGCAGTAAAACTGGTCGAATCACCATATTGACGTACTAATTTGCAATCATGGTGCGTTGGGTAACCACAAGAGTGCTCCTGCAGTCATACTAAACTCCACACCAAACAGTAACTTCAGGATGTCTAGTGTATGTGGCTCGCAGACAGCGTGATTACTGACTCTCAACTGGCATCCTCCTAACCAACACACGGCCATCAATGGCACGGAGGCAGAACCAGCTTGGATCAGAAAACACAACAGACCTCCACCCTTACCTCCAATGAGCTCTCGCTTGACACCACTGAAGTCACCAATGGAGACTGTTTGGGGTCAGTGGAATGCTCGCAACGCGACGGTCTTTCGTCTCGGTACTGCCACGTGGCCGCCAGGAGCCCTGTCTTCTTGAGAACGTACATTCTAGTAACCACTGTTGTCAGGAATCATGTACAGTGGTTACATTCCTGTCGAGTCTTTGTGCAATATTATGAAGGGAACATCCAGAGTCTGGTAGCCCTATTACACGACCTCATTCAAACTCTATATACTTAGAAGATACCGTCGGGGAACACATTTTCACCTGTCCCCTTTGGTATATATCAAAGCCCGTTAGCATCTGAAGGTATTAATATAATTATAATTTCGTTCAAACTTAGTGAGGTATCGTTAATGACGTTTATGTCGCGTTAAAGGCATTCTTGACTGACATCAACTCACTAAGTCCAACCTCAAAGGTAACTAACATCACGACCATTGCAGCAAGAGGTGAGCTAATCGATACTCCCGTTCAAACGAGCTTGAGATTACCCAATCACGTGACATTTCACTCACACGGCGTGAGTGCAAGGGATATGCGTGAAACTACAAACTAGATACAACAATAAGCTATGGCTCTGCATGAATTTCACTACTTCGAGGAACAGTGGAGGAAACAGCATTAAATCATACCACTGCACAAACTCCTATTGTGTTTGAACGAACTTGCAATACGTGTTCGCATACAATAGGGTATGGTTTATACATGGTATGGATGTAAGAAACATAAAAATCAATATTTGAGCAAACAGACAAAGACAAAAATGTTGTCTCCCCAAAACGTTGCTTGACTGAATCAGTATATTTAATTTGATCATGAGAGGAGGTAATGATTTGCTAATTAGGCTGCAAATGGGCAATTCAGCCTCAGTTCACATATTTAAACAACTTTACTAGAGTTTGATCAGCTTGAAAAATTGATTCAACATTCAGCTAATCAAGAATTAAATGCCGAGGAAACGAACTGTATCATAGTAAAGTGATTGTAAATTTTATCGCGATAATAAATTACAGGGAATGAGCCGTCTTGGAAATAATGCCATCCCAAGTCACCAGATCGCGGGACGATCAAGAGCTCGAGAATTATAGAGAATAACGATCGCAATCTTTGATTTGTTTATTAGTTTTCCATCGTTACACATTACCTGCACCTTATATTTCAGTGAGTGTTTCACAGTCATTTTTATTGTTAAAATCCGTATTGGATTAAAAACGCTAAGACAGGTCGTTGCGATAGTACCAACGAAAGTCACTACATCGCAGGTCAATCAAAAGATCGCATAGAACTCCCGATTTCTGGAACTGGGGACTTAAACGATTCGGAAAGTTCGATTTGCGTTCAAAACCTAGTTACTGTGTTTGTTTAAAGCAAACATGATTTGCATCCTCATAGTGGCCCTAATAGCGCCTCTCTTATGTTACTGGCATCAAATTTAAAGAGACATCAATCTGATGTTGAAACGCGCCTGCCAACTTTCGTTTACATCCTTTGTGGTGTTGCAGTTATTTTTTCCTTCGGCATAATTAGACACTATATATGTAGTAATTCGACGCCTCGTCCCTGGCACGTATCGATAGGTTCGATAAGTTGAGCAATGGTGTCCATTGTGATTAGATCTTTGAACTGCTGTTTATTGTAGATCTGAAGGTGTCAGATCACCTTATGAAAGCGATGTTCTGTGCAATGCATCATGATTTTAGGAGTTTATGTACATTTAAGTGCCACTACGGCAGTAGTGTTACTTAAATCTTTGACACAGGTGACAGTGTTCTTGTTGCAGTCCAGTCATTATATATTTAAATTAGAGGTGTACATTATTTACATCCACGCAGGCTGACTGTGTAATATTACGAAGATACGAACAAGCACTTGAAAATAGTAAACCACCGAAGTCAGCTGATCACGTGAACGATTAATAATGATCATAATACAGACAAGGCGAAATACGGGAATCCTTTTTAGAAATCTTTTGGTGTTTTTGCTGTTGTTGTTCTAATTTCTAAATGCACTCCTAATTGTACATAGTGTGAATTGTGAGGCTGAGAGTCACTAACAGTTTCAGTCTGTTGTTACCCCGGGCTAGGAATGCATATGAATGTTAATATTTGGAACTCTGAATGTAAAATACTTAATATGTAAATGCAAATGAAATAATGAATTATAATTTTGAACTTGTTTTTATTACCTAACTTCTCATTATTGAAGAAAGTGGAGAAAGCAGACTACAGCATTGTTGGTTTTAAATTGCATTTGTGATTGTAACTGTCAATTGAGTTTGCACAAGTGGTCCAAACAGAGAGATTTAATCAGAAATAAACGTCATTAATTTGATTAACAAATCCTCTTGATATGACCCACATTACTAAATTAATGATAATGAACATTGAATGTTTTTGAAACTGTCAGTTTTTGGGTAGTGGTAAGTAGTAAAAATTTTATTCCAAAATTTTACACAAAATTTTAAGAACATGGTTCAAGAATAATTTGCAATTACTCAAGAAGCATTTTGCAACAGTGTATGCAAAGCAACACAAATTGGTGGACATCTCATTTGTTCCTATCTTCACTTTTTTTCTTGATGTATGGCACTTTTTTCTTTGCCGAGTTTTGTTTCACAAATAAAAAATTATTCATTGTGTTCAATGTCATTCTGTTGTATATATCTGCAGTGTTGAACTGTTCACTGTAAAATGTAACTGGGTAAAAAATTTCGATAAATATAGCAGCAGTGGCCATTTTGTAGTCAATTAAGGTAGTGAAAAGTAGTCTTTAGTCTTTCTGTTGCATTATTTTATATCATAAATCAGCAAATATAAAGATGAACCACCTGCTTTTCATATGAATCCCAAACAAAATTTGTGAATGCATGCTTTCAATTTTGGAGATGCAATTTGTGTGCACAACTATATTAATTAAGGCATAACTAACCCACCTTTGTAACAGAAGGTGATCACTATTGATCAAAATAATCTCCATTTTACATCAACTATCCACTTTCTTACACTTGCAATAGAGTACTTTCAGTTCCACAAACCTTTTCCCACTTTTATGTGCTCTTGCTGCAACTATTATCCATCTCATTCATTTACAGTTATTTCTTTTCTATTTCCCTTCTCACAATGTCATTCACCTACTCAGTAGCTTTCATTTCCTCTCATCCTTTACCCCTGTTCATGTATCTTTAGTTTAACTTACGAAGGAAGGAAGATTCGGGTTTAACATTATGTCAGCAATGAGTTAATTAGAGGAAGAATGGGGAAGAAAAATGGTTGTGTATTTTGACTTAAGCAATTTAATGAAACTGAACAACTTATTATGGATGGGTGAACAAGTATTTGAATTGCCACTATCCCAAATGCAAGTCCAGTGTCATAGCACTTCGTTTGATCTTTAGCTATGGAAAGAATAACTCTATCTATAGCCTTGTGGAACAGTATGAGCCTTCCACAATACTCACCCATCTTAAAAGTGCAGTAGTGAACGTAAGTATGTGGTCTGTTGATGCAATCAACACTCCACTGCAGGATAAAAGTTCATTCTTGACTATCCCCTAGGTTGTTCTCTTTCCAAAATATCCTTTCTTTCAAGAGTAATAGTCCCACAAAGAATGTAGGAGAATATCTGAAGTTTGAAAGTGAAGGGGTACTGGAGAAGAGCTTGGCTTGTAGAGAACTTCCTGTGAAAGACAAAGGTCCTTCATTCAAGTCCTATATCATTGCACATTCCACTGCAGAGTGACAGTTCATTCTGTAATATATATAAGGTTGATAACTGTCACTCGATGTTAATTCAGGCTAGTTATCTCTAAAATTTTGCTTTAATTACTTAATACATGTGCCTAGTGAGTGAAACCATAGGTATCCTTGTATTTACATATTTTAAATACTCAGAAATATCTAATTCATTTTGAAAGTAGTACAGGTAATTAATCATCAGAGGCACTGGCAGTGTAGTCTTAAGATGGACCATTCTGTACTGCCTTACTCATAACATTTATTTTGTCACTATTGTCAATGTAATTACAAAAAGGAAATGTATTTAATGACACACTTTATTTTTCTAATGTTTATTTAGATATACACATCAAATAATATCTTACAGAATCAGTATTTGCACTAAAATCAGAGTTCAGGATTGTAATAAACTTAACAAACAATCCAGCTTCTATAACAGAAATTTCATTATTATACAATTTTACAGTACACAAATATCATTCTCACCACACTGTAACAATGAAAATGTAAATGAGTATTCAGATGAACATGATAAATCAACAAAAATATTCTCTGATGTAAATGTGAACTATAACAAAAAGTCTTTGGTTGTGAGGTTTGTTTCTTGGACTGCCAGTTTTAAGTATGCAAGTAAGGTAGGTGAAAAGAGTGATCATTAATATTGTTAAACCCGTATAAAATCTGCAGAGAGAGTGACAGGTGTGAAACCAAATTGAACCGATCATTAAATATCAAGTGATAAGTGTGCAAAAAAGTTATGTATTATTTTATCTGAAAGTGTTTTTTTCTAATGAAGTAAGTCACACACAAAAAAACTGCAAAGATTATTGTTCAATGTATGCACTGCTATTGAAATACATGTTATCACTGTTCAACAACAAATTAGGAAAATGAAAAATCAAGAAAATGTTACAATACTGGAATAATTTAGAGCACTGGATCAAAAGTGACACATCCCTCCTTTCTATTTTGATAAATGATGTCTTCCTCATGATAGAAGATTCTATTTTGCTTCTATCATCGTCACAGATCTCTCCTTGTTTCGTTACTGAGACTCAGACAGGAGCCTGAGATTTAATATTAATATTGAGGGCCCTGCAGATCTTACAGAACTTTAACAGTTCTTTATGTAAGACTGCCCAGGTTTATCACTTCCCTCATTTAGATTTGCATATGTACTCAATTGAATTGTACAATGCTTGTAAATAACTGTGTGCAACTGTAATAAAATACGAAATTTTAGAAATGGATATAAAAGAATTCCCACTTAAACATCAACATCATCATCTTAATCACTACATCAAATCTAGAATTTAAAACACCTTTAATTTTGCATAAATACTGCTTTAAAATTACGAGCAATAAATACTGCTGTTCATATCATGAGGAATAAAATTTTCTACCTTATTTCAATAATAGCCTGAAGGTTGAGACAGGAAGTACAAGGTTTAACATATTGAACTCTGCAGAAAAATAGTTCACAGCTTTGTTATAAAACTTGTACCTACAGACAAAGGCAACTTTGAATGTTGGGGGTCATGTATTAAGACTTAACACTATTTACACTAGCATGTGATGGAGTTGGCAAGCTCAGACAGATTGCGACAGTCGATAGTAACTAAAAATACTGGTCAGTGATTATCAAGTTAGTGGCCTGAGAACAATTATGTCCTTCAAAAGAGGTGTAATATCTGGAATATGGCTTGTACATTTCAGTTTACATTCAAGTTTAATCCATAACTATCAGTAAGCCTCCAACCTACAATGGATCAGGTTTCTGTTACACAAATGCACAACAGTTTTTTTTAGGAATTATATGAGATACACCTTCACATTTTCATACAAAAATGGCAACTAGACACATTATATTCCACAGATTATTGGCTAGTTTCCTTTTTTAATTCATTCTCTATTTTTCTTGCATCTATTTGTCTCTAATTCAAAATAAAAGAAACAAGAAATTAAAAATCTACAACATAAACTAATATCAAAGTATGATGTACATAACAACAAACTTATCATCAGGTCAATCATTTACACTACTTTCAAATATGGAATGTTTAATATATGACTCAATTTTTTTTTACTACTCACCTATCACAGCACATGCTATTTTATATATATGAAGCAATACACCTTCTAATTGCACACATACAATAACCAGATTTGCAGGACTATCCAGCTGAGAGAGCAATATTCAGCTACAACCCATCTAACATGTTGACTTATTCTGTCCAAACAAATAATGCTCATTTAGTAGAGTGTGTGAACCATTGCAGATGTCTCACATTTGTCTGTATATGCTGTCACACAACAAAATATTAGCAACTCACTGAAATGTTCTGAAAAATTGACAATATGCAGTAGAGGATTCCACAGATTAAACATATATAATCGCTTTTTTTGCTGCTGTGTGTACTTCAGAGTATGCAATTTGATCAGTTACAAATCTTTTTTATATCAGTATATGCTGTGCTACCCAAGAATGTCATTTCATCTGTAATAGTTGAAATAATGGGAAAACATTTTGTTTTTGCAGTTACACATGTTTCTGCAGACCAACAACTATGGAAGAAGGTCTGTCACTTTCAGAAAAAAGTGTCTACTTCTGGAAAAGTCGAGTCTTAAAGACACACCCATTTCTTCTTCTGTGTAGAAGGTATTCGTGTAATGATTTGAGTAATAAATTGAATGTGGGTAGGTTTTAGCAGTCTGATGCTACTGTGATGTGTAACTGCTGAATTAGAGATGTTCATAATTATGGGCGAATTGTTGCAAGAAGTGGCATGAAAGCCATATGCGATTTTGTAAAGGTAAAAATTGTCGACAGTTTGATCGTGTATCTCATATGTCAACAGAGTATCTTTCAGGTGGTTTATTTTAACAGAGTCCACATCTCCCTTAGCGAATGCTACCAAGCATTACAACTCAGCGATCATTATCTCGAATGGGCCACACACAGCAACCTCAATGCACAAACAGTGACACCAAAACATAGTCATTCATTGAATTAATGCGCGTTTTGAGTTAATGGAAAGTGTGAAAGGCTCATTTGCCTTGCAGAATCCAGTGTAGTTGGTTTTATAAACATCCATTTCTGTAATTTTAATAGTTTGGTATTGTGACGACAGGTATAGTCCGCTATAATTACTTTTGTCCTCTTTCGTGTAGCACGCACGAAAGTACGTATACTCTGTGATCTGGCTGTAGGCACAACTTTCGACAAGAGTTGTTCAGTCTTCTATTGTCAACTCTCGAGCGCCCGTTTGGGTGAAACAGATTTGCCGATACGCCATTTCGCGGAACTCTGCTGGGACCGAACTCAGAGTAGGCGTCAGACCCTGACGCAGCGCACGGGCGATGGCGCGCCGAAGGCGCCCCTGGCGGGCTGCGTCGAAGCTGTGGCCGTGGCCGTGCTGCTGGCGCCAGCACCGTCCAGCATGATCTCCGCGTAGCCGCTCTCGTCGCTCACGTTGTCCTCGTCGCGCTTCACGTCCCTGGCGGCGTCCGGCGCCACCTCGTCCTCTTCCTCGCTCAGAGAGTCCAGTTCCACGCCCGGCTCGCCCAGCGGCGTTCTGGCGACTACCGCCTCCGGGGGCGGCGGCGGCGGGGGTGGCACGGCCGTCACGGCCAAGACGGTGGCGGCGCTGCTGGGGGGCGGGAAGGTGGCCGAGCGGCGCAGCGCAGCGGCCAACCTCTCCAGGTCGGCTGCGCCCTCCGCGCCCGGCCTCCAGTCCACCACCGGCTGCTGCTGCGGGCTGCCTTCCGGCTCGCAGGTGTCACAGTCCGCGGATAGTGGCTGCCTCAACTGCCGACACACAGACACACACGCTGTACAGTGTGTTAACCCTTTCGTGGTTGATGGGTCAAACTTTGAGCGCCAATTAGAGTGTCGGGATATATGTTACCCAGCTCTGCACGGTGCTGCCATCTAGGGACGACTATACTGAACCTAAGAAAAAAATCGGGACTGTACTGTAAAGGCAATAGAGAAGCGGTGACTACTTTTGTTGACTGGCGTGTATATATGGCCGCTGCAACGCCACTTATTTGTGTCATTCTTCAGTTTTCACCATTTCTCACTTTCCAGCGATGTCTGAAGTAAGTAATTCATCTTATTATTAACTTAATAGTCATTTTTTAGTACAAATACAGCGTGGAATGTACTTCTCAGCGACTGTACTATCTTATAATCGAAATAAAATTAGTGGGACACATGTGTCCCAGCAGACATTATTTGTCAAGATTAGGAAGACAATTGATTAATGGGTATTCATCCAGGAAAAGGAGGGGATCAATGCCCACTTTCTTCCCAGCAAAGAGAGGAGAGTCTAATGTGCCAGCTGACGTCCGGCTCGTGAACGTAGGCAAACATGTACCGAAAGACAGTGGCACTAGGAAGCGATGCAGATTCTGCAGCACAAACTCTAAAGAGAAGAGAACAAAAGTTGTTTGCACTGCTTGTGGTGTACCACTCTGTGCCACACCATGTTTTTCCAAGTTTCATGGCATGTAAAGTTTTTAAGTATTGATCATGTATCATGAAAACTGAAATGTAATGAATATTTTTTACATTGGCTCTACACAAATAAAAATATTACATGCATGTATAATTTGTAGTTATTTTAGTCTCTGCAAAATCCTGTTTATGGCTAAAACAAATAAAATTACAAAATCAGTCAGTCAGCAGAAAAGGTATCTTGTGTTGGTTCATGGGACATGTGTGTGCCACTTCCTGTTTTGAAGAAATGGAGAACTTAAAAAATATTTTGATGGTGAAAATATAATAATTGGACTGAAAAGAAACTTATCACCTTAATATGTTAAAAATCTGTAAAAAATGAATTTTATCCATGAAAGGGTTAACTGTAAGACGGCAGAGTTGTGATGGGAGTGCGGGGAGAGGAGGAAGCAAGCAGTGGCTGGCGAGTGGATGGGAGCCGTTGAGGGGGGCGGGGGGAGGAGAGACAAGGCACGTCTACCAGCTGCACTACGAATTGCGCGTCATGCTTACACAAAAGCAGACGAAAGGCTTGGAAGTAAAACTCGCTTTAAATGTTGTTCGTAAACGAAACTGAAATCGTCATGTACATTAAAATCTCTCTCTCTCTCTCTCTCTCTCTCTCTCTCTCTCTCTCTCTCTTCGCTCTCTCTCTATCCGACTGCAATGAAACTTTGGTGAGTTGTTCTCCGAACGGCTGAAAAGAGTAATGGACAATGTTTCAATAGTTATGTCACTGTGGCATGCGTAGCGCAATTGATTAGGTAAAGGCCTGTCACGCAGCGGACCCAGGGTCGATTGCCACTGCTCGCAATTTTTTTCGTTTTATTTCATTTTCCCCAATGTTAAATTATTAATTATAAAATTTAAACAGGTCATACAGTATAACGTAACTGTCAATCTCTATATATAAAAATGAATGTATGTATGTCTGCCCTCTGTGCGTTCCCAAACCATTCATCCGATTGCGATGACATTTTGGTACTTTGCTTTCCGTACGCCCACGAAGGTTCCTATCCAAAAAAAAGAAATAAGGCAGATTCTTGAGGAGATACGACGTCATAAAGAATGAGATGCCACCGCGGGAACATACCCAGATTTATGCATAAACTATTTGAGAATGAGAGCACTTAGCGACTAGCAACAAACGTTACATACAATTTTAAACCTTTACGAAAAGTTTTCTCGCTGACACCCCCCCCCCCCTCCCCCCCAAAATAATGAAAGGAAAAAAGGTTGTCGCTTACTACATTTTCTCAGTACATACCGTAAATCTGCCGCAGTAGGCATGACGTTTTAATATATTCTTTCGTTACTATTAACTCTAATCGCATCAGTATCCGCACATATCAGTAAATGCGACGGCAAATTTATGTCTCTTTACGACATATAATTGAAGAAGTATGACGTGGTAAACATATAGATGCGTGAAAAAGTGCCTCGTCAGGCATGACGTTTTGTTCTATTATTTCTTCACTACTAACGCTATTCGCAACACGTTTCGCAAACGTGTCGAACAAAGTATATAAAACCAGGGGCATATTCCTAAAAAACTCCCGAGATGGGCCAGCAACTGCCTCTTCACTCATTTTGATAATGTTTCGCACAACTGGACAATAAAAACACGCAGAACAGTACAGCGCAAAACAATAACGAAGCAGACAACAATGGCTACCTTGTACAACACAGTAAGCTACGTAATGTTGGCAGCATTCAAAACTGCGTGCCTACCAAAGTCTCCCGATGTTTACCGACTTCTACCGATTCAGGACAAGCGAGAGGTCTGTCTTCTAAAAGTTTACACACTGTACAACCCGTACTACCATATTGGTAACGGAGGGACAGAAGTGAATGCAATTATCGGGCTTGCCTCAGGATGAGTGCCCATACCTGCTGGTTATCATTACAGTGCACCTACCCACGGAGGTCCACTGTGGACTGTACTTTTCATATGGCAGCGAAAGTTTGTAGACACGCTAATGCGTTAATGCGGAACCGATTAACGATGGAAAAAAAAAATAGTTCCAGTTTTGGCAACCAGATGCAAATCTGGCGCTATACAGCATATCCTGTCGGGGCACAAAAGATGCGAATATGTTCCTGTTTATTTAGAAGACTGTCTGAAAAGTAGGGTACCAGATGACTCATTTCACCTTCCTCAGCAGCTTTAAAAGTTTATTCAGAGAATTTTGGCATACAAATATATGTGTGCTTTTTTATGCTAAGATAGGAGGCAAATGTGACAATGGGAAAGAGGCGGAAACGTAATGAATACTGAAAAATAGTAGACAATGGTTGTGTTACAGAAAGAGCCAAGGAGACAACGGCTGTGTGAGCGAAAGAGAGAAACACAATGGCAGTGGCCTACAGTTAACAGCGACAGAACACTACTAGTAAAAGAGTGAAGGGGACAGGCCACTGGGTGTAGTGGGTGAGAGTCAGTATTGAGAGACAGAGTCTATGGAAGAGAGAGAGAGAGAGAGAGAGAGAGAGAGAGAGAGAGAGAGGGAGAGGGAGAGGGAGAGGGAGAGGGAGAGGGAGAGGGAGAGGGAGAGGGAGAGGGAGAGGGAGAGGGAGAGGGAGAGGGAGAGGGAGAGGGAGAGGGAGAGGGAGAGGGAGAGGGAGAGGGAGAGGGAGAGGGAGAGGGAGAGGGAGAGGGAGAGGGAGAGGGAGAGACCGAGTTGCAGTTACAAGCGGGTAATGAGAGATGAGCTGCGCATGTTAAAAAGATCGCGAATATGTTGGCATGCAAACATTTTTTGGGAAGATCTTTAAAGGGTCTAAGAAGGTAGCTGGTGCCCCCTTTCAGTCAGTATTTTAAACAGGAACGTATTCGCCTTCTTTGTGCTCCAATAGCAGCATTTTCCGCTTGTGAGTTGTATGCAACGACCAACGTTCTGTGCGGTGGCGTTTGAGGCCACCGAGCCAGTGTCTTTCGACCTGGTTCACCAGTGTAGAGCTTGAACTCCAACTTGCCGAGCGAAACGCCCTGTTGTTTCCCTAGCCTGCCAGGTTGTGCTCTGTGCTTACTTAGAGCGCCAGACTGTCGCCTCTGCTCCATTATGTTCTGTGCCGAGCTAAAATGCTCTGTATTTGTCTTCCTGTATTATTATTATTTGTATTATCTATGCACGGGCAGGTTGGCAACGATTTCAATGAATGTTCGAGCTTGCAAGTTTCACTGTGATGTTAGTTCGTGTATTTTGTTTAGTTTTATCAAGTTAGGCAACCCACATGCATTATCTGAACAAAGCCATGTGAACACCCCTATGTAATACGGAACTGATCGTTAGATGTCACGAGAAGCGGTCTCTTCAGGACACTTTGGGTGTTGGCAAGTACTGGATGCCACCTGAGTAACAAATACATCTGGGACATTTGAAGTCTCTTAAAAGATGTCCGAGTTCACTGTTGGAGATGCGATTGTCAAGTGGAAACACTAACCCAACACAAGCAGATCTGATGTACTGACAAACAGAACCACCGAGCATTGCGGAGGGTGGTTGCAAATGATTGCATGAAATCATCGGAAAGAATCATTCGTATGTTCCAATGTGCTATGAGGAGTCCGTCTGACATGATGCTTCTGCTACCAGGAAACACTGCAGGAGAAGACAGGGCCTAGTTTTGCAAGCTGCACCTTCTGTGTCAGGATGAATGGCCAGTACGTAGCTTCGATCTATCCGGCAACATTTCTTCGGTTATGTTACATGCTCATCTTCTCAGTTATCCTATGAGAGTCTAGTTTTTAAACAATGACAATGTTCTCGACAAACTACGTTGGGTTTACCAGTGACGGATTAATGTAATAACTTTTGTTGTACCTGAAGATGCGGCTGTAAACCGTAAAACCGGTAATGTGATCAATGAAAACAAAATTTTTACCAGCTGCCAGCGGTGTTCTCATTCATGGCACATGGATGCCTCCGTGGATTACTTTGATGTCTCCCAAACACTATTTGCACACGATGCCGCTCGTGGCATCAAAGGTGTACGCCAAGAAAATTGTTTCTACAAGTGGAATTGCCTCAGTGTGAGGGCGTGACACGTTAAGTGCAGCTTCTGTTTTAGAGAGGTCGTTTATCTGTGACGAGTACTACAAATCTTTGTCCTTAAAATCAGTTGATTTAGAATTCGGGGATGTCTTCTTCTCTAGTGAGTCTACCTGCAGGTAAGAATAAAACATTAACTGGTTTTCGCTGGGGTAGCATTATTCGAGACAATTTAATGGCAAGATGAGAGGTACTAATGTCCGACAGAAACGACACTGAAGTTTTTCTTACATCCGCCGTGGAAGATAGCTCAATCTACGTGAGCTCTAGGCAAAAGGAAAGCTGACCGTCGCTCAGTCATCAAAAGGGGTAGGTTATGGGGTCATCCGGCGACATCTAACCCGCGTTCCCCTTCTTCGTTGTTACGCTTTGGTGACTGAGCAAAAGTTTCTCTGTCTCTTGCCGGTGGAGATTTGCACCAAAAGCAGCGGAATATGCAAAGGGCCTGAAAGCAACTTGCTAACCATCTGCGAGATCTCAACGTACAGCCAGAGCAGCTTACTGGTTTACTGCCCGTAAACGTACAGGTCTGACTAGAGCGCAGCCAAAAGTTGCTGCTCTCCTATTGCGTCACGCGAACAACACACTTCTTAATCCCAAAACCAGTTTGCTTCAAAGTATTTGCCTTTACCGGACGGGAACTGGTGTTGTATGTTGTGAAGCAATTTAGGGTATGAGTTTATTAACATATTTACTCATTGCAGATAACTTTCAACCAAGTATAATCACAGCTAAAACACTTATGCATAGTGTATAAGCAGTAAAATCCGCATGTTAATAGCTCACAGCTTAAGTTACTTTCAGCCAATTTGGCTATCAATATAACGCTGGTTTAGTTGCTCTAATCGTACTGTACTCAGCTTTCTTAGTTAATTGATCGACCGTGTAATGCGAGAAAGTGCATTTAATAGTCCGCGTTGTCGCCGCAACCCTTCAGCACGTCGTGCAAGCGCTCTCCCAGACGGCTAGTCAGTATGCGCAAATCTCCCGTCTGGTACACGACGCTGCGCGCATAAAAAAAGGCCGATAACCTAATACGACTTTACACTCAACCCAACCGCTTGCGTCAATTAGATGGTTGTAACAGACTCTCACTTGCAGCGCCGGCAACCACTAAGTTCAGTTGTGGCGGCATTACTGCTGTTCGAAGTCTCGACAGCGCATTAGACAATCTAGTTGAGGTCTTCAACAACGGATTCGTTATAGGACCAATCATGTTATCCGGATGAAACTTTTACAACACCGTGTCAATCGTAAACTACAGTAGCTACATGCAGCAGAAATGTAAGAAAGTCCGTAACATATCAGTATTTGTTCAAAATCAGTATGAAGAACTAGTCTTAATAGAGGCTCGTAATGCAACCACATTGGCACTCTGCTTAATCCATGTCCACTTTTCTAATTTAGTCAGTCCACAGATATTTTACAATAAAAGCAGTCATGGTTGCGAAATTATTTAGTGACAATGACGCGATTGACCCTTTTGTGGCATCATCACATTGCTGAAAAATGTGCAGAATGCCTCGCACTATTGTTAAAAGAATACATAAGATTCCGTACAAGTAGCTAAGTACGCGGCAAACGAGTGAGCTCTTAAGTACTCTTTTAGCTACTGCGCGAGATATGACACACATTTTTCAAAAATCTGATGACGCTCTAAAAGCATGAGACGCCTCACTGACGATAAATTTCGCAGCCAAGACTGTTTTTATTCCAAAATAATTCAAAGCTGGTTACTGTACCCACCCTGCCGCAATTGAATGGAATAATCCACAAATAATTTATTTCGAATATGTAACTGCTTACTCGCTGTTATAATATCGTTGGTAATTTTTTACACAGAAATGCCACTAAAAATGTTGCGAAACTGGTAGTGCAAGTCTACAAGGACTTCATTAAATGCGCCTATAGTGGATAAACGACCTTTCACTGAGCTCTATGTTCATCGTTGTTACCCATTTTAACAACTGGATTTTACTCCTTGAAAGTTCTGTAAACTATTTATTACTCATTCTGAAGAAAATACATTTTCGAGACTTCTGAACGATTTAGGCGTAAGTACAAATCAGGAATTAAATGTGTACGTAGAAGCACCGCTGTCACTTCACGTGTTAGATCTTACTGAAGTTATTTTCATGAATCGTGCCGCAGTATCTCATAGTTCTTAATACTTGCATACTTAACCTCGCTAGAACACCTCATTCATGTCGATGAGGATAATACCAACATTTATATAAGAAATGTTTTTGTTGCCAGTGGCCTGTATGGTCGAGTTACTCGTTACGATATTTGCACACTTTTCTTTCACCAGACATGCTAAGAGCCCTCTCTTGAGTTTTTCTCATATAGAACTCAGTTTCTCGTTCTATTTGTAAGAAGCGCGTTTACTGTAACTTTAGTAAAACAAAAATATATGGATCTTTCATTTGATATACTGTTTTCAGAATTATTGGAGAGTACTGGAGTATGAACAAATTTTGATGATGTTACTGGTACCATCATAAAATAGTGCCTCAATTAATAAGGGCACGTAGCTTTCTCTGAGTACAGACCTTTACTGCCTGGAAGGTGATCGAAAGTGAAGGAGATATATTGATAGTTTTTGAGTAGCTGTTGATCTACGTGTCAATGCCAAGGTACAGACTTAAATGGGTATTCCGACTGCCTGCTGGCTTCATACGTTGAAGACCAGTTTGGGAATCACCACAGAGCTTTTAAATATGAATGAGCTCTCGTTCGCACAGCACTTGCAGGTGACACGTTTCCCTGCCGGAAACTTACTGGCCATCTCAGGGCGCTGATCTGAACCAGACTGGTGTTTGTCGAGCGTTGTCACTGCCAAGTTCAGACAGACCGGGATTCAAGGACTCACAGGGTAGCTGTCCAGATGAACAGCCTACTGTACAAAACGGATACCAACGAGAATTTTGGTTGTCATAAGAGCAAATAGTGAATTGTCTCTCCAGTATTAAGAGTTGGAACTGTATATTTTGAGGCATACATCAGAAGCAAGACTATGTAGGAGACTGCTGTTCGTAGCTGTTTCTCAGTATTCAAATCTTTTCCCAGGCTGTGTGAGAAGGGCTGAGATATATACATACCATCCTGAAAAGCAGCCATATCGTGCCATTCGGTCGAAAGCACTGTTGCACCTTTTTAAGTCACCGTAGTAGACGACAGAACGTAGGTTCGGCGACAAGAAGATTCGTGACCCCCGTGCTTAAGCTCAGATGAACTTTTCAGCCTTTACAGCTAGCGCAACGATCGAGTCACGTGCTCAGCTGCGAGCGCACTGTTACCAGTGAGAGAGTGATTTTTCAAACGGACATTGTGGGTAAACGTAACGACGTGATAGAGTAGCTGAAAGGGGCAATCGTGTTTGGCCGTGCGCTCGGCCGCACTGTGTATATGTGAAGCTGCTGGATTTATTGGTGTCTCGCGGCGGACTGTTCAGTCGTGTAACATACGTGGCCACGAAACACGACGTTAGAATTGTGGGCAGAAAAAGGTCCTGACTGAGAGGGACTGGAGACACGTTTCACGTCTATACTGGAGAGTGGCGGAGGGGGGCGAGGGGAGAGGGAGGGGGGAGGGGGGCAAGGGGAGGGGGAGTAGGGAGGGGGAGGGGGTGCAGGGAGTGGGTGCAGGGAGGGGGGATGGGGTGCGGGGAGGGAGAGAGAGAGAGAGAGAGAGAGAGAGAGAGAGAGAGAGAGAGAGAAGCGTGTGTGAATTCCTGAGAGGACATCGGTTTACACACACACACACACACACACACACAAAAAAAAAAACTCGCCCGAGGAAGGACTCGAACCTGCGGCGAGAGCGGCCGCGCAATCCGTGACATGGCGCCTCAAACCGTGCAGCCACTCCGCGCGCTACGTGTATACTGATGATAGGCATTTATTGGTGGGTGTTGTAACTTCCGTCAGCGCCAGTGTACCCGGAATCACGCGACGCAGAATAATAAATGAGCACGTGGGGCAGGGCGCGCGGCGCTGACCTCTGTGAGGGACTTGAAGTGGCGGCAGAGCGCGGCCGGCGAGGAGCAGGAGGCGCCGCTGGACAGGCTGCACGTGCCCTCGTCGCTGCCGCACTCGCTGCCGCTGCCGCCGCCCCCGCCGCCTCCACAGCCCGGCTCCGCACCGCTGCCACTCTCCAGCGAGAACCTGCCGCGCGCACAAACAACATGCACGTTACTCAAACTCCTGTCCTCACAGCTCAGCGGGCAAAAGCACATTAATAGTCTGGAGCGTGGCCAATTGTAAAATTGTATGCACTGGTGGGCTGGTAGACCCCCCACAACGGGTGGGTCGGTAGCAATCTACACTGGCCCTTTCCTTGTAATTAAAGCTGAACCTCGTCTTAAAGTCAGTGTTACGTGACAAATATACAAGTGAACGATATCCCTGCTCGAAATTATGCTGTATACTTCGCTTTTAAAATAAGCAATTCCAAATGCTACTTTGTAAAATGTTCTATTTTCCTATGACCAGCTTAAATCTTATGGTGTAATGCAAATGAATGAATGTGTGAACGAATGAAAAGATTGGGGGAAAGAAAAAGAGGAGAAGGGAGAAGAGGGAGGTTAAAGCAGTGGAGGAACTCTAAGTAAAGGGAACAACCGGAAGGGAAGGGAACAACCGGAAGGGAAGGGAACAACCGGAAGGGAAGGGAACAACCGGAAGGGAAGGGAACAACCGGAAGGGAAGGGAACAACCGGAAGGGAAGGGAACAACCGGAAGGGAAGGGAACAACCGGAAGGGAAGGGAACAACCGGAAGGGAAGGGAACAACCGGAAGGGAAGAGCAGAACTGGAAGGGAAGGGAGGTATAGGAAGGGACAACAAGCAATGGATGGGAATGGATGGAAAGAGGGGTTCAGAAAGGGACAGAGGGGAAGGGAAGAAAGGGCGTCTTTACGAAGGGGGAGGAAGGGAAGGCAAGGAACAGGGACGAAAGGAAATGTGGTGGGGGAGTTACTGAAGGGAAGGGACAGGGGAGGAAGTTACTACACAGTGCATGTGACTAACGAGTGCTTGTTGACTTTGGAGCAGTGTTTGATTTATTGATGATGATGACAGCGTTAGTACTGGATGGCACCGGAGAGGCTACTCTTCTCAGGAGGTCCAAGAGGCCTGCAAGAATAAACTTCCCACCTGCCAAGTAGAGCAGCAACAGTTACAGGACCTATTGCGTGGAATGTGCAGTCAAATCAGCACAACTTATTGAATGACAGAAACTGAAAAAAGATAAAAATAAGGAGGAGAAGTAAAAACGAGATTAGCAACAAAATTATCAAAACTGCGGACCATTTAGCAGATGAAGTGAAGGAATTCTGTTGTCGTGAAAGCAACATTATGTTTGAAAAGCGAAGCAAGGGGGATGTAAGGAGGAGACAAGTACGGACAAAGAAGGCATTCCTCGCTAACGGAAGTCTACTAGCATCAGACACTGTAACTTTGACCTAGACACACTTGCTCAGGAATTTGATGTAATTTGCTTAATGTGATGTAAACAGCGACGCCACTGCACAGCTGGATACTGGAAACGAGTGACTTGGAGTGAAGAATAATTCTGTGCGCTGTGGCAGTCCGATGGAAGAGTCTGTTCGGCGAATGCCTAGAGAACGTTATCTGGCACCATACGTGTGCCAACAGTGCAGCTTGGAGAAAGTAGTGTCAAAGTATGGTGGCGTTCGTCACGGTTAGAATGTGCTGCCCCCTATTACACTTAAGAGAACGCTAAATGTGGAAGGATATAAACAAATTTTAAGCTTTGTGTAGTGCGTACACTAGAGGAATATTTAAGAACTGATGACTGTTTGTATCAGTATTGCAATGCAGCCTTGCTTTAAGCAGCATCTGTGAGGCATTGGTCTGTGGACAGTAAAATTCCCGAAATGGACTGGGGTGCCCACATTTCCGTCGTTGGTCCAATGGAACACCTTTGCAATGATAGAAAGACTTCGCTTCAGACCCTAGCGTCAACCATCGCTACCATATCTGGCTTCAGCTCTTGAGAAAGACACTTCTTCGTGTGTGCCCAGCAGAGTTCAAGGCCCCATAAAGGCGAAGGGTGAACACGCCCCGTATTAATGTCCACTAACCAGATGTCCAGATACTTTTGATCAGATAGTGTATTTCTTCAAGTGACGGTTCGGGTTAGCCTCTGGGAGAAGTTATAACAACCGTCGTCTGTCTGGCTGGCTTCTTCTAGCAGTGGACTGATGATGATAATGTTGTACACAGAGCAACTACGGCAGTGAATAATTATCTTGGGGATTAAGAAGCCTCTTTAGCTGTATTTGATCGTTTTGTTATCGGATCACAACTGGTTTCACAGCACGGAAAACGGCACCCGTAGGTGATATGTAATGAAGCCATAAGAGCTAAGAAGCCTGGAACATGGAACGCAACATTCGTTGTCAGACCAAACTAATAAGCCGCTGAAAAGTGTATGATGCGATTCTTGAGTTTCTCCCTGTGTATTTGATAATCAAAATATCCACGGGTGTACTGCTGGTCTACAGTATCCAACGGGCACAATATGTCGGTGATCATACATGTCGCCATCATCAGGTGAACTGGGTTCGGTCGCGGCGGCGGCCGATTTAAATACCCTCCGCCCGTGGCGCACTCCCTCCGCCGTCCGCGCCCCGCGCCGCGCCGCGGTGGAACAGATTGCGACGGCGTCTGAGATGACGTCGGCGTGATGGCTCTGTCCCTCTGAGCAGCCATTGCGTACGGATCTCCGTACCGGCACGTTCACAGGAGCTCAGTCCGCCAGTTCACCTGATGATGGCGACATGTACGATCGCCGAAATATTGTGCCCGTTGGACGCTGTAGACCGGCAGTACACCCGTGGATATTACGCTAAAAAGTGAAAGTGGTACGAATGTTGGGTTCCACGTTCCGGGCTGCTTACCTCTTATGACTTGGTTCCATGTCACCTCTGGATGTG
The DNA here is from genome assembly GCF_023897955.1 of Schistocerca gregaria. NCBI lineage: Eukaryota > Metazoa > Arthropoda > Insecta > Orthoptera > Acrididae > Schistocerca > Schistocerca gregaria. Next base: position 523,981,178 of record NC_064921.1, on the reverse strand, counting down.
GTTTTCAGTTCCACGATACCGATTGTGATATGATTAAAAAAAAAGATTGAATACAGCTGAAGTGGCTTCTGAATCTCCAAGACAGCTGACGATTCCAGGGTGACTTGCTGGAGGCGTGAACTACCACTGTCGCATACGATCTCATCATGCTGGTGGGAGGACCGCTAGCTGTTGCGCTCACCCCCAGTCGTCCCTGGCGTCGTCCACGTCGGGGTCGTGCTCGTGCTCGTGTTCAGCGTCGTGGTCGGCGTCGAGCATGGCCATGAGGTGGGAGTAGCGCTCGTCCTCCTCGGATATCCTGTCGAGCGGCGCCGCCTCGGCGTGGCGCGCCTCGCAGCCGTCGTCGTCGCCGTCGTCGTCGTCGCCATCCTCGTCCTCGTCCTCCTCGGCGCTCTCCTCGATCACCATCAGCTTGGGCGCCGACTTGGAGCGTTCGAGCGGCGGCCGGTAGTTGTGCGAGCCGGTGGCCAGCAGCAGCTTGCGCCGCGGCAGCGACGGGTTGTCGTACAGCGAGTTGGCCAGCGACAGGCGCGCGTTCTGCCGGCTCACCTTGTCGCGCTTGAACTCGGTCAGCGCCTGCGCCAGCCGCGCGCGCAGCTGCGTCGCCATGCGCCGCGCCACCGCCTCCTTGCTGCACAGCACCTGCGGGCACCACACCACACACTCAGCGACACACGTACCAGATAAAGACACGTAGCGAGCCGGGAGCGGAAGAAGCGTCGGGGCCTCAACCATCAGATACGAACCTAACGACTGGGAAACTTGTCGAAATACCGCTGCTTGAAGACTAAATTTTTGGGATTAGTAAACAAAGCGACTGGCGAACAGTCTTGCAGCAGTGGTAACACCGGTTCCCGTCAGATCACCAAAGTCGGCCTGGGCTAGCACTTGCATGGGTGACCATTCGGTCGGCCGAGCGCTGTTGGCAAGCGGGATGCACTCTGCCCTTGGGAGGCACACTGATCAGCTACTTCCGGTCTCGGAAACCTACATACCGGCGCGGAAGTGGTGTGCTGACCACCGCATCAAGTGACGCTTATGGACTGAGGAGGATACGGCAGCCGGTCAGTACCTTTGGGCCTTCATGGCCTGTTCAGGGAAGGAGAAACAAAGCGATTCCGCGCTGACGGATCGATGACGTCATGGAGATGGAGATGGACATACGAGCTACGAGGAAAGACCAGTGAAGGACGTCACTAACTGTACGAGAACATTGCACCCAAGACAAAAATGGCAAACGACCGGGACCTCCAAGGTAATAGGAGTTTTCGATCGCGGAAGTTAACGTTACTGATGTAGTACAATATCAGTCACAACGGTTAAATATAGGTTTTCCTCGGAGACGTAACTCGAACTAAGCCGCACGGGATTAGCCGAGCGGTCTGAGGCACTGCAGTCGTAGACTGTGCGGCTGGTCCCGGCGGAGGTTCGAGTCCTCCCTCGGGCATGTGTGTGTGTGTGTGTGTGTGTGTGTGTGTGTGTGTGTGTGTGTGTGTGTGTCTGTCTTTAGGATAATTCAGATAATTCAGGTTAAGTAGTGTGTAATCTTAGGGACTGATGACCTTAGCAGTTAAGTCCCATAGGATTTCACACTCATTTGAACATTTTTTTGGTAAATCGAACTAAGGAATGCGCAGTTATACACAAACTGTCGTGGCACATTCGTTGTCTTTGCCAGTTGACAATAAAACTGTCACCTTCCAACATGGCAGACTTCGTGCTACTGTACAGATCAGTCTGTCAACACAACCTGCTTAAAAATTTAAAAATTATAATCGATTTCAGCGTCGTTAATCATAGCAGAATGGCAGTATCGCAATCTTCCACGCTATCCCCATCTCCATTAGATCTACGCAGCACTAGCAAACAAAAAGATCCAAGCCATCATTCACAAGAAGTAACGACATATGTTCACGTAAGTCTGACATCAAATACCAGATACAGTAACAGGGTCGTCAACTTCACATTGAGAGCACGTTTACTGAGCACACAAGAAAACAGCAACGGTGCTGAACTTCCATCCTGAGCAAAGAATGTCCCTATTTATGTACACGTGCTATATTCTAGTAAATTCGAATATTCCTTAAAAACATCCAGAAACTATAAATATTAAACAGTGAATAAAAATCAGGACACGGGAGTCAAACCGCTGATTGGCACGTCTCTGGTCAATGTCTGTAAGAGCAACGCCACTGCGGAATATGTAAACATGCAGCAATATTGTGGGAAAAAAAACCACGAACGACATATACAAATGAAATAAAAACATCGTAAGCACTATCTGTGTAATATATGACGCCAAATTTCAAAGAATATTCCGGTGGGCAGCGTTTTTTACTATATCCAACTTTTCGTCATCCCAGAAGTGATTTTTGTTGTTTCCCAACTCTGGTTGGTTGGTTGGTTGGTTGGTTTAAAAGAGAGGGAGTGACCAAACTGCTAGGTAATCGGTCTCTCGTTCCGATTAAAATAATTCCACAAGGGTGGGAGTAAAACAATCGAGACATACAAAACATAGCTGGAAGAAAGGAGAAAACCACAAGAATGACAGAAGGGCAATAAACACGTAGAAGAGATCTAAACAAGAGAGCAGATTACCATGCCTGGCTTACCATGAGAATAAAAAGGAGAAGCCAGCCACTCTGAAACACATTAGAACCTCTACCCAAAAAGCATTAGGGTGGAGGATACAGAGGGACAAAGGACATGCGTTAAAACTTAGATCAAATGATAAAACCTAATCTCACGAATAAAACGTAAAACTAAAGCTGCTGTTGAGTCATTGTCGCCCAACACCGAAGGCAGGGTGCTGGTAGAGTTAAAAGTCCGCTGCAGTACGGCTAAAAGTGGGCAGTCCAGCAAGAGGTGGACTACCGTCATTTGTGAGCCATAGCGACACCGAGATGAGTCCTCGCGACGGAGAAGGTAAGCACGTGTTAGCCACGTATGGCCAGTGCGGAGACGGCACAGGACAACTGATTCCCTGCGAGAGGACCGCATGGAAGACTTCCACACATTCGTAGTCTCCTTAATGATACGCAGTTTGTTATGCGTACTGTTATGCCATCCCGTCTCCCACAGCCGTAAAACCCTGCGGCGTAAGACAGAAAGCAGGTCAATTACGGAGACGTCCACCTCCAGAAGCTGTTTCCGCGTAGCCTGTTTGCCCAGCCTGTCGGCAAGTCGTTCCCTGGGATTCCGACGTGACCTGGAAGCCAAACAAACACCACTGAACGACCGGACCGTTCCAGGGCATAGATGGACTTCTGAATGGACGCCACCAAACGATGGCGTGGGTAGCACTGTTAAATAGCTTGTAGGCTGCTCAGTGAGTCAGTACACAGGAGAAATGACTCGCCAGGGCATGAGCGTATGTGCTGAATAGCACGAGATATGGCCGCCAACTCTGCACTGAAAACACTGCAGCCATCTGGCAAGGAATGCTGTTCAACATGTTCTTCATGAACATACGCAAAGCCTACGTCACCATAAGCCGTCGGGCCGTCGGTGTACACCACTTCATGGCCACGGTACATGTCGAGAATCGAGAGCAAGTGATAGAGGAGAGCTGGCCGCTGTGACCGAGCGGTTCTAGGCGCTTCAGTCCAGAACCACGCTGCTGCTACGGCCGCAGGTGCCTCGGGCATGGATGTGTGTGATGTTCTTAGGTTAGTTAGGTTTAAGTAGTTCTAAGTCTAGGGGACTGATGACCTCAGATGTTAAGTCTCCTAGCGCTTAGAGCCATTTGAATCATTTTGTTAGCGGAGAGCCACAGGGTTAACGGAGTCCTTAAGCCCATGCGAAAGGTCCAGAAGAATATGCTGCCTAGGTGTACATCATGGAGGTGTACGTGAATGGACCTAGAGAAGAGGTGGTAACGGGAAGGACTCCATACAGAAGAGACCAGATACGAACAGCAATTGTAAGCCCTGACCTGGGCCGCTTATATGTGATATGAACCGCCATGGTTGGGAAAAGGAGACGGTAATTCGGATGCGCAGGAGAAATAAGAACGTGTGCAACGTAACTGGCGAGCAGTTGGGCACGTCTAACCTTCAATGGAGGGACTCCGGCCTCCACCAAGAAACTAGTCACCAGACGCGTTCTAAAAATCTCCCATCGCTAGTCGAACGCCACAGTGGTGCACTGGGTCGAGTAAACGCAGCGCTGTGAGCGCCGCCGAACTGTAAACCGGATTCCCATAGTCAAGGCGGGATTGAACAAGGGCTCTGTAGAACTGCAACAGCGTAGAGCGATCTGCAGCCCAGTTGGGGTTGCTCAGGCAGCGGAGGGCATTTAGATGCTACCAGCACTTCCGCTTAAGCTGACGACGATGAGGTAGCGAAGTCAATTGGACGTAGAAAACCAGTCCTAATAATCGATATGTCACCACTAAAGTGAGTGTATCGTCGTTAAGGTAAAGATCTGGTTCTGGATGAACGGTGCAACGCCGACAGAAATGCATGGCACACGACTTCGGGGGCTGAAAAGTGAAAGCCATGGGCTAGAGCCCATGACGGCCCATTGTGAATGGCTGCCTGTAGGCGCCGCTCAGCAGCACTAGTACTAGAGGAACTGTACGACATGCAGAAGTCATCCGCACACAGAGAAGGTGAGACTGACGGCCCTACGGCTGCTGCTAGACCGTTAATAGCCACTAAAAACAGACACACAGTCAATACGGAGCCCTGCGGAACGCATTTCTCCCGAATACGGGGGTACTATGGGAGGCACCCGACCTGGATACGGGAAGTACGCAGCGACAGGAAGTTTTTAATAAAAATCTGGAGCTGGCCCCGGAGACCCCACTCATACAATGTGGCAAGGATATGATGTCTCCAGATCGTGTCGTATGCTTTACCTAAGTCAAAAAAGACAGTCTGGAAAAGGCTTTTCGGATAGCAGACTCGAGGGACAAAGATTATCAGTCGTAGAGCGACCCTGGCGGAACCCGCCCTGACATGGAGCCCGTAGGTCACGTGACTCCAGGACCCAACCCAATCGCCGACACGCCATACGTTCCAGCAGCTTACAACAAATTTTGTGAGGCTGATGAGCCGGTAGGTATCCACATCAAGCGAGTTTTGACAGAGTTTGAGCACCGGAATGGTGATGATCTTCCGCCGTTGCGATGGAAAGATGCCATTGCAACCAGATCCCGCTGAAGATGAGAGGAGATGCCGCTTGCAATGAGACGCGAGTTGTTTAATCATCTGGCTACGGATCCGATCCGGCCCGACCCAGAAGCTGTGTCAGGGCAATGTGCAAGGGCGCTGAGGAGCTCCCACTCTGTAAATGGGGCGTTATAGGGGTCACTGTGGCGTGTAGTGAACGAGAGGACTTTCCTTTCCATCCGCCGTTTGAGGCCACGCCATTGATGTGAAAGCCAAGGGCACCTGTTGGGGAAGGCGACGTATGGCACCCCGTGGTCGACACGTTCCTCTCCCGACACTTCTGTTTCCATCGTTTTATATGCTGGCGAACGCGGGCACGGAGCCGCTTAAAAGCTATTAGGTGCTCTAGGGAAGGGTGCTGCTTATGTCACAGTAGAGCTCACCGACGTTCTTTAATTGCCTCAGTGACTTCCGGAGGCCACCAAGGGACTGCCTTTGGCCGGGGCACCCTAAAGAAGGGGGGATAGCGTTTCCCGCCGCTGAAACGATCGTTGTAGTGACATGCTTAACGCTAACATCGATGGCACTATGTGGGGGAGATTCAGCGGTGACAGCAGAGGTGAAGGCTTACCAGTCTGCTTTGTTCAAAGCCCATCTAGGGGGAGTGACAGGAAGATGGGGAAGTGGTCACTACCACATAGATCGTCATGTGCTCTCCAGTGGATAGATGGGAAGAAGGCCAGGACTGCAAACCGAGAGATCAATGGTCGAATATGTGCCATGTGCCACATTTAAATGTGTGGGGGTACCAGTGTTTAAGAGGCAGAGGTCAAGTTGTGACAGGAAATTTTCGACCTTCCTACCTCGGCTAGTAAGCATGGCACCACCCCACAAGGGGTTATGCGCGTTAAAATCTCCCAAAAGCAGTTGATCGATCAGTGCAGTCAATACGTTCAGGGGTACTGCACCCTCTGGAAGAAGATATACATTGAAGACAGTTATTTCCTGCGTCGACCTTATCCTGACAGTCACAGCTTCAAGAGGGGTTTGAAGGGGCACAGGTTCACTACATACTGAGTTCCTGTAATATCCGTTATGGCCGCGGAGGGCAGGGGTACGCGTTGCCGGAAACCAGGTTTCCTGGAGGGCAATGCAGAAAGCAAGTGTAAAGCTTAAGAGTTGCCGTAGTTCAGCCAGGTGGTGGACAAAACCGCCGCAATTCCACTTGGGATGACGTCATCGTGAGGCTGGGAAGGCACTGAACGCTCAATGAGGCAGTCTACGCCTCACGGTCACCTGCTGCCACCAGATGAGTACCTGTGCGATTGACATCCATTGTGTCTGAGGGCCCAGCGAGATCTAGGTCCTCAGTGGACGCCAGAATCTCCACCTCATCCTCAGACACAGATCTTGAAGGTAGTGGTGGTGGTGTGGGTGCCACCGCAGTACCTTGGTTCTTGGGTGTGTCTTTCTTTTTAGGTATATCTCGCTGCTCCTTAGGTTTGTCCGGCTGGGAGGGCTTCACTGATTCAGTCTCAGGGCCTGAGGAGGATCGGGGAGCCCCACTACCAGCTACCTGTGGTTGCTTCGGCAATTGGCGGGTGTCAGCTTTGTCACTGGTCCCCAACTCTGCCTTATTTGTCAACGCTAATGAGACACTCTTATCAATTGGTGTTACTTCCGCGACTGACCTATTCTACTTCACAGACTGTAGGCGATAAATAATCTTACGCGTTCTCGCTGCCAGTCAGGTAGTTTGGTGTTCCATGAGCCATTTTGCATGATAAATCTCAATGATTTAAATCGAGTCATTTTACACACACACCGCAAAGTTTTAAGTATGCTGAATGTTTCGAAGAGTTTTTTAAATCTAATTCTACATTTATACTCCGCAAGCCACCCAACGGTGTGTGGCGGAGGGCACTTCACGTGTCACTCATTACCTCCCTTTCCTGTTCCAGTCACGTATGGTTCGCGGGAAGAACGACTGTCTGAAAGCCTCCGTGCGCGCTCTAATCTCTCTAATTTTACATACGTGATCCCCGCGGGAGGTATAAGTAGGGGGAAGCAATATATTCGATACCTCATCCAGAAACGCACCCTCTCGAAACCTGGCGAGCAAGCTACACCGCGATGCAGAGCGCCTCTTTTGCAGAGTCTGCCACTTGAGTTTGATAAACATCTCCGTAATGTTATCACGCTTACCAAATAAACCTGTGACAAAACTCGCCGCTCTTCTTTGGATCTTCTCCATCTCCTCCGTCAACCCGATCTGGTATGTATCCCACAAAGATGAGCAATACTCAAGTATAGGTCGAACGAGTGTTTTGTAAGCCACCTCCTTTGTTGATGGACTACATTTTCTAAGGACTCTCCCAATGAATCTCAACCTTGTACCCGCCTTACCAACAATTAATTTTATATCAGCATTCCACTTCAAATCGTTCCGCATGCATACTCCCAGATATTTTACAGAAGTAACTGCTACCAGTGTTTGTTCCGCTATCATATAATCATACAATAAAGGATCCTTCTTTCTATGTATTCGCAATACATTACATTTGTCTATGTTAAGGGTCAGTTGCCACTCCCTACACCAAGTGCCTATCCGCTTCAGATCTTCCTGCATTTTGCTACAATTTTCTAATGCTGCAACTTCTGTGTATACTACAGCATCATCCACGAAATGCCGCATGGAACTTCCGATACTATCTACTAGGTCATTGACATATAGTGTGAAAAGCAATGGTCCCATAACACCCGTGTAGGACGCCAGAGGTGACTTTAACGTCTGTAGACGTCTGTCCATTGATAACAACATGCTGTGTTCTGTTTGCTAAAAACTCTTCAATCCAGCCACACAGCTGGTATATTCCATAGGTTCTTACTTTGTTTATCAGGCGACAGTACGGAACTGTATCGAACACCTTCCGGAAGTCAAGAAAAATAGCATCTACCTGGGAGCCTATATCTAATATTTTCTGGGTCTCATGAACAAATAAAGCGAGTTGGGTCTCACACGATCGCTGTTTCCGGAATCCATGTTGATTCCTACAGAGTAGATTCTGGGTTTCCAGAAATGACATGATACGCGAGCAAAAAACATGTTGTAAAATTCTACAACAGAGCGATGTCAGAGATATATGTCTATAGTTTTGTGCATCTGCTCGACGACCCTTCTTGAACGCTGGGACTACCTGTGCTCTTTTCCAATCATTTGGAACCTTCCGTTCCTCTAGAGACTTGCGGCACACGGCTGTTAGAAGGGGGCAAGTTGTTTCGCGTACTCTGTGTAGAATCGAATTGGTATCCCATCAGGTCCAGTGTATTTTCCTCTGTTGAGTGATTCCAGTTGCTTTTCTTTTCCTTGGACACTTATTTCGATGTCAGCCATTTTTTCGTTTGTGCGAGGATTTAGAGAAGGAACAGCAGTGCGGTCTTCCTCTGTGAAACAGCATATGCGCGTTACTAATTCTTACCCAGCAAGGTTTACGCATTACAATAATAGAAGTTCTTTTACGGAATAGAAATGCTTTTCAACATTTTGCTTTGCCGTCTGTCAGACATTTTATTCACGGGGTAAGCCATCAAAATGTTTAGTTTCAGCACTGTGCACCCCCTTTTGTGCTAAAAACTGTGGAGTAACGCATGTCATTTTTTCTTCTGGTACAGTAAGAGAAGAAATAAAAATGTTGAGGTTCGCCGATGACATCGTAATTCTGTCAGAGACAGCAAAGGACTTGGAAGAGCAGTTGAACGGAATGGATAGTGTCTTGAAAGGAGGATATAAAATGAACATCAATAAAAGCAAAACGAGGATAATGGAATGTAGTCGAATTAAGTCGGGTGATGCTGAAGGAATTAGATTAGGAAATGAGACACAAAGTAGTAAAGGAGTTTTGCTATTTGGGGAGCAAAATAACTGATGATGGTCGAAGTAGAGAGGATATAAAATGTAGACTGGCAATGGCAAGGAAAGCGTTTCTGAAGAAAAGGAATTTGTTAACATCGAGTATAGATTTAAGTGTTAGGAAGTCATTTCTGAAAATATTTGTATCGAGTGTAGCCATGTATGGAAGTGAAACATGGACGATAAATAGTTTGGACAATAAGAGAATAGAAGCTTTCGAAATGTGGTGCTACAGAAGAATGCTGAAGATTAAATGGGTAGAGCACATAACTAATGAGGAAGTATTGAATAGGATTGGGGAGAAGAGAAGTTTGTGGCACAACTTGACCAGAAGAAGGGATCGGTTGGTAGGACATGTTCTGAGGCATCAAGGGATCACCAATTTAGTACTGGAGGGCAGCGTGGAGGGTAAAAATACACTAAGCAGATTCAGAAGGATGTAGGTTGTAGTAAGTACAGGGAGATGAAGAAGCTTGCACAGGATAGAGTAGCATGGAGAGCTGCATCAAACCAGTCTCAGGACTGCAGACCACCACAACAACAGTAATTACGTACATTATTGTTCCTTTTGAAGTACAGTGAATTACTTACAACAAACTTCATGAGGAAATAAATTCGCGCGGTTCCAGACTGAAGAGCCTAGAACCACCCCCCCCCCCCCCCCCCCCCAGCCACAGCGGCCGGCCCCAAAGTTCTTAAACAGACGTCTACAAGATGTAGTGCGTCAGTATGACGTATTATTCTCACAGCACATTTTTGAGCAATGAAGACTGCACTCCATCCGAAGTGTGAGAGGTGAGAGGATGTGCATTTTAACTCAGCGTTGAGAGAAGACCATATCTGTCTGTCGCTGATCCTCTGAATTCCTCTCCTTTTATGAAGGTTTCGAATTCATTGTTTTGCAGTTAATGTGAGGTAATTGATTACTTAGCAATTATGGCAGCTGAAAATTCTAATAAATGAAAAAAAAGATGCCTTGGTCACAGTGTCTTATTGACGGATGCCCGTCTCGATCTCCTCTGCAGGTCACCTTCACGTCTGGCTCTGCAAGGTGCCGTTTGTCAGCTGATACGAATGGCAAAGGTAACGTACTTATTATTCTTACCAGTATTGATGAAATGCAGAAGTTATTAACACCACTGTGATCACGAATCCTACGACATGGCGTCAACTACGAGCTGAGTGATCTCTTCAGGACTGACTGGATATTTTACACTGAAGATCATCTCGGCGAAGTGCATCAATGCAACTATGAGGCGCTGTGTGTTCGCATCACATCTTGTGTATATTTTATGATTGACAGAATTATGTATTATCCGTACTGTTATATCTGCATACAATATACAACCAAAACAATAATATGGTTTTTTTCTGCTTTGAACATGGTGCATAGTTACTAGGCTTCATCTCCTTTCCTTGTCTACCACGAACTTTAACAGGGCTGCCGTTGTCCCTGCAGTGCAGCAGATTTCACAAATATCTCTATTTAGTTATTGTTCCTTACTCAAATTTGCTTTTGGTTGGCCTTCTTTTAAAAATTTCCTCCTGCTTATGCAGCTTACATTGCTCCCACTCAGCTACGCAGTTGATTCGACAGCCTTAGGTGCTGCGTTGCTTCTTTAGATCTTTCACTGGATGTTCTGGTTGGAGAAGTGACTCGACTCATCGAAAAATGAACTCGCTACCAATCTAAATGAGTCTGGCAGCGTCTCGACTCCTCTTGTATCGTGAGACAGTTGTGAGAGCAATCTTCTGGACAGATGGTGTGCCAGGGGCGTAGCCTAATTCTGTGCAGGTTGGAGCATCTTGATTCATGTCGCTGCTGCACTGCCCCACAGGAGGGCAATCTACTGAAGGTAGCGGAGCAGCGTTCATATGGAGGCAACACCCAGGTGGAAGGACGAAGTTACGAGTTTGATTTAGTATGACAGACAAACAACGCTTTCACACGTCGGACAGTGGTACAAACAGCTGAATGTTGCCAGCACATACAGAATCCGAGTAAGGATGCTATCATCTTTATTTAGAATTCGATTTTTGCAACCGCATCAAAATTCCAAGAAACTTAAGTTATCTCAGCATTTTCATTCCTCATAGATCAGACGACCAGCGATATCTTACTAAACGCAGTGTTGGTCCTCAAAGTCTTGCTTAAAATGAAACATCTGCCCATCTTTGTTGGGTTTTCCGACACCTTCACGTCGAAAGGCTCCTCCTCCTCCTCCTCCTGCTTCTTCTTCTTCTTCTTCTTCTTCTTCTTGTTCTTTTTCTTCTTCTTCGCTCCAAGGTGCCTTTTCCGATTTCAGCTTTTAAGAACATCCTATTTTGAGTCTCCCAACGTCCGTTTTTCCTGTGTGTCGTTCGAGTTGAGTCTCGTGTGTAGTAAATTCTCATTTCTTACAAGGCCCCTCCTTGAGAACCTTTTCCAAATCAAATCTCATTTCAGCCGACAGTATACTGCTTCTGTCTTCTTTTCTTTTCAATCCCAGATTCACTGCCATAGCGCAAGACAGGCATAACCATTGTCCCAGGAGGAACTACCAATGTCCAGACGAATCACAGGAACGAAGCAAAACAATTCTAGGAAACATTGTATCTCAAATACATACCTTGAGAGCTATGAGCTCTTCTATAATGGAAGAGATATGTTCTACAGGACCTAACATGAACAAGTACCCATAGCGCTTAAGAGATGCACTCCAGAGCCTATGCGCACTGGACGTTTTTCTTGTTTTGTTCCGTGTTGCCTCCTTCCACAATATGGAAAGCAAAGAGCTTGCGGTAGAGGAGGTTCACTGTCACAGTTATTAGAATGATTTTCACTTATAATTTGCAATTGGGTCGTTTCAGGACCGAGGTCCGTTACCTCAAGTTGATACATTTACCCTTCTCCATCATCCCTGAAAGTTTGTAACATCGTCACAGAACCACTGTGTACATGCTGTTTAGAGTCTCTAATCAGCTGATCCTACGATTATTTCTGCTTTTTCTCATTAGTTGTTTAACGCAATATCGCATATTTTTGATGCTCCGTTTCTTGTGTTCTGTTTTATAGTAGAAATTTCAATGTTTTTTGTGTTTCTTTCTCGGCTTACTCTGTCTCTGAGTTCCATATCTTCAATCCCTATTCTTGTCAGTTTTTTTTTTCTTCCGACTGTTGTAACGTTGCTTTTTGTGTACAGTATTTAATGTTATTCTATTCAATCTTTATTTCATTCTATGGCAGTGATTAATAGCTACTACTGTAATCTATGTCGGTAAAGTTTTCTGATACTTTCTTCCTACAATACGTATATTTTGCATACTTCCTGTAAGGACCTGGTCTTTTGTATAGCATTTGTTCCATTTGGCAGTTAATCGATAGACTTTTCAATCCTTAATTACAATGTGTGTCATTCAAGAAAATCATTTGGTACCGATCTGCATAACTTAGAAGTATCATATGTTCGGAATCGGTGTTGTGAAACTTAATAAAATATGACACAGATTTTACTCAAACGAAGGCGTCGAATCTGGTAACTAGTTTATGAAGTTCTCGTCAATCTCATCTTTCAGAGTCTAGAACGGCTGTTAATCGGAATGCCATTGTGGGCTACGGGAGGAAGAAAGTGCAACATCCGGAGCTAGCTGGGACGGCACTGAATTCTGGTATAGTAAATGACGACGCGTTCTCTGCGAGCCTGGTGTCGATGCTGCGGAAGATGATGTTTGGTTTTATGGGGCGCTCAACTCCGTGGTCATCAGCTCCTGTACAAAGTTCTAATTCTTACACAGTCCAATTTGTTTACACAGTCCAAGCTAGCCACCTTCACGAATGATGATGATGATGATGATGAATCGAACACAAACACCCAGTCTCCGGGCAGAGGAAGTCGATACTGAGGAAGGAGGACTACAGTTTAATGTACCAATGGCGATGAATCCCTTAGAGATGTACAGCAAGCTCAGATTGTAGAAGGCAATCAACCTTTCCAAAGGATCCATTCCAACGTTTGCCTTAAGTGATCCAGGGAATCCACAGAAGACCTAAATCTGGATGGCCGGGTGAGAATTTCAACCGCCGTTTTCCCCAATAAGAGTCCACTATCTTCATGACTGCACAAGTTGCCTCTGTCGTGTCGATACAGCGAGTTCATGCAACACCAATGATGGCAGCATCTGAGAGAAACTACTAGGTTGGTCTGTCATGGCAATTTCCCTGTTCTTCAGCGTTTGCTGCAGCGTGGAAAGGCCCATCAATGATGGGTTAAAACTAATCTATGACTTGTCCATCTGTTTCCTTTCATTCCGTGGATGGATAAACTTAATGTAGCTGAAATTACATTCGCCTTGGTGGAAGAGAAGCCGTGTACTACACCTGCATGTGAGTCGTGAAAACTTTATTCTGGTTGCAATCGTATTTTTTATGATTAAGATCGTGTAGGGTAACTTCCCAAATATTTGACTGGATTAAATAATTTTGACTGGCTTAAATAATTGTTGACTGGCTTAAATAATTGTTGACTGGCTTAAATAATTGTTGACTGGCTTAAATAATTGTTGACTGGCTTAAATAATTGTTGACTGGCTTAAATAATTGTTGACTGGCTTAAATAATTGTTGACTGGCTTAAATAATTGTTGTCTGGCTTAAATAATTGTTGTCTGGCTTAAATAATTGTTGTCTGGCTTAAATAATTGTTGACTGGCTTAAATAATTGTTGACTGGCTTAAATAATTGTTGACTGGCTTAAATAATTGTTGACTGGCTTAAATAATTATTGACTGGCTTAAATAATTATTGACTGGCTTAAATAATTATTGACTGGCTTAAATAATTATTGACTGGCTTAAATAATTATTGACTGGCTTAAATAATTGTTGACTGGCTTAAATAATTGTTGACTGGCTTAAATAATTGTTGACTGAAAGACACCAAACCGCTGTACAAGCTGGCCTAAAGAAGTGCCGACGTTGGATGATTGCAAATTAATGCAGAACTGTATTCCCAGTTACTTTACTGTGCGGCAACTCCCTTTAAATATAGATGGATGCCAAGTATTGTGCAACAGAAAATAGAGCGAGATAGATTAGATTTTTCGTTCCATAGATTCAAAGAGGCGCCATATTGAAGGATGGAGAACATGTCATATAAACTACAGTAGATATTACATACCCATAAAAGAAGTAATATGATAATGTTCATTCCACAAATCATAGGGGGAAATGATTTTTAGTGATGTAGTATAAGTAAAATATCGTAAATGCTAACATCTCATAGCGAAAGCAATAGTAAAGGTCTGGAATCCGTCACAGTGTTTAAATACTACGAAGCTATGTGAAATGTGAGAAACACGTCAAACCAGTAATAGTGAGCATGCATGGAAGACAGATTTGTTGAAACGATTATGGGGAAATCTAATACATTTGCGAAGGTAATCCGCATATAAGACGCTTTAGCTATCTGTTCTAGAATACTGCTCGAATGTTTGAAGTTCGCATCGGTAAGGTTTAACGGCATCCACCGAAGCAATTAGGATTATTATAATCATGAGAGATCGTTATATCCTATACTGTAATGTTACATAAATGCTCTGAGAAACTGAACTGTAGTCTCTGGAATACAAGAGGCATTGTTCTAGCTAAGCTCTCTCCGATGGGTAAATTTAGAGAATCGATATTCGAGGCAGTCTGCGTAATAATCGATCTGCATGTGTCGTATCTCATGTAGATGTCCAGAAAAAAGGACCGTGGAGATAGCTGACTATCATTCTTTCCCTTAGAGCCATCCACGAACGGAACGGAACACGGAATCGCTAATATTGGTATCAATTACGCTCCGTCATGCTCTCTACACTGGCTTCCTGAGTATAACTGCAGATGGAGAAATCGTAAGAATGTTCTCCGTTCTCATTTATTTAAGAGAAACAGTCCTCTAGACAAGTCAGGGATACTAACGGTGCAGATAGGAGAAAGTAAAAAAATTCGTACTTTCGTTCTTTATTACTGATCTTCAAATACCCGGAGGATTATACTAACGTCATCTTTGGAAGCGCAGTATTTTCATTTAACGACCGTAGCGTGTGTAAATATTAGTGGAGGAGACCAGCTGGCAGCCGTTATGCGTAAATCTGACGACACATCCCTGGAGGGAAATGTTAGCACAGGGCTGAAAATAGATCTCTGACACGAAAACCAAAACGTCTAAGTGAAGAGCAGCAGATGCAGTGGTCGTGCAGGCATTGCTAGGGAACAGAAGGAACCAACAACAGCTCTTCTTATAGGTAAATCACACGCTCTATACAAACATTAGGATTGCAGGGACATTAAGATTGCATACGTGCTACCTTGCACCTGTAGACGCTGTCGGTACTGTAGACAAAGTAAATAGTCTGGAAGGTAATTAAAGCACATTCTGGAGGGTTGTGAACATTAATACACCAGAAACAATGTTAATACACAAGTCAGTGCAACGTTTCTGTTTTTATGTCTGAGCATTATGCTTCTAAGACATCTCAGTTTAAGTCAATGAAGCACTTTAACTTGAAAGAGTTTGGAACCCTGCTAATTGACTAGAATTACTTCATAAATGAGTTAGTAATGAAACTGGAAGGTCCTAAATGTTCACTTAGTAACTATTTGTGTGAATGTCTATGTGCAATAGCCAAGTTCATTTAATGCTTGATGACTTCATGCAAAAATTCCACATCACAAAAGACAAAAAAAACGGCAGTCATACTAATGAAGCTGAAGTTTCCCTTAGTAATTCACCCGATAATGTTCGGGGACGTAATTCTGCATTTGGGGTTCTCCAAGGCTCGATCTCAGATTCACTATTGTACCTCACATATGTAAACGACCTTCCGTCTGATGTACAATACTCATAATAAGTTCTTTTTGCAGATGACACTTTTACTGTAATCAATTCCAACATACATATAGAAACAGATGAAACGGTAAATGAAATCCTTAAAAGTTCAGTGATTGGTTTTCTGTGAATGGTCTCACCCTCACAAATGAAAACACAACACATTCAGTTCTGCACAAATAAGGGTGCTACGCTCATGGTAAATGTAACACGGTGAAGAAACGATAGATATGGTAAATTTAAATTAAAGTTTTAAATTAAAAAAAGAGAAAGAACACATTTTGAGCTCCTGGAATAACTTTGCTCAGCGTCATTTGCACCCAGAATCATTACAAATAATTGGGAGAGACAATTTAGGACGTTGATATGTTTTGCATATTTTCATTCAAAAATGTCATATGGAATAATGTTCTGAGGTACTCGTATTTAGGAAAGAAAGTCTTCATTGCGGAAAAGCTTGCTGTAAGAATATTTTGTGCTGCTCATGCACTACCATGTTGTAGACATCTGTTTAACGAGTTGGGCATTCTAACTGCTGCTTCACAATATATTTATTCCCTCATGAAGATTGTTGTAAATAAACCACTGCAGGTCAAAAGGAACAATGACGTACATAATTACAACACCAGAATGAAAAATGACATTCATTGCTCCACAGTGATGTTGCTTTTAGCAGAAAAAAGGGGGTGTACAAAATTGCAAATTTTTTTTTGATGATTTAACCGGTGGTACGAAATGTCTGACATACGGCAAAGTAATATCCGAAAATAAACTGAGAAATTTTCTCCTTGACAACTCCTCCTATCCCGTAGAAGAATTTCTATTACTGCAATGTTTAAAATGTGGTGGGTAGGAATCACTAACATCTGGGCAATTTTTTGTAATATATACATACTTAAAAAAAATTAGAAATGTTCACAATGTAGCCATATGTACAAATTTATTTTGCAATTAGAATGTAAAATTTCTCATTCTACATCATTAAGACCTTCATGCGAAATGATCCATTGAACATGGAACTAAGTAACCAACTGATACATAGAAAAACGTAATTCAAATTTAATGTTTAAAAGAAATTTGAAATCTTATTCTCATGACGCAGAATCTATTCTGGGCCTAGCTGAATCACTTGTGAATAAAGACCCGTGGGTGAGAAATGAATTAATCATTTGGTTCCTTACATACAGACCTTAAACTTGGTCAAGGCCAAATTTTGCATGGGTTTGTTTTCTCCAAGTGGTATACTGCATGCACTCACATGACAATCAGTTTTCACGGGAATAGGTTAGATTAGGGGTTTCTTTGTTTTAAAAGAGAAAAGTTCTTGTAAAACTTTACATTGCTATTAATGGCTGACACCGTCAAAGTCGCAAATGGTGGCAGTTTGGGGTCAGTGGAATGCACGCTACAGGGCGTCTGGCTCGGAGTTGTCGCTGCATAAGCGATTGCAACCGTTCGTTGTGTCACTGTGGTGCCAACTGCCGCTCATATTGCTCCCGCAGATGCAGTACGATGCGCCAGGGCCATACGCCGAACACCATGGTCTTCCTTCTCGGTTGTGTCATTTGGCCATCCGCAGATCTAACTTCTTGCGACTGTACAATACTAACACCGCTGCCAACAATCACGTACAGTGGCTGCATTCCTACCAAGTCGTTCTGCAGTATCGCAGAAGGAACATCCGGCTCTTCGGAGACCTATTACGCGGTCTCATTGAAACCCAGTGAGACGTTGTTAGTGGAGTTGGGTTGTTTGGGGTAAGAGACCAAACAGAGAGGTCATCGGTCTCATCGGATTAGGGAAGGATGGGGAAGGAAGTCGGCCGTGCCCTTTCAAAGGAACCATCCTGGCATTTGGCTGGAGCAATTTAGAGAAATCACGGAGAACCTAAAACAGGATGGCCGGACACGGGATTGAACCGTCGTCCTCCCAAATGCGAGTCCAGTGTGCTAGCCTCTGCGCCACCTCGCTCGGTAGTGCCGTTGTTGGTGGGGTCCTTGTCGTGTTAAAGGTATTCTTGACTAATATCAATTCACCACGTTCAGTCTCAAAGTAAGTAACGCTCAGGATCGCTACAGCCTTTACTTAAAGCAAACCTCATTAACCCTCCGTTAGTTGCGCTGCTGCTGCCACTCTTATGCGATTGGCGCGAAACTGGAAAAGTCATCGTCTTTCAGATGTAGAAAAACACCTACCAACCATCTCTTATGTCGCACGATTCCTTCTCGGTGTTGTGACCTTTTCCCGTCAATGTAGTTTCATTTGAAACTTTAGGTAGACGTCAGACTACAACACGACAACAAACAGAATAAACATTGCTGATAAAATCTTCTGAGTCCTTAGGAAAGTCATGCTGCTATTCAGTCTTCTTTATTGCTTAACTTTCGATTCCCCTACTGTGATCTTCTTCAGCATCGCCAGCCGCTGTGGCCCTCCTGTTCTAGGCGTTTCAGTCCGGTACCTGCTAAGGTCGCAGGTTCGAATCCTGCCTCGGGCATGGATGTGTGTGTTGTCCTTAGGTTAGTTATGTTTTAGTAGTTCTACGTCTAGGGGACTGATGACGTCAGATGTTAAGTCCCATAGTGCTTACAGCCATTTGAACCATTTCGAATCAGGATTCCTCTGGTGTCCGTGGATGGCTCAACATTGTCGGAAGACAGTGTCGTGTTTTCTTACAGTCCGCAGCTCGTGGTCGTGTGGTAGTGTTCTCGCTTCCCGCGCCCGGGTTTCTATTCCCGGCGGCGTCAGGGATTTTCTCTGCCTCGTGATGACTGGGTGTTGTGTGATGATGTCCTTAGGTTAGTTAGGTTTAAGTAGTTCTAAGTTCTAGGGGACTGATGACCATAGATGTTAAGTCCCATAGTGCTCAGAGCCATTTGAACCATTTTGTTCTCTTACAAAAGGCTATTTTCCTGCACTTTTTCGGAGATGTGGAGTTACTGGGAATAAATCTTCCGGCTACTATTGGTGCACCACCATCGCTAAATAAATACTGACAGCAGAATCCAAAATAATATTACTGCTGTGCAGCCTCGGTTGTATCCCGGTAACTGTTTATTTTGGTGTTCATTTGCTGGATAGCAGGTATCCACGAAGACGAAAGCCTGTAGCCGTCATCTCTACTCAAACTCAACTCATTCTTCTATGTTTTGACTGGTTCCCGAAATTTCCTTCTATAAAAATTGCTTTCTCTGGCTAGTGCGCGTACCTTCTTAAAACCCGCAACCTGGTCCGTTCTTCTTGCTGCTCCGTTACCGCTGACCTCAATTTTTGTCTTACGCGTGTGCAGCGTTCTGGCTCTTTGACACTTTTTTCTTATCATTTCTGTTTCGCCGGTATATAAAGGGTAATTATAATTAGAATTGAACTTTCAAAACGCTGTAGAAATAACACCACTGGTCGGAATGACGTCAAATTGCAACGGAATATTATCGGAGAAGGGAGAAACGTATGGCAGAAGAAAAAAAATAGTGTGAAAATTGATAAATAGATGGCGCTGTATGTGCCAGGATTCGTGGAAACACCTGTAATACGCACGTGCCATTGGAGTTGGTCTAAACACGCCGGGTACACGGCTTTTCCTCCTTTCGCCATGACTGACTCAATGCAGGATCGCGCTCTGCTTGTAAAGCTGTATTACAAGAATGATGACTGTGCACTCGTCGCTCGGCAGAAGTTCCGGATACTGAAGAGCTTCAGAAAAGGCGTTGCTCCGATGACTGCCGTGGGTCTGGAGAAATGATTCGAAAAGACGAGTTGTGTGTTCGAACTTTTATATATCCATGCATAGTTTGTTACATTTTAGTCATAACCTGGTGCAGAGGCTTTATGTTTAAGATTTCCAACCCCTCTATAAGTTATTTGTTTTGAGATATAACTGCGTTGGTCTTTTATCTTTGACAGTCATGGTCTCAGACATGCGCAATGTTCCCCGCCATGTTGATTTGCAGCGCGTTATCTAGTCCTACGTAGTTTCACGTGAGCTCCCTAGGCCCACCGCACGGCGTTCACGGAGACGAGGCGCACACCAGAGCTTACGTTAAGTCTTGGTGTTGACTTAGTACTTAAGTACCGCATTTTTAAAAGGTGACTACGCCTATTTGGGTTGATTTAGTTTTATTTCTAGACCATGCCCTCTTAGACAAATTATAGATTCAGGTACATCTGTCTGAAGAAGGCTCAATTATGTGTGCTGAAACGTAGGGAAAGGTTGGTTTCATTACCGCAATCGACGCTGATAGTTTCTTATATATTAGATCTAAAAATGCCAGTGGGACCTCAGTCTCCGAAGTCGATGGTACAGCTCATTTTCGGATGAATGTTGTTCGTAAAACGGTGTAATTTATGTAGCGCTTCCCTGTCGATGCTGATGTTAGGGGGCTGTGGTACGAGGTGGTTAGTCAGAGAGAGAGTGGAGTACTCACAGCGTGGCAGCGCAGCTCCTGCTTGAGCCTGCGGCCCTCGTGCCGGTAGACCCAGCAGAAGACGCGCGGGAAGGCGGCGGGCGCGGCGCAGTAGGTGAGCCGGTGCGACCAGTACTCGGTGAGGCCGTGCTCGCGCGTCACCGCCTTCAGCCCGCTGCCCGTCACCGTCACCTTCATCGCCACGTCCGCCTTGGCGCTGGCCGTGTAGTTGCGCCACAGCGTCGACACCGGCTTCTCCACGCAGCCCTCCCCTGCAAACAACCGACAGCCAACCGTCACTACGAGATATTCTGGGACACCTTTATTCAACCCCTCCTACAAATACTGGAGGAAACAATAGCGACAGATGGAGATGTCGCACAGGCAGACGAGCTTTTCGTCGTAGTGTCTGCTAACAATAGGTCCCATCTAGAAGAAATAACAAATGGAACACTCAAAACAGTACCACAATAGTGTCACAACAACATATTCAAGATAGTCGATAAAAAACAACATACATCTTACTGAAAGTGTCCCTCCAGAGAAACTCTAGTGTTAAATTAGGGGACACAAACATTAAACGAGCACTCACCACACGTTATCTTTGAATACACATAGATGAAAAGAAAAATTTCCATTAACACAAGCGCATTGTCACAAAGAAACCAGAAAAAATTCTACACAAACTGGCAAGACTAAATTCAGAGGAATTTAAACTGCCCCCGTCAGATGCCGCGAGTATACCATCGTGCTCTCTTCGAGTCGGCAATTAGCTTCGCCTCCAGCACATGGGCTCATAGGTTGAGTCTATCAACGAACTGGACCCTCGTGAGACGAGGACGAAGGAACAGCTTACTTAGTCGATCGGCAGCTTTCAGCACTACCTCAGTGGAATCACTCTGTGTGGTGCTCGGAATCTACCCAATAGATATTACGATGAAATGTAGAGCGGCTATGTACTGGCTGAAGGTGGGAACGCACGACCAGGTTCGAAAGGTCACTGGAGTACCAATGGACACGAAACGCCATTTAAAGAATTGGAGGATAGATACCCGGTGAGGTGCGTGGGACACAGGTGATAAGGACTACATGCTGCACCAGTTCTTTCCCGATGTAAGTGAGAGACTAAAACTCAAACTTGTCGATCCCAGCCGCAGTATGATCCACTTAATTACAGGACACGGCCCTAACCACACGCACGTTCACGCATGTGGGGAAGAAGGCTCCCCAGAACACATCTTTTTCTGCGGACACTGTATCAGCAGTCACACTTCACACTTACGCCACAACAATATTCAAACGACCATACACACAATGCTCAGAGACGAAGACCAATAGCGACCTATAGATAGTGTGTCCGACCCAGGCAATGAGTCTATATGCGAATACAGGAAGGAATCCACATGATGGAAAACAGTACTGATTCCGAAATGGAATCGGGTGATATGATACCGACATTATCGTAAATCAAAATGAAGAAATACCCTGAACAGTCAACACAATACCTAAAAGATAACAACACTATACCTAAAAGATAACAATCTCAACAACTCTGTATCAAAGTAGAAAAAGAACCTACTGACTACGTATTGTAAAAGCTAACTGTTAGAGATCAAGGTTTAGTTAACAGAAAATCTAGAGTAAATGTTAGATTTAGATAAAGAGGTGCGATTGGTGGCCAATGGCTAGATGGACAATTCCAAGACACACACGTTCACACACACTTGGTGAAGGGACATTCTTCCACTACAATCTTTTGTATCTTCTGTTTTTGTTCGTACTAGAAATATGGTGTAGGTTCTTCCCTAGCACGGCTGCCCTGGGGGAAGCCTGCTTGAGACGCTACAGGCGCTTTCCGCATTACGTGTGAAACAACATGGGGAACAGCAACGGAGCAATATTATCAGTACTTATCGGTTAAATTTGTAACTTAATTTGTACGGGAATTCTGAAGTACGGATGATTTTTAATGGAAATGAATAGGCGATGAAACTATAAGATTCCCGATTTTTCTACCACAGGGAGAATCGACCTATACGTATACATTTTTTACCTACACATTCAACATTAACTGCTATGATTGTGATGATAGCCCCAGGGAGCAAAAACAATAAAAGTTACTTGTGTAGAGACAGTTTTTTTTATGTTTTTTATATCTCTGTCTTAAGCGCATCATAATCAAAGCTACTCAGTGATGGAGAGATAGAGATTCAAAAGTTGGTTATAGCCAATGATGCATTTTTAATGGGTATCTGCGGCGTTTGTTGCATCTTCATATTCACCCTTAATGTCAATTTTCTGAAGCACGTTACGCAGTTTTTAGCTCAACCGTATGACGAAGCATCAAGCGAACGTAAAAGTGAAAAACGCCTCATCCATTTCTGAATGTGCTCTCTCATTCTAAATGAACCCACAACATCCACCTCCAACACTGTTTTCTTATATTTTTAATTATGAAATCAAGAAAGAGAATCTCGGTCGAAACAATGACGACTGAGACTGATCCACCACCGAATGGAGCTCAAAAATCAAGTTCAGATTTTGGGCTTCTTATTAGCTCTTGGTATGCCGTTTAGTAACAAAAGCAAAGAGAGCTGGTATCTACTATGTCGCAAGTGGGTAAGGACCCGTTGATAAGCACAGGACTTTTTTACATTTACCGTACGTGCTGTAGTCTTCAAATGTCACATTCCAACGACTTGTAAATGCCTACATATGTTGAAATGGCTCAGAGCACTATGGGACTTAACATCTTTGGTCATCAGTCCCCTAGAACTTGGAACTACTTAAACCTAACTAACCTAAGGACATCACACACATCCAAACCCGAGGCAGGATTCGAACCTGCGACCGTAGCGGTCACGCGGTTCCAGACTGAAGCGCCTAGAACCGCTCGGCCACAGCTGCCAGCGCCTACATATGTTGTTGTCGTTTCTACCATCCCTACAGTTGCTTCATGCCGATGCTGCTATACTGTCAAGTATTCACTAGTATCACACACACACACACACACACACACACACACACACACACACACACACACACACACACACAAGACAGTACTCCTTCCTAAGCAACTATCTGTAGTCGCTAATTTCAAGAGTGGAGATGTCAAACTTTTTAAGTTATATTTTTTTCTCAAAATCAGTGCTATTGTGTTTTCGGTACTCCGTGCTTTTTCCTGTACTTGATCCCAGTGCAGAATCATGGAGGAAATGTTTCAAACATTCATTATTAGTTGGCGCAGGGTCTGTATGCTAGGCAGTGCTTCCCTGTGGAGTTCCAAATGCCACAGGTGAAGGCCTCCTCCACTTAGCTGTCGCACAGTTCGTGTGATAAGCCCAGTGCATGTAAGATTTTGTGTGTATTGGTAAGACATCTTTGTAATAGAAGGAAATAATATGGGTTTCTAAAACAGTAAAGAAGTTGGCGAAGTTACTAGACGCAATAGCATGCGTCATAAAAATGTTATGAAAAGCCATTTCTTCTTCAACAGCACAAGGGAGCTCTACAGTAAATTTCGCAACATCTCATCCCAGCAATAGATTTGAATCAAGCACGAGAGTCAATATCCAAAATTTTTTGTTGAATGTGTTATTCTCTCGCAGACATTTAGAAGATATGATACTTTTTTTTGATGACTACAGTTCTACTACTTAAAACAATACTGTATTTCTGTAGCTGTATAATTGCACAATAAACGCAGTGCATCAGTATTAATGTCACTTGCAACGAAGATATTACTATTGGAACTTAGACACAGTTCCTTTGTATGGCACCTAGAAAGTTCATTTTCAAATTTGTCTCTTTATTTGGTAATGAGATGGGCTGCACAATTTTGTGGCATCAGAATACTTTCTCAATGTCTGGATGCAAATAAATTATGTGAAAAACTAATTTTTTTTATTCTCTTGACAAATGTACGATCTGGCACTTAGAACGTTTGACATTCCCACTCTTCATTTGAGCCTAGCTGGTTTTCGTCCTTGAACTGCTTTACTCTGTAACATGTTTTCTTAAAATCCGTTAACTGAGTGACGGTGGATTATCAGTTTATTACAGACATTTCCTTACACTCCACCATGATATCTTACACGAATGAAACTGAAGCTGCAAATCTGTGTTCGTATCAAATAGATGTGGTAAGCGGTGGTCGCTTTCAAAGTAGAACACATTTGAGTCCATATACGTAAGCATTCGTTTCTTGCAATTTTCAAAACATTTAACAGCGCGAGGGCTTAGATTTAGGTCGAGAAACAGTCGTTGACCAATGCAGAACGCCAAATGGTTTCTTGAGCAGCTTTATCAGTCTAATTACTGTTGTGTCAAGGCTGTTCACAATAAACTTGGTGCCCACGCACTTAAAGAGATATCTTGTCTATGGCAAAGGAACACCGCAAAAACTCTATCCACAATTGTTTATGTAAAACAGTTAAGCAGAACTGTGACTATGTCTAAGTTTCTTTGACATGTATAATGTATGTGTATCATCAAATGTCCCATTTGCCGGAAAGGTTACGTAAATCGTATACTAGAGCGGCAAAATTGGCTGTTATAGTACAGGACATGAATGTCTCATACAACACTCAAATTTTCGTTTCTTGTTTTTCCTCTTATATTCTTACAATTTTACGTAAATATTGGCAGCTTCTTTATTTACCCTTGAGATACCCGCATCAAGACTTACAAAACTCTTTCCAAACAGTTACATGAACTGTGTGATGGAATCTTTCTGGGGAACCCACTGAGGGCATCGGAGGATATCCATATTCGTGATCAATACTCAACAGCAGTATTGTCCTTTATTTCAGAATGAGCCAACGGCGGAGTCGTGTAATTTTAGGCATCCACTTGTTCGGGCATTGGGTCAGATTTTACGTAAGCTGAAAATGTCCAGGCAGTTACTGACTGTGCCATCCTGTAAATGACACTCAACGGAGCAATTTTCTAGAAATCTCATTTCGACCTCTCGCCAGTAGTTACGATAGATAGCGAAATGAACGCAGACCTTTGTCAAACTATTCTAGACAAAAGAACGTCCCTCACATTAAAGTAACTGGTTCGAATTGGTCAGTCTCTTTATTAGATTAGTAACAATCGTTCCAACAACACAGGGACCACTGTATTTTAGTTCGAAGAAAACGGAATGGACTTTTTGGACTGGCCTGAACTCCATCGTTCCCGTGAAACTAAAAAAGTAAAAAATAAAAAAATGGTAGTGATATAAATTATGTTTCGATTGGAAGCAATTCCCGCCTTCGGTGTTTCAGAAGTCCGTGAACTATCCTCCTAGACGACCAAATGCATCTGTGAATCGCTAGATATATTGTAAACTAAAAGATTGAAAACAAAATGTTTAACTTACAGTAACTCAGCAATTAACAGTTAATTTCGGTTGTACTTGACTGTGATTCGCAAATATCCAGACATATTTTGATAATACTTCTAAGTCGTGCAAGGATTCGTAACTTGTTTTAAACGTTCAGGAATTTAAAATTGTGCACTACACAAGACGCAGGAAGTAGCAACATGTTACAGCAACATCGACGTGACACAAGTGTAATCACTAGACTCGTACAAATGCCTGGGGATGCAGCAATTTGTAAGAATATGAAGTGGAAGTAAGTAAAGCAGATGACAGGCTTCAATTCAATGGCAGGACACGGCGAAAATGCATTCCGTGTACAAAGGAGCTTTACAAACCACTTGTGTGTCCGATTAAACAATATTTCCTATGTGCGTGGCATCCATTCCAAATTAGACTACATTTACATATACATCTATACTTCGCAAGTCGCCTTTTGGTGTGGTACAAGGTACTTAGTGTTCCATTTTCATTTCCCTCCTCGTCCGCCCCCGGTAGCTGAATGGTCAGCGTGACGGATTATCAATCCTCTAGGCTCGAGTTCGATTCCCGGCTGGGTCGGGGAATTTTCTCCACCCAGGGACTGGGTGTTGTGCCGTCCTCATCATCCTATCATCCTCATCGACTGCAGGTCGCCGAAGTGGCGTCAAACTGAAAGACCGGCACCCGGCGAACGGCCTGCCCTACGGGGGGCCCTAGCCATACGATTAAATAGATAAATTTCCCTCCTGTTGAAATCCTTCGAGGGAACTCGTGTTTTAACGAGATATTCGTAGGAGGAAGCAAGGTATTCGCTGACCCTTCTAGCAACGCACACTCTCGGACATTTAACAGTGAAGTACACCGTGATGCGCAACGACTCTTTTATAGCATCTGACACTAGAACTGGCGGAGTATCTCCTTGACGCTTTCGCGCTTCCTAAATGAACCCATGACGGAACCTGTTGCTCGTATTTGGATCTTCTGTATCAATCCCGTCTGTAGTGGGTACCATACCAACGAGCAATATTCAAGCATTGATAGGACGAGGATTTATTAAGTATCTCCTCCGTCAGTGGATTTCACTTCCTGAGGACTCTTCCAATGAATCTCACTGCGGCATCTGCCTTACCTGATATTACTTTTAACTGAATGTAATCAAGCGGACTGCCACAGAAAATGGTTATACACCACTGACAAACTAAACCATAAGATAAAAACACGACTGATGCAAAACTCACCCAACAGTACTACAGCAACACACCAGTAATGACAATACAGCAGATAAAAACAGTAAAACATGGCACACACTGACAGTTGACAACAATAGGAAACAGAATAGGAAACATTAAGAGAATACATAATGTTTCCTATTGTGTTTCCTATTGTTGACAAATACAGTACAAATATTTACGCTACATAAAAAAAACAACCAACACTACCTCGGATAAATTCAGCAAAATACAAATGTAACAGTTAATCTGCAAATATTGGGGCCAGACATGTAGAAATTTCGGAAGAAGATACTTGGAACATCTAAAAGTACTGAAATGCGACAGCACATGCTCCAGAGTTGCAGACCACCTCGCTGAAAACAGCCACAACCAAGTGGCATAGCAACATAGATTCGTATCTCAAAACATAGTCATCATCCGTACCACTTGTCAACAATCGAAGGAAATCAATACAGCCTACAAGTTACCAAACATGAAAAAAAACATTTTTCAAACAGTACTCTACAACGGAAAGTTATTCGACACATTTTGCGAAGAATCGAAGAACACGCAGTGAATTCGCATAAATTCTCCCACCTCTCCCCCCCCCCCCCCTCTCTCTCTCTCTCTCTCTCTCTCTCTCTCTCTCTCTCTCTCTCTCTCTCTCTCTAACAGAACGCAAACACAACTGAACAAACCGAAACTTCGCGGCCGCCAATTGAAAACAAAGTGCTGAAACGAACGATTGTCAACAGCGTATTTGAAACGTAAACATGCAGTGAAAAATTCATGTAAGCCACATCGGCCTAGTACCATCTAGATCCACCAATGTGCACGGGAGAACTTAAATAAACCGTCTTTTAAAGCAGCAAAAATCAATAAACAGCAAACCACACCGAACTGTTTTTCAAACCGAAACCTTAAGAAATTTTATCCGTGTCCACAGGTCACTTTAAACAAACAATAACAACACGTTTAGGAATCAAATAATAACCAAGCACAGCTCAGGACAGGGTAATTAGAGCAGTAGTGAAGGGAAAAAAGAATATATGCCACTATTTTTACCGGAATGCATGGTTTACAGGTTATATTACAAGCAAAAACTCAATACTGGCGTTTCCATAACATCCTTGGGTTGCGAATGACATACTGCACTCATATAGAGTTGTGGCTCATTTCTGCTGCAGCAACAGAGCTCATGCAATGGGAGAAAAAGGTGGAAGTACATTTCTAATATAAACAACAAAATCTGATGACATCATATCTCTAAACTACACGAAATTCGTATGTGTGTGTATCAGAAACAAAGAAAAGGAAAGCTACAGAAGAAGGTAGGCCCTCTTTAATTCATAATTATTCTCTGCAAGAACGGCGACAGAGCTTAAAATTCCATTTTGGTACTATTTATTGCAATGTGGATTTCACATTTAACACGTAGAAACACTGATCAAGACCCAGTGAATGGAAATCTAGTTTTTCCCATACCGTTTTCTTCCCACGTGCCTGCCTCCTCCTGTGCGACATATGACGACGCCAGGATATAAGTGGCTTTTCGGAAACGAAAGGCATGTGAGTCGCGCCTGCAGAGCGCTCTGTGCGGACCACGCCGAGCGCTGCTGCTATGCGTGTTGCGTCCACCCTGCAGGCAGGCGCAGCTGAGCACGGTACATTCGCCTTCACAGCAATCACAGTCCTATCAGATTACCTCGATGTACTAATACTCCCCAGCGTTTATACCGTCTACTGTGGGCTCCATTTTTACAGGATTTTTCAAATTTTATTGTTTACCTTTGTGGCCAGTTGCCCTTCCTGACGTCAGTCGTCAAGGTAACCAAGAGGGGGAAGTAGTGAGCGTCATATAACTATGAATCGCAAAAACTTTGCTCTGTAACCGTATTTTAATTTTTTGTATTTCGTATTTGGGGACTAGTCCAGCATTCGCGTAAGCAAGCTTGGGAAACCGCCAAAAAAACCACATTCAGACTGGTCGGTGTACCAACTCAAAGTCGTTAATCCAACGACGGGTTTAGCTCAGCTTCCTTTCGAAAGCTAGCGCATTGCTCATTGCACTATGCGAGCAAATCAAGGTTACCTTGAGATATTCACCGTCTAAACCTGTAACAGACACGCTGGGTTTTCTGGACTTCGTTTTGGTAGAGCCATATAGAGGGAATTTTATGTTTGTACAGCCAGCATTAGTGTAATGTGGCTGCTGTTAGAAACAGTGCTCACACTGGAGGTTGCTAAATTCTGTTGAGTGACATAGTTTCCATATAGAAACGGTTTGTCACGAAACCACTATTAAGGCAAAAAGTACTATTTGGCAAAAATATAACTGAAAACTTGTTTTGATATGACATAATGAGAAAGAGGGGCGGCAAGTATTTCGGTCTGTTGCAGGCTTGCAAGGACAGTTTCTCTGAATCCAGTGAAGTACCGTAATTTAAAACGTTACGCAGGACCAACGTAAGTTCAGCTTTTTATGTTCGTTGCCCGAACACCAAATCTAGTTTCACTGATTGCTAGATAATTAAGGACAGTTCACTGTAGTCTTTTCTGAACTAAGCAGATGGAGCAGTAAACTGTTCACTTGAAGACATGAGTAAAGTTTCTCATTGGGCCGTTAGTCGGCAGCGCCCGCTGTCCCCACCCTCAGCTGAGAGAAAGTTGGTGAGGCCAGAGGTTTTTGCAAAGACACGGCACCGGACAAGGAGAAAGTTGTCTGTCTGGCCGACCAGCCGCCGGATACGTAATGTGCATCTCTATCGAGGAAAATACGGAAAAACGGAACAAAATCAATAAGACTCCCACAATATATTACCTATTACGCAATGATCACATTGCAAAAACTATTGCACAGCCGCTGATAGGAAACAAATTTTTTTTCCATTTTCCTCTCATAGTTTAGCGTACGCTCGACAACGAAGTAAAGATGATGCAGGCAATTGGTAATGGTTTTGTGCAACAAAGCGCCATGAAATCATCGCTAGACACTTGTCGTTAGTAGATGATTGCACCCAAACAGACTGGAGATCACCGATAACGGATTCAAATCAGATGTGTCTTGTTTGGACTGCCTTCGGCTGCATGTACGAACTACCGCTCAGACGTTAGAGTGAAAATAGTACACGAGTTTCCATTATTATCAACACACCACAGAGATGGTTTACGTCGTTGAGATGTAAATCGCTTTACTTATACTTAAGTGTTTGTTTTTGTAACCAGAGAAAGGGAAATCGCCTGAAATCGAAGTCGTGGTCTTCTCGTCACAGGCGAACCATTCTGAAGTATCGAACCTCGACATACCTGATCTACATATCCTTAAAACTCTTCTACATAGTATTATTACGAGATTAGCCAAGGTAACTGCTGGAGATCTTTGCAGCTATATCTGAATCAGATTGCACCAGAAAATTATGACATCAAGAAGCAGCGCATTCAAGAATTGTCAACATGAGTTTTCAGATTGTAAGCAGAGCAAGTTTTGTTACTCAGCCTGCCTTCGTAGCTCATAAAATCTTTAAATTTGTAACGTTGACATCACACTATTAGAGTAATTAACGATAAGATATAATACTATTTTATCACTTTATAATATAATCACTGTGTACCGCGTGAGATTCCAGATTTCGTTTTGCCATCGCTGTGTTGGGCAGATGTTGAACCTGTCCTAACTTCTTTCTTGTACTAACTAGGTTGCAAAAACTTAAATGCCAACATCATAAAATAGAGAGAAAAGTAAAGTAGAATGGAAGTAACAATAAAGAGATAAAGGGAAGTAAATGGAAGATTAATATAACTTGATGAAGGAGAAAGGTAGGGTGATGAATGGGAAAGCTAACGAGATGACTTACTAAGGAGACGAAGACGTAAGCTAAGGAGGCGAAATAGAATATATAGAACATGTATGCCTAAAATCTGCCATCAGTTGGGAGCAAATAGTCAATGATGTGTATTTTAGCTTATCTTTTAATAGTTGTTGATGCACTTGTTTGAAGTGATGAGGTTCTAGAGCATTTCTCGAAGCTTAGAAAGGTTTACCTCGTCAAATGTAAACTAACTAATTCCATATCTGAGTGCTTTTAACGCAAAAAAGATTTCAGTAATCAATTAAAATATAATGGGAACTGAAAGTTAAATTACTGTCAGTTCCCATTATTAAAAACCCGAACGTGTTGTTAACTTAAGACGGTATCAGCGGTTAATGAGAACGTAGAGGAACATACGAAGTGTACAGGGGTAAGTTACTAAAATGTAGACTTTCACGGCCGGAAGTATCATGTCCATTATAATTATGCGGGCTGTTATGCCGTGGTCGTTTGATGAATTTTGTGTCAATTCCCAACGTTTCGTCTCCGACTGCGGGAGACATCTTCAAGGGGGTTCCGTAGCTCGATGGAAGGTCCAACACACCCACTGGCTCGCTACTGACTGCCGCTAAATTCCGTCTCCACGCGCTCCCGCGCCGCAGCGTGACGTCACGTGTTTTGAAAACGTCAGTGCAATTGGCCGCTGTCCGTCGCCGTCGATCGCAGTTGCCATCACCCAGTAGCGGACGGGTGGTACACATCATCTTTAACACCGGCATCCATATGCCGTTTATTTTCACGCCCTCCTCCTTTCGGTTGAAATTATTTGGGTGTTTAGCGATTTCGATTGCCTCCCTGTAGAGCCTTTCGTAGTATCTGCTTGTGGCCGCTAGTACTTGCGTCTCCTCGAAACGAATATTGTGGTTCCCTGGCTGGAAAGCATGCTCCGCAACAGCTGATCGTTCCGTTTCTCCTCTTCTACAATTTCCCTTGTGCTCTTCCAAACGTTTAGAAACAGTTCTTTTAGTGGTACCCACATAAACATCACCACAGCTGCATGGGATCCTATACACTCCAGTTGTTTCCAAAGGTCCTTGGGAGGCTTAAGATACTCCTGTATCTTCCTGGTGGGCTTATAAATTACGGTAATATTCCGCTTCGTCACGTTCCTCCCTATTCTTTCCGCTACATTTTTAACAAACGGCAGGAAGACCTTAGATTTTGCAGTAGCCTGTACGTCAGTATGATTTATGCGTGGCTGCCTCCAAGCACGTTTTCTTTCGGCGGATGAATATCCGTTCTTCATTTGTGCATTGTGGAGATGTTCCATCTCAGCGTCGAGAAACTCCGGTTCACAAATATTTCTAGCTCTGTCCGCTAACGTCTTGATAACACCTCGCTTCTATTGTGGGTGGTGGTTCGAATACCGGGGCAAATAACGGTCCGTGTGCGTGGGTTTGCGGTATACTGAGTGGCCCAAACTACCATTTTCGTTTCTAAAAACAAGCACATCGAGGAAATTTAATTTGCCGTTTACCTCCTCTTCCATTGTGAACTGGATTCTCGAGTTTATACTGTTCAGATGTTCGTGGAACGTGCGGACACGGAATTTAGCGGCAGTCAGTAGCGAGCCAGTGGGTGTGTTGGACCTTCCATCGAGCTACGGACCCGATTGAAGATGTCTCCCGCAGTCGGAGACGGAACGTTGGGAATTGACACAGAATTCATCAACCGACCACGGCATAACAGCCCGGATAATTATAATGGACACAGGGGTAAGTTGTCAGTGTGGCGATTATACAGCCGTAAGACGAGAGGGAGGCGCCTCCCGGAGGTTAGCCACCTGGGGCGCGGGGTCAGCCGGCGTCGGAGCGCAGGAAGGTGTAGGTCGGCTGGCGGCGGCGGCGGACCGGTTCACCTTCAGGAGGCGTGCAGGTGTTGCGCTGCACTCAGCTGGGCCGCCTGGCAACGCCGCCAACGCCTCCGCCCGCCGAGCCGCTGCGCATGCGCGCCAGACGAGCCGCAAGCCGGGCGTAGTAGCACACCCACGGACCTCACCTCGCACGGGCTTTCTACTCCCAGAACGGCCCGCGGACGAAAATAAACGATACCGCGTCCTGCTCAAGAAGGCTAACAAGCATTTACGAGGATGGAATATCACTGTGACACGTAACAAATCCGTGTTGTTCGAATTAAGCGCCGGATCGTTTGAACCCCACAGGGCTTTAGTAGACATTGTCCCGAGTGTGTGGCAGCAGACAACAGTCCAAGCAAATGAACAATTTCGTAAATAAAAATGGCCATAACGATCGGGCAAATTACAATCTCTATTGATACAATTAGTTTTCGATTAATGATTTATTTAGCTACTTTTAGTTTTATGATCAAGCCCTTCCTCGAACGGCTTGATGGTTTGTAATGTAACAGTCCGTAACTCTGATCGTGATGAAGACCAAGAGGGTCGAAACCGGTTTGCCCCTATGTAATAATG
The DNA here is from genome assembly GCF_023897955.1 of Schistocerca gregaria. NCBI lineage: Eukaryota > Metazoa > Arthropoda > Insecta > Orthoptera > Acrididae > Schistocerca > Schistocerca gregaria. Next base: position 523,948,047 of record NC_064921.1, on the reverse strand, counting down.
GTGGTGTGTATGTATAATATATGTTTTCTCCGTAATGTATTTCATTAGATGGATTTGGGTTTACTCGCGTTAATAATAAGGTTCAAATGGCTCTGAGAGCGATGGGACTTAACATCTGTGGTCATCAGTCCCCTAGAACTTAGAACTACTTAAACCTAACTAAACTAAGGACATCATACACATCCATGCCCGAGGCAGGATGCGAACCTGTGACCGTAGCGGTCGCGCGGTTCCAGACTGTAGCGCCTAGAACAGCTCGGCCATTAATAATAAAGAACTGTGTTAATCTTCATTGATTGTAGCGTCACAGGAATGCTCCACGAAATGCTGGATGCTAGAGGAGAGAAAGCGGAAGCTATCTCAACGTTCCAACGATGGATCTACTCAGCATATGTCGGAGGATGCACATTTTGAAATCCGAAACACTGAACAACTTCGGCATTTTTGAAATTTATAAGGTGGTTAGAATTACACTTCGGCTACTTGACAGGTGCCCCCATGAGAAATGATTGATCGTGGGGCTATGACTCTTTGTGGAAACATTGGTAAGGACATGTGGAAGAGAAATAACGAATACACCATTTAAAGGAACACATTTTAATGTACACATTAAAGGGTTGCATTTGTTAACTGTGTTCCAAGTTTACAAACGGAGCTCAAGTGTGACGAACATCTGCATCCCCGACAGCCTAGATCCGCACTAGGGATACCATTTCACAACTGGTCACAGCATATTTTTTAAACTGTGGACCATAGTATGCTCAGATCGTTCACTGCTTGAAGTTCGCGCATTGCATCCAGCATTCTCAGCCGTGCCAACAGTAACTCCTTCAACGATTTGTGGCGGAATTGGCCGTCGGCCTCTACCGAAAGTAATTCTCACGTCACCAGTTAATTCGAACTTCCGAATAATCATCTACAATCGTGATGCAGGAAAAGGACCTCTGTACATTCCTTTAATTGCTGCTGTTTTGATAAAGCAGTAAGCTGCTCACCTCATCCAGACCTACCTTGACTGTCTGCAGCTGTGAGGGACACTGATGCTTGTGTTTCAACCATACATCAGCGTACCAGTGCCGGCGTCTAATGGCAAGTTGCGACACCAGCACCACTAACAAAGCAAATCCTGCAGCCCAAAGCCATAACTTCATTCCTGTGATGTTCGGTACCCATACTTTAAATAGTTTTCCATCTACAGTGGCTCAAGTAGCGAAAGTGTGATGCATTGTCTACATAGAAGAAATTTTGTATTACTAGCTTCTTAGTTGTTGCTAAGGTGCAGCCATTGGATGAAAGCATTATCTTTGGCTCATTTTCCGAAATGACGCAAAGATTTGTCTAGACCACGGCACGGCAATGTTAGTAGATGATTTAAACCAAGGTCCTGTCCTTTAATGGAAATTAATAACGAACATTGAGTACCCCTACATCGTTCCCTTCCCTCTCCTCTACCACCAGCTTTTCGTGGTGCATTCCTGTGACGCTGCATCCAATGAAGATTAATACAGTTTCTTATTATTAAAGCGAGTAAACCCAAATCCATCTAATGCAATACATTACGGAGAAAACATATCTATACATGTACACCACCTTTATTTTATTGGGGCAAACCGGTTTCGACCCTCTTGGTCTTCATCACGAGCAGAGTTAAGGACTGTTACGTTACAAACCATTAAGCCGTTCGAAGACGGGCTTAATCACAAAACTAGTTGTAGCAAAATACATCAAAACTAATTGTAGCAATAGAGACTGTACGTTGCCCGATGGTTCTGGCCATTTTTATTTACGATATTGTTCATTTGCTTGAACTGTTGTCTGCTGCCATACACATTCGGTATCGGACTTTTAGGAAACAAAAGTTACTCCCGAGCTACACATATCACTATAGTAACTTACCTGTGTGAGACGTTGTTCTCTCACTTTGCTACTTCCACTGGTCAGTATAACTAACGTAGTAAGCATACTGTGTTGAAATATGGATCTTGAAATCCAACACTTTCTGAATAACACCGAATTTATTATATTCTGAGTTCATAAAAAAATTCCTCCACCGATCTACATTATGCTCAGTTTCCATGAAGACTGTCTCTATTTGCATTTTCGTTGGAGTTAGTCATTGCCCATTCATATTCCGTGCGGTTGCCGTAAAGAAAAGCATTTATATAATGTCAGTCGGCAACATCAGCAGAACCGTGAGTACCTCTCAAGATGTCCGGTGCAGCTCTGGACGAAACGTTAGGGATAGAAAAGTGTTATGGATAACGGTCATAAAATCCCGCATAGCGAGCACTTGCAAGAGTTGACCGTTGACTACATTCAATCGTGCTATAAAATGAGAAATAGGGGCTTCAAAAAAAGAGCAAAGACGTGTAGTGCGGTTCGCGACAGCTGAAGTCGTCAAAGACTGGCACAGGTGTACGAAGAACACTGCATATCCGTTGAATGGTCAACACGTGGCACAAGCGATTCAAAGGACAGATGTCGTTGGCCGATGACGTATGTTGTTTAAAACCGACACCGCATTACCGATACCATTGTCCAGTGGGTGGACGCCTTCATTTAAGAAAAAAAGACGAGTTGCAGTGGGAGATGTTGCCCCAGAGGTCGTACTCAACGCCAGAATTTCAACGGACATTCAGTGTTCTCTGTACGGTCGTGTCATTCTTCTATGATCTTCTGTTTACCGCTCCCCCGCTGTCGGGAAACGCATTATACATTTCTACTCTTATTTTGAAGCCTCCATTTCACCGTTTTCAGCACGACTGAACACAATGGACGGTAGACGCGCGCACGTGCTCGCTTTGTCGTCGTAATAATTGGAAATACTGACTCGAGATAAATACTTGGCGCCTCTATTCGCGCCAACAGCCTCGGGCCCTTACTGGTACTTGTTCACTCCATGCGCCGATCTCTGGGGCTACCCACTTACGCGCTTTTACTGCAGGTGTAGAAAGCTCAGCTGACGAGGCATTCCTGTGTCACTTGTGGTCTTAGCTCCGGCAGAGATGGGTAACGCCAAGTGTCGATAAATTGTAGTTGTATCGATATCTGTACCCTCAGGAAATTAATGTCACGTCAGTATCGATATTTAAAAGTAGATCACACAACGAGACTACAGGAAAGCATATAGCATAAAAAACAGGCAACGGGATGTCGCTTTGTTGCATAGCAGACAATACAGACATATTCAATTAATGCCGGAATACTATAAATTCCCTACGTACCTATTATATGACAACACGAGTTAAGGTTCGCATTCTGGCCCTAGACGGCCCTATCGGGCGGTCCGACCGTCCGCCATGTCATCCTCTGCCAATAGCGTTATTGGGTGTAATTATGGAGGGGCATGTGATAAGCACACCGCTCCTTCGCACTGCAGTCAGCCGCGCTGACCACCCAGCTGCGGGGCTGTCATGGAGTGCAGTAATATCTACCACCGGAATAATGCTCCTATAGGAGAACTAAACAGCGGATATGATCCTGTTTACTGAAAAAACTAAATGAAAAGTGGAGTACCAGATGTCCCATTACAACTACCTCAACACATTTAAAAATTGCTCAAAAATTTTAGCATGCGAAGATATTCGCACTTTTTTTTTTTACATGCAAATCACCTCGAACTCCCACAAGCCTCCCTCATCTGTAATTCACTCACATCCACTAGTCCATCGCTGTAAGTCGCTCATTCCCATCCACTCCTAGTTGTCCTTTCTCACTCACTCATTTAGCTCAACTCATTGTCAGCATCTCTTGTGTGTTTCTTTGTCACTGTCTCTTGTATCACAACTACAGTTCCCTTCGTTCTGTCCTACCGTCACTGTCACTGTCTCCCTCTTGGTCTTTCTTACTGCTACCATCTCATTTCTTCCATCCTAATGCTGATGCCTCTTCTCGCTGTCACTGTCTCTTTCTCGTTGTCATTGTCACACACACACACACACACACACACACACACACACACACCGTTGTCATTGTCACACACACACACACACACACACACACACACACACACACACACACACACACACACACACACACGATCAGTGGCTCTCACCCACTTCCACACTGCATCTTTCACTCTTTTCGCCCGAAGACCTCAGCAGTTTGGTCCCTAATACTTCACCACAAAAATCACTCTTTTCCTAGCACTTTTCTGTCATTGTGTTTCTCTGTTTCTCTCACATTGCAGTTGTCTCCATTTTTCTAACAACTATTGTCTAGTATCTCCCAGCATTTATTTCATTTCCGCCTCTTTCCAACTGCCACTGTTTCCTCCCGTCTCAGCACAAAAATGAGCAAATATGTTCGTATGCGAAATTTTCTGGGAAAAATTTTAACGATGCTGAGAAAGGTAGAATGAATCAGCCGGTACCCCCATTTTTCGGAGTATTCCAAATAAACAGGAATATAATTGCATATTTTGCGCTCCGATAGGATCATTTTTCCGGTGGTTCCCTTCTTCTCCTGCTGCCGCTGGGCATGTAGTTCATATGGAAAGTAATTATTTGTCAGTAAAATTTAGTTTACTTCTGAGAAACCGAAAAAAAACACAAAAATAATTTTACAGCTTAGGCTGGATTTTATATGTAAAAAAACTTTTACATGTGCTTCAGTGCCGGTCGCGCTCGCCGAGCCGTTCTAGGCGCTGCAGTCCGGCACAGCGTGACTGCTGCGGTCGCAGGTTCGAATCCTGCCTCGGGCATGGATGTGTGTGATGTCCTTAGGTTAGTTAGGTTTGAGTAGTTTTAGGTTCTAGGGGGACGAGAACATTTTACAGCATATTTCTTCGCTCTAAGTCACTCTCTAAATTACATTTTAGCCTGAGATCGGATTTTACATGCGTATTGTACGTGTACAAGAAGGATAAGTCTGAACCTCTGTATCTCGGGAACGGATAAATATATGAAGAAAATTTTCAAGGTTGTTCGAGATCTTAGGAATACATAGCAAAAATTACAGCCATTTCCCGTACACGGCCGACTTGGAAACCTCGGCTGCGTTTTCGTCCACTGGTGACGGCAAAAGTACAGCAATAAAACCCCTTTTGTAAGATTTTGCGAGGAACCGCTCATGAAATAACGGTGCCTCCAAAAGTCTCATCAAGCCCACCGTAGACCGCATCAAATACAGAACGAACCAACCGATTTGCTACATTTGCTTAAGCAGGAAAAATTGTGTAATATTCGTACTTTGGTTCTGTACTGTAGGATACTTCTGCTGGGTATACAAATGGTCCGTAGCACAAGGGCTACCGGTAACACTTGACCCGACCTTTTTATCACCAACAGAAACCGAAGTACGAGCACCGCCAAATCGCGTTTTTATGCGCGGCGTGTAGGAACGCATTAGGTGCGCATGGTTGTCGCATGCATACCGATGACACAGAAATGGAATCACTGTTTGTCGCAAACAGCGCAGTGGAAATGAGGGTTTTCTGTGTGTTCAGTTGGGCGTGCACAGTGGCGCGAGCGCGTGCCGCAGCCAATTGCGGGCTGGTGGCCGGACGACACGGGCTGCAGGCTAACAAGGCCCGGCCCGGCCCGGCCCGGCCCGCCGACAATCCATTACCGCTGCGGCTGTGACTGCCAGTAATTCCATCGGCGCCACGCCGCGGCTCCAGCTGGACTCCTGCCAAATACCGGACGCGCGGGTGGCGCCGGCAAAACGACGCCCTGGAATCAGCAACGGCATTTATGGCCAAACTGAACTCCGCCGGTCCGCACACGAAAAAATGCTACCAAAAATTCCGATTGGATCTATATTTATTTCCGGTTAGTTTCAGGTCCAATATGTATTTTATGAATGTGTGATTTTGTTCCTTGTAGGGCAATTAGGTACTACTTCGAGTAATTATATCTGGAAGCCTTAATTGCATTCCAACAGCGTTTTCCTCTACATACTTTCTCTCGTTGTCCAGCTGCTGCTCTGCTTCTGCTCGTAAGTGGAAGCCCTTAAAGTTGCTCAGCAGGGATTGTGGTTTGATTACAGATTAGATGTCTTTCTGGTTCAGTCCAATGCTCATGAGACCCTTCCTTACGTCTCTGAACCATTTGTTGAAGACTTCAGGTATGTTGTACGGCACATTAAAATCATACAGTGTCGTCAACGTATAGCTTTTGGCCCTCGTTCCATGTAATTGTTTTGGCGACATCTGACGTGGGAATGCTTCGTAGCAGGGCCGGCCACGGCGTGCCGAACTTCACATGTGCAGGGGGGGCGCGCCTGTCTTGGTTTTGCTCGATCCTCCTCAGAAGTACCCGGTACAACGCGACACTCGATCGAGTATTGCGATGTGGCAATTTTTCATCTCCATTTCGGCAGAACTGTGGTGTCAGCGCTGTTTTACCATTCGGTATTTGTTCGCGTTGCGGAGGACGTTCAGAGGTCCAGACGCTGTTTGTACAAAAAGAGGTGTATAGCGACGTATCGCCACAAGTCTTTAAAACTGAATGGTAATGACAGGAGACAGTGACGACAACTCTCCATACGTACTATGCAGTAGCATAAGACGAGTACAGCAAATTTTCAGTGAAACGACATTACAATGCCATGCAGAAGGAATTTGATGGTTACTTGGCGATGAAAGAGTAAAAAATTACAACGTTCTATAGACAGGATTCATTGCTCTGTGTTAAATTTGTACTAAACTTGCAGTAGTGGAAGAAATTGGCGATACGAAAAGTAAAATTTCTGACGTCGCACTTCGGTTGCAACAGTTTTCTATGGATCTGAACGAAGAGTATGGAGACTTTATACATTAACGCAAACTACGTTTGTGAAGTCAATGGGCATACCTGTATCGATTTTTCGACGTAAAACTCGCTGTTGTTAAATTTATGAAGGAAAATGTAGTGCAGGAACGAACACTAGAAGATCCGCAATGCATTGTAGAACCCGAATTTTAAGTGGACTTGACTGCTCACAGTAATATACTGCGAAGTAAGAAACAACATTTTTTCTAATTCGATGGGGACGAAATCAAAAAGGGAATAGCGTTATAGGAGGGACACATTCTGAAAAGCGCGGTCCATTTCGCTAAGATCACTGGCGTTAAAGAAAACGCTAGGTCTGAAGAACTCGTTGTGGCCTTGGAAGAATTACATTCATAGTTTCTAAACGTATAGAGGGCACTGCTAATCGTACAAACGTTTACGAGACCGTTTCAATTGAAAGCGCGTTCCTTTTTGAAGTCAAACCCCTTTACCGTTAAAACTGTCCAGAAGGTCTACAGTGCTTTTCCCAGGTATAGAAAAGGTAGCCAGTGTTTATGTATAACGAACAACATACTTGTGTGAAAGATATTTTTTCGACTACGAAACTAAGTAATTTACAATTACGTGACAACTTGAGTGCGAAAATTTGTGAAATTGTCCGCATGCCGGATAACCGAAAATCCCGGTGCAAGGATGTATGGTGGAAAGCGATTTTTGAATCATTAAATCTAGAAAGATAACACACATCGCCCGCGTATGGTTATCTTTTAGGGGCGTTGTCGCACGGTTGTCTTTCTAGGGCTACGTATGTATTCAAAACAACAAAATAAAAGCAACCCCATTAAAATCAATAAAAATTATGTTCATTAAGAGATTGTAGGCACATTTCCGTAACTACGTACATATTTTCTTAAATTTAGCATAGTACTGCGACCTCAATCATGAAATACCGAACGAAAGTCGCATACGACAGCCACTGTAGTTCAATACTTGGTAACGGTCGCCGGCTGCTGTGTGCGAGCGGTTCTAGGCGCTTCAGTCCAGAACCGCGCATCTGCTACGGTCGCAGGTTCGAATCCCACCTCGGGCATGGATGTGTGTGATGTCTTTAGTTAGGTTTAAGTGGTTCGAAGTCTAGGGGACTGATGAAAGCCATTTGAACCTCTTATTTTTTGCAACGGTCGTTTGACGTAAACAATTTTTTCTCTTCATTGCTACTACATCACGATTTCATTTGAATTGTTGTAAAGTCACAGTACGAAACTGTTTATATTTCGAGCCATTTCAGAGATTTTTTCACGTAAGGGGGTTCTGTATCGTTTTCTGCGTCTACGTCTTCTTCTGTTTCATCTTCTTGCATTTCCTGCTGTACGTTAGCCTCCAGTACATTTTCAACAATTTCATCGTCCAACATGACAAATTTAGAATAGCCCTCCAGATAAGGTAAAATTTATTTCATCATTCTCAATTCTTGTAAAACTCTAATGTCATTCTTACTTGATCATTGTTTCTATTCAGCAACAGAATTTTTAGAACATGTAGAAAACAGGAGAGCGCACAATACTGTAATGAACGCCGTGCGAGCTCTGTTGAAGATAATGCCAATCGAACAAACTCAGTCCTCATAGAGACCACAGTCATATTTACCTAACACGAAACATAGAATATATTGTTATTAAATTAATAAGAGGGTCTCAGAACCTACTAGAAAAAGTGATATGGATATAGTGCGACGTGAACCAGCTTCACATCACTTTGCAGCTATGCATATCTGTTCGTTGTAGTACATGGGCTTCTGTAAGATACGAACAGACCATCTCTTGTATGTTACCATCTCCTGAAGGCTTTCGTCACAAACATGTTAACTGTTATTTAAGTACAACAAATCGTACTAACAACAATGCGTCCTTGATGACTCTTCAATGTGTCGTTGCCTTCAAATGGCGTATTTTCATAACATGCATGTTACAATTAGAATATTCATTAACCAGCAATATGACGTTTCTAATCATTTTACTACATCAAATCGTACCAATAATAATGGGCTTTCAAGAGAACCTCAAATTGCTTGAGTTTTGAAACGTTATGTATTCACAGGACGCAAACATTACACGGTGATTCAGCTGCCCCTGCCGATTCACTTTATGCAACCCACACAACGTCTGTATCAGGAATGGTATCCGGACAGGCGACAGCCACATAATCGATTTAAGACCCCTCCCACAGCATTGGGCGACTGTTCGCAAGCACTGTAAATCATACTGTAAAAACTACAAGTGAGCACTGGCCATGGGTTACATGATATTTTTGGACCAAGACATACTTTGCTTCTGTCATACTTATCCAATTTTCTCCAAACTTTCTTTGTGTAATTAGCGGTGTTGTTATACAGGTTTTGGATGTCTGTAAGTTTATTCCAGTGATGGTATTTAAACTTCCGTAAATGGTTAACAAACGTTTCGTTACGAAGTGTATTTCACCACTGGAAGGAGGAGGATGAGATTAGGGTTTAACGCCCCATCGAGAACGAGAACATTAGGATGGAGCACAAGCTCGGATTAGGGAGGGATGGAAGAAGAAAACGGCCATACGCTTTCGAAGCAAACATCCAGACATTTGCCTTAAGCGACTTAGGGAAATCACAGAAAACCTAAATCAGGGTGGTCGGACACAGGTTTGAACCGTCGTCCTCCCGCATGCGTGTCCATCGTGCTAACCACTGCGCTACCCCGCTCGGTCTCACCATTGGAAACAACGAAATTAACGGGAGATATCAAAATGGGGAGCCTGGAAATAACAGCCTTCCGGCATAAACATCAGAAAAATTTACGAAAGATTAAGTATTATAAATGGAATAAGCTAACAGAGACATTCAACATCTGGATAACTACACCGATAATTTCATAAGGAAAGACTAGATACTCTTGCTTAATTATGGCGGAAGTAAGAGTATCTCGGTCCACAAATACCGTGTAACTCATGGCCAGTCCTCGCCTGTATTTTTTTTTACAGTATGGTTCCGTCGCCCAAAGCTGAGAGAGAGAAACTGTACCAATTACGAGACCATTGCCCGTCTGGATACTACGCTTTATGCAGACGTAGTGCGAGTTGCATAAAACGAACCGGTAGGGGCAACTGAACCGTCCTGTACGTTATAACCCACCTCCTACGCACTTGAACCGAAAGCCAATATGGCGCCTCCCGACTCTGCCCCGAAATGAGATGGTCTACATATGACGTCTTGTAGCGTTCTTCCACCTCACTGGTGTACGTTCAAACGCGCGTTCAGAATATATTACGTGCTTCATGTCGTTCTGCTTGTTCGGAAAGACTCCCCTACCTGTTTTTCCGAGCTATAACGTCAGAAACTCGGTACGCTCGACGGTGACATTCGAATGCAGAGTTCGTCAGACGACGGTGCTAGTGGAACCGTTTCCCATGCGGCCTGATTTAGGAGAGCAGAGAACGTGTGAGCCGCGGTCCCTGCCCAGCACGTGGCGCGTGGCTTGGAGAACTGAATAGAGGAGAGTAGAGTAACGGAGAGGAGTAGACTGCGGCAAGGCCGCGCGCCGCCACAAGGACGGTTCCGCGCCGCGGGCTCGCCGCTCAAGGACGCCTGGCTAGCCAGACAGCTCTTTCTGGCAGACACTCTCACCAATAGTCTGGCCCGGCTTTGGCACCGCTTCCTGTTGCTGGCATCAAAGCAAAACTCGAGGGTTCTGTGACGCCGCGTCGTAAGTATTTGCCTAGCAGAGCACCTACTCACGAAAAGGCGGTACTCTATTACAACAGTAGACAGAGATTGACAGTATTAATGTACACTACTTGCCATTAAAATTCCTACACCAAGAATAAATGCAGATGATAAACGGGTATTCATTGGACAGATATACTAGAACTGACATGTGATTGCATTCTCACGCAATTTGGGTGCACAGATCCTGAGAAATCAGTACCCAGAACCACCACCTCTGGCTGTAATAACGGCCTTGATACTCTTGGGCATTGCGTCAAACAGAGCTTGGATGGTGGAATGATCATATAAATTTGATCGTCGGCAAAGCAGATGCAAGACTGAGATTCATTGGAAGAATCCTAAGGAAATGCAATCCAACAACAAAGGAAGTAGGTTACAGTACGCTTGTTCGACCATTGCTTGAATACTGCTCAGCAGTGTGGGATCCGCACCAGATAGGGTTGATAGAGAAGATCCAACGGAGAGCAGCGCGCTTCGTTACAGGATCATTTAGTAATCGCGAAAGCGTTACGAAGATGATAGATAAACTCCAGTGGAAGACTCTGCAGGAGAGACGCTCAGTAGCTCGGTACGGGCTTTCGTTAAAGTTTCGAGAACATACCTTCACCGAAGAGTCAAGCAGTATATTGCTCCCTCCTACGTATATATCGCGAAGAGACCATGAGGATCAAATCAGAGAGATTAAAGCCCACACAGAAGCATACCGACAATCCTTCTTTCCACGAACAATACGAGACTGGAATAGAAGGGAGAATCGATGGAGGTACTCAGGGTACCCTCCGCCACACACCGTCAGGTGGCTTGCGGAGTATAGATGTAGATGTATAGGTACAGCTGCCCATGCAGCTTCAACACGATATCACAGTTCATCAACAGTAGCGACTGGAGTAATGTGACGAGACAGTTACTCAACCACCATTGACCAGACGTTTTCAGTTGGCGAGAGACCTGGAGAATGTGCTGGCCAGGGCAGCAGTCGAACATTTTGTGTATCCAGAAAGGCCCGTACAGGACCTGCAACATGCGGTCGTGCATTATCCTGCTCAAATGTTGGGTTTCGCAGGGATCGAATGAAGGGTAGAGCCTCGGGTCGAAACACATCAGAAACGTAACGTCCACTGTTCAAAGTGCCGTCAGTGTGAACAAGAGGTGACCGAGACGTGTAAACAATTGCTAACCCCATACCATCACGCCGGGTGATAAGCCAGTATGGCGATGACGAATACACGCTTCTAGTGTGCGTTCACCGCGATGTGACCAAACATGGATGCGACTATTATGATGCTGTAAACAGAACCTGGATTCATCCGAAAAACTGTAGTTTTGCCATTCGTGCACCCAGGTTCGTCGTTGAGTACACCATCGCAGGCGCTCCCGTCTGTGATGCAGCGTCAAGGGTAACCGCAGCCATGATCTCCGAGCTGATAGTCCATGCTGCTGCAAACGTCGTCGAACTATTCGTGCAGATGGTTGTTGTCTTGCAAACGTCCCCATCTATTGACTCAGGGATCGAGACGTGGCTGCACGATCCGTTACAGCCATGCGAATAAGATGCCTGTCATCTCGACTGCTAGCTATACGAGGCCGTTGGGATCCAGCACGGCGCTCCGTATTACCCTCCTGAGCCCACCGATTCCATATTCTTTTAACAGTCATTGGATCTCGACCAACGCGAGCAGCATTGTTGCGATACGATAGACCGCAACCGCGGTAGGCTACAATCCGACCTTTATCAAAGTCGGAAACGTGATGGTATTCATTTCTCCTCCTTACACGAGCCATCACGACAACGTTTCACCAGGTAACGCCGGTCAACTGCTGTTTGTGTATGAGAAATCGGTTGGAAACTTTCCTAATGTCATGACGTTGTAGGTGTCGCCACCTTGAGTGAATGCTCTGAAAATCTAATAAATCTAATAAATCTAATCGTTTGCACATCACAGCATCTTCTTCCTGTCGGTTAAAGTTCGCGTCTGTAGCACGCCATCTTCGTGGTGTAGCAAATTTAATGGCCAGTAGTCTATTTTACTGCTTACTCCGAAATGTATTTGCTACTGATGGCAGTGACCCAGCATGGGTTTTGTGTTATTTGATGCCACAGTGTTTATGTCGCCATGTGGGCTGTGCAGACCGTTGTAAATAATTAACATACCTAAAGGTTCTGGCGTTTATGCCACATTGCGGATCATGGTTTATTGTACCATACGCAGTCGTGATTTATTGTATCCTATGTAACTGCTTACGCAGCTGCTGCAACGCAAGCCTGTGGAACGTTCTCTCCCCAAGTAACACGTAATATGGCCAGGGAGCGTGGGAAATCTGTGGAGATACAATTTTGTGTCAGATTGGGCAGAAAGACAAATGATTTCTAGTATTAATATTTAACGTTTAATGACTAAGAAACTCTTATGACAATGCCGAAGACTTTATCCACATAACTACTGACGTGCACCGAATAATTTTAATGTTACGAGTAACTGGAGGACTTAACCACCAATCCAAAAACTACTGTCCAGTCTCGCCAATTTCGCGAATAACGATAAAACGATGACAAAACAAACACCCGGTCCCGGGCGGAGAAAATCCCCAACCCGATCGGGAATCGAACCCAGGACCTCGTGATCAAGAGGCAGCACCGCTACTCACTAGACCACGAGCTGTGGACAACGCACAATCCAAGCTTGTGCTCCCTTTCTAATGATATCGATGTCGGTGGGACGTTAAACCCAGTCTTCCTTCCTCGACTGATGCGCGGACGTCACCTGCTGAGCAGACAGCAGCGGGTCCTGCAATCTGGCCGCGCCTGAGAGAGCCGGGTTGTGCAAGAGCAGACGGCGGCAGCAGCCAGCCACCTGTTGCGGCGGCTGTTCCGGAAACGCGGTTCTCCGAGGAATCCATCCCTCATCTGGAACATGCAGGAGCTGCGAGCAGAGGGCGAGTAAGGCAATTTCCATGCCGCGGCAGAGGGGGGCAGCGCCGTGTGCAATTACTCTCGACCGCCGTTGTGGCGGAGTGAAACGGAAAAGAGTAACACACTTAACAGGCTCAACCACACCTCCTCCTCTAACTCGGCTGCTGTGTAATAACACGCTGTGGTGTTTCTCGGAAATTTTAGACAGTTACTTAAGTTGCTGCGCACTCTCATTAAGTTCCACGTAGCTCTGAAGACGTAGTTCTATAGTTAATTCGAAATAACTGCGCCCCTAAAAGACTTTCGACCCCTTGAGCATCGCGTTTTAGAAAAACCTGACAAGTGTGGGCAGAACTCGCGCCCTGAGGCTTCCGTATAAACATAATTATGTACACAGATGGTTCACCTATAGGTTATCATGAGTGGGTTTGCGGGTATCAAAACATGACACGAACTGCAGTATATTCTGATTGCACTGATGTAGAAGCTTAAATTTTTAACACCGCCAAGAGACCATAAACGTTAGCATTTGACAAAAAGTTCAACTGGATACCTCTGCGCGTTCCTGCGTAAATGGGGTGTTATCAGATAACTACAGAGTGATTCCATAGGGTTCCGCTTTTTACCGACTCGAGATACGGAACGATAAAAATTAATCGACTTGTCTAAATGTTGACTTTTCAATCTTGATAGAGCAATACGGTGGCAAATGCAGAGTTAAACATTTACTCGACAAGAGATGGAATCGCCACTTGTCAATATATTTCGAGACTACACCTATGACAAATTGTTCTCTTGCTGTCTTAACAATATTAGGCTTTGAATACAGATTTGAACACTTAGGATTTACCATTAATTTCTTTCATTTCTGCTGGCAGTATACTGAAAATGAAATTTGTTGAATGGCAGTGAGTACAGTGCTTAAGGAAGTGCTATTCGGCAAAGCGTTTTGCTTTCTAATGTTGCAGTTCCTACTGAATGAGGCGCAGTACAATGAAAAGCAAAAAACAACAAATCTTGTCATGCGGCTTCGTGAAATAGTCTTGTTATGGTTGCCACGTTCGAAAGGAATAAATTGTGATACCGAGTCGTCATAAATGTTTATGTTTCGGTATGCTTTCCTCCAACGGAATTTCATTGAAAACTGACAAGGGCCTATAGGCCACTAATTCCACCGTTTTTAATAGGTAACAAATGAATTCCTGAGTTCGGAAATGTCCATATTTTTCTAGAAGATTACGCGCGCGAAGGACGTGCCAGAAAATACTGGAACTAGTGGCGACGCACCCAGAGTGTGGTAGCGAGTGGTGCTTTAACCCCATTGTGCCGCCAGCAGGGCGGTGATCCTAAGCTGCCAAGGTGTGGTCAATTGTTACTTATTAACAATATGTACGATTTTGTTTTTGACTATTGTGATTTGTGCAGGCTGTAATTTGCACAGATTTGATGGTGCACGCGTATGACAGGCGAAACCGCTACTGGTGAGCAAATTATGCACGATCTGTGGCTGCTTCATCTGAATAGTAGTAGTAGTAGTAGTAGTAGTAGTAGTAGTAGTAGTTGTTGTTGTTGTTTTTGTTGTTGTTGTTGTTGGTGGTGGTGGTGGTCCTGTTGTTGTTGTTGTTCCAGCTGCAGTGCTGTCTTCATTTCGCAGACTAGTTTGGTGAAGGCTCTGAACGGTAGTGTGTCCTGTGTAAGCCTCTTCATAGCTTCGGTAACAGTGGGAAGCTGTATCCATTTTATTCATGCCTTGTTTTCCCTCTAACATTTTTACGCTCACGCTTCCAGCATCAAAATTAAGACTCGTTGATGCCTCAGGATGTGTCCTATTAACTGATTCCTTCTTTTAGTTGGGCCATACAAAAAGTTCCTTTGTTCAGCAGTGCGACACCTACATTGTCAATAGTTAGTGATCTGCGCATCTAATCTTCAGTATTCTTCTCTAGGGCCACATTTCAAAAGTTTCTATTCGCTTACGTACAAGTCTGAACTTCGTAAAAATACCTTTAGGGAAACTTCATGACAAATTTGTGTTCGATGTCAACAAATTTCTCTTATTCAGAAACACATTTCTTGTGTACTGGGATTGTGTATTTTATATACTCTATTTCGATAATCGTGTACCATTTTGCTGGTTAAATAGGGAAACTCAACTATTACTTACGGTATCCCTTTTGCTAATTTATCAACACTGGGTGATTTAATACGATGACATTCCATTAACCTCGTTTTAGTTTTGTCGAGATTCACCCCATAACCTGTTTTCGACACACTAACCATTTCTCGTCTTTTCCAATTACCATGCTATCGGCAAACTGCAAAGATTTTATTTCTTCCTTCTGAACTTGTATTCCCCTTTCAGCTTTCTCCTTGGTTTCCTTCACTGCTTGCTCAATGTACAGACTAAATAACCTCGGGGATAGGCTATAACGCTGTGACACTCCCTTCTCAACCACGACTTCCCTTTCATGTACCTCGACTCTCGTAACTACAGTCTCCTTTCTCTACAAGTTGTAAATACCTTTTCGCCCTGCTACCTTCCTTCAGAGTTTCTAAGAGTCCATTCGAGTCACAGTTGTCAAAAGCTTCTCTAAATCTACAAACGGTAAATGTAGGTTGCCTTCTTTAACCGATCTTGTAAGAGAAGTAGTAGGGTCAACGATGGCCTCCTACATTTCTCCAGAACCCAGGCGGATCTTTCTGGAGACCGGCTTACATATGGCAAACTTGAGGTAACTTAACAGATCCAGTATTACGTCACTAACACTTAACATTTGCCAGTTGCACACGGCGCAAACATATGTCGTTGGCTCGCAAGAGAAAGCACAGCCGGTGTCCTCCGAGGCTGGTCTGTCTGGAGGCCGGCGACCCTGCGGTCTGCTCTGCCGGCTGCCACACGCACCTCTGCGGCCGTTACGCAACGAGCTGGACGCTGGTTTTCTCCAGCAGTGTGTTGACTGGAGCGCCGGTCCCGGCTTTCTCCGCTGGGACGGCACCCAGCAGGCGCGCCTATCCATACGCTGACCAGTTGCAGACTATTCCAGCTGTCCAGCGCGAGTCGCTAGTATCTGATGAATGGAGGTGCCACGAATACCAAATCCAAACTTCGTCTTGCGTAACCTTAAATTCGAAACATCTCCAATTACATCTATCTTTCCTTTGCCTAATTTTAATATTCACTGTTACTTCATGATTACTTTCTCTCAAGTATTATTTGTGATTGTAGCTTCGAGGAAAATGTACTATCCGTGAAATAGGATTGTGCCAAATTGTAGAAGACAAAAAAAGATGGTGAGGAGTGAAAATTTGTATTCAGATCGGCGCTCGAACCGGAATTTCCTGTTTTTAGGAAATAAGTTCAGTCTTTTTTACTGGTATCATTTCATACAATTACATCTTCACCTTTACTGATTTCAGTCATCAATCCATGTATTTGGTTTCTCTGATTCTAGTTGACTTTATAAATAATAAAATGTGCTTTTTCTCGACATGAATTAAATCCCATGATCTCATTAGATAGCGTAAATTCAAATAACGAATCAAACATAATCAGCAGTTGACCACGCCTGAAAGTCGTGTATCCTCCCTCCAGAATACGGGAGGCGATAAAAGAAATTAGAAAGAGTCTCTCTCTCTCTCTCTCTCTCCTCCCCCCCCCCCCCCCCGAGATCACCTAATAGCATCAGAATGGGAAGAAAATGGGAAGAAAAAGACATGGTTCAGGTAGACTGACACGGAGTCGGGTTGTATACCCACTGAAAATTACGTTCGCGAGAATGGCAGTGGCAAGTAACAGAAAAAGTGCAACCGGTGCATTTATCTGATTGCAGATCAACAGCTCATCACCGGAACCTGCTCCAAATGCTTTTGAAAAGTTATACGATTTCCTTCTTTGAAACTTCGTATCTATGCAAGAGGCAGAACGTGTAACGCTCCTAATGTTCAAATGTTTGTGAAATCTTATGGGACTTAACTGCTAAGGTCATCAGTCCCTAAGCTTACACACTACTTAGCCTAAGTTATCCTAAGGACAAACACACACACCCATGCCTGAGGGAGGACTCTAACCTCCACCGGGACCAGCCGCACAGTCCACCATGACTGCAGCGCCCCAGACCGCTCGGCTAATCACGCGCGGCTGTGTAACGGTCCAATTTGATTGTTCTTTTATTTCTCCTTAAAATATTAAATTAATATTCGGAAACTAAGATAATGAATCTTAAATAGTTGCTGAGAGACAGGTGGTAAGATACTGTCATTAATAGTTTCGTAAAGGTCTGTTGGATTTCTACTGCACAAAACGTCCCAGCCGCCACGCAGCACCGCGTTCCGGGAGACTAATAGGGATGCAGTGGAGACGCTGGGCAGTCGCCATGGAACAAGGGGCACTGCAGAACACCCGTGCCCGTATTTTTTAAAACCGAAGTAATTAAGATTTGGGTGTAGAATAGTCAGTCGTCGTATTACATTCACCCTGGAATCGCGTGTTTATACTCTTAGTTCCACTGGCCTAGAGCAGACGTTCATATTTTTTAAAGATTTTAGGAAGTTTTATACTATGAACTGCAGTGTCATTAATTCTGTTAGGAAAATACATTAAGTTAGTGATCGACAGCTTATTATAGAAAATAAACTGACTTGAAACTGTACTCTATTATTTTACAAATAGTACTTAGTTTCCAGCACTGAGCTACAATCATTTATTCTGTGGATTACTCACATTGCCGTACTGTGTCCAGTTGTTTTCTCAACGGTGCACGTAGTGACAGAATATTTCACTGCAGTCTGATGCTACATCTAAGGCCCCGCTTACGCTCTTTATGGTATACTGATAATATAGTGTTGCAAAAGCAGTTTTGTTTAAGCCCATTATTGCGATGATTCACCAGAGCCTAATTATAAAACGAAAGGAGGTTTAGGCTTAATTGTAGCGCTCAAGACTGGACGCTATCAAATAACTTTTAAATAAAATGGTCCTCGTTTATACGAAAGAAGACCGTAACAAAGGCAAGACAGCACTGTGACGGAACTCTGCTAACCAGCAGCCTGCCTGACACCGACCACCGGTGTCCACCACTTCCGTAGTCTTTGAGAAGATACGGCAGATGCAGGCGACAGTAGCATCAGAGTTACTAGATTTTCTCAGAGGCTGTCGGGTGCGGGGACAGAATGAGCTCATTAATGCGGAGCTCACTGTCATCAGAACCTGTTGAATATGCGGCAGTCAATGTTTTAATTATCCCATCGATCCTTTTACACTCTTGCTCATAAATTATGGATAACTGCAGAATGTGGTGCCACCACACAACGTGGCACTACACGAACTTGGCGCCAACAGCATAAGCGCATAAGGAACACACACGACACAGAACTTAGTCCATGGTATTGGTGATAAGTTGAGAAAACCGTCCCGAAACACATGCGCTACAAAACGCCACTGTTTCCTGCGCATGTACCCCGACGTCAATATGGGATATGATCACCACGCACATGTACACAGAGCCGCACAACGGGTTGGCATACTCTGGGTCAGGTGGTCGAGCAGCTGCTGGGGTATAGCCTCCTATCTTGCACCAGTGCCTGTCGCAGATCCTGAAGTGTCCTAGGGGTTGACGTGCAGCGATACGTCGACCGAGAGCATCCCAGACGTGCTCGATGGGGTTTAGGTCTGGAGAACAGGCAGGCCACTCCATTCGCCTGATATTTTCTGTTTTAAGGTACTCCTCCACGATGGCAGCTCGGTGGGGCCGTGCGTTTTCATCCATCAGGAGGAAGGTGGGACCCACTGCACCCCTGAAAAGGCAGACATACTGGCGCAAAATGACATCCCGATACACCTGATCTGTTACAGTTCCTCTGTCAAAGACATGCAGGGGTGTACGTGCACCAATCATAATCCCACCCCACACAATCAAACCACGACCTCCATACAGGTCCCTTTCAAGGACATTAAGGGGTTGATATCTGGTCCCTGGTTCACGCCAGATGAAAACCCGGCGACAATCACTGTTCACACTATACATGGATTCGTCCGTGAACATAACCTGGAACCGCTGTTCCAATGACCATGTACTATGTTCTTGACACCAGGCTTTACGGGCTCTCCTGTGACCAGGGGTCAGTGGAACGCACCTTGCAGGTCTCTGGGCGAATAAACCATGTTTGTTCAGTAGTCTGTCGACTGTGTGTCTGGAGACAACTGTTCCAGTTGCTGCGGTAAGGTCCCGAGCAAGGCTACCTGCAGTACTCCGTGGCCATCTGAGGGCACTGATGGTGAGATATCGGTCTTCATGTGGTGTTGTACACTGTGGACGTCCCGTACTGTAGCGCCTGGACACGTTTCCTGTCTGCTGGAATCGTTTCCATAATCCTGAGATCACACTTTGTGGCACACGGTGGGTCCGTGCTACGACCTGCTGTGTTTGACCAGTCTCCAGTCGCCCTAGCATTCTATCTCTGATAACGTTATCAATGTGTGTTCTTTGAGCCATTTGGAACACACAGTCACCATTAGCACGTCTGAAAACGTCTGCACACTTCCTCGTTGCACCGTACCCTAACATGAAGAAACACACCTCTACGTATGTGTACTCCTGCCAGCGCCACCGTGCGACGACCGCAGGTCAGGTGCACCGCATGGTCATACCCCGAGGTGATTTAAACCCGCAAACCGCCCATCAGAGCGCTGTTTCACCATGTATCAGTATTATCGTTAACTAAAGGGTTTTTGGGTTGTAATAAAAAGTGTATCACTGCCCCTCATGTCTTCCTCAGGAGTGGGGACTTTTTCTTTTGTTTCGTGGTCAACGGCCTCCTTTACAAATTGATTTCCCTGGTTTCTGAATGACGCCATATTATCAAAATTAACCGACTTTCGCCCTACATTGCAACAGCCATCATGAACGAGGAAACAATCTCGTCCAGTCTTCTCTGCTTACTCATCTAAGTCAATGTGAGATACCTTTGTCTTGTCCCATGCACCACATAGAAAGAAGCTTAGGGTACAGCGCTCCGCTGGCGACGAGTCTTTGAGAGACTAAGCACTAGTTCAGATGACGGAAGGATGCGAAAGTAAATCAGCCGTCTCCATCTCAAAGGAACTACCTCAACATTCACCTTACGCGATTTACGTGAATAGCAGAAAACCTATATTTTAGTAGCGGGATGAGATTTTGAACTTCTGTCCGAGCGAATACGAATAAAGTACGACAGCATGGCTCTGTTCGTAGCAAGAGGTGGACTGCTATATCTGGTGCAACGATATGCATGAAGTTGTTGCTGAAAACGCGACCGCTACGCTCATTTTTCGCAAATCATACTCTCTCTACTGCAGTGGAATGCCGCATCCGTTTGCGGCAACCCTGTACTACGCTGGGATAAAACTACAGGTGTAAGGCAACAGTTGCCTGGCACAGTTACGAGAAGAGGATATAAATTTTCACTGCACACAAAGGAACAAATCCTCCGCTTAGTTGCGATGTACAGAATGTACACACGTGCGTGATAACCAAGGACGCTTTATTTCGTGTAGGTTTGTCTGCCGAGAAAATAAAATAAAAACGTTTAGGTGGTTAGGGACGCGTTCTCTGGCCAATATTTTGTACAGCGTGGAAATTAACGCCAAGAAACCACGTGGACGGCAATGGCAGGATGGACCTGAAGATTAATTGAAACTACAAATTAACAGTAGCCAGCCAAATTTATCAGCCGTTATCCGGATCATTGCCACGGACATTAAGGTGTTTGCGTTTAAAGACGGGAAGAACGCTAGACTCCGCCCAGAAGACGCAATAGAAGGGAAAAAGTGGATTCTAAGAAGTGGATTGTGCAAAAAAATTAAGGTAATTTAAGTAATTACGTATCAGACTGCACGTTGAAACGTTACTAAACTGAAGATCCAGCTTGAGCAGAGACTTAATCTTCATGAGCAGGAGATAACCGCGTAATGGCTCTCTGCACTGCGCTTCTTCCCGCCGTCCACTAACTGTAAATGGCCCTGAGAGCAGCAAGACGTAGCCATTCGGGTTTAGTTTCATCGGCTGCATCTCATGAAGTCGACCCGGTTCGCCGAATAAATACTGGAATTGTACCTTTCCATGCGCGTAACAGTTGACACGTAACTGGAAACCGGTTCACTCATAAGGCAATAAGACCTTGCCACTGAAAGCGTCTTCTACAAAAAAGAAAAAGAAGCGTTTCAGGAGCAAGTTCTTTCCTATGCAGCAATTATGCGATGTGTAGACGTAATTGTTGTGAAATTGCACCACGCCACACATATTTGTCAGTAGAGTGCTCCACTTCAGCCCGTACAGGAAAATGGCAGCCCATGACTGATGAGAAAGAAATCTGACAAACTATCTTACCAGTTAGCAGACGCTTAAAAATCTATTACAGTTGTGCCACGTCCCGCAACAGGAAGGAAAAACAGCTTGTCATCTTAAATTATGTTAACGTGTGTATTTTTGATGGTGCATACTTCACACATAGCTGAAGCAGTGATTATTATGCAAATAGCACCTTTCGTCAAAATTAAATAGAACACCGACAGACAATTATCGCCTCCGAACCATTCCTCTGCTTGTAACGCGCCCGGTGGTACGAATGGGTGGGGGTGGGCACCATTAATCTGGTTTGTCGTTCCTGACTGTTTCTTGACCGTGCACACTGCCCACACCACGTACCTGGTAATCCCGCGGCGGTCGTACTATTCTGCTCCACAGTTGGCTGCTCGCTTGCCTGAAATTATCTATCGAAATATGCAAGCGGGTTTAGGGGAGCCACTCAACGTTAAAACTCAACACTGTTCGACGTCTGGTATGAACAGCTATATTCTGAGACGATTAAAGAAAATCGCAGGCTGCACTGTTTACATTCTAATTCATAGGTGTTTATCCCAATCAACAATCTTGATCATATCATTCAGACTAGCGCACGCGTAACCGACACGACGCGGGTTATTTTTGTTGATGCGGAAGCCGAATGATCGAACGACGGTTCTTACGCTCGTCACACATAGAGATATCTGGTAATAGTTCTCCTTCACACTAGTAATGATATAACACTGTTCGTAAAGTTAATTTTTCAATTCTCAGTTCTCACTTGTACGAGCGTGCGCGTAACCGTCGCGGCGCGGTTGATGGTTGATGATGCGGAAACGCGATGATCCAACGCACGTTCTCACGCTCACTACGACACACTGGCACTTAAATGCTCTCTTTTGTGGTAAATAGTATTACTGATTCCCATTAGTTCATTCTTGGAGACCGAACACGGCGCGAATGATTAATACAGTACGGTTACGGTACGACACGCAACGAGAGGATACACAAATACGTTACAGCAGCACTGCTCATTTTTAAATTACTTCTTGAGGCACTTTCCTCTGGATCATTTACTTATTTTATCACTTTACTGTAATACCACTTGTAGCAACACTTCAACTTCCACACTAACAACGCCTCTCACTTGCAGAGCTACACACTACACAACACAACAGTTCCGTGTCCCGCGCTCGACTCAACGGACGTGGCTGCCCTCGAAGATACTCCACAACTGAACCAGCGATATGGCAATACGCTTACATGCTGTACGCACTACACAAAGCGTGAAATGTTTTCATATTCTTCTGCATATAGATGTTTTCTTAAGATCAATACGAGAAGGGTACTATAATCACGAAAAACGTGCCCACCCAGCAACATCACCTCCTCTGCACTTCACTCTTGGCGCTACACATGAAGCCAGGTAACGTTCTCCAGGCATTCGGCAAACCCAAACCGTTCAGTCAGACTGTCACAGGGTATAGCGTAATTCATCACACCAGGTCAGTCTTTCCAGTCACCCGCTCTCCAATGGCGTAGCACCTCAAGCATCACTTACCCTTACGCACAGCAAAATGTGTAGCTTAGAAGGAGCTGTTCGACCACTGTACATCATTACATATAAATAATCACTGTAGCAGCTGGGCTGCTGGTAGTAATTTGAAACTCACAAGTGATTTCTTCCGCTGATTTCACACTATTTTTTACAATTACACTGTGCAATTATTTACAATTCCTGTCCGTCAGTAAATGAGACCTGCGCACTCTGGGTTTATCTATAATTGTTCATTCGCGTTTCCACTTCACTTTAACATAACGAACAGTCAGACTGGCAGCTTTGGAACGCCGTAATGTTTCGTGGAACGAGATCCAGAGATGCTGATGACAATAATCCGTCCGTCGGATGGGAAAATTGTGCTCCACATTTCCTTTGAGTCGTTCGAGAGTAGGTGGTTAACACATCAGGATTCACTTTTGTCCCCTCTCTCGGCAATCACAATCATCATCACAGTAGTATCACCATATACCACCACAACATCATATCGCATCAACCCATCACATTTTCATAATTCTCAGCGTGATATCACCATCACCACGATATCACCAACAGCACCATCCGTGTCATGTCACAATCACTATCGCCATGATCTCATCAACACCCTACCAGGTGGGATTGACGGAGGACATCGAAAGGGTGCAAAATAGGGCAGCTCGTTTTGTATTGTCACGCAATAGGGGAGAGAGTGTGGCAGATATGAAACGCGAGTTCGGATGGAAGTCATTAAAGCATAGACGTTTTTCGTCGCGGCGAGATCTATTTACGAAATTTCAGTCACCAACTTTCGCTTCCGAATGCGAAAATATTTTGTTGATCCCAACCTCCATAGGTAGGAATGATCATCAAAATAAAATAAGAGAAATCAGAGCTCGAACAGAAAGGTTTAGGTATTCGTTTTCCCTGCGCGCTGTTCGGGAGTAGAATGGTAGGGAGATAGTATGATTGTGGTTCGATGAACCCTCTGCCAAGCACTTAAATGTGAATTGCAGAGTAATCATGTAGAAGTAGATTATCTCACATACAATGCTACGCCCTCCACACACTCATCATAAACACTTACCTAATAACTGTAAAATGGAAATTGCGTTCAGCAGAGAGGTATACCAGAGAATGAACTATATAGAAAGTAAGTAAATTTCAGCTTACTGGCATGGTATTGCACCATTCTGGGGGCATATGGCACAGGATCGCGTGGTTTCGAGGTGGCAGGGATTGGGGAGGCTTACATGTGATTCCAAGCACTGTTACATCCCTTGCTCCCGATATGAGCACTGACTGGCTCCTGCAGTCCGGCAAGCGAGCCTCCTCGAGGCCGACGGCGCCGTCTTCGGAAGCCGCGGCGTTCCGGCCGCACGCCGCACTGACCCACTTGCGTGCAGGTCAACAACCTGGCGGGCGAGCCCTGCGGTCTCAGGTATTCCTGCCACCGGGCCGTCGCGGAGGAGCAGGAATTTCTTTCATAGGCTCCTCGTGCCGGCCATCGGCCACTGGAGCGATTCACCGTTTCCAAAAGCTGTGCAACTGGCTTTCACACCGGCAAATTAACTAGCCGCAAGTTCTTTAAAACAAGACGCACGTACCCGTTGTTTACTAGAAAAGTGTTTACACAGTAATTGTACCTTGTCAGTTGTACCCAGCACTTCGTGTTTAACATCTGTCTGTAGCAACGAATTTCTAGGTATGTTTCGCTTCACAATTTCCTCCAAATGCATAATTTCAGGAATCTCCTCCTCAGTCCTAGGTTAATACTTCTTAAAGAAACATCTCTTCAGCGACAATAGGTCTATATTTCTGTGCAATTTTGGAGCCTAGATAAGACAATTTCTTCGGTTCCTATAATATATCTTCTGCAGTTTTAAATGTCAGTCGGTTACTTTTTTCCATCTGCCTAATATCGTGCAGGGCGCGCGCGAGAACGCCAAAGTGCCGCGCAACACGACGTGGCATGGATTCGACTAATGTCTGAAGTAGTGCTGGAGGGATCTGACACCATGAATCCTTCTGGGCTGTCTATAAATCCGTAAGAGTACGAGCGGGTGGAGACCTCTTCTGAACAGCACCTTGCAAAGCGTCTCAGATATGCTCAATAATGTTCAGGTCTGGTGGCCAGCGGAGGTGTTTAAACTCAGAAGAGTGTTCCTGGAGCCACTCTGTAACAATTCTGGACGTGTGGTGTGTTGCAGTGCCCTGCTGGAATTGCCCATCGGAATGCACTGAAAACACAAATGAATGCAGGTGATCAGACAGGACGCTTACGTACGTGTCACCAGTCACAGTCGTATCTAGACGTATCAGTGGTCCCATATCACTCCAACTGCACAT
This sequence comes from Schistocerca gregaria, assembly GCF_023897955.1. NCBI lineage: Eukaryota > Metazoa > Arthropoda > Insecta > Orthoptera > Acrididae > Schistocerca > Schistocerca gregaria. The sequence goes on along the minus strand of NC_064921.1, from coordinate 523,922,465 downwards.
ACCTCACACCATTACAGACTCTCCATCAGCTTCAACAGTCCCTTACTAACATACAGGGTCTAAGGATTCATGATGATGTCTCCATACCCGTACACGTCAATCTGCTCCATACAATTTCAAACGAAACTCGTCCGAGCAGGAAGCATGTTTCAATCATCAACAGTCCAATGTCGGTGTTGATGGGCCCAGGGGAGGCCTAAGTTTTGAGTCGTGCAGTCATCAAGATACACGAGTGGGCCTTCGTCCCCGAAAGCCCATATCGATGACGTTCCGTTGAATTGTTCACATGCTGACACTTGTTGGAGGCCCAGCATGGAAATCTGCAGCAGTTTGCCGAAGGGTTGCACTTCTATAATGTTGAACGATTCTCTTCAGTCGTCGTTGGTCCCGTTTTTGTAGGATCTTTTTCCGGCCGCAGCGATGCCGGATATTTGATGTTTTACCGGATTCCTGATATTCATGGTACATTTGTGAAATGGTCGTACGGGAAAATCCCCACTTCATCGCTCCTGCGCCGACTGTAACATCACGTTCAAAGTCACGTTAACCTTGATAACCTGCCATTGTTGAAGCAGTAACCGATCTAACAAATGCTAGAGACACTTTTTGTCTTATATAGGCGTTGCCGACCGGAGAGTCGTATTCATGAGTACGCATGCCCATATCAGTTTCTTCGGCGCTTCAGTGTATTACATCCGTCATTGTCTTTTTTTTATCCTGAAGACGAATATTAAAAGCATGTAGTCTCACTCCTCGTCTGTTATCTTCGTGCACTTAGTTAATCTATCTCCAAGTTTCTATTCGTAGCTATCGCATCAATGAGTGTTGATACAATTATTCCTTGCCATTATCTTAACAAAATGCTCTCTGCTCTTTCCATTACCTTTTCCTAATCCCATCTACATTCTATAGCACTTTGCCGATTCTAATCCTCTAGTAGAAGTTTCCAGTACAATGAGTAATGTGACATACAAACTCTAACAATATCTTTCATATTCAGAAGCCAATGGGAGAATAATTAAGCACTATAGTCCTGAAGTTTTCTGATACTTGAGTCTGATATTTCCCAAAAATGCTGGATTTGGCTAGAGACGAACTTTACACTTCGGGATTAATACTCAGTGTCGCTAGCTTAGATGTGTCTCGACATAATATTCCCGAGGCACATAGAATACAATGCTAATATTTCTCACGGGACTTATCATGAGCTCCAGTAACGCACGTGAGCTTAGCAAATAATTCACCTCTTCACCCAAGCAGTCTCAGATATCAGAGAGGCGACCGTCTCAGAACAGTAGCTACAGTCACTCCTGTGAAGTATAGTTGTCGAACAACGTTATAACCACGAGTATTAACTCAATGCATCTGTTTTCACGACTTTTTTTAGCCTCTGCCTCTTAGTCCTGTGAGCTTTTCCCGTATTTCTTCTACCGTTAACAGGCGAAAGATTAGGTGTGAAGATATTAAACGATGACACGAAGGATGAGGCTACAGAATTATGTTACAAACTTTCGATACATCTCCTTGTTAAATTTGAAAATGGAGTCTGAAACGATGAACGTAGAAGAATGGGCAGAGACAACAAATAGGAAAATAGGCAAAGGCAGGAATTCTTACGATTCGAAAATTAATGTTCTTGTGGGAAAGAAACTAATATTATGTTCGCAAGAACGACAGAATAGTCGAAAAATTAATCATATGTCTAAGAGAAAAGAAAGGGTAGATTACGGAAATGTGAGTTAACCCTAGAGCATTAAAGAGGGGGAGAGTGTTACATTGTTACTAATCCATCTAAAATTTTGCTACTCCATATTTTATTCAAAGAAATCCTATTTTATAATTTAGGCCTTAGTTAATTACAATTATGCAGTGGTATGCCACATAAGTACGAAATATCCAGTTTTACATACTTTACTGAAAAATCCAGACCGACGAAAATCGAATTGGTACGAACAGCAGTCGTAAATTTTACGAGGGTTTAGTAAGCTAGAGTTAATCGAAAGAACACTGCCAGAACTTTTCTTGGAAAGTACAAAGATGAAGAAAATGATGAAAAGTGCCCCACGTTGTTGTTTTGGTACTGCAGGCATTACCGAATTGTTGAAGTGTATTAAGCAGAGACAGGGGAAACCTAAATTCCACGCTGGATATTAACAAATTAGTCTGTAGATACATCAAAGGCAGCAGAGGCAGTTACTGTGGCCCAGGCGATAAGCCGGCTAGTTTTCTGCATGTAATCACGAGCAGGCACGCTTCTTCCTGGAGGAAAAGTGAACTGGTCTTTCAGTTTTCCTTGTGCCACAAGAGCAACTTTCCACACCATTATTCGCTGAAATTCCGTTCAATTACCTTGTCTCCGAAGACACGTAAGTAAAGGTTTGTAACATGCTTGACTGGGTGTACAGCTCTTAATTTTAGTTTCTTTTTGAAGACAAATTAGCACTCGAGTTTCGTATTCTCTTTTGTATAATGCGCGTGTGTTGCATAATGCTGAATGAAGTTTTTCCCGGATTTTGGCTCCTATCGTAACTGCCCAGTAAACACGGCACGGTGCGGGAGTCTAACGAGCTCCAGCTTTTAACTCTGCCGTCGCAGTGCTGCCCCAGACTTAGTGCGGCTGCGTTTTGCTTCAGTAATATTCCTCGTGCAAGCGTCTTCGCAATTGTGGTTTCAGTCGCCTTAGCAGACAACGTACTTTTGTTATTTACGTAACCAAGTTGTTCTAGTTATTCGTCGCAACGCAATACGTAATATAATCATAAAATTTTGTGAGCTTTTCACTCTTAGAATTTTCGATTGTCCACTCGAATAACATCGTAAGCTCATCAAGATATTTCGGAAAACATACTTATTGTCATCTTCGATTGATTCAGTCGTCAGGAAACAACCGAAGATGTCAAAGAAGACTGTGTACAGAAATATCGTGGAGAACTTACAACGTGACTTGGGCGGGCACACGAGACTTCCGCAAGTTAGAAATACTCCGAGAAAACATCAGATCAGTCTAATATACAAAAAATTTGGATTTAGGGTCAACCAGAGGAAGAATTCAATATTTGAGAGTACAATAAATGAGGTTAGCGATACACTTACCAAAGTTTCGTCCTCGAGGTAGACGAGTAGAAGGAATTCAGGTACCGCAAAGGCAACGACGAAGTAAGCAAGATATAGAAAGCAGACTAGCACAAGAAAACCTGGTATTTCTTACTAAAATGGCATCAGTTAGTAAATACAAATTGTCCCAGGAGGAGTTGTCAATATTCAGGAATAGGACAGGAACGATCATTGGCAATATGAAAGTTTAATAAGCTTTCTGCACCCAAGATCGCTTGGAGTTTTATTTTGCAATGACTGCTTTCGACAATATGTTACTGTGAGGATCATGGCTGCGATGTACGAGGGTTGCCCAGAAAATTTTCCCACGTAATCTCCACCCCGTTCTATGGCCTTCCTCCAGCGCGAAACGAGGGCGTGTTTGCCCTGTCGGTACCAATCCTTGTCCTGGTGGCGGAGCCAGTGCTTCAGTGTGAATCACCTTCTCATCGTCCTCAAAATGTTTTCCACGAAAGGCATCCTTTGATGGCACAAACGGGTGGAAGTCCGAGGGGGCTGGGTCAGGGCTGTCAGGTGTGGCAGCCGTGGATCGTCTCCCCGAGCACTGCTAACCATGGAGCTCCGCCAAACCGCCTTCTGATGACCTCACCCTCCGTGGCCAGCGACTATCTTCACTTTCGTTGACTGCAGATGATCTACAGACTCGGCACAAGCATTTGTGAATATTCCCCACAGGTTCTCTCTCTGCAGTGAGAAATTCAGTTTGCTTGCAACGTGCGTCAACTACAGACGCTATTTTGAAACTGTCCTGCAGCTACGCTATCTGTCAGGAGAGACGCAAACATGGCGGGCTCACTTAAGGGACTTCAATTAATACATATGTAACATTTCGAATTCGTAGCATTGATTTCGGCTGAGAAAAAAAGGGAGATCATTACTTTCTGGGCAACCCTAGTGTATTTTGTATTTTCTTTTTACGTGGATGACAAGTCAACGTGATATCGTTTCCCGCGAGCGGAAAGACTTCTCATTGTAGTGATAGCATGTATGTATTTAAATAAGAATTTTCCTGGCTATCTTGGTGCAGAAGATTTGCCTATTCACCAATGACAGATCGCTCCCTATGAAAATGTGCAGCCTATATAAAATGTATACATGAAAGCTATGAGCAAAATATTTCGTCTTTGCTACCGAGGAAAACATTTCTACTGAACAAGTGCTCATAGCTCTTAAAGTACGAACTTTAGAGCCCGTATTCAATATACAATTTTCTGTTTTAGTCCACACTACCTCCTCCCAAAATATGGGAAGCGAAAAGCCTGCAGTAGAAGAGATTTATTTCATAGTACCGAAGATGAAGTGTTCAAGGCCTCATAGTATGCATTTTACAGAGCAGAATTTTTTTGCTTCGAATGATTATTCCTGTCATAGGCCTGAATATAGACCATTCCTCCAGAGGCATACTATGTATATCTTAATTTGAATAAGAAATTTCTGGGACGAACGTTTGAAGTACAGCAGTACGGACGTGATCATGATTTGAGAGAAAATCTGCAAAGAAGAGAAACGTTATCTTTGAGCTGTAACGATAGAGAAGGAAGCTACAAATTCATTGGACCGATGAGATACAAAACTGAGGTTCTCGGGAAGGCGGGAGGAAGTAGATGTGTGAGTGTAAAAAAAAAAAAAAAAGAAAAGAAAAGAAAACCTACCTAGAACAGGGGAGAGGAAGATAGAATCTTTTTTAAGATACCAAGGAACATCTTCAGTGGTACTAGGGGGAGCAACAGGGGCCAAATATTGTTCGGGAGGGATCACAATTTTTAAAAAAAGTTGCTTCAGGTTTATTGGCTCTGAAGCACTACGGGACTTAACTTCTGAGGTCATCAGTCCCCTAGAACTTAGAACTAATTAAACCTAACTAAGCTAAGGACATCACACACATCCATGGCCAAGGCAGGATTCGAACCTGCGACCGTAGCGGTCGCGCGGTTCCAGAATGAAGCGCCTAGAACCACTCGTTCACACCGGACGGCTTCAGATTTATAACTTGCACTCTTACGTATTGCTGTCAATCTTCTAAAACAGTGATCAGAAACTGCAAAACATACAATAATTATCTGAGAACGATTGATATAGGTGTTGGAGTTGAAAACATTGGTGCAGGAGAGAAAATCGTAGCGGGTGATCAAAAAGTCACTATAAATTTGAAAACGGAATAAATCACGGAATAATGTAGATAGGGAGGTACAAACTGACACACATGCTTGCAATGACATAGGGTTTTATTAGAACCAAGAAAATACAAAAGTTCAAAAAAGCCCGCCAGACGGCGCTTCATCTGATCAGAATAGCAATAATTAGCATAACAAAGTAAGACAAAGCAAAGATGATGTTCTTTACAGGAAATGCTCAATATGTCCACCATTATTCCTCAACAATAGCTGTAGTCGAGAAATAATGTTGTGAACAGCACTCTAAAGCATGTCCGGAGTTATGGTGAGGCATTGGCGTCGGATGTTGTCTTTCAGCATCCCTAAAGATGTCAGTCGATCACGATACACTTGCGACTTCAGGTAAACTCCAACCCAATAATCGCACGGATTGAGGTCTGGGGACCTGGGAGGTCAAGCATGATGAAAGTGGCGGCTGAGCACACGATCACCACCAAACGACGCGCGCAATAGATCTTTCACGCGTCTAGCAATACTTTGTTTGTTTGTTTGTTCTAATAAAACCCCATGTCATTCCAAGCCGGTGTGTCCATTTTTACCTCTCTATCTACATTATTCCGTGGTTCCTTAAGTTTTCAAATTTGTACTGACTTTTTGATCACCCTGTATATTCATAAAGAAAGGGTCACGTGGTTCACTTACGTGGTTCGTCCTGGGAGAAATCCCTACGGGAGATGAGTTTTAATGACGCAGTGATGTGCAGTCGGACCGCCAAAAGACGTTGTTCAGCAGCAGGAAGCCGCATTTCCCGGGGTCAGTGTGCTCTGTGAAACGGAGAGTTGCATCCCACGCCTGAGCAGCAATATAGCCGTGGAGTGTAGCGGGCTCTTACTTTCCGTCGGCCGGCCGGCTGCGGATTTGCGCGGCTGACAAATGAAAGCGCCAGCCGCGGCGCGTGGGCGACCGGCAGCCCGGGCCGCGGTGTCTCGGCCGCGCTGCCCAAACAGCGAGTCTATGGACAGCCGACGGGGCACTTTAGAGCAATTCTGTCTGCCGCACGGGCTCACTGCTGTACCAGGGTCAATACGGCAGCGCACATCCTTTAGTGCTGCCACTAGATGCCGCCAACGCTTTAAAGCCGTACTGACTGTTCAGTGACACCGACCGTTCACCGACAGTGACTGTTTCAAAAATACGAGGCGGCATTACATAAGTAATGCAACAATTTTTTTCTCATTCTATTTCGGTTGAACAAACGCGGAATTTCCTGTGGAATATCGTATAACATTCCTGCTTCGGCCCCTATAGTTCCATGAAGTTCGATATGTTAGGACGTCTGTAACGGAGGTGCGTTCCGAGCAGACAGCTGTACAGAGTTTCTTTTGGCGGAAAACCAGGCGCTTACATAATGTCTACGGAGAACTGGCAGTGAACAAAAGCACGGGGAGTCGATGGAAGCTGTGTCTCTCACCATCGAGACAAGGTCCCGCTAACCTGTCCAATCACCCACGTGCCGACCGGCCATACATACCTGTTGGTCCTGCAATGTTGGAACGTGCGGACATTCTCACTGGAGGTGATGCATGGCTCACAATCAGAAACTTTGCTGCTCAACTGGACGTCTCTAATGGTAGTGCTGAAACATTCGTCCAGCAGTTCGGGTACTCGAAAGTGTGTGCCGCTTAACAGAAGACTATAAAGAGCAACGGAGGACTACCTGTGTCGAGGTTAGTCTCAGACCACGAAACGTGGGGACGTCAGTTCAAAGCAGAAACAAAACGGCAATCCATGGAGTGGCGCAACACCATCTCTCCTCCGTAGAAAAAAAGTTCGAAGCGGTATCCTCTGCCAGTAAAGGCATGGCGACGCTCTCTTCTCGTACTCTTAGGGAGTTATTCTGTTTGATGTCACCCCTCATGGTGCAACTATCAATACTGAAGCGTATTGTACTACCATCAGTAAACTGAAGGAACAACTTCAGCGTGGTCATCGACACAGAAAATCAAACCAACTTCTTCTTCTTCTTCTTCTTTTCCTCCTCCTCCATGACAACTGCGCATCCGACAGCTCACAAACTTCACTGAACTGTCATTCATCCGCCCTACAGCCCAGATCTCGCGTTTTCAGACTTTCATCTTCTTGGCCCAATGAAGGATGCACTCCGATGGAAGCAGTACATGGGCGATGGGGAGGTTATCGACGCAGCAAGACGATGCCTCCGGCGTAGACCAGTATAGTCGTACCATAAGAGCAAACAGGCCCTCAAAGTCACTGAACGAAGATTATTGGGAAAGTAAGGTTTTGGAGCCAAAATACTTGGGAATTATATCGTATATTGGAATCGTGAATAAAACCAATCTGCTTTCAGAGAATAAAATGTGTTGCATTACTTATTGGACGCCCCTCGTATAAGGAAAGTCTAAGACCGCTACCAGTCACAAAATTTTGTTGCCTTACTTAAATTACTTACCGAAGCTACATATTTCGAGGTAGGAAACTCATATTCAGTATGTCGATGCTGGTATTATATGTTACTTGCAATGTCTTCTGCACATCTTGCTGCCGCATCTCTGCTATTCCTCGACGAAATATACACTGAGGTGACAAAAGTCAAGGTATACCTCCCAACATAGTATCAGACCTCTTTCTGTCAGGTCCAGTGCATCAACTCGACGTGGCATGGACCCGACAAGTCAAACGTTTAAACGTGTGTGATATCTTACGGGACTCAACTGCTAAGGTCATCAGTCCCTAAGCTTACACACTACATAACCTAAATTATCCTAAGGACAAACACACACAACCATGCCCAAGGGAGGACTATAACCTCCACCGGGACCAGCCGTACAGTCCTTGACTGCAGCGCCCGAGACCGCTCGGCTAATCCCTCGCGGCCCCGACAAGTTGCTGGATGTCCTGTAGAAACACTGAGTCAGGCTGTCTCTACGCCGTCCACAATTGTGGAAGTGTTGCCAGTACAGGATTTTGTGCACGAACTAACCTCTCGATTGTGTCCCATGTTGGGCGATCTGGGTGGCCAGATCGTTCACTCGTATTTTCCAGAATGTTCTTGAAATCAATCGCGGAAAATTGTGGCCCAGTGACATGGCAAATCGTCGTTTGGGAACATGCACGAATGGTTGCAAATGGTCTCCAAGAAGCCGGACGTAACCATGTCCACACAATAATAGGTTCAGTTGGACCGAGAACTCTGCCCATTCTATGTAACCACAGCCCACACCATTATGGAGCCACCACCAGCTTGCACAGTGCTTTGTTGGCAACTTGACTCAATGTGTTCGTGATACCCGCGCCACACTAACCCTACCTCCAGCTCTTACCAACTGAAATCGGGACTCATCTTACAAGGACACGGTTTTCCAGTTGTGAAGGGTTCAACCGATATGGTCACGAGTCCAGGTGAGGCGCTGCAGGAGTTGTCGTGCTGTTAGCAAAGGCACTCGCTTCGTCTGCTGCCACACCCCATTAATGCCAAATTTCCCCAGCTTGCTTTAACGGATATTTTTGTCGTACGTCCCACATTGATTTCTGTGGTTATTTCAGGCAGTGTTGTTTGTTTTTTTAGTACTAACAACTCTACGCAAACGCCGCTGATCTCGGTCGTTGAGTGAAGGCCGTCGGCCACTGCGTTGACCATGGTGAGAGGTAATCCTGAAATTGTGTATTATCGGCACACTATTGACACTGTGTGCGCGGAACACTGAATTCCATAACGATTTCCGAAATGGAATGTCCGTTCTACGTTCGACGTCTGTAAATTCCCGTGGTGTGGCCCTAATCACGTCGGAAATCTTTTCACATAAATCATCTGAGTCCAAGTGATAGCTCCGCCAATACCCTGCGCTATGTACCCTGTGTGTGTGCATATAGCTGTCCCACGACTTTTGTCGCCTCAGTGAATATGGAGCGTGGTCATAAACAGTCTGAAGAGCTCCCAAGGATGTTGCAGGGGAGTGTGTATTGAGATATAACTGTTGGAAACATTCTATACGTTGCTCTTTAACATGTGGGCGTGTGGTGCCTCCAAAGCTCTATCATCTGTGTGGCTGAATTTCTTGGATGTGTAGGTGAATGTATTCTGACAATCTCTATATGCTCTTGAGTCGTGTCTTGGGCTCAGAGGTCCTAGGATTCTACTATTATGGTTATTTTATCTTTATTTTACTGTCGTTTATTTAGGAACTCTGACTCTGGTGCCAAAGAGCCAGTGTATTCGAAGTATCTTGATGTGTGTTGAAGTTCTTCAACTTTGTCGGGGAGTCTTTTGGTTGAGACTTTATTTCTTTATGCTTGGTATGTCGAGTTCTCTGTGAAGGTCTAGAATTCTGGCCCACCTGGATGCATGGAGAATGAAGCGGAAGCACTTGTTCTGGATAATCTGAAGTGGTTTCAAGTTTGAGGGGCTGACAGTGCCCCAGGATGGGTGCCATACAGTAGCGTGCGTAGGCCCGTCCCAGAGTACAATCCTGTTGCGTGCTGGCGAACACTGGATACAGCTAGTGCAATAGTTGTAGCAGTTCCTCCCGCTTCTCCCTGACGTGTGGTTTGAAGAGCAGCTTTCTGTCTAGAATGACGCCGAGGTATTTAACATGACCTGTCCAGGGCCGGTTTTGTCGATCTGAGGAAACCAAACGAAGGACGCATTTAGCGACACCGTCCCTGACAGGCTCCTTGAACTCGTGCAAGCGACGACCTGATTGGCTAATTTGAGTGCTAAGTAACTCAGAAACGGCACTATGTATCGAACTTCTCTCTTAATTATTTCTCAACCCAACCACCCCTGCAACACTCTTTCCAGCTTTTCAGACTGAATCTGACTACCCTGTATGCACATTCGTAATCGTTACGTCTTTTCTGTTTGAAAGCATTGAACTGAAGAGGGTGAATGTACTGTTAAAATAGAAAATACACAGTGATTAAGAATACACATAAATCTGTATCCTGATAGCAGTATCTTTGCAATTCTTTAAAATAATTTATGCTGTCACTCATAACTTCAAACTGTCACAGTTTCTTTTATTGTAATAACATGAGATATGCGAGCTCCAGATGTGTAAACAATACAATAAGAGAGGGGTAACACCAGATAGTGGAATCAATTTTGTTTCTACTGCACCATAGAGTTGATTGCAGGTTTATGAAGAGCGGATAGCAAGGGCCAAGGAACCATAGCAATGATAGTAACTTAGTATAGAACAGGACGACAGTTATTTCATTATGAACAAAGATGACCACCAAGACTGTCAATAACAACTTTAATAGCTGTATATAATTTTGTTCAAATCTCCTTTTGTATTGCCGTTGTAGTTCCAATATGAGATTAGTTACCCGAAACATATTGCCTCGTGAAGTAATTTAAATCAGTCAACAAAATTTTGTGGCTTAGCAATCTCTGAAAAACCTTTTCTTATCGTTAAAACCACTACACTAAATAAACTTTAATAATTATTTTCTGGAATATTATGATGATAGTGATGATGAAAATAAACTGTAAATCTTTGCACAAAAGTTTAGCTTACTGTGCTAATAATATTCGGTGTTCCATGCAACTTGACCACCGCAAAAACAACATTTTGTCCACAAGCAAGAGAGAAAAAAATATATCAGTCATATGATATTTAGCTAATAGGAAGGCATTAACTAGCATGACTGCTTTTCCTGCAACTTTGTTCGTTACGATGATTTGAAGAGCTGTACGTCGTTTTTTAAATAGCACATTGTATTTTTCATTCGGTAGCACACCACCTATCCTCAAGACCTGTGCAAGATAGTATCTCCTTGCACCATTCCCGTAAATATAGCGTTGTTAACAATTTAACACAAAACTGACTCCGACTCTCCGGTACCAGCACACAGGGTGGGTAGTGTAACTCGTCCAAATGCTGGGGTTGGCAGTAAACGAACAGAAACAAAAGTAAATGCACATCGGTCATTTAGTCAACCAGTTGCGGTTGGAAGTTTTTGTGAATACAAGGTACACCAACGAAGAGACGGGTTTTGTCATTTACAATGTGGGTACCAATCAACAACCTTTTCAGGCCAAATGTCAACGGAACGTCAGACAGCAAACATGAACACGAAATATTTAACTTCATCATGAAATATATCTCTTTGGACATCTTTCAGGATTCAAGTATTTACTGTGTTTTATTATTATGGCATATTTTAATTTAACTAGTGTTCTTACAGTGAATTATTATGGGAGCTTGAGGAATAGAGGATGAAAAACGATAGTAAATATCTATAACACATGAATTACCAGCTACGGTAGCCTGCGGAGTATGTGTGTAGATGTAAAAACATATATATTTTTTTAAAAGCTCCGTCTTTGGAAACGACTTTTAACTCCGAAAACTGCTGTTGAAATTATTCTTTAGTAAGTCACTGGTTTCGGTCGAAGACCATTATCGAGCCCAGCTGAGGTTAACGGCGCAAGTTACACTGGAATACAAGGACGTCAAAAAAAATTAGCATAATGTTCGACAATCGACTAGGCTCAGTACAGGATATGTGCATGCTTATTCAGTGTCCATTTGACTTTCTGAAATTTTGCTTTATTTAACTTCTTTGTTTAAACGGCTCAAATGGCTCTAAGCACTATGGAACACCTTAGAAAAATTAAGAATGACAGTGCTGATAAACCTCTTACGTTATTTGAGCAAAACTGTACGGATTCAGACATTTCCCTTTTTACATATTCTGATCATCACTAAACTGGCACACTATATTTTTAGCGCAACGCAATCTGACTTTCAATAATCCCTGCAAAAGAATGTCCCTGACTAACAATAACCTATACCTTTCATGAATCACTTACCTCACAAAAATCTTCGTTCCTCTAACTACTGCAATAGAGCGAGCGCCAATACTGCCAGCTACATAATAGATTCTAACTACTGAAGGCACTAACTACTGATAGGCATAGTTAGCAAATGAAAGATTTTGATAGAGAACAAACAATGTATTTCCCTTAACAATGTTCAAAAGTCATCATATACGTATAAGTTCATGACATCCAGTCTTACAAATTTCCTTTTTCTGACGGACAGACGTCCAGATCGTCCGCTCTGAAACTCTGCCATCTCTCTCCCCACACGCACCACTGCTGGCGGCTCACCTCCTACTGCGCAGCGCTACAATAGCAAATATTCCAGCAATACTCATCAGCCACAGACTGCACACAGCACAGTCAGTGATTTTCATGCGGAGCGCTACGTGGCGTTACCAACATAAAGACATAAACAGCCTACTTACAGACTTAACATCCGAGGTCATCTGTCCCCTAGACTTACAACTACTTAAACCTAACTAACCTAAGGACATTACACACATCCATGCCCGAGGCAGGATTCGAACCTGCGAGCGTAGCAGTAGCGAGGTTCCTGAATGAAGCGCCTAGAACCGCTCGGCTACAGTGGCCGGCTTAATTTTTTTGTATTTGAATTTAACTCGTGCTGTGCTGCCAAATAGTCTTTCAGCGAAACCGTTCGCTCATTAAAGAATTCTTTTAACAGCGGTTAGGTTACTGCATGACGTTATTTCTAAAATTGACTAAAGCTACAGAGAACAACCAAGAGAAAATATTTACGTCACGTCTAAATCATGTAACACCTCGTAAATGCTTGCAAGGTAGCAACCACAAGGAAGATCATGTTCGTGGAGAAACCCAGCGCTCAAGGAAATCACCTATAAATATTTATGGCAGCACCAACTTCCGCGATCCATTCGGTAATGTGTTTCCACGAAATACTCGAGTTATATCCTTATATGTCACGTCAGAATAACTGTAGAGAAAGTTTTTCCAGGAATTCACCATTATCGGTACTTACCTGCTGAAATAGTTAGGCCAGAAAAGCACGTATTATGAGAGTGTTGCCACCGCGCCTTCTCCAGAGGTTCTGCTACCATCCATTAGCGAGATTAAAATACTTCGCAGAGTCCTAAACGTGCAACTGAAAAACAACCGATCGCTCGAATTCATTGTACTGTCCGTGTTGCATCGAGTGATTTATCGCGTCATGCGGTGGCCATCTGCTGGTCGGAATTCTCTAACCGGTGTTAACGGCGGCGGGGCCATTAAGAGCCTAAATATTAATTGCGGCGACGGGAGCTCGCACTGCGAGTCTCTCATCAATTAACACAGCCGCGTGCCGGCCGCGCCGGGAGGCTACTCCAACAAAGTGGGCCCGGTCGATGGCGCGCCGCTGCCTGCACAACACACAGCAACACAACACGGTCGCCACGGCCACCAGCCGCAAGCTGTTTCCGGGCCCAGCACTGCAGCTACACTGCCCGCCGTTAAAGCTGCAACACTGTGGCGGCGGCACGCAACAGACCTCAAGCTCACGTGTAGTGTATTTAATGTTTGTATATGCAAATGATTATTACGTTAGCGCAATCAAAGTAGGTAGTTGTAATCTCGTCTACAGTGCACAAAAGAGCTTAATGGTCATTTTTTTTGAAACCTCGTGAATTTCCTCCATTGCGACGCGTATGTTTGAAGTTTCACGCAAACGTGCATAAAACCTTCTTCTGAATAGTGAAAAAGCATGGCGCTCTGCAACGCTTCAAATAGCAATGTGTCGACACATGCAGAAAGAAAAAGGCCAGAACTCAGAAGTTCATGTGAGGTGTAATGGGAGTAATGACGTCGCACTTGCGCCCAATTTCTTCACTTCACAGTTCTGCGAAAACGCCACCGTGAACGTGTCACACGATGGGAAGTTCGTTACACACACCCCTCTCCATCTACATTTCAGCCCTTCTCATGAGACCCCTGCGTTGGAGATCAGAACCGCGACGATCAGCGTTTAATTACGCGGTTTTTTATGAGTGGTGGAGGAAAATACTTCAGATATACTACCGCCTACAAAGACCTCAGGAGTTGGCATAAAAGGCACACTTTCTCAATCCTCCTGTTTCACACTCCCTTGAGGCTTGATCACTTGTGGATGCAAAACTGCATGTGCATGAATAAATTGTCGCAGGGTCTGTTGAGCAACTCTTCTCTCTTCCCCCCCCCCCCCCCCCCTTCCGCCAGGTCGAAAATACCATCTGTGCCATCTCTGCAGCTTTGTTGAGCACTTGTACAGTGACAACCCTTGCCAGAGTCCTCGGCGCCTGTGGACATGCAACCTCTCCATATGCTTGCAACCAAGTATTAGAGTAACAGTTAAGTGCTACCCAGTTGAAGGGTATTATATGGTGGCCTGACTGGAAGTGCCTAGAATTCGGTGATGGGCTGTGTCTGTATGGGAGGGATGGGGGAGGAGTCTCGCCCTTTGCCATTCCATGCCAATGCACTTTTTCAGTAAGAGAGATGTGTATCACAACAGTGAAGTAGTAGTACTATAACCTCTTAAGGTATGCCTTTTAGAGACCATGTTTATTATTCTTTTTTCTTTATTGTTTTGGGACATTACTAACAAATTGGAAAGTTGTCTACCCTACAATCCTAGCAACAACAACAATGGTACCATTATTATACTGTCAGAGGTATCAGAACGATCATCACTTATAACTTTTGATTCAGTCGATTCTGGACTAGAGTTCATTACCTTCAATTGATACATTAAGCCTTCGCCATGATCCTTGAAAGTTTGTAACGCCATCAAGGTATCACCCTGTATACGCCAGTCTGTATAGTGATATAAGGATGACTCTGGGGAGAGACGGTTATATTTTCATACAACGAGTGACAGCCTAATAGTATGCATACTTCACGTTGCTGTGACCATGTCAAGATTGATGGATAATGGTATCGACATTCTTTACAAGTATCATCAGTCACATCTTATGTTTATGCCTATACGCAACATAAATGCCAGAATTCCGGACTAACTTGCTCGATCCATTTCGCATTCCAGTTCAGCGACTCATTCGATACCTAGGACTACACGTAGACCGGACGTGTACAGCGTCTGTCCACTTTAAACACACATACTATATGAAAAAAAGTGACATCAGTAGGTATTACCACAACCATTATTCACGGATAATGGCGCGCCAATCCAGTATAATGTGCAGTAAATCTTGAGAGGAAACAGCAAATAATGCGACAGTTCGAGTGGTTGTAGGGTATGCGTACTGCTCCAGTGTCTGGAGTTCTTAGATTAGCGTAGCTCATACGAAATTGTAAAAGAGTTACTCAGTAAACTTCGATGTAGTTCTTCAGAAGCGTGGTGTCGTCGTCGTCGTCGTGACGTTATATTTCAACGAAGGCTAGCGACAATTTAGCTGCCGCATTCTTACACCTCGCATAGATACTGTGATAACCAGATAAGGAATATTATCGTACAGAGGCAACCATTGCTCTCCCTCGTTCCACAGCGGAATGGGACACACAAAACCAGAGATACAGGTAAAGAGTACTCTCCGCCGTGGACCGCAGGGTGCCTAGCGGAGTGGATATGTAGATCCAGCTGTGCTGAGACGTCCATACGTGCTTTACCGATGCCACTGTAGTCTTTTCCTCCGCTGATTCTTAATCACCAACTACTGATGTAAGCATAAAAAGGTTACAAGCTTTATGGTCACACCGAGGTCAACTCCCACAGTTCTGTCGTTACGGAAGCATCGCTCAGGGTGCCGTGCATCCTAATTTTAGGCGACTGAAGATCAAGTTCCTGTCTGGCTCTCAAAATTAAGGTTGTATGTGCTTCTCCTACATTCGTAAAGGTGAATTCTGAGGTGTTCTCTTTAGAAAGGACATAATTTTTTCGTTCACACTGTCTTTACCAATCCGAGTGTGCGCTCCTTCACTAATGATATCCTCGTTCACGATACTTTAAGCCCTAATCTCCTATTCTTTCTTTCTTGCTCTTGGAAGCCCACTCTACCAAGATGTTAACTGGTGCAGTAGACTTTCGACATCGAGCACAATCCAAGCAAGACAAAATGCTTTTGAGGATCGATGAGCTAACGGAGAAATATTACCCCAGCACTTTTTTTTTTTCCTTCTCTTCCTTGGATATAATGTTTCTCTCAGCACTAGATTTTCAGATTATTCTAAGCCAGGTATCATAAAGAGCGAGAATTTGTGCTGTGCCACATTTCGCTTAGTTGCATATGTGACAAGAACTACATGTCAATGACTTTACTTTTTTTAGCCATTGATGGGCACGAAACATTGCTCTTATTTCGTGACGATATGTGGTTTCGTTTTCATGTTGACGTGGCCTGTGTAAGTAAATTGTTCATAGACGCGCCATGAGGGAATGGCATCACTATGGTGCTAATAATGTACGTATTTCTGTCAAACTGGCGAAATTAGCCGTAAATCAATAGACACAGCCAAGCTGCTCCGTATCTTTCGTCCTTGGGGCAACTAAAATCATAAAAGGAAACTATATCAAGAATGTCGGTATACTCACAGGGAGGGCGGGGGTGGTGGGGTGGGTCGGGGAGGGTGTTTGGGGAAAAGAGAGAGAGAGAGAGAGAGAGAGAGAGAGAGAGAGAGAGAGAGAGATAGGGGGGGGGGGAATAAATATTCCACTTTATGTTAGAATCCTCAAAGTAACTTCCGTTATCTTTGCGCAAAGCAGAAAATAGAAAAGTTCTCTCTCATATCTACTAATTGCAGTGTCACTGTCGAAACTAATAACTTTCTTCACCAGTAAAATGAAATTCTCGGCATATACCAAAAACGTCAAGTGCACCACATTTCTGAATCCAAGATAAAGTATACGTATGTCCTTTATTCTTTCATGTCACATCATAAGCGGTTGGATAATCCCGTCAATATGTTGAAGCAGAGACTCGCTACCTGTTCTTTATTGTGACCTAAGAGACTTGTGTTGAAACAAATCTTAGGGTAGTATCTTACGTGTGAGTAGAATTTAAATTGGTGTTAAGTTGCCTGACCGCCTTTCCTACTACGTTTTTCTACGCGAAATGTAAAAATATGGAGCGAATGAATGAAATGATGCGAAACTACACCAATAAGATAAAGACACTCAAAACTAATACCATCCCAGTGCGAGGGAAACAACTATTGCTACCATGGTTTCAAAGTCGTCGTCGGCCCGAGAACAAAGTAGACCGGCAGTACAGAAGTTGGACTCCACTACTACACAAAGACTTCAAACTGAGGAATGGCTGTACTGACTCAGTGTGCAGAGACTGCATGATTAGTGAACTGTTGTGTTTTCGTGAGGGTTATCGAAGCACATTTCACTAATTAATGAACAGCCATGGATTGGTACACAGTTTACAGTTGTTATTATAATCATCATCTTATCGTACACATAACAGGTACAAATATCAATTAACAACATTATAAGATTATTAATAGTTATACGTAATACACAACAAGTCTGTATCTATTGGACGGATATGGTTCAGGACTCCTTTCAGCAAAATATCTGACGAACAACTCTGCGCAGTGCTTTAAAATCTTCCAAGAGACTGGACACTTCTCCAGAATATTATATTACCGTCTCACATTTATGCTCTAATTTATCGGCTAGAAATATTAACGGTACGAGTAACTCACATTCTATAAGCAATATAGAAGAATCGCTCCTTGCTGACGATGGACACAAAATAAGGTTGGTTGTAAGGTGTCAGGCAAATCCAACACCTTCCATGAAAACCCTGACATGACAAGCAAATCCAGTAGTATGTCACAAAGCTCCGAATAAATCGTGACATTAAATTAACCAAAGTAATATGAGTAACGAGTGAGCAAATGGAATACCACAGACTAACACAAGAATGCCTACATGCTTGTCACACCTTCCCATCGTGAGACAACGCAGTTTCGAGGGGAGAAACGAGAAGCCCAGAGCACAACTGTGTTAAGCTAGAAGGCCCTACGATAAGGGACGGACACCCACGTCGTCAGCTAACCGACAGGACCACCCCAAGACCATGTTAAAAGCTAGAGCCCTCCAGAAGAACAGTATAGATCTTACGAAAACACTAAAAGGGCCACACCAGCTGCAGGTTTTAGCGTGAGACTTTTTCTCGTCTCTGTTACGTTGCAGACTTTAAAAACATTGCCCCACCACGAAAAATATAACGTTTCTCATTGAATAGACAGAATTTTTGTAGGCGGAGCTTAAGGTTACCATCGAGAACCTGATTAGTCATATGAAACACAGTCAGATAGTTTGTTTTAAACCAACTTCGGTAAATTGTAGTAAGGAGAAGTTAGGAAGAGTTGCTTCGGAGACGGCGCGCTGTATGGAGCTGCGCCGGCCGCCGCCCCCTGACGAACACCGACAAGGTAATGAACGCACCCGATGCCGCATAACAGCGCATAAAGCTTCACTCAGAACTGCAGAAGTCTCATCTGTTACATCCCCTTTTTACGTAATACTAGTGTCGATCGTCAATTGAAGCTCATGGTATACACATTTCTACACAAGTTAAAATCTGAAACATGATGATTTTTCTGTTATATAATTATTGAGAAGCCACATCAGCCACTGTAATTTACGACAAGTTATGTAAGTAATTAAAGATAATTGAGCGTCACTGTAGACCATTTTGATACTTTTCTCTTTTGTGAAACTTAATTTAAAACTAGATTATAGATGTGATATGGCAAAGGTCATTCTTTGATCCATTGTAGAACTTGGAAACCCATTCAGGGAATATTCGTTCACATTTTTGTTGAAGGCAGTTGGTTTTTATCATCCTGTATTAAAACATTTCCTTTCATCAATAGTGCAATTTATAAACAATATTTTGTGAGTAGAATAAAATTTCCAGTGGTAAACTTAACTGCTTTTTCGGCGTTATTTTACCAGCTAACTAAATTTAGGTAAGCCTTGAACCACTTCCACTAAATTTAGTTAGTATTAAGATTCTTTTACAGGGAGTGCAGTGGATCTGACGCTGAAATCATTAAGTATTTGGTTATATCATCGCTAGTCTCCCTGAACTCTACATATCATGTGTGGTCTGGTGTCTCCTTACCAGCAACAGGTCCCAGGTTCAAACTAGTCAATTCCCTAAAAACACGCTCAGAGCGTCGTTGAGTGAAAGTGGTAGGGAGACACGATATAGAACAGACAGACACCACGCAGAATGTTAGAGTAAAACAGAGTACATGAAAGCAGCGAGGAATCTTTATGCTTACCAAGGACGCGGTAGTGCCAAACTTTTTGCACGGCTGGAGGAGCAACACGAGTTAATATATACTGGCTGTCATCAGAAGCAAGTAACCTATTGCGTAAGCGGTGCTTGCAAAAAGGAAGGCGACTGGAGTGCGGTGGACGAAGCTGAAGTTCCTGAAGAAATGTCAGCCCATGTTTACTCCTCGGCTACAGCGAGCAGCTGCACCAAGGACGCTCTGGGAACCGTGAGATGACCACCGCGAATGTGCTACTTCTTTATATGGCAGCTAGATAGCGTAGTTTTATGCAAGAGAAAGGTGTCTCACTTCTAAAGCGTCTGTAGTTATCACGTGGCCCTTAGACGAGCCACTAGTGTGACAAGGTGGCTTTTAGGCGAATGTTCCAAATTTTGCCGTTCCTCGTTGTAAGTCCTCCCGCGGTATGGACATGTTGATGGACGATTTACTTTATTTTGTACTAGCTGTTCCGCACCACGCGTTGCTGTGGCTCATTCTGGTTAAACAGAAAATAAAGTAAACAGAGCACACATTTCTCTGGTGTATGAGAATTGGACATACTTCGTGAACTCCCCCCCCCCTCCCCCCTTTTGTCCATCTCCGGCGCCTCGTTTCTTTGTCCTTCCCCTCCAGGTATACATCACTTGCCCCCCTCTCTCGCTGACCATCATTTCCTACCTCCTCTCTCCCAATCTCCTTCTGCCCCCTCTCCTGACCATTACGCCCTTTCTGCTTTCTACCGCAATTTCCTCCCACCCTTCTGTCCATCTCCTCTCTCTGACTTTGAGCTTTGTTCATTCTTATTGCATCTTCAGATTCTGTAGTAGTATTCTCATCATAATTCGACAAGCCACATACAGATACACTCCTGGAAATTGAAATAAGAACACCGTGAATTCATTGTCCCACGAAGGGGAAACTTTATTGATACATTCCTGGGGTCAGATACATCACATGATCACACTGACAGAACCACAGGCACATAGACACAGGCAACAGAGCATGCACAATGTCGGCACTAGTACAGTGTATATCCACCTTTCGCAGCAATGCAGGCTGCTATTCTCCCATGGAGACGATCGTAGAGATGCTGGATGTAGTCCTGTGGAACGGCTTGCCATGCCATTTCCACCTGGCGCCTCAGTTGGACCAGCGTTCGTGCAGGACGTGCAGACCGCGTGAGACGACGCTTCATCCAGTCCCAAACATGCTCAATGGGGGACAGATCCGGAGATCTTGCTGGCCAGGGCAGTTGACTTACACCTTCTAGAGCACGTTGGGTGGCACGGGATACATGCGGACGTGCATTGTCCTGTTGGAACACCAAGTTCCTTTGCCGGTCTAGGAATGGTAGAACGATGGGTTCGATGACGGTTTGGATGTACCGTGCACTATTCAGTGTCCCCTCGACGATCACCAGAGGTGTAAGGTCAGTGTAGGAGATCGCTCCCCACACCATGACGCCGGGTGTTGGCCCTGTGTGCCTCGGTCGTATGCAGTCCTGATTGTGGCGCTCACCTGCACGGCGCCAAACACGCATACGACCATCATTGGCACCAAGGCAGAAGCGACTCTCATCGCTGAAGACGACACGTCTCCATTCGTCCCTCCATTCACGCCTGTCGCGATACCACTGGAGGCGGGCTGCACGATGTTGGGGCGTGAGCGGAAGACGGCCTAACGGTGTGCGGGACCGTAGCCCAGCTTCATGGAGACGGTTGCGAATGGTCCTCGCCGATACCCCAGGAGCAACAGTGTCCCTAATTTGCTGGGAAGTGGCGGTGCGGTCCCCTACGGCACTGCGTAGGATCCTACGGTCTTGGCGTGCATCCGTGCGTCGCTGCGGTCCGGTCCCAGGTCGACGGGCACGTGCACGTTCCGCCGACCACTGGCGACAACATCGATGTACTGTGGAGACCTCACGCCCCACGTGTTGAGCAATTCGGCGGTACGTCCACCCGGCCTCCCGCATGCCCACTATACGCCCTCGCTCAAAGTCCGTCAACTGCACATACGGTTCACGTCCACGCTGTCGCGGCATGCTACCAGTGTTAAAGACTGCGATGGAGCTCCGTATGCCACGGCAAACTGGCTGACACTGACGGCGGCGGTGCACCAATGCTGCGCAGCTAGCGCCATTCGACGGCCAACACCGCGGTTCCTGGTGTGTCCGCTGTGCCGTGCGTGTGATCATTGCTTGTACAGCCCTCTCGCAGTGTCCGGAGCAAGTATGGTGGTTCTGACACACCGGTGTCAATGTGTTCTTTTTTCCATTTCCAGGAGTGTACATCTTTCCTGCTTGTTAACAACGTTTCACTTTATATATGGTATGTCCGCCCGAATATTCATTAGAGCATTGTGTAAAAATTTGAATTAAATCAGTCAAGAACTTTTCGAAATATTTGGTCACAACATTTCGCTTTTATATATTACATACTCATTTACGTACTGTATGTATCAAGATACAGGTACACAATCACACGCGTGTATTCGAATTCAACGTTGAGTCAAAATTTCAAAGCAATAGGTTAACAACTTGCACAAACGAACATTTACATTTTTATTTATGTAGATTAGTTATATTTCTCAGATAATTTGTGCTCAGGTGGTTGTGAGAGTGCTGGTGTTGACCTAATCAGTCTTTTGTTACTACTGATGACATAATGTTCACTATTTTCGTATCGCAGAAGAAATTTTGCTGCACACGCAGTTAGTTGTGGCGTGCCTTGATCTAGTTAGTGCAGTAGCAGGTACGTAAATATATCTTAAAATATTAAATACTGCACATTTGCAGACATAAATAAGACACCGTGAGTACAGGATGTCACAAACACTACTTGGACATAACAGAAGTTCTGTAAATAGAACAATTAACAAATTATAATATTCAAAGTGATGAGAGTTCTACTGATTGGTCAATACTCCAATGTCGATTAGGGAATGAATAACTACTGCATTTCTTTTGCCCTTTGATGGAATTGTGTGCTATGTTGAGGCATCTGGGATGCTTTCAATTACGAAATATATTGACATGCACCCTACGAAGTTGGTAGCTTACAAAACCCTCGTTCGACCGATACTTTAACATTATTCGTCCGTCTAAGACCCGTACCAAAAAGGACTGAGAGACGAAATAGAGAAGATACAGGCAACAGGAGGACGTTTCGCAACAAGAATGTTTAGTAAGCGCGAGAGGTGCACCAGGACGGTCATCCAGCTCCAGTGGCAGATATTAGAAGTGATGTGGTCTAACGTTAAAATTCCGTGATTGCGACAAATAATCTAAATGTAAGGGCTATGGCAATTGCCATGTAGTATCGCATGACAGATATCGGACTGCGGACCTCACATTTACGAAGCCTCTGTTATTTTTGCAGCACGTTTCACTGCAAACATCAATAGCCATTTGTGACAGTACATGACTTTCAACTGTTAGCTAACATCGTTAGGAAACACGTTTAAAAACTAAGTTGCTTCGGCACCAAAGCAGTAAAATATGTAGAATACGGCGAAATACACGCAACAGTATATATTATCACTAGTCAAAAACTTCATTTCAGTGTACTACACAGTTTATGAAATGTCACTGGTACCAACAGTGCGTGCGAAGACTGTATTGCTCGAGGCAAAATAAAGAATAATCAGGATTTTATTTGACAATGGAATTGAAAAAAAACATTATGTAGTAAGACAGAACTTTATAATAACAGACAGGTGTGATTAATGAAACAGCGATACTGCTGTTGTTATAATGGATCAAATTTAACAAAATGTTTGCTACTGTGTACCAGTCACCATAGAGTGTTGTCTACCAATCACTTACTACAGTGGCACTGGTAATAGTCTGCCGATATGCTATTTTCTACGAATCACCTACAGGAGTTGCCTTCCAGTCAACCATCAGAGTAGCACAGACAATAGACACCGTATAGCATCCCCCTCCGTAGCAAACTCTCTTCATAACTATTCAATGACATCACAGATGTGAAACGCCGTTAGCCATAACGAGAACTGAAACAGACAGTATAAAGGTATAGACATTCACCAGTATCCAGCAGTTAACTGCCCTGAAGAGAACCGCAGCAAGTCGGTTGAAACGTCGGCAATTTCGCTGCTTTCATGTTTTACAATGTCACAGCCTAATACTAAAAGTTACTTTATTAAAAATAACATTGGCTGTGGAAGCCTGTGAACTTACAAACGTATCAAATACTTCACGTAAAAAAATTAAAAAGAAAAATCAGAATAGGCGATGCAATGTAGATCCTTTAATGTATCACAGACTTATCCATAACCACAAGTAATAGATTTAGATTAATCAAAGATACGTGTGAATCTTCCGTCGCAAGCATTCAGTGATACAGACTATTGTGTTAGCAGTAATTCTCCACTAAGGAAGTTATTGTCAAGATAGGCCTCTAGAAAATTAAGAGCAATGTGCCACAATATGGGAGAACTCAGAACTTTCTGGCCCAGAAGACGAGAGAGTGTTTCGGAGATAGCTTGACAAGAGGAAATACCCAGACAGGGTAGTCTACTATGGCCTAATGTGTCTCAGGTAAACCTCCCATGTAACAGCGGCCAGCGTCAGGATCCGTGCGCAAGCAGCTCACACTTGTGAAACAAGCGACGTTAATGGGCTCCGGGAAACACATGGAAGCTTCCGTGATGTCTCCAGCGGTAAGGTCCCTTAAAAGTTGCCAAGCTCACAGTGACCTCTGTATTAATGAACAGCGCACCCCTTTGATGACTAAAATACGAAGAGTTGGTTAGATATTTTTTTTCTTTTTTTTTCCTTTAAGAGCGTGACTGGCCCGTGACACTGCTTGTATTGAACAGCAGGAAAATAGCCACCGCCTTGACTAAATCAGAAAACAAAACAGCTGTTTCCGAAGAGGCATTTGTGTAAAACAACTGACAATCGGAAATGCGATATTTGACGCGTGCTAGCAAAATCGATACAGACTACAACATGTGAACTTGTTAGCGAAAATCGGTTTCCGATATTCGGTTTTCATCTTCCGGAAGGTTTTGTTGCTTGTGAACGCAAGATGTTACGCAGGTTTGCGAAATGACAATTTGAAACCACTGCAATCTTAATAATTACTTTCGGACTGAGTGATGAGAAGGAGGTAGTGCAGTGCGGATTACTCACGAGGCACTGGACCTATCTACGAAACTTTTAGTCTCTGGGACTGCCTGCTGTTTTCATTCTTTCACCTCTACCACCACAACACTTTATCGCTTGTTTACTATGCTTCAATTCCAGATAGCTTGCTATGTTGTGTTCGCTGTAATTTTTATTATTTTCATTTTTCGGTGGCGCAAGTTTCAATTTTATTTCAGAGGTTGAAAATACCGCTACAGTTGTAAGTTTTTTTTTCTTCATTTAAGACACGACCGGTTTCGGGCTCTTATAGCCCATCTTCTGGTGTGATAACTTAGTGTTATGACTCTGAGCGTCGCGGTGGACGAGTCCAAGACGCGGTGTGCTACCAAGGAGCGCAGAGCATGTTAGCACACCGCGTCTTGTGACTCGGAGCGCAGCGGTGTACGAGTCCAACACTAAGTTATGGCACCAGAAGATGGGCGTGTAAGTGCCTGAAACCGGTCGCGCTCTAAAGAAAAGAACCTTCTGTAGCGGTATTTTCATCCTATGTTATAATGCTCAGTTGCGGATGTTACTCCTACAAGATTATCAATTTTATTTGCTGTAATTGTTATATGTTGCGTGATAACAATACGTTAATTGTAAAAGTGGTAATGTTTCCTGCCATGAAACTAAGGGGTGACGAATTAGCTCTTGATTTGGCATGCCTAAAGTTTAACTCAAATTATCTGGTGTCAGAGATCACCGGCAGAGTTCCCGTTTGAAGCAGACGAAAGTCCGTACATATAAAAAGGTGTTTGTTCTCCGTTTAAACCACTCAATCGATTTAAACCAATCTTGATACACATATACCTTACGTCAGCAGACATTCTTTGTGGGGGTAAGAATGACCTACCTGTGAAAGCGGTGGGGGCGGGGCTGAAAAAGCGGCGTAACCCGCAACGCGTGAATTACTGGACTTCATTAATCCAGTATTTCAGAATGAAAGCACTTAGCGACTTGCATCGAACTTCATACACAATTTCAAACCTTTACGAATTTTTTTCTAGTTGACAACCCATAGAAAATGACGAAAGGAAGAATGATAATCTTTTAGTACTTTTCCGCTGTTCATGCAATAAAAGTATCGCATAAAGCATGCAGTTATAGTTTATTATTTCATTACTACTACCTGTATTTGCGACACGCTTCACAGACAGTATGCACATACATCACTGAATGTAAGAGCAAAATTATGTCATTTTATAACACAGAATTCAGGAGATGTGACGTCATAAACAATGAGATGCGCGTAAAACTGTCGCATCGTGCATGACGTTTAAATTTTTTGCTACAGACTTCATTCGCAACACATTTTGCGGACAGTATCCACATAGGCCGGTGATTATATCTATAAAAATCATGTCACTGTCCGACACACAGTTCAAGAAATTGACGACATGAGCAACAAATACTAGGAGAGACGCTGCACGGTACGGGCAATGCAGGGTTTCTCCGCTAGCATTATATGTTCTTTATACTTCGTTTGCGTGACGTATCTCCCTGTCTTCTATGACAAAAACGTTTCTCCGTTGACGAAAATTCCGTGATGTCATCAGGAAATACATTTTCGTAAACTTTCTACTTATCTTAAGAAGTTTGCTGTCGTAAATATAACTCAAATGAAAACATAGTGCAGGTCTTCCAAAACGCACTGAGGCCAGCTCCAACTTCGTACTTGTAGTTTGCGAATATGAGAGTGTTGGAAGAACTGTAAGATTAAGAGTATGTTCTGCGCTAAATGCAGCAGTTCTGATCCGCACCACCTCGTCTTCCTGCCTAAGTGTCGATTCTAAAGTAAATCTGAACAGCGTAAAACTCAAACACAGACAATGCTGAGTTACGTTTCCGAGAGAAGACTAATCATCTGTTTGGTCATTCAGAAAATTTCAGCACAATACTCCGTTAAGATCTCTATTGTCCACTGAAGCGCCAAAGAAACTGCTATAGGCATGCGTATGCAAATACAGAGATATGTAAACAAGCAGAAATCGGCGCTGCGGTCGGCAACGCCTTCATAAGCCAAGTGTCTGGCGCAGTTGTTAGATCGTACGTGAGACAAGCGCAACCCTTCCGCAAACTGCTGCAGATTTCGGTGTTGCGCCATCACCAAGTGTTAGCGTGCGAACCATTCAACGGAACATCATCGATATGGGCTTTCGGAGCCGAAGGCCTACTCGTGTACCCTTGATGACTGCACGACACAAACCTTTAGGCCAGTCAACACCGACATTGTACTGTTGATGACTGGAAACATGTTGCCTGGTCGGACGAGTCTTGTTTCAAATTGTATCGATGGACGTGTACTGGTATGGAGACAACCTAATGAATCCATGGACCCTGCACGTCAGCAGGGGACTGTTCAAGCTGGTGGAGGCTCTTTAATGGTGACGGGAGTGTGCAGCTAGAGTGATGTTGGACCCCCGATAGGTCTAGATACGACTGACAAGTGACAAGTACATAAGCATCCCGTCCCATCACCTGCATTGTGCATTCCGAAGGGCGATTCCAGCAGCACATTGCAACATCCCACGCGTCCAGAATTGCTACAGAGTGGCTTCAGGAACATTCTGAGTTTAAACACTTCCTCTGGGCAGGAAACTCACCAGACATGAACATTATTGAGGATATCTGGGATTCCTTGCAATGTTCTGTACAGAAGAGATCCCGACTCCGTCGTATTGAAACGGATTTATGGACAGCCCTGCAGGTGGTGTCATTTCCCTCCAGCACTACTTTAGTCGAGTTCATGCCACGCTGTGTTTCGGCACTTTCGTGTGCGCAAGGGGGCCCTACACGGGGTTAGGTATGTGTACCAGTTTCTCTGGCTCTTCAGTGTATTTATAAAGACACACCGGAGCATTTGTGTGACCGCAGTATATAGTCTACTCAGACTGTTACGTTGGGGTGTAGCTACCACCAGCGGGCGAGGTCACGAGAGACGCTAACTCGCTGGCCACTGTGTTTGGGTAGAGGCGACTATCTTGATTGCATTCATTAGGGCGCCACACGGAAGTTGGCCCCCGGGTAATCCCCCTGGCGTGACCGGAGTCAGGAGCGCCGCGTTGCCGGATAAAGCGCGGCCCTGGCCGGCTCCGAACACAACGCAGCCCGGAGCGGACCTCCGCCCGTTCGCCGTTACTGCGGCGCAGACAGAGGTTTACGGCTGTCACGCGCCAGCCGCTGCTCGGCGTATCGCGCCCACCGACCGCCGGGACTGCAGCACGTGGCTCACGCGACGAGATTACATAGATCCGGACGATTTTATCTGCTGCACATAAAAAGCGTACGATCAACTGGCAGACTCTTCCAACCTCGCTGTACTATGAACCATAATCGCCATAAAATAAAACTTACTTTATCGAAAATTCGGACTACAATTTAAAATGCAGAGCAAATCATTTCGCTACGTCGTTTCACTAATATCATAGGTTATTAACTTCAGATTGATATGAGGTGATGCTAGCCACGGCTATTACTTTGCAATCGTTACTAAGGTAAAGTATAGATACATAACGAGGAGAACGTACAAAATAAATGATCGACTTATGAAAACATGTTCTGTCATCTGATGTATGTGGGAAATCTAACACATCTATATCTAATCAACGAAATACGACCATGCGTCTGCAGCCGCTAATCACCGATACACTGCGTACTATTTTATCACGCAGGTAAGGTCTAAAATAATACCGAGGTTTTGGTTGCCGCACTCCACGGTCAGCATTGATTTCGTATGCGTTGTAAAACTGAGTAAAAATTTTCGCACAACTGTGTGTAATTTTACCTATTTGGTATGATAGATGGTTAGCTATTTATGGAGGGATGTACACTGAAGAGCCAAAGAAACTGGTACACGTGCCTAATATCGTGCAAGACTCTCGCAACCACATAGAAGTGCCGCAACACGACGTGGCGTGGACTCCACTAGTGTCTGAAGTAGTGCTGGAGGGAACTCACACCATGAATCCTGCATGGCCGTCTATAAATCCGTGAGAGTTTCGGGAGGGGGGGGGGGATGGAGATCTCTTCCGAACAGCACGTTGAAAGGCATCCCAGATATGTTGAATAATGTTCATGTCTCGGGAGTCTGGTGGCCAGGGAAAGTGTTTAGTGTGTACCTAGAGCCAATCTGTGGCAATTCGGAACGTATGGGGTGTCGCGTTGTCCTGCTGGAATAGCACGCTGACACCGGTTATTAATGTACAGCATTTCACATTTGGAATGGGTTACAGCCTGCGACCTTGCAATATTAACCACTTACGTATGTTACCTACACAAATTTATTCCCGACATTTCATTCTTCTACAGTAATTATTTATCGGTATTGAGATTTCTTTCCACTAGTGTAATTATTTGACAGCGTCACGTTTCGACCCAGTGTGACACTGTGGAGGCAGGTTGATATCCAATTATTAACGCTGTTATTTGCAGTAGTTGCTGCTGTAATTGTTGATACAGGATACTTCGAATTTTTGACTCAAATGATTACGCTGATCATTTAAACAACAAAACACTGCAGCAGTTACGTTTTTTCACGGTCAGCACAAAGTGTTTTAGCAGTTTATGCCCATTTTCAAGTGTAACTATTTACATAAACACTGATAGCGATATCCGCGTCTGTGTTCGTCTGCTTTCCTTCCTCTGAAGTCGCCTTTTTATCGTTTCCGCTGTCATCATAAAATGTAAAACTTGAAATTATTTGAAGATACTAATGCTAGAAAATAGTATATCCCGTGTGACAGGAGTTATCCACACAGTCGCACTGTTTGTTCCGTTCAATTTGAGTTGATCATCTTATTTAAGTCTAACTGTCACTTCAACTCCTGTCAAACATCGATGATTATTTACATTATAATAATGCTCTATATTTTGTATCTGTGGGTTTATATATTTTGTTCCAGGTATTGAGATGAATGTATTTATGAATGAATGAACATATTTATGGAATTGCTACAGTTATTTGTTCATGAGAAATCACCCACTCGGATAGCCGCGGAGTTTAGTGCACTCCTTCCAGGATTAGGAGAGGAGAGCCTGCCCCAGTGGAACCCACCTCGTGCATTAACTACGAGGGCCGGTGAGCCGGCAAGCCTGGATGTGGTTTTTAGGTGGTTTCCAAAATCGAACCAGGTAAATACTGGTCTGTTATCCACGTCGCACCTCAAATACACGCTATGCAAACATTTAGAAAACCTTTCACATTTTAATCTTCGATTTACACTAGACAAAGACTGACGAGGTATACAAATTCTACAGATTCCGTTGTAAGAGGTTCATGATTAAGGAATTTGTTGCTAGCACACTCGAGCAAGTGTAATTTCGATGGATTGCTCACGCGCTGCCTGTGATACGTAAGCTATAAGAGAATGTCAGTTCAGAGAGCAGTGTTGTCACCACTAGACCACTAGGAACTGTGTAGCACTTGTAATAATAATAATAATAATAATAGTAGTAGTAGTAGTAGTAGTAGTAGTAGTAGTAGCAGCAGCAGCAGCAGCAGCAGCAGCTATCAGTCTGGTGAATCGTGTTGGCTGGGCCGGCCGTGGGGAGCGATGGCGGTGCCTGAGCGTTGTAGGATAAGGTAAAAGCAGCGTCGCGCATATGTATTATTGTTATATCAAGTCCCATGTAATTGTTTTAAAAATCTCTTAATAATAATCTTTCCTATAAAAATTGACTTTTGACAATCATTCAACTGAATTTGAAGATTTTACTGATTTCTCCAATCGATGGTCGTCCTGATTATTGTAAAGAAAAAACAGTTGTTTCTTTTTATACATGACAAATCTATCGGCCAGCATTGCACTGAGCTGTGCCAGAAAAATTTCTTATAGAAGCAGATATATACGCGTTATCCGGCGATCTTACTGAGGCAAGAATTTTCAATTTATTCAGAATGATCTTTCAGGGCCATGACGCAGAGCTTCTGACGTCTAAAATTTACCATTTTAAATTTACAGTCATTATTGAAAGGTTATAAGTGTGCGACTATTTTATTGAGAGGTCAGTCACATTGTATTAATGGCAGGTTACGGAATTTATCTGTTTTACAGTTACACTGAATGTGAATTACATAATTATATTTTTTTACTGTTGGAAGATTATTATAGAATTTATCTGTGGGGAGGTTACACCATCCCGTGGGAAAGCTAGCGTGAGGGAGGGCATGCGACTACCTACTGTGACTAATATTGCTTTGGTCCATATAACAGTGCAGGCACAGTAGTGAAACTGGTAAAGAAGGCGAAGGAGAAACACTTGGAGGGATTATTATATTCACTATCTAGCTTGAGAATTTTATTCTTCGGAGTTTTTGTGACGTATAGACATTTTGAACTGATTCATTAAACCCAGTCTATGCGATTACTGATATCAACGCAAACAATTTCATTTGAAAATGGGAATAAATTCCTGAAGCGAGTTGAGCTGTGCATGAATAAACGCAGCTGGTGCAGTGCTGTATTAGTTCAGTGGTTAATGACACAGTCGCGGGCTTTTGAAAAACATCTCTTACGATGAATGAAATTAACTTAAAATAATTACGCCGCTAAGAAACTGGTAATACAGCGTGGTGTAAGATTCCTGCGTCCGTGCAGGATGAAAAGCAAACAAGAAAGTAGGCCGCGAAGCGACTTAATTTCCGTGAGCCAGCAGACGGCGGAGCGCTGGTCCTCGGCGCCCCGGAACAACACTGGTAGCTGCGGCGCGCCGTAATTGGGCGAAGCGAGGCGAGGCGAGGCGCGGTCACCGCGTGCTCTGTAGTCCAGTGTAGCGGCCAGTAATTGGCCTTCCGCGCCCTCGTTGGCCGCACGGCGTTACGTGGCTGGCGTTGTGACCGCGTGCTGCCTGCCGGAAACTCGGTGCACTTCCTCACTGCTACATCGGACAGTTGTCCTAGCAACGCTACACGAACCAGGCGCTGCGTAATCCCTGCCCCAATCTGTTTCAACGGCGACTCTCTTCAGTCAAGACTTCCACGGTTTCAACATGTAGCTACAGCAAGCAACGAACAATATAACGACTGCACTAGGTGTCTCATTAGCCAGGTCTTATTTTCATATTATTGATACTTTAAGCTTTAATGTAGTTACTGAGAATATACGTTCTATGCACTGGATTGGTTGTACAGAGTTTCAGGTAGAGCGTAAAGGAACAATTGACAAGAATGGGGGAAAGAAATACAGTAGAAGAATGGGTCGCTTTGAGGCATGAAGTAGTGAAGGCAGCAGAAGATCAAGTAGGTAAAAAGACGAGGGCTAGTAGGAATCCTTGGGTAACAGAAGAAATATTGAACTTAAATGATGAAAGGAGAAAATATAAAAATGCAGTAAATGACGCAGGCAAAAAGGAATACAAGCGTATCAAAAACGAGATCGACAGGAAGTGCAAAATGGCTAAGCAGGCATGGCTAGAGGACAAATGTAAGGATGTAGACGCTTATCTCACTAGGGGTAAGATGGATACTGCTTACAGGAAAATTAAAGAGACTTTAGGAGAAAAGAGAACCACTTGTACGAATATCAAGAGCTCAGATGGAAACCCAGTTCTAAGCAAAGAAGGGAAAGCAGAAAGGTGGAAGGAGTATATAGTCTTATAGAGGGTCTAGACAAGGGACATGTTCTTGAAGACAATATTATGGAAATGATACAGGATGCAGGTGAAGATGAAATGGGTGATATGATACTGCGTGAAGAATTTGACAGAGCACTAATACTAACGCGAATTCTTTACATACGAATGGAATAACTGGTAGAAGCCGACCTCGGGGAAGATCAGTTTGGATTCCGTAGAAATGTTGGAACACGTGGGGCAATATTGAGCCTACGACTTATCTTAGGAGCTAGATTAAGAAAAGGCAACCCTACGTTTCTGGCATTTGTAGAATTGGAGAAAGCTTTTGACAATGTTGACTTGAATACTCTCTTTCAAATTCTAAAGGTGGCAGGGG
Organism: Schistocerca gregaria; assembly: GCF_023897955.1. NCBI lineage: Eukaryota > Metazoa > Arthropoda > Insecta > Orthoptera > Acrididae > Schistocerca > Schistocerca gregaria. The sequence continues at coordinate 523,890,036 of NC_064921.1, read as the reverse complement.
TAAAATACAGGGAGAAAAGGCTATTTACAATTTGTACAGAAACCAGATGGCAGTTGTAAGAGTCGAGGGACACGAAAGGGAAGCAGTGGTTGGGAAGGGAGTGAGACAGGGTTGTAGCCTATCCTCAGTGTTATTCAATGTGTATACTGAGCAAGCAGTAAAGGAAACAAAAGAAAAATTTGGAGTAGGAATTAAATTCCATGGAGAAGAGGGGGTTGTGTTGGATTGGGGAAGGAGACCAAATAGCGAGGTCATCGGTCTCATCGGATTAGGAAAGGGAGTCGGTCGTGCCCTTTCGAAGGAACTATCCCGGCATTTTCCTAGATCAGGATGGCCGGACACGGGATTGAACAGTCTTCCAGTCCAGTGTGCTAGCCACTGCGCCACCTCGCTCGGTCATGGAGAAGAAATAAAAACATTTGGCTATGAACATTCCGGCAAAACTCCATTGTGGGAAGTGGGTAAATGGAGTGCGACTGCATAGTTTTGCGAAAAAGGTTTAACTGCTTACAAATGATCAGGGTAGTTAAGAAAAAGTTAGTGATTTGAGAGAAAATGGAATTATTTCATGAACAGATGTTGTTAACTATGTAAATGAAGTGACAAACAATCGAATCACAGTATAGATTGAAACTTATCTGCTTTCACTTGATTTATATACTCTTACTGAGAGTAGGGTAGCAGTTGATTTTTAATTGCGTCTTTCATGCTTCATGAACTTGGAAATAAAAGAAAAAACTGAAAAACCAGTCAAATGCTTCGTGAAACTCTTTGTCTAAAAGCAAGAAATAGATTATACAGTGTCCAGCGATATTAATGTGACCACATGTCAAGAAGCTGGGGTAACCACCTTTAGTAGTCCGGACTGCTGTGAGACGTGCAGGAAGAATGTCAGTGAGATTCTTGAAGGTACAGACAATGATGTGGAACCATGCCGACTTCATTGCTGTAACTACCTGTCGCCATTCAGTGGCTGTCCTGTTGTGACATTGGCGCGCAAATTCCAGGTTTCGTCGTCGATGAACAAATGTCAGCATGGATACCTGAAGCAGGCGCCGTCTACGGAGGCAAAGTTCGCTGAACGGTCACTGAGGAGTCACTGTTGGTAGCTCCTTGGTTCACCCGGGCGACCACTTGCTCAACAGCCGCACGTCTCCTCGCCTGCTCACATCGCCGCAGCCGTCTTTCGCTTCTGTCCTCCATGGCCCGTGGTACACCACAGTTTCCTCGTCGCTGGTTTCGGACATCGTCATTTTGCCATGCACGGTGTATCTTAGCTACAGTGGCACAAGAACAGTTTACAGACTTAGCCCGAAAACCAATGATCATGCCGTTTTGTATGTCAGATATATCGCTATGAGTCTGCTAAAGGTGGTTATTCGAGCTTCTCACAGGTGGTCACATTAATACCACTGGCCACTGTATAATCTATTTTTTGCTTTTAGACAAAGAATTTCACAATGATTTACCTGGTTAGAAGTAATTAGGGCAGTTAAGAAAAAGTTAGTGATTTGAGAGAAAATGGAATTATTTCATGAACAGGTGGCGTTAACTATGTAAATGAAGTGGCAAAAAATCGAATCACAGTATCACACTGCCGCCCCCCCCCCTCCCCCGACACGCTTTATATACCCTCCACTGCTCTTACTGCCACGTGCCGTCGGTGAGCGGTTATTGTTGACGTCGAAAATGGGCGATTGTAGCATTAATGTGACTGAACAGTGCTTCTCAAAGATGCTCGAAATCATTTATAGCAAATGACGCGCCGACTGAAATTTTGAAGTTCAATGCGTAACTAAGAAACTTGCAATTTCAAGGAGTACTAGACGATAATTGTCTGTTGGAATTTCACTACGTGGTCTCCTCACGTTACGAAGGTACGAGTAAATCAGCTGCTGTACGTGATTTATTCTAAGGCATGACAAATGTTTGCCTTATATGTTTCATTTCTTACTTTGAGATAAATAATCGCACAGAGGATTTGATCATTTCTTTTCATACTTAAAAAAAAAAATTAGATTAATTCCCATGATTCCTCGGAACAGCAAACTACTCTAGCAACTCATCCTGTAAATACGAAACATGTGCGAGCAGCATCAGTGAGCGCAGAAGAAAACCGTACTATGCTTTTTGGTTTCTATCGGCATACCACTCACCCTGCCATCACAAAAGGAGAACTACACAGGCTGTCGTGTTGCATGTGGACAACAAGCCGACAGCTGGTGTGGGTAGCGTGCGGCACTACATGGCTGCTCAGAAATGATCAATGCATCACTCGTGATCATCGTTGCACAAAACAATCTCAATATTTTTGAAGCCTCATTTACTACTCGTGATATTATGTGTAGCATATAAATCTACATGTGAACGCGCGGGCGGCTGGTGGTTAGAGCCAGAGGGGCTGTTGCACAGTGTTATAAAAATGAATATCAGTAAATTATTTCCTGTTTATTTGCGTCCACAGTCCGTCAGTATTTTAGGAAGGGCTTTGCTGTATATGAAAATGTTTATATTCACGAAGATTGCAATTACGATCTATTATGCAATTATCAAGTGATAGCTCACTATGAAGGTCGTCAATATACTTCACATCGTTCCTTTCATGACGGCGCTGTCCTAGTGTCTACCGTATTACTTTGTCCAGTTTTCTGAACAATTTCGCTAACGAAAGAAAGATATACTAGTAGAACAATATCACCAAGATACGCGCAACCTCAACAACTGCACGAAATCTTTCTTGATATTCTGCTCGAAACTTCCTCCACCTTCAATGTATAAACCTATTGAGAATTGAATTTTAATCGTTAGCATAATGAACGAAACCTTTAATGTTCCCGTGCTACCAGAAATGTGTTTCGGAGCCGTAAAAAAGCTGTAATAGCCATTTTTTTAATCATTTGTTTCACAAGAACCCACTTAGCAGAGTTCTTTTTATTCTGCGGCCGCTGAGGAATGTAAAGACGCCGACTAGTCGCGCCAGTATCAGCAACGATGCACATATCTAACGAGATCAACAATTATTTTTACTACACACACCACCTCATACATATATCTTTGTCGATAACTGACACCTTTTTTCGAAAATTGCTGTTAATTTTACATGAAGTTTGGGTTAACAATCCACACGGGTTCTTAAACTGAAGATGTGGTGGCCGAAGAGGGTGGGTGATAAGGAAACAGTGCCTAAACTTCTCGTGCTCTTCAAGTGGTTATTCTCATTAATGAGAGTCACTGGGCAAGTGACAGAAGGTGGAAGAGGAGCTGCGCGGTTAGTCACTGGTTTAATTTATCCACTTGAGAGCGCTGACGGAGTAGATGAATGTACCTCGTGGAAGCCTCTACTAGCATGCGTGAGGCGTTGTACGGAAGACTGAGAAGCCACGGAGACTCCGTATTTTGCATTATGGTTATCAGCCAGCAAACCCACGACTAAAATCCAGAAAGAGCTTCCTCAGATCTACCGAGGCTCTAGTTGCGGCACCACAGTAATGCCGAATCGAACTATAGCGTGCAAGGCTTACCAGTACTGTGGGATGGATTACACCTAGCGAAAGACTACCACCCGGCTACACAGAGAGTTGGAGTACACGGAGATCCCTCAACAGACTACGCTCGGGTGTCACGAAATGTAAGAGCAGTCTGACCAAATGGGGTTTCCTAGAGGAGCCGCCACTCTGCGGGTGTGGAGCAACGCAGACGACCTTCCACCTGCTCCAGTGTACCAGTACTGTGGGATGGATTACACCAAGCGAAAGACTACCACCCGGCTACACAGAGAGTTGGAGTATATGGAGATCCCTCAACAGAATACGCTCGGGTGTCACGAAATGTAAGAGCAATCTGACCAAATGGGGTTTCCTAGAGGAGCCGCCACTCTGCGAGTGCGGAGCAATGCAGACGACCTCCCACCTGCTCCAGTGTACCCAATGTCCAGCAACATGCAGAACAGAAGACCTGCTACATGCAACGCCAAATGCAATAGAGGTCGCTAACTTCTGGGCGGCAGAAGTTTAAATAATTATCGTGTAAATGTATCTACAAACAACATGTAAATATTGTACATTATTTTATATATTGTAAATGCTTCTGATACGAATAAATAAAAATAAATTATGTCAGTCTGTGTCGTCACTGTTAAACAAGTACATAACAGCGAAATTATTGAAATAATAGTTACTTAAGCGTGCAAACTGTAATGCTTATACAGTTCCCTTCGAAAATAGAACTAAAACTCTCGTATAACGTACAGGCACTGAGTTTAAATATGTGAGACCAAGTGATTTATTCCCGGTCTCCTATTGCACTCGCAACTTTCGTTGCTTAAGATATCTTACTGTAACGTTACTATGAAATGATAAATAAAATTTTGGGGCCTAGATTTGATGAGAGGAAATAATATTCTAATAGCGGAATGTTCTGGTGGACGAAAGCCTGTCCGCTCGTACCAAGACAGCAGGATATTTTTAGGCGACCTCCCATAAGCATCGAGGACCTTAGTAGTGTTTCGTTTATATGAATCGCCAGGTGTATCATTTCAAACACAGTATGGCGAGAAGCGATTGTAACCTGCTGCCCCAGGAAGGGGAGAGAAACAGACAGGAAGCGTTGAGTTTACCGGAGCGTTTCCTTCCCAGCGCTCTCTCTCTCTTTCTCCTCGTCCGGGTCACTTTGTAGCCAGCTGTCGGCTGCCCCACACATTTCCGGTTTCGTAAGGGAAACCGCACGTGTGAGGGTTCAAGCAGCGTCAGCCTCAACAAAGACCAATGCGACACACTTACCACTTAAAGAAGCGTATGTAAAATAACTGTAAATAGTATGTCAAATATAAAGTATCGTACTGTTGATTACGTGTGACAACTCTGCAGCGGACAGGGTTTCGGGTCGAGGCAGCTGCCTTTCACCGTTTCACAGTGGAAGCGCAGAAGTCACAACTGTGCTGCACCCAGTCTGGCTGGTGCTATTCTCAACCAACAGTGCGAGGGCCTCGAAGAAATGAGGTGCTCCGTGGTACGTTGTCGTCCGAGCTGGCCCTTAAGCCGTCGGCACACGGACCGTGCTGTCGAACGTTAACACTGAGCGTGCTGAGTTCAACGTGCTGCTAAACGCTCAGGAACGATGCGACTTGTGCACACGGTACGTGGGCCCCAACGTGTATACGCGATCGCAACGCACTCCAGCGGCAGTTGCTGGATGTTTACAGTTCGTAAATCGCACTGTTTACTCCAGAGGCGCTCGTAAAATTCCCACGTTAAATATGTTAAAATGGACATTTCCTCCAGTGGTCATATTCTAGTCACGTACCATGTCCAATCAATAAGAACACAGGTTTATGAAAGTTCCATTACAAATAGTGCGACACAAATTTGCAATAGTTCTCCACATAAGATAAACACTATTTTGTATTTCCCACATTTTAGTAAAACCCTACGGTCATTCTTACTTGCTCACCCCCCAGTAGCAGAATCTTTATAACATGTGAATTACGAAACTCAAAAGAAAAAGGAACAAAAATCTTTACATAAGTAGCGCAAGCTGCCCTGTAGATTAAGCCAATCGAACAAACTCACTCCTCAAAGAAAGGTGAACTTATAATTACATAATATCAAATATTGTAGTATATAGTTATATTAAACCAATAATAAAGCCTCAGAACCTATGATATACGCTAATGTTAGGAAAAAATTATTTGGACTTTGCGAGACGCAAACCATCATTATATCACATATCTGGTCATGAAAATTTTTATTATTATTATGCATTTTGTTCGTTGTTGATCGTTGTGTTTGGTCGTTGCGGACGCCACATGACATCCGTTCAAGTTCTTTTGTTGATCCTTCCACTCACTGAGCTACCGTGCCGGCGGCCATCAACGTTACTCACTACGCTGTAGTGAGAATAACTGTTATGGTCAATTCTAAGATCCTGCCACTTCCTAAATGCTTTACTCGTAGCTATCTTACTAACTGAAATTTAATTATAGCAAATTGTACCAAGAACAATGTGTTTTGGCGGATCCTCAGTGTGTCGCTACCTTCAAATGACATACTCTCATAATTTTATTGGAATGGGTTTTCGAATGATTCTCAATTTGCTGGTGCTCAGAAACGACATATATACGTATAGGCTTGAACTGAATGCCAATATGACGCCTCACAGCTTATTACTGAAGGGAGATGGCGTGCATGTGGCGTAGCGGCCGTTGTGCCCTCTGATTGGTCAACGCTCAGACGCACTCTCAGAATATCTGACATGCTATATATTTCTCTGAACGTTCGGAAAGACTCCTGAACGTGCTATTCCACGCTATGACGTCAGAAACTCAGCACGCTCAACGTTCGGATGCACGGTCCGTGTGCCCACGGCTTAAAGGTGGGACAAAACAAGAATGCGCGTTCGAGACCTAGCGCATACACTTAACGTGCCGTACACGATTTAACTCCGAGCAACATTCACGTCTTAGTTCTTATTCATATATGTTATTATTCAGCAACTCCAGTATATATTTCAGAATAAAATTCAGTTGTCAGTAGCACGGGTATTCTTATTTTGGTTTACTGGTTTCGACGAATTAACTTGTCATCTTCGAAAACTTAGTATTGATTTGGCAAATGTATCTGTTGTACGTGATCATTCTAAACACAGACTGACAGCTGATAATTTACAATAAATGACTCACATATACATACATGTCAAGCTGAAGCGTCAGCTTGTTTTTACAGTAATATGCGTTTAAAATAATTAAATACGATAGTACAATTTTGGACATCTCGTGGTATTTTTCTTCTGTGAAGAAGGTACTGACATCTGCTAAATCAATACTAAGCTTCTGAAGGTAAGAGATTAATTTGCAGCAACATTAATTTGCAACAACAGTAATTTGCAACAACAGTAATTTTTCGAAACCAGTAAAGTGAAATAAAAATATCTGTGCAACTGACGACTGAATTTTATTCTGAAACATTCGCGTTTGTTGCAGTTCCAGTATTCCTGTTCGGTACCCTCCGTTATTCCGCTGTATCTCTTCATTTACTAGTGACAAGCCAAAGGTAACATCCTTTTTAAAATGTTTTCAGTTGCTGATTTTAACAGTGTTGTCTTCCGTAGTGGTATTTCATACTAACCTAATTACGAGATAAATATGGACCTGACCATTTTTGTAGGTTTGAGTCCTTTTATTCTTACATCTCGTTTTGACGGTAGTGTTACACAGTAAGCAATACGTACTACAAAGAGATACGCCATTTCCTCTGACAAAAGAAATATATCATATGGAATTTATGTAAATTTAATAGCTGAAAAGTCACCTGAGGAACCATGCGGAAACATATTTCTTAGGAATCACTTGACAAGTTTGAAGAAATGGTGTAATAATAAGATCTGTAATATCCATATGATATACATCTCGCATTAATTACTATTATTTACACGTGGTCTCCAATACAAGAGGTGAGACAGTGTCAGAACGTCACAGATTCGGAATGGATAAGAATAGTTCCGCAGGCCGTTTGGTAAAATAGTTGGTCTGAGTGTCACATTACGTTTTCATTGCTCTAAATCAGTGGTCCCCGACGCACATAGACAATTACATGCGAATGAAATCAACCATTAGCCAATATCGCTAAAAATGCTTAGCACCTAACTACACAACGAAAAATAACCTATTTGTAAAACGACGACCCATAAATAATATTTTCAAATAAACAAAAAGTCAATATTTGTCACTTGATTTATTAAACCAAAGCCGAGTGGACGAGACTGTTGTTACTAATTATTTCTAACAGCCCTTTTTTTTTTTAAACATTATGTTCGTTCTCCGTCACATCAACCACATTTGCACATTATCACCTGTATATTGTGGCGAACGGAATTTGTATCGTTACAGTAATCAAGGATCGTTTTACAGAAGAACTGCCAATCACAAAAAATACACCAATCGATTGCTGGCACACGTCTGCACATGCACAGGTCCCACATCCTCTCACTGGACACGCATTCGGGAGGACGACGGTTCAATCCCGCGTCCGGCCATCCTGATTTAGGTTTTCCGTGATTTCCCTAAATTGCTCCAGGCAAAATGCTGGGATGGTTCCTTTGAAAGGGCACGGCCGACTTCCTTGCCCATCCTTCCCTAATCCAATGAGACCAATGACCTCGCTGTTTGGTCTCTTCCCCTAAAACAATCCCCAACCCACATCCTCTGTCCCGAGTACTCCGTCCTAATATTACACTTGAATGAGCGAGAGGAGCAGACGTGTTTACTGACCTGTTCAAAGCAACACAAAATGGTGCTCAACATAAAACAGGTGTGATTATTGTATAGTGCTATGAGAAGCGTAATTCTTGGAAAACGTTTGCAGAGCTGTCTGCGCGAGAGTTTAAAGAGTCAAAAAGTTTTGATAAAACCTCCAGAGAAGCCTCAAATGCGAAACTTAATGGCAAAATGGCACAAAACGAGCTCCGTAGCGAATAAAACCGTAACTATGCGAAAAGAGATGATCAGGAAACAATGCTCGAGTGAAGGAAGGCCTGGAACATTCCAACGACGTTTATTTGTGAAAGTAGGAATTATGAGATCGTCGTGTAGAAAAAATATCAAATGGGACCTGTACAGGTGATGTTACGTATGAATTAAAACGTCCAGACCAACTTTTGCATGTTGGGATCTGCCCGCGGTTTCTGAGAATTGAAATCGGCGTTTTTGCACCCTCTGTTCTTCATGAGAGTCCTGGTTCAGCCTGTCAAGGTACGTGACATCACAGACCACCGGCCATTATGCATAAGAATATCCTAATCGGTACTCTAAAGAGCCGTTGTGCAATCTCATGATTGGTATTTGGTATTGGTATTTGGTCCGCATCGTAAACACAATTCTTTCACCTAACTTTTAATGGTAAAAGTTATGTTCAGAAACAGTTTGATCGATATGTAGATCAACTTTCAGAAGATGAACGACTATCGGAATATTTTCAGCAAGACGAATCAATCGCATTGCCAACGTCGTCACAAGTGTCTGAGACGTTCAGTGAGATGAGGAAAATCTGCATACGCTGTGTCATGCACTGAGCTTGATGTCCCACCCTGTTATTTTTTAAAAAATTGGTTCAAATGGCTCTACGTACTATGGGACTTAACATCTGAGGTCATCAGTCCCCTAGACTTAGAACTAATTAAACCTAACTAACCTAAGGACATCATAGATATCCATGCCCGACGCAGGATTCGAACCTGCGACCGTAGCAGCAACGTGGTTCCAGACAAGCGCCTATAACCACTCGGCCACATCAGCCGGCGTGTGATTTTTACCTGTGAGGTAACGTGAAGGGAAAAGTGTACTCGAATAATCTTCACAAACTGAAACAGCAGAAGACCGAAAACGCTGTCGCGGCTGTCCCTCAGGTAGAGATGCTACGCATGTCACGCAGTTTTATAAATCAAGCACAGCACTGCATCGACGTCAACGGTGGCCATTCCCAGCATATTCTGTGATTTTTCTTACCACGGCTCAATCTCGCGTTGTAAATATTTTCCTGGCCACATTTATTGTGTCCACCCTCAAAATACTTGCTAGCAGTCTTCAGCGGAAATCTTGCCAGTTTTTTTTTGCCAAATTCTACTTCCAGCATGTTGTCTACGCGACTTAAGGAATTGGACCTTGGCTCTAATTTTTCAGACTGAAAATGTTACTTCACTACCTAAAAATGGTCTTACAAGCGTTTCTTGACAGTTTTGTGTCAGGTGGCTTACATTCTCTCAGTGACTCACCTTGTAGATGACTGTAACCTTCTCAAACGAAATATCTGAAGAAGAACCTACACTTTAGGGGATGTATGCGCGAAAGATGAAGGAATAATGGCCTTAGGACGACGTGTGCTTTTTGTCGGATCATGAAAATAGCTGTCAGTAGAATTTTTGTTATTGATGACAAGTGCTTACTTATTTCATATGTGAATGAACATTCTTCATTGCTTGCGTCGAATGTTCTTGTCAGCCCTGGGAGTACTGAAACGTTCTCAACTTGAGTCCCGCTTTCTGAATGCGTCAGTTTCGGAGGAAAACTAGTAACCTTAATGCGAATTATTAAAATATCGCATTACCACGCAAACCGAGGTTTAGCGTATTTATTTTGCGAAATAAATCCACAGAGTATGCCAATTTGGAAGTAAGTATACGTATTAGATCTCGTTACGGAGCGATCGACAAGTGAACACCCGACTGTCGCAACGCTGAACGACGCACGGGGCGCCAGCTCGCTGGCACCGTTGGGCGCTCTTCGCCCAGCAGGCAACCCATTGTGGCAGCTCACGCCGTTCAGAAGCTGCGGCTTCTTCCTCATCACCTCAGCAGCCAAAGTTCGTATTTTAAAACTTTAGGTAAAATATACGAGGCAAATTAAACAGTATGAATAGACGTTAGAGTTTTTGAATAATTTTGTTTGTTAAATGATATAATATACATACAAACAACGGAAAATCCAGAATGGAATGTGACAATATTATGAAAAGGATAGTTGCTACTCACTATATAGCGGAGATGCCGAGTCGCAGATGGGCACAACAAAAGTTAGGTTTCTGCCAACAAGGCCTTTCTCGAAAACGAAAACAAACAAACAAACACACGTCTATGGTAGCTGAAGCCAGAGACTGTGGAGATTATATATATATATATATATATATATATATATATATATAGTGTGTGTGTGTGTGTGTGTGTGTGTGTGTGTGTGTGTGTGTGTGTGTGCGCTTGCGCGTATGTAAGTGTTCGACGAAGGCCTTGTTGGCTGAAAGCTCATTTTGTGACAGTCGCCGGTCTCTGTGGCCGAGCGGTTCTAGGCGCTTCAGTCCGGAACCGCGCTGCTGCTACGGTCCCAAGTTTGAATCCTGCCTCGGGTATGAGTGTGTGTGCTTAGAGTCATTCGTAACAGTCTTTTTGTTGTGTCCATCTGCGACTCAGCATCTCCGCTATATGGTGGGTAGCAACTATCCTTTTCATAATATTGCTATTCTGAATTCAGAGAGACTGCCTATACGAAGGGGTAGCAATAAAGTTAAAAAAAAAAAAATGGCTCTGAGCACTCTGGGACTCAACATCAGAAGTCATCAGTCCCCTTGAACTTAGAACTACTTAAAGCTAACTAACCTAAGGAGATCACACACATCCATGCCCGAGGCAGGATTCGAACCTCACGCGGTTCCGGACTGAAGCGCCTAGAACCGATCCGCCACTGCGGCCGGCCAATAAAGTTCTAAAGATCACAACGGAAAAATGTAGTTATTATATAATTTTTTGTCTGCTTACAAGTAAATATTTACAATCGCGGTACGCACTGAAATCTCCGTGCGGCAGTTCGCAGCATGACGGTAAAGAAGCCAGAAGTCATAACAAAATGAAGTAGCCTATTTTCACATGTCAGCGGGCCGTGTCATTTTGTTTTGGTCCCTCTAGCAGTATGCAACGATACTGCGATGATGAGAGGATTTCACTGCATAACAAGACTGCAGACACCAATAAAAAAGAATTACTATTTTTCCGGGTGATAATTAAAACTTTTTGAACACCACTGGAAATACGTTGGCGAAATAAAATGTAAAGTGCGTAAATTATATTGCTGAAGTTTCTCTGTTTAGTTACGTTTTAGCACCTGGAGCGCACTCCCCTGCCCGCGCTGTGCTGGTTGCATTTCTCAAGGACCGCCTCTCTTTACTGAAAAGAGCTTTGGAAACTTTCCACGAAATACCGTGCAGCAGCTCTTGCGTATGTGACTACGAAACTGGTATTGAACCATTTGAAAATGCTAGCTTGTTAAATAAAGCAAACTGACAGAAATACAAAACTAATAATAACAACACCACCCATGTTTCCGCCTTCTTACCACCACCAAACCAGCGCAGTTATGTGAAGGGAACTCTCACTTCCCTACTCGATGCAAAAGAACCCAGTGTGCAGTGAAGTTGTAAAATAGTGATTGAATTCACGCGGATTCAAAACTGTGAATGATTTCAGTTTTATTGCAAATGGTAGCAGTAGAACTTTCTTTGGGCTCTTTTAATGTGTTTCGTGGAATTTTATGGACTTGTTTCAGTAATGAAGTTTTTATTCCTTTTCCTCGGCAAAAATTATCCGCAGATAAATCCAATGCTGAGTTATGGGAGCACTTTGAGCTGAGAGTAGCCGCCGCCGTCCTGCGGCAGTCCTCGTGATTATCTACGGGCAGCGCGCGCCGTATTTTTCTACGCCCCGGTCTGTGGAGACACACAAGAGCACATGGTCAGAGTTTCACCCACTGCCGCAACTGCGGGTCGAGGTTTCTCGAACCAGGTTACTGGGGCCCAACCTTTGCCGCTTTGACACTGTGACAAAGCTAAGGAACGAGGCCGTGTGCACTATTCTGAACAGCTTCAGCTGCTATTTTCTACCAGAGTACTCCGGGCTAAAATGTCCGCAATTTTATGGAACTGGACAGGGGAAAAACCGATGGGACGCACCTCCTCTTAAACTATTACTCTCCTAACATTGATTATACTGAAGTGAATACTGATTAACAGAGGAGCTAGGAAAAGGTTTTAAAATAATAGTAAAATGGCAGGTTGTTGCTGATCACAGTACAAACACAGGAGGCAGTAATTGGTTGGTTGGTTGGTTGACTGATTTGGGGGAGGGGACCAAACAGCGATGTCACCGGTCACTCGCATTAGGGAAAAAAAGTCGCCGTGCCCTTTCAAAGGAACCATCCCGGCAGCTAACTGATTTAGGGAAATCACGAAAAACTAAAATTGGTTGGCCGGACGCAGGTTTGAACCGTTGTCCTCTCAATGCGAGTTCAGTGTGCTGACCACCGCACCACTTCACTCGGTGACTAATTCGTAGCTACCTTACAATATAAGGAATGTTTTTTGTATTGCCACCATAACCTCAACACGGATAACTTCAAGTGAAATCAGCCTAATCAGCCTAATCCGCCATCAGTTTTATTTCTGCAGAAATCTAAAATTGTGGACGTCACAAAAAGCATAGTAGTAGTATCCCTTTGAAAAGAACGTAAGTGAGTCTCGTTTGAAATGAGACAACTCAGCAGGCCGCTGTGGCCGAGGGGTTCTAGGCGCTTCTGTCCGGAACCGTGGTGCTGCTACGGTCGCAGGTTCGAATCCTGTCTCGGGCATGGACGGGTGTGATGTCTTTAGGTTAGTTCGGTTTAAGTAGTTCTAAATTCTATGGGGACTGATGACCTCAGATGTTAAGTCCCACAGTGCTCTTAGCCATTCGAACCATTTTGATTTCGATTGTCGAGACGAGATTAAGCAAAATTATCCCGTCATATGGCCTCCAGTCAGAGTTATAGTTTCATCGATCGTTTGCCATTTCAATAACGTGTTATATGGCAGAGTAATACGTTTTTCAGTAAGAAATGAATTTTTTAAAGATTGTTGTTGTTGTTGTTGTTGTTGTTAGGAAATGAATTTCCATGATTCACAACAGAGTTTTGAATGCTACCGTCTTCTGCATCATTCAGTAAATTCAATCACCGTCTCCTTACGAAAGTTTTATTTTCTAATTGCGTTTTGCCTCATTGCACTTACCGAAACACTGTTGCTTAAAACTTACAGCATGATGTGCTTAGCATAGTCGCTTTTCATTGCATTGCACTTTGGCGAGGCTTTTTTATTTTTAATTTTGCTGGTTTGCTGATAGGCTGCATTTTATTTTTCAGCACTTTCGTTGTACCGAGTTTCTGTTGCTACACGGTGAGTCATAAAAATTTGCTAGGGCCAGTTTATCGTCAGAGTTATGACACAGTAAGATCACTCACAGTTAAGCACTGCCTTTCAAAATTAACATCAAGGTCAATTCAGGTGAAGTTCCGTTCAGATTTCATTTCTTATACAGACATTCTTCTTCTTACAGTGCAGTGTTACATTCGAGTGTATATCACGTAACGTTTGGAATTTTATTTAGTCAGCTTGCTGACGTAAATTTATAGGGATTCTAACTGAAGCATTGTTATTTTTGTGGTCTTCACTCTCTGTCTGCCCTGTGCGAGACTCTTCATCTCCGAATAACTACTGCAACGTATATCCTTCTGAGTCTGCTAACTGTATTCATCTCCTGGTCTCTCTCTACTCTTTTTACCACCCCCCCCCCCCCCACATACACACAAACACACTTCCCTCCAATACTAAACTGGTGATACCTTGATGTCTCAAAACTTGTCCTATCAAATGATCCATTATTTTGGTCATGTTGTGCCGATTCTATCCAGTACCTCATCATTAGCTACGTAATCTACCCATCTAACCTTCAGTCTTCTTTGTAGCACCACATTTCAAAGGCTTCTATTCTGTTCTTGTCTAAACTTGCATAAATGGCTGCACTCCACACAAACACTTTCAGAAAAAGACATCCTTACACTTAAATCAATACTTGATGTTAACATATTTCTCGTCTTCAGAAAGGCTTTTCTTGCCATTGAAATAGAAGCACATGGGACAATTATTCTCTAAAGTTCGGCTTGAAATTTACGCAAAATTCTCACTTTGTAAGTCGTGTGTTGGAATTACAAGTGACGTACTGGGACGTCACCCACTGTAGCACTGCTCACTACACTGCACAGTACAGAGTTTCACAGGGTAGCTTATTTAGTCTTAGAAATTTTGTTTATTTCTGATAAAAGTTAATTACAACAGAGTTACATAGTTTCTGAAGAATTTGGCAACTCTTCATCGGCGATCGTTTACGCAAGTACACCACTTGCATTAATCTCGCTCGACGTCCGCACCTGTGTGTGTGTGTGTGTGTGTGTGTGTGTGTGTGTGTAGATTCCTAGCTAGGAAAAGACAAACAGAGGTCGAAAATAGAGCAGCTGCTGGGCGCTTTCAACTATAGACCCGTGTGAATGTGGCGTCAGTGTTTGGCCAACTAGAGTCAGGTAAGGTACCTTGGCCCTGCTCGCTCCTCGGCAGCAGCGAGAGGAAATTACTGCGGGAAAGGGGGCCCTAATTAACAGCCGGCGAGATTTACGGCGCTCCCGCTGCGCCTCAGAGTCCAATTGTAAACATGAGGGCCCACTGATTAACCAGCGAGCAGCTAGTTCAAGCAGAACGGGCGCCAACGTTAACGTGTGTGCGCGCTCATATTTCCCACTGCAAACGAGATAGCTTATTTGCGCTTCTTTTCATTGCCACGTGTGTGGGAGGTATGTGATACGACGCTACTAGGAATCCAAGTCAAACGAACACATGAACGCTGAATACACCGTCCTTTACCGCGGCATCTAATTTTCCAGCAGTATTTCCGTCTCCAAGGTTGAAATTAAGCTATGTCCGCAAATACGATGTTAACTTTGGTGCGCAAACGTTTATTTTTGATATAGCACCTATTTATCTGCCTAATTGTATAGCGGTCGCCATGTCACGCCAACGTGAAGGAGCGGAGAAAATCTGTTTTCGCGTTCTGCCTAGAGAATTCCTCACTGTCTATAATAAATCATACAATCTCCATTGATCTTTATTTTACAATTGGCATTACCAACTTTGGCCCATATAAAAAGGTACTCATCAGCATTTAATTTCTTCTTCTTTCTAGTACTCAAAACAAATGGCATACTTGGAACTAGAGTACCATAAGGCTGTTTAGCGAAGAGTCCTGTGGTATCAGATATAATCCATGTCTTCCAAGTTCAAATGGTTCAAATGGCTCTAAGCACTATGGGATTTAACATCTATGGTCATCAGTCCCCTAGAACTTAGAACTACTTAAACCTAACTAACCTAAGGACAGCACACAACACCCAGCCATCACGAGGCAGAGAAAATCCCTGATCCCGCCGGGAATCGAACCCGGGAACCCGGGCGTGGGAAGCGAGAACGCTACCGCACGACCACGAGATGCGGGCTGTCTTCCAAGTCAGAATGTTAGCATCAGGAAAAGCTTCAAGGCCACCATAATCTGCTTGATTGCCCCCCAAAACAGCAAGTGTGAGCCAAGTACTACCTCCGAACACTGCTTGAAGATCACAGGTGAAGTTCAGATGGAGTCCACGAAAAACATTGCCGGTCAATTTAATAAACAGCCAATCAATTTAATAAACAGCAATTGATTGGAGGTCCGAATGTTTTTCGTGGACTCCATCTGAACTTCACCTGTGATGTTCAAGCAGTGTTTGGAGGTAGTACTTGGCGCACACTTGTTTGTTTCCTCGTTCCAACCTCATATCGCACCCTGACACGAACAGTTATGCAACTCAAAAACGTAATGCTTGAGAAAATTCGAATGAAAGAATCAATTTTATAAAACTTAAGTTGAAATAGCATAAGCTTCCTTTAAATTTCAAGGAAGTATTATTGGCAGCGAATTCCGTATTTTACAAGACATTGGGGCACTTCAAAAATTTTTCAGCGAAAACCTAAAAATTGCTTTTTGTCGACTTGCCACCTTCTTCGCCGGGGTGCGATGTACAAAAAGGATACTAGCCACATTCCGAACATTAAAACTGTGCCGGACCGGGAGTCGAAATCCGAGCCTTTCCCAGAACAAAGCCCACATTACCGACTGAGCTATCCCAGAACTTCTCACAACCTGCCGTCGCAGCTGTACTTCCACGAAACGCGAAGGTTTCAAGTTACAATTTGGTTCGACAGACCATTTTAATTTGCGAAGATGTTTAAAATCCGCCAACACACTGTCGCAGAGTGAACATTCACTGCGGAAATCTTACTGGCATTTCCATAAACTGCTGTGAAAAACCGCAGAATATTTTGTATTTTTGAATTAAGGACACACGTGAGTAGATGAAATACGACGGAATTGTTTTTAATTTCAACCTTCACAAAAACTAGGCATCTATAATCATGTGTAGTACATTAAAGTATGTTCCCCATTTACTTTTAATGGAAATCAGCACTTCGTTTTTGAAGCATCTCCCCACTACACCTTTAAAGCCATTTTCAGTTTCAGGGTTGATACGGTAAATCGCGGGAGAGCTAGGTACTCATAGTTTTGTAACGGTCCAACTATATCGGGCATAAATGCACTTCTTTATTTCCACCTTTAGAAATAACAAAGCTACGTGGTTGCGTTGAAAACGTTTGCTGAGTGATGGAACAGGTACAGCAAGTGGGGGAAAATCCTTCTGTTAATGATTGTCGGAAACATGTTTCATGTGAACATCAAAAGGAGTACGAGACGCCAAGCAGTGATCAAGTACTGGTGAACACAGTACTAGACTGCCCATCACCATTTTGAATTTTTCAAATTTTGATACAGAAGTCGTTATCGAAAGAGACACAAACTCCATTATATCCATTTTTGGCCATATTGGAGCAGATTTTGAAATTTTGGCAGGTTTTCAGGATTATTGTCCGCTCTGCGTCGTGGGTGGTGATGACCCCAAGTATCAAGGAGGAAGCGGAGTTACATAACCGACCCGACGACGTTTTTTGCACTATCAAGAATAATATAGTTATGAGTGTATTGGAATCAGTCTTTGTATCGCGTCTATTCCTGACGGAATTACTCATTTACGTGCCCAAGGCCAGCGTGAGAGAAATGGCTATAAATTGAATTTCACTTAAAGACAGTCAGATATTACGTGGCGCAGTGACTGTAATTGTGGTTTCGGAATATAGTCAACGATGGTTTGTTCAGCAACTCCCTGTTTCTCCTTTTACGCGATGGAAGTGTTTGAGTGGCCGAGTGGTGATTTATGTTTCCATTTATTTCCACAGAGAGCAATTTACTCTCCATTTGAAGTTTGATATTTGTTGCAGCGAGATAGAGTTACTCCTTGCGTGTGGTATTATTTACTCTGCGTGGCGCAGCTCTTATTTTGGTAAGACTTACGTGCATCTAGGCAGTCAAAAATTTTAGGGCCACCTTGAAACTAACTACTGGATATGATGCGCATAGCCGGCCGCGGTGGTCTCGCGGTTCTAGGCGCGCAGTCCGGAACCGTGCGACTGCTACGGTCGCAGGTTCGAATCCTGCTTCGGGCATGGATGTGTGTGATGTACTGAGGTTAGTTAGGTTTAAGTAGTTCTAAGTTCTAGGGGACTGATGACCACAGCAGTTGAGTCCCATAGTGCTCAGAACCATTTGAACCATGATGCGCATAAGCTGGGACTTTCATGTTAGGCTCCTTTCTATGGACGGTTCACCCGAATTAAAACGGTAACTGGAGGTTGGACTTTCATAAGTTAAGCCCAATCATTCAGGCCACTAAATAAACCGCCACAGTATATGTTAAGTCCTGACGGTATCTAACATGGTAAAAGCCCCGCAATGGAGACAGTACTAAATTGGTCAACAGAATGTTCTTCTCAAGTGGTTAATCTGAACAACGCCACGATAACGTTCTCCATAGCAGCACATTAACGCCTAAAATAATTGCGCTCTCTCTCTCTCTCTCTCTCTCTCTCTCTCTCTCTCTCTCTCTCTCTCTTTTCGCCCTTTTTCTTTCTTTCTTTCTTTATTTCTTTCTTTGCCTCTCTCTCCCCCCCTCCCTCTCCGTGGTACTGAAGAAGCGCGCAAGTCTTACAGTCAGGATCACGCCGTCTCTGCCATGAACAGCGACAATGCGTTGCCCAGGAATAAATCCATAAAACCTTACAATGAAAATTGATGAGAGAGAGGCAGTCTTAAACGATAATTGTGGATACAATATTGAGCTGTACTATTATGGGAGGGAGGGCCGTTGCTCTATTGCAGCTTAATTTTCCTTTTAATTGCTGGAGTCGGGAAAACGAGTTCCTTACTGAGGCCATGCGAAGAACACCTGTCGAGGTCAGGAGAGGAGAGGTGGTTCCCACGAAAAAGGAAAGGGAATGGAAGGGAAGGGGGCCTGCCCGCTGCCCGCCCGCCCTTGGAGGAAGGAATTCTCACGACCAGACCTTGTACGGACTCTCAGTTGCAGACGCAAATGCTGGTGGACCAAACAGGCTTAATAGGTGCGGAGAGCCTTGCTTGTAGAATGCCAAAACGAGACAACAAACACGTCGCTTCCCCCACCACACAACTCGTGTACTGTCTGGACGATGTTATAGTTAAGGAAAATACGGTGATATGAGGGAGGGGGTGGGGGTAGGGTCCTAACACCTTTGTTCCAAAGTACCATCCGTAGACAGGTTAGAAAATGTGTGGAAATGATTTGACGCAGTGTGTATACTCCGCCACTCATTACACGGCGACTAACAGTTACGAATAGACGTGATTTGTTTTAGTTGAGAAGTATACTGTGGGAAACTGTGCACACACTATCTAATCCGTAGTATATGGACACTTTAATGTAAAACAGAATTGACTACTAGATGTCAGAGGTGGACCCGCCAGTACAAAAGGAGGTGGGGAGTACTACGTTGTCAGTATAGAAGTAGCAAGAGCACCGTGGGTCGGTCGGGAAGATAGACCCCGAACGTGGCCTAGTTATTGCATGTCACCCGAATATCGAAGTCCGCCAGATACGCTTCAACCCTTCTCAAGCTCCCCAAGTCGGCAGTTAGTGATGTGGTTGGGAAAGGGCAACGAGGAGGAACTACTGCTACATAAAAACCAGGCAGACATCATTTACTGTCGGACTGGGGTAGTCGAGCATTCTGAAGGGTGGGAGTACAAAACAGAATGGAAAAAAGCTGGAGGAATAAAAATGTGTGTGTGTGTGTGTGTGTGTGTGTGTGTGTGTGTGTGTGTGTGTGAAATCTTATAGGACTTAACTGCTAAGGTCATCAGTCCCTAAGCCACACATTTCTACAGGCAGAGTTAAGTGATGCTTGAGGTGGTGTGCAGGGCGACGCCACTGGACAGTGGACTACTGGAAGAGAGCGATCTGGAGTGGTCACTCTCACTGTTCTCTGGGGCAATCTGGTGTAAATGTTTGGGTTTGAGGAATGGCTTGACAACTTTACCTGCCATCATTTTCAGTGCCAACAATGAAGTACAGACGAGGTGTTACGGTATTCGGGCATCCTTCGTGGTTACAGCGTGGTTCCCTCACTGCGCTTAAGACAATGCTAAATGTGCAAGAATATGAACACATTTTACAGAAGCGTGTACTACACACAATACTGGCGAAGTTCGGAAACGATTATTGTTATCAGCATGACAATACACCCCCTAGTACAGCGACATCTGTGAGCCAATGTTTTGGGACAATAACTTTCCTGAAATGGACTAGCCTGCTCATTGTATCCAGTGGTACATCTCTGGTATGAGTTACAGTTACAGTGTCGTCTTCGCTCCAGACCCCAGGGTCCACTATCATCTCTATCTTCTCTGGTTTCCTCTGTTGAGGGAGAATGCTCTCCAATTCCTCTACGTCCACTCAGACACGTTACTGGAAATGTTTCCAGCGGCGTTCAAGCCGTCATAAAAATGGAAACAGCCCATATGAACGACCACCAATACGTGTCCTGATGCTTCTGATGAAATATTGAATACTTAGGGTCGGTTTAAGCTCCAAGCGAGATACGCGCCTGGGGCACCCAGGTGCTGGACTTTTATACATACGGATGAGTAGGAAGGACAAACCTGTAATGTTCGGATACAGTGTTACTAGTGTCCTGGTTGACACAGTCAAGTCGTAAAATATCTGGGCGTAACGCTGCAAAGCGATATGGAAATGGAACGATTATGTGAGAACTGTAAGAGGGAAGGCGAATGGTCGAATTCGATTTACTGGGAGAATTTTCGGAAATAGTGGTTCACCTGTAAAGGAGACCGCATAGAGGACACTGGTGCGACCTATGCTTAAGCACTGCTCGAGTGTTTGGGGTCCCTATCAGGTCGGATTGATGGAACACATCGAAGCAATTCAGAGGCGGTTCGCTAGATTTGTTAAGATAATGTAGGAACAACACGTAAGCGTTATGGAGACGCTTCGGGAACTCAAATGAGAATCCCTGGAGGGAAGATACAGTTCTTTTCGAGAAACACTGTTGAGGAAATTTAGATAACCGGCATTTGAAGCTGACTGCCACACGATTGTATTGCCGCCTACATACATTGCGCGTAAGGACCACGAAGATAAGATACGAGAAATTACGGCTCATATGAAGGCATATAGACACTCGCTTTCCCCTCGCACTATCTGCGAGTGGAACAGCAAAGGAAATGACTAGCAGTGGTAGAGCGTAGCCTCCACGACGCACCGTACGGTGGCCTGCGAAGTATCTATGTAGATGGAGAATTCCATTTCAAGATTTGCGTCAACTGTTCTTTAGCGCTACAGCGGATATAAGGTACTCGGGTAAATGGTATACCGGAAGCTAACCAATGGCGCTACTGTGAATACAAAATGCACTCTGAACAGCTGCTTCTTTCCTAAATGCTGTTGTGTCTCGGAAGAAACACGCAATTGCCATTTACGGCTAAGTATGACTGCATGAGACATACTTGGGCTAAGACAAGTTTGACGTTCTCGGAAGAGCTCAGTGTTTCTCGATAGTAATGTGTTGACAAAAAGACTGCACGAGGAATTCCTTGTCTAATGCTTGAGAGAAAACCTCTGTAGCAATTGAATCGAAACTGCTGAATCCCAGAGCTTGTATTAAGCACACTATATAACGTTATTAATACACAAACTTTTTTGATACTCCCTGTTCTGATTAAAGCTCAGTCCAATTAAGTGCATAAATCCTCCACTGTCAAACAACCAACAAAGCATCATAGACTATTTGCTTAAGATAGAGAGCAATGCAATGACACGCTGCCATGCTTGGCACGTCCGTCTCGCGTCATCACGAAGACATGTTTACTAAGAGCATGGTACGCCGAGATGTCCCAGCTGCTTGGCATCACAGTTCGCCAGGCTTTATTTCTCTCGATTATTTTTTCTGTGGTAATCTCTGAGGTATCTCAATAAAGCCAAGGAAATCTCTATCTGGAAAGGATAACTTAGCAGAAACGATATATTTAAAAATTGCTGTTCCCTTACCATAACATACCACTCTTGAAGTCGTACTTTCTTCTTCATAACATCAGCAATTCGAAAAACACTAAATAATAGATATTTAATAGGTATTTCGAATCACACAGAAATACTGGAGTTAAATATTCCACGACGAGTAATCGCAACTGCCAGCTGTACAACTGCAACTACATTAGGTTTTAATTTAGTGCATCGAAACAGTGTGCTTAAGGATCTGTTTAAATTTCTTTAATAATAAGACAGGTAAAGTATTTATTGGGTATTTATAACACGTAAACCGTTCACAACAAAAACAATTTTAATTGCTAAAATATGTTGTTGCACACCTAGTCTTGTATAAATTCTCTCATTTCCGTAATCTCGCAGATATGACGCATGCATTTTGGTGTGATGGTGGTGGGGTCGTTAATTTTGAAAGGAATTCGTGTCGGTGACGCGCTGATACAGAGGACTGCTTTTAGCTTGATTGTGCCGATCAGCGTTCGTTCCAGTTTCCATTCATTTTAATTTTACTGCCCAGCCTCGCTGTGTGTGCATCATTCATCTCTGTAGTATGAGACTAACACGGACGAGTGCAGGAAATGTCGTTGCGTTGAAGGAATTTGTGCAGTTAAATACGATTTCTTCTTTTGCATAAGAATTTTAAATTTTGTGCCCTGCGTGCAGTCCATTCAAAAGGTGCTTAAAATGGCAGTATCTTCGAAGTAGCTTATTCGCAGTACCACGCTCCATTTTTAATCGAGGGGAAATCGTTGGAGCTAGATTGTTACTGCCTCAGATTTTCACTGGCTGACATATTATTTTACTTTCTGTCCAGTATCATCTGCATTGCCTGTTTAATAGTTTGTCCCTTGTTGTTGTTGTTGTTGTTGTTGTTGTTGTTGTTCCCAGTACCTACTGCAACCTACATTCTTCTGAATCTGCTGCGTGTATTCACCTCTTTGTCTCCCTCTACGATTTTTACCCTCCACGCTGCCCTCCAGTGC
Source organism: Schistocerca gregaria (assembly GCF_023897955.1). Taxonomy (NCBI): domain Eukaryota; kingdom Metazoa; phylum Arthropoda; class Insecta; order Orthoptera; family Acrididae; genus Schistocerca; species Schistocerca gregaria. The sequence goes on along the minus strand of NC_064921.1, from coordinate 523,867,140 downwards.
TAAATTGGTGATCCCTTGACGCCTCAGAACATGTCCTACCAACCGATCCCTTCTTCTAGTAAAGTTGTGCCCCAAATTTCTCTCCAATTCTATTCAGTATCTCCTCATTAGTTATGAGAGCTACCCATCTAATCTTCAGCATTCTTCTGTAGCACCACACTTCGAAAGCTTCTATTCTCTTCTTGTCCAGACTATTTATCGTCCCTGTTCCACTTCCATACATGGCTACACTCCAGGCAAATACTTTCAGAAATGAGTTCCTAACACTTGAACCTATACTCGATGGTAACAAATTTCTCTTCTCCAGAAACGCTTGCCAGTCTACATTTCATATCCTCTCTTCTTCGACGATCATTAGTGATTTTGCTCCATTTACTACTTTAAGTGTCTCATTTCGTAATTTAATTCCCTCAGCATCACCCGAATTAACCCGACTACATTCCATTATCCTCTTTTGTTGATGTTCATCTTATATCCTCGTTTCAAGACACTGTCCAATCCATTCAACTGCTCTTCCAGGTCCTTTGCTGTGACTGACAGAATTACAATGTCATCGGTGAACCTCAAAGTATTTATTTCTTCTCCATGGATTTTAATTCCTACTCCAAGTTTATCTCATAGCTCTCCAAAAACAAAAAAATAAATTCTCTTTTTTATACACCGGTTGTAATGCAATTTCATAAATACTAAGGATATAAAAATTACTCAGTTCATACTTCAACTGTTGACTTGCCAATTTGCAATTGCTCCGTTCGAGATATTGCAGTTGCATATAGTTCTGAACGATTACGTTAGTTGATTATTAAAGTAAAATAACTAATCTTATGTCCGTTGATCACTGTAAGCCACCGCCACAAGCGTCGTCAAAACTTTCATGGTACGTCAGTTTCAGTCATGTGAACGAGACTGTTACACGATTGGTACGTACCATTTTAACACTGAAACAAATATGTTTTTGTATGTTTCTGTCCGCCTCAATAGCTGAGTGGTCGATGCGTCCCACTGCCACGCGGAGGACCCGGCTTTAGTTCCCGGTTCGGGGGGGGGGGGGGGGGGGGGGGGAGCATTCTTTCTTGGAGCTGACATTGAAGTTCTGCAGCATGCTGGTTTGGTTATCAGGTAAACACAAAAAAGGCGAAAAGTGTTTGTTAATGTCTTACAACTACTGATTTCCCAACCACTGTGAACAGGACTTTGTAAAATTCAATATATTTTTATTCCACATCCGCAAATTTCGTGGTGATCTGGTTTTCCCTTACGTCTACAGGGTCAATAACATCTACCTCTACAAATGCTGGTTTAACTTCATTAAATTTGGCAAGTTAATCTGCTGGTATCTGCAGATAAAGTACCAGGATCGTTTAGAGCGCTGAAGCTACAGCTGTAATTTTAAATTTGCTTTGCGAGATCTGTGCAACATCAAACTGGAGAATGCCACTCAGCGACGTAGTATAAAATGAGTAATTACGTGTAGAGCACTACTGGCTTCGATGTCCTACTTTTCAAATTGATATCGGTACACTTCTTTTGCGAAGTGTATGTTGTCTCTGAAGTGTAACTGTTTTGTGAGGGTTACTGATGTCTAGAGTGCAACGTTTTGCATGGTAATGTGTGGCGATGCCAGAGAAGACACACTTGGATAGGACCATACAGAGATCTACGTTTTACACACGGTAACAGCTCAATGTCAGCTGACCAAATACTGGTAATGAAAGTATATTCAACTTCCACCATTACTAATCACCACCTGGTTTCACTTCGATAAATCATCTATCTCGGCTCCGATCATAACTCTGCTCACTATAAATGTCTACTTTCCAGCCCAATTGCGATAGCAAAAATTATTTCTCAACCAGATTTCGAACTTCACAGGCGTTTTCCAATAGTGCAGAGGTAAGCGAGTCAAGTAGTGTACTTTTTGCACAAAAGATTCACCGACAAAGCATACACACATTGTAGGTTTCGGTATTTCAGAAGTCAGTTAAAGTTTTATTCTTTGGCTATCGTCGACCTAGTATTAACAATGAAAGTGACTGGGCTTTCGTGTGGAATAACTGAAGTTAAATGCTATTCGTCTATATTTTATACGTGCGAGCAGCTACTAATACGGAAAAGTAAATAAAAGTAAACAGTGTTTTCTCCTCGTCGTGACGGCGACAGGGAAAAACATGCAGTGTAGTTCGTAAAGCAGGTACAAATTATGATTCCTTTATTCGACCTTGGGTGTCATAGGGCGGGTTGAAGGCCACAAAACGGCCTCTTTAACGCGACCTACCACATCACTGACGTCAGACGTCGCAAGAGTAAAGGGGTTCAGTGCACTTACCGTGTTAGGGCGGCATAATGTGAGAGCTGGCACTACATTTGCAAGTATAACTTCGCGAGGGGCACGTGTCAACAGATCAACCTGAAGAGCGTTTTTGTTATTCTGATCACGACACACAGGAGAGCAGGATTGTTACATCGTTCAATGTTGACAGATTCAGCACCACCACATCCTTCCAGTGAGGCGGACAGGATGTTTATGAACAACTCACCTCCATTTTGTTCTATATTGATATACTTCTTGACATGAAATTGTGTCCCAGTTTTCTCTTCTAGTCATAGGATCTTCCTTAATCCGATCCAGCCATCTTTATCCTGGGCGTTATATTGATCTTTTCCCCCTGCACATTTCTACTCAAGTATTGTTTCGGGGCGGTTATCCTTCATCCTATTCACATGTTCAGACCACCTAAGCCAAGCCGTCTAGCCTTCTACACGGCTGATCGCAGAAACTTCATTTCGCATGGCTGTAACTTTCCCAACGCAAGTCGCGTTTGATATCATTACCCTTTTGTAGTCTATGATCTTACCTTTCCCGAATTTCTGTGCATCTTACTTTCAGAAATAGAAGGTATCCTTCTTTGATCTTTGATTACGAAAGCGTAATGAAGTCAATATACTGCCCTCTAAAGGACCCAGTAGCCACTGTTTGTTCACGTTCGTCGTATTTTTCTCCTCGTGTGTGTGTGTGTGTGTGTGTGTGTGTGTGTGAGAGAGAGAGAGAGAGAGAGAGAGAGAGAGAGAGAGAGAGAGAGAGAGAGAGAGCGCACGCAACTAACCAGGAGGCGCGGAAGCGCAGTATTATAAAGTACCCTCATGTCCATACACTGAGGAACCTTATAAAGACAAGAAACAACACGGCGTCGTGCCAACACACTTGAATTAAACTGTAGTGGGAAAATACTTACACGCGTCACGCACGTGTCAAGCCAGTGCGACATTAGCTATGTGTGCTGCAGCACCCGTGTGGACAGAATATAGCGGTTATGGTTCTGACAGCGTGTTCCCTGTGCATTCGCTAACCAGCAATCGACTTGAAGGGCACAGCAGGTACATATGCATCAGAAATTACATACGTTCAGAGCCATTTCTCTTTTAGGGTGATGCACCTTGTCTAATGTTTCACTAGCTAGTACACAGCATCCCGAAATGGTAGTTCTGGAAGGTCCCGCAAAATAGGCATCTACACTATGGTATCAAAAGCATCCAGACACGAGGCTCAGAATGACTTACAAGTTCGTGGCGCCTTCTATCGGTAATGCTGGAATTCAGTGTGGCGTTTGCCCACCCTCAGCCTTGATGACAGCTTCCACTCTCGCAGGCATACGTTCATTCAGGTTCTGGAAGGTTTCTTGGGGAATGACAGCCCTTTCTTCACGGAGTGCTGCACTGAGGAGAAGTATCGATGTCGGTCGGTGAGGTCTGGCACGAAGTCGGCGTTCCAAAACATCCCCAAAATGTTCTATAGAATTTAGGTCAGACTCTGTGCAGGCCAGTCCATTACACGGACGTTACTGCCGTGTAACCACTCCGCCACAGGCCGTGCATTATGAACAGATGCTCGATCGTGTTGAAAGATGCAATCGCTATCCTCGAATTTCTCTTCAACAGTGGGAAGCAAAAAGGTGCTTAAAACATCAATGAACGCCTGTGCTGTGATACTGCCACGCAAAGCAACAAGGGGTGCAAGCCCCCTCCATGGAAAACACGACCACACCATACGACCACAGCCTCCGAATTTTACTGTTGACACTACACACGTTGGCAGATTACGTTCGGCGGGCACTCGCCATACCCACACCCTGCCATTGGATCGCCACATTGTAAACCGTGATTCGTCACTCCACACAACATTTTTTCACTGTTCAATCGTCCAATTTTTACGCTCCTTGCACCAAGCGAGGCGTCGTTTGGCGTTTACCGGCGTGATGTGTGGCTTATGAGCAGCCGTTCGACCATGAAATCCAAATTTTCTCACCTTCCGCCTAACTATCACAATACTCGCAGTGGATGCTGATGCAATTTGGAATTCCTGTGCGATGGTCTGGATAGATTACACATTACGACCGTCTTCAACTGTCGGCAGTCTCTGTCAGTCAACAGACGAGATCGGCCTGTAGGCTATTGTGCTGTACGTGTCCCTTCACGTTTCCACTTCACTATCACATCGGACACGGTGAACCTAGGAATGTTTAGGAGTGTAGAAATCTCATGTACAGACGTATGACACGAGTGACACCCAATCACCTGACCACGTTCAAAGGCCGTGACCTCCGCGGAGCGCTCCTGTCTGCTTTCTTACGATGTCTAATGACTATTGAGGTCACTGATATGGAGTACCTGGCAGTAGGTGGCAGCACAATGCACCTAATGTGAAAAACTTATATTTTTTTGGGTGTCCGGATACATTTGATCACATAGTAAACTTCTGACACAACCTTTTAACTGAACTAAAAACACTGTATGGTAACAAATTTCATTAGATGCAGGAATAGGTAGAAGTCTAAGAGTGCTATATATTATGAGCATTCTGAATCTAATTTGCACTTTGTGACTCTCAGTTTTCAATGTCTGAAGCACCTGTATTCCTCATATGGCAGAGATTTATTTCGTCCTCAGACATAATCCAGGGCTCAGGTTATCGTTTTCATCCAACTGAACCAGAGGAGCCACATAGTGTTCGGTCGATATTATTTTATACTATGTAATGAAACCAACAACATAAATCCCTTTTATACTCCAGGACATACTGATTTCTGCATCTCCAGAAGATGACTGCGTATTCTGAGCAGGCCTACTAGATTCCACCCACTACTTCGTCTGTTGCTCTAACCTAAGTGGTGGTGTCTCGCGTCATCTACAGCAGCACACTGGCGTACAGAAGCCGTTCGATTCTGTTAACAATCGTAAAAACATTACTAAAGACGTCTTATTCGCCTCACTGCCTTTGGCTAGTATTCTAGCCGTGAGGCACCCAAGGCTTTAATTCTCTGTCCCTAAGTTTGCTCTCTACTTCGACTGATATGCCTATGGCGTCATGTAATTCTCGTACCTTTAACTGCCCATCTTCGAATACCATACTGCTCTGTTTTTCTATGTTTCCATGCATTACTGCAGTACTGTGGCTTCCTTAACGCCCCATTTCATTGTAAACTGGAGGAACAGACTACTATAGACCTTCACGAATTTTGGATGAACATTCGTACGCGTGAAACCGTCGATTATACAGGACGATCAGAAACAGCACGAATCACTTTTAAAGATGTTGGAGGGTAGGTTGTGCTGAGAAACAATTTTTAAGAAAAAAATTCCATATGTTGCGCTGTTTCCAAGTTAATTAGCATTGAAGTTAGCCAATTAGGCCGTTGTGCCCGCGAATTCAAGCGGTCCGTCGGGGACGGTGTTGCGAAACGTGTTCGTTTGGTTTCCTATAACCGAACAAAGAGAGCGATGCAAAAATTGGACATGGGGCGATAGTAAGGATCGAATCCGACCCAAAGACTGAACAGTCTCACGCCGTATCATGTTCTCTACGAGAATAACTGACAATTTTATCCGACAGACCGCTTCAATTTTCGCCATTAACGGCCTGACTGGCTAACTTGAATACTAATCAACTCAGAAATGGCGCAACGTATAGAATTATTTTCTTAACAACTGTTTCTCAGCACACACTGCCCTGCAACACAGTTACAAGCTTTCCAATCTACTTCTGACCATTCGGAATAGGCACCTCCTCAAAATCGTCCGGCGCAGCTTCCATAGGATACGTTTTGTTGTAAACAACGACCCCCAACATAAATGTCTTAATTTTTCAGATTGTTTCAATCTTGAGGTCATCATCTGACAGAACTCAAAATTTTTCGTGGCGAGAATCACGTATTATAAATAAAAACCGTATTCTAGCTGATGCCATCGATTGCAAAGCCAAAAACGCAATATTTCTGTCAATGAAGCAAATGGGTTACCATCAGGGTAGAGTACTTACACTTAACAGTAGCCGAACCGTTGGTGTGTGTAAAAACATGATCACTTCCCTAACATACAGTAGTTTTAGGGATGACGAGAACGGATGTTGCAGCCTCCACTCGCACAAAACGACGTACTTTACTGAACAATAAAATCAAAGTTCTTCTGTAAATCTAATTGTCACTTCTGCTGCTGTGCGCTATGAACAAACAATATAAAATTAAAATATTAGTAATACCATTGATCTCTATATACCATGGATATAATTTTTAAAGAAGCCTTCGTAATGTGAAAGATAATGCCCCCCTCTGCCGACCGTTTAAAAGCCACACACAAACAGAACATTCGGGCTTTATTTAATCGCAGAAAAAGTTTGCACTCGTTACCGGTTTCGATCATACATTGTCTATCTCCAGAATCAGTACCTTACAGGCAGTATAAAGCACTATATGCAGTGTAAAGCGTTGATGACATGTGCAGTCATGACTATCAAACGCCACCTATGACGTATGCGTCCTGAAGATGGCTAACGCATGGCCGGAAGTGGTGAGGAATGTAAATGTGTTGAGAGACTGTATCTTATAAATTTAAACACATACCATTGACATCGATATGCAATAGTATTTCGGAAGATATGAGGTAACCGTGTATTCACACTGAGTGACAATTGCTATCGACATGGGATCTCAAGTTGACTTCATATTTCTCGATTTCCAGAAAGACTTTTGACGCGGTTTCTTACAAGTGACTTCTAATCGTCCCAGATGAGCTACTACATTGTCGACTTCCTGTTAGAAAGGCCACAGTTCGTACAAATAGACGGCACGTCACCTAATTAAACTGAATTGATATCTAAGGTTCCCCATGAAATTTCTCGATTCATATAAGCTATTTAGGAGACAATCTGCCGTCTTAGATTATTTGCAGATGATACTTTCATTTGTCGTCTAGTAACGTCTTTAGGAGATCAAAGTTAATTGCAAAACAATTTAGACGAGATGTCTGCATGGTACGAAAAGTGGCATCTGACGTTTTTTTTCATGTGACATTCCCCATACGAGTACTAAAAATTATTCATCAAATTTCTCAAGTTCAACTAAATATCTACAAATAAAATTCTGAGAAACTTAAACTGGAACGATCCCACAGAAAATGTTGTGGGGAAAGTAAGAAAGGCTGCCTTTTATTGGCAGAACGCAACAAATATGTTAAAGCGACTGCCCACCGCCAGCACGCCTGTCCGCCCTCTCCAGTATTGCTGCAGTCGATGGGATTACTACCACCTACGACTGACGCAGGCCATCGAGTTCAAAGAAGAGCATCTCGTTTGTAATATTACGAGGAAGCGAAGATATTGTCACGGGTATGGTACTCGAGTTGCGGCGAGATCTTCACGAATTCTCAGTCGCTTTCTCCTCCAAGCGCGAAAATATTTTCTTGACGCCTAACTCCACAAGGTTAAACGACCATAGCAGCAAAATGAGAGCTAGCGCGAAAAGAATTAGATGTTCATATTTCCCAAGTGCTACTCGAGGTCGGAACAATGGAGAAATAGTGTGAAAGTGGCTCTATGGACATTCTGGAAAGCACTTCAGTGTGAAATGCAGGGTAGTTACGTAGACGAATTCGTCACTCACTTCTCTCCATGGACAGAGTGGTGTTATGGACAAAGTACCGGCTTTTTTCCTTCTCAAGAGCAAGCCGGTTCCAGAGAGTCTCGCCGACGTGCGGACGATTCCCCGCGTTCGCTACTGTGGGTGCCGCCACGCAGCTGTTGCGCCTTGGGCGGCCGTGTCTGCGCGCTGGTAGACTGCGCCCCTCACCTTGCCTCTTATCTCGCACCCCCTCCTCCTCCACCCTCCTCGCCCCTCTGCCCCAACCCCTCCTACTCCGTCACTTCCTCCACTCAGCTGCTGCAGCCGCCGAGTCCTACCGACTAGCCACCATCTTAGCATACTTTCCAAGAAGTATTATTTTTAATTGCAGTAACACAACCTCTGTTCTAGACAGATATATCAAGCCGAAAAAGTATCTCCCATTTCGCAAAACTATTTTCTATATGTTTGTAGATAGACACTTAGGGAACGTTTTCACTTAAGCGTATTTTAAAAAGAACCATCCGATTTTACAAGGATCTCTATTTTGCATTCACCTATATACAAATTGCAACATTGCTTTTTCTTTTAACAATCGCGTTTAGCTTTAGATGCGGTTCAATCTGGAATCGCGCGACCGATACTGTCGCAGGTTCGAATGCTGCCTCTGGCATAGATGTGTGTGAGGTCCTTAGCTTGGTTAGGTGTGAGTTGTTCTAAGTCTAAGGGGACTGATGACCTCAGATATTAAGTCCCATAGGGCTTAGAGCCTTTATTTTTTTTTTTGAGAAGCGAACGTCTTTTTGTTACGCTCTACCGTGATTTATCGATTTCGACTGGGACAACATGTTTACTGTAACCAGTCACAATTTATCTGAGCAGCCGTCTTCGGTTGTTTGCAGATGGCGCTGTCGTTTATCGACTAATAAAGTCATCAGAAGATCAAAACAAACTGCAAAACGATTTAGAAGAAATATCGGAATGGTGCGAAAAGTGGCAGTGGACCCTAAATAATGAAAAGTGTGAGGTCATCCACATGAGTTCTACGAGGAACTCAAACTTCTGTTACACAATAAATTAATCTAATCTAAAAGCCGTAAATTCAACTAAATACCTAGGTATTACAAATACGAACAGCTCAAATTGGAAAGAACTCACAGAAAATGTTGTGGGGAAGGCTAATCAAAGGCTGCGTGTTATTGGCAGGACACTAAGAAAATGTAACAGACCTACTAAGGAGACAACCTCGAATACGCTTGTCCGTCCCCTTTTAGAATACTGCTGCTCGGTGTGGGAGCCTTACCCGATAGGACTGACGGAGTATATCGAAAAAGTTCAAAAAAAGGCAGCACGTTTTGTATTATCGCGAAATATGAGAAAGAGTGTCACAGAAGTGATACAGGATTTGGGTTGGAAATCTTTAACACAAAGGCGTTTTTCGTTGCGTCAGAATTTTCTCATGAAATTCCTATCACCAACTTTCTCCTACGAATGCGAAAATATTTTGTTGACACCGACCTACATAGGGAAATCAGAGTTCGTACGGAAAGATACAGGTGTTCATTCCTTCCACGCACTACATCAGAGTCGAATAATAGAGAATTGTGAAGGTGGTTCAATGAACCCTGTGCCAGGCACTTAAATGTGATTTGCATAGTATCCATGTAAATATAGACGTAGATTTCCAAAAGGCACTTTAGTGGTTTGAACTACGACCAGCATGTGGGCTTACGTAGATTAATACTGCGGACATGTGTGGCTTTACGACTTTGGGGGTAACCTGCGACATCGTACGGTAGAGTAAGAGAGAAACAAAACACTTATTTTAGTAGTCATATTGTAAACTTTGCAGTTGGTCTTATTTCCGTGCTTGCGAAATTCCTCTCCAACTATTTTAATGGATGGCTATTAATACCGTAAATGTCTCCGATTTTAAAGGTATTATATTTCCGTTAATCTATGCAACCAAAGACGTGCCTCCTTAATCGATATCGCTAATGCTCGCAAATGGTTCAAATGGCTCTGAGCACTATTGGACTTAACATCTATGATCATCAGTCCCCTAGAACTTAGATCTACTTAAACCTAACAAACCTAAGGACAACACCCAGTCATCACGAGGCAGAGAAAATCCCTGACCCCGCCGGGAATCGAACCCGGGAACCCGGGCGCGGGAAGCGAGAACGCTACCGCACGACCACGAGATGCGGGCCGCTAATGCTCGCCTCCGCGGTGGCGCTCGATTCTGAAATAAGACGGGTCGAATCTTGTAGGCTTATTTTTTTCGCTGCCAGTATTTGGCCGGCAACTGGGGAGGAAGAGGTAGTGTAATGCTGCTGATCACCAGTATTTGCACCGCTGATCCGTATTAAATTCCTAACCTTCCCGCAGTGTTCCATGAAGTGAGGGCTTGCGACACGGTTGGTGGTGATCTGTTCGTCGCATGGGGACATTAAGCTCTGCGACCCTCTTGGTGTCATTCGATAGGAGCAGCCGATGTGCCGGCACAGAGTTTTCCCTCTCCCGTTTATCCGTAACAACTGCACAGTATGCGTACTAATCAGAGTCCTCGGCAGGACACAGATGAACACCTGATTCTACATAACAAATCAGAAACAGACAAACCGCCCTCACTAGCAGCTTGCCTAGAACGGCGATGCAGGCTCTTCCATCTGTTCCTCTACGCTCGTTCCCTCAATAACAGACTACTTTCATTCTAATACCACCGAAGACCTCCACGGTACTTAAGACGTGTATTTGTCACTGTTGGCAACATTATCTTAGGTGTTCTTTACATTTATTTCATTCTAGACGTCATCTTCACTCCCTTCAGCGTTTACAAAACGTGATGTTGGATAAAACATACATCAGGATCACCTCTGACACCAACAACAACTAACAAACATATACATGACATCTCACAGCCCACAGAGAGATTTAACAAAGCAAGAATTTATAAAATTACATGCAGTCATTGCGACAAATATTACACTGGCTAAACGGGAAGAATTTTTAAAACCCGCTTCAAAGAAAACATTGACTGTTTCAGACTTAGCAAACCGAATAAATCAGGTATAGCGAAACATGTAAATGCAACAGGACACAGTGTTACAGACACCGATCTCAAAGTACTGCACATAATTTAGAAACGAGCTTGAAAATGGACATCTTGGAAGAAATGGAAATATTCATCCATGGCCACATGGGGAATAACGAGTTCCTGAATGAAATGACAGACTTCAAAAATTCACATTTCTTTTCCAATTTGACTACGGTACTCCTAGAATAAAAGATACATAACATGACAGTCGTTTGCCTCTAGCACCAGCAATAGCTTAGAAATATGTAAAATAAATAGTTTAAATCATGATCTGTTCAATAACATTGTAACAGGTGATCAATTTGTAATGTATTGCGGTTCTAGGCGCTACAGTCTGGAACCGCGCGACCGCTACGGTCGCAGGTTCGAATCCTGCCTCGGGTATGGATGCGTGTGATGTCCTTAGGTTAGTTAGGTTTAAGTAGTTCTAAGTTCTAGGGGACTGATGACCTCTGAAGTTAAGTCCCATAGTGCTCAGAGCCATTTGAACCATTTTGTAATGTATTTCGTTAACCTACATCTGTAATACAATAAGAAGACGTGCAGAACACATGTAAACATCTGCCACCACATAGATCGAGAGATCGATAGTCAAATCGAAACCAGCTGTATTTCGACCGCCATTTTGTCCACTGGACTACAGAACTGTTTGTGATCGTGTTTCCAAGATACTGCTATGTTAGTGACAATTTGTGAACGGTGACCAAGAGAGCCACGGAAATGGAAACATCACAAGACTGTGACGCCAGAAGAACAAAGTGAGTAACCGTTACAAAACATTTTCGTGCAAACATCAGTCCGGCTTCCAAAGTGACATCGCCTCTTACGAAGTTTTTTCTTCTTCCACGGGATGACTACAGCTTTTACGAAAAGACTATGTAATATCCGTATGACCTTATTGTAAAGTTGTTTTTGTAATGCCATTTAGCCTGAAGATGGGGTTTAACCCTCGAAACATGTCGCTAAATAAACAAGTAATACAACAGTTGACAAAGTTTGTGACTGGTAGCGGTAATTTTTTTTAAAAGCTTTTACATATTCTTACTTTATTGTGCGTCTTTTCAATCAGATAACTCCACAAAACTACGAGCCATATGTTGAAACTGTTTAGTTTTTGTCTTCTTCTACTAGACAGTGCTACAATGCCACGCGAAAGTCATAACAAAACACACAATATCGTATCAACACACACAGATCCATCTCAGAGGGCAGAGCCTTAAACGTTTAAAATGCTCCATGGAAATAAATAAACTGTGACAGAAAACTTGTTGCAATAGGAACACATTAAAGTAAGGTTTTCATTCACCTTTATAACTGTTCGGTGTGGCTCCACCGGACACACGATAGACTGCTGTATTATAGTCAAAGTTGACCCACACTTTTTCGAACATATCTGGATTTACTACATTCAGTGTCGTTGCTATTCGGGGTCTTCTTGCACCCAAAGTTTTTGGAATGGGATGCACAAACCTATTCAAAAACAAAACTCAGGAGACGTTCTAGGACTATGGCACAAGGCGAAATTCCCTACGCTAGAGCCATTGTTTGGCAATTCAATGTAAAGAAAAATAGACTGCGTAGTTTAAACAATTGGACCTGTTGAAATGGTGAACGGGAAAAGCGTTTTCTTGATGTGATCCCGGCTCGACGCACCCATACCTCTAACATCGTGGACTGGCGACTTACAACAGACGCCCAGATAACTTAGTTTCGCTGAGTAAGTTGAACTTTACCCTACTCTTCATTGATGTAGAAAGTAAAGTCTTGTAAAATCGGATGGATCTTTTGGAATACCGTGACTAGAGTCTGTTTTCCAAAGATAAAAATTGTTAATTTCTCCATACTTTTTCCTTTAACGTATAGAAAATTGATCAGAAAGTAAGGTTCATACTCCGGGAAGTGAAGCGCACTGTATGAACACGTAATAACGCCTAACAGTAACCGCTTATTCTGGCAGGGTTAGTTACAGAATTAGTGATGACAAGATTGATTATTAGAACGAGGAAGTAGAAGAAACGGGGACTTCACACACATTATATGGAAGAATATGACGATTCCAAATTCATATAGAAATTTCATACTACTACTACTACTACTACTACTACTACCACTACCACTACCATTCGATCTCGTGCTTGTGTGTTACGACTGCTACAATACTAGAAAGAGATATTTCGTTTCATCTAACAGACAGTGACAAAATAGACCTTATGCAAATCAAGAAATCACACCAATCGCACTATTTTTGTTAGTAACTTTTTCACTATTAGCCAACGGCATTTTTATTTTTCATGTAGAAAACCATTTGACGAACTTTAATGAAATAACAGATTCTTTCGGAGAAAGGAAAGCAAGTCTAGTAAAGCTGTAGAAAGAGAGGGAGGAAAAAACATTGGTACCTAAGGATTGAGGAAATGTGTACTGTCTGCTGCCCCTGTTCGGAAATATACTAGATTCGGGGCTGCTCTTAGTACGGAAGATGATAACAGGACCTTGCTGCTGTAAAGTAGCACTCACAAGACGGAATGACCGTTTCTTGGGATCAGCTGTGTGTTATGTGAATGTGGAGAGTGTAAGACGAAAATTAGTTGGTGGAAAGTGCAATATTGCAATATCTCCCTTTGTAGGAGGAGTGATATCTGGAGTAAGTTTCACGCTGTAGTTCACGCTGCAGGCGGAAGACATAGAAACTTCTTCCAGTGCAAACAAAATGGTTGTATTATTGTTCATTACACCTCCCCCACGAGAAAACATGCGTGCTGCGTCGAACGAAAACTCAGCTCAAAGCAGCATCATTGTTACGTACATGTGAATAAAAGCACATATTTTCTGCGTTCATTTGGTTATGGCAATTTACGTTTATGTGATAACAGCAAGTTGTTCAGCTTGTCATTCATTTCTGTAATTTATTTTGGTAACTGATCACCATTCCGTGATTGCTCTTCGCTACGGACTCGGCAAGGCTCGAACGTGTGTGTATGGCACTGAAATTGTTAGAAATTCTACGAGTAGATATTAAAATAAATTTACAGATGTCTTCGAAAACGTTGTTATCTATGTAAATGCATGGATAAACAGAATCATGTTCACTGCTAGCTGACCAGCCACTGAATTGGAAGGGCAAATCAGAAAGTCTTTGTTTTAGACAAATTACGGCTGTTACGTGCGAAGTCAACATGTGCAGTCACAGCGTTGGACCTTCCTTGGTTCGTGCCGGCTGCACGGCGCTGCTGTCAGTTGTTAAAGGTGGCGGTTGTGCTTCACAAGTCCACGGAGTTAGAGCAACGAAGAGTGATTCGTTTTCGCCGGCCGGAGTGGCCGTGCGGTTCTAGGCGCTACAGTCTGGAACCGAGCGACCGTTTCGATCGCAGGTTCGAATCCTGCCTCGGGCATGGATGTGTGTGATGTCCTTAGGTTAGTTAGGTTTAAGTAGTTCTAACTTCTAGGGGACTGATGACCTCAGAAGTTAAGTCGTATAGTGCTCAGAGCCATTTGACTCATTTTCTGTGGAGTAAGGGACGAACGCCCATCCAGATGTACATGCAAATGCACCCCACATATGGGGAAAACTGTCTCGGTTTGAGAACTGTGTGGTGGTGGTGGTGGTGGTGTGAGTTCAACAAAGGCCGTGAAGTCTTGTATGACAATGAATGATCGGGGAGCCCGCACTCGTCGCTGGTTGACAATATTTTCCGCGTGGATGCAACGGTGAAAGCAGATCGGCCATTTCCAGGAGCTTGCAATATCGTAAGGGAATTCACAAGTAACGATAAAGCCAAGACAGCAGTCCGACGGTTGTTGCACAGTCAACCGGATGAATTCTACCGCAGGGGAATCTCAAATTTAGTGCTGCGATGGGGCAAATGTGTGAACCGGTGTGGGGACTATTTGGAAAAATAGTTCAATGGCGGACATTTCTTTCACAACGGTTGCGTACGTAGCGGGAATATCGCGAATACACGGTTACACTTGCGAACCCGTGTACTCGCTTTCCTTTCTGAGGGAGTCGAGTCCACTAGTATCCGACAACACACTTAAGTGACGAGTGGGCTGCGACGGAAACTCACCAGCAGATTCTACCAGCACACCGAGACTGCGAGTTTGGTGGCAACGTCACATGACTCTGCGAGTTCTTTCTACAGTTTACGACGGCAGATCAAAGTAGCTGCAGTGCTTTGACGGAGCCCCATTCCAACAAACTTGAAAAGGAGACAAAGACTTGAAATTTTTCTGTTTTCCAAATACGAAGCCCCAATATTTTACTTTAGCTATTTCGAACAACCCAGTGTGCAACTTTTTAATGAAGTAGTCGCGTCCACACAGTAACCGACGATCTTCCGTTAGGAAAATGGAGGAGCAAATCCATATAAAGCTCCGTAGGGTTTAGCTTGAGCTGTAGCAAAAACTCCCTCTTCTGACTCCTGTGTAGAGAGAACCCACCACGCTTCGAAGTTATCGACTATTCCACTGATTCAAATCGGCGGTTTGTCAACGAGAGGCGGCAACGGTCAGCGCTGCAGCTCTAGTTTCACGGAGAAGAGGGGAGAGGTCTCCATCGCCCCGACGCTACAAAAACGCTGGAACTGGTCTGGAAAGCGATCTCCGAGGCGGCTGCCGGGCAGAGCCGGTGTCGGGTCGCGAACCGCAGCCGCCCGTCGCTGTGGCGAGGACAAGAGCCTGTGCCGTCGACTTCAAACCCAGCACATGGCGGCCGCGGACAACTTCGTTGATTCTTAAGCGACAATGAAATAAGCGCAGAAATCGAACAAAGATTTAAAAATTTTTGCTCTCTCAAGATAAACATAATCAAAGTATTAAGTTAAATAAGCGGATAAAAGAAAACTTAGTCTGTCCACCCTTTTCTGTTTTTCTCGGAAAGCGGTAAGTGGTTGAATACTACAAAAGATACCAGAATTATCCTTCTGATTCATAGAAATAGTGCACACACCTTCACTCTTTTAAAGCATATGAAACATTGTACTTCACTGCCATGTTACGTCTTAAAAAATAGCGATAACTTCTTTCGTTTACTCACATATTTATCTGCTTCCTTAATATTTCCTGCTCTCCGTAAATTGTTTCAGTATGTCCTGCACATGTCCTAATTTTTTTCCTAGTTGAAGTAAGGGATTTCAATAATATCTTTCCTGACCTTTTCCTACTTGATAGGAATTACTAATTTTTAACAACCTACTTCAGCGTGCAAGTTCCGCAGCTCACAACTCGTTCTTTTCCAGGTCGAACGACGCAACACAGTAAGAACGAAAGAGCCGAATGACATGGTTGGCTGGGACGATCCAAGGGGAAAGATCAGGTATCTAATCGGAAAGGGTTTTCTTATTCTGTTGACAATGGTCTCCTCCTACGCGGTATGTGAGAATTCTGTCTTAAACGTGCGATTGAGAGCAGATGACTAATGTAGGTACGACGTACGTTGCACGCGTAGCGTGGTGTCACGTGTGTTTTATGGTGATGACAAAAGGAAATAATGAGACACCGCTGCCTACACGGTATGTTGTAAAACGCGCCCGGTGAAATCTGTGCCCTGTCGGAAATCCACCGCTTGCCCGGCAGGTGGAAGAGCTCTTACGTGGCGTCCTGAAGAAGGGGATTGGAAATACTCGAACAAGAGAATCATGCGTGTGGATCAGAAAATGTTAGGAGATGCGTTGTCTTGCCAGGATTAGGCAATAATATGGGAGATGCAAGTATATACAAAGTTCTCCCATTTCTAAGGCAGCATGGGCATGCCCTCTGTACGTCACTTCAAAATATGAAAACAATTTTCCTTGCGATTCTGTGTATCATTGTCATTGCCGAGTGGAAGATATAATTTCTAATCATCATAAAATTGTAAAAGGAGGCATCAAAAAGTTTCCGTTCGAAGACTGTACAGTCTAGAATCGTTATGCCACTCAGGCAAAATTGCTGTGAGCACTGGGGAAATAATCCCGTCGATGCATCGCGTTGAAGATACCCGTTTGGTAAAACAACGTCTGTTGCTGCGTGAAGAAGTGTGTAACAGCCTGCTGCACTTCCTCGTCCGACGCGAATCGTCGACATTTTCTAAGGGACCGAAGACGTGATAATCGCATGGGGAGAGATGAAGACCATAGGGCAGCTGCTACAGTGCCTCCCACTTGAGTTGGTCCATAATGGGTGAGGCTGGCCTCCCAGATCGACCGACGTCTTTTGTCAAATCGCGACCAGCACGGAACTTGGCGCACCATTGAACGGTGATTTTCGACAGACATGCTGCCCCATACACATTCTTCATTCTCCAATCGATGTCTTACAGTGTTTGTCCTGCGGCAACCAAGGTAAGAGAAAAAGCGCGTTCAAGGACACAAAATAAATCATAACAAGAAGAATCAGCGAGGAGAAGAAGTAGTATTTGTTCGTATCTAAGGCCACATGACGCACGAGTTAATAAGTCGTAGAAGACGATGTAATTTCGCTTGCAAAGCAGGGGGAGGGGGGGGGGGAGGGAGGGAACAGGCGAAGATTCATTCTACGAGATGTCGACTTACGTAGTCGTTTACATCAGGTGCTGCGAGCATTTATCTTCCTTCCATGGTTAGGAATCAAGCAACACGTAGATCGAATACCATTATAAGCGGCACCTTATAAAATTAGCTAATTCAGTAGTGGAAATATCGTGCATACAAATGAAATCGTCTACGTCGCAGTTTAGCTGAAAATATATAGTCCGTCCAAAATAAAGCGAAAACCTCAGAAGTGACCCTGCACGACCGACATGACCCATGTCGTAAGAATACCACTATTATTTCGCCAGCTGTTTAATATATTTGAACTATATTTTCGTTAAATAGCAAAAGGCAAAGATGTGAGTAAATAGAAGGATCCAGTGAAGTACCGCGTTTACATGTTTCCAAATGAGACGTTTCACAAGAATATTCGGTTAGTGCTCTAAACATGAAGGCCTAGGAATCCGACAAAAATGTATTATGCAATGTACCTAATGTTCTGTATTTGTTTCAATACCTCATTACATAAAAATTACGAATATTAATATTACAACGTGACACTATCTTTCTAGGTGGAATTATTTGGTGGAAACCATTTATTATCTTAAACAGTTAATCAAATATTGAGATTGTTGAAGTACGTTTAGTTCCCTATGTATTGGTTATTAAGTCATGTCAAAAAATACACATCTACCGTCGTATTTAGTTTCCTTCAGTTATCTTACAATAAAGTAATTTACTTCTAACGTTCCACGTTTATTAATTACCAACCGCTATGCCGCGTTGGATCGTTTACGCTTTTCTTGAATTCTGGTCCCTATTTTATGGGATAAGCAATCCCATCAAGATACGCGTAGCGTCGAAACTAAGTTTCGTTACAAGGCACCCGTGGTTATTGTGTTACGACCCATTAATAATGTACGATGGGATTAATTTTTAAAATGTATAAGTAGGAGCGCTTGTCACTGTTATTTGAATATTTTGCATGCTTTTATTGTTTCATAGCTCGCAATATACTTATCTTTCACGTTCTTTCCGTAAACTTAACGTAGTCACTTCAGAAACGTGTGTTTGAGATAGATATTCTCTGCAATACTACAGTACCTAATATTTAAAAAAAAAATTGAGTATTCTTGAGCAAACAATATGTTGGTAACTTCTCAGGCGTCCAAACATATAAGGCTTGTTAAAGTATCTGCAATAGCGTATGATTATGGTTCAACCTTCTTTCACAATATATCTAAATATTTCACTCCTCATTCCTTATCCTTTTTATTTTATTACAGTTTCTGGCAATCAGGAGTATAACAAGGCCAATATTTCATCATGGTTCAAATGGCTCTGAACACTATGGGACTTAACATCTCAGGTCATCGGTCCCCTAGAACTTAGAACTACTTAAACCTATTTAACCTAAGGACATCACACACATCCATGCCCGCGGCAGAATTCGAATCTGCGACCGTAGCGGCCGCGCGGTTCCAGACTGAAGCGCATAGAATCGCTCGGCCACCAGCGGCCGGCATTTCATCATGTATACAGTAACTTTTTTTTTAAGCCTTTTTGTGACACGTGCAGGTGCAAATGTTTCATCAGATTACACTGCAAAGCATTTCAGAAGCAGTTATGCCAAAAGTTTATTAACACGAAAGCCTAATTATCATCATCTCTACGCTCCTCGATACGGATTTCGTATCACCTCTTTCCCCACCCAATCACTGAACGAGGTAATAATTTTGCACATCAGTTACGCACGTCGCAAACTGTTCTCAGAAGACTGTTGATTGGCTCCAATTAAGTAAAATAAAACTGAGCTAACTCTGGGAAAGCACGCAAAGTGTTGTTGAAGTACTTGCCCCGGCTACAAAGCTTGAACATTTGTTGTGCCGTTTTCATACTTACGTAAGGAACCCACTGTACCTCCGAGGAGTGCCATCTCAATTTATTCCCAGGTCTGCACCTCAAAAAAGAGCCTAATGGGGAAAGCAAATTGCTGCAGCTGGAAAAAACAGCAGCCAAGGCAAAGCGCGACCAGTAAGAAATCAACGGCCTTCGTTTCCACTGGGCACTGACGTAGCAAGCAGGCCCAACGAACGAACCCTGGCTGTCGTGTAGAGAGCACTCGGTAGCGCCAGAATCTTCAGTTCATAGATGGCACTAAGGGTCCGTAGTGGATCTCTCCAGTTCAGTTAACTCGAATGAAAGCCCTCTTAAAGATGACAATGGACAAAACGACGCGACATAAACCAACAGTTTCACTCTTATGTAGACCCCTTAGCAACACCACCACAACCATCACCGCCATACGTCGCGTAAAGGCAGCGGTGCCGAAAATTTTAATTATTCCGTAGTTGGCTGTTGCCATGACTTAAGTTCAAATACTTGGAATCTTTAGAACTGGAGGGAGTGCTGGTGACACCTTAAACTCAGCTACCATCTTGAGGCGTTCCCAGGGAGTTAGGAGCGCAAGTCTCACCTTGTGTTATCACTGAATGGAAAGCAAACACACCTGTATATCCATAGTTTATAGTTCATCTCTTACTCAAGTGGACTGAGGGGTTGTTGGCTGAGGAGAAGGAACGCTTGGGAGGGCATATTCATCCCATCATTTGCCTGTTGACCAAAGGAAACATTCCGTTTGAAAAAACTTTTATACTCAAGAACGCAATAATTAATATTTATTATTGATGACTTGTTTCGACAGATGACATTAAAATTTGTTTGATTATAAATCATGATCCATTATGAGTTTATCACTCATGTCTCAATACGAGAAACTTAAAGGAAACCTTCAGAAAATTTTGATCGGAACCGAAGAGCTGGTGATATCTTAAATTCATTGTTGCGATAATACTCCTTCAGTCAAAAACATGAAGCGTAATGTGTGTAACAGGGCATGATCGATGTCACTCCCAGTACACTGCAGTGAATCTACGTGATGAGAGATAAGATCTTTCTGTTCTCATTCTTCAACATACCCAAATGTATGTGCGTGTGATTTTATTTGTTTTTTTACTTCAAGACGCAGAGCGGGCGGTTTCTGGTCAGGTCCATTATAGAGTCCCGGTTCCGTTTGGCCAGTTACCAGAAGAATGGTAATGGGAATATTTGGAATGGGATTTCCAGTTGGAGAATTTGTCTTACAACCAAGACAAAATCCCTGAAAACCTTCGTCAGTATGGAAAGTATTTATAATTTAATTCTGGGACCGTAACTCCAAAATAAAAAGTGTGTGTGTGTGTGTGTGTGTGTGCGTGTGTAGGTTTATTTGTATGCAACTGAGTCATATAAGATAGCTGTGAGAAGTTGATGTGGCCAACGAGCGGAGGCAACAGGAGTCCGGCAAAAAGATGCGACGCTTTGGTGACTTCACATTCTTGTGTTGCTATACATCTACTTCTTTCAGAGCAACAGAATCAGCTGTTTAATCTTTCCACTGCTCTTAACTAATGATATTTGTAGTGCCTCGCAAATATGTCTTTTTCAGAGTGAAAATTTTGAACGACAATCCATTGTAATGATGGCCGCAGCTTATTAGGCGTTATAATCTCAGCAGATAGAAGCCCAAGTATTCTCTAAAACACACTGTTAATAGTGTTTACTGCGGACATAAGTTTTCCAGTTTATATAACACGAAAGAAGCATAGGCTTCACAACTAGCGGCAAACACCTGATCGCATCTCAGGTTTCGTATCGGATCAGTTTTACCTCCTCCAATTATTATTATTATTATTAATTACGACCATCTCAAATACAACCCATGATTAACTATACAATACGCCACTCAAAGACAACCCTTGATAAAAGGTGATACGAGCGATTCGATACAGCGAACTGCTTAATCATTAGTTACACGCAGTTCACCAGGAATTGTTGGAAGCCTCAACAACGCTACACAGAGACTAATCATTGCCTGTGAGGTCTCATTTATGCCTGACGTATTGCGTACGTTTGTCAAGTTCCATTGTAGCGACATTTTCTCATTAGTATCACCAGGAACTCCTGCCTTCCTAGCCGCTGTAAGTAGTTGATGTACCTTACCATTCGCTTTGCTAGTCCTCCAAATCTATTATGTAAGGCGTCTCCGTATGATCAACAATTTCTTCTTCTTCTTCTTGTTCTACTTCTTTTCCTCCTCCTTCACGTCAACCTCTTAGGCGACAGTGCGTAAGGATCTGTGCAGGTGGGCATACCTTCCGGGCGCACAAATTCTCTCTAATCATTTGTAGTGCGTCTTGGGAGGTGTAGTGGACAAATACTTGCAACCAAGAAAAGGCAAACAACGTAAGTTACCTGTACGGCTCCCATAAGTCGCATGTTGGGCACATACCTGGGCAGTTTTCTGGAATGATTTATATTTGTCACTGAATTGCCAGAGCTTCAGTGATTGGCAGTTAGAGTGACTCTTATTTATTAGTGACAAGCCCATTTTTTTTAAAATGAATACTGCCGCTACTGGTTTCGGCAGCTGCTGTAATCATCAGATGTCCTCTTCTCCGACACTGTTATCACGATCAGACCACTGTCGTCGTCTCACAGGTAAAACAAAAATTAGCCAAACAGCTGTTACTCACGAACTAGCATTAAATCAACTAATATCTATACTGTGTGGAGGCGACGTCTTTGGACTGATCGTAACTCAAATGTGGCGGAGAAAGGGCATCTGATAATGATTACAGAAACTATTAAAAGCAGTGGCAGCGACGACAGTGACCGGTAAATAAAACTGAACGTGTGTTCATAGTATGAGATGCTATGATAGTGAAAGATTTCCTCACGCTGGTAGCACGTATGAATATTAATGAACCATGCAGCTTATTCACTTTATGTACGGTACTGTGATCGTGTTCAACTACTCTCTGAGTGTTAGAAGCCACTCTCACTCTTAACCACAGGCTCACCGCCTGCTTTTCGCTTGCGTGCTACTTCCCCTCCCGGTTGATATTCGTATGAAGCAGATGCCAGGCGGACCTAGACGTAGGTGTTCTGCTTGAAAACACTGTCTTCCACTGACGGCTAGTAGTTTGTATACGGCATGAAGCGTTCAAGAGCGCTGCCGATAAACTCACGCCCTTGCAACTCCGGTAATAAGTGGGAAGAATTGTATTATACACGTGTTGAACTCTGTTTCACTGCAGAACACAGTCTCGGCCAAGCGCGGAATGCTGACAGTAACGAAGGAACGCGCGCTAGCGAGCTCTTTTGAGGAGGAAGCCATCTCTGCAAAACTGGTTCACGCCGGCGCGCCACGCGCCTAACTCTTGTTTCTCTTTGAGGCGCCACTCGCTTTGTTTGCCGCGGAAGCCGGCGGACGCCTCCTGGGGACTCCACTGCACTCCAGTCCACTCTAGGCTTTTTTTGAAAGTGCGCCCACCCCACAGCCTGGACCATGAAAGGCGCTTTCACAGGCTTTCCTCCAGAAGATACCCGCCCAGGTCAGTGCGTGAGAGAGAGAGAGAGAGAGAGAGAGAGAGAGAGAGAGAGAGAGAGAGGTAATCAGCTGTGCTGATACGGAGGCGAACGCAAAGCGCGCTCACAATGGAGGGCCGGTTCGCCCACAGTCCTCGGTGTTCGCATTGTCCCACACGCCACTCGGACAGGCCTGCCATCTGCTCGGCGCTCACAGCGCAAGTTGGCTCGGTAATAGCTCGTGCCAGCTCCGCGGGGAGCTTCAGAGGGCAAGCAGAGGAGAAAGTTATTTTCTCAATGGGACAAGACCCGTGGTTGTGTACCGTAACGCACGTTTTTATAACAGCTGTCAACTAGAAAGTTCACTGGTGGCCATTGAAATTCTAATACAATTAAGGCGGCATCCAACAAACATCAAATTCACATGAAGTGTACAAAATGTTTAGATATACTACTGATTACTATTTCAGGGAAACCACGTAAAGTATACAGTGTGTTACAAAAAGGTACGGCCAAACTTTCAGGAAACATTCCTCACACACAAAGAAAGAAAATATGTTATGTGGACATGTGTCCGGAAACGCTTACTTTCCATGTTAGAGCTCACTTTATTACTTCTCTTCAAATCACATTAATCATGGAATCGAAACACACAACAACAGAACGTACCAGCGTGACTTCAAACACTTTGTAATAGGAAACGTTCACAATGTCACCGTTAGTGAGGATACGTGCATCCACCCTCCGTCGCATGGAATCCCTGATGCGCTGATGCAGCCCTGGAGAACGGCGTATTGTATCACAGCCGTCCACAATACGAGCACGAAGAGTCTCTACATTTGGTACCGGGGTTGCGTAGACAGTAGCTTTCAAATGCCCCCATAAATGAAAGTCAATAGGGTTGAGGTCAGGAGAGCGTGGAGAACATGGAATTGGTCCGCCTCTACCAAACCATCGGTCACCGAATCTGTTGTTGACAAGCGTGTGAACACTTCGACTGAAATGTGCAGGAGCTCCATCGCACATGAACCACATGTTTTATCGTGCTTGTAAAGGCACATGTTCTAGCAGCACAGGTAGAGTATCCCGTATGAAATCATGACAACGTGCTCCATTGAGCGTAGGTGGAAGAACATGGGGCCCAATCAAAAAATCACCAACAATGCCTGCCCAAACGTTCACAGAAAATCTGTATTGATGACCTGATTACACAATTGCGTGCGGATTCTCGGCAGCCCACACATGTTGATTGTGAAAAGTTGCAATTTGATCACGTTGGAATGAAGCCTCATTCGTAAAGAGAACATTTGCACTGAAATGAGGATTGACACATTGTTGGATGAACCATTCGCAGAAGTGTACCCGTGGAGGCCAATCAGCTGCTGATAGTGCCTGCACTCGCTGTACATGGTACGGAAACAACTGGTTCTCCCGTAACACTCTCCATACAGTGACGTAGTCAACGTTACCTTGTACAGCAGGAACTCCTCTGACGCTGACAGTGTTATCGTCAACTGCACGAAGAATTGCCTCGTCCACTGCAGGTGTCCTCGTCGTTCTAGGTCATCCCCAGCCGCGAGTCATAGGCTGGAATGTTCCGTGCCCCCTAAGACGCCGATCAATTGCTTCGAACGTCTTCATGTCGGGACACCTTCGTTCTGGAAATCTGTCTCAATACAAACGTATCACGCCACGGCTATTGCCCCCTGCTAATCGATACATCAAATGGGCATCTGCCAACTCCGCATTTTTAAACATTGCACTGACTGCAAAACCGCGTTCGTGATGAATACCTTCCTTCAATTGGGCAAACTGGCGGTGAATCGAGGAAGTACAATACATAGCGACGCAACTAAAATGAGCTCTAACATGGAAATTAAGCGTTTCCGACACATGTCCACATAACATCTTTCCTTTATTGGTGTGTGAGGAATGTTTCCCGAAAGTTTGGCCGCACCTTTTTGTAATAACCTGTATAGAAGTAATACTTATTTACTTTACGTGATCAATCTCGGAGGGCCTCACACAACTAAAAAGCTGCTCTTTCACTGGATGATGTCTTGTGCCTTTGTCGTCAATTACCCTCTATGCCAACTTGCAGCAAGTCCTCGTGGATTTCATCTCTCCACCTTTTCTTTCAGATTACTGGTGTTGTTCTTCCGCAAGGAGTGAAATTCATGGATTTGCAAGACCGTTGGTGTTTACCCATCTGAGAGACATGTCCTGTCATAGAAAGCTGACGAAGACTGAAGTATGATCCGTCTGCTGCTTGATTTCCGCCTCACACGATGCTGCCTCTGTAGATATTACCCCAGATACTTACAATAATGTATCCTTTTGAATGATCAGGTTCTGACTATTACAGGCTGGAGTGCGTGTCTTGAACAAGCTCGAGTCCTGTTTATCACCAGATATTCGGTCTTCGATTCATTCACAAGGAGACGGATTCTATTCGTTGTCGCCCCCACGATGTCGCCCATTTGCATCAGTTCTTCCTTTTGGACAACAGCGCCACATTGTCGGCAAATGCGACAGATGTGATTTTCTCACCCTCTACTTGGACCCCCTCGACGTTCTTATGGAACGCTACACTCATTTTTCAGAGTGCCAGGTTGAACAATATCGGTGACACATACCTACTCGTCTCAACCCTGCGTTAATGTAATAACTCCCCGTAACTTAGTTTCTAAGCTTCACTTTGCCTTTTGAATCAGTGAGACAAACATAAATTGGGCTAAAAAGTTTCTTGGATATTCCAAATTCGTTTAGGTTCAAAATGGTTCAAATGGCTCTGAGCACTATGGGACTTAACATCTGAGGTCATCACTCCCCAGAACTTAGAACTACTTAAACCTAACTAACCTAAGGACATCACACACATCCATGCCCGAGGCAGGATTCGTACCTGCGACCGTAGCGG
The DNA here is from genome assembly GCF_023897955.1 of Schistocerca gregaria. NCBI lineage: Eukaryota > Metazoa > Arthropoda > Insecta > Orthoptera > Acrididae > Schistocerca > Schistocerca gregaria. The sequence continues at coordinate 523,841,334 of NC_064921.1, read as the reverse complement.
TCGCGCGGTTAGACGCTGTAGCGCCTCTAGGTATTTCATTAGACTCTCTTAGCGGATGCAGTCATATGACCACACGCAAGATCTTCGCCATATTCTCACATCTTCTCAAGAAGCTGTTGCAGCACATAGATGTTCTCGATAATAGAACGGCCCTTTTTGAAACCCCTCTGATATTTACCGATGACAAAAGGATGGTCAAGCTCTTATAGCATCTTACTACGATGGTACATCTCCGCTGGTCTACCAACCAGCCCAAAAACCTTTAAGCATCGATAATATTTTGGCTGCTCCACATGCCTCAACTAAGTGCAGAGTGTGGAAGCACATCAGCTTCTTGTATTCGACAAAGATTAGATACAGATTTTTTAAATATATATTTCATAACATTCCTTGTTTCTTTGAAACTTGTAAAGGTGCAGTTGCTGAAAGACTATCACGAAACTTGACTTACTCCTAAAGTGACGTCCACGTAGCGTCACAGAGAAAAATCTCATCAAGATGTAGATCCGTAGAAGTTAACAATCGCTGTCTTCCAAGTGAATGTAAACCCGCTCCTCCTCCGTTACTGTGTTGTACTTACTGTGTGTGTGTGTGGGGGGGGGGGGGGGGGGGGGAGAGGTTCTTTTTATGCAGCACTGTCGCCCAGGCCTGCAGCTCCTCTCGTAGGAACTTTAGCCTTTCCGAGTTCCGTCGTCAAAAGCAGCCTGCGCACAGAGCTAGGCGGGTGAATTCTCGTGGAAGCTGAGCCAGATTAAGCGAGAGGAGCATCTTCCTGTAGAACGATAACTGCGCGCCCAGATTTACTTGGTTTCCAAAATGCCTCTTGAATGAAAAGTTCCGCTCCAATTTTTACTGACGAGCGATATGGCGTCGCTACTAGTTTGTGAAAGCTCTTTTTTCCCCAAATGCTGAAATTAATTAACGGCTTTCCTGATTTTAAAAAGTTCCTTAATTACAGGTGGTTTGATCTCTTACGCTAGTTCCTAATTCTTTGTTTCATTTACGTCAAACTAAATACGTATTTCATTCGTGAAAATTACAAGACGTAGCGCTCGCATTTTTCTCTTATTTTATGCTGCAAAAGTGGCCAAAGATGCGATGTTTCCGACCTTCGGGCAGCGGAAATAAAACACGTCGATCTTATCTTACATAAAGGTTATTTTATTTTATTTGGAATCCGTAACATCAAAAACTGTGGCTCAGATACCAGATGAAACGATTATCTGTGTCCTGAGGACCTATCGTAAGGAGCAAAGGAGTGCCTTCTTTAAGATGTGCTGTCTATAAGTAATGCAGAGGTATTTGTTGCAAATATATTACAGCGGTATCACCCGATATTTAAAATTACACAGGTTTTAAATTTATTCACAGTTATGATTTAGCTTACTCCAGGAAAATATACAATCCTTATAGCTGCAGTAAGCTAAATCATAACCAGGGTACATGAGTAATACACAATTCTAATATATGAATAAAGATATATTTAGAGCACCTGCATACTATACTACATACATACATATTATCGTCTGTACAATCAGGATAGTCCTCATTAATTTTATTGTAACAATACAACATATCCTATTGACATTACTATATTAGTGGGTGTACATGGGAGTGAGTACACAATACCGGTAAGTAAGCCATAAGAAATTTTCAGTGGTAGGACGGCTCAAAGTCAAAGTTCACTCCGAAAGGAAATGCCTATTGAACGTATGACACGGAATATGTTAACATGGTGGAGACGAGGACGACTCTTTCCATTAATAGGAATGAACATCCACTGACGCACATGGCTTTTACGAAAAATTTTGAGAACAAGATATATCTCTAACTTTATTATTTTTTATTTTTGTAAAATTTTTAGCAGCTCTATGTAGTTACAGCGATTACTTTAGGACAGCACCACTTCCGAAATCGTGACAGTCTGGCTCTATAATACGGCGGGGCTGTGGGTGCAAGTAAACAAAGTAGAGGAGTCCACGAGTTGTAAATACGCCGTCTATCTCTAGAAGAGGCCAGAAAGGCCATCAAGCAAAGGTCACATGAAGAGGGTAAGAGAGTGATTCCGGGGTAAATATAAACTGGGCACTAGCTTCGAAGGTTTTGCATTGGGGGTCACTCATGCTGTAACGTAGGAGCAAACTACGGGCTTACGTGATGTCTCATCCACTGTTCTTTGTCACCGAGTTTTCTTATTGTTTAAGGTATTCGCGGTTTTGCAAAGAAACCGATTTCTTCCTTGTACGTCAGTTCCCATTCTATTTCTAAAGGTATCCCGTGAGAACTGCTGTGTGCGTTTTGACAGTGTTTCCGTCTGATTTCTTGCTTCCATGTCTCACTCTTGATTCTTTGTTGTTGGATCACAATTTTGTGTATTTTCTCTTTATTAGCCTTAGCAATGTCTGGAGTCCAGGAGAATTTCTGTTGCAGGGATTCGAAATTCGGTCTTTCCGTCTGCAAGGTCGTTGCCTTAAATCACCACACTTTTTCGCCCGGTTGCACACAGCAGCAAGAACGCTACTCGCAATAATTAATGCTCAGACCATCATAGCTAAAAGCGGTAAAAAAAAGTAAATAGCACAACTCTGCTTCATAGTTCGTTCAACGCCGTGTAGTGACATTTTCACTTTCAGCTTCCTTAATCTGGGCTGCTCAGTCTGCCCTTAGAAGACTGTAAATGTGATACTCAGATCAGAGGCGAACAGAAAAAGATACTGAACTTTTAATACGTCATCCTCAGTAAGCCTTTACGCGCTAGCGGCATTCTAAAAATAGCAGCTCTCCTCTCCCTGTGACCAGCCAGTCGCCTGGCGGGACGTGCCGTGCCAAAGGCCATTGCAATCAATTAAGCCGGAAGTCGTGAAGACGCGGCTAACGCGGGTTTTGCCGATAGCCGTACTGCTTACTTGGCACCGTTCGATCAATTGACTCCATTCCATTCATATCGTGTTAATTTATGCAAGCCTTCAGTCTGACCGTTTTCTCTTCTTGAAAAAGAATACTAACTAACCGTAGGAATCATTGTAGTGTAATATGCATCAATGACCGAAACTTAATTACTGTGGCTGGTGTGCGCAGATCTACATCTACATCCATACTCCGCAAGCCACCTGACGGTGTGTGGCGGAGGGTACCCTGAGTACCTCTATCGGTTTTCCCTTCTGTTCCAGTCTCGTATTGTTTGTGGAAAGAAGGATTGTCGGTATGCTTCTGCGTGGGCTCTATTCTCTCTGTTTTTATCCTCATGGTCTCTTCGCGAGATATACGTAGGAGGGAACAATATACTGCTTGACTCTTCGGTGAAGGTATCCTCATGGTCTCTTCGCGAGATATACGTAGGAGGGAGCAATATACTGCTTGACTCTTCGGTGAAGGTATGTTCTCGAAACTTTAACAAAAACCCGTACCGAGCTACTGAGCATCTCTCCTGCAGAGTCTTCCACTGGAGTTTATCTATCACCTCCGAAACGCTTTCGCGATTGCTAAATGATCCTGTAACGCAGCGCATTGCTCCTCGTTGGATCCCCCCCCCCCCCTCTCTCTCTCTCTCTCTCTCTCTCTCTCTCTCTCCCCTATCAACCCTATCTGGTACGGATCCCACACTGTTGAGCAGTATTCAAGGAGTGGGCGAACAAGCGTACTGTAACCTACTTCCTTTGTTTTCGGATTGCATTTCCTTAGCATTCTTCCAATGAATCTCAGTCTGGCATCTGCTTTACCGACAATCAACTTTATATGATCATTCCATTTTAAATCACTCCTAATGCGTTCTCCCAGATAATTTATGGAATTAACTGCTTCCAGTTGCTGAGGTGCTATTTTGTAGCTAAATGATAAGGGATCTATCTTTCTATGTATTCGCAGCACATTACACTAGTCTACATTGAGATTCAATTGCCATTCCCTGCACCATGCGTCAATTCGCTGCAGATCCTCCTGCATTTCAGAACAATTTTTCATTGTTGCAACCTCTCGATACACCACAGCATCATCTGCAAAAAGCCTCAGTGAACTTCCGATGTCATCCACCAGGTCATTTATGTATATTGTGAATGGCAACGGTCCTATGACACTCCCCTGCGGCACACCTGAAATCACTCTTACTTCGAAAGACTTCTCTCCATTGAGAATGACATACTTCGTTCTGTTATCTAGGAACTCTTCAATCCAATCACACAATTGATCTGATAGTCCGTATGCTCTTACTCTGTTCATTAAACGGCTGTGGAGAACTGTGTAAAACGCCTTGTGGAAGTCAAGAAACACGGCATCTACCTGCGAACCCGTATCTATGGCCCCTCTGAGTCTCGTGGACGAATAGCGCGAGCTGGGTTTCACACGACCGTCTTTTTCGAAACCCATGCTGATTCCTACAGAGTATATTTCTAGTCTCCAGAAAAGTCATTATACTCGAACATAATACGTGTTCCAAAATTCTACAACTGATCGACGTTAGAGATATTGGTCTATAGTTCTGCACATCTGTTCGACGTCCATTCATGAAAACGGGGATGACCTGCGCCCTTTTCCAATCCTTTGGAACGCTTCGCTCTTCTAGATACCTACGGTACACCGCTGCAAGAAGGGGGGTAAGTTCCTTCGTGTACTCTATGTAAAATGGAACTGGTATCCTATCAGGTCCAGCGGCCTTTCCTCTTACGCAGCTGTTGGACGAGGCTTTTAAAACGCTCAGCTCAGGGGCAAAGTCTGCACGAGAGTGCTGCGGCGACAAATTCATTGGTCACGACACGTGGAAACGAACTTTTCGTTCTTGCCTTGGGGCTTCTGAGGCGTCACGTTCAGTCACATTCGTGGCCGGCGCCAGAGTGCACGTACTCTTGGCGACGCCCAAGCGCGGGACGAATTGCGCGGAGATCGTCGGAAACATCAGCTGGCGGCCCCAGATTAACTCTTTAAAATGCTTCACATGTGAAATTGGTGTAAGTGACGGTTGCCAGCCTTCTATTGATGGTGAGAAAGCCATAAACTTCGCATTAGACCAGTTGAAACGTTCCCTTAGAAAAATTAATGAATTACTGTGCTGATAAACCTCTTACATTATTTGATTTTCAAATAGCTGAGCAGAACTGAACGTACTCAGACATTTCATTCTTTACCTATTCTGATCAACACTAAACTGACACGCAATATTTTTGGCGCAACGCTATCTGACTTTCAATAATCCCTACAAAAGAATGGCCCTGACTAACATTAAACTATAACTTTCATGAATCATTTACCTCACAAAAATCTTCGTAACTCGAACTACTGCAATACAGCGAGCGCCACTACTGACAGCTAAATAAAAGATTCAAACTACTGAAGGCACTAACTACTGATAGGCGTAGTTAGCAAATGAAAGATTTTGATAGAAAACAATGCATTTACTTTAATAGTGTTAAAAATATATAAAGTTCATGACATCCAGTCTTGAAAATTTACTGTCTCTGATGGACACACGTCCAGATCATCCGCTCTGAAAACTCCGCCATCTCTCTCCCCACATCCACCACTGCTGGAGGCTCACCTCCAACTCCGCAGCGCTACGCGCTGTTCACATCCAACTGCCCAACACTACAGTAGCGACTTTCCAACAATGCCACACAGCCACAGACTGCACACAGCACAGCCAGTGATTTTCATACAGAGCGCTACGTGGCGTTACCAATAAAAAAATCCTAAACAGCCTACTTACACAGTTAATAAACGACGGCGTGCTGAAGAGTAAAGCCTCCGAATTGTTTATTCTGTTCTCAATACAGGTTGAGGTATCACTTGCTTCGCTGACGCAAGATGCAACTCTCTGTCGCTAGAGAGCTCCAAATTGTAGCATGTAACGGATTGGCGTGTAACGTAACTATGTAGATGCATGAGGAACCCTCAAGAAACTGAAAGAACGTATTCGAAGAGTTCGTCCACAATACCTCAGCATAACAAAGCCAGACTATACACGAACGCTGCGACTTTTTCAACAATCCGACGCCTTTGGTTCACTGACTTATTGGGTTCACTGTCATCCAACAACCTCCATACAGTCTCGACATGGTCCACTCCGAAAACTTAAAGAACACCAGCGAGGCCTTCACTTTGATAGCGATGAAGCCTTGCAGGCAGTGGTGGGTCTGTGGCTCTGTCAACAAAGTCAAAACATGCAACAACGATGGTATCAATAATCTGGTCCCTCGTTGGGAAAAATATGTTCGTCGCCAGAATGGCAGTGTTGAGAAATAAATGTGTAGACATGAAGAATAAAGATGTAGAATGTTAATGAAGTATCTTTTTGTACAAAGGTTTAAGAACTTTCACAAAAAAAATTCGGAGGCATTACTTTTCAGCTCGCGCTCGTATTCAAACGCCATGTTGCTATGTATCCACGCGGGAATATTCAGAGACCAGACCACCGGAGTGGAAAATGTATATTAAAGCCAACAGTTAACAAAGCATCTCCAACTGTCTCATAGCAACTTTCGCTGATAGACTCCACAACGAGAAAACAGGAATACGGTTGGAAGTCAACAGGAACAGAGTTACAGAGAAGCATAACACTCAAATTTCCACAGAAACGAATATAATCTGATGGCTTCGATCAGAACGTCACCAAGTCCATCTACTTCAATAAGCAACTATTTTCCAGCTAGCTTCAACCTAATGCGAGGTCCCTGCTGATAGTGTGTCTCCACACCCGCTAAACGACCACACTTGCCTAGAAAACTAGAACGACTATCTTAAATTCCTGTTTACCTACTTTCGGGTTCTCTGTTTTCCTTACCGTAAGCATCAACTCAATCACCCTCTCCCGACTCCTGAAAAACCAACGGAGACACCGCCTCCGCCCTAGAGGACACACGACATCTATACTCAATAATGGCTTCCACCCGACTCCAAGATTTCACGAAATCCAAAGCACCCACGACATTATTTAACATTTCAGGAGCAGAATGAGATTTTCACTCTGCAGCGGAGTGTGCGCTGATATGAAACTTCCTGGCAGATTAAAACTGTGTGCCCGACCGAGACACACTCGGTCGGGCACACAGTTTTAATCTGCCAGGAAGTTTCATATCAGCGCACACTCCGCTGCAGAGTGAAAATCTCATTCTGGAAACATCCCCCAGGCTGTGGCTAAGCCATGTCTCCGCAATATCCTTTCTTTCAGGAGTGCTAGTTCTGCAAGGTTCGCAGAAGAGCTTCTGTAAAGTTTGGAAGGTAGGAGACGGATACTGGCAGAAGTAAAGCTGTGAGTACCGGACGTGAGTCGTGCTTCGGTAGCTCAGTTGGTAGAGCACTTGCCCGCGAAAGGCAAAGGTCCCGAGTTCGAGTCTCGGTCGGGCACACAGTTTTAATCTGCCAGGAAGTTTCATATCAGCGCACACTCCGCTGCAGAGTGAAAATCTCATTCTGGAAACATCCCCCAGGCTGTGGCTAAGCCATGTCTCCGCAATATCCTTTCTTTCAGGAGTGCTAGTTCTGCAAGGTTCGCAGAAGAGCTTCTGTAAAGTTTGGAAGGTAGGAGACGGATACTGGCAGAAGTAAAGCTGTGAGTACCGGACGTGAGTCGTGCTTCGGTAGCTCAGTTGGTAGAGCACTTGCCCGCGAAAGGCAAAGGTCCCGAGTTCGAGTCTCGGTCGGGCACACAGTTTTAATCTGCCAGGAAGTTTCATATCAGCGCACACTCCGCTGCAGAGTGAAAATCTCATTCTGGAAACATCCCCCAGGCTGTGGCTAAGCCATGTCTCCGCAATATCCTTTCTTTCAGGAGTGCTAGTTCTGCAAGGTTCGCAGAAGAGCTTCTGTAAAGTTTGGAAGGTAGGAGACGGATACTGGCAGAAGTAAAGCTGTGAGTACCGGACGTGAGTCGTGCTTCGGTAGCTCAGTTGGTAGAGCACTTGCCCGCGAAAGGCAAAGGTCCCGAGTTCGAGTCTCGGTCGGGCACACAGTTTTAATCTGCCAGGAAGTTTCATATCTGCGCACACTCCGCTGCAGAGTGAAAATCTCATTCTGGAAACATCCCCCAGGCTGTGGCTAAGCCATGTCTCCGCAATATCCTTTCTTTCAGGAGTGCTAGTTCTGCAAGGTTCGCAGAAGAGCTTCTGTAAAGTTTGGAAGGTAGGAGACGGATACTGGCAGAAGTAAAGCTGTGAGTACCGGACGTGAGTCGTGCTTCGGTAGCTCAGTTGGTAGAGCACTTGCCCGCGAAAGGCAAAGGTCCCGAGTTCGAGTCTCGGTCGGGCACACAGTTTTAATCTGCCAGGAAGTTTCATATCAGCGCACACTCCGCTGCAGAGTGAAAATCTCATTCTGGAAACATCCCCCAGGCTGTGGCTAAGCCATGTCTCCGCAATATCCTTTCTTTCAGGAGTGCTAGTTCTGCAAGGTTCGCAGAAGAGCTTCTGTAAAGTTTGGAAGGTAGGAGACGGATACTGGCAGAAGTAAAGCTGTGAGTACCGGACGTGAGTCGTGCTTCGGTAGCTCAGTTGGTAGAGCACTTGCCCGCGAAAGGCAAAGGTCCCGAGTTCGAGTCTCGGTCGGGCACACAGTTTTAATCTGCCAGGAAGTTTCATATCAGCGCACACTCCGCTGCAGAGTGAAAATCTCATTCTGGAAACATCCCCCAGGCTGTGGCTAAGCCATGTCTCCGCAATATCCTTTCTTTCAGGAGTGCTAGTTCTGCAAGGTTCGCAGAAGAGCTTCTGTAAAGTTTGGAAGGTAGGAGACGGATACTGGCAGAAGTAAAGCTGTGAGTACCGGACGTGAGTCGTGCTTCGGTAGCTCAGTTGGTAGAGCACTTGCCCGCGAAAGGCAAAGGTCCCGAGTTCGAGTCTCGGTCGGGCACACAGTTTTAATCTGCCAGGAAGTTTCATATCAGCGCACACTCCGCTGCAGAGTGAAAATCTCATTCTGGAAACATCCCCCAGGCTGTGGCTAAGCCATGTCTCCGCAATATCCTTTCTTTCAGGAGTGCTAGTTCTGCAAGGTTCGCAGAAGAGCTTCTGTAAAGTTTGGAAGGTAGGAGACGGATACTGGCAGAAGTAAAGCTGTGAGTACCGGACGTGAGTCGTGCTTCGGTAGCTCAGTTGGTAGAGCACTTGCCCGCGAAAGGCAAAGGTCCCGAGTTCGAGTCTCGGTCGGGCACACAGTTTTAATCTGCCAGGAAGTTTCATTTCAGGAGCAGTAAGTCAGAATTTTCATTGGACATTAACTGGTCCCGCTTATAGCGATTTCGTAAGGTGATGCTTCTTGACAAGATTTTTATGAGATTCTCTACAACACGAGTCGGGAAATAATGGTCATGCTGAGAAATTGCCGAACTTTAAGCCAGTCATATAGAAGAATTACCGTAAATCAAGTCTGAACTTGATCTGAGGAATTGCTTTCTTAATGTGGCTTTTCAAAGTAATCATGTTGCCAAACGAATCAACTGGAAAGTGTTGTCAAAAAGATGTTTTATTTTCGATGTTTCGTTGTCGACTGCTCCTTCACTTACAACAGGAAATAAATGTGCAGCCGAAATTTCTCGTTGGCGCCATGTATGACTATCGTGCGAAAACTGCAACCCTCGTAGAAAACATCGCGAAAGTGCACAGCCGGCAGTTAACGAACAAGGACAGTACATTTTACGTGAAGAATAACAGCTAAAAATACTTTGTTCAAGAGTAATGCTGCATTTGTTGAATTCGAGTACAGACAAATTAGGAAATGATGTCAACACTTAATGACTGGACTGTTTCGGAAAAAAGAAATTGTGTGCGCGATTTGTTCAATGCGAGCGACACCGGGATTCACCTCTTCACGCCATGAACGACGTAGCAATTAAAAAAGCGCGTTGAAGGCGGTGGCCATCCCAAAAAAAAAGACCTAGTCTATTTCGTATGCTGGAAAAGTTATAGCCAACCTCATGAAGTGTTGGAAGCATACCGTATCGGTTGACCTCCGCCCCAAGGAGAGAACTCGCAGGGCAAGTAGCTTTGGACTTCTAGTCGAGTCAAGCAAGCAGTTTTTGGCTTGCAAGTAAGGAGTGATCAATCGTACAGGACGTCACGGTAAAACACGTCGACGGTATCAACAACGATTAAAACGTTTTTTTGCGTTTGTGCATGCAGCGTGTCACGTAAGGAATTTTTAAGTGGTCAAATTTAACGCAGAAAGAAACAGTGTGTCCGGTGACCCGTAACACTCGTCTGCGTTGTGAGTGTAGAATGGAATTAATGCTGGTATAAAATGTAAATTTTGCGGAAAGTGATTTGGATAGCCTTCTGTCATCAGTTTGCCTTTAAATTGCAGTTCATAGCTTCACCTCGTGTCTATGCCCAGTTTACGTAAGCCACTTTTACTTCATTTTACGACTGCTTACGGGGTCAAACAGCTTCTGATGAATGGTATGTAAATGGATTAAGAACACATTAAAAAGTCAGAGAGAGACCATTACGACAGTAGACCTGCCGACGACAAAGTTTTAGCAATAGAAAAGGCGAAGGATTAGTATGAACTGTTGAACATCCACAGTATTCACCTTATGTGTGTTCTCTGGGTTTCAACTATTATGATGTCTAAAAAAATTAAAATGTAATTGTTTAGAATATATTTTAGTGCAGATAAGAGTTGTAGCGACCTTTGCGAAACATACAGGAATGTATCCTTTGTTGGAAACAGCTCACTGGAAACAAATTAGACAAAGTTAACGACCTAATAAGAAGTTAGCGCTGATAAAAGTACAGAGATAGTCTTTAAAGCCTTTTATTGCTGCGCAGCTAACTTTCACCACGCTCTGACCCTGTACTACGACAACGAACGCCTGCATCACAGGGGTCACATACATTCGATCCTGTCTTTTCTTTTTTCTTACTCTTTGATGACTACCACACTTTATGGCATATCTACTGACCGCTTTGCGGGGCGTATTTTGTTATTCCTTTCATGTGGATGCCTTACATCGAAATCATAACTTACGAAATGGAGAGATGGAATTCGCATTCTGAGATTTCATAAACATTTTAAGACTATTATTATTCTCTTTTTGCCTCCACCAAATCACGATGGAAAATGAAGGGAGATCAGGGTTTCACGTTCCGTCGACATCGAGCACAAGCTCGGATTGTTTGAAAAATGGTGAAGAAAATCGGCCGTACTCATTCAAAGGAATTATCCCGTAATTTACTTCCATGCGATTTAGAGAAATCGCTGAAACTTGAATCAAGATGCCGGACGTGGAACTGTATCGTTGTTCCCCGAATACGAGCCCAGTATGTTAACTACTACTCCACCTCGCTAGGTAACTCATGACGTGATCCTTTCTCTGAATTAACTACGTTATTAACTACGATAAAGCGTGTCGGAAGTGCTACGGTTTGCGGCAGCTGCTTACAGCTCAAAGTTAGAGAGAGAGACTGTAAATTCTGGTTCACCCCGGACAGAGCGGCCGGTGAAAGGTGTTGTCCCCTCTGGTAGACTCGTCTCGCTAGCGGCTCCCTGGCCAGTAATGAAATTTGTAGCTGTAATGGGGTGCTGCTGCTCTCACCTCGTGGCACTCGCCATGCAGTTAGCTCGTAACAAGGTTTCACAGTGTAATGAGAAAAGAAATTGCCTGTCAAACGTTAAATGAAATGTAAACTGGTCCCTTAATTGATGTACTTTATGTTTCAAAATGTAAGAACAGTAGGTGTTGAAACCACCTCTCCAACCAGGAGCAGCTGCTGAAATACAGACGGTATTGCACTATTGCTAGTGTCACTTTATTTTTAATTTCTCTCCCATGTGGTGTATTTCAGTAATACGCTGCTGAATAGCAAAGGCAGGTCGTAGAGTAAGAAGAGATCGCGACATTTTATCAACTAGATGTTAGGACTGCTGCACCATGAGGTGCATTTTCTTTTCTTGCTTTATGAATCATTTGTTATGATTACAAAATAGATATCTGTTTCTACATGAACTGAGATGACAAAATGGGATAGCGTATGTACATGTACAGCCGGCTGTAGCATACCGTACACAAGGTATAAAAGGGCAGTACATTGGTGGAGCTGTCATTTACTCGTATATTCAGGTGATTCATGTGAAAAGATTTTCGACGAGGTTATGGGGAAACGACGTGAATTAACAGACTTCGAACGCGAGATAGTCGTTAGAGCTAGACTCATGGGACATTCCATTTCGGAAATTGTTGGGGAGTTCAGTATTCCCAACTCAAAGAGTTTAGCGTACGCCGAGAATACCACATTTCAGGCATTACCTCTAATCACGGATAACACAGTGGCCGACGGCCTTCACTTAACGATAGGGAGTAGCGACGTTTGTGTAGAGTTCTCAGTGCTAACAGACAAGTAAGAGTTTTCCCAGGGAGAGGATAAGGTCCGAGACAAGGGCTATCGTGTGGAAGGGTAACAACAGCGACACCATTCACAGTTTAAAAAAATTTAACAGAAAATTTACTTAACAATTAGCAAACTTGATTTGCCATAGCAACCTTAACTAATTCCATGCATTTATGCAAATGAAATCTTGGAAAAAAACTTTTTTTCTAAAATCTCAGCTATAACGATCTCAGATAAATTTAAAAGAATGATCTCTTTTTTAAGAAAGGTAAAAATAATGACCTTAAAGAAGATAAAAGTTCTCTTAAAACACCGTTCCATAATCAACTTTAACAAATTTCATGGAAATATTCAGAATAAGAGAGTTTTCAGTGAGATGTTTGCTTTCCATATTTAGCAGTTACTAAGGCAATCTACATCTTTAACTACTTGCAACTCCCTGAATTCGTGCTAAAAGTTAAAACTAACAAATACTGACGTTAAGAAGGTGGCCGATTATAAAATCACGAAGACCAACACAAATAAGACGTCATTCGTTTCATTTCAAAAACAATCATTTCTCAAGGCACACAACTGACTAAAATCGTAAAACCAATATTCAGTATCTGGCTAATAGTAATTTACAGAGATTAAGACGTGAGTAAAGGAATTTCGCGCACTCGCACAGTATGTAAGAGAATATTGTTAGCCACATACTTAAATATAGTTCAACTGCCAAGTGGTAAGCTAATTCAGCTACGCACTTTAACAGAACACTTTAAACATAATAACCTTACCACAGTTGTTATATTCACAGCTTCGTACATAATCCATGGCCAAGGCGGCAACCCGTTCTCCTTTGTCACAGCAATATTATTAATACAGTTACTGCGTAGGGCAGTTTCCTTCCTCCATAAACTGATCGGCCCAGACCATTTGGACCGCCATAAACAACTTTAACTGCTTGCCTAGCAATATGGAGGGAAAGGCGACGAATTACATTACCCCAGGAGTGTTGCACTAAGGCAGACTGAGTTTATAACATTACTAATGAGCAATAGCTGGCAACACCGAAAGCTTATATTGCTGAAAGGGGCGCTTGGCATATGAGCTTAAACTCCGTTATCTGAAAATAATGAAACCTGAATGTACTAAGTTACTGCCAGTCTGCACTGATGAGATTCAGTGTAGGTAGTGACAGCAACCACGACACGGCAATGAAGCGTTTACAGTTGTGAATCTTACCAGATTAGCCTGTGTAATTCAGCTGGCCGAGCTATACCACAACGACACACCCAAACGTATGCTTGAGCCTACAACAATTGTCACACCTTTAACCCGCATATACAGTTCCAGGCATTAAGCTCTATTTATGAGAAACATTCACAACCAGCTTGCGATCCTACTCGCCACTTTATGAAGATTAGTTTACTCTCAGATCTGTCCGAAGCGCATCAAGGCTGACCGTTTTCAAACGCCGCAATCGGTCCCATCAGGCAGCGTCACAGTGGTATTAATAGACACGAGGCCACCACTTCACAGCTCAACGGACCACCTCCGCGAAAGACAAAGGTAGCCGACCAAAGCAACATTAGCAGCAGCAGCAACCTGACTACGGACTGCTTTCCACACCCTGCCCGCGCCCACAGCACACCTCCAAACTGTTACCTAGAGGCCGCAGTCCACACGCATCTCCTCGTTCGCGCCGCAACCCAGAGCTCTCGCGGTTTGTTTCTTTACTCGATCTCTCGCCAAGATCTCCTTGCCGAATGAAAGCGTCTGCTCGTATTGACCGCCAAGGCTCAAACACTGCGCGCAATAGCTACAGAAATCTATGTGGGCAGTACCACGAACGTATCCGTTAGGACAGTGCGGCGAATTTTGGCGTTAATGGGCTGTGGCAGCAGACTACAGACGCGAGTGCCTTTGCTAAGAACACGACACCGCTTGCAGGGCCTCTCCTGGGCTCGTCACCGTAACTGTTGGACCCTGGACTACTGGAAAACCGTGGCCTGCTGAGTCCCGATTTCAATTGGTGAGAGGGCTCTAGCGTGGCGCAGACCCCACGAAGCTATGGACCCGAGTTGTAAACACGGCACTGTTTAAGCTGGTGTCGGCCCTGTAGCGACTTGGGCTGTATTTAGATGGAATGCTTTGGGTCTCCTTGCCGAACTCAACCGATCATTGACGGGAAATGGTTATGTTCGGCTACTTGGGCACCAATTGCAGCCATTCAGGGACTTCATGTTCCCAAACAACGATGCGCCACGTCACCGGGCCACAACTGTCCGTGACTGGTTTGAAAAACATTCTGGAAAATTGGAGTGAATATCTGGCCACCTAGATCGCCCGACATGAATCCCATCGAACATCTATGGAACATAACCGAGAGGTCAGTCCGTGCACAAAATCGTGCACCGTCAACACTTTCACAACTATGGATGGTTATAGAGGCAGCATGGCTCAGTACTTCTGCAGGTGTCTTTCAACGACTTGAGTCCACGCCACGACGCGTTGCTGCACTACGCCAGGCAAAAGGAGGTCCGACACGATAATCGGAGGTGTCCCATGACTTGTCACCTCAGTGTGTATCACTCATATCGCAATAAGGTGCTGTAGGGGTGGCAGCTTTTATTGTATCAAACATCAAGGCTTCTTTGCGTTTCCATCACAATGGAAGATGAGAGCATGTGCATCATCTCTACCAACTGTTAAAGATGTTAACTGCTTCTGTACCGTTTTTAGAATGGCAATACGTAGGTTATTGAAGAATATTTCTAAGGTTCACCGTGAAAGCCAGTCCCCAGAATTTTTGGAACGCATTTCTCCATGGTCATATGCATTTATCTGCTAATATTGCCAAATTCATATATTTCAGCATTTCTGTGACAGTCCAGGAGTCGTACTTGTCTCTGAACGTCAGCGCTATTCTCCTTATGGTACTTCTGAAACGTCCCCTTTGAACAATTATACATGACTGAGCTTAAACTGACACACAATATTTTTTTAGCGCAACGAAATCTGACTTTTAATAATCCCTATTAAAGAATGGCCCTGACTAACATTAACCTATACCTTTCACAAATTACTTACCTCACAAAAATCTTCGTTACTCGGACTACTGCAATACAGCGAGCGCCACTACTGCCAGCTAAATAAAAGATTCAAACTACTGAAGCCACTAACTACTGATAGGCATAGTTAGCAAATGAAAGATTTTGATAGAGAACAAACAATGTATTTACCTTAATAATCATAATATATATAGAAGTTCATGACATCCAGTCTTACAAATTACAAAACTCCGCCATCTTTCTCCCCACATCCACCACTGCTGGCGGCTCACCTGCAACTGCGCAACGCTACGCGCTGTTAACAGCCAACAGCCCAACACTACAATGGCAGACAACAATGCAAACGAGCCACAGATTGCACGCAGCACAGCCAGTGATTTTCATACAGAGCGCTACGTGGCGTTACCAATATAAAAACCTAAACAGCCTACTTACACTTTATACATGTCACAGACAGTCAACCAATTTGCTTGTATGTGCCACTTAACCTTTACTTGGGTTATTGTGAGCAGATGGCGCAGCAGGCGCGGTCTCACGGGCCCTACATTGATGGATGATCCCACCTATAGGGAAATTCTGCCTTCATATTTCTACACCTGGTAGAACCTTGGTTCGATTACTGTTTGCTCTACTACTGTTTCCTTTCTATAGAAATCCTTAGAGGAAATGAAATAATCCGATACCTTTCCATCACGCAAGATCACAGTCAAATAGATATCCTTTCACAGCAATAACTGTATCTTTATATTGCTAATTTAGTAGTGGCCGGTGGTGTTACAAGGCCACACAGACTTGGTTAATGCTGATATAAATGTCTACATCTGTACCATGCCACTTCCCTCTCTTCAGCAAGCTGAAAGAATATCTGGGACGGGGGACGGATTTTCCGACGACGTTCACACAGCGTTCTCGAAAGGCTCCGTGACCAAGGAGCTTTTATGGACTGAAGAATTGGAAGAACGTTCCGAGCGCTGTAAACAGGGAAATGGCGACTACTTCGAAAAATAGTGTCTTATCAATCTTTCTTTGAAGTGTAGCGCAGCATTCAATAAATGTTACTTGACCTGACATAGTAATAAGTACCTTACACTCTGAAAGCCCTTAGTAGCTGTATGACTAATCAAGCGCGAAGACACGTGTGGTGTAAGCATATATAGCAGTAGTTCCACGTAAGGTGACGTTCATGCACGAATGAGCTCAGAATGAATTAAAATATAGGAGGTTGTACCTTAGTCTTAGTACACACTAGTAGATATGTTGCGCTATCTGTGGGGTGGAGTCAACGCCTCCTGACAATCCTGGGAATGTCTATGGAGAGTCCACACCAGTTTTTGCTTTTCCATCACGTTTCACTTTGTTGAGTGGGGTGTGAGTGCCTCCTTGCCACTGGCTCTGAACGAAAAACCGCGTTTTCTGGCAAATGGTGTTCATTCCTTCCCATTT